>NC_139731.1:4221600-5660216 GCF_964211835.1 Anser anser | reverse complement strand
GAAAGTTGCTGAAAGGAAGCGCACCCGAGTTGAAAGGAAGCTGAAGGTGAGAGAAGCGGACCCGTGCACATAACTGCCCCTCGCTGGCCAAAGGTAGGCAGTTGTGCACTGTGGGGAATCATATGTCCTTAGAAACACAAAATGTCCTTGTAACCTTACAACTTATTCCCTTTATTACGAATCGGACAGTTTACGATCCTGAAACATGGGACCAAATTGAGGTCAAGGTGTAGGACTCTGCTACTAAAAACGACAAGGTTGCAGCTGGATTGCTCGGCACCTGGCAAGCAATATCTGGGGCCTTAAAGAGCCATGTGGCACCACAATCAGCAACGTGTGGTTTGCCAGATA
Organism: Anser anser; assembly: GCF_964211835.1. Taxonomy (NCBI): domain Eukaryota; kingdom Metazoa; phylum Chordata; class Aves; order Anseriformes; family Anatidae; genus Anser; species Anser anser. Next base: position 5,659,865 of record NC_139731.1, on the reverse strand, counting down.
GTGAGGGAGCTGCGGGCTCGTCCACTGATCCTTCTGCTACACCGTCGCCCCCCCCCCCCCCCCCCCCCCCCCGCCGGTACTGCCATCGAAGGCTTTTGCTGTTGCACCCCCTGGTGACCTGGACGTTCCTTTTGATCCAGGCCCTATAGGCCCTGAAAAGGAGCCAAATCTGTTTCCCTTCGATCCGGGAGGAATAGGATACATAAGGCCCGAAGGCCAAGTTGCTTCTGTTTAACCTTTTGTTTTACATAGCTCCGTTACATTGTGGGGAAGAGATTGTATGGGACAGTGGGGGTTTATTAACAACTTAAAGCGAGGCATATTGTTTCCATAACTAGCTTTAGAACTCTCCGGTGTTTGTAATCAAGAAAAGGAATGGAAAATGGTGACTGCTACATGATCTGAGAAAAATTAATGAAGTCATGGAAGATATAGGAGCACTTCAACCAGGATTGCCCTCTCCAGCTATGCTCCCCCAGTCATGCACATTAATAGTAATAGACTTAAAGGACTGTTTTTTATGTTACACGTTTGCCAGAATTCGGAAAACTTCACTATGTTTATGTCTCAATTGATACCTTTTCTGCCTGTATTTTTGCGTCTGTCCATGCAGGAGAAAAGGCAAAGGATGTGTGTAAACATTTTCTGTCAGCTTTTGTGACATTATGAATCCCCAAAATGATTAAAACACAGTTAAAAATAGTTAGTGGAAAAGTACTGCTGGAGAGAGAATGGTATAAGAAGGGAGCCTGTCCTCAATAAGAAAAAAGTTGAAGTTATGTCATCAATAAAGTGGTAGCAGTTACTGATCCTGAAAGAACCTTGGTGTCCTTGTGGTCATTACGCCACAGATGAGGAGAAGGCAGAGGCATTTAATGCCTTTTTTTGCCTCATTGTTTAACATTAATATTAATGATAGATCTTGGGCTGCCTGGTTTTCTGAGTTGAGTTGGAGGACCATGTCTGGGGGAGCAGCGGCTTTCCATCTGTGGTCACCAGAATTTTAAGGGACCATTTGTATCAGTTGAATGTCCATGGGGCTTGATAGGATTCACCACAGAATGCTCAAGGAATTAGTGGATGTTATAGCTGGAACCCTCTCAACAATTTACCCAGACTTGGGTGTCTGGGGAGGTCCCTACTGACTGGATGCTAGCTAACATTATACCCTTCTACAAGAAGAGCATGAAGGAAGACCCAGGAAACTACAGACCTGTTAGCCTAACCTCAGTTCCTGGAAAAGTTATTGAGACGTTATTATCCTGGGGCATACTGAAAGGCACTTAAAGAACAAAGCTATTATCAGGCATAATCAGCATCAAGGGAAAGTCTTGCCTTAGTAATTTGATCTCCTTCTATGATAAGGTCACCTGCTTGGCAGATCAAGGGAAAGCACCGGATGCAATCTTTCTGGATTTTAGTAAGGCATTTGACAATGTCCCTTACAGCATCCTTCTGGATAAATTGTCCAACTGTGAGATGAGCAACAGCATGTTGGGTGATGAATTAGCTGAACGGCAGAGCTTGAGTCGTAGTGAATGGGGCTACATCTGGCTGGCGACCGGTCACAAGCAGTGTTCCCCAGGGCTTAATTCTAGGGCCAGTTGTGTTCAACATTTTTATCAATGATCTGGATGTAAAAGTGAAATGCATCCTCAGCAAGTTTGCTTATGAGACTGAACTGTTTACTCTCTGGAGGGACAAGAGGCCTTGCAGAGGGATCTAGATAGATTGGAGCACTGGACAATAAGAAACAGCATGAAATCCAGCAAAGGAAAATGCCAGGTTCTGCACCTGCAGAAAGGGGAATTAAGAACCACAGGCATAAGCTTGGGTGTTCAAAGAATGAAAAAAATCAGCTTGCATTGATTTATTAACTCACCTTTAGGTTTCCATGTATTCCGGAATGATATCTGACTTTAAAATTGCTCAATGTATATGATGTCATAATTCTGAGAAGTCTGTATTCAGGCATCACTCATTTAATACAACATGTCACAGTGTATGTTAGTGCTTTAACATATATAGATTAAACTATTCTACTTGGAATTCTTCAAGTTTAGTCGTTCAAGTTCAGTATTTTCTATCTCAAGGTGGTGGTGAGGAGGTTTTGCTGATCAAAAACAGTCACTGAGACTACCTCCTCTTTACCTTCTTAAAATCTCTTTTTAAATAATAATAATAATAAAAAATAAATCAAAAGAATGCTCTCAACAGAAGCTCAGAAAAAAAATATTTGAAAGGAATAACCTGCTGCACATCTTCTGTCCTTCAAAGAGCAGTGAAACTTCAGAGTTAGCATGTGAAAATACCAGATAGCATAATTTGAATTTATTTTATTCACTCATGTTCCAAGTCCTTAGACCTTCGTCAATCACTTCAGAAGCCTAGCAATACCTAGAGAAATAATGGATGTAAAATCTAAGAAAGGTACAGAGCCAAAAACATTAAAACAATATTTATGATTAGTACTGGTGACCGGAATGGTACAACTCCATTTCTAAGTGAATATATGCACATGAGTAACATTTCGCTATCATGACATTTCTGCTTTGCTAGAAAGACAGCATTCTGGACATCACTCCAACCCACCAAGGCGCTAAGAAAAATAAGCACGTGTGAAGAAGTAACACACAAGTCACTAAGCATGCTCAAAATTGCATCTCTTTCTCTTCTTCTATTTTACTAATAATGTATAACAAGATTTGAAAATACATTTAAAATTATTTGTATATTCCATTCCAATTTATAACAATAATTTAAAAGTAGGTGTGACTTAGGAAAAACTACAAAAGTTCCTAAAACACTGGACTAAAAACCTACATAGTATATTCAACCCCACAAGCTTAGGAAACACACCTCCAAATCCCTTCTACCACCCTCCACATATCTTTCATGGAATTCAGCAAGGACAAATGTAAATTCCTATACCTATGATATACTGGGGAGCAGCTCTGCTGAAATGGAACTGGGGTCTGGGTAGGCAGTGGGCTAAATGTGAGCCAGGAGTTAGACCTGGCAGCACGGAAGGCCAAGAATATCCTGGGGTATATCTACAGGCTAAGCTCCTGTTAACAAGTGATCATTACTCTTTACCCAAGACTCCTAAAATACGTCTGGAATATCACAACCAGTTTTGGATCCCCAGTACCAAAAAAATGAAAAAGGTAATAAAATAATGTGATAAATGTAAGGTAAGGTTAATTCAGTGATGCTGAACTACAGGATTTCCTACAATAACAACAAATTTTGCATTTTTATATGTACATCTGGAGAAGATATATGAAAAATCTAAATGTCCCCTCTTTTACTTTAAAGCCATTACTCCTTGTCCTATCACTAAAATCCCTGATAAAGAGTTCCCTCCCCAGCTTTCCTGTAGTCCCCCTTTAGGTATTGGAAGGCTGCTATAATGTCCCCCTGGAGCCTTCTCTTCTCCAGGCTGAACAACCCCAGCTTCCTCAGCCTGTCTTCATAGGACAGGTGCTCCAGCCCTCTAATCATCCTCGTGGCCCTCCTCTGGACGCATTCTAATAGGTCCATGTACTTTTTGTTCTGGGGACCCAAGAGCTGAATGTGCTACTCTAGGTGGGGTCTCACAAGAGCAGAGTAGAGAGAAAATCACCTCCCTTAACCTGCATCAGTTGCATGATGTGTAGAGGTGACACTTCCTTTGAACATCCAGCTCAGCACTGGCAGTCGGGGTGCCAGGAGGAGCTCTGCTTCAGTACCAACCACTTCCGAAGCAGCTCAAACCCCTTCATATGCTGCCAATATCTTTTAGTAGATTAGTATAGCGAGCCTTGGATCCTCTGTATTCCCAACTCCCAAACCCTAGGGCTCTTTCTGCCAGAGGTTCCAAATGGGGCCTTTCTCCCTAGCTGTAGCATAGAGTACATTCTTTACATCTTCTCCGGCTCAGACTGGCCCAAGGGCTACTGCATGAACTATCTCCCATTTTATTTGTTCAAATGCTTGTTGTTGCTTGGGGCCCTGCCTGTTTGAAACCATGATTCTTCTGGGTCACTTGATAGAGAGGGCTTACAATCAGTTTGTAATTTGTAACATGCATTCTCCAAAAACCCAAGACACCTAAGAAACCTTATGCTTGATTTTTGCTAGTTGGTGGAGACATAGCTGTTTTTTCGTTGATAACATCCATTGGGATCTGACAACTTGCATCTTCCATTTTATTCCTAAAAATGGATCTCCTGGGCAGGCCCTTTGACCTTATTTTGTTTTACGGCAAAAGCAGCTTTCAGAAGGATTTGGATTATTCTCTTCATTTTATCAAATACTTCCTCTGCTTTGTTGCCCCACACGATGTTGTCATCAATGTACTGCAGGTGTTCAGGAGCTTCCCCCTTGTTCCAGTGCAGACTGGATCAGTCCATGGCAAATGGTGGGGCTGTGTTTCCACCCCTGGGGCAGTTGATTTCAGGTGTACTGGTTGCCTCTGCAAGTGAAAGCAAACTGTGGCCTGCACTCTGCTGCTAAAGGGATGGAGAAAAATGCATTAGTGATATCTATTGTGGTATACCACTTAGCTGCCTTTGATTCCAGTTCATATTGGGGTTCTAGCATGTCTGGCACCGCAGCACTCAGAGGTGGTGTGACTTCATTCAGGCCGCGATAGTCCACTGTTAGCCTGCACTCACCATTAGACTTCCACACTGGCCATATGGGACTATTAAAGGGTGAGTCTAGCTGATCACTCCTTGGCTCTATAGTCAATGAATCAGCTTATGGATGGGGTTCAGGGAGTCTCGGCTGGTGCGATATTGCCACCAGTGCTCCATTGTGGTAGCAATCATCTCCTGTTGCTTTTTGACCCTCAGCAACCCCAAAACAGAAGTGTCCTCTGAGAGACTTGGCAAGGTAGACAGCTGTTTGATCAGCTTCATCTCCAAAACAACTCTACCAAAAGCCCACCAGCACCCTTTTGGTTCCTTAAATACCCTCTCTTGAGGGTATTTCAAGTACCCGTGCATCCCCTTGTCAAGGATGCATGGAGCCTCTGGGCTAGTGACAATGGGGAGCTTTTGCCACTCATTCCCAGTTAGGCTCACTTCAGCCTCCAATACAGTTAACTGTTGGGATCCCCCTGTCGCTCCAGAAATACAGATGTGTTTTGCCCCTTTATAGCTTGATGGCATCATGGTACACTGTGCACTGGTGTCCACTAGAGCCTTATACTCCTGTGGGTCTGATGTGCCAGGCCATTGGATCCACACAGTCCAATAAACCCTATTGTCCCTTTCCTCCCCCTGGCTAGAGGCAGGGCCCCTCTAGTCCTGATTATAGTATTCATTACTCACTTCTTGTAAATACAAATCAGAGGCCCCTTTGTTAAGATCAGAATATCAGCCCTTCTGTATCAGCCTTTCTCAGTCTGTAGAACTTCCCACTGGAAACTGGAGCAGACATTTTCCTGGTTGAACCCCCTTTTGTGACTGTTTTTCTTTGCAACTCAGATCCCGCTTCCTCATGCCCCCTCCATGGTTACGTGGGTAAAAGCACAGGGTGGCACATGGTGTGTGCTTACTATATCCTCTCTCTTCAGCAGACGAACACTTACTCCTAATAGCTGAGATACTGGTTTGTACGGGTGGAAAGATATATTCTCTTTAACTTGCTGGATCTTTGTTTATCCACAGCCAAGACGCAGGCCTGTAGGGAGGAAGAGAGTCTTTCTTCATATTGCCAGAGCTGGCCAGCCAATTCATCCACCTTGTGTTCCTCTCCGTCTTTCCAGGTCATTACTGCCAGTGAGTTGCTGTACGATGATGGTGCACTCTGTACAAACTTCTGCCACATGGGTCTTGTGCACTTGACTTCATCTGGATCTTTGGATAGCTGTTCGTTGTCTAGGTCCCTATAAATCACCTCCCGTACGGCTAATTCCCTCAGGTACCGGATTCCTCTCTCCATGATGAGCCACTTGCTTGGTTGACATACAAGATCTTCCTTGAAGGGATACCTTTCCTTCACACCTGACAGGAGATGCCTCCAGAGGGTGAAGATTTGTGCACCTTTTCCAATTGTTTTGTCAATAGCCTTTTCCCTAGCAAGGGATCCCAGCTGCTTGGCTTCCCTGCCCTCTAATTCCAGGCTAGTGGCACCATCATCCCAGCATCTGAGCAGCCAGGTGACAATGTGCTCGCCTGGACGATGGCTGAAATCTTTTTGCATATCTCACAGGTCACTCAGGGATAGGGATTGGGTGGTTACTGCCATATTTATGAGCTTTCCTCGTCTTCCTTCTGTTCTCGTGATGGCCCTGCTTTGGAGTAACCTGCCTCATCTTCTTCCTTCTTCCCCTTCTTCGTAGGAGTTTCTTTCCTTACTAAATGAGATGACTTTTGCATCCATTGTTTCTTCTTGTGTATAGGGGTGGTTGATACCAGCACAGGTTGGTTCTTTCATCCAGCTGCAGTGCCTGTTACAGGGATTGGAGTAGCTACAGTACCTGTTAATGGAGTTGTTGTAGCCACAGGACCCGTCACAGTGGTTTGAGTGTCCACATTGTTTGTTGCAGGGGTTGGAGTAGCCACAGGGCCTGTCAAAAGGTTTGGAGTAGCGTTTAGTGTGGTTTGGTAGGCATAGGCCAAGCCCTGGCACATTGCAGTGATTCGTGTCTCTTTCCAATTGCCAGCATGAAAGCATACCTTTTTCAAACATTTTACCAGCTTTTCAAGAATCTGAAAATTAACTCTATCCCAATTGAATCCAGGATAATATCCACCCTTTATTCCATACCATTTACATCATGCTCAGGTCCCACACTTTCCAACACAGCTGTAACCAGGACAACAGGTGAGCTGCAACAGGCACAACAGTGAATGCAGACCTACTAGGAGATATGACACACATGAATGAAAACAAACTGCACTCAGACCTAGAACAACATAGTCATGTTTTACACTGCCACGAAACATATTAAAAATTATGACTTTGCACTTATAGTCCTAATTCCAATTCCCCCTGTTAAAAGTGATATATAAAGCAGAGAATATCAAATAGGGAAAGTGGAAATTCCACCCAGCCTTTGTGACTCCTTCCTGAAACACATCTCTTTCTAGCAGTCATTCAGAAGACATTCAGGCAGGAACAGAATATAGATGAGTGGAGTGAAACACAGGAATTCAGGCTGCCTTTCCCTCTGCACTCACGATAACGACTGGTTGAACTGGGGATGCCTTGTCATAATAAACTGAACTGAGCTGCATTTCTTCCAAGCAGCCCAGTCTTACTAGCCAGGACAATACTGTGGCTTTGGGACTGGGCTATAATGAGCTGGGCTACATGAGGAAGAGGCACTTCTTCCCAAAGAGGACATCTGCATAAGCAAAGTACTGAAAACAAGGTCATAAAAACAAATAGGATGCCTAGCTAGGACTCTGCAGAGTTGGCAGGCAGTGTGGTGGATACTGGGAGCCCAATGAAAATCAGATGTCAGGACTTCAGTAGCACGGTAGAATCATATAATCATCTAGGTTGGAAAAGACCTTCAAGATCATCAAGTCCAACCATCAACCTGACCTACCAAGTCTCATCACTAAACCGTGTCCTTTGGTGCCATGTCCACACCTCTCTTAAATACCTCCAGGGATGGGGACTTCACCACCTCCCTGGGCAGCCCATTCCAATGCTTGACCACCCTCTCCGTGAAGAAATTCTTCATGAAGGTCCAATCTAAACCTCCCCTGGTGCAACTTGAAATTGTTTCCTCACGTCCTATCACTTGTCAACTCAGAAAAGGGACTGACACCTTCCTCACAGCAACCTCCTTTCAGGTAGTTGTAGAGAGTGATGAGATCTTCCCTCAGCCTTCTCTTCTCCAGAAGAAATAGCCTTAGTTCCCTCAGCTGCTCCTCATAACTTGTTTTGCTAAGTAAATGCTAAGCCATTAACCATCATATTTGAGAAGTCAGTGCAGTCCAGTGAAGTTCCCACTGACTGGAAAAAGGGAAACATAACACCCATTTTTAAAAAGGGAAAAAAGGAAGACTCAAGGAACTACAGGCCAGTCAGTCTCACCTCTGTGCCTGGCAAGATCATGGAACAGATCCTCCTGGAAACTATGCTAAGGCACATGGAAAATAAGGACGTGATTGGTGACAGCCAACATGGCTTCACGAAGGGCAGATCATGCCTGACAAATCTGGTGGCCTTCTGTGATGGGGTTACAGCATTGGTGGATAGGGGAAGAGCAACTTAGATCATCTACCTGGACTTGTGCAAAGAGTTTGACAGTGTCCTGCATGACATCCTTGTCTCCAAATTGAAGAGACATGGATTTGATGGATGGACAACTTAGTGGGTAAGGAATTGGCTGGATGGTCACACTCAAAGAGTTGCGGTCAACAGCTCAATGTCCAAGTGGAGATCAGCAATGAATGGTGTTCCTGAGTGGTCAGTATTGGGACTGGCACTGTTTAACACCTTTGTCGGTGACATGGACAGTGGGGTCGAGTGCACCCTCAGCATGTTTGCAGATGACACTAAGCTGAGTGGTGCAATTGACAACAGAAGGAAGGGATACAATCCAAAGGGACCTACACAAGCTTGAGGTGGGCCTGCGCAAAACTCATGAGGTTCAACAAGGCCAAGTGCAAGGTCCTGCATTTGGGTCAGGGCAATCCCAAGCACAAATACAGGCTGGGTGGAGAATGGCTTGAGACTAGCTCTGAGGAGAAGGACCTGGAGGTGTTGATTGATGAGAAGCTCAACATGAGCAGACAATGTGTGCTTGCAACCCAGAAAGCCAACCGTATCCTGGGCTGCATAAAAAGTGTGGCCGGCAACTCAAGGAAGGTGATTCTCTCTCTCTGCTCTCATGAGACCCCACTTGGAGTACTGTGTTCAGCTCTGGGGCCCCCAGCACAAGAAGGACATGGACCTATTAGAATGAGTCCAGAGGAGGGCCACGAGGATGATTAGAGGGCTGGAGCACCTGTCCTATGAAGACAGGCTGAGGAAGCTGGGGTTGTTCAGCCTGGAGAAGAGAAGGCTCCAGGGGGACATTATAGCAGCCTTCCAATACCTAAAGGGGGACTGCAGGAAAGCTGGGGAGGGAACTCTTTATCAGGGATTTTAGTGATAGGACAAGGAGTAATGGCTTTAAAGTAAAAGAGGGGACATTTAGTTTAGATATTAGGAAGAAATTCTTCACTGTGATGGTAGTGAGGCACTGGAACAGGTTGCCCAGGTAAGTTTTGTATGCCCCATCCCTGGAGGTGTTCAAGGCCAGGTTGGAGCTTTGAGCATCCTGGTCTAGTGGGAGGTATCCCTGCCCATGGCAGGAGGGTTGGAACTAGATAATCTTTAAGGTCACTTCCAACCCAAAGCATTCTGTGATTCTACGAACTAATTTGCAAGAATATCCATGTTCATCACACAACACAGATATAAGACAGGCTGGGAAGAAATACAGAAAAAAAAAGGTTTTTTTGTTTTGTTTTGTTTTATGTTTTGTTTTTTTTTTCCTCAGGGTTCTGTTTTTCTAGCAAGTGATAAGATGGCATATATTGTAATTGCATTGTTTGTTTTTCCTGGATAAGGTTTACCAATGTAGGGTGCACTCATGAAAATTGATAGCTGTTTTAAGTTATTTCTGACATTCACCTCATTGTTAGTTTTCAAAGATATTCTCAAAAAAAAAAAAAATCAGCTTAAAGCTAATTTATTTTTATGAGGGGGGGCTGCAGTGCCTAACTGCTTCTTAATGTAAACGCACTGCATAGCATCTAGAATATTTTGATGTGGAGTCTTAGTTCACTTTAACTGTTGTTTTTGTTTGTTTGCTTGTTTTTTTTTTTGTGGTATTGAAGAATTCTTCAAACATCTGTGGTTTGATTGCATTTGTAAACTTATAGTCTGTAAAGTGCTATAGACCTTTAAAAAAAAGTAGTATATTTATATATATATATATATAAAAAAAAAACACACATACAAACTTGTGTGATATGTGCAATAACATGATGTGAAGCTGTATATATCTCTAGCAATACACAGTCTAAAAGTTGAAAAGTCTCAGCAAGGTTTCTTAATGTGCTTTATTTCTAATATGGCACTGTAAAAAACATTGCTACTGAGTTATTTCTTGTTTACCTATATCACTTCTATCTACTTCAATAAATTTCAGTCAAATCATTTCATTTTTGCATTGTTATCCCACATCAGAGTACCTCACTTCCTAGCGGTAAACAGAGAAGAGTTCATGACTACCTTGAAAGCAATGGGCACTGGTGCCTACCACAAGAAAAGGACAGAGCCCAAGAAAAGCAGAGCATAGCAGCAGTGTATACACCACAGCCACTTTGTACAGAAAAAGAGGCTGTGGCATTCCAGCTAGGCTAGATTTTGAAACATGGTGGTACTGTTTTGCTGTTCTTGAGTCACCACTATGTACATTTGTTAGCATGAATGATGGACCTAATGTTCTATTTTTTAATTTAAATTTCAATTAAAATGTGAGTTTTCAAATTGTAATGGGAGTGTGACTACATTAATTCAAACATATTAAGTATGTTGAGCCAGAGCAAGTTGGCTTTAATAGCATTTAAGAGCCCAGTCCTGTGATTTTGTTAATGTTTTAGATACCAACTGACTTAAACAATTACTACTTACTGATCAAAAAGTATGTGATCTGAAATTCTAGCTATGCATTATACAATACAGTTGCATTAAAGAGACTTTCTAATTAAATACGTTTGACATTTTTCATTTTGCAACTAAAGCACTGCAGTTCCTTTTTGAGGAGGGGCTAGAGAAGGTTATAAAACAAAAAACTGCTTAATCACACAGACTTCTTGGATGGTATTTGCCACAATTTATATTACTCATATGCAACTTAAAGAACACTAAAAAGAGATTATATGTTGTTCTCTAAGCAAATTTATGGCAGAACCAGGAATAAGGATTTTGGTAGTTGTATTGCATTTACATTGCAAGGACTTGGTATTAGGAGGCCTGCAGGGGTAGCCACTGTGAGAAGAGTCAAGAAGCTGTCCTATGTTATATGAGAGCCAGCTCCAGCTGGCTCTAAAAGGGACCCATCACTGGCCAGAGCCAAGCCAATAAATGATGTTATTCGCGCCTCTGTGAGAGCATATTTAAGAAAGTGAAAAAAGTGGTGGGCAACAGCACCTGGGAGAGATAGGAGTGAGAAACAGCCCTGCAGACACCAAGGTCAGTGAAGAAGGAGGGCAGGAGGTGTTCCAGGTGCCAGAGCAGAAGGTCCCCTGTGGCCCATAGAGAGGACCATGGTGGAGCAGGCTGTCCCCCTGCAGCCCATGGTGTAGCAGATTTCCATGCTACAGCCTGTGGAGGAGACCATGCAGGAGCAGATTCCATGCCATACCTGTAGGCTGTGGAGGAGCGCACACAGGAGCAGGTGATCTGGTGGGAGTTGTCATCCATGAGGGACCCATGTTGGAGCAGTTTCCTCCTGAAGGATGGACCCCATGGTACAGACCCATATTGGAATAGTTCTTGAAGAGCTGCTGTCTGTGGGAAGTCCACGCAGGATCAGTTTGGGAAGGGCTGCATCCTGTGGGAGGGACCCCACGTTGGAGCAGGGGAAGAGAGTGACCCTGAAGGAGCAGCGGAAATCAAACATTATGGACTGACTGCAACCCCCCTTCCCCTGTGCAGCTTGGGGGGAGGACATAAAAGAGGGTGGATGAGGGGGAAGGTGTTTTTATTTTGCTTTTAGTTTCTCACTGTTCTAGTCTGCTAGTGATAGGCAATAAATCATATTAATCTCCATATGATGAGTCTGTTTTGCTTGATGATAATTGTTGAATGATTTCCCTGTCCTTATCTCAACCTTTAAGCTCTTTCCATTGTATTTTCTCCCCCTTTTCTTTGAGTAGAGGGAGTGAAAGAGCAGTTGTAGTGGAGTTTAGCTGCCCAGTGGGGTAAAGCCACCACAGTAGTTTAAAGAAAAATCAGGACATCTGTTTTGTTTGATTGTTGATAAGGTCCATTAGTTAAATTTACATGTAATTAATTGCATTAATTTAATTAAGCTTTTGCAAGTGTTTAAACCTCCAAGAAGTATCTCTTGGTGAAAACTTGGAACAGTTTCCTTGTTTCTTAGAAATCTACAGTCCAGACCAAATTATGGGATAGGTACTACTGAATGCATCACCATATTAGTCACCTTTATGGATTTCAAAGCAGGTGTGTATATGTGCACATATATAAGTTATTCTACGAATACAAAATACTACTGAAAATTTTCCAAGTACTTATTTGTATAGCTAAAAACATTGTCTCCTTTTTTCAAAGAGGTTAATGGAAATAGGAAATGTAGAGTTTCATTCTTAAAATGTGTGAATTACTATAGATTTCTGTGTTCTAGTAACTTCTTCCCCTAGCTCTAGCTAGGTTTAGAATAGTGATGCAATGAGAAAGTGAATACATATTATTAATGTCAGAGGGACAGGAATATAAAGTAGTCTTGCTCCTGTGATTCACTGAAAGCTTGTTTGCAAATGTATGCCTTTTCTTTGAATATACAGTATCTTCAAATAGATGACATTCTGAGCTGGTATTTTCTGTGTGTTTGTTTTCCCAACTTAGCGCTTTCAAATTCCTGAGGTAAACTAGCCTGAGCAAACCAGAGGAATTATCGTCTCCCCACAACAGCACTTAAATTATGTAGTAATTCTAATCATAAAACATGATTATTCTTGTAAATGGTAAGCACAGTTGTGCAGTACGATAAAGTTCAAAAACTGCTCCTTTAGTCTGTTGCCACTACCACACTAGATATGCAAATTACAAAGAAGCAGATCAAGTTGATGAAGAATTTCACTACTAAATGATGCGTGTATGTATGTGCTAGTGTCTTCAAAAACACACATCTGCTATCTCCCAAACTAATCCCAACTATATCTCAGAACAGTATTCTCTGTATTGTGCATTTGCAAACGTTAACTACACCACAGTGGTCTAGTTGAACTCATTTTTCTGTTCAAAGAAAACCTGGTAATAAATTCAGCACTACAGACCAGGCATTACAGTTGATATTACATGAAAAAAAAAATCAACAGATTGATAGTGGCTAAAAAAAAGAAAAAGCAAGACACAGCAGTGATACAACAGGATACAAAGTGACACAATTGACACAGCAGTGTCAAGTCAATAGGCAGAAATTAGGAAAATAAACAGTACCAAACCAATGCTGTTTTCAATAACTTCATTTTGCTTTCAATAATATTTTAAGATTCACTTAATACCTGAAGAATTTCATTCAGTAATGACAGAACTTATTTAGATTTTAGCCCTCTAACTTTATAGCACAACCAAGTGGGCTGCAAGCGTTTAAGAATTTTCTTCTTAATATTTGAGTAATTCTTAGGACCCTAATGCATTATTTTGCATTTTACAATAATGCATTTTACTTTCCCCTTTCAGCAGAACTGCAGCATTTTTATACAGGATTATAAAAACCAAGTGAGACTTTTCCATAGATCAGCCACCCTGCATGTTATCCTGACCTTTAAAAGAAAAATCCTTATATTGTTTAAAACTATATAGAGCAAGCATCCAGGAAAAAAAAGTATTTTTTTTTTATTCTCTGACACTGTGTTAATACAATAAATATACATAACTTTTGAACTACTCAGACATGCAATGGAGGGACAGAAGTGAATTTGTACAGAACCATGACATTCACCGTGATTGTAGAGCATTGTTAGTAATTTATAAAAAATGCAAACATCCCTCAGATAAATAAAACCAACTCCTAAATTACAGATCAATGACATTCCAGTGTTTAAACTTCATACTTTGTACTCAGTTTGCCACAATACTACAAAATGACAACTTAAGTGGGCACCATACTCTGACTAATTAATAAGAGACTGTAAAACCTAGTTTTAGTCAGGTATAAAATATTTTAACAAACATTAGCTTTTTGTTGTCAAAACTAAATTTCTCATTCACTTTTGGGCTGCAAATTGTCAGAGATTTCTGGTTTAAACAAAAGTCTTGAATATCACTTATAAGGTTTAAATCTGTGTATTCAACACATGACACTACAAATCAGTGCTACCTATACATTGAATAATAGCTGTGTTTTCTCAAAGAACATTTAAACATTTGGAAAAAAAAAAAAAACTACCTGCCAAATTCAGTTTTTTTTCTCTAATATTTTTTCTATAATATAATCTGGTAATGTTATGCAATCTTCATGTTAAATTTAATTGCAAGGATGATGTCCTGGGATTCATATCCAAGAGATATCAAAGAGAATTGCTTAAATTTAGATTCAAAAGTACAGTTCCTAGATACAACCCTAAAGTTAATTTAAAGAAACTCTGAAAAGAAAAATCTTGATATACAGCTGCTAGAAATGTGATGCCTGATCTAAACAGAAATTTGTGACTTTTGTCTGGAAAGCTTTTAGTAACATTCCACACAAATTTAAGTTTAATGCTACCACGTCCACTAGTGTAAAATTTTAGAGCTCCTATTACATAGAATATTTAAATTGCTTTTAACTTCATGATGCAGAGGGTTCTCAGAAGTTTATGACTCAGTCTTACTAAACATGATTCACCTTAAGAACTGAATTCATTTCAGCTACAGTGTATATTTCTACAGATTGTGGGATGTGGTCCTTCCTGTTTTCATTTTCTAAAATAGAGTTTAAAAAAACAGCCCAAGTGTTATGCGTAAGACTCACAAGTCAATCCAAGAATATCAAATAACCTTGAAAGGAGAGAAACATCACTTTATATAGTAAAACCAGATTAAATTCTAGAATATTATGATGGTATGTACCATTATGGATTGTTCAGTTCCACATCACCAATTTAACCTCTTAGGCCTCCAGATCAATAAATTAAAATTTAACTGTGTGAAAGATGATTTCTTACTTCTTCAATTCAAAATATTTTAAAAGCTTTTTTTCCAGCTTAAATTAAATCACAGAGCTGGCTGAGTTACATTAAAATGAATTCAAGTATCTGTTAAATGTCATTGCTTAAAAAGCTTGATTTTAGACAATATTCCTGTTAAAAATTAAATACTGTATATTTAGATTTTTGGACAAGCAGTAAACAGAGTGACTGACAAAGCTAGAGATTTAGTAGAGATTTAGAGATTTAGTTGTTAAACACAAATCTGCACTTAAAAAAACAAAAATCCCAAACACAATAAAAATACCACTTCATGTAAGAGAGGGTAGGGGGGCAAGAAACCAGTGTTCTCAAGGTCAATATTGGTTTCTTTTTCAGAAAAATTATGACCCCAAGACATGAATACTGAAATTAAAAATAGCAAATCTATACTCATTTAGCTCTGTGATTGAAACCATCAGTTTCAACTTCCTTAAACTGTACACTGCATTATACATTCTATTACAGAGACCTGGTCATTTCTCCCATGTAGAAAATGCTCCATGAAAAGAGATGCAAACAAACGTTATAATTATAAAATGGCACAGGGAAATTCTGGACCAAAACACTATTTAAACATGATCAGATAACTCAACAGTATTCATGCAAACTTACAGATATATATCAAAAGCATTAGCCAAACCTAACTTGCTACATCTCTCAGTCTACCCCACTTCTTATAGTAGAAATAGGGAAATCAGTTCTTAGAAACAAAAATAATTGATCCAAAGTGCTTTCCTGAAGTTTAAAACAATACTGTAGTGAACCACTAAAAAAAATCCAAATTCCTACTATATTTACTTGATTATTAAATACCACAATTCATTCTCAGGCCAACTGTTTAAATTATTTATCCTCCATAAAATATGGAAAGTTTTATATTTTAGAATGCAACAGGGCAAAGAGTGGCTATCTTTTAAGAAGAGACAGATATGCTGTGTATTTTGATCTAAGTTTTTAGGGAATATAATTGACTGGAAAATTAAGTACAACAAAAGAGAAACATAATCACTTGTTATATTTCTCTACATTTGGTTACCCTTGAATGCATTTTGAGCTGCACTGGTTTCTGCTGTTGAGGCGGCGTTGGCTGCAGCAGTTTGTACAGTTTTATTGGACATCATTCCTGTTGCAAACTCTTGCTGTGCTTTCTCGAAACTAGCACCAGTTGTGCGGTAGAGACCATGTACCTAGGGAGGTGGGAAAGCAGTGAAAAAAGCGTTCTTAGCCTTCCACATCTTGGTAGAGTAATAGCAAAGTCTCAACCACAAAGCAGAACTGCATGGTGGGGAAATCTGGCTTGCTTATATGTTTGGGAGGATCCAGAAATGAGTAAACAGACTTCTTTTCCACAAATCCTACAACTTTTGATTGCCCTGATGCAAACACAGTTTGACTGTAGCAATACCTGTAACTTTGCAATTTCACAGGGAGCTCATAGGTCTTTACTAAAATGTGTGCTGGACCTACTGCCTGAAACAACATATTTAAATACACAAACAGGCTGCATCGTTAGCATAACACAGCTTGCAAAAGTGTCTTCTGTCTCAATTTGTATACAACCTGGTGTACATATTGTCCTGGTTTTGACTAGTATGGAGTTAATTTTCCTCCTAATAGGTGGTAGGGTGCTGTGTTTGGGATTTAGGATGAGAATAATGTTGATAACACACTGATGTTTTAATTGGTACAGAGCAGTGCTTACACTAAGACAAGGACTTTTCAGCTTCTCGCTCTGTGCTGCCAGTGGGCAGGCTATGGGTGCAGCAGGAGCTGGGAGGGGACAGACCCAGGACAGCTGACCCAAACTGGCCAAAAGGGTATTCCATATCATCTGATGTCATGCGGAACAATTAATATGGGGGGGCTGGTTGGGGTGGGGGGACCTCTTTTCGGGGATAGGCTGGGCATCGGTCAGCGGGTGGTGAGCAACTGCATTGTGCATCACTTGTTTCGTACACATTGTTAGTAGTAGTACTATTATCATTATTATTATTATTTTCCTTTCTTTTCTGTCCTAATAAACTGTCTTTATCTCAACCCACAGGCTTTGATATTTTTCTGATTCTCTCCCCCATCCCAGAGAAGGAGGGGGTAGGGTGGGCTGTGTGGTGCTTAGCTGTCAGCTGGGTTAAACCACAACAGATATACAAATCACTGCAACATGCTGGGGCTTGTCCTATGCTTACGGAGCTGCAATTGACGCCACTATAACCGCAGTGACAGATCCTGCGGCCACCCTAAGTCCTGCAGCCACTCCAAACCCAGTGACCACTCCAAGCCCTATGACAGACCCTGCAGCTGCTCCAACCCCGGCAGCTACCCCAACCCTTGTGATGGGTCGAGCGGTCATTCCAACCCCTGCGACGGGCCCTGCGGCTGTTCCAACCCCTGCAATGGGTCCTGTGGCTGTTCCGACCACTGTGACGGGCTCTGCAGCTGCTCCAACTTGTGTGACAGGCCCCAAGGCTAGGCCAGGGAAACAGACTGTACCAGCGTCAGTTGCCCCTGTATCCAAGATGAAGCAATGGATGAGTCAGGTTGTTTAGAAAGCAGAGGAACTCCTACTCAGACTGGGGAGGAAGAAGAAGATGAGATAGGCTACTCTGAAATCGCTGGACCATCAGATGAACGGGAAGATGAAGAGGAAGATATCATAAGAGCTTCAATAACTACCTGAGGTCTATACCAGCATGAGCTATGAAATATGCGAAAAGATTTCAGTCGTTGTCCAGGTGAGCACCTTGTCACCTGGCTACTCTGGTGCTGGAACAGCGGAGCAAATAGTCTGGAATTAGAGGGCAGGGAAGCCAGGAGGCTGGTATCCCTTTCTAGGGATGCAGGCATTGACAAAGCAATTGGAAATGGAGCACACTTCAGCACACTTCAGCCTCTGGAGGCGTCTCCTGTCACCAGTGAAGGAAAGGTATTCCTTCAAGGAAGATCTTGTATGTCAACCAGGCAAGTGGACCACCATGGAGAAGAGAATCCAGAACCTGAGGGAATTAGCCGTACGGGAGGTGATTTATAGGGACCTAGACAATGAACAGATATCCACAGATCCAAATGAAGTCAAGTGTACATGACCCATGTGGGAGACGTTTGTATGGACTGCACCATCATCATATGCCAGCTCATTGGCAGTAATGACCTGGAAAGACCGTGAGGAACCCACAGTGGATGAATTGACTAAACAACTCTGGCAGTATGAAGTCTCTCCTCTTTCCTACAGGCCTGTGTCTCAGCTGTGGAGAAACTTTCTGAAGAGGTCCACCAACTTAGAGAGAATTTATCTTCCTCCCCACCTTTACGAACCAGTCTCTCAGCTATCAGGATTAAGTGTCCTTCTGTTCAGGGAAGAAGATACAGTGGGTTGCTTTCCCATGCCACCCTGTGGTTTTCCCTACGTGACCATGGAGAGGACATGAGAAAATGGGATGGAAAATATACCTCAACCCTAGAGGCACTGGTATGTGAGTTGCAAGGAAAAACGGTCACAAAACGGGGGGGGGGGGGGGGGGGTCTGAAAAACTTGCTGCTCCAATCTCCAGCAGGCAGTCCCCAAGACGCAGTAATGAATATTATGACCAGGATTAGAGGGGCTCTGCCTCCAGCCAGGGGGAGGAAAGGGACAATCGGGTTTATTGGACTGAGTGGATTAGATGGCCTGGCACGTCAGACACACGGAAGTATAACTTTAGTAGACACAGGTGCACAGTGTACTGTAATGCCGTCAAGCTACAAAGGGGGAGAACCTATCTGTATTTATGGGGTGACGGGGGGATCCCAACAGTAAACTGTTTTGCTCTTCAACATGTTTATCAATGACAGACAACGGAATTGAGTGCATCCTCAGCAAGTTTGCAGATGACACCAAGCTGAGCGGTGCAGTTGATAGAACAGAGGGAAGGGATGCCATCCAGAGGGACCTGGACAGGCTAGAGAAGTGGGCCCATGAGAACCTAATGAGGTTCAACAAGGCCAAGCGCAAGGTGTTGCACTTGGACTGGGGCAATCTCAGGTATTTATGTAGACTGTGAGAAGAAGAATTTAAAAGCAGCCCTGCAGAGAAGGACTTGGGGGTCCTTGTGGGAGTGTGGCCATGGCGGTCGACAAGCCCCATGGTTAGTGATAACACCAGACTTAATGATGAAGCCAGGAGGAATGTAAAGAGTTTAGAAGGAACAAAGAAGGGTGATTCAGGAGAGCCTTGTTGTCTGGGACTGCTTGTTCTCCAGTTGTTAAGACATGGAAGTTGCTGGGTGTTTGTGGCAAATATTGTGGCTGGCCCGGATGCTCCGTGCATCCTTGGCATGGACTATCTCAGGAGAGGACATTTCAAGGAACGAAAAGGGTACTGGTGGCCTTTTAGCACAGCTGCTTTATAGACAGAGGACATTAAACAGTTGTCTACCTTGCCCGATCTCTCGAAGGAGCCTCTGGCAGAAAGAGCCTGGACAATCTTGAGGTCGACCCCTAGGGTTTTGGAATCAGGGATACAGAGGATCCGAGGCCTGCTACACTCCAACGGAAAAAGAGATCTTGGCAGTGTATGAAGGAGTTCAATCTGCTTTGGAAGTGGTTGGTACTGAAGCACAGCTCCTCCTGGCACCCCGACTGCTGGTATTGGGCTGGATGTTCAAAGGAAGGGTCCCCTCTACACATCATGCAACTGATGCTACATGGAGCAAGTGGGTTGCACTGATTACTCAGCGGGCTCGAATAGGAAACCCCAGTCGCCCAGGAATCTTGGAAGTGATTATGGACTGGCCAGAAGGCAAAGATTTTGGGATATCACCAGAGGAGGAGGTGGCCCATGCCGAAGAAGCCCCACTGTATACCAAGCTACCAGAAGATGAGAAGCAATATGCCCTGTTCACTTATGGGTCCTCTGTACTGGGTCTGGCTGGGATGTTAACTTTCCCTGCAGCAGCCCATACAGTGCTGTGCTCTGCACTTGTAGCTAGAACAGCAGTGGTATCACACCAGTGTTGTGTCTGCTGCTGAGCAGTGCTGGCACAGCATCAGGACTCCCTCTAACTCTCCTAGGGGGTGGGCAAAAAGTGAGAAAGGAACATCACCAGGGCAGCTGACCTAAACCAACCAAAGGGATATTCCGTACCCTATGATGTCACACTCAGCAATAAAAGGTGGAAAAGGGAAAAAAGGGGGAGGGGTGGGCTTTCGTTGCCAAAACGTCTGTCCTCCTGAACACCAGCTACGTGCGTTGAGGCCCTGCTTCAAGGACGTGGTCAAGCATCGCTCATTTGTGGGAAGTAGAGAGCAATTTCTTTCCTCTGCACTTCCACATAGCCTTTACTTGTCTTGTTTTGTTTCTTCCTTTCCCCCTCCCTTTTCCCCTTTCCCTTTTTTTTCCCTTT
Source organism: Anser anser (assembly GCF_964211835.1). Lineage (NCBI taxonomy): Eukaryota > Metazoa > Chordata > Aves > Anseriformes > Anatidae > Anser > Anser anser. The sequence goes on along the minus strand of NC_139731.1, from coordinate 5,639,569 downwards.
AGTTAAATTGTTTAATTAATAATAATCTTTCCTTAATTATCATTTCTTTTTTTCCCTTTAATTAAATCATCCTTATCTCAACCCGTGAGTTGTTCTTCCCTTTACTTCTTCCCCTCCTCATCTAAGGAGGGGGAGTGAGAGAGCGGTTGTGGTGTTCAGCTGCCTAGCACGATAAAACGACCACATCCTCTCGTATTGTGAGAAAGCATCGGAGGTTCTCTGTCTCTGTACTGATTCATGGATGGTAGCAAATGCCCTGTGGGGGTGGTTGCAGCAATGGAAGCAGAACAACTGGCAGCGCAGGGGTAAACCCATCTGGGCTGCTGCACTGTGGCAAGATATTGCTGCCCGGGCAGAGAACCTGGTTGTAAAGGTACGCCATGTAGATGCTCATGTGCCCAAGAATCGGGCCACTGAAGAACATCAAAACAACCAGCAGGTGGATCAGGCTGCTAAGATTGAAGTGGCTCAGGTGGACCTGGACTGGCAACATAAAGGTGAATTATTTATAGCCCGATGGGCCCATGACACCTCAGGCCATCAAGGCAGGGATGCAACATACAGATGGGCTCGTGATCGAGGGGTGGACCTGACCATGTGCATTATTACACAGGTTATTCATGACTGTGAAACATGTGCTGCAATCAAGCAAGCCAAACGGTCAAAGCCTCTTTGGTATGGAGGACGATGGCTGAAATATAAATATGGAGAGGCCTGGCAGATTGATTACATCACACTCCCTCAAACCCGCAACGGCAAGCGCCACGTACTTACAATGGTGGAAGCAACCACCGGATGGCTGGAAACATATCCTGTGCCCCATGCCACCGCCCGGAACACTCTCCTGGGCCTTGAAAAGCAAGTCTTATGGTGACATGGCACCCCAGAGAGAATTGAGTCAGACAATGGGACTCATTTCCAAAACAACCTCATAGACACTTGGGCCAAAGAACATGTTATTGAGTGGGTGTATCACATCCCTATCATGCACCAGCCTCCAGGAAAGTTGAACGATACAATGGATTGTTAAAGACTACACTGAAAGCAATGAGTGCTGGGACATTCAAACACTGAGATACACATTTGGCAAAAGCTACCTGGTTAGTCAACATTAGGGGATCTGCCAACCGAGCCGGACCTGCTCAATCAAACCTGTTATGTACTGTAGAAGGGGATAGTCCCTGTAGAACATCACCAAAGGCCACCGAAGAACATGACAATACTGAAGAAGTGGATCGGGCTTCAAAAACTGAATTGGCTCACATGGACCTGGATTGGGGATATAAGGGTGAGCTGTTCGCAGCTCAATGGGCCCATGAAACATCAGGACATCTCGGGAGGGATGCCACTGTGCTGGGTTTGGCTTGGATAGAGTTAACTTTCCCTGCAGCAGCCCACACAGTGCTGTACTCTGCACTTGTAGCTGGAACAGCACTGGTATCACTCCAGTGTTGTGTCTGTTGTTGCATAATACTGGCACCACATCAGGACTCCCTCCAAGCCCCCAAGAGCAAGCAGGCTGGGGGTGGGCAAGCGATGGGGAGGGGACATAAACCAGGGCAGCTGACCTAAACCGACCAAAGGGATATTCCATACCACATGATGTCACACTCAGCAACAAAAATGGGGGACTCTCGTGGGGGAGGGGGCTGTCCTCCCAAACAACTGTTACGCATTTTGAGGCCCTGCTTCCCAGGACGTGGCCGAACATCGCTCGTTGATGGGAAACAGAGAATAACCTTTTTTTTTTCTCTCTCTCTCTGTGCTTCTGCACAGCCTTTTTTTTTTTTCCCCTCACTTTTCCCTTTAATTAAATCATCCTTATCTCAAACCTTGAGCTCTTTGTATCATATTTTCTCCCCCTTCCTCTTTGAGGAGGGGGGAGTGAGAGAGCGGCCATGGTGGAACTTGGCTGCCCACCCGAGTAAAACCACCACAGTCCTTTTCCCCATGTTGGGCACCAACACAGGTTTTTTTTTTTTTCCCCTTTCTTAAATATGCTTTCACAAAGGCGCAAACAACATTGCTTATTGGCTCGGCTCTGGTCAGCAGCGGGGCCCTTACTTAACATTGGGCAGCTTCTGGATTCTTCTCACAGAAGCCATCCCTATGGCCTCCTGCTACCAAAACCTTGCCACATAAACCCACTACATTCCACCCCTCACCTCTGTGAAAAGCATATTTAAGAAAGGAAAAAAAACCAAACAAACAAAAAAATGCTGCCACACAGCAGCTGGGAGAGAGAGAGGAGTGAGAAGCTGCCTTGCAGGCACCAAGGTCAGTGAAGAAGGAGGGGGAGAGGTGCTCCAGGAGCCAGAGCAGAAGTCCCCTGCGGCCTGTGGTGAGGACCATGGTGAACCAGGCTGTCCTCCTGCAGCCTATGGTGTACCACGGTGGAGCAGGGTTCCACCCTGCAGCCCGTGGAGGAGGCCACGGTGGAGCAGGTGGACCTGCACTGACAGAGGCTGCAGCCTGTGGAGGACCCCCGCCAGTTCCGGGCTGGACCTGTAGCCCGTGGAGAGGAGCCCATGCAGGAGCAGGTGACCTGGCAGGAGCTGCTGCTCGTGGGGGATCCAGGTTGGAGCAGTTTGCTCCTGAGGGATGGACCCCGTGGTATGGACCCATATCTGGAGCAGTTCTTGAAGAGCTGCTGCCTGTGGGGAGCCCACGCTGGATCAGTCCAGCAAGGACTGCATCCTGTAGGAGGGACCTCACGGCACAGGGGACGAGAGTAACCCAGAAGGAGCGGCAGAGACGAAGTGCTATCGACTGACCACAAACCCCATTCCCCTGCGCCGCTCGGGGGGAGGAGGTGGAAGAGGGTGGATGGGGGGAAGGTGTTTTTGGTTTCTTTCCTTTGTTTCTCACTTCTCTAGCTTGTTAGTAATAGGCAATAAATCTTACTATCTCCCTATGCTGAGTCTGTTTTGCCCATCACGATAATTGTTGAGCGATTCAACTTCTTATCTCAAACCTTGAGCCCTTTGCATCGTATTTTCTCCCCCTTTCCCTTTGAGGAGGGGAAGTGAGAGAGCGGTTGTGGTGGAGCTCAGCTGCCCACCCGAGTAAAACCACCACAGCCACATACAGTTGGGTCGTCATCGAGGGGTGGACCTGACCAATAAGGCCATCATAGAGGTTACCCATGAGCGTGAAACCTGTGCAGTGTTCAAGTGAGCCATGAGGGTCAAGCCTCCCTGGAATAGGGGACGGTGTCTAGGATTTCAATATGGTGAGGCCTGCTGACTATACTGGACCACTCCCACAAACCCACCAAGGCAAGTACTACATACTCACCATGGTAGAGGCAACTACTGGGTGGCTGGAAACATACCCAGTAAACCATGCCACTGCTTGAAACACCATCTTGGGCCTGGCAAGGCAAGTGCTGTGGCACGGTGTCATGGTACACCAGAGAGAACTGAGTCAGACAATGGGAGTCACTTTGAAAATAATCTTGTAAACTCTTGGGCCAAGAGGCATGGCACTGAGTGGGTGTATCACATCCCCTATCACCCACAAGCCTCTGGAAAGGCTGAGAGATACAATGGACTGTAAAAGACTATGCTACGGGTATTGGGTGCTGGGACTTGAAAACACGGGGACATGAATTTAGCAGAAGCCACTTGGGTAGTTAACACCAGAGGATCACAGAATCACAGAATCATCTAGGTTGGAAGAGACCTCCAAGATCACCTAGTCCAACCTCTGATCTAACACTAGCAAGTCCTCCACTAAACCATATCACTAAGCTCTACATCTAAACGTCTTTTAAAGACAAAGAAAGCTAATCTGTAATCTAAGTTATGTGCTGTAGGAAGACACTGCAGAACCAATGACAGGTCACCTTCGCAAGGAACCAGGCAAGTGCAGCAATGACTCAAGCTAAGCTGGCATTGGCTTCCAGAAGACTTGTTCCACCTATCATGAGTAACCACTTTGTCAGATGAAGACGAAATCATCAACAGTTCTTATGAACAATTTGGGACAGGCCCATAGAATGGAAAGAAGTACCTATATCTATGTTTAGGGACAGGGAACAGTGGTGATGAGAATACCAATATACTAAATTATGTGGAACCTGAGTGTGACAAATTATATGGAACAAGGGGTGGAGGTTGTGAGAAACAAAGTTGTGTTTTTGCAGTGGAAAATTCCACTAACCTTGCATATTCAAAAGTGATTGTGCAGGCGTGACAGTGGCATAGGAGGGGGGAGTATGTTAAGCAGATAAGGGGAAGGTCCCACTGTCTCAAAATGAGGATAGCTAAGAAAAACAAGAGGAGCAGTGAGAAATCTCTAAAAAGAAAAAATCACAGGCCCTCTAGTCACGAGAGAAGAAGGAAAAAAAATAACAGAAAAGAAGAAATTAACGGTTGGTCAAATAAAATTTTACATATATGGTATAGTAATAAGCATTGAGTAGTTTGTGAACATGTAGTACTCAGCCAATGAGGAAACAGAGGAGGAATCAAGCGTCGGGTAATAGGGAATATAAGTTATGATATACTTTTACTGTGCACTCCTGCTTGCAGGACGCCCACCATTGCAATCACAAATAAAATAGCTTCACTGATACCCTGTCTGAGAAAATTATTGAGGTATTTCTTTACTGGGTTTGGCTGGGATGGAGTTAACTATCCCTGCAGCGGCCCATATAGTGTTGTGCTCTGCACTTGTAGCTAGAACAGCCCTGATATCACACCGGTGTTTTGTCTATTGCTGAGCAGTGCTGGCACAGCATCAAGACGCTCTCCAAATCCTCTGAAAGCCAGTAGGCTGGGGGTGGGAAAGAACTGGGGAGGGGACATCACTAAGGCAGCTGACCTAAACTGACCAAAGGGATATTCCATACCATATGATGTCACACTCGGCAATAAAAGCTGTGAAAGGGAAAGGAGAAGGGGGTGGCTCTCATTAGGAAGACGTCTGTCCTCTCAAACCACCACTACGCGTATTGAGGCCCTGCTTCCCAGGACGTGGCCGAACATCACTCATTGATGCAAAGTAGAGAATAATTTCTTTTTTCTTCCTTCTGTGCTTCCACGCAACCTCTTTTTTTTTCCCCTCTTTCTTTCCCCTTTAATTAAATTACCCTTATCTCAACTCATGAGGTTGTGGGTTCTTTTGCTAGCATACTTTCTTCTCCCCCTCTTCTGAGGAGGAGGAGGGGGAGTGAGAGAGCAGTTGTGGTGGAGTTTGGCTGCCCAGCAGGGTAAAACCACCACATAAGGTCACCTGCTTAGTTGATGAAGGGAAGGTGTTGTATGTAATCTTTCTGGATTTTAGCAAGGTCTTTGATATCGTCCCTCACAGAATGCTTCTGGACAAATTGTCCAGCTGTGAGAAAAACAGGTACATGCAATACTGGGTGATGAACTTGCTGAATGGTAGGGCTCAAAGGGTTGTAGTGAATGGGGCTACACCTGGCTGGCGGCCAGTCACTAGCGGTGTTCCCCAGGGCTCAATTCTAGGGCCAGTCCTGTTCAATATTTTTATCAACTGTCTGGATGCAGTGGAATGCATCCTCAGCAAGTTTGCTGATGATACTAAACGGGGAGGTGATGTTGACTCCCTGGAGGGACAAGGGACATTGCAGAGGGATCTAGATAGACTGGAGCATTGGACAATCAGCAACAGCATGAAATTCAACAAAGAAAAATGACTGGTTCAGCACCTGGGATGGACTAATGCTGGACACAGGTACAGACTGGGAGACAAGCGGCTAGAGAGCAGCCATGCGGAAATGGACCTTGGGGTGCTGGTCAACAGTAGGCTTAACATGAGTCAGCAGTGTGCCCTGGCAGCCAAGAGTGCAAACCCCATTTTTGGATGCATTAAACACAGCACAGACAGCTGGTCAAGAGGTCATTCTCCCACTATATTTAGCGTTTGCACAGCCTCACCTTGAATATTGCATGCAGTTCTCCACAATATAAAAAGGATGTTAAGGTCGTTGAAAGTGTCCAGAGGAGGGCGACAAAGCTGGTAAAAGGGCTGGAAGGCATGTCCTGTGATGAGAGGCTGAGGACATTTGCTTTGTCTAGTCTGGAGAAAAGGAGGCTAAGAGGCAACCTCATTACTCTATACAACTTCCTGAAGAGGGGGAATGGAGAGGGAGGTGTCATTCTCTTCTCCTTGGTAAACAATGATATAATTCGTGGGAATGGCACAAAGCTGCGCTAGGGAAGGTTCAGACTGGACATTAGGAAAAAAATCTTTACTGTGAAGGTGGTCAAACACTGGAACAGGCTTCTTAGAGAGATGGTTGATACCCCATTTCTGTCAGTGTTAAAGAGGCATTTGGATAATGACCTTAATAATACATTTTAGCTTTTGGTTAGCCCTGAAGAGGTCAGGCAGTTGGACTTGATGGTCTTTGTAGGTACCCTTCCAACTGAACTATACTATTCTATTCTAGTTTGCAGAAAATAAGTATATTGTAAAAACAGTTTTTCATAATTCCATGACAGCATAAGCAAGAAAGTACTATAGAAGCACAATTGTTAATATATAAGGCAGATTCCCAAGAATATAAATAATCCCCATTACTTTGTGAGAGACTTCCTCTCTCAAGTAGGAAAGCAAAATCCATATCAAACATAGGAAATAGAAGAGTGTAACAAGTAACTTACCTTTTTAAACATAACTAATGAGATCACAGCAGATGCTGTGAAAAGTGCAGCTATAATTATCATCATAATGCCAACGGGGATACTCTTATTAAGACCAGTAAGAGATGAAATCCACCCACTGAAGGAAAAAGAAAAGATAAATTTTATTGGCACAGCACAGGAACTATTAAAACACAGGTATCTACATCAAGGGAAGATCTATAACCTCCTGGTTTTGCTCAACTTTGAATATTTTTGAAGAAAAATTCATGAAAATTACAAATGAGCATATTCCTGTTCTATAATATTTTTTTTAAAGCTTAGTTTCTATTTTCCCAGTGCATGCAGTGAAACTATAAGGAAAACTAGCAAATATAAGATGATTTTTCTTGAGCAGAGTTGAGAAGAAATTAAGAGAGAAATTAGAGTTGCTCAACAACTTTTTTTTTGGTCATGTCATTTCAGACTAATTAAAGAGTACATGTTTTTGTGGAAGATAAAATGTCCCTAAAAAGTTAGCTTCTAACTTCTTTAAAAATAAAACATGCCATACACATGCAGCTTCTGTGCGGGAAGACTCATTTAATTGTATCCACACATATTTTCTCACACATACTTTCTCAATTGGGTTTAATATAATACATTTTTTTAAAGTAGAAAGGATAGTCTGAGATTAACTAATAGAAAAGATGGCTTTATCAGTTTCTATTTTAAACATTTCCCCATTCTTCAAAATTGAAACACCAACAAAACGTACATCATACTTGAAATCACAAAAAACAGGTTGCCTTAAGAAAACTAAAACATTAAGACGGAAATGATTCTCCCAATGAAAAGAGCAAAAAGTTTCTAAAAATAACCTTATGATTTTCCTGCATCTGTTTTAAATTGCTTTGATATTTTCTATGTCCAACTGTACTCTACCACAAATCTCCAAAATCCAAATTGCAATTAGCATCTTCTGATTATCTGGCTACTTTTCATACCCCTTTCCCAAGTATCCTTAAAAGCACATTCCACATACTTGGAGAGTCGGCCCTCTAAAATTACTTTATTTTTTTCATGTCAATCAAAGTATCTACGAAAAATGAAAAAATTGAATTAGAGAGAAGAAATAATAAAATGTGCTTTTTCCTTACACTCCAATTCCATTTTGTTTGCCTTATGTACGTTTGGAGGTTAGCAACAAAATGTCAGTACCCAGATATAGTACTGCCAGTCATAGGTCTCCATGGTATCAGCTGACTACTACAGCCATGACTTTAATTACTTTTATTTTGTTGATTTTGTTTTTGTCTTACAGACAGTACAGTGCTACAGAAAAGAGAATACTCACCAGTTTCCCCATCTTTGAAATCCCGCAGCTTGAAGTACATGTACAGCAAACTGACAGATATATACAAAGAAGAACACAAAGAACCTGAATGAACTGTCACTCCTGAAAGAAGGGGAAAAAAAGATTAAAGCAGCCAGGAAATAAATGTATTTTGACAAAGACTATAGTACCAATCTATTTTGGTAAAAAAAAAAAACAGGAAAAATGTTTTTATTTCTTGATGGTGACTTGAAATTTCAGGCAGTAATTCTGTGGTTTTGGAGAATGCTTATTTACAAGAGATTCTTCTTTAATACAGTATTTTTGTCTCCTGCATCTCTAACAGAGGTGGGAATAGCAGCAAGATACTATTCCTTAGTGTTCTGTTCAGGGCCTCTTAGACTGAACTTGGAGGTTTTGCTACAGTGCATAAAGAACGCTCCTCTTTCAGGCTGAAGTTTACAGCACTGGCAGTATGGAAAGAAAAGCTTTTACTTGTCAAAGTGATTGCTGTGGTTTAAACCCAGTAAGCAGCAAAGCACCACACAGTTGGTCACTCACTTCTCCCCCACCCCCCCCAGCTGTATGTGGGGAAGAGAAACAGAAGAGCAAAAGTTACAAAACTCATGTGTTGAGATAAAGACAGTTTAATAAGAAAGAGAAAAAAATAAAAAAGAAAAAAGAAGAAAAAAATACACAACCAAAGGAAAACAAACAAGTGATGCACAACGGAATTGCTCACCACCAGCCAAACAGCATCCAGGCCAGTCCCCAAGCAATGACACCCCCCCCCCCCCCCCCCCGCCCCAGTTTTATTGTTCAACATGTTGTCATATGGTATGGAATATCCCTTTGGTCGGTTTGAGTCAGCTGTCCCGATTCTGTCCCCTCCCAGCTTCTCGTGCACTCCCAAGCCTACTTGCTAGCAGGCAGCTTGAGAAATAGAAAAGAACTTGACTCAGCGTAAGCACTACTCAGCAGCAACTAAAACGTTTGTGTGTTGTCCACATTATTTTCATTATAAATCCATAACATAGCACCATACAAGCTACTATGAAGAAAATTAACTCTATCCCAGCCAAAACAGCGCAAAAAGGAAATAAAATCTAATATGGATTTACTGAAACAACACAGATCACAATACTGAAGAAGCTGTTGTTTAAAAGCAAAATATACAAAATATGCTTGTTGTTCAAAATACTAAAATGCCAGACTGACAAAGACTGAAAGTGTTAAAAGCCTGTCAAGAAAACATATACATATATAGGCAAAATCTCAACAAAGACCTCAACTTACTACTATCAAAACTAATGATCACATGATATGCTTGCTACCAAAGTTCTAAAGAAAGTAAAGATCAATTAAGTCACAGATTAAGAACATGGAACCAGATTTTGCCAGTAATTGCAATTTTTTGCAGAAGGCAGTTTGTTCATTTCTATTTATTTAACTAGTTCAATTTAATAACTGTTTCATCTTCAGCTGAGCAACTGAAGGAAAGTTGAAAATGTAAGTAGCAGTTTTCCTTTTCTAAACAATCACTATTCGCTAAGAAAGGCTATATACTAGACATTACTGATGCAGGATTTCCTGGATCTAAAACTGTGAAAGATAATGTTACACTACACTCTTCAGCTGAAGAAAACAAGGAAACCTTGGAGAAAACAGGAAGACTGATAACCTTGAACTAGCAGAAGCAAGGGAGATAAGGGATGAAAGCTAAAAAAACAAGGAGAAAAACAGCTGAAGGAAGATTCCAGACTGACCCATGGTAAACTTTTGCTCATTACGGGTCATTAGCATATTTAAACCACACCCATCATAATGCTAATGTATGGAAATGTTGGATTTGGTAGGGATGTCTGTCTGTCCTGCTGGTCCTCTGTAATACACAGACTCAATAGAGATAAGTTAGGCAAACTAAAACAACCAATCAAAAGTAGCCAGAGAGATAATTGCACAAGTTAGTTGTACATAAATAACAGTGATTCAAGTCAGGGGTGTGCTTCCTTTGTGAAAGATTGCAAAGCACCTGATTCTGCAGAATTATATAATTAATTATTTAATTAAAAGACCTTTGTGTGAATTCTGACTCTGTGCTTATTGGCGAGTTGCACTGGCCACAAACCTATGGATAACGACACTATGAACTCCTCCACTAAATCAGGAATAAAAACAACACTACTAAGAAAGAGTATGTAAGATGTAATCAGTTAATGTAAGCTACCATTTTAAAATGCTGGCAATTCTCTGTATTTTTAGTTGATCTCAATTTGCACCCACATTGTAACCCAAGTCATGAACAGAAGTTAAAGTTGTAAACGAAAAATATTTTTTAGCCTTAAGGGTATAAGAATTTACTGTATGAGCAAATGCAAATTAAAATATATGATTCCTCAAAGATGTGTGGGTATGGCAATATCTCCTTAGTTAGAAAAAAGAAACATCTAATTCAGTCTAAAATTATGCATAAATGCAATTTATGGCTATCAATCTTTCTCTACAAAAATTAATGTATTTAAACTAAGAATATCATGATTCATTTCAATGTAAAAATCAAGAAATACTGTAAGAGTACAGAAATTAAAAATCTCTAAATGCTGATTTTCACAAAAATATTCAATTTTGCGTGCAAAACAACCATTCTATTTTTAAACACGAAGATACTACACCTTAAGCTTGCGAAGTCTGCAAAATCCAGATTGCTAAAAGCTAGGAAAAATACTGGAGTTTGATTACTGTATACCTGCTCTACTCATTCTTAACAATGGCAGTCTTCTACAATTGCAGACACTGCAAGGTGTACAGTTTCATAAAGTTCATTCAGGAAGCCAAAAATTTAAGACACTCTTAACTATTAACCTGCTCAGATTCTTCTTGTAAAGGGATAGAGATTTAATGAGAATTTTTCTTAAAGTTATCAGCCCTATACAAAAGTTAAATACTTTCTACAAATATTGTGTCAATGGTAGAATCTATAAATATTTTAAAGGATATTCCATGATATTCCTAACTATCGCTATCTATGATTCAGATATACAGTTGAATTAATGGCAAACATACTACTTGTTTCTAATGAAAGTATATTAAAGGTTTATCATAATGATAATTAAGTAAATTCTGGACTGTTAATGCATTTCAACAAGTGTAATGTGGTTTTGGTTATTTTAAATATCCTAAGTCAAGCTGAAATTGTTACCTGAAAGCTCCATAAAGTGGTCTGTACCAGCAGACAAAAGAACAAGGCGTAAAAAGCAAGAACCAGAGGATACTCAATCCAAAATCGACCCCTCGCGTAGCATCAATGTAAAACCAGGCCAAACATCCAAAGACATTAAGAAACAGTGTCACTGTATGGACTGTAGAAGCAAAAGCAAAAAAGTCTTAATTTAATTAATTTATACAAGAAATTATTAAAACTGTTAAAGTAATAGCCAAAATGAGCATGTTTAAACAAAACATAAGAATGCTGACAATAAATCAATATTCTCTCTCTGCAATAAGCTGATTTTTATACAGTTTTCTAACTTTCAGGTAAAGCCAGTATTCCCAAGTAAAAGTACTGAACAAGAAAATTCAAGTAGCATCAGGTATGTGGTGAAGAAAAAAAAAGTCATAAAAATAAAACATTTTCAAAAAAAAACAAATAATGAAAAAAGAGGTTTCTACGGCTGCAGTAATTGATATTTCTTCTACAGTAATTACTGAATAGCTATTTACATTTTTTTTAATATGCTGGTTGTTTATTTTCTCTTACAGTCAGGCAACTAAATATATGCAGGACTGTCAGCCTTAATATTGCAATATATAACTATTGGATATTTTTTAGAGAAAAGCTTATAAATAATATAAAATACATGATAAATTTAGCATTGTACATTGTTCCAATTTGAAACAAGAATATTAAAAAAAAAACCCTTTTAACCAAAATCTGTCTTACACGTAATAAAGCAAAAAAGCCTGCATAGTAAAATGCTTCTCAGTAAAACAAAAATTGTCAGTTGTTATTCTAGATCCTTGAATATATATTGTATATTGAAATATTTCTCATAACATTTTTGGTGCTCAGTTCTTAGCTTAATACTGGCCTTTCCTCTTTGGCAAACCACGTTACAGGTTAACTATTTAATTTCTACTAAAGGAAATGTATTGGCAACATGACTTGACATTTTATTTCAAATATATTTAGCTCTTGTAATATAAAAAAAAAATACAGTGGTAGTAAGAAATATTACAACTACTACTTTCATGCTACCTGGGCACAACAGTTCTGCCAGACACTTTCTGTCTCTGTTTAGCAATACCCAGTGTCTCAAAGGACGTTTTCTGTCTTTGTGGACCATAATAAAGTATAGTATTTATAAATGAGTGCAAAAGCAGTTCCATGCAGCAATGTTTATTTAAGTCCAGAGAAACATTTTAGTCATTCTACTGGAAGGTAAGATTAACAGAAGAAATGGCAAGTATATAAAGATACTGAAAAAAAAAAGACTGTTCATAGCTCTTTGTTTCCCTCTTAACTAGGACTTAAATAAGCCCTAAATCAACTTAGTGGAAAAAAATTTTATATCAAAATGCTGACATCATTCCATGAAGGGCTGAAGGAACTCAAAACACATTTTCCTCAGACAAATTCTATTTACCTGTAAGAGTCAATAGAAATAGAAAATGTCATACTTTATACTTTTAAATAAAGAACATTTAATGCATTTGTATATCTTAACACTGTTCCAAGAGGTTAGCAAAGCAACTCACTTGAGAATTTTTGTATGTATGTATAATGAAGTACAACAAAGGATAGAAATCCAAATTCCTATCTTCTTTTGATTAATATGAGAAAGTTTACTAAGTGGTATTCTTTCTTTTTCTAGTCAATGCTGGAAAACAGGGAGACACCCTTGATTGCTAGAAATGTCTACCTTCTGGTGGATTTTGAACTTTCAGATAAATTTTATTTTTTGTACTTGTAATTAAAATAACAGGACAAGTTTTAAAAGAATATGATCTGTGCAGAATCATATAATCATCTAGGTTGGAAAAGACATTCAAGATCAAGTCCAACTATCAACCTGACCTACCAAGTCCCATCACTAAACCATGTCCCTTAGTGCCACGTCCACATCTCTTAAATACCTCCAGGGATGGGGCCTGGACAGCATGTTCTGATGCTTAATCACCTTCTCCATGAAGAAATACTTCTTAATGTACAATCTAAACCTCCCCTGGCACAACTTGAGTCTGTTTCCTCATGTCCTATCACTTGTCAACTGAGAAAAGAGACCAACACCCTCCTCTCTGCAACCTCCTTTCATGTAGTTTTAGAGAGTGATGAGGACACCCCTCAGCTTCCTCTTCTCCAGGCTAAACAAACCCCAGTTCCCTCAGCCACTCCTCATAACTCTTGTTTTCTAGTCCCTTCACCAGCTTTGTTGCTCTTCTCTGCACAAGATTGAACAACTCAATATCATTCAGATATGCTTCTTGAGGGGGCCCAAAACCAAACACAGTATTCTAGGTGCGGTCTCACCAGTGCCTCGTACAAGGGGACAATCACTTCCCTAGTCCTGCTGGCCACACTATTTCTGATGCAGGCCAGGATGCCATTGGCATTCTTGGCTACCTGGGCACACTGATGGCTCACATTCAGCCAGCTGTCAACCAGCACCCCCAGATCCTACTCTGTTGGGCAAAAACCAAAGAGGGTTAAAACAATGTGTTGTGGTTTAAACCCATCAGGCAGCCAAGTACCACACAGCCATTCACTCACTCTCCCCCCTCAGTGGGATAAGGGAGAGAATCGAAAAAAAGGTAAAAGTGAGAGAACTCGTAAGCTGAGAGAAAGACAGTTTAATAAGAAAAGTAAGAAAACAATTATAAAAATAAAATAAAATAAAATAAAATAAAATAAAATAAAATAAAATAAAATAAAAGCACAACACGATTGCTTAAGACCCACTGACTGAAGCCCAGCCAGTCCCTGAGCAACGGTAGCCATTCCTCCGGCCAACTACCCGAGTTTTATTGTTCAGCATGACATCATAAGGTAGGGAATATTTCATCGGTCAGTTTGAGTCAGCTGTCCTGGTTCTGTCCCCTCCCAGCTTCTTGTGCATCCCCAGCCTCCTCACTAGCAGGGCAGTATTAGAAGCTGAAAAGTCCTTGGCTTAGTGCAAGCACTGCTCAGCAGCAACTAAAACATCAGTGTGTTATCAACATTATTTTCCTCCTAAACCCAAAACACAGCATCATACCAGCCACTATGAATAAAATTACCTCTATCCCAGCTTAAACCAGGACAATATTCACCCTTATTCCATACCATTTATGTCATGCTCAGGTCCCACACTTTCCAATACATCCTAATTAATCACCACCACCCTTCCTGTCTTTTGATATATACGGACAGATATCACTCTTAGTCTATGGGCCATCCCTTTAAAGTGTACATTGAGTTTCTTCAGTCCATGACTTTGGGCTCCATCTGTCATAACAGTCCTTCGGGGCAGGAGAGATGGTGAGTGGTGTTGGATTGTTGCATGCTGAAGCCAGCTCTGCTTCCATCACCACTGTACTTTGCTCAGAGCCATCAAAATCTATTCTTCATACCAAAGAGGCTTTAACCCCCTGGCTTGCTTGACTGTGGCGCATGTTTCACAGTCATGCATAATTTGTGCAATGGTGTCCCTTCATATGCTGCCAAAATCTCTTATTCCAGTTGGAGTATAGCGAGCCTTGGATCCTCTGTATCCTCAACTCCAAAACACTAAGGGTCGACCTTGAGTCTCCCTTGGTGCTTTCTGCCAGAGGGTCCATGTGGGGCCTTTCTCCCTGGCTGTAGCATAGAGCACATTTTTTACCTCTTGTCCTGCCCAGACTGGCCCAAGGGATACTGCATGAACTATCTCCCATTTTATTTCTTCAAAGGCTTGTTCTTGCTTAGGGCCCTGTTTGAAATTGTGCTTCTTCCAGGTCACTTGATAAAGTGGGCTTACAATCAGACTGTTATTTGGAACGTGCAATCTCTAAAAACCCATGACACATAAAAAAGCTTGTGTTTCTGTTTTGCTAGTTGGTGGAGACATAGCTGTTATTTTGTTGATCACATCCATTGGGATCTGACAACATTCATCTTGCTATTTTATTCCTAAAAACTGGATCTCCTGTGAAGGTCCTTTGACCATATCTTATTTTATGGCAAAACCAGCCTTCAGAATAATTTGGATTATTCTCTTCACTTTATCAAACGCTTCCTCTGCTTTGTTGCTTCACACGATGATGTACTGCGATGTGTTCATGATAACTTCCTGATGCAAATGGTGGATGTTCCAACTAGAAGAGGAGCGCTGCTGGACCTTGTCCTCACTAACAAGGAGGGGCTGGTTGAAGCGATGAAGGTTGAGGGCAGCCTTGGTTGCAGCGACCATGAGATGGTGGAGTTTAGGATCTCGTGTGGCAGGAACAGAGTACCGAGCAGAATTGCAACCCTGGACTTCAGTAGGGGCGACTTTGGCCTTTTCAGGCATTTGCTAGGGGAAATCCCATGGGACAAGATACTTGAAGGAAAAGGAGCCCAAGATAGATGGTTAGTGTTCAAGGACTGCTTCTTCCGAGCTCAAGAACAGAGCATCCCAACAGGTAGGAAGTCAGGAAAGGGAGCCAGGAGACCTGCATGGTTAAACAGGGAATTGCTGGGCAAACTCAAGTGGAAGAGGAGAGTCTACAGATCATGGAAGGAGGGACTGGCCACTTAGGAGGAATATAAAGCTGTTGTCAGAGGATGTAGGGAGGCAACTAGGAAAGCTAAGGCCTCCTTAGAATTAAACCTTGCAAGAGGGGTGAAGGACAACAGAAAGGGCTTCTTCAAATACACTGTGGATAAAACTAACACTAGAGGCAATGTAGGCCCACTAGTGAACAAGGTGGGTGCCCTGGTGACAGAAGATAAAGAGAAGGCAGAGTTACTGAATACCTTCTTTGTCTCTGTCTATAATGCTGGAGGCTCTCCTGAGGAGCCCCATACCCCTGAGGCCCCAGACGAAGTCGGAATAAAGGAGGAGTTTGCCTTGGTTGATGAGGGCTGGGTTAAGGACCAATTAAGCAATCTGGACATCCACAAGTCCATGGATCCTGATGGGATGCATCCGCGCGTGCTGAGGGAGCTGGCGGAAGTCATTGCTAGGCCACTCTCCATCATCTTTGGTAAGTCATGGGCATCGGGAGAGGTGCCTGAGGACTGGAGAAGAGCAAATGTCACTCCGGTCCTCAAAAAGGGCAAGAAAGAGGACCCGGGTAACTATAGACCGGTCAGCCTCACCTCCATCCCTGGTAAGGTGATGAAACAATTTATCCTTGGCGTTGTCTCCAGTCATATCAAAGATAAAAGGGTCATTAGGGGCAGTCAACATGGCTTCACCAAGGGGAAGTCGTACTTGACCAACCTGATAGCCTTTTATGAGGATATAACCAGGTGGATAGATGATGGAAAGGCAGTGGATGTGGTCTATCTTGATTTCAGTAAAGCCTTTGACACCGTCTCCCACAGCATCCTCGCAGCTAAACTGGGAAAGTGGTCTGGATGATCGGGTAGTGAGGTGGACTGTAAACTGGCTGAAGGAAAGAAGCCAGAGAGTTGTGGTTAATGGGACGGAGTCAAGTTGGAGTCCTGTATCTAGTGGAGTCCCTCAAGGGTTGGTACTGGGATCAGTGTTGTTTAATATATTCATCAATGACTTGGATGAGGGAATGGAGTGCGTCGTCAGCAAGTTTGCTGATGACAATAAACTGGGAGGAGTGGCTGACATGCTGAAAGGCTGTGCTGCCATCCAGTGGGACCTCGACAAGTTGGAGAATTGGGCGGGGAGAAACTTAATGAAATATAATAAGGGCAAGTGTAGAGTCCTGCATCTGGGCAAGAACAACTCCAGGCACCAGTATAAGTTGGGGACTGCCCTGCTGGAAAGCAGTGAAGGGGAGAGGGACCTGGGGGTCCTGGTGGACAGCCGGATGACCATGAGCCAGCACTGTGCCCTTGTGGCCAAGAAGGCCAATGGCATCCTGGGGTGTATTAGACGAGGTGTGGTTAGTAGGTCGAGAGAGGTTCTCCTCCCCCTCTACTCTGCCCTAGTGAGACCGCATCTAGAATATTGCGTCCAGTTATGGGCTCTTCAGTTCAAGAAGGACAGGGAACTCCTTGAGAGAGTCCAGCTCAGAGCAACAAGGATGATTAAGGGAGTGGAGCATCTCCCTTACAAGGAAAGGCTGAGGGAGCTGGGTCTCTAGCTTGGAGAAGAGGAGACGGGGTGACCTTATTAATGTTTATAAATATGTAAAGGGTGAGTGTCAGGAGGATGGAGCCAGGCTCTTCTTGGTGACATCCAATGATAGGACAAGGGGCAATGGGTGCAAGCTGGAACATAGGAGGTTCCACTTAAATATGAGAAAAAACTTTTTTACGGTGAGGGTGACAGAACACTGGAACAGGCTGCCCAGGGGGGTTGTGGCATCTCCTTCTCTGGAGACTTTCAAAACCCGCCTGGACGTGTTCCTGTGTGACATGATTTAGGTGTTCCTGCACCAGCAGGGGGACTGGACTAGATGATCTTTCAAGATCCCTTCCAATACCTAACATTCTGTGATTGTGTTATTCTGTGATCCAGGTCTGGGGCCCCCAGCACAAGAAGGACATAGACATATTACAATGAGTCCAGAGGAGGGCCATGAAGGTGATCAAAGGGCTGGAGCACCTCTACTATGAAGAAAGGCTGAGAGCTGGGGATGTTCAGCCTGAAGAAGAGAAGGCTCCAAGGAGACCTCATTGCAGCTTTTCAATACCTAAAGGGGGCTTAAAAAAGGTGGAGAGCGATTCTTTGCTCAATAGGATAATGACAGGACAAGGAGGAACGGTTTTAAACTAAAAGAGGGGAGATTTAGCTTAGAGGTTAGGAGGAAACTCTTCACTCAGAGGGTGGTGAGGCACTGGAACAGGTTGCCCAGAGAGGTTGTGGATGCCCCATCCCTGGAAGTGCATATAGATGTGAAAAAGATTTTTAAAAGTTTCTTCAGAAACAATAAAGGCCAAGACTAAAGATATTGAAATTGCTACTAACCAAGGCAACACAAAAAATGAAGTTCTCAGGGCTGCTAAAAAGGGCCAGGAAAACTAACCTACTTTACAAAGTCTTGAGCAGCTGATACTAGATTTATCCAAATGTGATTATGTTCACAGACCCCTAAGCCTTACAAGACCTACGAAGATTTGGAAGAGGAAATAAAATAGAAGTACAACAGCAAGCAGAAGCAGGTTAGTTTGCTGTGTTAATGAGTGCCTCCACTGAGGAAGCATAACCACTCTAATGAAGTATGAGCCATATCATGTAGATACATTCCTGGGAAAGAAGAATCACAAGGATTGATTCAACAGCCAGCCCGAAGGCACAGAGTTCTGTACTCAATCATTTTTTTTAGCCTGAAATAGATTTTGTCTTTCTTTTCCTTTATTATGCCTGCTTCCTTCCTTCCTGAGAAATCCTAAATCAGAGAGTATGAAAGCTAAAGAAAAAGCAAGAGGACTTAGTTAAAATCTCAGTCTACCTAGAAGAAAATCTGTCAGTTTATTATGAGAGCAAAATTTATATTTATTTTGAAATGCTATGTCACTGCTTCCTTGTTTCAATCAATAATAAAATTACCAGATTAACAGGTAAAATTATACACATTTGCAAAATCTGGAACCTAGAGAAAAATACAGAAAAGTTCTGAAATTCACATCCCCTTAGTATGCTAAAAATATATTAATGGCATCAAAGCACCTAAATCTTTGGAATTTCCTCAGTCTGAAGGTACTTCTTAGGCACTCATCACACAAGACAAGACAGAAGAAACAAACCTCATGGTATGTGTACAATTGATTCATCCAGCATTTCTCCAATCAAAACACAGCACCTGAATGAAGGCAAAACTAACCTCCCAAAGATTGTTTAGAGCATGCTCGGTGTACAAGGGATAGTTCCAACATGGACTGATTGTTCAGCTAATTTCCTTTATGCTATTTTTTTAACAAACTAAAATGATATTAAGTCTATATTATACTCTACACTAAACTAAAGCTATGCATATTAAGGCACATGGATATTACACTTTTAAAATTTGTAAGTCTATTAACACTGATAGTGAATTATATTTCTTAATATATAAGCTGATTTTAAAAATGGTAAAATTATTTCTAAGGTAATAAATTGTCAAAGCTCATTTTACAACAACAGGGATATTTAAAATAGAAAACTGCAATATACTATAACCAAACTGCTTTAGGGTAATCCTTCCCCTTTTTTTCCATGGAAGTTTCTATGAAATAATAAAGTACTTTGAAAATTGAAGCTAACAAAAAGATTTCACTTTAACATTTAACTTCCAGATTTTAAAATATTTCATTGCAGATGTTGCAAAAGCCAAATTATCAGGCATGTTTCAAGTTTGAATAGGCACTTTGCTTTTTCTTTAAAAAAGTACTTACACATCCACAAATAGTACATAATCTTTACTGTCTTCTGGAATTCTACAGGAATGTCTACAGAAAAGTCCTGGTAGAAACATGGACCCACTGGAAAATTCTCAGGAAGAGGTGGCCAGTTATTTTTTCTACCTGCAAATCATAAAAAAAAAACAACAAACAAAACCCCACCAGCTTTATAATACAGTTTTAACATCTGTATACTAGAAAGAGATACACATCTGGGCTTGTTCAAATTGTTTTATGTACATAAGTTTCACAAGCATATGGATAACTTGGGCTACCAAGACCCAAGAGTTTTATCAGCAATACTCACACAAACTTCAGAAATAAAATAGGATGAAATGCAGACAGATCAAGGAAAGTACAATATTTTATCTATATAAAAGACTAAGCAGGCATCTGATGGTTCCTATAAAGTAATAAGAAAAGAGTTTTGACAAAACAGTCAGATTTGCGCAGAAAATCAGTTTCTCAGAGTTCCTTGACTTTTAAATGCACATTTCCCACCATACTCATATGCTCACTTTGTGGAACACAAAGACTAGGGGTTGAAAGGCATTCTCCATCCTTGGAATCCTGATATTTGTAACACCTGGATATCTCTAACTCTTTGAACTAGTTCCCAATATAGTTTACAGTCAAAGCTTTGCTTAAAAGCCTGTAAGCCTAAAGAAAGGCAATTATTAAAATGGTCTCAATTACAACACCAGAAGATGCTCTACAGCATCAATATATTTTGATATAAATTGTGGGACAGAGTGAGAACACAACAAAAGACAGCAGAGTATCAGACACCAAAGATTTCCTGTATGCTGATCTACTCACAGGCTAGAGTATACATTCTGACGAATGTAAGCCATATCAAGTGCAGATTCAGAGATTCAGATGAGATAACTACAACAAACCTATATCATAGCATTTAAAATGCTGGATGCAATAGATATGTTTACCACCATATTGCAGAAGTGGAGCTGACTAGAGACTAACATAAAGGCAAAATTATTTTAAATTCTGATAAGTGTTTGCTTGCAATTTCTATCTTCAAACATAGCTTTACTAGCAGTTCACCTGTTAAGAAAACTTGCAAACCTTACATACTTGCATTATTTAATTATTTCTTTACCCAGACAAAATGAAGCTGACAGTTCTGACCAAACAGGTCCAAAACACTGAGTATTTGTTGAGTTTTATGCCTCTTCAACTGAACATTTTTACCAGTTCTTTCAGAGCTGGGGGTTTAGAGGGACCATACAAAAGGCAATCAAGTGATATGCCCATCCATATTAAAAAGTACTTTTCATTCTACTATATGAAAAATATCTGATAACAACTCAGATCTTTATTCCACAGTATACAGTTATTTTTCTCAGGGTTGCAAGTTTCAAGATAGTCACAGAAAAATTCAGATATAGTAATTCAGGTTATTACTTGAGAGTAGTATTTGATGTGCTTTTCTACCTTGGTGGAACAGGTTTCAAAATTTTCAACTAAAACTGAAAGACAGTCTTAGTATTTTTCAGACATGCCCAAATGAACTAGATGAAATAGGAAGCAGCACACTAATCAGCTCAAGTGCAATACTGCACGGGACCTGAACAGAGAGAACTCTGCACTGGGCTGAGCAGACCCACAAGCTTTGAGATCTTTGCACTGTGGTCAGTTGCATACGATGACAGTGTCCTAGGTGTGCAGCCAGCATCATAACTTGAATGCAAATAACTAGAGTACTATTGCAAAAGACCTTGCCCTGTGATCAATATGCTTCTACAGTGTTTTGAAAGGAGTTTAAATGACTGTGCAAAAGAAAAAAAAAATCAAAAGGAAAAGAATATTGTTCTCCTCAGTCACAACATACAATTCCCGATTTGCAGCATCTTTTACACGGTCATTTGGTAAAAACCTAACATCCTCTTTAAAGCTTTAAGAGCTCTCTCTTCTCTGTTCAGCCTTCCTAAAGAATCCTTTAGATTCTTCATGCACTCTTCAAGCCCTTTGATGTGAACAACTGGAACTTAATAACAGAGCAAATACCATTTAAAAATATTCTGAAACATGTATTGGGTATCAGAGTTATAGTCCCTAAGATATAGATGAAAGTAATTAAACTGTCAGTAAAGCCTGGAATAGACAAGTAATCAATCCAGACCATCAATATAAATTAGTGAAATTAGGTGAAGGGCGATATATGGAGAAGGAAATGAAAAAAAATCACCAAAAAATCATAATCTTGGAGAATAGGTACAAAGATTTAATAAAGAGACTGGAAAAAATAATACAAAGAAAATAAAAATGGTTTAATGAAGGGACCATGATTCTTTTCCTTAGAAGAATACCAATTCCTCACTCCCAAATCCCCTACCATATGACTGGTAGAAAATTCCATGAGGTTTTTGAATCACTAAATAGTTATGCAATCTGGAATTGTACCTCTGTATGTTCCAATATTTCAAAACAGGAAAGTTCTTCTACAGCAATACTGACAGCAGATAAATCAGAGGTGTTATTTATGAAGTTACATTTAATTCTTCCCAAAATGTTCCATTTCTATTCAATAGTATTACTTGGATATTAACCCAGAATAAAAATAGCTGATAGTAGAGTACAATATGTAATAATGCCACATTTAAATATTTTTGCTTTGAAAATTTGCACAGGACAGTTTTTATTCACTGTATGCACTGTTCTAAAGGAGACACATTTTTCTCTTCCTGAAGAGATTATAAAAAACCCTCTTTGATCTGCTTTACAATGTCACTGTAAAACTAAAACAGTTTCTGAGAAAATGTGAAATTTCTGCAATTTTAAAAAGTACTTTTTTCATGCATACCCCTCTGCTGATTGAGACTCTGCATTTCCCTTTCTCTGCGATCTAGTTCATCTGCTTTTCTTTCCAGTTCTTCTTGACGCTTTAACAGTTCTGCCTGGGCCAAAGCATGCTCCTGAACAAAACAAGCATTGTTAGAGACTGATAAAAAATACAAACAAAAAATAAATATTCCAAGTCTATTTTCTATAATTAAGCATCTCCAGTTATGGATGAAGACCGACCTACTATTGCATGAATTCATGAAATAAGTGATTACTAAAAGGCAGTATTAATTTTCATAAATCATTAGGAAAGCAACACTTATTTATAAAAGACTATTCAAGAAGTGTGTAATTATAGTTAAAAGCATTCTAGTGCCTGAAAGTTATACACAAACCTTTGCAATTTGTGCATAAGCAGGTGGTTCTTCCGTTGGTTTCATTATTGCTGTCTGAGTACTGGGTACATCAGGTATTTTCACATTTCCTGAAGGAGGCTAAGAAAATGAGATAGTTATTGGGAAACAGTCTCCTATTCTAATAAACATCTTTTCATTAAGTATATAAGAACTAATCCAGTTGTTTTAAAAAAAAAAGTGTTACTGATAAACTGAAAATCTAATATGCTGCCTGCAATATTTACAACCTTTAGGAAAAATAAGATAACTATATCCTATGATGCAGTGTTCTCCTTGGTTGTTTTTATAATGCACTACTTGCCATAAACACACAAGGAATTTTGTGGATCAATAGAAAGTAAATAGAATCTTAATTTTGTTCAAAAATGAATATGGATAAGAACAGTTACTGTTTAAGTTACTGCAGGATTTAACTGACCTACTCATATTCTCAAATATTATGTCTTCTATTAGTAATGTTTTCCAGAGCTTTCTACTTAAAGGCTTATATCACCTGGTTAACTAGAGAAACAATGTACTGGATTAAATTCTCAATTTCAGGATACATAATCTATTTCTTAACTGTTCCACCAGTATTTATTTACTGCAGTTGTGAGAAACAAAGTTGTGTTTTTGATGTAGAATGTGTTTTTGCAGTGGAAAATTGCACTAACCTTGCATATTCAAAAGTGATTGTGCAGCACAGCAGTGGGGAGTATGTTAAGCAGATAAGGGGAAGGTCCCACTGTCCCAAAATAAGGAGGATAGCTAAGAAAAACAGGATGAGCAGTACTAAATCAGTAAAAAAAAAATCACGGGCCCTCTAGTCACGAGAGAAGAAGGAAAAAAAAGGAAAAGGAGAAATTAATGGTTGGTCAAATAAAATTGTACATATATGGTATAGAGGAGCGTCGAGTAGCTTGTGAACCTGTAGTACTCAGCCAATGAGGAAACAGGGGAGGTGATCAGGCGTCGGGTAATAGGGAATATAAAGTTATGATAAACTTTTACTGTGCGCTCCTGCTTGCAGGACACCCGCCATTGCAATCGCAAATAAAATAGCTTCACAGAAGATCCTGTCTGAAGAAAATTATTGAGATTTTTCTCACAATTTGAGGGCTTGTCCGGGATCTTGTCGCCTCCCAGAGAGTTCTTGCCACCACAGACAGGAAGGTGCACCCCGCTGATTTCAGTGGTCCCGTCGGGGGTGGTGGGTTGTCTTGGTATGGCCGACAAAGGACCAAGACTGTTAATCTGAAGACAGGCTCTGCAAAGGACTGGGGAGAAGGGAGGCCAGCACTGACACACCACAGACACAGCACAGACACAGCACAGACATAGCACAGGTACAGGGATAATTGCTGATAACATGGACCAGGAAGTCCGTGCACGGACCGAGGTAAGGCAAACTTTACCGTATATTGCGTTGGGGTGATTTGAGGAGACTCTTGTGTGCAGTGTGAATGAGATACACTTTTAGTGCAAAGCAAGTGTGAAGTCCCTGTCCTGGTTCCAGTTAGGACAGAGTTAATTTTCCCTCATAGTAGCTGGTAGGGTGCTATGTTTTGGATTAGGATGAGAAGAGCACTGATAACATGCTGATGTTTTAATTGTTGCAGAGCAGTGTTTACACCGGGCCAAGGACTTTTCGGCTTCTCGCTCTGTCCTGCCAGCGAGCAGGCTAGGGGTGCAGCAGGAGCTGGGAGGGGACAGACCCAGGACAGCTGACCCAAACTGGCCAAAGGGGTATTCCATACCATCTGACGTCATGCTAAACAATATATAGGGGTGGCTGGCCGGGGTGGGGGCCGGGCTGCTCGGGGATAGGCTGGGCATCGGTCAGCGGGTGGTGAGCAATTGCATTGTGCATCACTTGTTTTCTTACACATTATTATTATTAATACTATTATCATTATCACTATTATTATTATTATTGTTATTATTATATTCCGGTCTTAATAAACTGTCTTTATCTCAACTCACCGGCTTCACTTTCCCGTTTCTCTCCCCCATCCCAGAGAGGGAGGGGGGAGGGTGAGCGAACGGCTGTGTGGTGTTTAGCTGCCAGCCGGGTTAAACCACAACAGTCCTTTTGGCGCCCAACGTGGGGCACGAAGGGTTGAGATATCGACAAATCTGACCAGAGTGTGTTAAACTAAAATTGGTATAAGTATTGGACCTGCTTAATAGTTGCTAGTCACGATGTTGATTGCCTTAATCTCCAGTCTGCTGTACCTGCATTCCAAATTGAGTTTTATGGTGCGTTACTTTCTGTATGTGCTCCCTGTTGCACTGTTTATCCTTTCCGGGCCCTGGTTTAAGATTGGTATGGTACTGTGCGGTGTAACAATGGCTTATGAAATGATGAAATATCTGGTCACGACTTTAACCTGGTATTTGTACTCAGCACTGACGTCGACTCTATACTTTGGAACCCATATCTCGGAAATTATTAGCAATTACACCTATTGCCTGTTTTCGTTAGGGAGCCAATCTGTGAAGGGGACAGGGGAAGACATGTTTCCCTACCTGTTCACTCTCCCTTTCTCCTTCACCACCACCCTCTTATCCCCCGAGCTAGTTACGGTGGTTCTCCGAGATGTTGAATATCCTTAGGATACTCAGACCAGCCTGCTCTTGTTGTTATGTCTCCTGAATGCGCTTCAGGTTTTGTGGAGGGTTAAACAACTACTTAGGAATCTCATCCGGAGACATGTCTTGAGGCGGGATAGTTGCAAGTGGCAGGGAGTGTGGGAGGATATGGGCAGGTTTCTAGAGCAGTGGTCACCTCCAGTGTTTTGGACATTCACCCCTGAACAACTGCAAAATCCTAAAAAGCTGGCAGAATGCTTGAAAAAAAGGTGTCATGACTCTGGCAGTTCCAAAGTGACACAAATCACTGTAGCGTGCTGGGGTCTGGCTTGTGCCTATCGAGCTGCAATTGATGCTACTAGCAACCTAGCTCCAGCTCCAGCTCCTGCAGCCACTCCAGTTCCAGCTCCTGCAGCCACTCCAGCTCCTGCAGCTGCTCCAGCTCCAGCTCCTGCAGCCGCTCCAGCTCCAGCCCCTGCAGCCGCTCCAGCTCCTGCAGCCGCTCCAGCTCCAGCTCCTGCAGCCGCTCCAGCCCCTGCAGCCGCTCCAGCTCCAGCTCCAGCTCCTGCAGCCGCTCCAGCCCCTGCAGCTGCTCCAGCTCCAGCTCCTGCAGCCGCTCCAGCCCCTGCAGCTGCTCCAGCTCCAGCTCCAGCTCCTGCAGCCGCTCCAGCCCCTGCAGCTGCTCCAGCTCCAGCTCCCGCAACCGCTCCAGCCCATGCAGCAGCTCCAGATCCTGCAGCTGCTCCCACTCCTGTGTCTGGGTCAGAGAAACGAGCTGTAGCAGTGCAAGTTGACCCCGCAGAGGGTATTCCAACCCCTGTGGCAGACCCTGTGACTGGGTCAGAGAAACGAGCTGTAGCAGTGCAAGTTGCCCCTGTAGACAAGGTGAAGAAATGGTATAGAGGCTCAGGTCGTTTAGAATGCAGACAGTCTTCTGCTAAGTCTGGGCATAGTGAAGACGAGGCTGGGCCATCAAAGGTGCAGGAGACTGAAGATGAGGATGAGGATGTCGAAAAATCAACAGTAACTAACCAGACTCTATACCAGCGTGAGCTACGAGATGTGCGAAAAGATTTTGGTCGCTGTATAGGTGAGCAGCTTGTCACCTGGCTGCTCCGGTGCTGGGACACGGGAGCCAATTATGTGGAATTAGAGGGCAAGGAAGCCAGGCGGCTGGGATCCCTTGCTAGGGACGCATGCATTGACAAAGCAATTGGAGATGGAGCATGATCTCGCAGTCTCTGGAGGCGTCTCCTGTCAGCTGTGCAGGAAAGGTATCCCTTCAAGGAAGAACTTGTATGTCTACCAGGCAAATGGACCACCATGGAGAAGGGAATTCAGTACCTGAGGGAATTGGCCGTACGGGAAGTAATTTATAAGGACCTAGACGACGCACAAACATCCGCAGATCCAGATGCAGTCCAGTGTACACCACCTATGTGGCGGAAGTTTGTACGGAGTGCACCATCATCATATGCCAGCTCATTGGCAATAATAGCCTGGAAAGCGGAGGAGAATCCCACAGTGAATGAAGTGACTAAAATACTCCGGCAGTACGAAGGAAATCTCTCCTCTTCCCTACAGGCCTGTGTCTCAGCTGTGGAGAAACTCTCTGAAGAGGTCCACCAACTTAAAGAGAATTTATCTTCCCCTCCACCTGAACAAACCAGTGTCCACCAGCTAAAAGAGAATGCTTTGGAGAAACTTTCTGAAAAGATCCACCAACTTGAAGAAAGATTATCTTCCCCTTCACCTGAACGAGAAAAGTGGCCAGTCCTCTATCTCTATACTGATTCATGGATGGTAGCAAATGCCCTGTGGGGGTGGTTACAGCAATGGAAGCAGAACAACTGGCAGCGCAGGGGCAAGCCCATCTGGGCTGCGGCATTGTGGCAAGATATTGCTGCCCGGGTAGAGAACCTGGTTGTAAAGGTACGCCATGTAGATGCTCATGTGCCCAAGAATCGGGCTACTGAAGAACATCAAAACAACCAGCAGGTGGATCAGGCTGCTAAGATTGAAGTGGCTCAGGTGGACCTGGACTGGCAACATAAAGGTGAATTATTTATAGCCCGATGGGCCCATGACACCTCAGGCCATCAAGGTAGAGATGCAACATACAGATGGGCTCGTGATCGAGGGGTGGACCTGACCATGGACACTATAGCACAGGTTATTCATGACTGTGAAACATGTGCTGCAATCAAGCAAGCCAAACGGTCAAAACCTCTTTGGTATGGAGGACGATGGCTGAAATATAAATATGGAGAGGCCTGGCAGATTGATTACATCACACTCCCTCAAACCCGCAACGGCAAGCGCCACGTACTTACAATGGTGGAAGCAACCACCGGATGGCTGGAAACATATCCTGTGCCCCATGCCACCGCCCGGAACACTATCCTGGGCCTTGAAAAGCAAGTCCTATGGCGACATGGCACCCCAGAGAGAATTGAGTCAGACAACGGGACTCATTTCCGAAACAACCTTATAGACACTTGGGCCAAAGAACATGGTATTGAGTGGGTGTATCACATCCCCTATCATGCACCAGCCTCTGGAAAAGTTGAACGATACAATGGACTGTTGAAGACTACACTGAAAGCAATGGGTGCTGGGACATTCAAAAATTGGGATACACATTTGGCAAAGGCCACCTGGTTAGTCAATACCAGGGGATCTGCCAACCGAGCTGGACCTGCCCAATCAAACCTGTTACGCACTGTAGAAGGGGATAAAGTTCCTGTAGTGCACGTAAGAAACATGCTGGGTAAAACAGTCTGGGCTACTCCTGCCTCAGGAAAAGGCAAACCCATTCGTGGAATTGCTTTTGCTCAGGGACCTGGATGCACTTGGTGGGTAATGCAAAAGAATGGGGAAGTCCGGTGTGTACCTCAAGGGGATTTGATACTGGGTGAGAATAGCCCATGAGTTGAATTGTAGTATGTTAATTATTATATAATACTGTATGTCATCACTACCATGATTGCTATATATCATAGATGAAAATGGTGATAAATTAGAATGTATTGGACAGAGTGTAACCTGAGCATGACATAAATGGTATGGAATAAGGGGTGGATATCTGTCCTGGTTCCAGTTAGGACAGAGTTAAGTAGCTCATAGTAGCTGGTAGGGTGCTATGTTTTGGATTAGGATGAGAAGAGCGCTGATAACATGCTGATGTTTTAATTGTTGCAGAGCAGTGTTTACACCAGGCCAAGGACTTTTCGGCTTCTCGCTCTGTCCTGCCAGCGAGCAGGCTGGGGGTGCAGCAGGAGCTGGGAGGGGACAGACCCAGGACAGCTGACCCAAACTGGCCAAAGGGGTATTCCATACCATCTGACGTCATGCTAAACAATATATAGGGGTGGCTGGCCGGGGTGGGGGGGCCGGCTGCTCGGGAATAGGCTGGGCATCGGTCAGCGGGTGGTGAGCAATTGCATTGTGCATCACTTGTTTTCTTACACATTATTATTGTTAATACTATTATCATTATCACTATTATTATTATTATTGTTATTATTATATTCCTTATATTCCTTATATTATTATATTCCTGTCTTAATAAACTGTCTTTATCTCAACTCACCGGCTTCACTTTCCCGTTTCTCTCCCCCATCCAAGAGAGGGAGGGGGGAGGGTGAGCGAACGGCTGTGTGGTGTTTAGCTGCCAGCCGGGTTAAACCACAACAGTCCTTTTGGCGCCCAACGTGGGGCACAAAGGGTTGAGATATCGACAAATCTGACCAGAGTGTGTTAAACTAAAATTGGTATAAGTATTGGACCTGCTTAATAGTTGCTAGTCACGATGTTGATTGCCTTAATCTCCAGTCTGCTGTACCTGCATTCCAAATTGAGTTTTATGGTGCGTTACTTTCTGTATGTGCTCCCTGTTGCACTGTTTATCCTTTCCGGGCCCTGGTTTAAGATTGTTATGGTACTGTGCGGTGTAACAAAGGCTTATGAAATGATGAAATATCTGGTCACGACTTTAACCTGGTATTTGTACTCAGCACTGACGTCGACTCTATACTTTGGAAACCATATCTCGGAAACTATTAGCAATTACACCTATTGCCTGTTTTCGTTAGGGAGCCAATCTGTGAAGGGGACAGGGGAAGACATGTTTCCCTACCTGTTCACTCTCCCTTTCTCCTTCACCACCACCCTCTTATCCCCCGAGCTAGTTACGGTGGTTCTCCGAGATGTTGAATATCCTTGGGATACTCAGACCAGCCTGCTCATGTTGTTATGTCTCCTGAATGCGCTTCAGGTTTTGTTGAGGGTTAAACAACTACTTAGGAATCTCATCCGGATATCTGTCTTGAGGCGGGATAGTTGCGAGTGGCAGGGAGTGTGGGAGGATATGGGCAGGTTTCTAGAGCAGTGGTCACCTCCAGTGTTTTGGACATTCACCCCTGAACAACTGCAAAATCCTAAAAAGCTGGCAGAATGCTTGAAAAAAAGGTGTCATGACTCTGGCAGTTCCAAAGTGACACAAATCACTGTAGCGTGCTGGGGTCTGAATTGTGCCTATCGAGCTGCAATTGATGCTACTAGCAACCTAGCTCCAGCTCCTGCAGCCACTCCAGCTCCTGCAGCCACTCCAATTGCAGCTCCTGCAGCCGTTCCAGTTCCAGCTCCTGCAGCCGCTCCTGCTCCTGCAGCCGTTCCAGCTCCTGCAGCCGCTCCAGCTCCAGCTCCTGCAGCCGCTCCAGCTCCTGCAGCCGTTCCAGCTCCAGCTCCTGCAGCCACTCCAGCTGCAGCTCCTGCAGCCGCTCCAGTTCCAGCTCCTGCAGCTGCTCCAGCTCCTGCAGCCGCTCCAGCCCCTGCAGCTGCTCCAGCTCCAGCTCCTGCAGCCGTTACAGCTCCAGCTCCTGCAGCCGCTCCAGCTCCTGCAGCCGCTCCAGCTCCAGCTCCCGCAGCCACTCCAGCCCCTGCAGCAGCTCCAGCTCCTGCAGCCGCTCCAGCTCCAGCTCCTGCAGCCGCTCCAGCCCCTGCAGCCGCTCCAGCTCCAGCTCCCGCAGCCACTCCAGCCCCTGCAGCAGCTCCAGCTCCTGCAGCTGCTCCCACTCCTGTGGCTGGGTCAGAGAAACGAGCTGTAGCAGTGCAAGTTGACCCCGCAGAGGGTATTCCAACCCCTGTGGCAGACCCTGTGTCTGGGTCAGAGAATCGAGCTGTAGCAGTGCAAGTTGACCCCGCAGAGGGTATTCCAACCCCTGTGGCAGACCCTGTGTCTGGATTAGAGAAACGAGCTGTAGCAGTGCAAGTTGCCCCTGTAGACAAGGTGAAGAAATGGTATAGAGGCTCAGGTCGTTTACAACGCAAACAGTCTTCTGCTAAGTCTGGGCATAGTGAAGACGAGGCTGGGCCATCAAAGGTGCAGGAGACTGAAGATGAGGATGAGGATGTCGAAAAATCAACAGTAACTACCCGGACTCTATACCAGCGTGAGCTACGAGATGTGCGAAAAGATTTTGGTCGCTGTATAGGTGAGCAGCTTGTCACCTGGCTGCTCCGGTGCTGGGACACTGGAGCCAATTATGTGGAATTAGAGGGCAAGGAAGCCAGGCGGCTGGGATCCCTTGCTAGGGACGCATGCATTGACAAAGCAATTGGAGATGGAGCATGATCTCGCAGTCTCTGGAGGCGTCTCCTGTCAGCTGTGCAGGAAAGGTATCCCTTCAAGGAAGAACTTGTATGTCTACCAGGCAAATGGACCACCATGGAGAAGGGAATTCAGTACCTGAGGGAATTGGCCGTACAGGAAGTAATTTATAAGGCCCTAGACGACGCACAAACATCCGCAGATCCAGATGCAGTCCAGTGTACACCACCTATGTGGCGGAAGTTTGTACGGAGTGCACCATCATCATATGCCAGCTCATTGGCAATAATAGCCTGGAAAGCGGAGGAGAATCCCCCAGTGAATGAAGTGGCTAAATTACTCCGGCAGTACGAAGGAAACCTCTCCTCTTCCCTACAGGCCTGTGTCTCGGCTGTGGAGAAACTCTCTGAAGAGGTCCACCAACTTAAAGAGAATTTATCTTCCCCTCCACCTGAACGAACCAGTGTCCACCAGCTAAAAGAGAATGCTTTGGAGAAACTTTCTGAAAAGATCCACCAACTTGAAGAAAGATTATCTTCCCCTCCACCTGAACGAAACAGTGTCCACCAGCTAAAAGAGAATACTTTGGAGAAACTTTCTGAAAAGATCCACCAACTTGAAGAGAGATTATTTTCCTCCCCACCTGTACAAACCAGTGTCTCAGCTATTAGGGGTAAACGTTCATCTATGCAAGGAAGACAATATGGTGGGCACACACACCGCGCCACCCTGTGGTTTTACCTACGTGACCATGGAGAGGACATGAGAAAATGGGATGGAAAATCTACTGCGACCCTAGAGGCACGGGTACGTGAATTGCAAAGGAAAACAAGTGGGAAAAAGGAATTCTCTGAAAAGTTTGCTGCTCCAACTTCCAGCAGGCAGTCCTTTAGACACAGAAACGAAGATTCTGACCAGGACTAGAGGGGCCCTGCCTCCAGCCAGGGGGAGGAAAGGGACAATCGAGTTTATTGGACTGTGTGGATTCGATGGCCTGGCACGTCAGACGCACAGAAGTATAAGGCTTTGGTAGACACCGGTGCACAATGTACTCTAATGCCATCAAGCTATAAAGGGCCAGAGCCCATCTGTATTTATGGTGTGACGGGGGGATCCCAGCAGTTAACTGTATTGGAGGCTGAAGTGAGTCTAACCGGTAATGAGTGGCAAAAGCACCGTATTGTGACTGGCCCGGATGCTCCGTGCATCCTTGGCATAGACTATCTTAGAAGAGGATATTTCAAGGACCCAAAAGGGTTCCGCTGGGCTTTTGGCATAGCTGCCTTGGAGACAGAGGACATTAAACAGTTGTCTACCTTGCCCGGTCTCTCAGAGGACCCTTCTGTTGTGGGGTTGCTGAGGGTTGAAGAACAGCAAGTGCCGATCGCTACCACAACTATGCACCGGCGGCAATATCGCACCAACCGAGACTCTCTGAGTCCCATCCATAAGCTAATTCGTCAACTGGAGAGCCAAGGAGTGATCAGCAAGACTCATTCACCTTTTAATAGTCCCATATGGCCAGTGCGAAAGTCTAATGGTGAGTGGAGACTAACAGTGGACTATCGTGGCCTGAACGAAGTCACGCCACCACTGAGTGCTGCAGTGCCGGACATGCTAGAACTCCAGTATGAACTGGAATCAAAGGCAGCCAAGTGGTATGCCACAATTGATATCGCTAATGCATTTTTCTCCATCCCTCTAGCAGCACAGTGCAGGCCACAGTTTGCTTTCACTTGGAGGGGAGTCCAATATACTTGGAATCGGCTGCCCCAGGGGTGGAAACACAGCCCTACCATTTGCCATGGACTGATCCAGTCTGCGCTGGAGCAGGGGGAAGCTCCTGAACACCTGCAGTACATCGATGACATCATTGTGTGGGGTGACACTGCAGAAGAAGTTTTCGAGAAAGGGAAGAAAATAGTCCAAATCCTTCTGAAGGCCGGTTTTGCCATAAAACAGAATAAAGTTAAAGGACCTGCACGAGAGATCCAGTTTTTAGGAATAAAATGGCAAGATGGACGCCGTCAAATCCCAATGGATGTGATCAACAAGATAACAGCTATGTCTCCACCAACTAGCAAAAAAGAAACACAAACTTTCCTAGGTGTCGTGGGGTTTTGGAGAATGCATATTCCAAATTACAGTCTGATTGTAAACCCGCTCTACCAAGTAACCCGTAAGAAGAATGCTTTTGAATGGGGCCCTGAGCAACGACAAGCCTTTGAACAAATTAAGCAGGAAATAGTTCATGCAGTAGCCCTCGGGCCAGTCCGAACAGGACCAGATGTAAAGAATGTGCTCTACACCGCAGCCGGGGAGAATGGTCCCACCTGGAGCCTCTGGCAGAAAGAACCTGGGGAAACTCGAGGTCGACCCCTGGGGTTTTGGAGTCGGGGATACAGAGGATCTGAAGCCCGCTATACTCCAACTGAAAAGGAGATATTGGCAGCATATGAAGGAGTTCGATCTGCTTCGGAAGTGGTCGGTACTGAAGCGCAGCTCCTCCTGGCACCCCGACTGCCGGTACTAGGCTGGATGTTCAAAGGAAGGGTCCCCTCTACACATCATGCAGCTGATGCTACATGGAGCAAGTGGGTTGCACTGATTACTCAGCGGGCTCGAATAGGAAACCCCAGTCGCCCAGGAATCTTGGAGGTGATTATGGACTGGCCAGAAGGCAAATACTTTGGGATATCATCAGAGGAGGAGGTGGTTCGTGCTGAAGAAGCCCCACTGTACAACAAGCTACCGGAAAATGAGAAGAAATATGCCTTGTTCACTGACGGGTCCTGTCGTATTGTGGGAAAGCATCGGAGATGGAAAGCTGCTGTATGGAGTCCTACACGATGAGTTGCAGAAGCTGCTGAGGGAGAAGGTGAATCGAGTCAGTTTGCAGAAGTGAAAGCCATTCAGCTGGCTTTAGATATTGCTGAACGAGAAAAGTGGCCAGTTCTCTATCTCTATACTGATTCATGGATGGTAGCAAATGCCCTGTGGGGGTGGTTACAGCAATGGAAGCAGAACAACTGGCAGCGCAGGGGCAAGCCCATCTGGGCTGCGGCATTGTGGCAAGATATTGCTGCCCGGGTAGAGAACCTGGTTGTAAAGGTACGCCATGTAGATGCTCATGTGCCCAAGAATCGGGCTACTGAAGAACATCAAAACAACCAGCAGGTGGATCAGGCTGCTAAGATTGAAGTGGCTCAGGTGGACCTGGACTGGCAACATAAAGGTGAATTATTTATAGCCCGATGGGCCCATGACACCTCAGGCCATCAAGGTAGAGATGCAACCTACAGATGGGCTCGTGATCGAGGGGTGGACCTGACCATGGACACTATAGCACAGGTTATTCATGACTGTGAAACATGTGCTGCAATCAAGCAAGCCAAACGGTCAAAACCTCTTTGGTATGGAGGACGATGGCTGAAATATAAATATGGAGAGGCCTGGCAGATTGATTACATCACACTCCCTCAAACCCGCAACGGCAAGCGCCACGTACTTACAATGGTGGAAGCAACCACCGGATGGCTGGAAACATATCCTGTGCCCCATGCCACCGCCCGGAACACTATCCTGGGCCTTGAAAAGCAAGTCCTATGGCGACATGGCACCCCAGAGAGAATTGAGTCAGACAACGGGACTCATTTCCGAAACAACCTTATAGACACTTGGGCCAAAGAACATGGTATTGAGTGGGTGTATCACATCCCCTATCATGCACCAGCCTCTGGAAAAGTTGAACGATACAATGGACTGTTGAAGACTACACTGAAAGCAATGGGTGCTGGGACATTCAAAAATTGGGATACACATTTGGCAAAGGCCACCTGGTTAGTCAATACCAGGGGATCTGCCAACCGAGCTGGACCTGCCCAATCAAACCTGTTACGCACTGTAGAAGGGGATAAAGTTCCTGTAGTGCACGTAAGAAACATGCTGGGTAAAACAGTCTGGGCTACTCCTGCCTCAGGAAAAGGCAAACCCATTCGTGGAATTGCTTTTGCTCAGGGACCTGGATGCACTTGGTGGGTAATGCAAAAGAATGGGGAAGTCCGGTATGTACCTCAAGGGGATTTGATACTGGGTGAGAATAGCCCATGAGTTGAATTGTAGTATGTTAATTATTATATAATACTGTATGTCATCACTACCATGATTGCTATATATCATAGATGAAAATGGTGATTAATTAGAATGTATTGGACAGAGTGTAACCTGAGCATGACATAAATGGTATGGAATAAGGGGTGGATATCTGTCCTGGTTCCAGTTAGGACAGAGTTAAGTAGCTCATAGTAGCTGGTAGGGTGCTATGTTTTGGATTAGGATGAGAAGAGCGCTGATAACATGCTGATGTTTTAATTGTTGCAGAGCAGTGTTTACACCAGGCCAAGGACTTTTCGGCTTCTCGCTCTGTCCTGCCAGCGAGCAGGCTGGGGGTGCAGCAGGAGCTGGGAGGGGACAGACCCAGGACAGCTGACCCAAACTGGCCAAAGGGGTATTCCATACCATCTGACGTCATGCTAAACAATATATAGGGGTGGCTGGCCGGGGTGGGGGGGCCGGCTGCTCGGGAATAGGCTGGGCATCGGTCAGCGGGTGGTGAGCAATTGCATTGTGCATCACTTGTTTTCTTACACATTATTATTGTTAATACTATTATCATTATCACTATTATTATTATTATTGTTATTATTATATTCCTGTCTTAATAAACTGTCTTTATCTCAACTCACCGGCTTCACTTTCCCGTTTCTCTCCCCCATCCCAGAGAGGGAGGGGGGAGGGTGAGCGAACGGCTGTGTGGTGTTTAGCTGCCAGCCGGGTTAAACCACAACAAAGTGGGAGAAGGGGGGGTATTTAATCCCCACCAGAAGAATCCTTATTAGTTTGTGATTTTTATCGTCTTTCGAAATTATTATTTCTTAATAATTGTAGGGGTATATATATAGAGAGAGAAATGATGTATTTTAAGTTTATCTTAGTAATTCCTATTCTCAATGAATTAGTGATAGGATGGAGGGAAAAATCAGCATTTCCAATTAATCCAGAACATCTCTCGAGTTCTATCTAGAAATAATTGTTGGATTTGCACCCAGATGCCTAGAAAGACTGAGAAGGCCTTGTCCCTGATTGCTATTTCCAGCAGCAACTGTGTCTGGATTCTCTAGATTTCTAAAAATGACAGATCATACTGAGTCCCGGGAAGGAATAGATTTTGAAGTTGAGCTCCCTATACATAATCCTGGCTACAATATACTGTGTTATCAAAGGTGTCTTTTAAACAGCATTGAGAGAAAACTCAGGGGGCAATAGTACTGACCCTGGGTGTGGAAATATTATCCATGAAGTAGGGAATAATCCATACTGTACCGAATATGGTAGCTACGGGAATGCTAATATATATAATGCACACCAGATACAAATGAGAATCCTGCAACCGGATGGCCTGTCCCGAACGGCAAGGAGTGGTACTGGCTATGTGGCCAGGAAGATGTTGCCCCTAGGATGGAAGGGAGCTTGCACCCTGGAGGCAATAATTCCAAATGTAACTATTATTGAAGACCCACAAAGCCAAAGCCCCTTGAGACCACACGCAGAATTAAGCGGACTCCAGATAATCCTCTAGTAAAATTCTCTAGCATTTCCGAGTTTTGCAAGGTGGTTTTTACCTTGGTTAGGGGTGTGAGAAAAATCTCAAATAATTTTCTTCAGACAGGATCTTCTGTGAAGCTATTTTATTTGTGATTGCAATGGCGGGCTGTCCTGGTTCCAGTTAGGACAGAGTTAAGTAGCTCATAGTAGCTGGTATGGTGCTATGTTTTGGATTAGGATGAGAAGAGCGCTGATAACATGCTGATGTTTTAATTGTTGCAGAGCAGTGTTTACACCAGGCCAAGGACTTTTTGGCTTCTCGCTCTGTCCTGCCAGCGAGCAGGCTAGGGGTGCAGCAGGAGCTGGGAGGGGACAGACCCAGGACAGCTGACCCAAACTGGCCAAAGGGGTATTCCATACCATCTGACGTCATGCTAAACAATATATAGGGGTGGCTGGCCGGGGTGGGGGGGCCGGCTGCTCGGGAATAGGCTGGGCATCGGTCAGCGGGTGGTGAGCAATTGCATTGTGCATCACTTGTTTTCTTACACATTATTATTGTTAATACTATTATCATTATCACTATTATTATTATTATTGTTATTATTATATTCCTTATATTCCTTATATTATTATATTCCTGTCTTAATAAACTGTCTTTATCTCAACTCACCGGCTTCACTTTCCCGTTTCTCTCCCCCATCCCAGAGAGGGAGGGGGGAGGGTGAGCGAACGGCTGTGTGGTGTTTAGCTGCCAGCCGGGTTAAACCACAACAGTCCTTTTGGCGCCCAACGTGGGGCACGAAGGGTTGAGATATCGACAAATCTGACCAGAGTGTGTTAAACTAAAATTGGTATAAGTATTGGACCTGCTTAATAGTTGCTAGTCACGATGTTGATTGCCTTAATCTCCAGTCTGCTGTACCTGCATTCCAAATTGAGTTTTATGGTGCGTTACTTTCTGTATGTGCTCCCTGTTGCACTGTTTATCCTTTCCGGGCCCTGGTTTAAGATTGTTATGGTACTGTGCGGTGTAACAATGGCTTATGAAATGATGAAATATCTGGTCACGACTTTAACCTGGTATTTGTACTCAGCACTGACGTCGACTCTATACTTTGGAACCCATATCTCGGAAATTATTAGCAATTACACCTATTGCCTGTTTTCGTTAGGGAGCCAATCTGTGAAGGGGACAGGGGAAGACATGTTTCCCTACCTGTTCACTCTCCCTTTCTCCTTCACCACCACCCTCTTATCCCCCGAGCTAGTTACGGTGGTTCTCCGAGATGTTGAATATCCTTGGGATACTCAGACCAGCCTGCTCTTGTTGTTATGTCTCCTGAATGCGCTTCAGGTTTTGTGGAGGGTTAAACAACTACTTAGGAATCTCATCCGGAGATCTGTCTTGAGGCGGGATAGTTGCGAGTGGCAGGGAGTGTGGGAGGATATGGGCAGGTTTCTAGAGCAGTGGTCACCTCCAGTGTTTTGGACATTCACCCCTGAACAACTGCAAAATCCTAAAAAGCTGGCAGAATGCTTGAAAAAAAGGTGTCATGACTCTGGCAGTTCCAAAGTGACACAAATCACTGTAGCGGGCTGGGGTCTGAATTGTGCCTATCGAGCTGCAATTGATGCTACTAGCAACCTAGCTCCAGCTCCTGCAGCCGCTCCTGCTCCTGCAGCCATTCCAGTTCCAGCTCTTGCAGCCGCTCCAGCTCCTGCAGCCACTCCAGCTGCAGCTCCTGCAGCCGTTCCAGTTCCAGCTCCTGCAGCCGCTCCAGCTCCAGCTCCTGCAGCCACTCCAGCTCCTGCAGCCACTCCAGCTGCAGCTCCTGCAGCCGTTCCAGTTCCACCTGCAGCCGCTCCAGCTCCTGCAGCCGCTCCAGCTCCAGCTCCTGCAGCCGCTCCAGCTCCTGCAGCCGTTACAGCTCCAGCTCCTGCAGCCACTCCAGCTGCAGCTCCTGCAGCCGCTCCAGTTCCAGCTCCTGCAGCCGCTCCAGCTCCTGCAGCCGCTCCAGCTCCAGCTCCTGCAGCCGCTCCAGCTCCAGCTCCTGCAGCCGCTCCAGCCCCTGCAGCCGCTCCAGCTCCAGCTCCCGCAGCCACTCCAGCCCCTGCAGCAGCTCCAGCTCCTGCAGCTGCTCCCACTCCTGTGGCTGGGTCAGAGAAACGAGCTGTAGCAGTGCAAGTTGACCCCGCAGAGGGTATTCCAACCCCTGTGGCAGACCCTGTGTCTGGGTCAGAGAATCGAGCTGTAGCAGTGCAAGTTGACCCCGCAGAGGGTATTCCAACCCCTGTGGCAGACCCTGTGTCTGGATTAGAGAAACGAGCTGTAGCAGTGCAAGTTGCCCCTGTAGACAAGGTGAAGAAATGGTATAGAGGCTCAGGTCGTTTACAACGCAAACAGTCTTCTGCTAAGTCTGGGCATAGTGAAGACGAGGCTGGGCCATCAAAGGTGCAGGAGACTGAAGATGAGGATGAGGATGTCGAAAAATCAACAGTAACTACCCGGACTCTATACCAGCGTGAGCTACGAGATGTGCGAAAAGATTTTGGTCGCTGTATAGGTGAGCAGCTTGTCACCTGGCTGCTCCGGTGCTGGGACATGGGAGCCAATTATGTGGAATTAGAGGGCAAGGAAGCCAGGCGGCTGGGATCCCTTGCTAGGGACGCATGCATTGACAAAGCAATTGGAGATGGAGCATGATCTCGCAGTCTCTGGAGGCGTCTCCTGTCAGCTGTGCAGGAAAGGTATCCCTTCAAGGAAGAACTTGTATGTCTACCAGGCAAATGGACCACCATGGAGAAGGGAATTCAGTACCTGAGGGAATTGGCCGTACGGGAAGTAATTTATAAGGCCCTAGACGACGCACAAACATCCGCAGATCCAGATGCAGTCCAGTGTACACCACCTATGTGGCGGAAGTTTGTACGGAGTGCACCATCATCATATGCCAGCTCATTGGCAATAATAGCCTGGAAAGCGGAGGAGAATCCCCCAGTGAATGAAGTGGCTAAATTACTCCGGCAGTACGAAGGAAACCTCTCCTCTTCCCTACAGGCCTGTGTCTCGGCTGTGGAGAAACTCTCTGAAGAGGTCCACCAACTTAAAGAGAATTTATCTTCCCCTCCACCTGAACGAACCAGTGTCCACCAGCTAAAAGAGAATGCTTTGGAGAAACTTTCTGAAAAGATCCACCAACTTGAAGAAAGATTATCTTCCCCTCCACCTGAACGAAACAGTGTCCACCAGCTAAAAGAGAATACTTTGGAGAAACTTTCTGAAAAGATCCACCAACTTGAAGAGAGATTATTTTCCTCCCCACCTGTACAAACCAGTGTCTCAGCTATTAGGGGTAAACGTTCATCTATGCAAGGAAGACAATATGGTGGGCACACACACCGCGCCACCCTGTGGTTTTACCTACGTGACCATGGAGAGGACATGAGAAAATGGGATGGAAAATCTACTGCGACCCTAGAGGCACGGGTACGTGAATTGCAAAGGAAAACAAGTGGGAAAAAGGAATTCTCTGAAAAGTTTGCTGCTCCAACTTCCAGCAGGCAGTCCTTTAGACACAGAAACGAAGATTCTGACCAGGACTAGAGGGGCCCTGCCTCCAGCCAGGGGGAGGAAAGGGACAATCGAGTTTATTGGACTGTGTGGATTCGATGGCCTGGCACGTCAGACGCACAGAAGTATAAGGCTTTGGTAGACACCGGTGCACAATGTACTCTAATGCCATCAAGCTATAAAGGGCCAGAGCCCATCTGTATTTATGGTGTGACGGGGGGATCCCAGCAGTTAACTGTATTGGAGGCTGAAGTGAGTCTAACCGGTAATGAGTGGCAAAAGCACCGTATTGTGACTGGCCCGGATGCTCCGTGCATCCTTGGCATAGACTATCTTAGAAGAGGATATTTCAAGGACCCAAAAGGGTTCCGCTGGGCTTTTGGCATAGCTGCCTTGGAGACAGAGGACATTAAACAGTTGTCTACCTTGCCCGGTCTCTCAGAGGACCCTTCTGTTGTGGGGTTGCTGAGGGTTGAAGAACAGCAAGTGCCGATCGCTACCACAACTGTGCACCGGCGGCAATATCGCACCAACCGAGACTCTCTGAGTCCCATCCATAAGCTAATTCGTCAACTGGAGAGCCAAGGAGTGATCAGCAAGACTCATTCACCTTTTAATAGTCCCATATGGCCAGTGCGAAAGTCTAATGGTGAGTGGAGACTAACAGTGGACTATCGTGGCCTGAACGAAGTCACGCCACCACTGAGTGCTGCAGTGCCGGACATGCTAGAACTCCAGTATGAACTGGAATCAAAGGCAGCCAAGTGGTATGCCACAATTGATATCGCTAATGCATTTTTCTCCATCCCTCTAGCAGCAGAGTGCAGGCCACAGTTTGCTTTCACTTGGAGGGGAGTCCAATATACTTGGAATCGGCTGCCCCAGGGGTGGAAACACAGCCCTACCATTTGCCATGGACTGATCCAGTCTGCGCTGGAGCAGGGGGAAGCTCCTGAACACCTGCAGTACATCGATGACATCATTGTGTGGGGTGACACTGCAGAAGAAGTTTTCGAGAAAGGGAAGAAAATAGTCCAAATCCTTCTGAAGGCTGGTTTTGCCATAAAACAGAATAAAGTTAAAGGACCTGCACGAGAGATCCAGTTTTTAGGAATAAAATGGCAAGATGGACGCCGTCAAATCCCAATGGATGTGATCAACAAGATAACAGCTATGTCTCCACCAACTAGCAAAAAAGAAACACAAACTTTCCTAGGTGTCGTGGGGTTTTGGAGAATGCATATTCCAAATTACAGTCTGATTGTAAACCCGCTCTACCAAGTAACCCGTAAGAAGAATGCTTTTGAATGGGGCCCTGAGCAACGACAAGCCTTTGAACAAATTAAGCAGGAAATAGTTCATGCAGTAGCCCTCGGGCCAGTCCGAACAGGACCAGATGTAAAGAATGTGCTCTACACCGCAGCCGGGGAGAATGGTCCCACCTGGAGCCTCTGGCAGAAAGAACCTGGGGAAACTCGAGGTCGACCCCTGGGGTTTTGGAGTCGGGGATACAGAGGATCTGAAGCCCGCTATACTCCAACTGAAAAGGAGATATTGGCAGCATATGAAGGAGTTCGATCTGCTTCGGAAGTGGTCGGTACTGAAGCGCAGCTCCTCCTGGCACCCCGACTGCCGGTACTAGGCTGGATGTTCAAAGGAAGGGTCCCCTCTACACATCATGCAGCTGATGCTACATGGAGCAAGTGGGTTGCACTGATTACTCAGCGGGCTCGAATAGGAAACCCCAGTCGCCCAGGAATCTTGGAGGTGATTATGGACTGGCCAGAAGGCAAATACTTTGGGATATCATCAGAGGAGGAGGTGGTTCGTGCTGAAGAAGCCCCACTGTACAACAAGCTACCGGAAAATGAGAAGAAATATGCCTTGTTCACTGACGGGTCCTGTCGTATTGTGGGAAAGCATCGGAGATGGAAAGCTGCTGTATGGAGTCCTACACGATGAGTTGCAGAAGCTGCTGAGGGAGAAGGTGAATCGAGTCAGTTTGCAGAAGTGAAAGCCATTCAGCTGGCTTTAGATATTGCTGAACGAGAAAAGTGGCCAGTTCTCTATCTCTATACTGATTCATGGATGGTAGCAAATGCCCTGTGGGGGTGGTTACAGCAATGGAAGCAGAACAACTGGCAGCGCAGGGGCAAGCCCATCTGGGCTGCGGCATTGTGGCAAGATATTGCTGCCCGGGTAGAGAACCTGGTTGTAAAGGTACGCCATGTAGATGCTCATGTGCCCAAGAATCGGGCTACTGAAGAACATCAAAACAACCAGCAGGTGGATCAGGCTGCTAAGATTGAAGTGGCTCAGGTGGACCTGGACTGGCAACATAAAGGTGAATTATTTATAGCCCGATGGGCCCATGACACCTCAGGCCATCAAGGTAGAGATGCAACCTACAGATGGGCTCGTGATCGAGGGGTGGACCTGACCATGGACACTATAGCACAGGTTATTCATGACTGTGAAACATGTGCTGCAATCAAGCAAGCCAAACGGTCAAAACCTCTTTGGTATGGAGGACGATGGCTGAAATATAAATATGGAGAGGCCTGGCAGATTGATTACATCACACTCCCTCAAACCCGCAACGGCAAGCGCCACGTACTTACAATGGTGGAAGCAACCACCGGATGGCTGGAAACATATCCTGTGCCCCATGCCACCGCCCGGAACACTATCCTGGGCCTTGAAAAGCAAGTCCTATGGCGACATGGCACCCCAGAGAGAATTGAGTCAGACAACGGGACTCATTTCCGAAACAACCTTATAGACACTTGGGCCAAAGAACATGGTATTGAGTGGGTGTATCACATCCCCTATCATGCACCAGCCTCTGGAAAAGTTGAACGATACAACGGACTGTTGAAGACTACACTGAAAGCAATGGGTGCTGGGACATTCAAAAATTGGGATACACATTTGGCAAAGGCCACCTGGTTAGTCAATACCAGGGGATCTGCCAACCGAGCTGGACCTGCCCAATCAAACCTGTTACGCACTGTAGAAGGGGATAAAGTTCCTGTAGTGCACGTAAGAAACATGCTGGGTAAAACAGTCTGGGCTACTCCTGCCTCAGGAAAAGGCAAACCCATTCGTGGAATTGCTTTTGCTCAGGGACCTGGATGCACTTGGTGGGTAATGCAAAAGAATGGGGAAGTCCGGTGTGTACCTCAAGGGGATTTGATACTGGGTGAGAATAGCCCATGAGTTGAATTGTAGTATGTTAATTATTATATAATACTGTATGTCATCACTACCATGATTGCTATATATCATAGATGAAAATGGTGATTAATTAGAATGTATTGGACAGAGTGTAACCTGAGCATGACATAAATGGTATGGAATAAGGGGTGGATATCTGTCCTGGTTCCAGTTAGGACAGAGTTAAGTAGCTCATAGTAGCTGGTAGGGTGCTATGTTTTGGATTAGGATGAGAAGAGCGCTGATAACATGCTGATGTTTTA
The DNA here is from genome assembly GCF_964211835.1 of Anser anser. NCBI lineage: Eukaryota > Metazoa > Chordata > Aves > Anseriformes > Anatidae > Anser > Anser anser. The sequence goes on along the minus strand of NC_139731.1, from coordinate 5,596,065 downwards.
ATTGTTGCAGAGCAGTGTTTACACCAGGCCAAGGACTTTTCGGCTTCTCGCTCTGTCCTGCCAGCGAGCAGGCTGGGGGTGCAGCAGGAGCTGGGAGGGGACAGACCCAGGACAGCTGACCCAAACTGGCCAAAGGGGTATTCCATACCATCTGACGTCATGCTAAACAATATATAGGGGTGGCTGGCCGGGGTGGGGGGGCCGGCTGCTCGGGAATAGGCTGGGCATCGGTCAGCGGGTGGTGAGCAATTGCATTGTGCATCACTTGTTTTCTTACACATTATTATTGTTAATACTATTATCATTATCACTATTATTATTATTATTGTTATTATTATATTCCTGTCTTAATAAACTGTCTTTATCTCAACTCACCGGCTTCACTTTCCCGTTTCTCTCCCCCATCCCAGAGAGGGAGGGGGGAGGGTGAGCGAACGGCTGTGTGGTGTTTAGCTGCCAGCCGGGTTAAACCACAACAAAGTGGGAGAAGGGGGGGTATTTAATCCCCACCAGAAGAATCCTTATTAGTTTGTGATTTTTATCGTCTTTCGAAATTATTATTTCTTAATAATTGTAGGGGTATATATATAGAGAGAGAAATGATGTATTTTAAGTTTATCTTAGTAATTCCTATTCTCAATGAATTAGTGATAGGATGGAGGGAAAAATCAGCATTTCCAATTAATCCAGAACATCTCTCGAGTTCTATCTAGAAATAATTGTTGGATTTGCACCCAGATGCCTAGAAAGACTGAAAAGGCCTTGTCCCTGATTGCTATTTCCAGCAGCAACTGTGTCTGGATTCTCTAGATTTCTAAAAATGACAGATCATACTGAGTCCCGGGAAGGAATAGATTTTGAAGTTGAGCTCCCTATACATAATCCTGGCTACAATATACTGTGTTATCAAAGGTGTCTTTTAAACAGCATTGAGAGAAAACTCAGGGGGCAATAGTACTGACCCTGGGTGTGGAAATATTATCCATGAAGTAGGGAATAATCCATACTGTACCGAATATGGTAGCTACGGGAATGCTAATATATATAATGCACACCAGATACAAATGAGAATCCTGCAACCGGATGGCCTGTCCCGAACGGCAAGGAGTGGTACTGGCTATGTGGCCAGGAAGATGTTGCCCCTAGGATGGAAGGGAGCTTGCACCCTGGAGGCAATAATTCCAAATGTAACTATTATTGAAGACTGTAAGAAATGGTCCAGCAATTCGTGCCACTAAGGGGTTTTGAAGGGTTAACATTGAGGCCTGGGTTTAGGCGAGAAGAGAACAAAGGGATTTCTTCAGAGAAAAACTGCTGACTTTGCACGAATGTGCAGTAACTTCTGACAGCCGGCCAAGAGACCACTAGATAAGGAGGAAGAATATGAGCCTCCCTGTCTCCCTGTCCGAGCGGCCCCCGAGAAAGTAACAGAGACTGATAAGCAGGTGCACCTGGAAGGACGTCGGATTCGGGAAACCAATTCTAATAACCTTGCCTCTTTTAGAAGTAGTAATAAATATGTATTAGCCTAGGAGTATAAAAAATTAGATGCCTTACGTAACGGGTGTGCGTCCCGGTGGAGCAGAGACTCCCGGCGCACCCAGCGCTGTTTGCTTGCCTCTATTCGTTTAATAAATTGTAAACTCTGATTGTAATCCTATTTGGGACTCAGTCATTTATAACAATTGGGGGCTCGTCCGGGATGGTCTTGGTTCCTGAATTCTGACTTGATCTAGGAGGGGCGCCCCCACCATTTGGTGGCTCCTGTTCGAGTCAGGTCGGGACTAATGCCATCTCGAACCTGAATAAGGGCAAGCAAAGATTTAGATTTTTATGAGCTCCCTTTTGCCGGCTGCAGCACTATATTTTGCCCGTAATTCTGCGCGCGAAGATCCGAACGAAGACGACGGAGTCGTAAGTATTTAATGTGTATACCGTTCGGTTGGGTGGGATTCGGTTGCCTGTGTGTGTGTGAGAGTGTGATTGAGACGGAACGTAGTTCCGAAGCGATTGTGGAGGTCTTCTAACCACGGTTCCAATCTCCCGCGAGGGACTTGGCCGGTGAAGGACCGAAGCGATTCCTATAGGATTCGTGGGCGGGTGATAGGTCCTAAACCCCCTGCAAGACACTCTCACTAAGGCAACCAAGGGCTGTAGGAATTGCCACAGTAAAATTCCTAGATGGGTCAGATTAAATCGAAGACCCGGGACCAGAGAAAAGGGAGCAAATTACCAGACATACCACCAGAAAGTCCATTAGGGATAATGATTAGAAATTGGAACGATAGGGGCCCCAGAAAAGGAAAAAGCAAAGTAAAAATGATTCAGTATTGTATGACAGAATGGCCAAAGGAGCCTTTAAGACCACATGTCTTTTGGCCTATTTTCGGATCTTTTGAAGACTGGGTTTGCCAGGCTTTAAATCTACATGTTAACTCAAAGGAACCTTTTAGTCAGGAGGAAAGTGATTATGCAAGATTATGGATCAGGACTTCACGTCCTTTTCCAGCCTCAGTATTTACACTAAAAACAGAGGAGGAGTTTGAAGAAGGAGAAGAAAAACGGGAAAAAGAAAAAGAGGATAAATGGGAGCCATTAGATAATTTACCACCTCTATATTCTAACAATCCACCTCTGGCAGTGGCCCCACCTCCGGCAGCTGTGGTATCTCCACCGCCGACAGCACCGGAATCAGACCGACCCCCGGCTGCATGTACGAGAAGTAGGACTGCCACATATGAGGGAGCTTCTCTATATCCCTTAAGAGAGGTACCCCTGGGAGGCAATCAGGGAGGCATTGGGTTTGTGGAAGTCCCCTTAAATACCACAGATGTAAGGAATTTCAAGAAAGAAATGGGGGCCTTATTAGATGACCCCCTCGGAGTAGCTGAAAGACTGGACCAATTCCTAGGTCCCAATACTTATACCTGGGAAGAAATACAGTCCATTTTAGGGATCTTATTTACTGTCGAGGAAAAAGGAATGATTAGGCAAGCTGGAATGAGAATGTGGGAGAGACAGAATGAGGCAGGACCCCCAGGAGACCAAAAATGGCCAAACGTGGATCCCCACTGGGATCATCAACAACCCCAAGGAAGACAGAATATGAGGGATTTGAGAACATTAATCATACAGGGAATAAGGGAAGCTGTTCCCCGAGGGCAAAACATTAATAAAGCATTTAATGAACAACAAGGGAAAGACGAATCTCCAACAGAATGGTTGAAGAGATTAAGGAGAAGTTTACAAATGTATTCTGGAATTGACCCGAATACAGTGGCTGGAACTGCACTCCTTAGAACGCAATTTGTAGCTAAATCCTGGGGGGACATAAGGAGGAAATTAGAGAAGCTGGAAGATTGGCAAGAGAGGGGATTAGAAGAGTTACTTAGGGAAGCACAGAAAGTATATGTTAGGAGAGATGAGGAAAAACAAAAAGCAAAAGCTAAGATTTTTGTAGCAGCAGTAAGAGAAAGTCAGAGAAATAAGACTCTGTCCGGAGAAAGGAGGGAGAAGGGAATAGAGAAAGCCCCTAGGGGGCAGTCTTGTCGAGAGAAATACACCATTCCCGCTTGTTACTATTGCAACAAGAAGGGACACATTCAGAGGAACTGTCGTAAGCGGGAGCAAGATGAGAAAACATTCAAAGAAGAATAGGGGTGTCAGGGGCTATATCTTCTGGGGACGTCAACATCAACGGAGCCCTTGATAAAACTACTAATTGGTCCCCATAAAGAGGAAGTTTTGTTTTTAGTGGACACAGGAGCTGAAAAATCTACTATTCAAAAACTTCCAAAAGGAGTAGAGGAAGGGAACAATTATATGTCAGTGATAGGGGCAAAAGGAGAGCCTTTTAGAGTGCCTGTCTTGAAAAATGTAAAAGTAGAAACTGGGAAGAAAACTTATGTTAATGATTTTCTTTTGCTCCCTGAAGCGTAGTACAATTTACTGGGGAGAGATTTGATTTTAAGATTGAATTTGAGCATTCAGAGTCAAGGGGACGAATTGCAGATTAAATTATACACTTTGACACAAAAAGATGAAGAAGTCATTAACCCTTTAGTATGGTATAAGGAGGGGGAGACTGGAAGGATAGAAATGGACCCCATAAATATTCAAATAATGGATCCCCATCGTCCAATCCGAGTCAAACAATACCCTATACCAATGGAGGGTCGAAAGGGGTTAAAACCTGTGGTTGACAGACTTCTGGAAAAAGGAACTTTAGAACCGTGCATGTCGCCTCATAATACACCCATCCTCCCCGTAAAAAAATCGGATGGGTCATACAGGATGGTGCAAGACCTGAGAGCTGTAAATCAGCGAACACTCGCTAAATTCCCTGTGGTGGCAAATCCTTATACTTTATTGAGTCGCATATCTCCCAAACATACCTGGTATAGTGTAATAGATCTGAAAGATGCATTTTGGGCCTGCCCTCTGGATGAGAGATCCAGAGATTATTTTGCCTTCGAGTGGGAGGACCCCGAAACGGGAAGAAAAAAACAATTAAGATGGACTGTGCTACCACAGGGGTTTACAGAGTCACCAAATCTATTTGGACAAACTTTAGAAAAAATTTTACAAGATTTCACGTTACCTAGGGGGGTCAAATTATTGCAATATGTGGATGATCTATTAATAGCAGGAGAAACTGAAGAGGGAACCCGAGAAGCTACTATTAAATTGCTAAACTTTTTAGGGGAAAGGAGATTAAAGGTGTCTCGATCGAAATTACAGTTTGTGGAACAGGAAGTAAAATACTTGGGGCACTGGCTGAGTAAGGGGAAAAAGAAATTAGATCCTGACAGGGTATTAGGGATTCTATCTTTAAGACCCCCACAAACTAAAAAGGAAATTCGGCAAGTATTGGGATTATTAGGATATTGTAGACCGTGGCTTGAAGGCTACAGTGAAAAGGTCAAATTCTTATATGAGAAATTAACTAATAACCAGCTTAAGTGGTTCACAGAGGATGATCAGAAATTTGAGGAAATAAAAAGGGCTTTAATACAGGCACCTGTACTGAGCCTTCCAGATCTGGAAAAACCTTTCTATCTCTTTGTAAATACATCGAACCAAACAGCATATGGAGTTCTCACTCAAGATTGGGCAGGGATTAAGAAACCTGTAGGGTATTGCTCTAGGTTGCTTGATCCAGTAAGCAGAGGGTGGCCTGCTTGTCTTCAAGCTCTGGTCGCTACAGCATTACTAATAGAAGAAGTTAGGAAGATTACCTTTAGTGCTCCTTTAAAGGTGTATACTCCACACAATGTTAGAAGTGTCTTACAGCAAAAAGCAGAAAAATGGTTAACGGATAGTCGGATCCTAAAGTATGAAGCAATACTAATTGACTCACCTGACTTAGAACTGAGGGTAACCTCTGCTCAGAGCCCAGCACAATTTTTGTTCGGAGAACCACAGGAGGGAGTACAACATAACTGTTTAGAGGTAATTGAGACTCAGACAACAGTGAGGCCGGATTTAAAGGATGCTGAGTTGGAGAAAGGAGAGGCACTGTTTGTAGATGGCTCCTCCCGAGTAGTGGAAGGAAAAAGAAAATCAGGATATGCAATAATTAATAAGAACTTAGAACCTGTGGAATCCGGACCTTTGAGCCCATCATGGTCAGCTCAGGCTTGTGAGCTGTATGCCCTATGTAGGGCCCTGGAACTATTAAAAGGGAAAAGTGGGACGATATATACAGACTCTAAATATGCATATGGGGTGGTCCATACTTTTGGAAAAATTTGGGAAGAAAGAGGTCTAATTAATACTCAAGGGAGGAATCTTATACATCAAGAGTTAATAATAAAAATTTTAAGGGCATTAAGAGAACCAAAGGAGATAGCAGTGGTACATGTAAGAGGACACCAAAAGGGATTGGATTATCGAATCAGAGGAAATAATCTAGCAGATAAGGAGGCCCAGGAAGCAGCCCTGAGGACTCAGGTTGTTAAAATCAATGTGATACGAGAGGAAGAAAGGCGAGAAAGAGAAGAAAAGAAATTTACCCCTGAAGAACAAGCAAAATTGGAGAAAATAGGGGCTAAGTTAGAACAAGGAGAATGGACACTGCCTGACGGGCGAGAGATATTGCCAAAAGCCTATGCGAGGCAAATACTGGAACGTTTACATGCACAAACACATTGGGGTATGAAGGCATTAAGCGATCATTTCCTTAAACAATTTGGTTGCATTGGAATTTTTGAAATAGCGAAACAAATTACACAAGGTTGTTTAACTTGTCAGAAAATAAATAAGAAAGTGTTTCGACAAGCAGCTATGGGAGGGAGAAAAACAGCTTATAGGCCTTTCGAGAAAGTACAAGTTGATTTCACTGAATTGCCCAAGGTAGGGAGAATGAAATATCTATTGGTAATCGTAGATCATTTAACACAATGGGTAGAAGCTTATCCTGTAGCACGAGCTACTGCACAGACAGTGGTAAAAATTTTATTGGAACATTTAATACCAAGGTATGGGATAATCCAGTACATTGATTCTGATCAGGGCACACACTTTACTTCTAAAATAATAAAATTGTTGTGTCAATCATTAGGTATTCAGTGGGAATACCACACTCCCTGGCACCCACAGAGCTCAGGGAAAGTAGAAAGGATGAATCAAACAATAAAACAACAATTGACTAAGTTAATGATCGAGACACAGCTGCCCTGGACGAAATGCTTACCATTGGCACTTTTAAACATAAGAACTAAACCACACATTGAGACTGGATTATCATCATATGAAATGTTATATGGTATGCCTTATTCTCAAGGGATGCCCCTAGGGAACAATGTAATTGAGGATCATAGTATCCAGAAATACATAATTACCATTGGAAGGAGATTACAGGAGCTAAGAGAAATTGGGATGATGACTCAGACACCACCTTTAGGATTTGCTATTCATAAGATACAACCAGGAGACAAGGTCTTAATAAAAACCTGGAGAGAAGAATCATTGAACCCCCGATGGGAGGGACCGTACCTTGTTTTACTTACTACTGAAACAGCTGTGAGAACAGCAGAAAGGGGTTGGACCCACGCATCCAGAATAAAAGGACCAATAACTACCGAAGCCTGGAGGGTTGAGTCCACTCCTGGGGAACTGAAACTGAGATTAAAGAGGAACTGATATCCCAGCAATAAGGTTCTGCATGAAGTAAGGGCACTGGATAAAGAGGACAAGGCTGAAGGGAGGAAAGGGAGAAGGCAAGACCGGGGTAGGACCCTCCACTGCGGTGTGTATGGTCTACCGAGGGAGGCAACCCCTATGGGTATTGACTGCCGAGTGAGAGGGCCTCAACCGGACTTCTCCCGCGCTAAGATCAGGTTGTCCTGAGAAAAGTAACATGAGAACCTCTTAAACCCATAATGAAATTGTGATTAGTTTTTCCAGGAGCTGGATCACCCCGAAGGGCTGAATGGTAACACAAGCTCTGAAAGCGGGCCCAACCTCATGATTGAAGGCGTTTCCCACACTCTCAAGATTGGACGACGAAAAAGGATAAGAAATGCTATACTTTCTGGTATTGTTTTTACAGGGGCAATTGGGCCATGGGCAAGAATGGAGGAATAACTTTTTCACTTTGGGGGAGGAAGTGGCTAGGGCCTTTAACCTTAGTAACTGCTGGATTTGTGGAGGACCGGGGGGAACTGAAAGTTGGCCCTGGGTAGCAGGCCCAGTTGAACCCAAGTGGTGGGTCAGTAATCTGAGCGAAGTTCATAATGGGACGCAATTTTGGAAAGAGGAAGGAGGCCCATGGCAGTTACACTCATCAGCTCGGGGTGTATACTGCTTGAACAGAACAGGAACAGTGGCGGTGGGAAAAAGCATTTGCAATTGGACTCTGTCTCCTGGATATGATTGTACCGATCCTGGATGTAGTCCTATAAACTGTACAGCACGTAGTGGGAAATGGAACACCACACATGTTCAGCTGAGAAATGGGACTTGGCTGAAATGCTCATACAGAGAATTTTTTGGATCCGGATGTAAAACTGTGGCAAGAGCACAAGCGGGGGGACAATTTGATGGTCAAATCTTGAGCTGTCAGCGCGATAACACCACTAAGGAACAGCATGTGGTGCGGGTCTATCGCTGGAGATGGCAGAATGAGAATGGGAGGCGAGTGTTCTTTAAGCATTTCTGGTCAGCTTATAATATAACTGGCCACCAAGGAGAACTGAATTGTGACTGTAAGTGGAAACCCGATGCGGGAGCTTGGAAGTGCGCATATACGAGTACGAACGGGGCAGACATTGTAACAGGACCACTCGGTAACAAGGACACTCTGTATTATCACGCCCCAAGGGCTAAAAAGGGATGGAATGGTCCTTTTCCAAATGGGACATGGGCCCTAAAGGGACATTATTGGGTGTGTGGCAAACATGCTTACAAGAGGCTACCTGAAAATTGGTCGGGAATATGCTATGTGGGGTACATAAGACCCTTGTTCTTTTTATTGTCACAAACACAAGGAGATCATTTAGGAATAAGATTATATGATGACCTGAACAGAGTGAAACGATCTATTGATACTTCCTTAACAGGGGGTAGTGCCCAAGAATGGGGAAAGGATGAATGGCCTCCTGAAAGAATCATACAGCATTATGGGCCAGCCACCTGGAACCCGAATGAGTTGATATCAGGAGCCCGAGAACCTATTTATAATTTGAACCGAATAATTAGGTTGCAAGCTATCCTCGAAATTGTAACAAATCAAACAGTGACAGCCTTGGATCTTTTGGCTGACCAATCCACTCAAATGAGAAATGCTATATTCCAACATAGAATGGTCTTAGACTATTTACTAGCAGAAGAAGGGGGAGTATGTGGAAAACTGAACGATTCTAATTGTTGTCTACAGATTGATGATAATGGAAAAGTGGTCAAGCAGATAACAAAGGAAATTAGAAAGCTAGCCCACGTCCCAGTACAAACTTGGAAGGGTATGGATTGGGATTTCTTTTCATGGTTGCCTGGTGAACCATGGGTTAAAAGGATGCTGTTTTTATTTTTATGTGGTATAGTGACATTATTGTTTATACCTTGTATGATACCTTGCTTTACGTTGTTGATACGGCGAGTAATAAATAGCACCCAATTTGTGATGACTTCAGTGGAGAGAAAAGGTGACGTGTCGATAATGATGCTTAAGAAGTGGACACCCCGAGAACTGACTGATGAAATCCAATTGTTACTGACAAAGGTTGAAGGAGAGACACGAATTGATGATTAAAAAAAAAAAAAAAGGGAGGAATTGTAAGAAATGGTCCAGCAATTCGTGCCACTAAGGGGTTTTGAAGGGTTAACATTGAGGCCTGGGTTTAGGCGAGAAGAGAACAAAGGGATTTCTTCGGAGAAAAACTGCTGACTTTGCACGAATGTGCAGTAACTTCTGACAGCCGGCCAAGAGACCACTAGATAAGGAGGAAGAATATGAGCCTCCCTGTCTCCCTGTCCGAGCGGCCCCCGAGAAAGTAACAGAGACTGATAAGCAGGTGCACCTGGAAGGACGTCGGATTCGGGAAACCAATTCTAATAACCTTGCCTCTTTTAGAAGTAGTAATAAATATGTATTAGCCTAGGAGTATAAAAAATTAGATGCCTTACGTAACGGGTGTGCGTCCCGGTGGAGCAGAGACTCCCGGCGCACCCAGCGCTGTTTGCTTGCCTCTATTCGTTTAATAAATTGTAAACTCTGATTGTAATCCTATTTGGGACTCAGTCATTTATAACAAGACCCACAAAGCCAAAGCCCCTTGAGACCACATGCAGAATTAAGCGGACTCCAGATAATCCTCTAGTAAAATTCTCTAGCATTTCCGAGTTTTGCAAGGTGGTTTTTACCTTGGTTAGGGGTGTGAGAAAAATCTCAAATAATTTTCTTCAGACAGGATCTTCTGTGAAGCTATTTTATTTGTGATTGCAATGGCGGGCTGTCCTGGTTCCAGTTAGGACAGAGTTAAGTAGCTCATAGTAGCTGGTAGGGTGCTATGTTTTGGATTAGGATGAGAAGAGCGCTGATAACATGCTGATGTTTTAATTGTTGCAGAGCAGTGTTTACACCAGGCCAAGGACTTTTCGGCTTCTCGCTCTGTCCTGCCAGCGAGCAGGCTAGGGGTGCAGCAGGAGCTGGGAGGGGACAGACCCAGGACAGCTGACCCAAACTGGCCAAAGGGGTATTCCATACCATCTGACGTCATGCTAAACAATATATAGGGGTGGCTGGCCGGGGTGGGGGGGCCGGCTGCTCGGGAATAGGCTGGGCATCGGTCAGCGGGTGGTGAGCAATTGCATTGTGCATCACTTGTTTTCTTACACATTATTATTGTTAATACTATTATCATTATCACTATTATTATTATTATTGTTATTATTATATTCCGGTCTTAATAAACTGTCTTTATCTCAACTCACCGGCTTCACTTTCCCGTTTCTCTCCCCCATCCCAGAGAGGGAGGGGGGAGGGTGAGCGAACGGCTGTGTGGTGTTTAGCTGCCAGCCGGGTTAAACCACAACAGTCCTTTTGGCGCCCAACGTGGGGCACGAAGGGTTGAGATATCGACAAATCTGACCAGAGTGTGTTAAACTAAAATTGGTATAAGTATTGGACCTGCTTAATAGTTGCTAGTCACGATGTTGATTGCCTTAATCTCCAGTCTGCTGTACCTGCATTCCAAATTCAGTTTTATAGCACGTTACTTTCTGTATGTGCTCCCTGTTGCACTGTTTATCCTTTCCGGGCCCTGGTTTAAGATTGTTATGGTACTGTGCGGTGTAACAATGGCTTATGAAATGATGAAATATCTGGTCACGACTTTAACCTGGTATTTGTACTCAGCACTGACGTCGACTCTATACTTTGGAACCCATATCTCGGAAACTATTAGCAATTACACCTATTGCCTGTTTTCGTTAGGGAGCCAATCTGTGAAGGGGACAGGGGAAGACATGTTTCCCTACCTGTTCACTCTCCCTTTCTCCTTCACCACCACCCTCTTATCCCCCGAGCTAGTTACGGTGGTTCTCCGAGATGTTGAATATCCTTGGGATACTCAGACCAGCCTGCTCTTGTTGTTATGTCTCCTGAATGCGCTTCAGGTTTTGTGGAGGGTTAAACAACTACTTAGGAACCTCATCCGGATATCTGTCTTGAGGCGGGATAGTTGCGAGTGGCAGGGAGTGTGGGAGGATATGGGCAGGTTTCTAGAGCAGTGGTCACCTCCAGTGTTTTGGACATTCACCCCTGAACAACTGCAAAATCCTAAAAAGCTGGCAGAATGCTTGAAAAAAAGGTGTCATGACTCTGGCAGTTCCAAAGTGACACAAATCACTGTAGCGGGCTGGGGTCTGAATTGTGCCTATCGAGCTGCAATTGATGCTACTAGCAACCTAGCTCCAGCTCCTGCAGCCGCTCCTGCTCCTGCAGCCATTCCAGTTCCAGCTCTTGCAGCCGCTCCAGCTCCTGCAGCCACTCCAGCTGCAGCTCCTGCAGCCGCTCCAGCTCCTGCAGCCACTCCAGCTGCAGCTCCTGCAGCCGTTCCAGTTCCAGCTCCTGCAGCCACTCCAGCTCCTGCAGCCACTCCAGCTGCGGCTCCTGCAGCCGTTCCAGTTCCAGCTCCTGCAGCCGCTCCAGCTCCTGCAGCCGCTCCAGCTCCAGCTCCTGCAGCCGCTCCAGCTCCTGCAGCCGTTACAGCTCCAGCTCCTGCAGCCACTCCAGCTGCAGCTCCTGCAGCCGCTCCAGTTCCAGCTCCTGCAGCCGCTCCAGCTCCTGCAGCCGCTCCAGCTCCAGCTCCTGCAGCCGCTCCAGCTCCAGCTCCTGCAGCCGCTCCAGCCCCTGCAGCCGCTCCAGCTCCAGCTCCCGCAGCCACTCCAGCCCCTGCAGCAGCTCCAGCTCCTGCAGCTGCTCCCACTCCTGTGGCTGGGTCAGAGAAACGAGCTGTAGCAGTGCAAGTTGACCCCGCAGAGGGTATTCCAACCCCTGTGGCAGACCCTGTGTCTGGGTCAGAGAATCGAGCTGTAGCAGTGCAAGTTGACCCCGCAGAGGGTATTCCAACCCCTGTGGCAGACCCTGTGTCTGGATTAGAGAAACGAGCTGTAGCAGTGCAAGTTGCCCCTGTAGACAAGGTGAAGAAATGGTATAGAGGCTCAGGTCGTTTACAACGCAAACAGTCTTCTGCTAAGTCTGGGCATAGTGAAGACGAGGCTGGGCCATCAAAGGTGCAGGAGACTGAAGATGAGGATGAGGATGTCGAAAAATCAACAGTAACTACCCGGACTCTATACCAGCGTGAGCTACGAGATGTGCGAAAAGATTTTGGTCGCTGTATAGGTGAGCAGCTTGTCACCTGGCTGCTCCGGTGCTGGGACACTGGAGCCAATTATGTGGAATTAGAGGGCAAGGAAGCCAGGCGGCTGGGATCCCTTGCTAGGGACGCATGCATTGACAAAGCAATTGGAGATGGAGCATGATCTCGCAGTCTCTGGAGGCGTCTCCTGTCAGCTGTGCAGGAAAGGTATCCCTTCAAGGAAGAACTTGTATGTCTACCAGGCAAATGGACCACCATGGAGAAGGGAATTCAGTACCTGAGGGAATTGGCCGTACGGGAAGTAATTTATAAGGCCCTAGACGACGCACAAACATCCGCAGATCCAGATGCAGTCCAGTGTACACCACCTATGTGGCGGAAGTTTGTACGGAGTGCACCATCATCATATGCCAGCTCATTGGCAATAATAGCCTGGAAAGCGGAGGAGAATCCCCCAGTGAATGAAGTGGCTAAATTACTCCGGCAGTACGAAGGAAACCTCTCCTCTTCCCTACAGGCCTGTGTCTCGGCTGTGGAGAAACTCTCTGAAGAGGTCCACCAACTTAAAGAGAATTTATCTTCCCCTCCACCTGAACGAACCAGTGTCCACCAGCTAAAAGAGAATGCTTTGGAGAAACTTTCTGAAAAGATCCACCAACTTGAAGAAAGATTATCTTCCCCTCCACCTGAACGAAACAGTGTCCACCAGCTAAAAGAGAATACTTTGGAGAAACTTTCTGAAAAGATCCACCAACTTGAAGAGAGATTATTTTCCTCCCCACCTGTACAAACCAGTGTCTCAGCTATTAGGGGTAAACGTTCATCCATGCAAGGAAGACAATATGGTGGGCACACACACCGCGCCACCCTGTGGTTTTACCTACGTGACCATGGAGAGGACATGAGAAAATGGGATGGAAAATCTACTGCGACCCTAGAGGCACGGGTACGTGAATTGCAAAGGAAAACAAGTGGGAAAAAGGAATTCTCTGAAAAGTTTGCTGCTCCAACTTCCAGCAGGCAGTCCTTTAGACACAGAAACGAAGATTCTGACCAGGACTAGAGGGGCCCTGCCTCCAGCCAGGGGGAGGAAAGGGACAATCGAGTTTATTGGACTGTGTGGATTCGATGGCCTGGCACGTCAGACGCACAGAAGTATAAGGCTTTGGTAGACACCGGTGCACAATGTACTCTAATGCCATCAAGCTATAAAGGGCCAGAGCCCATCTGTATTTATGGTGTGACGGGGGGATCCCAGCAGTTAACTGTATTGGAGGCTGAAGTGAGTCTAACCGGTAATGAGTGGCAAAAGCACCGTATTGTGACTGGCCCGGATGCTCCGTGCATCCTTGGCATAGACTATCTTAGAAGAGGATATTTCAAGGACCCAAAAGGGTTCCGCTGGGCTTTTGGCATAGCTGCCTTGGAGACAGAGGACATTAAACAGTTGTCTACCTTGCCCGGTCTCTCAGAGGACCCTTCTGTTGTGGGGTTGCTGAGAGCTGAAGAACACCAAGTGCCAATCGCTACCACAACTATGCACCGGCGGCAATATCGCACCAACCGAGACTCTCTGAGTCCCATCCATAAGCTAATTCGTCAACTGGAGAGCCAAGGAGTGATCAGCAAGACTCATTCACCTTTTAATAGTCCCATATGGCCAGTGCGAAAGTCTAATGGTGAGTGGAGACTAACAGTGGACTATCGTGGCCTGAACGAAGTCACGCCGCCACTGAGTGCTGCAGTGCCGGACATGCTAGAACTCCAGTATGAACTGGAATCAAAGGCAGCCAAGTGGTATGCCACAATTGATATCGCTAATGCATTTTTCTCCATCCCTCTAGCAGCACAGTGCAGGCCACAGTTTGCTTTCACTTGGAGGGGAGTCCAATATACTTGGAATCGGCTGCCCCAGGGGTGGAAACACAGCCCTACCATTTGCCATGGACTGATCCAGTCTGCGCTGGAGCAGGGGGAAGCTCCTGAACACCTGCAGTACATCGATGACATCATTGTGTGGGGTGACACTGCAGAAGAAGTTTTCGAGAAAGGGAAGAAAATAGTCCAAATCCTTCTGAAGGCCGGTTTTGCCATAAAACAGAATAAAGTTAAAGGACCTGCACGAGAGATCCAGTTTTTAGGAATAAAATGGCAAGATGGACGCCGTCAAATCCCAATGGATGTGATCAACAAGATAACAGCTATGTCTCCACCAACTAGCAAAAAAGAAACACAAACTTTCCTAGGTGTCGTGGGGTTTTGGAGAATGCATATTCCAAATTACAGTCTGATTGTAAACCCGCTCTACCAAGTAACCCGTAAGAAGAATGCTTTTGAATGGGGCCCTGAGCAACGACAAGCCTTTGAACAAATTAAGCAGGAAATAGTTCATGCAGTAGCCCTCGGGCCAGTCCGAACAGGACCAGATGTAAAGAATGTGCTCTACACCGCAGCCGGGGAGAATGGTCCCACCTGGAGCCTCTGGCAGAAAGAACCTGGGGAAACTCGAGGTCGACCCCTGGGGTTTTGGAGTCGGGGATACAGAGGATCTGAAGCCCGCTATACTCCAACTGAAAAGGAGATATTGGCAGCATATGAAGGAGTTCGATCTGCTTCGGAAGTGGTCGGTACTGAAGCGCAGCTCCTCCTGGCACCCCGACTGCCGGTACTAGGCTGGATGTTCAAAGGAAGGGTCCCCTCTACACATCATGCAGCTGATGCTACATGGAGCAAGTGGGTTGCACTGATTACTCAGCGGGCTCGAATAGGAAACCCCATTCGCCCAGGAATCTTGGAAGTGATTATGGACTGGCCAGAAGGCAAATACTTTGGGATATCATCAGAGGAGGAGGTGGTTCGTGCTGAAGAAGCCCCACTGTACAACAAGCTACCGGAAAATGAGAAGAAATATGCCTTGTTCACTGACGGGTCCTGTCGTATTGTGGGAAAGCATCGGAGATGGAAAGCTGCTGTATGGAGTCCTACACGATGAGTTGCAGAAGCTGCTGAGGGAGAAGGTGAATCGAGTCAGTTTGCAGAAGTGAAAGCCATTCAGCTGGCTTTAGATATTGCTGAACGAGAAAAGTGGCCAGTTCTCTATCTCTATACTGATTCATGGATGGTAGCAAATGCCCTGTGGGGGTGGTTACAGCAATGGAAGCAGAACAACTGGCAGCGCAGGGGCAAGCCCATCTGGGCTGCGGCATTGTGGCAAGATATTGCTGCCGAGTAGAGACCCTGGTTGTAAAGGTACGCCATGTAGATGCTCATGTGCCCAAGAATCGGGCTACTGAAGAACATCAAAACAACCAGCAGGTGGATCAGGCTGCTAAGATTGAAGTGGCTCAGGTGGACCTGGACTGGCAACATAAAGGTGAATTATTTATAGCCCGATGGGCCCATGACACCTCAGGCCATCAAGGTAGAGATGCAACCTACAGATGGGCTCGTGATCGAGGGGTGGACCTGACCATGGACACTATAGCACAGGTTATTCATGACTGTGAAACATGTGCTGCAATCAAGCAAGCCAAACGGTCAAAACCTCTTTGGTATGGAGGACGATGGCTGAAATATAAATATGGAGAGGCCTGGCAGATTGATTACATCACACTCCCTCAAACCCGCAACGGCAAGCGCCACGTACTTACAATGGTGGAAGCAACCACCGGATGGCTGGAAACATATCCTGTGCCCCATGCCACCGCCCGGAACACTATCCTGGGCCTTGAAAAGCAAGTCCTATGGCGACATGGCACCCCAGAGAGAATTGAGTCAGACAACGGGACTCATTTCCGAAACAACCTTATAGACACTTGGGCCAAAGAACATGGTATTGAGTGGGTGTATCACATCCCCTATCATGCACCAGCCTCTGGAAAAGTTGAACGATACAATGGACTGTTGAAGACTACACTGAAAGCAATGGGTGCTGGGACATTCAAAAATTGGGATACACATTTGGCAAAGGCCACCTGGTTAGTCAATACCAGGGGATCTGCCAACCGAGCTGGACCTGCCCAATCAAACCTGTTACGCACTGTAGAAGGGGATAAAGTTCCTGTAGTGCACGTAAGAAACATGCTGGGTAAAACAGTCTGGGCTACTCCTGCCTCAGGAAAAGGCAAACCCATTCGTGGAATTGCTTTTGCTCAGGGACCTGGATGCACTTGGTGGGTAATGCAAAAGAATGGGGAAGTCCGGTGTGTACCTCAAGGGGATTTGATACTGGGTGAGAATAGCCCATGAGTTGAATTGTAGTATGTTAATTATTATATAATACTGTATGTCATCACTACCATGATTGCTATATATCATAGATGAAAATGGTGATTAATTAGAATGTATTGGACAGAGTGTAACCTGAGCATGACATAAATGGTATGGAATAAGGGGTGGATATCTGTCCTGGTTCCAGTTAGGACAGAGTTAAGTAGCTCATAGTAGCTGGTAGGGTGCTATGTTTTGGATTAGGATGAGAAGAGCGCTGATAACATGCTGATGTTTTAATTGTTGCAGAGCAGTGTTTACACCAGGCCAAGGACTTTTCGGCTTCTCGCTCTGTCCTGCCAGCGAGCAGGCTGGGGGTGCAGCAGGAGCTGGGAGGGGACAGACCCAGGACAGCTGACCCAAACTGGCCAAAGGGGTATTCCATACCATCTGACGTCATGCTAAACAATATATAGGGGTGGCTGGCCGGGGTGGGGGGGCCGGCTGCTCGGGAATAGGCTGGGCATCGGTCAGCGGGTGGTGAGCAATTGCATTGTGCATCACTTGTTTTCTTACACATTATTATTGTTAATACTATTATCATTATCACTATTATTATTATTATTGTTATTATTATATTCCTGTCTTAATAAACTGTCTTTATCTCAACTCACCGGCTTCACTTTCCCGTTTCTCTCCCCCATCCCAGAGAGGGAGGGGGGAGGGTGAGCGAACGGCTGTGTGGTGTTTAGCTGCCAGCCGGGTTAAACCACAACACGGGCGTCCTGTCAATTAGGAGTGCATTTTAGTAAACAAATCACAACCTTTTATTCCCTATTACCTGACGCCTGATCACCTCCCCTGTTTCCTCATTGGCTGAGTACTACATCATGTCATCTTGAGCTACTCTATGTAGGATCTTGTTGTGTTTTTTTTTCCCAAATATTTTTGAGATCAGTCAAATTAATCCCATTTGATCTACATATATACAGCAACTAATAATAATTGCAGTGCATGCTCCTCCTTATGAGGTTATTAATAAACCTAATACTATTCGATACTAGAATACTGTTTGTGCAAACTTATCTAACTCATTTTCTAGTTCTTCAATTATAGCTGAGATATTTACAATAGCTTTTTCGAATTCACTCACCCCTGTGAGAAACAAAGTTGTGTTTTTGCGGTAGAGAATTACTTTTCTGTATTCCAAGGTAGTTGTGTAGTCATAAGAAGGAGAAATGCTAAGTAGATAAGTGGACAGTAGAAGGCCTCACTGTTCCAAAATAAGGTAGAAGCTTGAGAAAAACAGGATGAGCAGTGTGGGAACAGTAAAACAAAGATCACAAGTTCTCAAAACATAAGAAAGGAGAAATTAAAGGGTTGAAAAAAGGAAAAATTGTACATATATGGTATAGAGGAGCGTCGAGTAGCTTGTGAACCTGTAGTACTCAGCCAATGAGGAAACAGGGGAGGTGATCAGGCGTCAGGTAATAGGGAATAAAAGGTTGTGATTTGTTTACTAAAATGCACTCCTAATTGACAGGACGCCCGCCATTGCAATCACAAATAAAATAGCTTCACAGAAGATCCTGTCTGAAGAAAATTATTTGAGATTTTTCTCACAATGGTCAGGGAGTGAGTGATTAAAAACTGTGGTCCTCAAATATCAGGAGCTCTGTTCTGGAACAAATAAGACAAGGAAAAAAGAGACTGAAAACAAAAGGTGGGGGGAATTCTGTTTTCTTTGTTTCAATTCAACTATACACAGTTTTGCAGAACAATGAATGTGAGTTTTTATATAAAATAGCTTACAGGGCATCCCTCACAGTTTGACTTTCCTGATTCTCATGCACAGGTACAAGTAGTTGCTAATCGTCACACAAATCCCAATAATATATTGAGAATTTCTATGCTTGGAGTAGCCTGGTCTGCTGTAATTCCATCTGCATATACCTATCCATCCCGTATGTGACTATTAATGAACAAGAAGGCTCAGACAGTCTTGATACAGCTGCATCAGGTCACATGTAGCTGTCACCAGGCAAGGATCCGTGCTTCTGCTACTGCAGTCACTGCTCAAGCGAAAGCAAAAATGATGTATGTATTGCTTTTGCAGTGCTGAATGGCGTCCTGGCAGTGAAGTAGTGCTTTGAGGGCAGTTGTTTCTGGCTGGCAATATCAGTGAAGTCTGATATTATAAACAGAAGGCCAGCTCTTCCAAAGAGATGAATCCATAGGCATCCCCACAGGCAAACAGGATGGAGAAGTGAACTGCTGCATACGCAGCAGTCAGAGCATCAGGCTTCTTGCCATCCAAACCCCTCTATTGTTAGCTCTTACTAAGAGAACAGGGCTGTTGGAAAAGTGCCCTTGTGTTAGAGCTGACTCAAACCTACACTCCACAGTAATATTACAATGCTTAAATGCAAACACGGAAACTCAGCTGTAGACAGTGAGGGAAATTTAAGGCAGTCTGAAGCTGAATCTCAAATATATTAAAAAAAAAAGATAAATCCAAGTTAACATTGTAGGATCAGCTGGTGAATATATTCTTGCAGACTACCATGCTACTGAGGAGATATGGTGTAGCAGACATGTTCTGAAGGCTGCAATAGCAGACATGAAGTGAAGGTGACAGAAGGACTCGTATCTGTATGATTTAAACATTAAATAGGAAACACACAGTACTGAAGGAAAACAGGGCAGGTTTTGGTTTAATTTGGATAGGCATAATTCTTATGTGTTGATGTCTGTTTTTTATATAAAGAAGAAAAAGGAACAATTCCCAGAAATGTCAGAGATTGGAAGAAGCAGAGGTGACAGTAAACCATAAGTAACGTAACCAGATATATCCAGCTTGGGTAGGGCTACCTTTTTTCAGTGGCATGTAGGTTTTTTTTCCTGTTTTTCTTCCCTTAAAATTTATTTCAGAGATTTTTTTAGGGCAATGACAGAACAAGAAACAGTGGCCTATCACATGTAGTAGGCACATGAGCTAAAGCAGAGGGTATGTGTTTTATTGTATATCATCCCTTTATAAAATAATCCATAACAACAGCTTTCTGGAATGTCTGTAAACCATCCTTTTTGTAAACAAAACCAACAGCAACAAAAAAACAGATGCTAGTCTATCTGTGATTGGCATATATAATATGGAGTTTGTGTTCTCCTTTTCGGAGAAAGAGTTTATGTTCTCATGAGAGTAGTATGTAGGCTTTAAGATTTAGGAAAGTACATACATTTAAAGACTGACTTTTTAAAAATCCTGTGCATCTTATTTGTGTATTTAAATAAAAAGGTATTCAGGAAAAGGGAGGGGACAGAGCAAGCAGTGGGGATTGACACAGAAAAGAGCTTCTGATAGCTACTCACGCACACAGTTGTAGAGACAGCACGGTATGAATTGAGAGACATTTATTGCACAAGGGTTCATATAAAATAATAAAAATAAATAACTTTCCTTTGAATTTAGTCGTTGACATTCATAACATATCCTTAAAAGGAAAAACATCTTGGCAGAACTAAAAAATGACAGATTTCAGCATGGCAATTAGGCTTCCTCTGAAGAAAAAGAAACATAAACGAAATGTTTGTTAAACTTGCACCTCTTCAGATTTAAAGTCAAATAGAAAAGAAGGATATTTTATTGTAAAAATGCAGTAATTGCTCTCTGTTTTCTAATAACAGTTGCTCAGTGCATGCTTTCAAAACAAAAATTTTTTCTTTAAAACACTACAGATAAGGAAGAAAGGATTTCAACATCAATTCCATTTTGTACTGATTCCTTCTTAGGACAGATTCATTTCAAAAAGGGGGAAGGAAAGGGGAGGAGGGCAAGGGCGAAACAAAGGGACCAAGCAAGTATATTACTACATCTAACTTCTGGAAATAAATACAACAGGGGAAGATGAGCTGTCATTTTATTCTGCCCCTGGTCCCCGATCTGTTGTGGAGCAAAGTGGTATAATTACAATCTTTAAAATCTTAACAGAGTTACCAAAAGTTAGTTCACTCAGTGACTGAACCAAACCACTGGAAACATATCAAAAGTGGTGGAAAAACTACATATCTTGTGTCTTTGAAAAAACATCTGGATATCTGAAACATTTCATAGAAGGGAAGTAAAATTGCATTATTAGCTCAAAAATTTCAAGTTGTTCAGGAGCATCTCTTGGTTTTTAATTGGTAATATAGTTAACCAAAAAAAAATGTGATATTCCCTAATGAAATGCATTACTTATAATAAAAGCCTAATTACTTTAGATGTTTCAACACTGGAATGTTAAAACATAATCTTGACGTGCTAGGTTTTCCAAAGAAACATGAAATTCATAGGGAAATGTGAGTGAACTCTGAGTGAATTTCACAATAGTTCTATCTGTCTGTATCTACACCTATACCTACATATGTATAAGGTAGCATTAGTGACTAAAAGCCAAAAGTCAGATAAAATGTATTTTGTAATATTTGTACTCCCTAGTGCCAAACTAAAAGTAAGTTTTTCATATACACAGAAATTCTTGAATTCATAGATAAGAAAGTTCTTATAAGGATCACATCCCCTTGGCCCCATTTAAGTAACTGCTTTTTCTAAAGTTTCAAAAGTAGCCTTTGAATTAAATTGCAGAATTAGACAAGTGTCCATTAATCACCATTCCTATCCGTTGCCTTTCTTGACCATGTAGCCTTTTCTGTAGGTGATAATTAAAAATTGCATCAGCTTTGTATACTGATAAACTTTAATATTATGTAAAAATGAATAGCTAAGGAAATTAAGGACTTGAAAAAAATGCTTGGCTTTAAAGACAATGACACAAAATCTGAACTGCTAACTGTAATTGTGCTAAAGTCAAGGACATATCTCTGACTTTGAAATACTTGAGCACAAGCATGCAGCAAGCTCTACAAAGTACTAGAAAATTCAAAGCTCAGAATAACCTAGAGGTTGCAAATGTCAAATCATCATTTCAGTAAACAGAGATCTGAGGTGTTGGGGAAAGAGATTGCCCAAAAATTAATCTTGTGGCAAGGATATTGTTCTTGTTTCAGTCTTTCTATAAGCATTGCAGATGAAGCAGAGACATTTATGTTCCATTGTTATGTGTTCCACTGTTGACATTTATGTGGAATAAAGTGATGAAGGGTACATACTTAGTGCAGATCTATTAAATTCAGTTGCCAAAACATTTCAAATATTGTGTGGCATAATTATTACTGTGTGGTAAAGCTGTAGTGCATGCAGAGCACTCTGCTTCAGCCAAATATTGTATGCTCAAAAGAGAAGATTGTAGGGGCATGTATGTATGTATGTATGTATTGTTAACATGGTGTGAATCAATGCAAATGAAGTCCTTTACTAAAGACTAATTTATGGATCTGGAATAAAACCCTGAAATAAATATAAACCTCTCTGGCCAGTGGAAGTACTGGAGTACAGCTCATAACCACATACTACAAAACAGTAAATGTTACCTTTTGAAAAGTCTCATGGCCATTCATAGATGGAAAATTAATTCTTCATTTCTGCTACTCGCATACTATCAATATCCTAAACTATAAATTTCTACAGACTAGCAGCATGGTTTAAGTACTGTAATCAACCAGCAAAAGATAAGTAAACTATTATTTTAGTTCTCAAAACACATTTGCCTTGAAAACCCTGACCTCATTCCTGCCTTCCCCCTTTTTTTTTGATTAGCATTCAATAGGTATGTCTGGCTCGATACAGATGTCATTTTCACTAAGCTCAATTAAAAAAAAAAGTCACCAGAAGGTGTACGATCTGAATAGTGTAAAGAAGTTCTCTTTGAAACATGGTACCACCCTGTTAAAATAACTCAATGATTATATTACTGCATTATGATTGCTAAGCATTGATGAACATGTTACTTTAACAATGAATACTCTGGTTTTGATACTGAAGTAACAGTGAGGGTACATCTTTTCGGTCATCCTTTTTCCATCTGTGGAGGTTTTACTCGTGTGGGCTGCCGAGCTCCACCTCAGCTGCTCTCTCACTCCCCCTCCTCAAAGGGAAAGGGGGAGAAAATATGATGCAAAGGGCTCAAAGGTTGAGATAAGGATGGGGAGATCGCTCAACAATTATCGTAACGGGCAAAACAAACTCAGAGTAGGGAGACAGTAAGATTTATTGCCTATTACTAACAAGTTAGAGAAGCGAGAAACAAAGGAAAGAAACCAAAAACCTTACCCATCTGCCCTCTTCCACCTCCTCCCCCCGAGCGGCGCAGGGGAACGGGGGTTGCAGTCAGTCTATAGCGCTTCGTCTCCGCTGCTCCTTCATGGTCACTCTCTTCCCCTGATCCAACATGAGTTCCCTCCCACTGGATGCAGTCCTTGCTGAACTGATCCGGCGTGGGCTTCCCACAGGCAGCAGCTCTTCAAGAACTGCTCCAGATATGGGTCCGTACCACGGGGTCCATCCCTCAGGAGCAAACTGCTCCAACCTGGGTCCCCCATGGGCTAGCAGCTCCTGCCAGGTCACCTGCTCCTGCGTGGTCTCCTCTCCACGGGCTACAGGTCTGGCCCAGAATCTGCTCCAGCGGGGGTTCTCCACAGGCCACAGCCTCCATCAGTGCAGGTCCACCTGCTCCACCGTGGCCTCCTCCACAGGCTGCAGCGTGGAACCCTGCTCCACCGTGTTACACCATGGGCTGCAGGGGGACAGCCTGCTTCACTATAGTCCTCACCACAGGCCGCAGGGAAACTTCTGCTCTGGCGCCTGAAGCACCTCTCCCCCTCCTTCTTCACTGACCTTGGCTCCTGCAAAGCTGTTTCTCACTCCTCTCTCTCTCTCAGCTGCTGTTCCCAGCATTTTTTTTCCTTACTTAAATATGCTCTCACAGAGGCGCAAACAACATCGCTTATTGGCCTGGCTCTGGCCAGCAGCAGGGCCCTTATCTATCATGGGGCAGCTTCTGGATTCTTCTCACAGAATCCACCCCATGACCCCCCTGCTACCAAAACCTTGCCGCGTAAACCCACTACACCATCCCAGGGTCGTACATGCTACCTGAGCACCAGGATTCCCTCTGGAGTGGAACACTTAGCTGTCCGTGTCCTCAGCCCCCCTGCAAAAATCAGGGGCAGGTGAGCGGCTGATCAGCCCAGACACTCCTTTGTCTAGCCCAGGCTTCCAGCACTATCCCCCCTTGCCTGGCATCTTTGCTTCCAGTGTCATGTTGTCAGCACAGCTGGAACTTGCTGGGTCACTTGAGAGAAGTTCTTAAATTCTTAATTAAGGAAGAACTAGTTAAAAAGCAGTTTCACATATGGAGCAGTTCTGTGAGGGTTTTTTATAAATGAGAAAATGCTCTTTCAACTTTTGTCCAAGTAGTTATTCCAACGTGCCTGTCAAATACTACTTATCCTTAGAAATCTGTCTTCAACACTTTTCTTAGTGAGTATGTTTCTCTGCCCCGCCCCTTCTTTCCAATTCCCTCCAGAGAAATAAATAGCAAAGGAAAGAATTAAGATTCCCAACAACGTTAGTGGGTGTGCAACTCCATTCCTTTAGAAACAGATATCCGCTACACCATACAAATGTAATATTCTACAGGATGTTTAAAACATTTGATAGTGGCACTGTGAAGTCTGGACGTGCTGCAAAATATGACTTTGTGAAAATAGTAATAAAAGGTTTCCATATTTATTGCTCTTCTGCTTTCCAAACTTAGCTAGCCCAGCTTCCAAAGAATGGAAAATTCTGCTATATTTTTAGATTTTAAAAAATGTATAGATAAGTATTTTCTTGGATTCATAGAAATTTATTACAGAATAGAATAGAGCAGTTCAGCTGGAAGGGACCTACAGAGATCGCGTCCAGCTGCCTGACCACTTCAGGGCTAACCGAAACATAAACATAAATCTTACAAATAGCAAGTTATAAAGAGCAAGATGTTCATATGCACATACCTCACCAAAACCAGAAGAGACTGGACCATGAAATACCATTTCATAGAATCATAGAATATCCCGAGTTGGAAGGGACCCATAAGGATCATCAAGTCCATTTCTATTTTTAATACACATTACCACTATAACTGAAATTTTCTTAGTGTTTTCATGCTGTATAAATCAGAAGAAAATCCAGATTTGCAACCAGTGAAAACTTGACTAACGTAGAACCCAGATGTGATACAGAACACAGAGCGAAATTTTAAGTATACAAAATTTCGATTCAAAAGTGTAATTGCATTGTAAAATATATCTTCTTTAATTTTCACTATTTATAGTAAGAGAATAAAGAAGCTGTATACTTTCTGCAAGGTTATAGCTATGAGATGCACTTAACATTTGAGAAATATTTGGCAACTAAACAATACTGTTCCCATTTTTGTGAAAAGGCATCTCTTGGAGCACTGTAGAAATGCTATGAAAAGGCAGTCGGTAAAATAACATATTTGGTATTAAATTCACGTGAGCATTTATGTGAAAAGTGCAACATGAGATTAAGTATTCCATCTGATTACTAATAAACTGAAAAATGTTTAAAAAGCAATGCAGTTTCACCTATATGTTTTATCCAAAATATATGCTTGGTCCGTGATTCTGCCAAGCATTTGCAAAGAAACAAACGAAAATTAAGTTAAAATGTTAGCAAGACACAATCATAGTGCCCCCTTTCTTATCCACCCCTTCAGCTAAAAGCCTCAGTAAGGCTTTCATTATCTCGCCGATGCGATCAACTCCAGTGCAGGCACGTTCTGCAGAAGGGCGAGGGATCACAGAGTACAGGATTACAGGGATTACAGAGTACGGGGAGGTTTCCTGATCCAGGGAAACCCCAGGGGAGCACAGAGACCAGTCAGGAGCCGGCAGCTCTCCGAACAGCTGACGAGGCGTGGATGGGGCCAGGAGTGGCAGCTCTCCAAGCAACTGACGAGGCGTGGATGGGGCCAGGAGTGGCGGCAGCTACTACACACACATACAAAAGACAGCCCTACCAGGATTGGTAAACAGGGTGTGGTATTCCAGTTCTTGTGGGAGGGTGTGCAGGATGGGCACCTCTTCCAAGGAGGGTGTAGTGGGTTTACCTGGCAAGGTTTTGGTAGCAGGGGGCCATAGGGGGGGCTTCTGTGAGAAGAATCTAGAAGCTGCCCCATGTTAGGTTAGGGCCCCACTGCTGACCAGAGCTGAGCCAATAAGTGATGTTGTTTTGCACCTCCGTGAGAGCAAATTTAAGAAAGGGGAAAAAAAAGAACACTGCGTCACACAGCAGCTGGGAGAGTGAGAGGAGTGAGGAACAGCCTTGCAGGCACCAAGGTCAGTGAAGAAGGAGGGGGAGAGGTGCTCCAGGCGCCAGAGCAGAAGTCCCCTGCGGCCTGTGGTGAGGACTATAGTGAAGCAGGCTGTCCCCCTGCAGCCCGTGGAGTACCACGGTGGAGCAGGGTTCCACCCTGCAGCCCGTGGAGGAGGCCACGGTGGAACAGGTGGACCTGCACCAATGGAGACTGCAGCCTGTGGAAGACCCCTGCTGGAACAGATTCCGGGCCAGACCTGTAGCCCATGGAGAGGAGACCACGCAGGAGCAGGTGACCTGGAGGAGCTGCTGCCCATGGGGGATCCAGGTTGGAGCAGTTTGCTCCTGAGGGATGGACCCCGTGGTATGGACCCATATCTGGAGCAGTTCTTGAAGAGCTGCTGCCTGTGGGAAGCCCACGCCGGATCAGTTCAGCAAGGACTGCATCCGGTGGGAGGGACCCCACGTTGGATCAGGGGACAAGAGTGACCGAGAAGGAGCAGCGGCAAAGAAGCGCTATAGACTGACCATAACCCCCATTCCCCCGCACCGCTCGGGGGGAGGAGGTGGAAGAGGGCAGATGGGGGGGAAGGTGCTTTTGGTTTCTTTCCTTTGTTTCTCACTTCTCTAGCTTGTTAGTAATAGGCAATAAATCTTACTATCTCCCTACTCTGAGCCTGTTTTGCCCGTCACAATAATTACTGCACAATCTCCCTGTCCTTATCTCAACCCTTGAGCCCTTTTCATCGTATTTTCTCCCCATTCCTCTTTGGGGAGGGGGAGTGAAAGAGCAGTTGTGGTAGAGCTCGGCTGTCCACCCGAGTAAAACCACCACAGAGGGCCATTCCACTGGCTGAGTGGGAGATTTGAAGTACACAACCCAGCAACCGGGCACTGTTCTGTGACTATCTACACAGGTCGAAGACACTCATCCTACCTGACCCTTAATGTAGGATGGCAGACACCTTTCTGAGAGCAGAGACTGCAAGTTGAGGCTGAGGGGTCTGCACCATCTCCCCCAGCGATGACCAATGCCTCCACACCAACAAAGCTGATGAAGGTAGGGGCTGCAGTACAGACCTCAGACTGCAAGAAGCATCTAGATCTTCCTCCTGGGGCAGGTGGCAGACCTGCCTGTAAAAGGTGTGCCCAGGTGGAGGACCTCCTGCACCACGTGGCTGTGCTACAGGAGGCAGTGAGAAGGCTGTGTAACATCAGGGAGACTGAGACGAGTTAGATAGTTGATTCCAAGCACTGTCTGCAGTGGACCCACAGCCAGGAACTCCCTCACTGGCACATACAGATGGGAGGGAGGCCAATAACGCAGAAGAATGAAAACAACAGCAAGGACCAGCAGGAGGAAGTCTTCCCCTGAAGCCTGAGGTGCCCTTCCAGAACCACTTCACAGCTCTGCAGACTGAAAAAGAAGGGCCTTTCGCACCAGGAGATACACTGGAGATGAGTAAGGCAGGCCAATCTGCTCCCTGTATAACAATCATCTGGTGAATCAACAGATGATTACAGATCAACCAGAAGAAAAACAGATGATTTTCCTTTGAGGAAGGGAAGTGAGAGAACAGCTATAGTGGAATTGAGCTACCCAGCAGGGTAAAACCACCACAGCATATTAAGGCTCTGCTTCTCAAGATGTGGCCAAACATTACTTGCTGATAGGAAGTAGAGAATAATTGTTTTCTCTCTCTTTGCTTCTGCATGGACTCTGCTTGTTTTTTTCTTTAATTATCTTTATCTCAAGCTGTAACACACACACCCTCCCCCACAAATCATATTTTTCTTCTCCTACATCCCCCTCCACAAAGGAGGATGGGGAGTGAAAGAGTAGTGTTGTGGAGCTTAATTAGCTAACACTATGAAACCACATGGACAGACAGAGAGGCCATGCCAAGTATTTGAAGGATCCACAAACATGTGCACTTGTGAAAGTGGAAATGCTGCATGTGTCTTCACTATAGTTAACTTCTACCTGTGTCTATTTTAGGCGAGTCATGCACTTAAGTGCTGTTAAAGGCAGCCCTTAGCTGGGGCAGCCTGGGTGACCAGTCATGCCAGTATCCTGTCTCTGGGATACATGCTCACCTTTGCTATTGATTGGACCTGAAAAGGAGAAACTGGCAGCAATGTTCCCTAACCTGGGCAGAGACCCCAGGTTCCTGGAAACCAGGCTGGGCCTCAATGGCTGGACAGGGTTGAGAGGAGATGAGAAAGAAAAAAGGGTGGGGTAAATTCACTAAACTATTTGGGTCAGCCAAACAGAAGAAAAAATACTGCAATATTATATACATATATATATATATACACACTGAGTTACCATTTTTTTTTTAATAGTAAGAATGCACTTGAAACACAGATTTGTATTATTTTAGTAGCAGAAAACAAAACACAGAAGCCTGAACTTGTGAAATAACTACATCCGTTTCTACAGCTCCTAAGAAGGCTGCTCATCCTACAAGGTCCCCTATAACCATCATGCCCCAAACACTACAAAACATAGGCCCCTCTGGAGCTGCCGCTCAGCATCTTACAGCCTGCCCCCAGCGAGACAGCCTCCCTAAGGCCATCCCTAACCCACAGCGCTGGCGCTTTCCCACCTTTTGCAGCAGGGAAAAGCCCCCCCTGAAGCAACACCACTAGGACCAAGGCCCCCCCCCTCCGGAATGCACAGAGCCACGGCACCGAAAAAGGCTTACATCCCGTCCCTCCGCCGGCTACGCCCTCTAGCCACCGCCCCCTCCCCACCCCCAACCTCACCTTGAAGGGGTTGTTGAGGTCCGGATCAGCGAAGGGATTGTTATCGAAATCTGACATAGTGAGGGCTGCGATCATCGAGCGGGGATGGTTCTTCCCCTACAGCGCCGCGTCGCACCGCACCGCCTTCCACTCACCAACTCGCAGGCTACCTCCTACTACTATTACTAGCTGCTACAACTCGGGCCCAAGCCCACCCCCCAAAACCGCCAGTAAGTAAGCGTCTGCCTCCCAAAATGGCTGCCCTGGAAGCGACAGTGAGGATAAGACGTCCCCGGAAGGGAGAGTACCTGTTCCTGGGGCGGGTAGGCGGTGGTAGGGTTAGAAGAGCCCATTCCCGTGGTAGGGAGTGTAAGAAATGGTCTAGCAATTCGTGCCACTAAGGGGTTTTGAAGGGTTAACATTGAGGCCTGGGTTTAGGCGAGAAGAGAACAAAGGGATTTCTTCGGAGAAAAACTGCTGACTTTGCACGAATGTGCAGTAACTTCTGACAGCCGGCCAAGAGACCACTAGATAAGGAGGAAGAATATGAGCCTCCCTGTCCGAGCGGCCCCCGAGAAACTAACAGAGACTGATAAGCAGGCACACCTGGGAGGACTTCGGATTCGGGAAACCAATTATAATAACCCTGCCTCTTCTAGAAGTAGTAATGAATATGTATTAGCCTAGGAGCATAAAAACCAGCCGCCTTACGTAACAGGTGTGTGTCCCGGTGGAGCAGAGACTCCCGGCGCACCCAGCGCTGTTTGCTTGCCTCTATTCGTTTAATAAATTGTAAACTCTGATTGTAATCCTATTTGGGACTCAGTCATTTATAACAATTGGGGGCTCGTCCGGGATGGTCTTGGTTCCTGAATTCTGACTTGATCTAGGAGGGGCGCCCCCACCATTTGGTGGCTCCTGTTCGAGTCAGGTCGGGGCTAATGCCATCTTGAACCTGAATAAGGGCAAGCAAAGATTTAGATTTTTTTATGAGCTCCCTTTGCCGGCTGCAGCACTATATTTTGCCCGTAATTCTGCGCGCGAAGATCCGAACGAAGACGACGGAGTCGTAAGTATTTAAGGCGTATACCGTTCGGTTGGGTGGGTTTCGGTTGCCTGTGTGTGTGTGAGAGTGTGATTGAGACGGAACGTAGTTCCGAAGCGATTGTGGAGGTCTTCTAACCGCGGTTCCAATCTCCCGCGAGGGACTTGGCCGGTGAAGGACCGAAGCGATTCCTATAGGATTCGTGGGTGGGTGATAGGTCCTAAACCCCCTGCAAGACACTCTCACTAAGGCAACCAAGGGCTGTAGGAATTGCCACAGTAAAATTCCTAGATGGGTCACACAAAATTGAAGACCCGGGACCAGAGAAAAGGGAGCAAATTACCAGACATACCACCAGAAAGTCCATTAGGGATAATGATTAGAAATTGGAACGATAGGGGCCCCAGAAAAGGGAAAAAGTAAATTAAAAATGGTTCAGTATTGTATGACAGAATGGCCAAAGGAGCCTTTAAGACCACATGTCTTTTGGCCCGTTTTCGGATCCTTTGAAGACTGGGTTTGCCAGGCCTTAAATATACATGTTAATTCAAAGGAACCTTTTAGCCAGGAGGAAAGTGATTATGCAGGATTATGGATCAGGATCTCACGTCCTTTTCCAGCCTCAATATTTACACTAAAAGCAGACGAGAAGTTTGACGAAGAAGAGAACAAAAAAATAAAAAAATAAAAAAAAAAGGAAAAAGAAAAAGATGATGAATGGGAGTCATTGGATAACCTACCACCTCTATATCCTAACAATCCACCCCCGGTGGTGCATCTTGTAATCCTGTTTTGTTCTTAAATGTTTTGACTGTGTCAAGGAGGAAGGTGGGAGCATTATCTAAGTAACAGTTTAGAAGTTTGGGTATATTCGCGGTGGTGTTTGGTCAGTTTCCCAAGTATCGGGGGAGTGGGGCTGACTGATTATCAAAGTGGTAGAACGGAGAGTCACTTCTTTGGTGGTTCGGGCCTGAGCCCTGGGAATTTGGTAAGAAGGGGGAGAGCGAATTTATTTAGGCCTCAATACCTTTTTAAAACCCCATCTTGACGGATACACAGGAGTGATTCCTTGTTTTGTGTAGGCTTACTAACAAAGTGCATGAGAAAAATTAGCATTTGGCTTGAAATTCGGTCTTATTGAAATGTAAATTTTGTGGAAAAGGTGTTATTGTTTGTCTAGAAGACAGAAGGCTGAGTGCTTCAGGTGTTTTTCCGAAGTCCTGCGGATTTATGATTGGAATGGGGCTCATTAATAATCTGAAATAGTAAATTTTGTATGTGGAAAGAAGAGTTTAATCCCAGAGAATTGGGACATTTGGGAAGAAGATTAGGAAAAGATAGTAAAAACCTGCAATAAAAAGGTTTGCGTGGAAATTGAAACAAGGGACAGTAACTAATATAAATAAATAAAAGGGAATGGGAAATCAAGGAAAAGGGGAAAATCCAAAAAAAAAAAAAAAAAAAAAAAAAAAGACGTCCTAAAAAAGAAAAAGCCTCCTTGGGTGCATATTGGCACATTGGAAGGATATTGTTAGAAATGGGGGCACAGAAAGCAAGAGGACTTTCACTAAGTATTGCAATCAATGGTGGCCACTATATAAACTAAATGGCCACTTTATGGATCAATCGACTATAACAGTGTCTTGCAATTAATGTTTTTGAGGAGAGAAGGAAAATAGGATGAAATGTTGTATAGTGATATGTTGTTTCAGCATGTTGGAGGGAAAAGGTTTGGAATTAAGTTGGCCCCTGACTGAGCATTTGGTGTTGGCATTAGAAAAGTACGGGCTGGAGAAAGATAAAGGAAGTGTTAAAAGGGTTGTTGAAGGTGTTAAAGGTTGTGTGGCATGTAGTATTTAACAGAGCTGTTTGAAGTTGAATGAGCAGGGGAAGAGGATGTAGGAATGTTAATAGTTCCGTCTCAACCCGAGGCTGAGATCTCTAAATCGCGGGTGTGAGCCCTCTGGGGCAGGGGGACCGTGATGGGTCCGAGAGAGTTGTCGTGGAAACAGAAAAGCAGCTAACTTTTGAAACAACCTGAGTTCCTGTGTGAGCTCAGATTGCCAATGGGACCGCTCAGGGAACTTTCAACGATTGCATTCCCCTGACCGACCCCCTCACTGAGACCCTAATCACCCCGGAAATTATGTAAATACTAAAATCTGGTTAAATTGGCTATTGGGAATTGAGAATCTGTTCCAACAAGGTCCAAAAGAAACCCCTATGGAATTTATGGAATTTTTGAATTTCTGGACCAACTTTGAAATGCAATGAAAAAAAAAAAATGGACCTGGCTTAAAAAAAAAAAAAAAAGAGAGAGAGGCAACTGGCTAACCTCTTTCCAGGGCAATCAGCCCCTGATATCAGAAAGAAATTGTCTTAGGCTGCAGGACAAACTTACAACAGTCAGGAATGATGGGGACCTGGGGCATCTACCCTAGCAGGTCGACTAGTTGAAATAAAGCTAGGAAACGAAGACAGGCTTGAATTTTTTGTTGGTTATGGGAGCTTCTTTCTCTGTGTTAATTAGGCTGTAAATGTAATAGGAGCAACATATTCAGTGTTAAATAGTTTAAAAGGACGATTAGGAACTAAGACAACTACAATAATTGGAGCCACAGGGAAAGAGGAAGAATGGTCATTCTTACGACCCCTTGATTTGCGTTTTGGGGGTGAGGAACTAACCCATAAATTTTAGTATGTACCAGAATGCCCGATGCCACTCTTGGGACGGGATCTATTAGCCAAATTAGATGCAACAATAACCTTTGAGGATGGAGAATTAATAATGAAGGTACCTGAGTCCAAAGTAGGCCAAATCCTAATGATCAAAGATAAACCCTTTGTTAATATTCCAAGAGAAGTAGAAAATGCAGTTATAGCAACAGTACGGGAAACAGATGTACCAGGGAAGTCGAAACTGGCACAACTGGTAAAGGTGGAATTAAAGGAAGGAGCCAAACCTGTTTGAATCAAACAATATCCACTTAAGATAGAAGCGAGGCACAGAAATAGTGAAAATTATTGACAAATTTCTCAAATATCAGATTCTGGAAGAATGTAAATGGGAATACAATACTCCAATTTTTCCAGTAAAGAAGCCGAATGGCGAGTATAGATCTGTACAAGATCTTAGAGCAATAAATGAAATAACAAAGGATATTCACCCGGTAGTAGCTAATCCTTACACATTGTTAACATCTGTGAAAGAGAAATATAAATGGTTTACCGTGATAGATTTAAAGGATGCCTTCTTTTGCATACCTCTTGATAAAGATAGTAGAAAATTATTTGCCTTCAAATGGGAAAACGTATTGAAGTTTTTGGACCACATATGGTAACAACCGTTTTGGAACAAAGGGGGGGGGGCACTGGTTATCACCCAGCCGGATGATGAAATATCAGGCAATCCTAACTGAACAAGATGACATAACCTTGAAAACGACTAACCTGTTATATCCAGCAGTATTTCTAGGAACCGTTCCAGAAGAAGGACCGTTGGAACACAATTGTGTGGAAATAATCGAACATACGCCAGCCACAAAGATTTGAAGGATGTACCCCTTGAAAGGTATTCAGTGGGAATACCACACTCCGTGGCACCCACAAAGCTCAGGGAAAGTAGAAAGGATGAATCAAACAATAAAACAACAATTGGCTAAGTTAATGATCGAGACACAGCTGCCCTGGACGAAATGCTTACCATTGGCACTTTTAAACATAAGAACCAAACCACACAGTGAGACTGGATTATCATCATATGAAATGTTATATGGTATGCCTTATTCTCAAGGGATGCCCCTAGGGAACAATGTAGTTGAGGATCATAGTATCCAGAAATACATAATTACCATTGGAAGGAGATTACAGGAGATAAGAGAAATTGGGATGATGACTCAGACACCACCTTTAGGATTTGCTATTCATAAAATACAACCAGGAGACAAGGTCTTAATAAAAACCTGGAGAGAAGAATCATTGAACCCCCGATGGGAGGGACCGTACCTTGTTTTACTTACTACTGAAACAGCTGTGAGAACAGCAAGAAGGGGTTGGACCCACGCATCCAGAATAAAAGGACCAATAACTACCGAAGCCTGGAGGGTTGAGTCCACTCCTGGGGAACTGAAACTGAGACTAAAGAGGAACTGATATCCCAGCAATGAGGTTCTGCATGAATTAAGGGCACTGGATAAAGAGGACAAGGCTGAAGGGAGGAAAGGGAGAAGGCAAGACCGGGGTAGGACCCTCCACTGCGGTGTGTATGGTCTACCGAGGGAGGCAACCCCTATGGGTATTGACCGCCGAGTGAGAGTGCCTCGACCGGACTTCTCCCACACCAAGATCAGTTTGTCCTGAGAAAAATAACATGAGAACCTTTTAAACCCATAATAAAATTGTGATTAGTTTTTCCAGGAGCTGGATCACCCTGAAGGGCTGAATGGTAACACAAGCTCTGAAAGCGGGCCCAACCCCATGATTGAAGGCGCTTCCCACACTCTCAAGATTGGACGGCGAAAAAGGCTTATAATATGACAGGTCGCCAAAGAGAACTGAATTGTGACTGTAAGTGGAAACCCAACGTGGGAGCTTGGAAGCGTGCATATACGAGTACAAACGGGGCAGACATTGTAACAGGACCACTCGGTAACAAGGACACTCTGTATTATCACGCCCCAAAGGGTAAAGATGGATGGGATGGTCATTTTCCAAACGGGACGTGGGCCCTAAAGGGACATTATTGGGTGTGTGGCAAACATGCTTACAAGAGGCTACCTGGAAACTGGTCGGGAATATGCTATGGGGGTACATAAGACCCTTGTTCTTTTTATTGTCACAAACACAAGGAAATCATTTAGGAATAAGATTATATGATGACCTGAACAGAGTAAAACGATCTATTGATACTTCCTTAACCGGGGGTAGTGCCCAAAAATGGGGAAAGGATGAATGGCCTCCTGAAAGAATCATACAGCATTATGGGCCAGCCACCTGGAACCCAAATGAGTTGATATCAGGAGCCCGAGAACCTATTTATAATTTGAACCGAATAATTAGGTTGCAAGCTATCCTCGAAGTTGTAACAAATCAAACAGCGACAGCCTTGGATCTTTTGGCTGACCAATCCACTCAAATGAGAAATGCTATATTCCAACATAGAATGGTCTTAGACTATTTACTAGCAGAAGAAGGGGGAGTATGTGGAAAACTGAACGATTCTAATTGTTGTCTACAGATTGATGATAATGGAAAAGTGGTCAAGCAGATAACAAAGGAAATTAGAAAGCTAGCCCACGTCCCAGTACAAACTTGGAAGGGTATGGATTGGGATTTCTTTTCATGGTTGCCTGGTGAACCATGGGTTAAAAGGATGCTGTTTTTATTTTTATGTGGTATAGTGACATTATTGTTTATACCTTGTATGATACCTTGCTTTACGTTGTTGATACGGCGAGTAATAAATAGCACCCAATTTGTGATGACTTCAGTGGAGAGAAAAGGTGACGTGTCGATAATGATGCTTAAGAAGTGGACACCCCGAGAACTGACTGATGAAATCCAATTGTTACTGACAAAGGTTGAAGGAGAGACACGAATTGATGATTAAAAAAAAAAAAAGGGAGGAATTGTAAGAAATGGTCCAGCAATTCGTGCCACTAAGGGGTTTTGAAGGGTTAACATTGAGGCCTGGGTTTAGGCGAGAAGAGAACAAAGGGATTTCTTCGGAGAAAAACTGCTGACTTTGCACGAATGTGCAGTAACTTCTGACAGCCGGCCAAGAGACCACTAGATAAGGAGGAAGAATATGAGCCTCCCTGTCTGAGCGGCCCCCGAGAAACTAACAGAGACTGATAAGCAGGCGCACCTGGAAGGACTTCGGATTCGGGAAACCAATTATAATAACCCTGCCTCTTCTAGAAGTAGTAATGAATATGTATTAGCCTAGGAGCATAAAAACCAGCCGCCTTACGTAACAGGTGTGCGTCCCGGTGGAGCAGAGACTCCCGGCGCACCCAGCGCTGTTTGCTTGCCTCTATTCGTTTAATAAATTGTAAACTCTGATTGTAATCCTATTTGGGACTCAGTCATTTATAACAGGAGTGAGGAGAGTGGGCTCAGCGAGCGAGCGGGAGGTGGAGGAGGGGGCTGAGTGTTAGAAACCAGTAGGCTCAGTGCGGCAGGTGGGGAAGGGCGTGCGTACGTTATTAACGGTCATGGCGGGCGCAGGCTGTCTCATCTCAAAGAGCAGCACTCGCTCGGCAGCTCTGAGCCGCCTGCTCTTGTCCGAGCCTTAGGCTGGGACCGTCGAGTGCTGCAGACACTTGCCTTCCCGCAAAGTTCCTCCAGTCCCGGGCTTCGCGTCCACTCCCCTGGCCAGACACGGTCGCTGCCAGCTCGGCCAGGAGAGCTCCCATTTGGTAACCGTCTCTTAGGGTTACTCAGTATCGTGCGGATGGTACCCCAGGGGAGGAGGTGTGTGACCAAGCATATAGTTTCTCAGGTGTCTTACATAGGGGTTCAGCAAGGGCTGTACATAGGGTACAGCTTTGAAACAGTCACAAAATCCTCCTTCCTTTGGTCGATGCATTAAAAGAGCTTCTTGGAAACGTTCAACCAAACTCATCAAGTAGCTTATAAATTTCTCTGTGCAATAATAAGCTGTGATGCTGATGTGGTTTAAGAAATTGTGAAGATTATTGGGGGGGGCTTCAAAATGATAACAGTAGAACTGGAGGAAGAGTCAATCTGGCTTTGTACTCGGGACATACTGCATGACAGTTTCAGGGAACTGTTGAAAGACTTTTCAAATACTTCATCAGAAATACTGACGCTGCAGTTTGAAGACCAGGGAACCCAGTCAGAATGATGCAAGTAAATGGGAACAACTGTTTGAAGCACTGAATTTTTGGTTCAGAGTTATTATTAAAACCTGAAATCCTGTATACTTGATATCAAACAATAACAGTCTACATTGATGCAACACTTAAAAACAGTGAATCATGAATTTCTTTACATGCTTTCTAAAGAAGTTATTTAAATCTAAAAAGAGAAGTTTGAAACAGGTTAGTCTGTAGTTTAACTAAAAGGCCAATTTAACTCTAACAGAAATTTCTTTCAACTTTTTGGTATTCAAATATGATCTTTTTCCTGTGTAATAATAATAAGCTAACTATGGGACACAATATCTAGGGTTTATTAAAGACTGTCTCAGAGCGTTAACACGTTTTTTAATGGCTCTACATATATCATTACTGATCCTGATGTTGGCAGTTATTATGATAGTAGTGTTCTATCAACAAGTCAAGCAAAATCGTAAACATGTAAGAGAATTGATTTTGCATGGATCAGTAAAGAAAGCAATAACCACCATAAGGCAGTTAATGCAATTTATATGGAAGTTTCTCAATTATTTGTGAAAGACTGTCACATATAAGATGAAATGCAAATGCAAATGGAACAAATTATAGAAGCATAGTTTCTAAAGAACAAAACACTTTTGACTTTTTTGTTGCTATGAAGTATAAAATACTTCATAAAATACTATGAAGTATAAAATACTTCATACTTCAAAAACACAAAGGCAGCTGTTGTACAATCAACAAAGGTACATTACAGTATTAGTCATTCATATAGCTCACCTATGGTGACAGGAAATTAAATTATGTTGCTTTCTAATATTCACCCGTGGCTCGATATATTATAGCTCAATGATACATGTTGATAGTTCAAAAGCTGTGGGCATCGACGACTGTATATTTCCTCTTCTTTCAACCGAATGTGAATGAATGCATGCATGCATGAAGAATGAGTGAATATTTGACTGAAAGGAGCATCTTTTCCTGTGTGTCTACTAGCGCTTCAAATCATGGACATAGCAACCTTTCTCCGATCATAATTTGTGCACAGTTAAAGGAGAATAATATGTCATCTCATATGACTTTCAAGGCAATAATGAAACTGCATTAGCACATTTTTGGAAACGATAATAAGCATTTTAGAATCAAATGATAGAACTTTGACAGTGCATCATTTGCTACTGAAAGTGTTAACTTTGGGAGATACCAACTGACTGTCAGCTAATAGGACTGCCAGCTAATAGAAAATGAGAATATTTGCATCTAGCTAATTGCTTAGTTTATACTCTACATAAACAACATGGATGATATAAATAAATGGTCATCATTTGATGCTAAGGGTTATATAATAGACATTTCAATGATTTCCCTCATCTTCCGAAAGAGTTTCAGAATTAGAAAAGATAACTGATTAGCCAAGGATGCCCCCCTCAAGTCCTCTCTACACTTTTCTTTCCAAAAACTAGAGTTTAGTTTTTTAGTGTTAAGTAAGAATTACTTAAAATAATAAGAAGAAAAACTTTGAAAAAAATGTAAGAAAAACTTACAATAAAATATTTCTAATTCTGGTACAAGATATAGCTCAGAATAGAATAGTTCAGTTGGAAGGGACATACAGAGAGCATCAAGTCCAACTGCCTGACCTCTTCAGGGCTAACCATAAGTTAAAGTGTATTATTGAGGGTGTTATTCCAATGCCTCTATTCCAGTGTTTGACTGCCCTCACAGTTGTGGTCTAATCCGGCCAGCAGCTAAGCACCACACAGCCGTTCGCTCACCCTCCCCCCTCCCTCTCTGGGATGAGAGAGAGAAACGAGAAAATGAAGCCTGTGGGTTGAGATAGAGACAGTTTATTAGGGCAGAAAAGAAAAGAAAATAATAATAATAATGATAATAGTACTACTAATAATAATGTGTACGAAACAAGTGATGCACAATGCAATTGCTCACCACCTGCTGACCGATGCCCAGCCTATCCCCAAGCAGCCGGCCCCCCCAACCTGGCTAGCCACCCCTATATATTGTTTAGCATGACGTCAGATGGGATGGAATATCCCTTTGGCCAGTTTAGGTCAGCTGTCCTGGGTCTGTCCCCTCCCAGCTCCTGCTGCACCCCTAGCCTGCCCGCTGGCAGGACAGAGCGAGAAGCTGAAAAGTCCTTGGCTTGGTGTAAGCACTGCTCTGCAACAATTAAAACATCAGCATGTTATCAGCACTCTTCTCATCCTAATCCAAAACATAGCACCCTACCAGCTACTAGGAGGAAAATTAACTCTATCCTAGCTGAAACCAGGACAACAGTAAAGAAATTTTTCCTTATATCTAGTCTGAATCTCCGTGGTGCAGCTTTGTGCCATTCCTGCATGTCCTATCATTGGTTACCAGGGAGAGGAGATTAGCACCTCCCTCTCCACTTCCGCTCCTCAGGAAGTTGTAGAGAGTAATGAAGTTGCCTCTTAGCCTTCTCTTCTCCAGACTAGACAACCCAAGTGTCCTTAGACTCTCCTCATAGGATGTGCCTTCCAGCCCTTTTATCAGCTTTGTTGCCCTCCTCTGGACACTTTCAACGACCTTAACATCCTTTTGTATTGTGGAGACCAGAGCTGTACACAGTATTCAAGGTGAGGCTGCACCAGCACTAACTATAGTGGGAGAATCACCTCTTTTGATTGGCTGGCTGGCTATGCTGTGTTTAATGCATCCCAAAATGGGGTTTGCTCTCTTGGCTGCCAGGGCACACTACTGACTCATGTTAAGCTTACTGTCGACCCCGAGATCCATTTTCGCATGGCTGCTCGTCTCCCAGTCTGTATCTGTGTCCAGCATTGCTCTGTCCCAAGTGCAGAACCCATCGTTTTCCTTTGTTGAATTTCATGCTGTTGCTGATTGTCCAATGCTCCAGTCTATCTAGATCCCTCTGCAAAGTCTCTTGTCCCTCCAGGGAGTCAACATCACCTCCCCGTTTAGTATCATCAGCAATCTTGTGGAGGATGCATTCAACTCCCGCATCCTTGTCATGTTTTTGGCTGGGATAGAGTTAATTTCCTTCATAGAGGCTCACATAATGCTGTGCTCTGGATTTTTGATGAAAATAGTGGTGATAACACACTGATGTTTTTAGTTGTTGCACAGCAGTGCTTACACAGAGTCAAGGACTTCTCTGCTTTTTGTGCTGCCCTGCTAGCGAGGAGGATTGGGGTGCACAAGGAGGTTACAGGGCTGGTGCCACAGCCAAGGGTTTGGCTACTTAGACCATGGGACTTGCTTTGAGAGACCTGGTCTTCTGGGGGCTGATGGTGTCCGTCTATCAGAGGAGGGGGAAGAGCACCTTCAGTTGCAGGCTAGCCAAGCTGGTGAAAAGGGCTTTAAACTAGGAAAGGTGGGGGAAGGGGAGAGTTACAGAGACCATCCAGGCAGCAAAACAAGGCTCAAGTGGCGATACCTCTAGCAAGTGCATGCAGTCAAGGAAGTATCTACAAGACGTGACTATGGGGGGGGAGTCTTCTTGCACCCCTCCTGGGATATTGGTATGCTTGAATACCTCTCTGAAGTGCCTGTACACCAGTGCACGTAGCATGGGGAATAACCAAGAAGAATTAGATATCTGTGTGCGTTTGCAAGGCTTTGATCTCATTGCAATTACAGAACCATGGTGGGATAGCTCGTATGACTGGAATGCTGTCATGGCTGACTATGTGCTTTTTAGGAAAGATGGGATAGGAAGGTGAGGTGGTGGAGTTGCTCTTTATGTGAGAAAGCAACTGGAATGTATGGAGCTCTGCCTCAGGGTGGATGACAAGCGAGTCAAGGGCTTATGGGTAAGGATAAAGGGGCAGGCTAACTGTTGTGGGTGTTTACTACAGGTCACCTGATCAGGAAGAGGAAGTTGCCGAGACCTATAGACAGCTGGAAGTAGCCTCACTATCACAGGCCCTGGTTCTCATGGGGGGCTTCAACCACCCTGACATCTGCTGGAAAGACAACACAGCTAGGCACAAACAGTCCAGGAGGTTCCTGCAAAGCACTGATGACAACTTTTTGACACAGGTGATGGATGAGCCAACGAGGAGAGGTGTGCTGCTGGACCTTGTAACTAACAAACAAAAAAAGGACTGGTTGGAGACATAAAGGTTGGCGGCAGCCTTGGCTGCAGTGACTATGAAGTAGATGGTGAAGTTCAAGATCCTGCATGGAGGAAGCAGGGCAATAAAGTAGGATCGCAACCCTGGATTTCAGGAGAGCAAACTTTGGCCTCTTCAGGGACCTACTTGGAGGAATCCCATGGGTTAGGGCCCTAGAAGGAAGGGGGGTTCAAGAGAGATGGTTACTATTCAAGCAACACTTCCTCCAAGCTCAAGATCAATGTATCCCTATGTGTAAAACGTCAAGTAAAGGTGGGCAGGAGACCTGCATGGATGAGCAAGGAGCTTTTGGCAAAACTCAAACAGAAGAAGGAGGTATATGGAATGTGGAAAAAGGGATAGGACATTTGAGAGAAATATAAGAACATTGTCAGAGTATGCAGGGATGCAACAAGGAAGGCTAAGAATCATTTGGAATTAAATCTGGCAAGGGATGCCCTTCTTTAAAAGATCAGAAGTTTATAGTGGGTTTACTTCCAGTTATACAGCTGTTTTAAGAGAAAAAGATAGTTCTCAAAGATGAAAAGAAGCGATAGAAGAGGGAAAAAAACACACAAGAAAAGAAGATGGAATACAGGTATTTCTCTTACTTCTATAGTGCTTTTTTAGCCACCAGAAAGCAGACAGAACTGAGATTCTTTATATATCGACTTAAATAAGATCCAGTCTTAAATAAAATCCAGTCTTACATATTCCTAAATATCTTCTTAATTCCCATGTCATCTACTATTAAGATCCTAAAATTTGTCTTAAGCTTCCAAATTCAGAATCAATGTCAACAAAGTATCTCAGAGATTCGGGATTTATCAATCTCAGACTTAGATTCATCAAAAATATTTGAAGTCAACAAGAAACAAGTTATAAAGAGTAATCCAGAAGCACAGCAGAAAATAAATTCATCATATGACAAAACCCTTGGTTTACACATAATCATGCATTAAAAAATGGACTACAGAAACATGACTCGCACATAGCAGGAAGGCATTTCCCACAATCATTAATAACAGGTGTGCATCTTCATAAGTCATAGGCAGGATTATTTCACAATCACTGAATGCCCATCAAGGATACCAATACTCTAGAATAAACACTAAAGTTCCTGCATTTTTTTTCCAGTTTTCTGGAAACAAAGTTCAGCCAGCAAAGCATGTTCAGGACTGTGTATGTAGGCACAGCAGTCCAGTTTCCATGTATGGCAAGTCATCAATAGGAAATGCTACTTTAAGAAAAAAATCATTCAATTGTGTTTCAAGTAACAGTACCTATCTTTTGTTTGTCTTCTGAATACTGTACATTCTGGTTAGAAATACTTCACATGCTAGCAGCATTTGTAGGGAGAGCATACTCATAAGTATACTAATGAAAGTTTTCTAACGATTAATTTGAAATCTAAAGTGCACCCCCCCCCCAAAAAAAAGCCACAGAAACTACTTAAGTACTGTTAATTTGGGGGTGTATATTCCAGGCAGTTGAAACATTCCTCTCAGATATTAAAGCTATTTAATAGCTTTAATAACTAAATAGCTTTTAATTTTAATAATAAATAGCTTTTAACTTCAAGCTATTTAAACACCTAGTAGATGAGATCCCCTGGAGCACTGTCCTTAGGGACAAAGGAGCTGAGCAGAGCTGGCAACACTTAAAGGATATTTTCCTTAGAGCACAAGAACTCTCCATCCCCCTGCATAAAAAAGCAGGCAGGGAGGGCAGACAACCGGGATGGATGAGCAAGGAACTGCTGGTCAAACTGAGGTGCAAGAAGGAAATGCACAGGCAGTGGAAGCAGGGACATGTGGCCTGGGAAGATGTCCTGGTTTCAGCTAGGATAGAGTTAATTTTCCTCCTAGTAGCTGGTATGGTGCTGTGTTTGGGATTTAGGATGAGAATAATGTTGATAACATGCTGATGTTTTAATTGTTGCAGAGCAGTGCTTACACCAAGCCAAGGACTTTTCAGCTTCTCGCTCTGTCCTGCCAGCGGGCAGGCTGGGGGTTCAGCAGGAGCTGGGAGGGGACAGACCCAGGACAGCTGACCCAAACTGGCCAAAGGGGTATTCCGTACCATCTGACATCATGTTGAACAATTCCTTTGTCTCTCTTCTCCCTTCCATCCTGGGCCCGACTTCCCCTGAAAGTTTTCTTCCTCTGTTTCCATCCCTCTGCCTCATACCTGGTCCACTGTGAAGACCATTAATTTCGCTCTCTGCTTTTCCTTCTCATCTCCCCATGACTGAGGGGACTGTGAAGAGGGCACATGATATTTTGTTTTGACTGATTTCATACTGCTCATCTTGTTTTTCTTAGCTATCCTCCTTATTTTAGGACAGCGGGACCTTCCCCTTATCTGCTTAACATACTCCCCACTATTATGCCACTGTTAAGCCTGCACAATCACTTTTGAATATACAAGGTTAGTGGAATTTTCCACTGCAAAAACACATTCTACTCTTACCTTTGGGTAGGGGTAGCTCAACAATTCCCTGAATCCTCTCCGGATTAATTCTTCATTTTCCCTCTGACACTAGACGCCCTAAATACTCGATTTCTCTTTCCACATTTTGTAATTTAGTTTTCAATACTCTCAAGCTTTGTTTCCCAGAAAGCTGAATAGCTTGTTAGTGCCTTCCTTCACCACTGTTTTCTCCTGCCCTGACAATAAAAGATCATCCACATATTGTAACAGTAACACCCCCTCTGGAGTTTGGAATTGCCCCAAAATCTGCTCTAGAACTTGCCCAAATAAATTCAGTGACTGTAAACCCCTGAGGTAAAACTGTCCATGTGTATTGCTGCTTCCACCCCGTTTCAGGATCTTTCCACTCGAAGGCAAATGTGTCTGCTCCCAGGGTCCAATGGACAGGCCCAAAAGGCATCTTTTAAATCTATCACACTAAACCAATTATGCTCATGTGGGTTCTTGCTCATCAGAGTGTATGGATTTGGAACCACAGGGTGCCGCTTTATTGTGGTTTAACCCGGCTGGCAGCTAAACACCACACAGCCATTCACTCACCCTCCCCCCTCCCTCTCTGGGATGGGGGAGAGAAATGGGAAAGTGAAGCCTGTGAGTTGAGATAAAGACAGTTT
Source organism: Anser anser (assembly GCF_964211835.1). Lineage (NCBI taxonomy): Eukaryota > Metazoa > Chordata > Aves > Anseriformes > Anatidae > Anser > Anser anser. The sequence continues at coordinate 5,552,393 of NC_139731.1, read as the reverse complement.
ATTAAGACAGGAAAATAATAATAACAATAATAATAATAGTGATAATGATAATAGTATTAATAATAATAATGTGTATGAAACAAGTGATGCACAATGCAATTGCTCACCACCCGCTGACCGATGCCCAGCCTATCCCCGAGCAGCCGGCCCCCCACCCTGGCCAGCCACCCCTATATATTGTTTAGCATGACGTCAGATGGTATGGAATATCCCTTTGGCCAGTTTGGGTCAGCTGTCCTGGGTCTGTCCCCTCCCAGCTCCTGCTGCACCCCTAGCCTGCTCGCTGGCAGGGCAGAGCGAGAAGCTGAAAAGTCCTTGGCCTGGTGTAAGCACTGCTCTGCAACAATTAAAACATCAGCATGTTATCAGCGCTCTTCTCATCCTAATCCAAAACATAGCACCCTACCAGCTACTAGAAGGAAAATTAACTCTGTCCTAACTGGAACCAGGACAGATATCCACCCCTTATTCCATACCATTTATGTCATGCTCAGGTTACACTCTTTCCAATACATTCTAATTAATCACCATTTTCATCTATGATATATAGCAATCATGGTAGTGATGACATACAGTATTATATAATAATTAACATACTACAATTCAACTAATGGGCTATTCTCTCCCAGTATCAAATCCCCTTGAGGTACACACCGGACCTCCCCATTCTTTTGCATTACCCACCAAGTGCATCCAGGTCCCTGAGCAAAAGCAATTCCACGAATGGGTTTGCCTTTTCCTGAGGCAGGAGTAGCCCAGAGTGTTTTACCCAGCATGTTTCTTACGTGCACTACAGGAACTTTATCCCCTTCTACAGTGCGTAACAGGTTTGATTGGGCAGGTCCAGCTCGGTTGGCAGATCCCCTAGTATTGACTAACCAGGTGGCCTTTGCCAAATGTGTATCCCAATTTTTGAATGTCCCAGCACCCATTGCTTTCAGTGTAGTCTTCAACAGTCCATTGTATCGCTCAACTTTCCCAGAGGCTGGTGCATGATAGGGGATGTGATACACCCACTCAATACCATGTTCTTTGGCCCAAGTGTCTATGAGGTTGTTTTGGAAATGAGTCCCATTGTCTGACTCAATTCTCTCTGGGGTGCCATGTCGCCATAGGACTTGCTTTTCAAGGCCCAGGAGAGTGTTCCGGGCGGTGGCATGGGGCACAGGATATGTTCCCAGCCATCGGGTGGTTGCTTCCACCATTGTAAGTACGTGGCGCTTGCCGTTGCGGGTTTGAGGGAGTGTGATGTAATCAATCTGCCAGGCCTCTCCATATTTATATTTCAGCCATCGTCCTCCATACCAAAGAGGCTTTGACCTTTTGGCTTGCTTGATTGCAGCACGTTTCACAATCAGGAATAACCTGTGCTATAGTGTCCATGGTCAGGTCCACCCCTCGATCACGAGCCCATCTGTAGGTTGCATCTCTACCTTGATGGCCTGAGGTGTCATGGGCCCATCGGCTATAAATAATTCACCCTTATGTTGCCAGTCCAGGTCCACCTTGTGATAAATTAGCGGGTGTTTGTTCATTGTCTTTAAAAGGAATTCAGAGAATCTGCTGAGAAGATAAGGTTTTGCAATTTACGACCTTGTTAAGGGGAAGACTAAGCGAGTAGATAGTGGGGAGGGGGGTGTTGGATAAACGTCCTTGGTAAAACAAAGACTCTGTGAAATACTGTTTGCTGCTTTTGCTTTTGCTACCCTTGAACACAAGCACAACGCATGATCATTGAAAGAAACAGAACGAACTGCACAGCTTCAGAAGATTCAACAAGTCCTGACAAGCCGAAACTTGGATGCTGACAAGCCAAACTTGGATGCTATAAAACGGCGACACTGAAAAGGGAAAGTTGCGTGCTGTGGTGGAGCGGAGACTCCCCAGCCGCCCAGCGCTGTTTTGCTTGTACCTGCTTACTTAATTAATAAATTATCTTCGATAGACCAGAAAATTGCGTGGTCTCGCTTATAACAAATTTGGTGCCGTGACTCGGATGAAGGCAAATTGACTGAGGACCCTTTCGGGGGAGGCGCCCCGCCGATTTCAGCGGCCCCTGGAACGGAAAGCCTCACTCGAGCCCTTCACCGACGAACCCTAAAATTAGGCACAAGCAAATAAAACCGGTAACCCCAAGCAATCTTTGTGCACGAAGACCGAACGAAGACCCACGGGGTGGGTAAGTATAGGCCGGTGATCCGTTCGGTTGGGGTTGGTGATCCCGGAGTGCGTCTGTGTGAGACGTCCAATTGCGGACGAAGTGAGTGCGGACCCCTCAGTAGTGCGGTTCCCACATCCCGCGAGGGACTGGGCCACAACAAGGGGGAAGCGGCTCTGTGTGTGTGTGAAGGCACTCCGGAAGATGGGACAGAAGAAGAGTAAGCCTTCTGGTCCCATGGGTGGGGTAATGCCTAGTGCTAGGTTGCCCCCTATTCCCCCAGATAGTCCACTGGGGTTAATGATTAAGAATTGGAGTGATTCCCCTTTTAGGCGGGGAAAGGATAAAGTAAAAATGATTCATTATTGTGTTGAAGTTTGGGGAGGTAGGCAAATTATTGGCCCATATTCGGGTCGTTTGAAGACTGGGTTTGTCAAGCCTTAAATGTTTATGTAAATGCAAAGGAACCTTTTTGTTTAGAGGAGAGCGAATATGCGAGCCTTTGGATTGGCTCAGAGAATCGAGTTAATCTGTACCCTCTGTACCCTTTAAAAGAAAAAGGAGGGGCAAAATTACAAATTGTGGAGCAAGAGATAAAGTACCTGGGTCACCAGTTAAGTAAGGGGACTAAGAAGTTAGACCCAGGCAGAATCAGTGGAATATTGGTTTTAGCGTCCCCGCAAACTAAAAGGCAGGTACGGCAACTGTTAGGGTTGACCGGATACTGTAGACAATGGATAGAAGATTACAGTGGAAAGGTTAAATTTTTATATAACAAGCTGAATAAGGATGGATTACTCAAATGGACAAAAGAAGATGAGGAACGACTGAACAAGTTAAAGGAGGAACTAGTACGCCCCCCAGTGTTAAGCTTACCAGATTTAAAGAGGCCGTTTTGGTTTTTTTTGTGAACAGCACAGAAGGCACGGCATACGAAGTGCTGGCCCAAGAATGGGCAGGGAGTAAAAAACCTGTGGCCTATTTGTCTAAATTATTGGATCCGGTTAGCCGGGGTTGGCCAAACTGTTTGCAGGTAGTGGTAGCTGCTGCCTTGTTAGTGGAAGAAGCACAGAAGATCACTTTTGGGGGGGAAATCAAGGTAATATCTCTACACAATATACGCGGGGTACTGCAACAGAAGGCAGAGAAATGGATCACTGACGCCAGATTATTAAAATAAGAAGGAATTTTGATTTCCTCTCCAAAATTAACATTAGAAACAACCTCCCTACAGAACCCTGCTCAATTTCTTTATGGGGAACCAAATGAGTCCTTAGGACATGATTGCCTCCGAAATATAGAAGAGCAAACGAAATTGAGACCTGATCTAGAGGAGGTGGAATTACCCATCGGTGAACAGATATATGTGAATGGTTCCTCGAGAGTAATCGAGGGAAAGCAAAAATCAGGATACGCGTTAGTAAACGGGAAAACATTTGAGATAGTGGAATCTGGATCTTTGAGCCCTAGCTGGTCCGCCCAAGCTTGCGAGCTTTATGCCATATTGCGGGCCCTAAAATTGTTGAAAAATAAAAGCGGTACAATATATACAGATTCAAAATATGCTTATGAGGTAGTACATACATTTGGTAAAATATGGGAAGAAAGGGGGCTCATCAATTCACAAGGAAAGGGTTTAATACAACAGGAATTGATTACCCAGGTTTTACAAGCTATCAGAGAGCCCAAAGAAATTGCCGTAGTACATATAAAAGGGCATCAAAAAGGCCTCACCCCTCAGGTTAGGGGTAATAATCTAGCAGATCAGGAGGCAAAAAGGGCAGCATTAATGAGTATAAGAATTATAAGAACGAGGGAAGATTGCCCAGACTGTGGGAAATACTTAATACTTAATACTTAATATATAATAATTAATAATATAATAATATATAAATAATATATAATAATGCTTAATATAATACTTAATACTGTGGGAAAGACTTAAAGGAATTTCCATGTTATGATTGCTGGAGTGAATGAGGAGTTGATGGGATTGAATGCAATTGTTCTGAGGAAGAAAGCCCGCCTTATAAAAACTGCTACAAGTGCGGGCCGGCTAACTCCCTGTGGTCGAATGGACCCATTCCCCTCCCCTTGCTCTGTTTCACTAATACAGAAGAAGACAAGATGACACAAATGGGGGTTCGAAAAAAAAAAAAAAAAAACGATAAAGGGAAATGGGTACTGCCTGATGGACGGGAAGTGTTACCAAAATCAGTAGCTATGAGGGTGCTACGGAGATTTCATGAACAGATGCACTGGGGAACCCAGGCATTGGTGGATCAATTTGCCACAAATTATATGTGTATAGGGATTTATAATATAGCAAAGAGGATCGTAAATGATTGTATAACTTGTCGGAGGGTAAATGCTCAACATATGAGAAAAAGGGTCCCAGGAGGACGAGAATTGACACATCGACCTTTTGCAAAGATTCAATTAGATTTTACTGAACTTCCAAAAACGGGGCGATATAGATACTTGTTAGTTATTGTAGACCACCTCACAAACTTTGTTGAAGCATTCCCTACGGCAAGGGCCACAGCTCAAACCATGGTAAAGATATTATTAGAAAGCATCATACCCAGATACGGGGTAATAGAAGCAATTGACTCTGATCGAGGCCCACACTTTGTGTCAAAGGTATCCCAAGACACGATGAAGGCTCTGGGAATTAAGTGGGAATATCACACTCCCTGGCATCCTCAGAGTTCGGGAAAGGTAGAACGAATGAATGGTAAAATTAAAAAGCAACTAACAAAGCTTATGATAGAGACAAAAACCTCCTGGGTGAAATGTTTACCGCTTGCACTATTGAATATCCGGGCACAGCCCCGAGCCGATGTCGGAATCTCACCTTTTGAAAGGCTGTATGGTATGCCTTATGATTTAGAGATGCCATCTGATCACCCCCAGGTACAGGATATCCAATTAAAACCTTATTTAATACAGCTTATGAACCGACGGAGGGAGTTGCAAGCGAAAGGCTTGGTGGCTAGATTTAGCAATCCATAGGATACAACCTGGAGATAGGGTTCTAATTAAGACATGGAAAGAAACGTCTTTAACACCACGGTGGGAAGGCCCCTATGTTGTTTTACTTATCACAGAGACGGCTATCCGGACAGCTGAGAAGGGGTGAACGCATGCCAGTCGCGTGACAGGACCGATCCAGAAAAGCGAATGGGAAGCGGTCGCAGGCCCTGATGACTTAAAGCTCATGTTGAAACAAACTCGATAAGTATGGTCTAACTGTCTATGTATCGTAAAAAAAGGAGGAGAGGGGACCCTGTTTGATCAGAAAGAGGTCGCGGTTACCTGAGAAACTCCCCTGAAGAACACTGCTGCTGCCGAGAAGAACCTGCACCTTGTAGTTCGCTGCAACCGAACTGACAAGCGAGGCAGAGAGTGAAATGGTGGGGAATTACATGGCCAGGTAAAGAACTCTGGAAAATGGGCCCTAGCCATTTTTTTTTATTTTTTTTTTTGCGATACATAGTAATGGGTACGATTGTTTACACTGTTCCTGGGTCTGCGCACCCTCACAAACCTTTTAAATGGAGCCTGATTAGATGGGAAGATCACCATGTTGTTCAGCAGATAACTACTGCTGGGGGACTGATAGGGGAGGCATCATCTATATAAAGAAGGAAGAGACTAAGAGTCCCCAATGGGTGGGACCAAATCAGAAACTGTCGGGGAGTGTTTTGAGGATTCAGCCTACACAAGCTTTTAGAATGCTAACTCCTAATAGCCCTAAACCACTGGAGGTTGCTAATAAATCAGTAAACCCGGAGTACGGGATTAGAAATGAAGGGGTGACCGGGAATAACATATGGAGAATCATGAATGCTAGTTATCAGTTGTTGAATCAAACAAATCCAGACGTGCCTAGACCTTGCTGGTTATGTCTTGATATAAGGCCCCCATATTACGACGCCATTGGGGATCTGGGAGAGACCACCCGTTCAAACGAAACCGATCCCCCACAATGCAATTGGGGAAGGGATGTAGGAATAACGTTAACGGAAGTAACTGGGAATGGCAGATGCGTAGGCACGGTCCCCGGTGAGAAGTTCCATCTATGCAATATTACAGAAAATGTTACACAATTAGACAAAGAAAAATGGTTAATACCAGCAGATAACACCAGATGGGTATGTTCGTCTCTGGGGGTAACTCCATGCTTATCTTTGAAATTGTTCAACTCGTCTCATGATTTCTGTGTACAGGTAGTAATTATACCTAGGATTCTTTACCATTCTGAGGAGTATATGTACATCCAACATGCTATGGCAAAAAACCACTTAAGGAAGCGAGAGCCTATTACGGCTGTTACTTTAGCCACTCTGATGATTCTGGGGGCTGCAGGAGCCGGAACTGGAATTACCTCTCTGGTAAAACAAAGCCAAGAATTTACCTCTCTACGCATTGCTGTAGATGAGGATTTGGCCCATATCGAGCAATCTATATCAGCTTTAGAGAAATCTGTGCGATCCTTATCTGAAGTAGTACTACAAAATCGTAGTGGATTAGATCTGATTTTTCTACAACAAGGAGGACAGAGTGCAGCCCTAAGAGAGGAGTGTTGTGTATATGCTGATCATACTGGAGTAGTAAGGGACACAATGACTAAATTGAGAGAAGGGCTAGAAAAACAAAAAAAGGAAAATGAAGCCCACCAGAGTTGGTATGAATCCTGGTTTAATTACTCACCTTGGCTCACTACACTGCTATCAGCTATAGCAGGACCTTTGTTGCTGCTCATATTTACACTAACTTTTGGACCATGTATATTCAATCAAATAATCGCGATTGTAAAAAAACGATTAGAGGCAGCTCACCTTATGCTTGTGCGTGCGAAATATGAATCTCTTGAACAGGAGGAGGATGACGCAGAAACTTTAATATTGAGCAAACAAGTGCTTCAAAAATTCATCAATGAACAAAATATGTTAGAAAAAGAAAAAGGAGGGAATTGTGATAAATTAGCGGGTGTTTGTTCATTGTCTTTAAAAGGAATTCAGAGAATCTGCTGAGAAGATAAGGTTTTGCAATTTACGACCTTGTTAAGGGGAAGACTAAGCGAGTAGATAGTGGGGAGGGGGGTGTTGGATAAACGTCCTTGGTAAAACAAAGACTCTGTGAAATACTGTTTGCTGCTTTTGCTTTTGCTACCCTTGAACACAAGCACAACGCATGATCATTGAAAGAAACAGAACGAACTGCACAGCTTCAGAAGATTCAACAAGTCCTGACAAGCCGAAACTTGGATGCTGACAAGCCAAACTTGGATGCTATAAAACGGCGACACTGAAAAGGAAAAGTTGCGTGCTGTGGTGGAGCGGAGACTCCCCAGCCGCCCAGCGCTGTTTTGCTTGTACCTGCTTACTTAATTAATAAATTATCTTCGATAGACCAGAAAATTGCGTGGTCTCGCTTATAACACACCTGAGCCACTTCAATCTTAGCAGCCTGATCCACCTGCTGGTTGTTTTGATGTTCTTCAGTAGCCCGATTCTTGGGCACATGAGCATCTACATGGCGTACCTTTACAACCAGGGTCTCTACTCGGCAGCAATATCTTGCCACAATGCAGCAGCCCAGATGGGCTTGCCCCTGCGCTGCCAGTTGTTCTGCTTCCATTGCTGTAACCACCCCCACAAGGCAGTAGCCACCATCCATGAATCAGTATAGAGATAGAGAACTGGCCACTTTTCTCGTTCAGCAATATCTAAAGCCAGCTGAATGGCTTTCACTTCTGCAAACTGACTCGATTCACCTTCTCCCTCAGCAGCTTCTGCAACTCATCGTGTAGGACTCCATACAGCAGCTTTCCATCTCCGATGCTTTCCCACAATACGACAGGACCCGTCAGTGAACAAGGCATATTTCTTCTCATTTTCCGGTAGCTTGTTGTACAGTGGGGCTTCTTCAGCACGAACCACCTCCTCCTCTGATGATATCCCAAAGTATTTGCTTTCTGGCCAGTCCATAATCACTTCCAAGATTCCTGGGCGACTGGGGTTTCCTATTCGAGCCCGCTGAGTAATCAGTGCAACCCACTTGCTCCATGTAGCATCAGCTGCATGATGTGTAGAGGGGACCCTTCCTTTGAACATCCAGCCTAGTACCGGCAGTCGGGGTGCCAGGAGGAGCTGCGCTTCAGTACCGACCACTTCCGAAGCAGATCGAACTCCTTCATATGCTGCCAATATCTCCTTTTCAGTTGGAGTATAGCGGGCTTCAGATCCTCTGTATCCCCGACTCCAAAACCCCAGGGGTCGACCTCGAGTTTCCCCAGGTTCTTTCTGCCAGAGGCTCCAGGTGGGACCATTCTCCCCGGCTGCGGTGTAGAGCACATTCTTTACATCTGGTCCTGTTCGGACTGGCCCGAGGGCTACTGCATGAACTATTTCCTGCTTAATTTGTTCAAAGGCTTGTCGTTGCTCAGGGCCCCATTCAAAAGCATTCTTCTTACGGGTTACTTGGTAGAGCGGGTTTACAATCAGACTGTAATTTGGAATATGCATTCTCCAAAACCCCACGACACCTAGGAAAGTTTGTGTTTCTTTTTTGCTAGTTGGTGGAGACATAGCTGTTATCTTGTTGATCACATCCATTGGGATTTGACGGCGTCCATCTTGCCATTTTATTCCTAAAAACTGGATCTCTCGTGCAGGTCCTTTAACTTTATTCTGTTTTATGGCAAAACCGGCCTTCAGAAGGATTTGGACTATTTTCTTCCCTTTCTCGAAAACTTCTTCTGCAGTGTCACCCCACACAATGATGTCATCGATGTACTGCAGGTGTTCAGGAGCTTCCCCCTGCTCCAGCGCAGACTGGATCAGTCCATGGCAAATGGTAGGGCTGTGTTTCCACCCCTGGGGCAGCCGATTCCAAGTATATTGGACTCCCCTCCAAGTGAAAGCAAACTGTGGCCTGCACTGTGCTGCTAGAGGGATGGAGAAAAATGCATTAGCGATATCAATTGTGGCATAATACTTGGCTGCCTTTGATTGCAGTTCGTACTGGAGTTTTAGTATGTGCAGCACTCAGCAGTGGCATGACTTCATTCATAGTCCACTGTTAGCCTCCACTCACCATTAGACTTTTGTACTGGCCATAAAGGACTATTAAAGGTTGAGTGAGTCTTGCTGATCACTCCTTGGCTCTGCAGTTGACGAATTAGCTTATGGATGGGAATCAGGGAGTCTCGGTTGGTGCGATATTGCCGCCGGTGCATAGTTGTGGTAGCGATTGTCACTTGCTGTTCTTCAACCCTCAGCAACCCCACAACAGAAGGGTCCTCTGAGAGACCGGGCAAGTTAGACAACTGTTTAATGTCCTCTTTCTCTAAGGCAGCTATGCCAAAAGCCCAGCGGAACCCTTTTGGGTCCTTGAAATATCCTCTCCTGAGGTAGTCTATGCCAAGGATACACGGAGCATCCGGGCCAGTCACAATACGGTGCTTTTGCCACTCATTACCGGTTAGACTCACTTCAGCCTCCAATACAGTTAACTGCTGGGATCCCGCCGTCACCCCATAAATATAGATGGGCTCTGGCCCTTTATAGCTTAAAGCTGCTCACCTATACAGCGACCAAAATCTTTTCGCACATCTCGTAGCTCACGCTGGTATAGGGTTCGGGTAGTTACTGTTGATTTTTCGACATCCTCATCCTCATCCTCATCTTCATCCTCCTGCACATTTGATGGCCCAGCCTTGTCTTCTCTATACCCAGACCTAGCAGAAGACTGTCTGCGTTCTAAACGACCTGAGTCTCTATACCATTTTTTCACCTTGTCTACAGGGGCAACTTGCACTGCTACAGCTCGTTTCTCTGACCCAGCCACAGGGTCTGCCACAGGGGTTGGGATACCCTCTGCAGGGGCAACTTGCACTGCTACAGCTCGTTTCTCTGACCCAGCCACAGGAGTGGGAGTAGCTGCAGGAGCTGGAACTGGAGCGGCTGCAGGAGCTGGAACTGGAGCGGCTGCAGGGTCTGTCACTAGGTTGATAGTAGCAGCTCGATAGGCACAAGACATACCCCAGCACGCTACAGTGATTTGTGTCACTTTGGAACTGCCAGAGTCATGACACCTTTTTTTCAAGCATTCTGCCAGCTTTTTAGGATTTTGCAGTTGTTCAGGGGTGAATGTCCAAAACACTGGAGGTGACCACTGCTCTAGAAACCTGCCCATATCCTCCCACACTCCCTGCCACTCGGAACTATCCCGCCTCAAGACAGATCTCCGGATGAGATTCCTAAGTAGTTGTTTAACCCTCAACAAAACCTGAAGCGCATTCAGGAGACATAACAACAAGAGCAGGCTGGTCTGAGTATCCCAAGGATATTCAACATCTCGGAGAACCACCGTAACTAGCTCGGGGGATAAGAGGGTGGTGAAGGAGAAAGGGAGAGTGAACAGGTAGGGAAACATGTCTTCCCCTGTCCCCTTCACAGATTGGCTCACTGATGAAAAAAGGCAATAGGTGTAATTGCTAATAGTTTCCGAGATATGGTTTCCAAAGTATAGAGTCGACGTCAGTGCTGAGTACAAATACCAGGTTAGAGTCATGACCAGAAATCTCATCATTTCATAAGCCATTGTTACACCGCACAGTACCATAACAATCTTAAACCAGGGCCCGGAAAGGATAAACAGTGCAACAGGGAGCACATACAGAAAGTAACGTGCTATAAAACTCAATTTGGAATGCAGGTACAGCAGACTGGAGATTAAGGCAATCAACATCGTGACTAGCAACTATTAAGCAGGTCCAATACTTATACCAATTTTAGTTTAACACACTCAGGTCAAATCTGTCGATATCTCAACCCTCCGTGCCCCACGTTGGGCGCCAAAAGGACTGTTGTGGTTTAACCCGGCTGGCAGCTAAACACCACACAGCCGTTCGCTCACCCTCCCCCCTCCCTCTCTGGGATGGGGGAGAGAAACGGGAAAGTGAAGCCTGTGAGTTGAGATAAAGACAGTTTATTAAGACAGGAATATAATAATAACAATAATAATAATAATAGTGATAATGATAATAGTATTAACAATAATAATGTGTAAGAAAACAAGTGATGCACAATGCAATTGCTCACCACCCGCTGACCGATGCCCAGCCTATCCCCGAGCAGCCAGCCCCCCACCCCGGCCAGCCACCCCTATATATTGTTTAGCATGACGTCAGATGGTATGGAATACCCCTTTGGCCAGTTTGGGTCAGCTGTCCTGGGTCTGTCCCCTCCCAGCTCCTGCTGCACCCCTAGCCTGCTCGCTGGCAGGACAGAGCGAGAAGCCGAAAAGTCCTTGGTCTGGTGTAAACACTGCTCTGCAACAATTAAAACATCAGCATGTTATCAGCGCTCTTCTCATCCTAATCCAAAACATAGCACCCTACCAGCTACTATGAGCTACTTAACTCTGTCCTAACTGGAACCAGGACACACTGGAACACGGGGACACTCCTGAACACCTGCAGTACATCGATGACATCATTGTGTGGGGTGACACAGCAGAAGACGTTTTCGAGGAAGGGAAGAAAATAGTCCAAATCCTTCTGAAGGCCGGTTTTGCCATAAAATAGAATAAAGTTAAAGGACCTGCACAAGAGATCCAGATTTTAGGAATAAAATGGCAAGATGGACGTCGTCAAATCCCAATGGATGTGATCAACAAAATAACAGCTATGTCTCCACCAACTAGCAAAAAAGAAACACAAACTTTCCTAGGTGTCGTGGGGTTTTGGAGAATGCATATTCCAAATTACAGTCTGATTGTAAACCCGCTCTACCAAGTAACCCGTAAGAAGAATGATTTGAATGGGGCCCTAGGCAACAACAAGCCTTTGAACAAATTAAGCAGGAAATAGTTCACGCAGTAGCCCGAGTACACGACGAGTTGCAGAAGCTGCTGAGGGAGGAGGTGAATCGAGTCAGTTTGCAGAAGTGAAAGCCATTCAGCTGGCTTTAGATATTGCTGAACGAGAAAAGTGGCCAGTTCTCTATCTCTATACTGATTCATGGATGGTAGCACATGCCCTGTGGGGGTGGTTACAGCAATGGAAGCAGAACAACTGGCAGCGCAGGGACAAACCCATCTGGGCTGTGGCATTGTGGCAAGATATTGCTGCCCGGGTAGAGAACCTGGTTGTAAAGGTACGCCATGTAGATGCTCAGGTGCCCAAGAATCGGGCTAATGAAGAACATCAAAACAATCAGCAGGTGGATCAGGCTGCTAAGATTGAAGTGGCTCAGGTGGACCTGGACTGGCAACATAAAGGTGAATTATTTATAGCCCGATGGGCCCATGACACCTCAGGCCATCAAGGCATAGATGCAACCTACAGATGGGCTCGTGATCGAGGGGTGGACCTGACCATGGACACTATAGCACAGGTTATTCATGATTGTGAAACATGTGCTGCAATCAAGCAAGCCAAGCGGTCAAAGCCTCTTTGGTATGGAGGACGATGGCTGAAATATAAATATGGAGAGGCCTGGCAGATTGATTACATCACACTCCCTCAAACCCGCAACGGCAAGCGCCACGTACTTACAATGGTGGAAGCAACCACCGGATGGCTGGAAACATATCCTGTGCCCCATGCCACCGCCCGGAACACTATCCTGGGCCTTGAAAAGCAAGTCCTATGGCGACATGGCACCCCAGAGAGAATTGAGTCAGACAACGGGACTCATTTCCGAAACAACCTTATAGACACTTGGGCCAAAGAACATGGTATTGAGTGGGTGTATCACATCCCCTATCATGCACCAGCCTCTGGAAAAGTTGAACGATACAATGGACTGTTGAAGACTACACTGAAAGCAATGGGTGCTGGAACATTCAAAAATTGGGATACACATTTGGCAAAGGCCACCTGGTTAGTCAATACTAGGGGATCTGCCAACCGAGCTGGACCTGCCCAATCAAACCTGTTACGCACTGTAGAAGGGGATAAAGTTCCTGTAGTGCACGTAAGAAACATGCTGGGTAAAACACTCTGGGCTACTCCTGCCTCAGGAAAAGGCAAACCCATTCATGGAATTGCTTTTGCTCAGGGACCTGGATGCACTTGGTGGGTAATGCAAAAGAATGGGGAGGTCCGGTGAGTCCCTCAAGGGGATTTGATACTGGGTGAGAATAGCCCATGAGTTGAATTGTAGTATGTTAATTATTATATAATACTGTATGTCATCACTACCATGATTGCTATATATCATAGATGAAAATGGTGATTAATTAGAATGTATTGGAAAGAGTGTAACCTGAGCATGACATAAATGGTATGGAATAAGGGGTAGATATCTGTCCTGGTTCCAGTTAGGACAGAGTTAATTTTCCTCCTAGTAGCTGGTAGGGTGCTATGTTTTGGATTAGGATGAGAAGAGCGCTGATAACATGCTGATGTTTTAATTGTTGCAGAGGAGTGCTTACACCAGGCCAAGGACTTTTCAGCTTCTCGCTCTGTCCTGCCAGCGAGCAGGCTAGGGGTGCAGCAGGAGCTGGGAGGGGACAGACCCAGGACAGCTGACCCAAACTGGCCAAAGGGGTATTCCATACCATCTGACGTCATGCTAAACAATATATAGGGGTGGCTGGCCAGGGTGGGGCGCCGGCTGCTCAGGGATAGGCTGGGCATCGGTCAGCGGGTGGTGAGCAATTGCATTGTGCATCACTTGTTCCATACACATTATTATTATTAATACTATTATCATTATCACTATTATTATTATTGTTATTATTATAGTCCTGTCTTAATAAACTGTCTTTATCTCAACTCACAGGCTTCACTTTCCCGTTTCTCTCCCCCATCCCAGAGAGGGAGGGGGGAGGGTGAGCGAATGGCTGTGTGGTGTTTAGCTGCCAGCCGGGTTAAACCACAACAACATATGAGGAGCGGCTGAGGTCACTGGGCCTGTTCAGCCTGGAGAAGAGGAGGCTGAGGGGAGACCTCATCGCAGTCTACAGCTTCCTCACGACAGGGAGTGGAGGGGCAGGCGCCGATCTATTCTCTTTAGTGACCAGTGATAGGACCCGAGGGAATGGTGTCAAGCTGTGGCAGGAGAGGTTCAGGCTGGACATCAGGAAGAGGTTCTTCATCGAGAGGGTTGTCGCACACTGCAACAGGCTCCCCAGGTAAGTAGTCACGGCACCAAGCCTGTTGGAGTTTAAGAAGTGTTTGGACTGTGTACTAGTCATATTGTCTGAATTTTTGGGTAGACTTGTGTGGAGCCATGACTTGGACTCGATGGTCCTTGTGGGTCCCTTCCAACTCGGGATATTCTATGATTCTATCATAGCTATGATTTAAGCTTCATCTGCCAAAGTGGTCAGTCAGGGTAGGCGAAGTTGGATTTATGGACACCAGTATCAGCTTAGCTTGAGTCATTGCTGCACTTGCCCAGTTCCTTGCAAAGCTGACCTGTCTTTGATCCTCCAGGGTTTTCCTGCAACACATAACTTAGATTACATATTAGTTTTCTCCCAAGGTTAAATATCCTTGAGGCATGCACCTGATATCCCCATTCTTTTTCATGACCCGTCAGGTATACCATGGTCCTTGAGGGAAGTATCCCACAAGTGGGTTTGCCTTTTCCCATGGCAGGAGCAACCCACACCGCCTTCCCCATCCACTTTCCTACATGCACTACGGGGACTTTGGCTCCTCCCACCGTGTGTAGGGGTTTTGTTTCAGCAGGACCAGGATGGATGTGAGACCCTCTGGTGTTAACTAGCCAAGTGGCTTCTGGTAGGTTTATGTCCCATTGTTTCCATGTCCCAGCACCCAATGCTTGTAACATAGTCTTTAATAGTCCATTGTACCTCTCAACCTTCCCAGAGGCTTGTGGGTAATAGGGGATGTGACATACCCACTCAATGCCGTGCCTCTTGGCTCAGGAGGTGACAAGATTGTTTAGGAAATGACTCCCATTGTCAGACTCAATTCTCTCTGGTGTACCATGATGCCACAGCACTTGCCTTTCTAGGCCCAAGATAGTGTTTCAGGCCATGGCATGGTTTACGGGGTATGTTTCCAGCCACCCAGTAGTGGTAAGTATGTACCGTTTGCCTTGGCAGGTTTGTGGGAGCGGTCCGATATAGTCAATTTGCCAGGCCTCACCATATTGAAACCCTAGCCACCTCCCCCTGTTCCAGGGAGATTTTACCTTCATGGCTCTCTTGATTGCAGCACATGTCTCACACTCATGGGTGACCTGTGTGATGGCCTCAATGGTCAGGTCCACCCCTCGATCACGAGCCCATCTGTATGTGGCATCCCTCCCCAGATGTCCTGATGTTTCATGGGCCCATCGAGCTACAAACAGCTCACCCTTACGTCCCCAGTCCAGATCCACCTGAGCCACTTCAATTTTTGAAGCTCGATCCACCTCTTTGTTATTCTGATGTTCTTCAGTGTGATGTTCTTCTCTGCTGGTGTGGGAAGGCACGGGACCGCTGCACATAGAATGCATTCTATGATTGATAGAATCATAGAATCATATCGCCCTCAGCCTTAAAAAGTCTGGGAAGGGAGGCAACCAGTGCGTGAGTACCACCTACAGCGTGCTGCAGTGATGGGTGTGAGAGCTCGTGCGGCATGGCACAGGAATTCTACCCCTCCTAGCTAGGAATTCTACCCATCCTATCTACTGGCAGTCTCTGTGACTGCAGTTTTTGCCATGGTCTGCATCAGGCAGAGACCTTGCCCCAAAAAGACTGTGGTGAGCCAAACAGAGGGCCTGTCCTGAACCGTGGCTATACAGGTCTCTGGCTGCAGGGAGTGCCAGTCTGCTGCTGCCAGGTGAGGGCAGCAGGTATTCCACCTGTGTGAGGTGCGAGCCGGTGGAGGATCTGCTCAGCATGGTGGCAGAGCTGAAAGAGGAGGTTGAGAGTCTGAGGGCCATCAGGGACTGTGAGCGGGAGATCTGCTGGTGGAGAACCAAGGAGAATTTCTGTCCTTCACTTGATGCAGCAGGGAATGTGATCACTGAGAATAAGGAAAAGGCTCAACGCCTTCTTTACATCAGTCTTTAATAGTCAGATCAGTTATCCTCAGGGTACTTTACACCTTGACCTGGAAGTCCCCTGTGATTCAGGTAGAGAATCATCCCCTGTGATTCAGGAAGAGACAGTTAGAGACCTGCTTCTCCATCTGGAATGTCACAAGTCCATGAGACCAGATGGACTCCACCTGAGGGTGCTGAGGGAGATGGCGGATGTGACTGCCAAGCCACTTTCCAGCATATATCAGCGTTCCTGGTTATCTGGAGAGGTCCCAGAGGACTGGGGGCTTGCCGATGTGAGTCCCATCTACAAGAAGGGCCGTAAGGAGGATCCGGGGAACTACAGGCCAGTCAGTCTGACCTCATTTCCAGGAAAAGTTATGGAGCAAATCATCTTGGGTGAGATTACATGGCACGTGCATGGCATCCAGGGGATCAGGCCCAGCCAGCACGGGTTCATGAAAGGCAGGTCGTGCTTGTCCAACCTTATCTCCTTCTATGACCGTGTGACCAGACTGGTAGATAAGGCTGTTGATGTAGTCTACCTAGACTCCAGCAAAGCCTTAGACACTGTGGTGGTTTTACTCAGGTGGGCTGCCGAGTTCCACCACGGCCGCTCTCTCACTCCCCCTCCTCAAAGGGGAAGGGGGAGAAAATACAATGAAAAGGGCTCAAGGGTTGAGATAAGGATGAGGACATCACACAGTCATTATTGTGACGGGCAAAACAGACTCAGCATAGGGAGATAGTAAGATTTATTGCCTATTACTAACAAGCTAGAGAAGCGAAAAACAAAGGAAAGAAACCAAAAGCACCTTCCCCCCCATCCACCCTCTTCTACCTCCTCCCCCCGAGCGGCACAGGGGAATGGGGGAATGGGGGTTATGGTCAGTCTATAGCGCTTCTTCTCCGCTGCTCCTTCTCGATCACTCTCGTCCCCTGTGCTGTGGGGTCCCTCCCACGGGATGCAGTCCTTGGTGAACTGATCCAGCGTGGGCTCAGCAGGCACAGGCAGCAGCTCTTCAAGAACTGCTCCAGATATGGGTCCGTACCACGGGGTCCATCCCTCAGGAGCAAACTGCTCCAACCTGGATCCCCCACGGGCAGCAGCTCCTGCCAGGTCACCTGCTCCTGCATGGGCTCCTCTCCACGGGCTACAGGTCCGGCCTGGAATCTGCTCCAGCGGGAATCCTCCACAGGCCACAGCCTCTGTCAGTGCAGGTCCACCTGCTCCACTGTGGCCTCCTCCACGGGCTGCAGCGTGGAACCCTGCTCCACCGTGGTACTCCATGGGCTGCAGGGGGACAGCCTGCTTCACCATGGTCCTCACCACAGGCTGCAGGGGACTTCTGCTCTGGCACCTGGAGCACCTCTTCCCCTCTTTCTTCACTGACCTTGGTGCCTGCAAGGCTGTTCCTCACTCTTCTCACTCTCACAGCTGCTGTGTGTCGCAGCAGGTTTTATTTCCCTTTCTTAAATTTGCTCTCACAGAGGCGCAAAACAACATCACTTATTGGCTCAGCTCTGGTCAGCAGTGGGGCCCTTACCTAACATGGGGCAGCTTCTAGATTCTTCTCACAGAAGCCACCCCTATGGCCCCCTGCTACCAAAACCTTTCCACATAATCCCACTACAGACACGGTCTCCCATGGTATTCTCCTGGGGAAACTGGCTTGCCGTGGCCTGGACAGGTATACTCTTCTCTGGGTAAAGAACTGGCTGGAGGGCCATGCCCAGCAGGTAATGGTTAATGGAGTTAAGTCCAGCTGGTGTCCTGTTACAAGCGGTGTTCCCCAGGGGTTGGTACTGGGGCCTATCTTGTTTAATATCTTTATTGATGACCTAGATGAGGGGATTGAGTGTACCCTCAGTAAGTTTGCAGATGACACCAAGTTGGGAGGTAGTGTCAATCTGCCTGAGGGTAGGGTGGCCCTTCAGAGCGATCTGGATAGGCTGGATTTCTGGGCTGAGGTGAATGGGATGAGGTTCAACAACGCTAAGTGCCGGGTCCTGCACTTTGGCCACAATAACCCCATGCAACGCTATAGGCTTGGGGCAGAGTGGCTCGAAGACTGTGAAGAGGAAAAGGACCTGGGAGTGTTGATTGATGCTCGTCTGAACATGAGCCGGCAGTGTGCCCAGGTGGCCAAGAAGGCCAATGGCATCCTGGCCTGTATTAGAAAGAGTGTAGCCAGCAGGAGCATGGAGGTGATCGTCCTGTACTCAGCTCTGGTGAGGCCGCACCTCGAGTACTGTGTTCACTTTTGGGCCCCTCGCTACAAGAAAGACTTTGAGGCCCTGGAACGTGTCCAGAGAAGGGCAACAAAACTGGTGAGGGGTCTGGAGCACAAGTCTTATGAGGAGTGGCTGAGGGAGCTGGGATTGTTTAGTCTGGAGAAGAGGAGGCTCAGGGGAGACCTCACTGCACTCTACAACTTCCTGAAGGGAGGTTGTGATGAGGAGGGGGTTGGCCTCTTCTCCCAGATAACTAATGCTAGGACTCGAGGAAATGGCCACAAGTTGCACCTGGGGAGATTTAGATTAGATATCAGGAGGAACATTTTCTCTCAAAGAGTGGTCAAGCACTGGAACGGCCTGCCCAGGGAGGTGGTGGAGTCACCGTCCCTGGTGGTGTTCAAGAAGCGCCTGGACGAGGTGTACGAGATATTTAGTAGCATAGTGGGTAGAATAGGTGACAGGAGGACGGTCAGACTAATGATCTCGTAGGTCCTTTCCAACCTTGTGTTTCTATGATTCTGTGATTCGGTAGTGCAACTCTTGGGCATATAAGCATCTACATGACGTACCTTTACAGCCAGGTTTTCTACCCACACAGCCATATCTTGCCACAGGGTAGCAGCCCAGATAGGTTTGCCTCTATGCTGCCAGTTGCTCTGTTTCCATTGCTGTAACCACCCCCACAGAGCATTTGCCACAATCCATGAGTCAGTGTAGAGATACAGTACTGGCCATTTTTCTCTTTCGGCAATCTCTAGGGCTAGTTGTATGGCTTTCACTTCTGTATTCTGACTTGACTCACCTTTCCCTTCCATGGTTTCCACAACTCATTTTGTGGGACTCCGCACAGCAGCTTTCCATTTCCGATGGCTCCCTGCCACATGGCAGGATCCGTCAGGGAACAGCACATACTGCTTTCTGTCTTCTGGCAGCTCCTTATATGGTGGTGCCTCTTCGGCCTGAGTTACCTCTTCTGCTGGTACTCCGAAATCTCTGCCTTCTGTCCAGTCCATGCTCTCTTCCAGGATTCATGGGTGGTTGGATTCTCCAATTTGAGCCCCCTGTATAATTAACGCTATCCACTTACTCCACGTAGCATCAGTTGCATGGTGTGTAGTGGGGATTTACCCTTTGAACATCCAATGTAACACAGGTAGCCGTGGTGCCAAGACAAGCTGTGCTTCTGTACCCACAACTTCTGAAGCAGCTCGAACCCCCTCAGACGCTGTTACCATCTCCTTTTCAGTTGGGGTGTAGTTGGCTTCTGATCCTCGATAGGCCCGGCTCCAGAACCCCAGAGGTCGACCTCGAGTTTCTCCTGGGGTCTTTTGCCAGAGGCTCCAGGTGAGGCCATGCTCCCTAGCTGCAGTGTAAAGTATGTTTTGCACAGCTGGTCCTGTATGGAGAGGCCCAAGGGCTACTGCATGAGCTATTTCCTGCTTGATTTCTTCAAAGGCCTGTTGTTGCTCAGGGCCCCACTCGAAATAGTTCCTCTTTCGAGTCACTCGATATAGAGGACTCGCAAGCTGACTATAGCCTGGAACATGCATTCTCCAGAATCCCACAAGGCCTACGAAAGCTTGTGTTTCTTTTTTGCTAGTTGGCGGAGACATAGCTGTTATTTTGTTGATCACATCCATTGGGATGTGGCGACATCCATCCTGCCATTTTACCCCCAAGAACTGGATTTCCTGTGCGGGTCCCTTGACCTTACCCTGTTTAATGGCAAAACCAGCTTTCAGGAGAATGTAATTATTTTCTTCCCTTTCTCAAAATCTTCCGCTGTGTCACCCCACACGAGGATGTCATCGCTGTACTGCAGGTGTTCAGGAGCTCCCCCCTGTTCCAGTGCGGTCTGGATCAGTCCATGGCAAATGGTAGGGCTGTGTTTCCACCCCTGGGGAAGTCGATTCCAGGTGTACTGGACACCCCTCCAAGTAAAAGGAAACTGTGGCCTGCACTCTGCTGCTAAAGGGATGGAGAAAAATGCATTAGCGATATCAATTGTGGCATACTACTTGGCTGCCTTTGATTGCAGTTCGTACTGGAGTTTTAGCATGTGCAGCACTCAGCAGTGGCGTGACTTCATTCATAGTCCACTGTTAGCCTCCACTCTCCATTAGACTTTTGTACTGGCCATAAAGGACTATTAAAGGTTGAGTGAGTCTTGCTGATCACTCCTTGGCTCTGCAGTTGACCAATTAGCTTATGGATGGGAATCAGGGAGTCTCTGTTGGTACAATATTGCTGCCTGTGCATAGTTGTGGTAGCGATTGGCACTTGGTGTTCTTCAGCTCTCAGCAACCCCACAACAGAAGGGTCCTCTGAGAGACCGGGCAAGGTAGACAGCTGCTTAATCTTTCTCTTCTTCAGAGACCTCCTCCCTCCCTTGAGGGTGCTGGGTAGTGTTAATTAATGTTTTATAGGCATAAGCCAGGACCCAGCACAGTGCAGCAAGTTGTCATTCTCCGGCATTGTCAGGGTCAGGGCATACAACTCTCAAACATTCTATTGGGTTTTTAGGATTTTGCACTTGTCCAGGAGTGAAGATCAAAAATATGGAGACAAGCGTGACAGGTACCTGCCCATATCCTCCCACACAACTTGCCACTCACCACCAGACTGTCTCAGGGCAAATTCCTGGGTGAGATTTCTAACTAATTGATTAACCTTAGAGAGAAGAGGAAACACATTATGCAGACTTAGCAACAAGAGTATATCGGTTACACATGGATATTCAAAGTACTCAAAATCTGTTGTAATTAGCCCACTGTGAAAGAAGGAGGAGGTACCATTCCTGGTATAATTCATAAACTGACTTCCAGATGAGGAAAGGAAGGCAGTGCAATCCTGAATATTCTCTAGAAGATAATTTCGAGGAGACTGGTAAAATAAAACTAATATTCACATTTTAAAGGAAATGTACAGCACTGAAGAGGCTTTCAGGGTAGGGTGTAGCTGCATTACCTGAGCGTTCCCTAGGCTTCCAACCTTAGATGCTATCACAGTGGGGGAACCTGGTGTGCTGGCTCTAAGGAACAGTACAGAGCATAGAGTGGAGTAGAGACACCACGGCTAGGCTCTGTGACCAGGTGGGGACTCGATTGTTCTTGTGCACACTGAGACCGATAAGCTGCACTTTTTGCTACCCTGAGCCAACGACCTGTCATGTTTTGACAAATTCTGTACTCTAGTGTACTTTTGCTCATTATAATATCATCATAATACCAAAACACACCTCCATCCCAAAAGCTACCCACCTCCAAGGTGCGACCACCCCTCACTGAGCACACGCTCTGAATTTCTCGGAGCCTATACCTTTAAACAGAGACGGGAAAACTTTTCATCAATCATAACTAAGATATGCTTGACTAGAGTCACTCAAGCTCCACCTAAAAGATAGAAAATAATATAAATTGGCCTAAGAGAGAGGGGATGTCGGGGAAGATACTATCATTAAGATACCACCGTCAGGGGAGATACCATCACGAGGGAATACACCATCCCGAAGACCTCCTGACTCCTGGGATCAGTCGACGGGCTGAGCCTCTCTTCCCCCCCCCCCCCATTGGGACGCCTTTGGGTGAGATTTGAACACTTGGTTATACTGTGTGTCTCCGCGGAAACTTAGAAATCTCTATAGAGTCTTTGTGCCTTTTAATGTGTTAATTTCCAGGCTGCGCACCTGTGTATTTCATGCATGCTAGCTTGCTTTTGCAGACAACAAATTATCGCTGGCAATCCAAAGAACCTGTGTACCTGTTGCCATAATAAATTGCACTTAACTGCATTGTTCCTAGCCGTGATAGTTCTCATTGAACACGACTAGAGTAAGGGTGGTTATATGTTATTGGTGAATCCGTGACCGTGGTAGTTCAGTGCTCTGAATCTGACCAGACCCATATCGGTTAATGCGTTATTGGTAAATCTGTGATTGTGATAGTTCAGTACCCTGAATCCTACCAGACCCGTAACGATTAATCGGCTACACCCCTTAACGCGACAGAGACCCAAATGATAACAATGCAGGGCCTGAATGCCAGATTAAACCCAAGGTTAGTGCTTGACACCACAGCGAATTAAAAAAAAAAAAAAAAAGAACACAGATTTTAGCACACTCTCCAATCAGATATAGAGTAGAAGGGAGAAAATGGCATGGATTACATGAGACATGATCAAACAGGAAAATATTAACAGAAAACTGAACATGGTGACTAGCAAGTAAGTGTGTTAGTCTTAAGCGTTTTAATCAATTCTACTGTTATCTCAACCCTTTGAGTCCCACGTTGGGCACCAAAAAGAACTGTGGTTTTACCTTGCTAGGCAGCTGAACTCCACCACAACCACTCTCTCACTCCCCCTCCTCAGAAGAGGAGGGGAAGAAGAAAAGGAATGAAACAACTCACAGGTTGAGATAAGGATAATTTAATTAAAGGAAAAAATAATTATTAAGGGAAAAATATTATTAGTTAAATAATTTATGTTTAAATGTAAGTTTAAATAATTTCACGTAGCCGTTGTTCGGGAGGACAGACGTTTTCACGAGAGCCCACCCCTCCCCTCTCCTTCCTTTTTGCACTTTTTATTGCTAAGTGTGACATTATATGGTATGGGATATCCCTTTGGTTGGTTTAGGTCAGCTGCCCTGGTGATGTTCCTTCCTCACCTCTTGCCCACCTCCAGCCTGCTGGCTCTGGGGGGGTTACAGAATCACAGAATCACAGAATCACAGAATCGTCTAGGTTGGAAGAGACCTCCAAGATCACCCAGTCCAACCTCTGACCTAACACTAACAAGTCCTACACTAAACCATATCACTAAGCTCTACATCTAAATGTCTCTTAAAGACCTCCAGGGATGGTGACTCAACCACCTCCCTGGGCAGCCCATTCCAATGCATAACAACCCTTTCAGTAAAGAAGTTCTTCCTAACATCCAACCTAAACCTCCCCTGGTGCAACTTTAGCCCATTCCCCCTCGTCCTGTCACCAGGCACGTGGGAGAATAGACCAACCCCCACCTCTCTACAGCCTCCTTTAAGGTAACTGTAGAGAGCGATAAGGTCGCCCCTGAGCCTCCTCTTCTCCAGGCTGAACATTCCCAGCTCCCTCAGCCGCTCCTCGTAAGACTTGTTCTCCAGACCCCTCACCAGCTTCGTTGCCCTTCTCTGGGCTCGCTCGAGCACGTCCAAGTCCTTCTTGTAGTGAGGGGCCCAAAACTGGACACAGTACTCGAGGTGCGGCCTCACCAGAGCCAAGTAGAGGGGGACAATCACCTCCCTAGACCTGCTGGCCACACTGCTTCTTATGCAAGCCAGGATGCTGTTGGCCTTCTTGGCCACCTGAGCACACTGCTGGCTCATATTCAGCTGACTATCAACCAGTACTCCCAGGTCCTTCTCTGCCAGGCATCTTTCCAACCACTCATCTCCCAGCCTGTAGCGCTGCTTGGGGTTGTTACGCCCCAGATGCAGGACCCGGCACTTGGCCTTGTTGAACTTCTTACAGTTGACCTCAGCCCATAGGTCCAGCCTATCCAGATCCTCCTGCAGAGCCTTCCTACCCTCGAGCAGATCGACACACGCACCTAACTTGGTGTTGTCTGCAAACTTATTGAGGGTGCACTCAATCCCCTCATCCAGGTCATCGATAAAGATATTGAAGAGGACTGGCCCCAGTACTGAGCCCTGGGGGACTCCACTAGTAACCGGCCTCCAACTGGATTTGACTCCATTCACCACAACTCTCTGGGCCCGGCCATCCAGCCAGTTTTTAACCCAATGAAGCGTACCCCAGTCCAAGCCACGAGCAGCCAGTTTCTTGAGGGGAATGTTGTGGGAAATGGTGTCAAAAGCCTTACTGAAATCAAGGTGGACCACATCCACAGCCTTTCTGACATCCACTAAGCGTGTCACTTTGTCATAGAAGGAGATGGTCATGTATGAAGTTCAACAAGGCCAAGTGCCGGGTCCTGCACCTGGGGCGCAACAACCCCAAGCAGAGCTACAGGCTGGGAGATGAGTGGCTGGAAAGCTGCCTGGCGGAGAGGGACCTGGGAGTATTGGTTGATAGTCGGCTGAATATGAGCCAGCAGTGTGCCCAGGTGGCCAAGAAGGCCAACAGCATCCTGGCCTGCATAAGAAGCAGTGTGGCCAGCAGGTCTAGGGAAGTGATTGTGCCCCTGTACTCGGCTCTGGTGAGGCCGCACCTCGAGTACTGTGTTCAGTTCTGGGCCCCTCGCTACAGGAAGGACATGGACGTGCTCGAGCGAGTCCAGAGAAGGGCGACCAAGCTGGTGAGGGGTAGGGAGAACAAGTCTTACGAGGAGCGGCTGAGGGAGCTGGGCTTGTTCAGCCTGGAGAAGAGGAGGCTCAGGGGCGACCTTATCGCTCTCTACAGTTACCTTAAAGGAGGCTGTAAAGAGGTGGGGGTTGGTCTGTTCTCCTACGTGCCTGGTGACAGGACGAGGGGGAATGGGCGAAAGTTGCGACAGGGGAGTTTTAGGTTGGATGTTAGGAAGTACTTCTTTACCGAAAGGGTTATTAAGCATTGGAATGGGCTGCCCAGGGAAGTGGTGGAGTCACCATCCCTGGAGGTCTTTAAAAGACGTTTAGATGTAGAGCTTAGCGATATGGTTTAGTGGAGTACTTAGTGTTAGGTCGGAGGTTGGACTCGATGATCTTGAGGTCTCTTCCAACCTAGAAATCTGTGATACTGTGATACTGTGAGATCAGGTTCGTCAAGCAGGACCTACCTTTCATAAACCCATGCTGACTGGGCCTGATTGCCTGGTTGCCCTGCAAGTGCCACGTGATGACACTCAAGATAATCTGCTCCATGAGCTTCCCTGACAGAGGTCAAACTAACAGGCCTATAGTTCCCCGGGTCTACCCTCTGACCCTTCTTGTGTATGGGCATCACATTTGCTAGCCGCCAGTTGACTGGGACCTCTCCTGATAGCCAGGACTGCTGATAAATGATGGAAAGCGGCTTGGCCAGCTCCTCCGCCAGTTCTCTCAGTACCCTCGGGTGGATCCCATCCGGCCCCATCGACTTGCGTACATCCAAGTGCTGTAGCAGGTCGCCAACCATTTCCTCATTAGAGGAAGTCTTGATGCTGTGCCAGTATTGCTCAGCAGCAGACACAACACTGGTGTGATACCAGTGCTGTTCTAGCTCCAAGTGGAGAGCACAGCACTGTATGGGCTGCTGCAGGAAAAGTTAACTCCATCCCGGCCAGACACAGTACAACCTCCACCCCTTATTCCATAACATTTGTGTCACTTTCAGGTCCCACATACTTTAGTAAGTAAGTATTCTCTTCACCATTGTTCCTTGTCCTTTAACAGATTTACAGATAGGTACTTCTTTTCATTCTATAGGCCTTTCTCAAAAAATGTTCATAAGAACTAGTTATGATTTAGGCTTCATCTATCATAATAAGTGATATTAAATAAAACAAAATTAGGACAGAATATACAAAGAGGGTATCATGGGATGAAGGAAAGGTCACTGGCAAGAGAGCACAGAAACCTTCAAAATAGCCCTGGCATAAGCCTGTTGGTTCATCTGTGTTGCACACACAGGGCACTACCACCAGCTTCTGGATACAGGCTGCTGGAGAACCCACCGCATCTCACCTAATGCCAATGAGGTCATAGCCCTGCAGGCGTGCGTACATAAATGATATGGATGAAGGATTATAAGGTGTTTTGATTAAGTTTGCTGATGATACTAAACTTGGAGGAGCTGTTGACTCTGTTGAGGGTGGAAAGGCCTTGGAGAGATCTGGACAAATTGGAGAGCTGGACAATCACCAACCACATGAAGTTTAACAAGAACAAGTGCTGGGTACTGCACCTGGGACGGGGCAACCCTGGCTATATGTACAGACTGGGCGACAAGATGCTGGAGAGCAGCCCAGCAGAGAGGGATCTGGGAGTTGTGGTTGACAGCAAGTTGAATATGAGCCAGCAATGTGCCCTGGCAGCCAGGAGGGCCAACCGTATCCTGGGATGCATCAAGCACGGCATTGCTAGTCAGTCAAGAGAAGTGATTGTCCCGCTCTACTCTGCGCTAGTGCGGCCTCACCTCGAGTAGTGTGTGCAGTTCTGGGCACCACAGTACAAAAAGGACGTGAAACTATTGGAGAGTGTCCGGAGAAGGGCTACAAAGATGGTGAAGGGCCTAGAGGGGATCTATCTATAGAGGGCCTCGTCTGCTTGGTCTCCTTGATCAGGTGCCTTCCCTGTAATCCTGACCCATAAGATGTCAGCTCCTCATCCATTCCCAGGCAGAGCTCCATGCACTCCAGCTGCTCATTGACATAGAGGGTGATGCTCCCTCCTCGCCTCACCTGCCTGTCCTTCCTAAAGAGCTTGTATCTTTCCATTCCAACACTCCAGCTTAACTGAATCATTTAACCAAAACAGTACTAATAATAATAATAAAAATATTTCTTCACCCATTGCCCATTATGTTCGTCCAAAAAATCACGCAGGGCAACAGCAGCTAGACGCTTGATAACATAATGATCAGAGAAAATACTCTAACACTCACCTTTTTAATAGCCACAATCTGATTGGTGTTCTTATCCCTTGGTTTATGGACAGTAGCAAACTACAGAGAAAGTGATAGTCTCTCATGACGACAGCAGCAGGTATACTCACAAGTAGCATACCATGCACTGCTGTGTCAGAAGCTTGGGAATTGCTATGGTAGATATGGCCTCTGAGCCACCCAGTCCCAGGCTGGAGAGTAGCCCATGTCAGGACTTCCCCTCAGGAGGCCATGAGATCCTGCTGCCACCGTGGTGATAAGGAACAACCTGCCTCCCCCAGCCACCTCCTCAGCGTGAGGCCAGCCCTCTCCCTCTATACCTGCAGCACCTCCCACCTCACTGCAGCCACTCCACTGACAAGAAGGCAAACACCAACGTAATTTGGTTGCCTCAGTAAGCTGCAACTGCATTAGATAACTGTGGTGGTTTAACCTGGTCAGCAGCTAAGCCCCACAGAGCGGTTCGTTCACCCTCCACCCTCCCTCTCTGGGATGGGGGAGAGAAACAGGAAAGTGAAGCCTGTGGGTTGAGATAGAGACAGTTTATTAAGACAGGATAATAATAATAATAATGATAATAGTACGACTAATAATAATGTGTACGAAACAAGTGATGCACAATGCAATATCTCACCACCCGCTGACCGATGCCCAGCCTATCCCCGAGCAGCCGGCCCCCCCACCCCAGCTAGCCACCCCCATATATTGTTCAGCATGACGTCAGATGGTATGGAATACCCCTTTGGCCAGTTTGGGTCAGCTGTCCTGGGTCTGTCCCCTCCCAGCTCCTGCTGCACCCCCAGCCTGCTTGCTGGCAGGACAGAGCGAGAAGCTGAAAAGTCCTTGGCTTGGTGTAAGCACTGCTCTGCAACAATTAAAACATCAGCATGTTATCAACATTCTTCTCATCCTAATCCCAAGCACAGCACCCTACCAGCTACTAGGAGGAAAATTAACTCTGTCCTAACTGGAACCAGGACAGATATCTACCCCTTATTCCATACCATTTATGTCATGCTCAGGTTACACTCTGTCCAATACATTCTAATTAATCACCATTTTCATCTATGATATATAGCAATCATGGTAGTGATGACATACAGTATTATATAATAATTAACATACTACAATTCAACTCATGGGCTATTCTCACCCAGTATCAAATCCCCTTGAGGTACACACCGGACTTCCCCATTCTTTTGCATTACCCACCAAGTGCATCCAGGTCCCTGAGCAAAAGCAATTCCATGAATGGGTTTGCCTTTTCCTGAGGCAGGAGTAGCCCAGACTGTTTTACCCAGCATGTTTCTTACGTGCACTACAGGAACTTTATCCCCTTCTACAGTGCGTAACAGGTTTGATTGGGCAGGTCCAGCTCGGTTGGCAGATCCCCTAGTATTGACTAACCAGGTGGCCTTTGCCAAATGTGTATCCCAATATTTGAATGTCCCAGCACCCATTGCTTTCAGTGTAGTCTTCAACAGTCCATTGTATCGTTCAACTTTTCCAGAGGCTGGTGCATGATAGGGGATGTGACACATCCACTCATTACCATGTTCTTTGGCCCAAGTGTCTATGAGGTTGTTTTGGAAATGAGTCCCGTTGTCTGACTCAGTTCTCTCTGGGGTGCCATGTCGCCATAGGACTTGCTTTTCAAGGCCCAGGAGAGTGTTCCGGGCGGTGGCATGGGGCACAGGATATGTTCCCAGCCATCGGGTGGTTGCTTCCACCATTGTAAGTACGTGGCGCTTGCCGTTGCGGGTTTGAGGGAGTGTGATGTAATCAATCTGCCAGGCCTCTCCATATTTATATTTCAGCCATTGTCCTCCATACCAAAGAGGCTTTGACCGCTTGGCTTGCTTGATTGCAGCACATGTTTCACAATCATGAATAACCTGTGCTATAGTGTCCATGGTCAGGTCCACCCCTTGATCACGAGCCCATCTGTAGGTTGCATCTCTACCTTGATGGCCTGAGGTGTCATGGGCCCATCGGGCTATAAATAATTCACCTTTATGTTGCCAGTCCAGGTCCACCTGAGCCACTTCAATCTTAGCAGCCTGATCCACCTGCTGGTTGTTTTGATGTTCTTCAGTAGCCCGATTCTTGGGCACCTGAGCATCTACATGGCGTACCTTTACAACCAGGTTCTCTACCCGGGCAGCAATATCTTGCCACAATGCCGCAGCCCAGATGGGCTTGCCCCTGCGCTGCCAGTTGTTCTGCTTCCATTGCTGTAACCACCCCCACAGGGCATGTGCTACCATCCATGAATCAGTATAGAGATAGAGAACTGGCCACTTTTCTCGTTCAGCAATATCTAAAGCCAGCTGAATGGCTTTCACTTCTGCAAACTGACTCGATTAACCTTCTCCCTCAGCAGCCTCTGCAACTCGTCGTGTAGGACTCCATACAGCAGCTTTCCATCTCCGATGCTTTCCCACAATACGACAGGACCCGTCGCTGAACAAGGCATATTTCTTCTCATTTTCTGGTAGCTTGTTGTACAGTGGGGCTTCTTCAGCATGGGCCACCTCCTCCTCTGATGATATCCCAAAGTATTTGCCTTCTGGCCAGTCCATAATCACCTCCAAGATTCCTGGGCGACTGGGGTTTCCTATTCGAGCCCGCTGAGTAATCAGTGCAACCCACTTGCTCCATGTAGCATCAGCTGCATGATGTGTAGAGGGGACCCTTCCTTTGAACATCCAGCCTAGTACCGGCAGTCGGGGTGCCAGGAGGAGCTGCGCTTCAGTACCGACCACTTCCGAAGCAGATCGAACTCCTTCATATGCTGCCTATATCTCCTTTTCCGTTGGAGTATAGCGGGCTTCAGATCCTCTGTATGCCCAACTCCAAAACCCCAGGGGTCAACCTCGAGTTTCCCCAGGTTCTTTCTGCCAGAGGCTCCAGGTGGGACCATTCTCCCCGGCTGCGGTGTAGAGCACATTCTTTACATCTAGTCCTGTTCGGACTGACCCCAGGGCTACTGCATGAACTATTTCCTGCTTAATTTGTTCAAAGGCTTGTCGTTGCTCAGGGCCCCATTCAAAAGCATTCTTCTTACGGGTTACTTGGTAGAGCGGGTTTACAATCAGACTGTAATTTGGAATGTGCATTCTCCAAAACCCCACGACACCTAGGAAAGTTTGTGTTTCTTTTTTGCTAGTTGGTGGAGACATAGCTGTTATTTTGTTGATCGCATCCATTGGGATTTGACGACGTCCATCTTGCCATTTTATTCCTAAAAATGGAATCTCTTCTGCAGGTCCTTTGACTTTGTTTTGTTTTATGGCAAAATCGGCCTTCAGAAGGATTTGGACTAATTTCTTCCCTTTCTCGAAAACTTCTTCTGCAGTGTCACCCCACACAATGATGTCATCAACGTACTGCAGGTGTTCAGGAGCTTCCCCCTGCTCCAGTGCAGACTGGATATTTCCATGCCAAATGGTATGGCTGTGTTTCCACCCCTGGGGCAGCCGACTCCGGGTGTATGGGACACCCTTCTGAGTAAAAGCAAACTGTGGCCTGTACTCCACTGCTAGAAGGATGTAGAAAAATGCATTAGCGATATCAATTGTGGCATACCACTTGGCTGCCTTTGATTGCAGTTCGTACTGGAGTTTTAGCATGTGCAGCAGTGCTAATAATAATAATAATGATAATAGTACTAATAATAATAACATGTATGAAACAAGTGATGCACAGTGCAATTGCTCACCACCTGCTGTCCGATGCCCAGCCTATCCCCGAGCAGACGGCCCCCCCCAACCCTGGCTAGCCACCCCTATATATTGTTTAGCATGACGTCAGATGGTATGGAATACCCCTTTGGCCAGTTTGGGTCAGCTGTCCTGGGTCTGTCCCCTCCCAGCTCCTGCTGCACCCCCAGCCTGCCCGCTGGCAGGACAGAGCGAGAAGCTGAAAAGTCCTTGGCCTGGTGTAAGCACTGCTCTGCAACAATTAAAACATCAGCATGTTATCAGCACTCTTCTCATCCTGATCCCAAGCACAGCACCCTACCAGCTACTAGGAGGAAAATTTACTCTGTCCTAACTGAAACCAGGACAATAACACTGCCTGCTCAGCCTCACTCTGTCTCAGCTGCTGCAAGGAAATTCATAGTTATAGACTACAAACTATCGTTTTCTTAACGTTTTCTTAAAATTCAATCCTAGAGGTATCCTTTTTTCATAAGAGAGGTGCTCCAGCCCCTTGATCATCTTCGTGGTCCTCCTCTGGACCCGTTCTAACAGATCAACAT
Source organism: Anser anser (assembly GCF_964211835.1). Lineage (NCBI taxonomy): Eukaryota > Metazoa > Chordata > Aves > Anseriformes > Anatidae > Anser > Anser anser. The sequence goes on along the minus strand of NC_139731.1, from coordinate 5,521,154 downwards.
CCTTCTTGTTCTGGGAGCCCCAGACCTGGACGCAGTATTCCAAGTGGGCCCTCACAAGGGCAGAGTAGAGGGGGACAGTCATCTCCCTTGACCTGCTGGCCACTCCTCTTTTGATGCAGTCCAGGATGCAGTTGGCCTTCTGGGCTGCAAGTGTGCACTGCTGGCTCATGTTGAGCTTTTCATCCACCACAAAATAGCTCCCTTCTGAAACAGTTAATAATTTAAATAATCCAACAACAACCTTTTTTGTTGCCAGCATCAGATCAGATATTCAGGGAAGACAGCTGCTACACAGCTGCCCACTGGATATCACTGCCAGACAGAAGTTTTATAGCTACTAAGAACAACCACAAAGTTTTAATCTTTGAGAATACTTCAGTGTCCCTTTCCTGCCAGTAAAATCATTTCTCAAAAACAGTTATATTGCCAACTTTGTATAATGACTAATTAGACATTTTAATGATGTAGACATCAAATATATTTAATTATTAGTTAGCCATCAACAGAAAATCTCTCAATCACAAATTAATACAGTGTCAACCTTTTTACTCTTCATATTAGGGTTTTTATTAAAGCTATCAGTATACAATTACTTATTATATTGAAGAAATGCCTTTATTATGAATACAATACTTCATTTCTCAACAGTAGCAAATGAACTGTCTTTAGTAATTATTCTGGACCTCCACGCTGTAAAAGAAAAATAGACAGTTAAATATATTCCACTGAAAGTAGGGGAAAGGGAGATCTGATCTTCTTTTGCACTGTTAGAGATTAATAGAGTTCTAATTTTAAATTCTTAGAAATTAAAATCAATATCTAAATAAGAACATGCACTGAGTATGAAAGTGTCAGCACCCATCAGTAACAGCTCAGTTTTGGGGGGGATATATAAAAAAACATAAAAAAAAACACCTGTAGCCTATAAATACAGCTGCTTTCTCCCATTCTGAAGAAACCTGACTGTTACTCACTTTAGAAAGGTGTGATAAACACAACAGTAGTGAACAGAAGGTTTAGAATTATTTTCACTGCCCTAATTCCAAAGTGCAAAGTAAAAACAAAGCCCAGGTCAGCCATTATGATCCTTATGAGAAATCAGAAATCTATTATTTGGCAACAAAATTATTTCAGAACTTACCTTACAGTTTAAAAAATATATATATGCTAGCAGTCAAGGAGTGTATTGCTATGGAAAACAATTCATTTTCTCTTATCATAGTACCCTACTAGTGCATGCAGGAAAACTTATGTCCTCTACTAACATGATTAGACTTTATGTAAACTTGTTTAAGAAAAGCTACATTGGTATCTTTTTTGTTTCAAACTAACACCACTCCAGCTCTTCAAATTTTGTGCATTCTCCCTTTTTAAGTAACAATGTTTACAAGTGAAAATTGTTACAGAAGAAAAGTAAAGTAGGTATTTTTTGCCTTTCATGTAAAATGCCATAATTGCAAATATATTGCAGGAAATATTTATATCAAGTTTAATAAAATGTTTCCACTAATAGAAATCTGAGAGTTAATTTACTAATAACTAACTAACTTATAAAAACGTATAGTTTGAAAAATATTTTGAACTTCAGGTACCTGTTAATAGCCTCTGCTGGTCTATGTACAGACTTGTGCTCCTGTCAAACATATTCAAATTACACATTAATAGCTGTTATAAAACGGTAGTGACAAAAAATAATGTAGGCTATGGCTATTGCTAGCTTTCTGTATCTGTTTAAAGTCTGTACCTCTCTATTCAGTGATATCACAAGCTACTAATGAGTAAGAGTTAGGTACCTTGTGTACTAAGAATTTGTAGTTTGGGTATTGTGCGTCAAAGATAGCCACTAGTGGGATTCTGCAGGGCTCCATTTTAGGGACAGTTCTTTTCAATGCTTTTCTAAATGATCCGGATACAGGACAGTATGCCTATGCATACTAGGCAAGATTGTAGATGATACTAAATTAGGAGCTGTTGACTCCCACAAGGGTAGACAGGCATTGCAAAGAGACCTTGATAGAATAAAGGGCTAAGCAATCACCAACCACATTAAAATTAAAAGAAGAGCCAAGTGCTGGATTCTGCACCTAGGAGAGGGTAATCCTGGATATACATACAGAATGGGGGATGAGAGGCTAGAGAGCAGCTCTGCAGAAAGGGATCTGGGCGTTCCGGTTGAATGCAAGTTGAATATGAGTCAACAGTGTGCCCTGGCAGCCAAGAAGGGTGTACTGAGTCTGGCTGGGATGGAGTTAACTATCCCTGCAATGGTCCATATAATGCTCCGCTCTGCACTTGTAGCTAGAACAGCATTGGTATCACACCAATGTTTTGTCTATTGCTGAACAATGCTGGCACAGCATCAAGACTCTCTCCAACCCCCCCCCCCCCCCCCCCCCCAGCCAGTAGGCAGGAAGTGGTCAAGAAGTGGGGAGGGGACATCACCAGGGCAGCTGACCTAAACCGACCAAAGGAATATTTCCATACCATATGATGTCACACTCAGCAATAAAAGTATCTCGTTATGAAGACGTCTATCCTCCCAAACAACTGCTATGTAGTGGCTGAGGCCTTGCTTCCCAGGGCATGGATGAACATTGCTCACTGATGGGAAGTAGAGAATAATATTTTTCTTCACTCTGTACTTCCATGCGGATTTTGCAGGAAGTCAGCTCATTTAGTGAGGGAAGAAGCTCCACCTAAGAAGTTCTGGGAGGGAGAAGTGGAAGAGGCAGGTAGCTCTAGAGCAGAGCCATCACAAAAACAAGAGGAAGAGACAGAAATCATAAACGAGTCAGAAACCACCCAATCCCTATCCCTGAATGAGTTGCGAGATATATGAAGGGATTTCCGTCGTCACCCAGGTGAGCACATTCTCACCTGACTGTTCCGATGCTTGGACACTGGAGCCAGTAGTCAAGAATTAGAAGGCAGGGAAGCCAAGCAGCTGGGATCCCTCTCTAGAGAAAGGGTCATTGACAGAGAAACTGGGAGAGAGGCACAGGTTCTCAGCCTCTGGAGGCGACTCCTGTCAGGTGTGAAGGAAAGATATCCCTGCAAGGAAGATACTGTATATCAACTGGGTAAGTGGACCACCATGGAGAAAGGTCTCCAGCACCTGAGGGAATTAGCTGTGCTGGAGATGGTTTATAGTGATTTGGACAATGCCCAGACACACAAAGATCCTGATGAAGTCCTGCACACGCCATCCACATGGCGGATGTTTGCACGGAGCACACCATCATGACATGCTAGCACGCTGGCAGCAATAAACTGGAGATATGGGATAGGACCAACAGTGGATGTTGCGTCCAGCCAGCTCCAGCAATATGAGCAAAATCTCTTTGCCCCACTAAGGGCCGTCATCTCAGCGGTGGAGAAACTGTCCCAACGGGTCCATCACCTTGAAGAACATAGATCTTCCTCCTCACCCAGATGTAGCGGTAACTCAGCCGTTAAGAGTCAGCATTTTCCTGCTCGAGGGAGAGAGTACCATGGATGCACAGCACATGGCACACTGTGGTTTTATCTGTGAGACCATGGGGAAGACATGAGGAAGTGGGATGGTGAACATACCTTGATCCTAGCAGCTCAGGTACGTGAAGTACAAGGAAATACAGCAGCAAAAAGTGGGTGTCCTACGAAAATTACTGCTCTGGTTTCTGTTGGGCAGTTCCCCAGAGGGAGTAGAAGGGCTGATATTATTCTTGACCCTGATAGATTCACATTTACAAGACTTAAATGATAGATACTCCAACCAGGATGAGAGGGGCCCTGCCTCTGGCCAGGAAGAGGAAAGGGACAACTAGATTTACTGGACTGTGGGGATCCTATGGCCTGGCATATCAGACCCACAGCAGTACGAGGCTGTAGTGGACACCGGTGTGCAGTGTACCCTAATGCCATCAGGCTACCAAGGGACAGAACCCATCTGTATTTCTGGAGTGACAGGGGGATCCCAGCAGTTAACTGTATTGGAGGCTGAAGTGAGCCTAACTGGGAATGAGTGGCAAAAGCACACCTTTGTCACTGGCCCGGATGCTCCGTGCATCCTTGGCATAGACTATCTTAGAAGAGGATATTTCAAGGACCCAAAAGGGTTCCGCTGGGCTTTTGGCATAGCTGCCTTAGAGACAGAGGACATTAAGCAGTTGTCTACCTTGCCCGGTCTCTCAGAGGACCCTTCTGTTGTGGGGTTGCTGAGAGCTGAAGAACACCAAGTGCCAATCGCTACCACAACTATGCACAGGCAGCAATATTGTACCAACAGAGACTCCCTGATTCCCATCCATAAGCTAATTGGTCAACTGCAGAGCCAAGGAGTGATCAGCAAGACTCACTCAACCTTTAATAGTCCTTTATGGCCAGTACAAAAGTCTAATGGAGAGTGGAGGCTAACAGTGGACTATGAATGAAGTCACGCCACTGCTGAGTGCTGCACATACTAAAACTCCAGTACGAACTGCAATCAAAGGCAGCCAAGTAGTATGCCACAATTGATATCGCTAATGCATTTTTCTCCATCCCTTTAGCAGCAGAGTGCAGGCCACAGTTTCCTTTTACTTGGAGGGGTATCCAGTACACCTGGAATCGACTTCCCCAGGGGTGGAAACACAGCCCTACCATTTGCCATGGACTGATCCAGACCGCACTGGAACAGGGGGGAGCTCCTGAACACCTGCAGTACAGCGATGACATCCTCGTGTGGGGTGACACAGCGGAAGATTTTGAGAAAGGGAAGAAAATAATTACATTCTCCTGAAAGCTGGTTTTGCCATTAAACAGGGTAAGGTCAAGGGACCCGCACAGGAAATCCAGTTCTTGGGGGTAAAATGGCAGGATGGATGTCGCCACATCCCAATGGATGTGATCAACAAAATAACAGCTATGTCTCCGCCAACTAGCAAAAAAGAAACACAAGCTTTCGTAGGCCTTGTGGGATTCTGGAGAATGCATGTTCCAGGCTATAGTCAGCTTGCGAGTCCTCTATATCGAGTGACTCGAAAGAGGAACTATTTCGAGTGGGGCCCTGAGCAACAACAGGCCTTTGAAGAAATCAAGCAGGAAATAGCTCATGCAGTAGCCCTTGGGCCTCTCCATACAGGACCAGCTGTGCAAAACATACTTTACACTGCAGCTAGGGAGCATGGCCTCACCTGGAGCCTCTGGCAAAAGACCCCAGGAGAAACTCGAGGTCGACCTCTGGGGTTCTGGAGCCGGGCCTATCGAGGATCAGAAGCCAACTACACCCCAACTGAAAAGGAGATGGTAACAGCGTCTGAGGGGGTTCGAGCTGCTTCAGAAGTTGTGGGTACAGAAGCACAGCTTGTCTTGGCACCACGGCTACCTGTGTTACATTGGATGTTCAAAGGGTAAATCCCCACTACACACCATGCAACTGATGCTACGTGGAGTAAGTGGATAGCGTTAATTACACAGTGGGCTCGAATGGGGAAACCCAACCACCCATGAATCCTGGAAGAGAGCATGGACTGGACAGAAGGCAGAGATTTCAGAGTATCAGCTGAAGAGCTAACTCGTGCCAAAGCGGTACCACCATATAACGAATTGCCAGAAGATGGAAAGCATTGTTTGGTTCACTGACAGATCGTGTTGCATGGTAGGGAGCCATCGGAAGTGGAAAGGTGCTGTGTGGAGTCCCTCACTATTTGTGGAAGCCATGGAAGAGGAAGACAAGTCGAGTCAGAATACAGAAGTGAAAGCCATCCAACTGGCCCTAAAAATTGCTGAAAGAGAACAGTGGCCAGTTCTCTGTACTTTTCTCTTGCCACCATCTATGAGTCAGTGTAAATATATTCAGTATCTTTATACTGACTCATGGTTGGTGGCAAACGCTCTGTGGAGGTGGCTACAGCAATGGAAACAGAGGAACTGGCAGCACAGAGGTAAACCTATCTGGGCTGTGGCATTGTGGCAAGATATTGCTACCCGGGTAGAGAACCTGGCTGTAAAAGTATGGCATGTAGATGCTCTCATGCCCAAGAGTCGCGCCACCAAAGAATAAGAAAGAGGTGGACGAGGCTTCAAAAATTGAAATTGAAACCCACCAAGGCAAGCATTACGTACTTACCAGAGTAGAAGCAACTACCGGGTGGCTGGAAACATACCCAATAAACATGCCACTGCCCAAAACACCATCTTGGGTCTGGAAAGGCAAATTCTATAGTGCCATGATACACCAGAGATCTGAGTCAGACAATGGGAGTCACTGCTGAAATAATCTTGTCACCTCCTGGGCCAAGAGGTATGGCATTGAATGGGTTCAAGAAGCATTTAGACAATGCTCTCAGAAATATGATTTGGGTTTTGGTGGTTCTGTGTGGATCCAGGAGTTGGAAGGGACCCACAAGTATCATCGAGTCCAGCTCAGGATATTCTATGATTCTGCTGAAGCTCTGAGTACATGCTTACCAAGAATTACAATGTAATACCATATTTGAAACTTTGAAGAACCTGTAGGAATCATATAAAAGCTAGGTAAATACAGAGATTACGCACAAATAAGTGAAACTTACTTTAATATATTCAATCTCTTCATCTGACATAAGTTTTCTTCTGAATTTCTGAGTCAAGGTTCTTGCCAGTTCAGAAGTGTCTGGTGCCCCTTGTACCCTACTGACAGGTGAAATATTTTGGAAGGTCAGTGGTCTGCCTCCTACGGACTCTTGTGCTTTTGAAGCTTGGGGCAGTGGCGTACTTGCTTGTAGAGATTCCTGTACTGAAACACAGAATGTAAAACCATTTACGGAAATATAACAAGAGTGTAAAATGAATTAGATGAATAGTAGATAAAAGTTACCAGTTATTGATGATTAATTTTCCTCATTATAACAAATATTTATAAGAATTAAAATACTCTCCTTTTCACAACCTGTTTTTGTTGTTGTTAAATATATCAGGAGCACAGCGAAAACATTCTGAAATTAAAAGAAAGCATATTTGAGTGGCAGAAATATTGGTGTGGAAACAGAAGATAAATCACCATATATCTTAACAGGCTTTTTTTCCACTGGGAAGCTGCACTTGCAGAAAAAGCATAAAGTATCATAAATGTGTGTGTAGAAAGGGTTATGTAGAAAGATAACAAAGATAACTAAGATCCACTGAAATGATGCTTCTTGTTTACTGTATATGTAAAGACATGAAAAAAAGATAAAGACTTACAGAAAGATAAACTTTACAACAGTGACATACCACAACATGCAGTGCAATGTTGTACTCATTTTTAATATTATATAATGGTAGCATATCAAATTATGTTAATGATGTGCAGAATGAACACCACATATTGGACATCACCAATCAAATTGTTAATGAAATGCGGAAACCAAGGAGAGCATGAAATACTTCACAGAAGACGGCCAGGAGCCAGGCTTAATGAATTCACATTAGAGAAATTGTCTTCAGTTTGAGGATAGGATGACAAAAGGGCAGCATTTATCAAAGGCAGCATTTTGGACCTTAGTTCTGTCCCACCATGGCTGATCTTACAATGAAACTATTAATTTACCAAACCAGGCAGGACTGAGTCTCATAGCACTTACTTCAGAAGCACTCAGGCCTCTATATAAGGTTAAAACACCTGATAAAGCAGAACGCTTCCACAGGATGTCCTTCTCCGTGCACCTGAAAAGTGAGCAAGACAAATGCAACATCTAAACAACTGGGACAGAATGACTATATAATTATAAAATAAGCAGCATCGAGATTGAACAGACCTGGATGAGTCAAAGAATGCAAAGAGTTAAAATGACAGCACTGTCTGTTTCTCTCCTGCTGCCTCCAATAAGATCAGTAAGGACAAAGGAGAGGAGGAGTCTGTTTTAGCCATAGTGAGTATGAGTCAGTATCAGGATAGGGATGTCAAAAAGCTGTAGCAAAATGATCAAACCACTATTGGGTGTTAAAAAAAAAAAAAGACATTCAGAACGTCTCAGTCAGAAGATTGTATCTGAAAGTTGCAAGTTGATCAGGTGGTTCAGGAACAAAGGAAGATCCCAAACAGAGCAAGGAGGAAGAGAGCCCATCTAACGGATCACAATCTGAACAGGGTACATGCCATTAAGCTGAAATTTTAAAATTTAAGAGTAGGAGGCAAAGGGTGCAGAAGATGAAAACAGAAGAAAGCTGCTTATCAGCTTTCTAACAACACACAACTGATAAATTGTTTTGGCTATTAATGACTAGAATGTATTTTTGTTTCAAGAAATAACACACCTTATATATGAAAAACAAGAAACAGTTTCTCCAAGTTTGTTTTATATGCCACAAAAATATTTAGAGATTTTTCTAAGATTTCCTCTTTTGTAGATTTTCAAGTCTGATGTGTAGATGGAATAGAAACATTAGCCAATTAAAAACACAATAAGTCAAGATTCAAAAGTACCAGACCTAATACTGCTGTTGCTTTAGCTCAGATAGTCTCTACTACAATTTTCCCTTTCCTATTTGAGACCATCCTATTGCGGTAGTAATGTGACAAAAGAATTTGGCTGGGCTTTCAAGCATCCATGTCCCTAAAAGTATACTCTTGATCTGCAGAGCTCTGTTTGGCTATGTAGAAGCAGCAATCTAGTACAGTGAAATGCAGTTATTGCTACAGTGTTCGAGCAACATGAGACAGATTGCAATTTACTACCGAGGTGACAGAACCCAATTAGGGTAGAAAGGTCTAACATACTTAAAAGATATAGTCACAAAAATCTTCTGATGAAGAGAGAAACATTAGGTAAATAACATTTTTTTTTTAAGACTGAGAAAGCAATTCACTGGCATGAGAGGTGCTGCAATTGGCTAAACTGTGTACAATGTACAGAATTCTGACAGAAAGTTATTGCAAAAATATTTCCTGAAGAATTCAAAGGTAAGTCAGAAGTGGCATTGATGTGCACTGTAGATACTTTGTAATGTTAATGGATAAACTAAACTTATAGCTAAATCACAGGAGTGATAATGCTGTGGCAAATATATGGTACAGTTACTCATATATTAAGATTCTTCCAATTGTTCTTTACTGAATATTTACTCTTCATATTGTTTTATAAAGTTAAGTGTTTAAAGTCTGAAGATAAGTTTCTGAAATTTAAAATCCAGATGTTTTAGCCATCATTAATGTTTGAATATCAGCAGAAAAGGTGAATCTTCAGATGACTAAACAAACTTTTTGCTTCTAAGAGATCCTTTTAGTGCTGAAAAAAAATGACTCGAGTATCAGGAAAAAAAGATATAGGTAATGAACTAAAAAGAATAAGTCAAAACAGCCATCATTTCTAAACAAATGAGAATAATATAATAGAGCTTCATAATACATCTGCTTTTTTTAGTTTCAAATGCTTTATTGACTCAAAAGGATTATTAAAACAACATACAGCTCATATAACTGATGTCTAAATGTAATGGTATAAGGGATCCTATAAATATCAACATAGCTATAGGTATAAAAATTGAGGTGTCAAAGATGGCCATGAATATATATTTTTTTCTTAACATTAATTAATAGCACTAGGAAACACTTCTTAAAATGTACAGTGGGATGGCTCTTCCAGCTATAATCAGGGTTTTAAATATCACAGACATTGCACACTCCAATTAGGAAAAGAAGGAATAAGGAAAATGCAACATTATTTCTGCAAATTTCATTGAATGCCTAAGGCTGCTTCAAACTGACTTTGGCACAATTACCTCAGGTAAATATTAGTACTTGCAGAAATGTGTAAGTAGGAAAACAACACTGGAAATCTTTGGGAATCTTAACCAAGAAATAAAGACATGCATGTATTATATGTATTCCCACAGTTGTAGAGAGTCTGAAGAGTCAAAAAGTTACCTACAAACTAAAACAAACAGTTTCAGAAACCCTACTCAAAATCAGTTGTCATTTAGTCGAAGCAGAAAAAGCGTGTGCTGGTTCTTGTATAAAACAGGTAATGCAAATAAATGTGGTGCAAGTTTTATTTATAGATGAAATACTTACTTTTAGGTCTGGGACTACTTTTTCTGCCCGGGTACTTAATAGAGTATGTGGCTTGATTACCTAGAACAAGACAAAGTAGTAGGAGAACCAGGGAGAGTAATATGTATTTCTAGACAAATGTTAACTTTACAATAATAAAATGTAACATACGATGTATTAAACAAACTCTTCTATACTGTTGCTTTGTTCACCAAAACTTTTATAAACATTACTTATTTTTTATTTTACCCAAGGAGAAACTTCACCTTTAAAGGTATTCCTCCACCCTAGTGTCCAGAACAGGAATAAGTGTTCTCTTTGTTTTTTTCACAGCAATCAGTACGTATGCAGAAATAGCTATCACAGTGGCATAAATGGAATTATAAAGTTTTAGCACATGGAATTGCAAGCTGTATTTTTTCATCTGGCTGGACAGGATCGACTAGTTTCATTAAGAAAAACAATAAGATATGAACCCTGGTTTTCAAAGCCACTCTGCTTATTTTTGAAACGTGTTTTCAAGAAGACTCCATGTCTCACCTTCACCTTAAAGAGAAGAGGGATGACTTAGAAAGGAGATACTGGCTAGTGCCCTCCCCTTGAACAATGTACAAAAGGGGCAACTCGGGGCTTCCCTGTAGCATCCTTTTCTACCAGAGGTGAAACATGCAACTGAGAGAGGGAGTTAGGAGAACCTTATCAAGTAGAGATAGAGCGCCGACGGCATTAAACCAGGATGCTACTTAGTGTCTTTGCTAACTATGGTGCATTGTGCAAATTAACTAAAGCAAGCAGCCTTGGGCCCCTTACCAAGGTCAGTCTCCTAATAAGAGAGTGAGCCTATCTTAAGAAACTGGTAGAAACTGGTCCTGCAGATGGACAAGAGCCAAGGAGCAACTGAGTCTGTGCAAAGACAAGAGGTCAACTAGCAGTGACGAGGAAGAGTCATCAATCTTCATCCCCACGACCCCCGATGACCACCACCAGAATACACTGTGCAAGCGCAGATGGGAGGAGTTTATGGAAATGACTCCTTGGAACTAATTTTAATATGAAGCGGGGACAGGTTATGAATATGTATAGGCGTATTGTGAAACTTCATGCATATGTAACTCTTTACTGCATATAACCAAGGCAAGTTGCCGCGTCAGGCGCGCACGACTTTGGCGGGACTACCCCCCGTGCTGCCCAGCGCTGAATAAACATACCTACTTCACAATCTTACTGATTGTGGAGTCCGTTTTCCGCAAGTCACAACGGGGTCGAATGACTAGACAGCACGAGTAGGGTAAAAACATGTTTACCGCCTAGGACGTACCGCACACGCTGGAATTACTCCAGGACAAAAGCGACCCCGCACAATAGAGGAGGCGCAGAACAAGCTTGCCTTGGAATTTAGTACCGAAAGGCACAGCGGCGCGCAGCCAGCGCTCCCCGGGGTAGCTCCGCAGCGCCGCAGAGCCGGGCCGGCCCTGCCCCGCGCCAACGACCCCTCCCCGCGCCAAGGACAGCGGCCTCCCCGCCGGCGCCTCAGACCCCAGCCACCTCAGGCCCCGTCGGCTGTGCGCGAGGTCCGCCGCCCGCGCTGGGCTCCCAGTCCCCTCTCCCTCAGCCGTGCCCCGGTCGTAGAGCGAGCGCCACTACCTGAACGACCCTAGTAGCAGCCGTCATCTTACATAGTGACAACCGGCCGCCGCAGCACCCCACCCGCTGTGAACCGGACCACGCCAGGGGGAGGGCTGGGCGGGAGTGAGGGAGGGAGCGGAGCTTTTCCGTGGCCTCTACAGTTACAGGGGGCGCGTGGAAGAAGGGCTTTATGATGACGAACTCTGTTAGTCTCGTCGGTTTGCACCTGAACCCTGGGAAACGAAACGAAAGGGCAGGTGTTCCCTCAGGTGTCGGCCTGTACTTCCCCCGTACACCCACGGTCGCTGCTGTGAGAAACGCTCCGTAGCCAATAACTTAGGCTCAGGCGAGGATCTCAGTGAAGTAGTAATTTATTCGCGATTGCAACGGCAGGCACCCTACAAGCAGGAGCGCACCTAATGGTTCCAAAACACAGTTCATATACTTTTTGATGAAAGGACCCTCCCCTGTTTCCCCACTGAGTGGGTAATCCAGGTTCACAATCTATCTGATGCTTCACAGGCCTTCAGTTGCCGGCCTGTTAAATTTCAAATTTCTTTTGACTTTTTTTACTGTTTGAAGTGGTAATGTTTCTTCCCTTATCTGACTTAACACTGTGATTTTCACCTAATTGTTCTAAGGAGTCTGGTTGTCTGCATTTTACAAGGTCACCTGCTAAGTTTCCTTATCACTGCAAGCATATCTCAATACCACACTGCTTACCTTTAAACAATGTAACTCTGCAAAAACATTTTTATTCCCACAATTTCCCCCTTTTCTTTTTTTTATAAATTGTTGATTTTTGCAAAACTTTTCTCTAAGTTGTAATTTGGTAGATTTCTTCTTCTTCTTCACCTTCTTTGCTTTCCGTCTCCTCTAAGATCATCACCTTATCTGAGTAGGGTGGTGGCTTCATGGTCATTTGTTTCAGTAGTGCAGTTTCAATTAACCACTGTAGTAGTCCTTTTACACAGGGGATAATGCAACAACCAACGGCTGTCAAAACTCCTGCTACTATGATCAAGGATGTAAATATGCCTTTTTCTGCCAATTCACTGGCAAGGGTGGTAAACCCTTGCAATGCTCTAGTTACTATGCCATCCGGGGCAGTATTGTTGGGTATAAAAGTGCAACAATGGTTGCTCAGTATCACACACACACACCTCCTTTCTCCACAAGCATCATATCTAATGCTATTCTGTTTTCCCAAGACATTTTGCTGGTGGCATCTAGTTGTTCAGCGATTCCTCTTATCGCATCCCTTGTATAATTTATGAATCTCTGCTGATTATAATAAATATAATTAATCCAATCCACATTCTTATTGATTGTTACCCACCAGAACAGTGACTCAAACCCTGCAGCAATTTGATTTCTGGCTTCCTGTTCATCGGGAACTCCTCTAGGCACCCCAATAGAATCTATGTACGCTCTATCATCAAATGATACTCCTAAGCTTCTTTTACTTCTTCTGGGTATTTGTGATGTTTCTCTTTCAAATGCCAGGGTGAAGGGTATAGCTAATTGAACAAGTGCACAAGTGCCTCCCCAGTTAGATGGTAGGGTGGACCGTAAGATCTTCCCTCCACAGTACCACCAGAGATCTGTCCTGGGGATCTCAAGTCCTGAGCAGTTTCCCATCAAGTCCTCGGTAGCATTCAAGGTCCTCGTGCGCAAGGCAAATTCTCCCAGATGCCGGGTAGCACTCACACCCTGCCGTGAGAGGCAAGCTGTATGGTTACCTATAGCTGTAGAGAATGCAGGGGGAGCCCTGATACTGCTATCACGCAAGGAAGGGAAGAGCAAAGAGAGAGACTTACAGGCCTCATTTCCCCAGGCAGTCTTGTCTTGGTACAATGCAATCATACATCGCATCCCCTGGGAATCCTTGGTCCATCCCAATGGGAAGGGCACTATCTGGGCAATCGGTCGTCCCGAGGCACAAGCATAGCAATCGCTATGGTTGAGACTCTGGACAGTATATTTGACCCATTCTATCCAGGCATTCACATCCCCATACCCTGTTTCAATCTCAAATGTTTGAACTGCCGCATTTCAAAGAGGGCCTCCTGTTTTCTCTCCTGTTTTCTCCTCGAGTTTCTCCCTTTCTCTGATGGCAGTAGAGGATCGTTTCCATACAGCTATTCTCAATCTGGCTGTTGGGTCTCTCCCAGTTATTTGTTCTCTCTGCTCAATTGTCCTTGGGCATTTAAATCTCCACAAGCCAACACCTCACAAGCATCAAACGTGACAGATTGTGGTACATAACCCTCTGTCACATTCACCCCTATTTTTATGGGGTATCCTCGTCTTACTATTATCTGGTCATGCCTTTTCCAAGTTGCCAATTGACCAAGGCTTTCTCTGAGGCTTACAATCACTAGAAACAAAATTAATAGTTGATTTTTCCCTGTCATTATTTTTAACCCTTAGGTTTCCAAATAATTATCAATACAAATAATAAGATATATGTACACTACTACTAGAACAAAAACCCCTTGGGAGCACTTTGATTCGCTATAGGCCAGTCCTTTCTCTCAATCACAAGTCACACTCATTAGTTACCTGTGAAAATAAAAGGTTAGTTTACAATTGTAAGCTTGTATCCCGCTCAGAGTCCACTATGAGATTTTTCTCTTCGATTTCAACTTCCAGCAAGTCTTCTGTAGGAACAGCTTCCCAGGTACTAGGGTCGACAGATGCCTTCACTCGAGTATAGTGAGTCCAACCTTTTTCCGCAGTTCTTACGACTGTTTCAGTAGTTAGTAGTACTTGCAATAGTCCCTCCCATTCAGGCCAGAGTTTTGATTCTTTTCAGGTCTGAATCAGGACCCAATTTCCTGGTTGATGGTGGTGAATGGGGAATTCCAAAGGTGGGGTTTGAGCCAACAACTCACGGGTCCTGAGAGATGACAAAGAAGAGGACAACCCCAGAATATAATTCTTAAGAAAACTCTCTCTTGTTTTGAATTGTGGTATCTCATCCCTTCTGCCCAGATAGGGTAATCCAAACAGCATCTCATATGGTGAAATTCCTATATCGTTTCTTGGTGCTGTTTGATCCTGTGTGTTAAACACAGGATAATGTTGATCCTGTGTGTTTAGGAGTGCTAAAGGTAAGCATTTTACCCAAGGAAGTTGGGTTTCTAACACTAATTTAGTTAATTGCTTCTTTAATGTCTGGTTCATTCGCTCCACCTTCCCAGAAGAGGAGGGGTGCCAGGGGGTGTGAAAATCCCACTCAATCTCTAAGGCCTGCATTAACCCTTTCAGTACTTGTGAAGTGAAATGTCTTCCTTGATCTGAATCAATGTTTTCAGCTATCCCATATCTAGGGACTATTTGCTCCAGTGACACCTTAGCCACCGATAAGATACCGAGGGGAAAGCTTACACCCATCCAGTCACGTGGTCAACTAGGACATACAAGTACTTAAGTCCCCCTACTTTAGGTAACTCGGTAAAGTCTACCTGCATACTTTGGAAAGGTCAAATCCCTGGCTCCCGTCCCCCTCTAGGTGGGTTACGGATGACGTTTTTATTTACCTTTTGACATATGGCACATCCTCTGCATATTTGCCTCACTAAAGTGTATATTCCTACACAGACATACTTTCTTAGCACAACATCACACATTGCTTGCACCTCCCAATGACCCTCTTCATGTAAAACAGTTAATATTTGCCTCATTCGTGCTTTATTCACCATTTCTCTCCCATCAGGGAGTATCCATTTTCCCTCAGACTTCGTGGCTCCTGATTCCTTAAAAAAATCTTTCTCTTAAAACTGTTTAATTCTTTCTTAGTTTTCAGCAATTCCCTGAATCCTCTCTGGATTTATTCTTCGTTTTCCCTCAGACATTAGATGCCTTAAATACTTGACTTCTCTTTCTACATATTGTAATTTATTTTTCAATACTCCCAAGCCCTGCTTTCCCAGAAAGTTGAATAGCTTGTTAGTAGCTTCCTTCACAACTGTTTTCTCCTGTACTGACAATAAAAGATTGTTAGCGTAGCAACCACATAACCACCAAGTGATTATATGAAGGTGCTTTATTCAGCGCTGGAAGCCGGGGCAGGTGCCCAAATCTGGCTTCAAGTCCCGTTACTTCCCAGCCGTTATTTATACATACAATATTGCGTCAGGTATACATATTCATTACAGGTTGCAACATCAGCCTCGCTTTTCATTCTAATTAGCTCCCCTCCCCTTTGCACATGCGTGGCGCACTCTGGTGGTCGTCCAGGTGGTCGTCCAGATGAAGTAAGGAGTCTTCCTCTCCGCTGAACTCTTTCACCTTTCTCACTCGACGCATGCTCCCTCCGCTCCTTGGTTCTGCTTCAACTCATTTCATCATCTCCAGGCCCTTATCCAAGGTCAGGTTGTACCTATTCCCTCCCAGGGTTCCCCTTCAACGATTCCTTTAAATGTTCAGTGTACTCCCTAGGTTTCCAGTATACATAGATTACTTGATAATGTAAGTACATTTAATAATATTTAATTATACCGTATGATCCATCACCTGAGAAACATTAATAGAACATCCATTCAATTCTCCCCAACACTAACATTTCCCCCCTTTGAAAATACTTCACTCATACCAAGAGCAAGTATTTTCATTACTATTAGGTTGAATCAGGTTAGTAGAGGTTAGTGAGTATAACTTGATATAGAGATTAGTAAGTATAATCTTAACGCATCTTCGTTAGTCTACTATCTTATTGATTCCTCTATGCCTGCTTGTTAACGCTAGTACTATAGGATGGGGGTGGAGTAAGTGGGATAGGGTGTTCTGGGTGATTCCCAGTAACCTACTAACCTCCTTAACCACATTGGCAATGAAATGTGGTCCCCTGTCTGAAGAAATACCCAATGGTACACCAAATCTAGGGATTATTTCCTGTAGTAACCATTTTACCGTTTCCTTTGCTTGGTTGGTGCGACAGGGAAGGGCCTCCGGCCATCCTGAAAAAGTATCAACCCCTACCAATAGGTATTTATAACCTCTTGCTTTAGGCAGTTCCACGAAATCTATTTGCCAGTAATCTCCAGGCTCTATTCCAGCTCTAATTCTCCCCATCTCAGCATGTTTCCTTGCTACCGGGTTATTCTTTAAGCAAAGCTCACATTCTGACATTACTGACTTTGCCATTGTTAACATGTGTACCGAGATGACACCTCGTTTCAAATAGGTCACCATTGCTCCTGCACCCCAGTGACATTCATTATGTTTTATTTGTAAGATTTCTCGCATTATTATAGGAGGCACTATGAGTTGTCCTGTCGTAGTCACATACCATCCGTCAGGATTCTTCCGGGCCTTCATCAAATTTGCAAGTCTCTCATCTTCTGCTGAATACTTTGGGTCTTTAGGTAATTTAAAACAAGAGAGGCCTACCTTCGATGGAATTAGAGCCATTACTTTCCGTACTTCACGCGCGACCTTCCGGGCCGTCAAATCTGCCAATCTGTTACCTTCTGCAATCTCTGACATCCCTCCTTGATGAGCTTTACAATGCATTATGGCCACCTGTTGGGGTTTCTGTACAGCTGTTATTAATTTCAATATTTCTTCCTGATATTTTATATTAGTCCCTTGTGAGGATAGCATTCCCCTTTCTTTCCATAATGCCCCATGTACGTGGACTACCCCGAATGCATATTTTGAATCTGTCCAAATATTCACATTCTTACCCTCGCTTAGTTCCAGGGCTCGCGTCAGGGCGACTATTTCTGCTCGTTGGGCTGAAGTCCCCGGAGGTAGGGAATTTGCCTCGATCACTACCTTTGATGTAGTTACTGCGTATCCTGCATAACGAGTCCCATTTTCCACGAAGCTGCTTCCATCCGTGAAAAGTTCCCAGTCTGGTCTCTCCAGAGGCTGATCTTTTAAGTCTGTTCTGCTGGCATAGGTATGTTCGATGATCTCCACGCAATCATGACTGAGGTCTCCTTCCTCCGCAGTTGTTCCTAGAAACACTGCTGGGTTCAATAGGTTAGTAGTTCTTAAGATTCATTCGGCTGGGCGATAGCCAATGGCCCCCCTTTTGCCTGTATTAAAAGGACTGTGGCTGCCATGGCCCTTAAACACGAGGGCCATCCGGCGCTTACCGCATCCAATTGTTTAGAAAAATACCCCACAGGTCTTTTCCAGCTCCCAAGTCGCTGGGTCAGTACTCCTAATGCCAATCGTTGTCTCTCATGCACAAACAGCTGGAAGTCCTTTGATAAGTCCGGCAAGCCCAAGGCAGGCGCCTTTATCAGGGCTTCTTTTAATTTCTTAAAGGCCTCTTGTTGTGGCTTCCCCAGGTAAATGTACAGGCCTTTTGGGTTTCATAGAGGGGCTTTGCTATGAGTCCATAGTCCATTACCCACAGTCTACACCACCCGGCCATACCTAGGAAAGCCCGTAGTTCGTGCAGATTTCGCGGCTCGGGGATTTCACAAATAGCTTGTATTCGGTTAACTCCCAATTTTCTTTGTCCTTGAGAAATTTCACATCCCAAATAAATTACTGTTGTGCACGCGATTTGTGCCTTTTGTTTAGAAACTTGTACCCATTTAGTCCCAATTGATTCAAAATATCAACAGTTACCTGAATACATTCTGACTCTCCTTCGGTAGCTATTAATATATCGTCCACATATTGTAACAGCAGGTATCGATCCTTTGGTACCTGAATTTGTCCTTGGTTAATCCAATCTTCTATTTCTTTAGCTAGTTGACTGCCGAAGAGGGTCGGGCTATTCTTGAATCCTTGAGGCAATCTTGTCCAGGTCAGTTGCATCTTTCGTCCATTCCGTGGACTTTCCCATTCAAAAGCAAAAAGTTTTCTACTATCCTTGTCAATGGGTATGCAGAAGAAGGCATCTTTAAATCAATTACAGTAAACCACTTATATTTTTCTTTTACAGATGTTAACAATGTATAAGGATTAGCCACCACTGGGTGAATATCTTTTGTTATTTCGTTTATTGCCCTAAGGTCCTGCACTAGCCTGTATTCCCCATTAGGTTTCTTTACTGGGAAAATTGGGGTATTATATTCAGATTTGCATTCCTCCAGAATGTGGTAGCTAAGAAATTTATCTATAATCTTTACTATTCCTAGCCTAGCTTCTAGCTTCAATGGGTACTGTTTAATCCGTACCGGTCGGGCCCCTTCCTTAAGTTCAATTTTTACTGGCTGGGCTACTTTTGATTTTCCAGGCACGTCCGTTTCCCAAATTGCAGGCATTACTGCATTTTCTACCTCTTTTGGGATATGAGGAACAGCCTTCTCTTTAATCATTAATATTTGTCCCACTTTTGATTCCGGGATTCTCATAATCAATTCTCCATCTTCAAACATTATAGTTTAGTTAGCAAATCCCGTCCCAAAAGAGGAATAGGGCATTCTGGTACATATAAAAATTCATGCGTAATTTCTTTACCTCCAAACTGTAAATCAAGGGGTTGTAAGAACGGCCGTATTTCCTCCTTCCCGGTGGCACCTACAATAGTAGTTTTCCTTTCCCCTATCTTACCACTTAATCTATTGAGTACTGAATATGTGGCCCCTGTATCAATTAAAAATTTTACTTCCTTATTTCCTATTTGAATTTTTTACCAAGGGCTCTTTAGTTTCTTTCAATCTCTCTAAAAAGGCGGAAGGTGATTCCGCTTTTTCTTGCCTGACATTATACAATTTTGACCAATTTATGGTCCGGGGCATGGCATTCTGTACCCCGATTTGTACCCAATCTTGATATCTCTTCAGCCTCCTTATTCCATCCCCTGTGTTATAATCCCACTGGGGATCCTCGGTGGGGAAGTTTTGATCTAGATTTCCAAGCACTAATCCATTACGTGTATCTTCTCGGGCTCTCTCTCTGGCTGCCCGTAATACCATGTCCTTTTCTGTTGAATCCATCAAAGTATCCAGGATCACCTGGAGATCATCCCAATCGGGATTTTGGGTTTTAATTATCATTTTCATTATCCTAGCTACTTTATCTGGGTTTTCCCTGTAGGTGCCGGCTGCTTGCTTCCATATCATTAAATCCCCAGCTGAAAAAAAGGCACCTTGACATATACCGGTCCTTCTGTCCCCACTCCTTGCCTGAGGGGAGCGATTATTTTCCCTCCCTCTTCATTTATAGTTTCTCCTGCCCTTCGCTGTTGCCGGGTCCTATGTGACACGGGGAGACTAAAATCGGGGATTCTCCATCACTACTGCTATCTTCCTTTTCTCTTTTCCCTCCCTGTCCTGGCTCTTCCGGCGGAGCCGACGGCGCAACTTCCAGATCAATATTTCCATTATTCATTTCCCATAATACTTATTATTCTCTATTGCCTGATGCTGTATACAGCGTCCCTCCTTAGTACATGCACAACAACGTTCCTCAGTTGAAACCTCAAGCACCATTATTCCACAAGCATGCTGCCATTCAGGCTTTCGGCGCAAATAAAAGAATAATTCCACATACGGCAGTTCATCATATTTTCCTTCCCACTTACAAAATAGCATTAATTGTAAAATTGTATTATATTGCAATGTTCCATTCTCAGGCCAAGTTTCTTGGTCCTCTAGTTTATACTGTGGCCACCAAATGTTACAATAATCAATCAGCTTTCCTTTCCGCATTTCTTGACCAAAACCTCCCTCTTTCCAGTGTGCTAGCAAACACCCCAGCGGGGATGTCCGCGGGATAGGTACATCTTTTCCCAGAATTTCTTTAATCTTTTTCATTTTGAGCTTATGATACGGACCCAAAAGCTGCCGGAGCAGCAACACACTCTCCCGGAAGCTGCTGGAGCAGCAACACACTCTCCCGGAAGCTGCCGGAGCAGCAATACACTCTCCCGAAAGCTGCCGGAGCAGCAACACACTCTCCCGAAAGCTGCCGGAGCAGCAACACACTCTCCCGAAAGCTGCCGGAGCAGCAACACACTCTCCCGAAAGCTGCCAGAGCAGCAACAGCACACTTTCCAGAAGCTGCCGGAGCAGCAGCGTGCTTTCCCAAAAGCTGCCGGAGCAGCAGCGTGCTTTCCCAAAAGCTGCCGGAGCAGCAGCAGCACGCTTTTTACATACCAGTAATACCAGGTGCTGACCCTTCAGCACAAACCAATACAGTTACCAATGCCGAACCTGCAGAGCTTTCGCTCTGTTTAACGGACGGCGCCTAGGCTTACCCCGGGAGCTCCCTGCCCAACCGAGCGTGGCTTTCGCCGCGTCTGACCGGCAGGCTTTCCCAACCAAATCGGTACCGAATACCCAAAGTTGAAAGCACCTTTGCTTACCACTCCAGTGGTACGTCGTGAGCAGCGGAGGTCGGTCGTGGTCGACTGCTCCCCGAGAATCCCTCGGTGCCGGCTGGAGCGAAACCGAGACACGATCCGCCTCAGCAGTGCCCACGCAGTCCCATCTGGGTCGCCAAAATGTTAGCGTAGCAACCACATAACCACCAAGTGATTATATGAAGGTGCTTTATTCAGCGCTGGAAGCCGGGGCAGGTGCCCAAATCTGGCTTCAAGTCCCGTTACTTCCCAGCCGTTATTTATACATACAATATTGCGTCAGGTATACATATTCATTACAGGTTGCAACATCAGCCTCGCTTTTCATTCTAATTAGCTCCCCTCCCCTTTGCACATGCGTGGCGCACTCTGGTGGTCGTCCAGGTGGTCGTCCAGATGAAGTAAGGAGTCTTCCTCTCCGCTGAACTCTTTCACCTTTCTCACTCGACGCATGCTCCCTCCGCTCCTTGGTTCTGCTTCAACTCATTTCATCATCTCCAGGCCCTTATCCAAGGTCAGGTTGTACCTATTCCCTCCCAGGGTTCCCCTTCAACGATTCCTTTAAATGTTCAGTGTACTCCCTAGGTTTCCAGTATACATAGATTACTTGATAATGTAAGTACATTTAATAATATTTAATTATACCGTATGATCCATCACCTGAGAAACATTAATAGAACATCCATTCGATTCTCCCCAACACTAACAAGATCATCCACATATTGTAACAGTAATTCCTCCTCGGGAGGTTGGAATTGCTCCAAAATCTGTTCTAGAACTTGCCCAAATAAATTGGTGGCCCTGTAAACCCCTGAGGTAAAATTGTCCATCTGTATTGTTGCTTCCGCCCCATTTCAGAGTCTTTCCACTCAAAGGCAAATATATCTTTGCTCCCAGGGTCTGAGAGCACCCCATTAATAACACCGTTATTCCAGCCTAACAATTTACTATTTGAATGCCCAATTTCATCATCAAATCCCTTCCCAACAAGTTAGTCCCTGTCTCGGGTACATACAATAATTGCCCAGAGATCATTTTATCCCCTAGTCTCAGCCTGGTATCCCCCAAAAGTGGCACTGTTATCCCAGTCCCTTCTACCCCCATCACTTTTTAGGGTTTCATTAGTTAATTTAATCCCTGATACTTTACAGGCCAGTAATGATCTAGCTGCCCCAGTGTATTGGGTTCACATGGCAAGGTTGGGGGGGGGGGGGGGGGGGCGGCTGCAGTGGCAGCCCCCACGAGGAGAATCCAGAAACCGCCCCGTGGCAGATAATGGACAATTTCATCCATCCCCAAACGGGCCCACCGCTGCCCAGAGCCAAGCCATGAGCAACACAGTCCGTGCCTCTGTGAGAGCACATCCACGAAAACAAACAAACAAACAAACAAAAACCTGCTGCTCAACAGCAGCTGGGAGAGAGAGGAGCGAGAAACCTCCCCGCAGACACCAAAGTCAGCGCAGAAGGAGGGGGAGGAGGCGCTCCAGGCGCCGGAGCCGAAGCCCCCCCTGCGGCCTGTGGAGAGGCCCCTGGTGGAGCAGGCTGCCCCCCCCACCCCTCTCCTCCCCTGTACTTGGGAAACTGACCAAACACCACAGCAAATATACCAAAACTTCTAGACTGTTACTTAGATAATGCCTACATCCTCTTTCCCTGCTCATTCAACTTCAAAGAGCTCTGTCAAACACTACATACCACACCTTTAACACCTTCAATAACCCTTTTTAACACTTCTTTCTGTCTTCCTCCAGCCTGTACTTTCCCATTTTCCTTCTCTCCTCCTTCTTCCACTCCGGATATTCCTATTTGAAGTGACAGGCCTGGCCACACTTCAAAGCCTGTCCCTCAGGTTTCCTTGCCTGCCAATCCTTCATCTCTCTTCCTCTCCTTTCCATCCCGGCCCTGACTCCTCCTGAAAATTTTCTTCCTCTTTCTCCAACCCTCTGCCTCACTACCTGCTACACTGTCAATACCATTAGTTTCGCTCTCTGCTTTTCCTTCTCATCTCCCCTCCTGACATACACCTCCAGGGCCTCCTGCAGGAGGGCCCCCCACAGTGACTGTTCACTACATCCCCCCACCTTCTGGAGCTTTTCCCCTGTATCTTGCCAGGCTTTAACCACAAAATGAACTTTCAAGAGCCCTTGGGATACCGGGTCCTCGGGATTCATCCCCGAGTACTTTCTCATTCTGACCCTAAATCTCTCATATGATTTCTGTGTTGCGCATTATTATTATTCCATCCAGAATTGACAAGTGGTTATTTCTGCCCTGCCGGTATTACCCCTGGTCCTGGAGGATGAGCTCTCTCCCATTTTTGTATAGCAGCTCTCCTCCTGATCATTCCCATTTCTTTCCCTGTAAACAACATATTTATATACATAATTCCCCCCCCAGGAGTATAAGTTAGGTCCTAGGAACTGGTCCAATAGTTCAGCTAGCCTGTTGGGATCCTCAATTAAAGACTTCATCTCCTTCTTAAAACTCCTAACCTCTCTGCTGGTAAGGAGAGAGGGGAATTCACCTAAGAGGATACAAAAGTAATGTTAGTACTGTTAGTATAAGGGAAGGCAAAATTCTCAGTCTCTCTTCTACCTTGTTCTAATTCTTGCCAGAGCCTAGAGTACGCTCCTTCTCTAGGGACAGTGTTAATTACAGTCCCTGTCTCCCTGGAGCGGCTGCTGCTGGTGCAATATTGGGATTATAGGGAGCATAACTTGGCTCCTTCTCCGAAAAAAAAAAAAAAGGAATCTTATTGTTTACATATAAATTTAAAGCCTGAATTTTCATCAGACCCGTATTTTGGCCAAAATACTGCTGTTTCCTTAATTGGTTCTTTTGTCCAGACTGATACACAATATTTAACCTTTTTATTTTTTTCTTTCTTTTATCATCTCCTCTAATTTTGGGATTATTTTTCCAATTTCTTATCATTCTTCCAGAAGGACTGTCAGTAGACACTCCCCCAGGGATATCTCCCTGTCCCCTGGAACTCATATTTCCCATTTTTCCTAGCCCTTGTCAGTGTGCTGCTACAGAAATTTCCCTCCTGCAGGGTACCACGCACTAACGTTTCGATTCTGGAAAATGGGGGTGTACTGCCAAGCACTTTACCGTGCAAGGGGTACCGCACACCTATGAGTTTACCAGATTCCCTGGTGTATTGCCAAGCACTTCCCCGTGCAAGAGCTACCATACACCAAATTTCCCTGGTGTTCTGCCAAGCACTTCCCCGTGCAAGGGCTACCATACACCAAATTTCCCTGGTGTACTGCCAAGCACTTCCCTGTGCAAGGGCTTACCGTACACCAAATTTCCCGAGACTCTTCCTTTCTGTCTCTTATCTCATGCTTTGTCCGTCTCCGGCCGCGCCCCTCGCGGAGCTACGGAACCGCGGATCAGGACTCCACACTCGCTTCATACAAAAGTACGTCTCAATCACACATCACACAGAGTCTCACCCGACCCCCAAGGCAATACTTAATATTTCTTACCTTGGTCTGTGCACAGAGTTACCGGATCAATTCTTAAACTCGGAGTGCCTACCTTCTTCCCTTCCCCATGTAAGGAATAGTCCAGCAATTCGTGCCACTAAGGGGTGTGAAGGGTTAACATTGAGGCCTGGGTTTAGGCGAGAAGAGAACAAAGGGATTTCTTCAGAGAAAAACTGCTGACTTTGCACAGATGTGCAGTAACTTCTGACAGCCGGCCAAGAGACCACTAGATAAGGAGGAAGAATACGAGCCTCCCTGTCCGAGCGGCCCCCGAGAAACTAACAGAGACTGATAAGCAGGCGCACCTGGGAGGACTTCGGATTCGGGAAACCAATTATAATAACCCTGCCTCTTCTAGAAGTAGTAATGAATATGTATTAGCCTAGGAGCATAAAAACCAGCCGCCTTACGTAACAGGTGTGCGTCCTGGTGGAGCAGAGACTCCCGGCGCACCCAGCGCTGTTTGCTTGCCTCTATTCATTTAATAAATTGTAAACTTTGATTGTAATCCTATTTGGGACTCAGTCATTTATAACAATTGGGGGCTCGTCCGGGATGGTCTTGGTTCCTGAATTCTGACTTGATCTAGGAGGGGCGCCCCCACCATTTGGTGGCTCCTGTTCGAGTCAGGTCGGGGCTAATGCCATCTTGAACCTGAATAAGGGCAAGCAAAGATTTAGATTTTTTTATGAGCTCCCTTTGCCGGCTGCAGCACTATATTTTGCCCGTAATTCTGCGCGCGAAGATCCGAACGAAGACGACGGAGTCGCAAGTATTTAAGGCGTATACCGTTCGGTTGGGTGGGTTTCGGTTGCCTGTGTGTGTGTGAGAGTGTGATTGAGACGGAACGTAGTTCCGAAGCGATTGTGGAGGTCTTCTAACCGCGGTTCCAATCTCCCGCGAGGGACTTGGCCGGTGAAGGACCGAAGCGATTCCTATAGGATTCGTGGGTGGGTGATAGGTCCTAAACCCCCTGCAAGACACTCTCACTAAGGCAACCAAGGGCTGTAGGAATTGCCACAGTAAAATTCCTAGATGGGTCAGACAAAATTGAAGACCCGGGACCAGAGAAAAGGGAGCAAATTACCAGACATACCACCAGAAAGTCCATTAGGGATAATGATTAGAAATTGGAACGATAGGGGCCCCAGAAAAGGGAAAAAGTAAATTAAAAATGGTTCAGTATTGTATGACAGAATGGCCAAAGGAGCCTTTAAGACCACATGTCTTTTGGCCCGTTTTCGGATCCTTTGAAGACTGGGTTTGCCAGGCCTTAAATATACATGTTAATTCAAAGGAACCTTTTAGCCAGGAGGAAAGTGATTATGCAGGATTATGGATCAGGATCTCACGTCCTTTTCCAGCCTCAATATTTACACTAAAAGCAGACGAGAAGTTTGACGAAGAAGAGAACAAAAAAATAAAAAAATAAAAAAAAAAGGAAAAAGAAAAAGATGATGAATGGGAGTCATTGGATAACCTACCACCTCTATATCCTAACAATCCACCCCCGGTGGTGCATCTTGTAATCCTGTTTTGTTCTTAAATGTTTTGACTGTGTCAAGGAGGAAGGTGGGAGCATTATCTAAGTAACAGTTTAGAAGTTTGGGTATATTCGCGGTGGTGTTCGGTCAGTTTCCCAAGTATCGGGGGAGAGGGGCTGACTGATTATCAAAGTGGTAGAACGGAGAGTCACTTCTTTGGTGGTTCGGGCCTGAGCCCTGGGAATTTGGTAAGAAGGGGGAGAGCGAATTTATTTAGGCCTCAATACCTTTTTAAACCCCCATCTTGACGGATACACAGGAGTGATTCCTTGTTTTGTGTAGGCTTACTAACAAAGTGCATGAGAAAAATTAGCATTTGGCTTGAAATTCGGTCTTATTGAAATGTAAATTTTGTGGAAAAGGTGTTATTGTTTGTCTAGAAGACAGAAGGCTGAGTGCTTCAGGTGTTTTTCCGAAGTCCTGCGGATTTATGATTGGAATGGGGCTCATTAATAATCTGAAATAGTAAAGTTTGTATGTGGAAAGAAGAGTTTAATCCCAGAGAATTGGGACATTTGGGAAGAAGATTAGGAAAAGATAGTAAAAACCTGCAATAAAAAGGTTTGCGTGGAAATTGAAACAAGGGACAGTAACTAATATAAATAAATAAAAGGGAATGGGAAATCAAGGAAAAGGGGAAAATCCAAAAAAAAAGACGTCCTAAAAAAGAAAAAGCCTCCTTGGGTGCATATTGGCACATTGGAAGGATATTGTTAGAAATGGGGGCACAGAAAGCAAGAGGACTTTCACTAAGTATTGCAATCAATGGTGGCCACTATATAAACTAAATGGCCACTTTATGGATCAATCGACTATAACAGTGTCTTGCAATTAATGTTTTTGAGGAGAGAAGGAAAATAGGATGAAATGTTGTATAGTGATATGTTGTTTCAGCATGTTGGAGGGAAAAGGTTTGGAATTAAGTTGGCCCCTGACTGAGCATTTGGTGTTGGCATTAGAAAAGTACGGGCTGGAGAAAGATAAAGGAAGTGTTAAAAGGGTTGTTGAAGGTGTTAAAGGTTGTGTGGCATGTAGTATTTAACAGAGCTGTTTGAAGTTGAATGAGCAGGGAAAGAGGATGTAGGAATGTTAATAGTTCCGTCTCAACCCGAGGCTGAGATCTCTAAATCGCGGGTGTGAGCCCTCTGGGGCAGGGGGACCGTGATGGGTCCGAGAGAGTTGTCGTGGAAACAGAAAAGCAGCTAACTCTTGAAACAACCTGAGTTCCTGTGTGAGCTCAGATTGCCAATGGGACCGCTCAGGGAACTGTCAGCGATTGCATTCCCCTGACCGACCCCCTCACTGAGACCCTAATCACCCCGGAAATTATATAAATACCAAAATCTGGTTAAATTGGCTATTGGGAATTGAGAATCTGTTCCAACAAGGTCCAAAAGAAACCCCTATGGAATTTATGGAATTTTTGAATTTCTGGACCAACTTTGAAATGCAATGAAAAAAAAAAAATGGACCTGGCTTAAAAAAAAAAAAAAAGAGAGAGAGAGAGGCAACTGGCTAGCCTCTTTCCAGGGCAATCAGCCCCTGATATCAGAAAGAAATTGTCTTAGGCTGCAGGACAAACTTACAACAGTCAGGAATGATGGGGACCTGGGGCATCTACCCTAGCAGGTCGACTAGTTGAAATAAAGCTAGGAAATGAAGACAGAGGCTTGAATTTTTTGTTGGTTATGGGAGCTTCTTTCTCTGTGTTAATTAGGCTGTAAATGTAATAGGAGCAACATATTCAGTGTTAAATAGTTTAAAAGGATGATTAGGAACTAAGACAACTACAATAATTGGAGCCACAGGGAAAGAGGAGGAATGGTCATTCTTACAACCCCTTGATTTGCGTTTTGGGGGTAAGGAACTAACCCATGAATTTTAGTATGTACCAGAATGCCCGATGCCACTCTTGGGACAGGATCTATTAGCCAAATTAGATGCAACAATAACCTTTGAGGATGGAGAATTAATAATGAAGGTACCTGAGTCCAAAGTAGGCCAAATCCTAATGATCAAAGATAAACCCTTTGTTAATATTCCAAGAGAAGTAGAAAATGCAGTTATAGCAACAGTACGGGAAACAGATGTACCAGGGAAGTCGAAACTGGCACAACTGGTAAAGGTGGAATTAAAGGAAAGAGCCAAACCTGTTTGAATCAAACAATATCCACTTAAGATAGAAGCTAGGCACGGGAATGGTGAAAATTATTGACAAATTTCTCAAATATCAGATTCTGGAAGAATGTAAATGGGAATACAATACTCCAATTTTTCCAGTAAAGAAGCCGAATGGCGAGTATAGATTTGTACAAGATCTTAGAGCAATAAATGAAATAACAAAGGATATTCACCCTGTAGTAGCTAATCCTTACACATTCTTAACATCTGTGAAAGGGAAATATAAATGGTTTACCGTGATAGATTTAAAGGATGCCTTCTTTTGCATACCTCTTGATAAAGATAGTAGAAAATTATTTGCCTTCAAATGGGAAAACGTATTGAAGTTTTTGGACCACATATGGTAACAACCGTTTTGGAACAAAGGGGGGGGGGCACTGGTTATCACCCAGCTGGATGATGAAATATCAGGCAATCCTAACTGAACAAGATGACATAACCTTGAAAACGACTAACCTGTTATATCCAGCAGTATTTCTAGGAACCGTTCCAGAAGAAGGACCGTTGGAACACAATTGTGTGGAAATAATCGAACATACGCCAGCCACAAAGATTTGAAGGATGTACCCCTTGAAAGGTATTCAGTGGGAATACCACACTCCGTGGCACCCACAAAGCTCAGGGAAAGTAGAAAGGATGAATCAAAC
Organism: Anser anser; assembly: GCF_964211835.1. Lineage (NCBI taxonomy): Eukaryota > Metazoa > Chordata > Aves > Anseriformes > Anatidae > Anser > Anser anser. The sequence continues at coordinate 5,492,413 of NC_139731.1, read as the reverse complement.
AATAAAACAACAATTGGCTAAGTTAATGATCGAGACACAGCTGCCCTGGACGAAATGCTTACCATTGGCACTTTTAAACATAAGAACTAAACCACACAGTGAGACTGGATTATCATCATATGAAATGTTATATGGTATGCCTTATTCTCAAGGGATGCCCCTAGGGAACAATGTAATTGAGGATCATAGTACCCAGAAATACATAATTACCATTGGAAGGAGATTACAGGAGATAAGAGAAATTGGGATGATGACTCAGACACCACCTTTAGGATTTGCTATTCATAAAATACAACCAGGAGACAAGGTCTTAATAAAAACCTGGAGAGAAGAATCATTGAACCCCCAATGGGAGGGACTGTACCTTGTTTTACTTACTACTGAAACAGCTGTGAGAACAGCAGAAAGGGGTTGGACCCACGCATCCAGAATAAAAGGACCAATAACTACCGAAGCCTGGAGGGTTGAGTCCACTCCTGGGGAACTGAAACTGAGACTAAAGAGGAACTGATATCCCAGCAATGAGGTTCTGCATGAATTAAGGGCACTGGATAAAGAGGACAAGGCTGAAGGGAGGAAAGGGAGAAGGCAAGACCGGGGTAGGACCCTCCACTGCGGCGTGTATGGTCTACCGAGGGAGGCAACCCCTATGGGTATTGACCGCCGAGTGAGAGTGCCTCGACCGGACTTCTCCCACACCAAGATCAGTTTGTCCTGAGAAAAATAACATGAGAACCTTTTAAACCCATAATAAAATTGTGATTAGTTTTTCCAGGAGCTGGATCACCCTGAAGGGCTGAATGGTAACACAAGCTCTGAAAGCGGGCCCAACCTCATGACTGAAGGCGCTTCCCACACTCTCAAGATTGGACGGCGAAAAAGGCTTATAATATGACAGGTCGCCAAAGAGAACTGAATTGTGACTGTAAGTGGAAACCCAACGTGGGAGCTTGGAAGCATGCATATACGAGTACAAACGGGGCAGACATTGTAACAGGACCACTCGGTAACAAGGACACTCTGTATTATCACGCCCCAAAGGGTAAAGATGGATGGGATGGTCATTTTCCAAACGGGACGTGGGCCCTAAAGGGACATTATTGGGTGTGTGGCAAACATGCTTACAAGAGGCTACCCGGAAACTGGTCGGGAATATGCTATGTGGGGTACATAAGACCCTTGTTCTTTTTATTGTCACAAACACAAGGAAATCATTTAGGAATAAGATTATATGATGACCTGAACAGAGTAAAACGATCTATTGATACTTCCTTATCCGGGGATAGTGCCCAAAAATGGGGAAAGGATGAATGGCCTCCTGAAAGAATCATACAGCATTATGGGCCAGCTACCTGGAACCCGAATGAGTTGGTATCAGGAGCCCGAGAACCTATTTATAATTTGAACCGAATAATTAGGTCGCAAGCTATCCTCGAAGTTGTAACCAATCAAACAGCGACGACCTTGGATCTTCTGGCTGATCAATCCACTCAGATGAGGAACGCTATCTTTCAACGTAGAATGGTCTTAGACTATTTACTAGCAGAAGAAGGGGGAGTGTGTGGAAAACTGAACGATTCTAATTGTTGTTTACAAATTTATGATAATGGAAAAGTGGTTAAGCAGATAACAAAAGAAATTAAAAAGCTAGCCCACGTCCCAGTACAAACTTGGAAAGGTATGGATTGGGATTTCTTTTCATGGTTGCCCGGTGGACCATGGGTTAAAAGAATGCTATTTTTATTTTTATGTGGTGTAATGACATTATTGTTTATACCTTGTATGATACCTTGCTTTACGTTGTTGATACGGCGGATAATAAATAGCATCCAATTTGTGATGACTTTGGGAGAGAAAAGGTGATGTGTCGATAATGATGCTTAAGAAATGGACACCCCGAGAGCTGACTGATGAAATCCAACTGCTACTAACAAAAGTTGAAGAAGAGACACGAATTGATGATATTAAAAAAAAAAAAAAAGGGAGGAATTGTAAGGAATAGTCCAGCAATTCGTGCCACTAAGGGGTGTGAAGGGTTAACATTGAGGCCTGGGTTTAGGCGAGAAGAGAACAAAGGGATTTCTTCAGAGAAAAACTGCTGACTTTGCACAGATGTGCAGTAACTTCTGACAGCCGGCCAAGAGACCACTAGATAAGGAGGAAGAATACGAGCCTCCCTGTCCGAGCGGCCCCCGAGAAACTAACAGAGACTGATAAGCAGGCGCACCTGGGAGGACTTCGGATTCGGGAAACCAATTATAATAACCCTGCCTCTTCTAGAAGTAGTAATGAATATGTATTAGCCTAGGAGCATAAAAACCAGCCGCCTTACGTAACAGGTGTGCGTCCTGGTGGAGCAGAGACTCCCGGCGCACCCAGCGCTGTTTGCTTGCCTCTATTCATTTAATAAATTGTAAACTTTGATTGTAATCCTATTTGGGACTCAGTCATTTATAACACCCAGTACTTCATGGATCCTGCCTCTTTAATCAGTCTCGGGCCCTCTGTCAGCTCTCCGCAGAACCCCCACTGTCGATGCACAGGACTGCTGAAATCAGCGGGGCATGCCTTCCTGCTGCTGCAGCGGTGGGGCTCCCCGGTAGGTGACTAGATCCCAGACAAGCCCCCAAATTGTGAGAAACACTCCGTAGCCAATAACTTAGGCTCAGGCGAGGATCTCAGTGAAGTAGTAATTTATTCGTGATTGCAACGGCGGGCGTCCCACAAGCAGGAGCGCACCTACTAGTCACACAGTACAGTTTATATACTGTATTTCTCGATGACCGGGACCCTCCCCTGTTTCCCCACTGGAGTGGGTAATCCAGGTTCACAACCTATCTGATGCTTCACAGACAATACATGGCCTTCAGTTGCCGGCCTGTTAAATTTCAAATTTCTTTTGACTTTTTTACTGTTTGAAGTGGTAATGTTTCTTCACTTATCTGACTTGACTTAACATCATGATCTTCACCTAATTGTTCTAAGGAGTTTGGTTGTCTGCATTTTACAAGGTCGCCTGCTAAGTTTTCTTATCACTGCAAGCATATCTCAATACCACACTGCTTACCTTTAAACAATGTAACTCTGCAAAAACAACATTTTTATTACCACAAAATGACTTGTGCATTCCTGTTACCAAGAGGTCATTTTGTTCCATAATTCTCAAAAAAAACTCAAGGTGTCATCTTGAATTACCTTATGTAAGATCTTGGTCTTTTCCCAAATATTTTTTGAGATCAGTCTCAATTCGTCCTGCCTCATTTATATACATACAGCAACTAATATTTATTAATGTGCATATTCCCCCTAGGGAGGCTAATAAAAGGTACAGTGCCTAAAACGTTCTTATTGATTTGTTCTAGTTGCTTGCCCAAAACTATAATATGTTATCATAAATATTGGTTTCCTACTTGTGTTAGATCTTCTCCTTTGTATGGCATTTGGTAAGGCCTGCCATACAATATTCCAAAGGAGCTTAATTTTTCCTTGGTCCTAGGCCTAGTTCTAATTCTAAAAAGTTCCATGGGTAGTGCCTGATACCAATGCATATTGGTTTCTTGACAGATTTTAGCAATCTGTTTTCTTATCAAATTATTCGTTTTTTCCACTTGGCCACCCACCTGAGGGCTATACAGAGTGTGTATTTGCCAGTCAATCCCCAGCACTTTCCTGACTTGTTGGGTCAGTTCTGCAGTGAAGTGTGGTCCTCTGTCAGATGACATTAGCGAGGGTGCACCAAATTTCAGTATAGTTTCATTCAACAATACTTTGGACACTTCTCTAGCTTTGTTAGTTCTACACAGGAATGCTCCTGGCCATCCAGAAAAGGTGTCTGTTAGTACCAATAGGCACCTAAACCCCCCTTTTCTTGGGAGTACGAAAAAATCTATTTGCCACTGTTTCCCAGGAACATTTCCCTTCCCTGTTGTTCCCATTTGAGGCTTGATTCTTAGAATATTCTATTTCATTTTCTAAAGCTTTTGTTAATGCCTTGTTTTCTGTTCCTGGTACTAGTGCCAAAATTTGACTCTCAGATGCCCGTTCTGCCGCCCCTTTGGCTTCTGCATCAGCCGATCTATTTCTTCTTTCAATATCAGTATCCCCTGTTTGATGTCCTTTACAGTGCATAATGGCAACTTTAATAGGCAGGCATACCGCTTGGACTAACTTCAGCATCTCTTCTGCATGTTTAATTAAGGATGATAATAGTCCTCTCTCCTTCCAAATAGCCCTGTGTGCATGCACCACACCAAAGGCATACTTCGAATCTGTCCAGATGTTAATTCTTTTCCCTTTTGCCAGCTCAAGAGCTCTTATCAAGGTGAGGATTTCCGCCTTTTGGGTTGACGTTTGTTACTGCATACCCTGTGAGGCGAACTCCCTGGCGAACGAAGCTGCTGCCATCTATATACCAATCCTCTGCATCTTCTAGGAGTGTATCCTTAAGTCTGGTCGGCTGGAGTATTCCGTGTCCATGGTCTTGATGCAATCAGGAATGGGTGATCTGGAAACTCTGTTACTAAGGAAAGAGGCTGGGTTCACAGTATTAGTGCCAAAAAAATTTAGTAAACTAATAGTCCATTCTACACATTCCTTTTCCTCTTCAGTGGCTATCAACAGGTCATTTATGTATTGCAACAGTGCCCCCTTTTCCTGAAGGGGTTTTCCAAGCTTCAAGATCACAGGCTAGTTGTTTCCCGAATATGGTGGGATATTCTTGAACCCCTGTGGTAACACAGTCCAAGTAAGCTGAGTTTTTCGTCCTCTATTAGGATTTTTCCATTCAAAGGCAAAGAGTTTCTGGCTTTCAGTCACCACGGGCAGGCAGGAAAAGGCATCCTTTAAATCTAGTACCGTGAACCAAACTTGACTGTTTTCTAATTTTGTCAAAAGGTTATATGGGTTGGCTACTACAGGGTATAAATCTTTTGTGATTCCATTGATGGCCCTTAAATCCTGGACTATACGATAGGTTCCATCTGCCTTTCTAACTGGGCCTATATGGAGTATTATATTCTGACTCACATTCTACTAATAGTCCATATTTAAGAAAGTTATAAATTATTCCTTCCATTCCCCTTCTGTCTTCCACCTTTAGTGGGTATTGCTTTTGGCCTACCTTGGGAGCATTTTCCTTTAAATCTATTTTTTTTCAGGTACTACATTCTTTGCTCTCCCAGGTATTCCTCGCTGCTAAACTTTTGACCTTTCCTTTCTTTGACAGACTTCAGCAATCAAGCCAGTTCTTGCTGATTCCATTATCTATGCATACAGTCTTTTAGTCCCTTATCTTTGGGGCCGTTGACATACCATTGTGCTAGCTAAGACCTACAGAATCATCATCTTTTATCTTGTTCCCTGTCTCACCAGTCAATTTAACAAGCTAATAGTCAACTGTAAACATTTTTCTTTGGTTGGGGCTCCTAGCAGGAAGTCATCAACATATTGCAATAAGGTCCATTCATTCTTGCTTTGCCAATTTTTTTAATCTGCCCCTAAGGCAGTCCTGAATAATGTGGGGCTATTCTTGAATCCTTTTGGTAGTAGTGTCCAACACATTTGGGTCTTTTTCCCTGTCCTGGGATTTTCCCATTCAAAAGCAAATATAGGGCTTTTCTTGATTCAAAGTTTTCATAAAATACTTTTCATAAAAAACTATCAGGCTCCAGGGGTATACAAAAGAAGAAAAGAAGGTCTTTGAGATCCAATACTGTGAAGTAAGAATCTCTTTTAGTGTTATAAGGGTATACGGGTTTTACTGGTTTGGCACTATGGGGTGGATGTCCTCAGTTATTTTGTTTATGGCTCACAATTCTTGCACAAAAATTTTTTTTTTTTTGAATCAAAACCTTCCTTCCTTCCGATCTCACAATCCGTAGGTTGTAAAAAGGGTCTTAAAGTCTGTTTCCCGGTTGTTCCTACAATTGGGACTTCTGCTTTACTTAAGGTTCCTTTGCAATCTTGTTACTACTGAATGGGTTGCTCTGGTATCTAAAAGGAAATCAATTATTTTTCCCCCCAGTTTCACTAGAGCCAGGGGATATGCTGGGGAAACTGGAAATTCATCCCCATCTTCCGAGCCCCAGCAGTGATCTCTTCCCCCACAGAAACTCCTGCAGCGCGAGCTTTGGGGGAGATTTCCAGTGTTCTAGTAGAGACCTTGGGGATCCAACCCCCAGGGGAAGCCTATGACGTCCCCACAGAAGTCTCAGAAATACAGGAAACTTCTGGTTTATACGGCAGTGGTGCCGAGGGTACCAAAACCTGAAGTTCTTGTTTGAGATTGGATAGATTTTAGGGGGTTTATTATTGCCTTTCTTCCCTTTCTTTTCGGCGCATAACATAACATGATCTTCCCACAATACACATTCTGCCTGACTTCTCAAGTCCCGATACAATGACATGAAAGCAGTAACATACATCACTTAGTCCCATTTTCCTTCCTGCTGGCAAAATAACATTAATTGCAATACGGTATCATACTTAAAGGTTCCGTTTTCTGGCCATCGTTCTCCATCATCCAATTTGTACTGAGGCCACTCCTGATTACAATATTGCCTCATTTAACCCTTTGTTATATATTCACCACTAAATATACGCCAATTTTTGAGGATGCATCCAAGGGGGAGGAAGGAGGGTGTTCTGGACTGCTTCCCATTTTCCCTTTGGTGGCTGCTCACACTCGGCTTTAGCCTGGTAGCTTACAGGGCTATTTCCCATTCTTGCTAAACAACAGTGCCTACATTTGAGGTTGAAAATCCGCTCTCTGAATACCTGTAGGAAGATATAAATCATACTCACCAGTCCAGTGATTTCCCATTTATCCCCAGATGTTCAGTGGATTCCTTAAAGCATTGCACTGTTGTACCACTTGCTGGCCCTGGATGTTCGGAGGGTCAGCTGTCCTGATTCTGTCCCCTCCCAGCTCCTGCTGCACTCCCAGCCTGCTCAGTGGCAGGACAGTGTGAGAAGCTGAAAAGTCCTTGGCTTAGTGTAAGCACTGCTCTGCAACAATTAAAAAATCAATGTTATCAACATTCTTCCCATCCTAAATCCCAAACACAGCACCATACCAGCTACTAGGAGGAAAATTAACTCTATCCTAGCCAAAATCAGGACAAAAAGTTAATTATTTTTTGGAAATAAAATGCATATGTATGTTTTCATTGTATATAACCACTGTAGCTTGAACAATTCGGCACACACACCAGGTGGAGTGATCCCTGTGCATCTGGTGTCACAATGAAAGAATGCCTGCTTTCTAAAACTCCAAACTGAGTCTTAGAGAGTTTCTTTGACTGACTTTTACAGTAACAGAACAACCCAAGAATATTAAAAATTTTCAAAAAGCATTTTAACTTGTCTGGAGTAAAGTTTGTACTTGTTAATAGTTTCCATAGTAAGGTTCCTGAATTACAAAAATGATGGTCATACTGATTACAAATAACAGCTTAAGTTCATTGTTAGTTTAATATGAACACGTGCTATACTGTATTAGCTTTACATGGCAAGGCTTTGGTAGCAGGAGGGCTGCAGGTGTGGCCTCTTTGAGAAGAGCCCAGAAGCTGCCCCATGTTAGATCAAGGCCAGTTTCAGCTGGCTCCATAGGGACATTCTACTGGCTGGAGCCAAGCTAATGTAAGACATTGCTTGGACCTATCTATGAGACTATTGAAGAAAGGGAAAAAGACTCCTATTTAACAACATCTGGAAGAGTGAGGAGTGAGAAACAACCCTGCAGACACCAAGGTCAGCGAAGAAGGAGGGGGAGGAGGTGCTCCAGGCGCCAGAGCCAAAGTTCCCCTGCGGCCTGTGGAGAGGATCATATTGAGGAGGCTGACCCCTTGAACTGGGTCTGTCTGGGATGTTAACTTTCCCTGCAGCAGCCCATACAGTGCTGTGCTCTCCACTTGTAACCAGAACAGCAGTGGTATCACACCAGTGTTGTCTCTACTGCTAAGCAGTTCTGGCACAGCATCAGGACTCCCTCTAACCCCCCAAGAGCCAGCAGGCTGGGGGGGGGGGCAAAAAGTGAGAAAGGAACATCACCAGGGCAGCTGACCTAAACCAACCAAAGGGATATTCCATGCCATATGATGCCACACTCAGCAATAAAAGGTGGAAAAAGGAAGAAGAGGGGAGGGTGGGGCTCTCATTATGAAAAAGTCTGTCCTGGAACAACAGCTACGTGCATTGAGGCTCTGCTTCAAGAACGTGGTCAAGCATCGCTCATTTGTGGGAAGTAGAGAGTAATTTCTTTCCTCTGCACTTCTACACAGCCTTTGCTTGTTTTTGTTTTTTTTCCTCTTTTCCCCTTTCCCTTTTTTCCCTTTAGTTAAACTGTTTATTTAATAAAATTTTTTCCTTAATTATTATTTTTTTCCCTTTAATTAAATTATCCTTATCTCAACCCATGTGTTGTGGTTTAACCCAGCCGGCAGCTAACCACCACACAGCCGTTCGCTCACCCTCCCCCCTCCCTCTCTGGGATGGGGGAGAGAAATGGGAAAAGTGAAGCCTGTTAGTTGAGATAAAGACAGTTAATTAAAACAGGAAAATAATAATAATAATAATGATAATAGTACTACTAATAATAATGTGTATGGAACAAGTGATGCACAATGCAATTGCTCACCACCCGCTGCTCATCACCCTCCCACCCCTGCTAGCCACCCCTATATATTGCTTAGCATGATGTCAGATGGTATGGAATACCCCTTTGGCCAATTTGGGTCAGCTGTCCTGGGTCTGTCCCCTCCCAGATCCTGCTGCACCCCTAGCCTGCCTGCTGGCAGGACAGAGTGAGAAGCTGGAAAGTCCTTGGCTTGGTGTAAGCACTGCTCTGCAACAATTAAAACATCAGCATGTTATCAGCATTCTTCTCATCCTAAATCCAAAACATAACACCCTACCAGCTATTAGGAGGAAAATTAACTCTATCCTAAATGAAACCAGGACATATATCCACCCCTTATTCCATACCATTTATGTCATGCTCAGGTTACACTCTGTCCAATACATTCTAATTAATCACCATTTTCATCTATGATATATAGCAATCATGGTAGTGATGACATACAGTATTATATAATAATTAACATAATACCATTCAACTCATGGGCTATTCTCACCCAGTATTAAACCCCCTTGAGGTACATACCGGACTTCCCCATTCTTTTGCATTACCCACCAAGTGCATCCAGGTCCCTGAGCAAAAGCAATCCCACGAATGGGTTTGCCTTTTCCTGAGGCAGGAGTAGCCCAGACTGTCTTCCCCAGCATGTTTCTTACGTGCACTACAGGAACTTTATCCCCTTCTACAGTGCGTAACAGGTTTGATTGGGCAGGTCCAGCTCGGTTGGCAGATCCCCTGGTATTGACTAATCAGGTGGCCTTTGCCAAATGTGTATCCCAATTTTTGAATGTCCCAGCACCCATTGCTTTCAGTGTAGTCTTCAACAGTCCATTGTATCGTTCAACTTTTCCAGAGGCTGGTGCATGATAGGGGATGTGATACACCCACTCAATACCATGTTCTTTGGCCCAAGTGTCTATAAGGTTGTTTCGGAAATGAGTCCCGTTGTCTGACTCAATTCTCTCTGGGGTGCCATGTCGCCATAGGACTTGCTTTTCAAGGCCCAGGAGAGTGTTCCGGGCGGTGGCATGGGGCACAGGATATGTTCCCAGCCATCCGGTGGTTGCTTCCACCATTCCACCGCCAGTACGTGGCGCTTGCCGTTGCGGGTTTGAGGGAGTGTGATGTAATCAATCTGCCAGGCCTCTCCATATTTATATTTCAGCCATCGTCCTCCATACCAAAGAGGTTTTGACCGTTTGGCTTGCTTGATTGCAGCACATGTTTCACAGTCATGAATAACCTGTGCTATAGTGTCCATGGTCAGGTCCACCCCTCGATCACGAGCCCATCTGTAGGTTGCATCTCTACCTTGATGGCCTGAGGTGTCATGGGCCCATCGGGCTATAAATAATTCACCTTTACGTTGCCAGTCCAGGTTCAGCTGAGCCACTTCAGTCTTAGAATCATAGAATCATAGAATATCAAGAGTTGGAAGGGACCCGTAAGGATCATCAAGTCCAACTCCTGGCACTGCACAGGTCTACCCAGAAGTTTAGACCATGTGACTAAGTGCACAGTCCAATCGCTTCTTAAATTCAGACAGGCTTGGTGCAGTGACTACTTCCCTGGAGAGCCTGTTCCAGTGTGCAACCACCCTCTCGGTGAAGAACCTATTCCTGATGTCCAGCCTAAACCTTCCCTGCCCCAGCTTAACACCGTTCCCGCGGGTCCTATCACTGGTGATTATGGAGAAGAGGTCACCTGCCTCTCCACTCCCCCTCGTGAGGAAGTTGCAGACTGCGATGAGGTCTCCCCTCAGCCTCCTCTTCTCCAGGCTGAACAGGCCCAGTGACCTCAGCCGCTCCTCATATGTCTTCCCCTCTAGGCCCTTCACCATCTTCGTCGCCCTCCTCTGGACACTCTCCAACAGTTTTACATCCTTTTTGTACTGTGGTGCCAGAACTGCACACACTACTCGAGGTGAGGCCGCACCAGCGTAGAGTAGAGCTGGACAATCACTTCCCTCGACCGACTAGCGATGCCGTGCTTGATGCATGCCAGGATACGGTTGGCCCTCCTGGCTGCCAGGGCACACTGCTGGCTCATATTCAACTTGCTATCAACCACAATCCCCAGATCCCTCTCTGCTGGGCTGCTCTCCAGCATCTTGTCGCCCAGTCTGTACATATAGCCAGGGTTGCCCCGTCCCAGGTGCAGGACTTGCTTTTGTTAAACTTCATGCAGTTGGCAATCGCCCAGCTCTCCAATCTGTCCAGATCTCTCTGCAACGCCTTTCCACCCTCAACAGAGTCAATAACTCCTCCCAGTTTGGTGTCATCAGCAAATTTGCTCAAAACACCTTCTAGTCCTACATCCAAATCGTTTATAAAAACAGTGAAGAGGACTGGCCCTAAAATGGAGCCTTGGGGGACCCCATTAGTGATCATCCGCCAGCCTGATGTGGCCCCATTTACCACAACCCTTTGAGCCCTGCCCATCAGCCAATTGCTCACCCATCGTATGATGTTTTTGTTAAGTTGTATGCTGGACATTTTGTCCAGTAGGATCCTATGGGAGACTGTGTCAAAAGCTTTGCTGAAATCCAAAAAGATCACATCAGCTGGTTTCCCTTGATCGACTAGATGGGTGATCTTATCATAAAAGGAAATCAAATTTGTTAGGCAGGACCTACCCCTTATGAACCCATGTTGGCTGGGACCCATGACTGCATTGTCCCCCAGATGCGCTTCAATAACTTCAAGGATTATCTTCTTCATAATTTTACCAGGCACTGACATGAGACTGACAGGCCTGTCATTGCTAGGGTCTTCTTTCTTACCCTTCTTGAAAATTGGTAGAAAATTTGCCAGCTTCCAGTCTACTGGGACCTCTCCAGATTCCCAAGATCGTTGAAAAATAATTGTGAGAGGTCCCGTGATGACGTCATCCAGCTCTTTAAGCACCCTGGGATGAATCCTATCCAGACCCATGGACTTGTATGGATCCAGGTGGAGCAGCAAATCCCGTACATGTTCAGGGTCGGTTGGGAGTTTATCATTCCCACCGTCATGGTCCTCCAGCTCAGGGCACCCAGGGTCCCGAAGCCCATCATCAGTGTTGAAGACAGAGGCGAAGAAAGCATTAAACTCTCTGCTTTGCCTGTGTCCTTGTCTGTGAGGAGACCTTCCCCATCAAGTACCAGACCTATGTTTTCTTTGGTTCTCCTTTTTCTGTTCACATATCTAAAAAACCTTTTTTATTGTCTCCCACAGACACGGCCAGCTTCAACTCTAGTTGGGCTTTGGCCACACGAATTTTCTCCCTACAAACATGAACAGCATCCCTGTATTCCTTCCTCGTCGCCTGACCCTGCTTCCAGCAGCCGTACACTTTCTTTTTTCGCCTAAGCTCCAGAAGAAGTTCCCTGGCCAGCCAGGCCAGCCTTCTGCCCCTCCTGCTTGACTTCCGATATTTTGGAATCGCCTGATCTTGTGCTTTTAGGAGGCAGTGCTTAAAGAATGACCAGCACTGATGGACGCCAATGCCTTCAAAAGCAGTTTCCCAGGGGACCTTGCTGACTAGTTCCCTGAGCAGCCTGAAGTCTGCTTTCCCCATATCCAGGGCTGAAGTTTTGGTGACAGTTTTCCTTCTGTCACAATAAATTCTAAACTCAACCACTTCATGGTCACTATGGCCGAGATGGCTGCCAATTGCCACGTCCCCCACAAGACCCTCTCTGTTCTCCAGGAACAGATCTAGGAGGGCACCTTTCCTAGTTGGCTCCCTTAGCACCTGCACCAAGAAATTATCATCTAGGTGCTTTAGGAACCTCCTGGACTTGCTCGTGTCAGCTGTGTGGTGATCCCAGTTGACGTCTGGCAAGTTGAAGTCCCCCATAAGGACAAGGGGAATTGATCTCGAGGCATCTCCTAGTTCCGCAAAGAATAATTCATAGGCGTTGTCGTCCTGGTCAGGTGGTCTGTAATAGACTCCCACAACGACATCCCCTTTATTTGTTTGTCCCTTAATCCTTACCCAGAGGCTCTCAACTTGGCCATCGCCAACTTGAAGTTCCACACAGTCCAGCCCATGCTTCACATACATCGCCACTCCGCCACCTCGCCTACCCTGCCTGTCCCTCCTGAAGAGCCTGTAACCATCTACTGCAACACACCAGTCACAGGACTCATCCCACCAGGTTTTGCTCATGCCGATGATGTCGTAGCTGAGCCACTTCAGTCTTGGCAGCCTGATCCACCTGCTGGTTGTCCTGCTGTTCTTCAGTAGCCCAATTCTTGGGCACATGAGCATCTACGTGGCGTACCTTTACAACCAGGTTCTCTACCCGGGCAGCAATATCTTGCCACAATGCAGCAGCCCAGATGGGCTTGCCCCTGCGCTGCCAGTTGTTCTGCTTCCATTTCTGTAACCATCCCCACAAGGCAGTAGCCACCATCCATGAATCAGTATAGAGATAGAGAACTGGCCACTTTTCTCGTTCAGCAATATCTAAAGCCAGCTGAATGGCTTTCACTTCTGCAAACTGACTCGATTCACCTTCTCCCTCAGCAGCTTCTGCAACTCGTCGTGTAGGACTCCATACAGCAGCTTTCCATCTCCGATGCTTTCCCACAATACGACAGGACCCGTCAGTGAACAAGGCATATTTCTTCTCATTTTCCGGTAGCTTGTTGTACAGTGGGGCTTCTTCAGCACGAACCACCTCCTCCTCTGATGATATCCCAAAGTATTTGCCTTCTGGCCAGTCCATAATCACTTCCAAGATTCCTGGGCGAATGGGGTTTCCTATTCGAGCCCGCTGAGTAATCAGTGCAACCCACTTGCTCCATGTAGCATCAGTTGCATGATGTGTAGAGGGGACCCTTCCTTTGAACATCCAGCCTAGTACCGGCAGTCGGGGTGCCAGGAGGAGCTGCGCTTCAGTACCGACCACTTCCGAAGCAGATCGAACTCCTTCATATGCTGCCAATATCTCCTTTTCAGTTGGAGTATAGCGGGCTTCAGATCCTCTGTATCCCCGACTCCAAAACCCCAGGGGTCGACCTCGAGTTTCCCCAGGTTCTTTCTGCCAGAGGCTCCAGGTGGGACCATTCTCCCCGGCTGCGGTGTAGAGCACATTCTTTACATCTGGTCCTGTTCAGACTGGCCCCAGGGCTACTGCATGAACTATTTCCTGCTTAATTTGTTCAAAGGCTTGTCGTTGCTTAGGGCCCCATTCAAAAACATTCTTCTTACGGGTTACTTGGTAGAGCGGGTTTACAATCAGACTGTAATTTGGAATATGCATTCTCCAAAACCCCACGACACCTAGGAAAGTTTGTGTTTCTTTTTTGCTAGTTGGTGGAGACAGCTGTTATTTTGTTGATCGCATCCATTGGGATTTGACGACGTCCATCTTGCCATTTTATTCCTAAAAATGGAATCTCTTCTGCAGGTCCTTTGACTTTGTTTTGTTTTATGGCAAAATCGGCCTTCAGAAGGATTTGGACTGTTTTCTTCCCTTTCTCGAAAACTTCAGGTCTCCAGCATCTCATCCCCCAGTCTGTATGTATAGCCAGGTTGCCCCTTCCCATGTGCTGGACCTGGCACTTGCTCTTGTTAAACTTCATACTGTAGGTGATTGCTCAGCTCTCTTCATTCAGGCCACGATAGTCCACTGTTAGCCTCCATTCACCATTAGACTTTCGCACTGGCCATATGGGACTATTAAAGGGTGAGTGAGTCTTGCTGAACACTCCTTGGCTCTCCAGTTGACAAATTAGCTAATGGATGAGAATCAGGGATTCTCTGTTGCTGTGATATTGCTGCCAGTGCACCGGATGTGCCCACTTCTCTAGATGCCCGCCCATATCTGCCCACACTCCCTGTCACTCATAAGTATCCTGCCTCAGGACAGATCTCTGGATGGCATTCCTAAGTAGTTGTTTAACCTTAAAACCTGAAACGCATTCAGGAGATATAACAATAAAAACATACTGGTCTGAACATCCCAAGGGTATTCAGAGATTTGAAGAATTATTGTAACTCGCCTGGAGGAGAAGGGGGAAGTGAAGGAGAAAGGGAGAGTGAACGAGTGGGAAAAACCATCTCCCCCGTCCCCCTCCATAGATTGACTCCCTGAAGAAAAAGGGCAAAAGGTGTAATTATTAATAGTTTCTGAGACAGGGTATTCAAAGTATGGAGCTGATGTCAGTGCTGAGTACAAATACCAGATTAGTCTCCTGAACAGTAATTTTATCATATCATAAGCCAGTGTTACACAGTACAGCAAAATAATAACCCTTTACCAGCCCCCAGAAACAATAAGCAGAAAGACAGGCGTCCTGGTTTCAGTTAGGACAGAGTTAATTTTGCTCCTAGTAGCTGGTAGGGTGCTATGTTTTGGATTAGGATGAGAAGAGCGCTGATAACATGCTGATGTTTTAATTGTTGCAGAGCAGTGTTTACACCAGGCCAAGGACTTTTCGGCTTCTCGCTCTGTCCTGCCAGCGAGCAGGCTGGGGGTGCAGCAGGAGCTGGGAGGGGACAGACCCAGGACAGCTGACCCAAACTGGCCAAAGGGGTATTCCATACCATCTGACGTCATGCTAAACAATATATAGGGGTGGCTGGCCGGGGTGGGGGGGCCGGCTGCTCGGGAATAGGCTGGGCATCGGTCAGCGGGTGGTGAGCAATTGCATTGTGCATCACTTGTTTTCTTACACATTATTATTGTTAATACTATTATCATTATCACTATTATTATTATTATTGTTATTATTATATTCCTGTCTTAATAAACTGTCTTTATCTCAACTCACCGGCTTCACTTTCCCGTTTCTCTCCCCCATCCCAGAGAGGGAGGGGGGAGGGTGAGCGAACGGCTGTGTGGTGTTTAGCTGCCAGCCGGGTTAAACCACAACAAAGTGGGAGAAGGGGGGGTATTTAATCCCCACCAGAAGAATCCTTATTAGTTTGTGATTTTTATCGTCTTTCGAAATTATTATTTCTTAATAATTGTAGGGGTATATATAGAGAGAGAGAAATGATGTATTTTAAGTTTATCTTAGTAATTCCTATTCTCAATGAATTAGTGATAGGATGGAGGGAAAAATCAGCATTTCCAATTAATCCAGAACATCTCTCGAGTTCTATCTAGAAATAATTGTTGGATTTGCACCCAGATGCCTAGAAAGACTGAGAAGGCCTTGTCCCTGATTGCTATTTCCAGCAGCAACTGTGTCTGGATTCTCTAGATTTCTAAAAATGACAGATCATACTGAGTCCCGGGAAGGAATAGATTTTGAAGTTGAGCTCCCTATACATAATCCTGGCTACAATATACTGTGTTATCAAAGGTGTCTTTTAAACAGCATTGAGAGAAAACTCAGGGGGCAATAGTACTGACCCTGGGTGTGGAAATATTATCCATGAAGTAGGGAATAATCCATACTGTACCGAATATGGTAGCTACGGGAATGCTAATATATATAATGCACACCAGATACAAATGAGAATCCTGCAACCGGATGGCCTGTCCCGAACGGCAAGGAGTGGTACTGGCTATGTGGCCAGGAAGATGTTGCCCCTAGGATGGAAGGGAGCTTGCACCCTGGAGGCAATAATTCCAAATGTAACTATTATTGAAGACCCACAAAGCCAAAGCCCCTTGAGACCACACGCAGAATTAAGCGGACTCCAGATAATCCTCTAGTAAAATTCTCTAGCATTTCCGAGTTTTGCAAGGTGGTTTTTACCTTGGTTAGGGGTGTGAGAAAAATCTCAAATAATTTTCTTCAGACAGGATCTTCTGTGAAGCTATTTTATTTGTGATTGCAATGGCGGGCTGTCCTGGTTCCAGTTAGGACAGAGTTAAGTAGCTCATAGTAGCTGGTAGGGTGCTATGTTTTGGATTAGGATGAGAAGAGCGCTGATAACATGCTGATGTTTTAATTGTTGCAGAGCAGTGTTTACACCAGGCCAAGGACTTTTTGGCTTCTCGCTCTGTCCTGCCAGCGAGCAGGCTAGGGGTGCAGCAGGAGCTGGGAGGGGACAGACCCAGGACAGCTGACCCAAACTGGCCAAAGGGGTATTCCATACCATCTGACGTCATGCTAAACAATATATAGGGGTGGCTGGCCGGGGTGGGGGGGCCGGCTGCTCGGGAATAGGCTGGGCATCGGTCAGCGGGTGGTGAGCAATTGCATTGTGCATCACTTGTTTTCTTACACATTATTATTGTTAATACTATTATCATTATCACTATTATTATTATTATTGTTATTATTATATTCCTTATATTCCTTATATTATTATATTCCTGTCTTAATAAACTGTCTTTATCTCAACTCACCGGCTTCACTTTCCCGTTTCTCTCCCCCATCCCAGAGAGGGAGGGGGGAGGGTGAGCGAACGGCTGTGTGGTGTTTAGCTGCCAGCCGGGTTAAACCACAACAGTCCTTTTGGCGCCCAACGTGGGGCACGAAGGGTTGAGATATCGACAAATCTGACCAGAGTGTGTTAAACTAAAATTGGTATAAGTATTGGACCTGCTTAATAGTTGCTAGTCACGATGTTGATTGCCTTAATCTCCAGTCTGCTGTACCTGCATTCCAAATTGAGTTTTATGGTGCGTTACTTTCTGTATGTGCTCCCTGTTGCACTGTTTATCCTTTCCGGGCCCTGGTTTAAGATTGGTATGGTACTGTGCGGTGTAACAATGGCTTATGAAATGATGAAATATCTGGTCACGACTTTAACCTGGTATTTGTACTCAGCACTGACGTCGACTCTATACTTTGGAACCCATATCTCGGAAACTATTAGCAATTACACCTATTGCCTGTTTTCGTTAGGGAGCCAATCTGTGGAGGGGACAGGGGGAGATATTTTTTCCTACTTGTTCACTCTCCCTTTCTCCTTCACCACCCTCTTATCCTCCGAGCTAGTTACAATAGTTCTCCAAGATGTTGAATATCCTTGGGATGTTCAGACTAGCATGGTGTTATTGTTATGTCTCCTGAATGCGCTTCAGGTTTTGTTTAAGGTTAAACAACTACTTGGGAATCTCATCCAGATATCTGTCCTGAGGCGAGATAGTTGCGAGTGGCAGGGAGTGTGGGAGGATATGGGCAGGTTTCTAGAGCAGTGGTCACCTCCAGTGTTTTGGACATTCACCCCTGAACAACTGCAAAATCCTAAAAAGCTGGCAGAATGCTTGAAAAAAGGGTGTCATGACTCTGGCAATTCCAAAGTGACACAAATCACTGTAGCGTGCTGGGGTCTGGCTTGTGCCTATCGAGCTGCAATTGATGCCACTATCAACCTAGTGACAAACCCTTCGGTACTCCAAGTCCTGTGTCAGGCCCAGCGGACACTCCAAACCCTACGATGGACCCTGCAGCTGCTCCAGCCCCTGCAGCCCCTCCAGCCCCTGCAGCTGCTCCGGCTCCCGCAGCTGCTCCGGCTCCCGCAGCCGCTCCAGCTCCCGCAGACGCTCCAGCTCTAGCAGCCATTCCAGCTCCCGAAGCTGCTCCAGCTCCTGCAGCCGCTCCAACCCCTGTGATGGGCCCAGCGTGTATTCCAACCCCCGGGACACCGGAGCCAATTGTGTGGAATTAGAGGGCAGGGAAGCCAGGCGGCTGGGATCCCTTGCTAGGGACGCAGCCATTGACAAAGCAATTGGAGATGGAGCACAATCTCACAGCCTCTGGAGGCATCTCCTGTCAGCTGTGCAGGAAAGGTATCCCTTCAAGGAAGAACTTGTATGTCTACCAGTCAAATGGACCACCATGGAGAAGGGAATCCAGTACCTAAGGGAATTAGCCATATGGGAGGTGATTTATGAGGACCTAGACAATGGACAAATATCCACAGATCCAGATGAAGTCCAGTGTACATGACCCATGTGGCGGAAGTTTGTACGGAGTGAACCATCACTGAGTGAACACTCACTGGCAATAATGGCCTGGAAAGAGGATGAGGAACCCTGTGGGAAAGGAATTCGCAGGGAGCTTTGTGCTGTTTCACATATCCCTGAGTTAGAGATAATGAGGAAAACAGCGGTAGAACCAAAAACTTGAGCAAGGTCGAGATAAAGTAAATTGGCTACAGTATTAAAGACTAGTTTTGGGCAGTGGCCAATTGCTGGCTGGCTCAAGGCGCTTGTCTGAGGGTCTCTAACCAATTGTAAGACAGATTCGGGCGCGTGGACAGCGCTTGAGGCTACGGGGAAAGTATATGTAGTAGTGAAAAAGGGCAATAAACGTCTCCTGTTCAAGAGCCATCAGGAGTCCGTGCATCCCTTCAAATGGTGACCCCGACGTGATAGGGGAGGAGCAGCGCTGCACGAGTGTCCGAAGGGAACCCAGCCGAACGAGTCAAGCTCGCAGCTGGACTGCAGCTTCAACCCTGGGACGTCACCTGAAGGACAGGTAAGCGGCTGGGCATTGATCATGGGAGCTAACCTCGCAGCAGCAGAAGAGGTTATAGTAAAACTATTAATGCAACTACTGACAAAAAGGGGAGTGAAATATGATCCATTTAAGATAAAACTATTGTTGAAATTTTTGCAAAAGAATGGGGCCCCGTCGACACTTTCGGCGGTGTTTGATTTAAAAACTTGGGAAAATGCTGGGACAACTATATGGGATGCTGCCTCGCGGGGAGATACAACAGCTGCTGAGGTGATGACGACCTGGCGCTTAGCAACTGAGACACTGAGATCATGGCAAGCGGAAAAAAGGGTACGGACAGCGGCCGCTCAGGCTACGCAGGCGGGTGAAATAAAAAGCGGTGACTGCGTACCGCCAGAGAAAGCAAACCTGATAGACTTGGGAATAGAGGCAGAGACAATATCCCAACCCATGGCGGCCACTCTGCGCTCGATGCCATTGCGGCCATCAGCGCCGCCATCGCCGCCGCCCGCCCCGCTATCAGCTCCGGGCACCCGCCCGGCCGCCCCGCCGCCGGCTGCTGCGTTTCTCAGGTTTGAGCGCCCGCCCGCACGCACCGGGCACTGCCATGTTCCGCCTGCTGCTGCGCCCGGGCCCCCCGCCCCGCGGGCCCCCGCTCGCCGCCGCCCGCCGTCGCTGCTGCCCACCCCCTCCCCGGGCCGCCCCCCCTCAGCCGCCGGCCCCTCTGCTGGCGCTGCGGGCCGCCGCCGGCAGCTCGGCCAAGGATGTGGGTGGATCCCCTGAAAAGGCAGCCACAGATCTCAGCAGTGAAAACAAGAAACTCAATAAATCCCAGCAGCTGAAAAAGTTTTCAAAGAATATGGTGCTGTAGGGGTTTCATTCCATGTTGGAATTTCATTAGTATCTCTAGGAATCTTCTACCTGGCTGTGTCAAGTGGTGTGGATATGACTGCAGTTCTCTTCAAACTTGGTTTCAGTGAATCATTGCTGCAGTCTAAAAGGGCTGCTGGTACAGGCACATTTGTGTTGGCATATGCTATTCACAAATTGTTTGCTCCAGCACGACTCAGCATTACTATAGTTTCTGTGCCATTTATTGTCCGATACTGCTGGAAGATTGGTTTCTTTAAACCTCCTACCCCAAATCCGTGATAACTTCTTATGGATTTTATTCGCCCAACATGGGGCTCAAGGAATTTGAGATAGGATGATAGTCGAGAGAAGTAACGGGCAAAACATGGACTGGATTTTTTTTTATGAATGTAATAGTTGTGAAGAATTTAAGAAAGCAGCAATTGTGAGGAATATGTTTCATATTAGTGTGGTGAAGGGACGAGTGTGGGGTGTGTGTAAATTATCCACCTCATCGGTGTTGTGATGATGTTATGTTTATTTTGGTGTGGGGAATTCTTTTTCTTTTTGATGTAAGTGAAGTTTGCGAAGATTGTGATAATTGTAAAGTAAGAGTATATTGGAATGTAGTGGGTTTACGTGGTAAGGTTTTTGTAGCAGGGGGCCATAGGGGTGGCTTCTGTGAGAAGAATCTAGAGGCTTCTCCATGTTAGGTAAGGGCCCCGGTGCTGACCAGAGCCGAGCCAATAAGCGATGTTGTTTTAGCCTCTGTGAGAGCAGATGTAAGAAAGAGAAAAGAAAAAAAAAAGAAAAAACAAACAAACAAAAAAAACCACCGCTGTGCCACACAGCAGCTGGGAGAGTGAGAGGAGTGAGGAACAGCCTTGCAGGCGCCAAGGTCAGTGAAGAAGGAGGGGGAGAGGTGCTCCAGGCGCCGGAGCAGAAGTCCCCTGCGGCCTGTGGTGAGGACCATGGTGAAGCAGGCTGTCCCCCTGCAGCCCATGGAGTACCACGGTGGAACAGGTTTCCGTGCTGCAGCCCCGCTGCCACGGTTACCACCGTGGACACCCTTTCAGCAAGAACCAGAGGGAGTGCCGGAGTGGATGCCTCCACAGTAACAGACGCCACGTTGTGGTGTACTCACATTCATAAAATTCCATTGAACATCAAAGGACCAATTGGGAATGACTGTAGTGTATTGCTGCTAGGACGATCAAGTACAACTTTGACCGGATTGTTTGCTTTGCCGGGGATAATTGATGCTGATTTTAATGGACAAATCCAAACTATGGCTTGGACACCGTCTCCACCATTGTCAATACCAAAGGGAACTAGAATTGCTCAATTGATTCTTTTCTGAGCAATAGTCTGCAGGGCTTGGTTCAAGAACAACTCCAACAAGGACATATTGTTCCGACAAACAGCCTATGGAATTCACCAGTGTTTGTTATCAAGAAGAAGAGTGGGAAATGGAGATTACTGCATGATTTGCGACGAATCAATGCAGTGATCGAGGACATTGCAGCCAGAAAACAAAAAAAAAAAAAAGAGAGAGAAAAAAAAGGAAAAAAAAAGAGGAAAAAAAGGAAAAAAGAAAAAAAAAGTACCTTTGAACATTGTATCGGACTCGCAATATGCTGTAGGTGTCGCTCAGCGCATTGAGAGGGCACATTTGAGACATATCCCAAAGGAAAACTTGTTTCTAAAATTTAAAGAGCTGTTATTTTTGGTAAAGCAGTGAGTGCACCTGTATTGTATTATTCACATGCAGAGCCACACCATGTTACCTGGTATTTTTGCAGAGGGTAACGCACGCGCTGACCAGCTAACTAATATGACCCTGACTGCCCCGGTACCTAAGGTGCTGGAGCAAGCTCGGTTATCCCATGCCTTTTTCCATCAATCCGCCAAAGTCTTGGTGAAACAATTCACTATATCGATCACTGACGCCAAATTGATTGTCCAAACATGTCCTGACTGTCAACAACATGTTTCAACCCCGTCTTTAATGGTAAACCATAGAGGTCTATGGTCCTTACAGTTATGGCAGACCGACGTAACACATATTCCAGAATGTGGTCGCTTGAAAAATGTTCACGTATCGGTAGATACTTTCTCTCATGCTATTTGGGTGGCAGTTGCGGTGGGTGAAACTAGTCGCCACGTCCAGGCTCACTTCCGTGTCGCTTTCACAGCGCTAGGCATCCCAAAGGAAATAAAAACCGACAGCGGCCCCACCTATACTAGTCACTCCTTTCAAACCTTTTTTCAAACTTGGGGTATCCGACACATCACAGGCATTCCTCATTCCCCCATGGGCCAAGCCATTGTAAAGCACACACATCGCACCTTGAAAACACTGCTAAATAAACAAAAAGGGGAAGACACCCAGGAAACACCACAGAACAGGTTGGGAAAGGCACTTTACGTACTGAATCACCTATCATTACCCTTTCCTCACAAAGAGGTACCGCCCATAGTAAAACATTACAAAAGTATGAATTCCGCACTCTCATGGGTGCCACAGTCAGAGCAGGCCTTAGTAATGGTAAAAAATTTAAATACAGGTCTTTGGGAGCGACCCCAGCCTCTAATAACTTGGGGTCGAGGGTATGCTTGTGTCTCCACAGGTCACGGACCAATATGGGTACCAGCAAGGGGGGTAACGCCATGGTTGGCCTCCTCCTCACATTCGCCGCTGTCATCGGTTAATGCCAGCCCTGGGTCTTCATCCAACCACGCCACAACATCTGGGTCACCCTCGCCAACATGACAGGACAAGAAGCGATGTGCCTGTCCCGGGCTAGTGCTAACGACCCGTTTACGACATGTCTGGTGGGGAACCCGGCAGATAACAAAGACTGGACTGTCTACTTACTGCAAGCGCCCCTAGAGCCACAGGAATTAGATATCCTGGGATGTGAAACAGCAACAGCATGTGTAAGGTTTAATTGCTCAGGCAAAAAAACAAATCATGAAATAAATGGTCAACGCCACACTTGCTCGTTATTGCAATGCATCTCTTTGCTGTCATTATACAAAACTATAATAGCATCCTTCCTTGCACCAGGAGCTGCTCTGCTCGGCTGTGGAGTGGATGCCCCTAGGTGCACCCCGAGCATTTTCCTCGGAGGGGTCTCCACTCTCAGCCACTCACCACGGGAGTAGACAAGGACCTCCTGAAGCTGCAGACAAATTATTTTAAGTGATATTTTCTTGTGGTATGAATGAGAAGTGCAAGAGGCCTCTTTGCGTGATTGTGTGATTGTGCTGTGCAAGTGAGAAGCAGCATCGCTGCGAAGCAACATCCCTAGCGCTTAGCGGCTTGTTGACTGATGTAGATTCTAGTAGGCATACTACTTTACAATCATAATTCTGCATGTGATTTTCACCCTGTTGCTTACTGTACCTTGCTTATTGCAGTGTGTTATAAATGAATGAGTCCCAAATAGGATTACAATCAAAGTTTACAGTTTATTAAACGAATAGAGGCAAGCAAACAGCGCTGGGTGCGCCGGGAGTCTCTGCTCCACCGGGACGCACACCTGTTACGTAAGGCGGCTGGTTTTTATGCTCCTAGGCTAATACATATGCATTACTACTTCTAGAAGAGGCAGGGTTATTATAATTGGTTTCCCGAATCCAAAGTCCTCCCAGGTGCGCCTGCTTATCAGTCTTTGTTAGTCTCTCGGGGGCCGCTCGGACGGGGAGGCTCATATTCTTCCTCCTTATCTAGTGGTCTCTTGGCCGGATGTCAGAAGTTACTGCACGTCCGTGCAGAGTCAGCAGTTTTTCTCTGAAGAAATCCCTTTGTTCTCTTCTCACCTAAACCCAGGCCTCAATGTTAACCCTTCAAATCCCTTAGTGGCACGAATTGCTGGACCATTCCTTACAATTCCTCCCCTTTTTTTTAATATCATCAATTCGTGTCTCTTCTTCAACCTTTGTTAGTAGCAGTTGGATTTCATCAGTCAGTTCTCGGGGTGTCCATTTCTTAAGCATCATTATCGACACATCACCTTTTCTCTCCCAAAGTCATCACAAATTGGGTGCTATTTATTATTCGCAGTACCAACAACGTAAAGCAAGGTATCATACAAGGTATAAACAATAATGTCATTACACCACATAAAAATAAAAATAGCATCCTTTTAACCCATGGTCCATCGGGCAACCATGAAAAGAAATCCCAATCCATACCCTTCCAAGTTTGTACTGGGACGTGGGCTAACTTCCTAATTTCCTTTGTTATCTGTTTAACCACTTTTCCATTATCATCAATTTGTAAACAACAATTAGAATCGTTCAATTTTCCACACACTCCCCCTTCTTCTGCTAGTAAATAGTCTAAGACCATTCTACGTTGAAAGATAGCATTCCTCATCTGAGTGGATTGATCAGCCATAAGATCCAAGGCCGTCGCTGTTTGATTGGTTACAACTTCGAGGATAGCTTGCAACCTAATTATTCGGTTCAAATTATAAATAGGTTCTCGGGCTCCTGATACCACCTCATTCGGGTTCCAGGTGGCTGGCCCATAATGCTGTATGATTCTTTCAGGAGGCCATTCATCCTTTCCCCTCTTTTGGGCACTATCCCCGGATAAGGAAGTATCAATAGATCGTTTCATTCTGTTCAGGTCATCATATAATCTTATTCCTAAATGATTTCCTTGTGTTTGTGACAATAAAAAGAAGAAGGGTCTTATGTACCCCACATAGCATATTCCCGACCAGTTTCCGGGTAGCCTCTTGTAAGCATGTTTGCCACACACCCAATAATGTCCCTTTAGGGCCCACGTCCCGTTTGGAAAAGGACTATCCCATCCATCTTTACCCTTTGGGGCGTGATAATACAGAGTGTCCTTGTTACCGAGTGGTCCTGTTACAATGTCTGCCCCGTTTGTACTCGTATATGCGCACTTCCAAGCTCCCGCATCGGGTTTCCACTTACAGTCACAATTCAGTTCTCTTTGGCGGCCTGTCATATTATAAGCTGACCAGAAATGTTTAAAGAACACTCGCCTCCCATTCTCATCCTGCCATTTCCAACGATAGACCCGCACCACATGCTATTCCTTAGTGGTGTTATCACGCTGACAGCTCAAGATTTGACCATCAAATTGTCCCCCCGCTTGTGCTCTTGCCACAGTTTCACATCCGGATCCAAAAAATTCTCTATATGAGCATTTCAGCCAAGTCCCGTTTCTCAGCTGAACATGTGTGGCGTTCCATTTCCCACTACGTGCTGTACAGCTTATAGGACTACATCCAGGATCAGTACAATCATATCCGGGGGACAGAGTCCAATTGCAAATGTTTTTTCCCACCGCCACTGTTCCTGTTCTGTTCAAGCAGTATATACCCCGAGCTGACGAGTGCAACTGCCATGGACCTCCTTCCTCTTTCCAAAATTGCGTCCCATTATGAACTTCGCTCAAATTACTGACCCACCACTTGGGTTCGACCTGGCCTGCTACCTAGGGCCAACTTTCAGTTCCCCCCCAGTCCTCCACAAATCCAGCAGTTACTAAGGTTAAAGGCCTTGGCCACTTCCTCCCCCAAAGTGAAAAAGTTATTCCTCCATTCCTGCCCATGGCCCAATTGCCCCTGTAAAAACAATACCAGAAAGTATAGCATTTCTTATCCTTTTTCGCCGTCCAATCTTGAGAGTGTGGGAAGCGCCTTCAATCATGGGGTTGGGCCCGCTTTCAGAGCTTGTGTTACCATTCAGCCCTTCAGGGTGATCCAGCTTCTGGAAAAACTAATCACAATTTTATTATGGGTTTAAAAGGTTCTCATGTTATTTTTCTCAGGAC
This sequence comes from Anser anser, assembly GCF_964211835.1. NCBI lineage: Eukaryota > Metazoa > Chordata > Aves > Anseriformes > Anatidae > Anser > Anser anser. Next base: position 5,466,750 of record NC_139731.1, on the reverse strand, counting down.
AACCTGATCTTAGTGCGGGAGAAGTCCGGTCGAGGCCCTCTCACTCGGCGGTCAATACCCATAGGGGTTGCCTCCCTCGGTAGACCACACACACCGCAGTGGAGGGTCCTACCCCGGTCTTGCCTTCTCCCTTTCCTCCCTTCAGACTTGTCCTCTTTATCCAGTGCCCTTAATTCATGCAGAACCTCATTGCTGGGATATCAGTTCCTCTTTAGTCTCAGTTTCAGTTCCCCAGGAGTGGACTCAACCCTCCAGGCTTCGGTAGTTATTGGTCCTTTTATTCTGGATTCGCTGGGTCCAACCCCTTTCTGCTGTTCTCACAGCTGATTCAGTAGTAAGTAAAACAAGGTACGGTCCCTCCCATCGGGGGTTCAATGATTCTTCTCTCCAGGTTTTTATTAAGACCTTGTCTCCTGGTTGTATTTTATGAATAGCAAGTCCTAAAGGTGGTGTTTGAGTCATCATCCCAATTTCTCTTAGCTCCTGTAATCTCCTTCCAATGGTAATTATATATTTCTGGATACTATGATCCTCAACTGCATTGTTCCCTAGGGGCATCCCTTGAGAATAAGGCATACCATATAACATTTCATATGATGATAATCCAGTCTCACTGTGTGGTTTAGTTCTTATGTTTAAAAGTGCCAATGGTAAGCATTTCGTCCAGGGCAGCTGTGTCTCGATCATTAACTTAGCCAATTGTTGTTTTATTGTTTGATTCATCCTTTCTACTTTCCCTGAGCTTTGTGGGTGCCACGGGGTGTGGTATTCCCACTGAATACCTTTCAAGGGGTACATCCTTTGAATCTTTGTGGCTGGCGTGAGTATGTTCGATTATTTCCACACAATTGTGTTCCAACGGTCCTTCTTCTGGAACAGTTCCTAGAAATACTGCTGGATATAACAGGTTAGTCGTTTTCAAGGTTATGTCATCTTGTTCAGTTAGTATTGCCTGATATTTCATCATCCGGCTGGGTGATAACCAGTGCCCCCCCCCCTTTGTTCCAAAACGGTTGTTACCATATATGGTCCAAAAACTTCAATATGTTTTCCCATTTGAAGGCAAATAATTTTCTACTATCTTTATCAAGAGGTATGCAAAAGAAGGCATCCTTTAAATCTATCACGGTAAACCATTTATATTTCTCTTTCACAGATGTTAACAATGTGTAAAGATTAGCTACTACAGGGTGAATATCCTTTGTTATTTCATTTATTGCTCTAAGATCTTGTACAAATCTATACTCGCCATTCGGCTTCTTTACTGGAAAAGTTGGAGTACTGTATTCCGATTTACATTCTTCCAGAATCTGATATTTGAGAAATTTGTCAATAATTTTCACTATCCCCTGCCTGGCTTCTATCTTAAGTGGATATTGTTTGATTCGAACAGGTTTGGCTCCTTCCTTTAATTCCACCTTTACCGGTTGTGCCAGTTTCGACTTCCCTGGTACATCTGTTTCCCATACTGTTGGTATAACTGCATTTTCTACTTCTCTTGGAATATTAACAAAGGGTTTATCTTTGATCATTAGGATTTGTCCTACTTTGGACTCAGGTACCTTCATTATTAATTCTCCATCCTCAAAGGTTATTGTTTTATTGTTATTAAGTTGGCTAATAGATCCCGTCCCAAGAGTGGAATCGGGCATTCTGGTACATACTAAAATTCATGGGTTAGTTCCTTACCCCCAAAACGCAAATCAAGGGGTTGTAAGAATGACCATTCCTCCTCTTTCCCTGTGGCTCCAATTATTGTAGTTGTCTTAGCACCTAATCGTCCTTTTAAGCTATTTAACACTGAATATGTTGCTCCTATTACATTTACTGACTAATTAACACAAAGAAGCTCCCATAACCAAGAAAAAATTCAAGCCTCTGTCTTCATTTCCTAGCTTTATTTCAACTAGTGGACCTGCTAGGGTAGATGCCCCAGGTCCCCATCATTCCTGACTGTTGTAAGTTTGTCCTGCAGCCTAAGACAATTTCTTTCTGATATCAGGGGCCGATTGCCCTGGAAAGAGGCTAGCCAATTGCCTCTGTGTTTTTTTTTTTTTTTTTTTTTTTTAAGCCAGGTCCATTTTTTTTTCTCATTGCATTTCAAAGTTGGTCCAGAAATTCAAATATTCCATAAATTCCATAGGGGTTTCTTTTGGACCTTGTTGGAACAGATTCTCAATTCCCAATAGCCAATTTAACCAGATTTTGGTATTTATATAATTTCCGGGGTGATTAGGGTCTCAGTGAGGGGGTCGGTCAGGGGAATGCAATCGCTGACAGTTCCCTGAGCGGTCCCATTGGCAATCTGAGCTCACACATGAACTCAGGTTGTTTTAAGAGTTAGCTGCTTTTCTGTTTCCACGACAACTCTCTGGGACCCATCACTGTCCCTCTGCCCCAGAGGGCTCACACCCGCGATTTAGAGATCTCAGCCTCGGGTTGAGGCGGAACTATTAACATTCCTACATCCTCTTTCCCTGCTCATTCAGCTTCAAACAGCTCTGTTAAATACTACATGCCACACAACCTTTAACACCTTCAACCTTTTAACAGTTCCTTTATCTTTTTCCAGCCTGTACTTTTCTAATGCCAACACCAAAGGCTCAGTCAGGGGCCAACTTAATTCCAAACCTTTTCCCTCCAAGATGCTGAAACAACATATCACTATACAACATTTCATCCTATTTCCCTTCTCTCCTCAAAAACAACATTAACTGCAAGACACTGTTATAGTCGATTGATCCATAAAGTGGCCATTTAGTTTATATAGTGGCCACCATTGATTGCAATACTTAGTGAAAGTCCTCTTGCTTTCTGTGCCCCCATTTCTAACAATATCCTTCCAATGTGCCAATATGCACCCAAGGAGGCTTTTTCTTTTTTAGGACGTCTTTTTTTTTTTTTTTTTTTTTGGATTTTCCCCTTTTCCTTGATTTCCCATTCCCTTTTATTTATTTATATTAGTTACTGTCCCTTGTTTCAATTTCCACGCAAACCTTTTTATTGCAGGTTTTTACTATCTTCTCCTAATCTTCTTCCCAAATGTCCCAGTTCCCTGGAATTAAACTCTTCTTTCCACATACAGACTTCACTATTTCAGATTATTAATGAGCCCCATTCCAATCATAAATCCACAGGACTTCGGAAAAACACCTGAAGCACTCAGCCTTCTGCCTTCTAGACAAACAATAACACCTTTTTCATAAAATTTACATTTCAATAAGACCGAATTTCAAGCCGAATGCTAATTTTTCTCATGCACTTTGTTAGTAAGCCTACACAAAACAAGGAATCACTCCTGTGTATCCGTCAATATGGGGGGTTTAAAAGGTATTGAGGCCTAAATAAATTCGCTCTCCCCCTTCTTACCAAATTCCCAGGGATCAGGCCCGAACCACCAAAGTGACTCTCCGTTCTACCACTTTGATAATCAGTCAGCCCCCCTCCCCCGATACTTGGGAAACTGACCGAACACCACCGCGAATATACCCAAACTTCTAAACTGTTACTTAGATAATTCTCCCACCTTCCTCCTTGACACAGTCAAAACATTTAAGAACAAAATAGGATTACAAGGTGCACCACCGGGGGTGGATTGTTAGGATATAGAGGTGGTAGGTTATCCAATGACTCCCATCCATCATCTTTTTCTTTTTCCTTTTTTTTTTCTCTTCTTCCTCAAACTTCTCGTCTGCTTTTAGTGTAAATATTGAGGATGAAAAAGGACGTGAAGTCCTGATCCATAATCCTGCATAATCACTTTCCTCCTGACTAAAAGGTTCCTTTGAATTAACATGTATATTTAAGGCCTGGCAAACCCAGTCTTCAAAGGATCCGAAAATGGGCCAAAAGACATGTGGTCTTAAAGGCTCCTTTGGCCATTCTATCATACAATACTGGACCATTTTTAATTTACTTTTTTCCTTTTCTGGGGCCCCTATCGTTCCAATTTCTAATCATTATCCCTAATGGACTTTCTGGTGGTATGTCTGGTAATTTGCTCCCTTTTCTCTGGTCCCGGGTCTTCAATTTTGTCTGACCCATCTAGGAATTTTACTGTGGCAATTCCTACAGCCCTTGGTTGCCTTAGTGAGAGTGTCTTGCAGGGGGTTTAGGACCTATCACCCACCCACGAATCCTATAAGAATCACTTCGGTCCTTCACCGGCCAAGTCCCTCGCGGGAGATTGGAACCGCGGTTAGAAGACCTCCACAATCGCTTCGGAACTACGTTCCGTCTCAATCACACTCTCACACACACACAGGCAACCGAATCCCACCCAACCGAACGGTATACGCCTTAAATACTTACGACTCCGTCGTCTTCGTTCGGATCTTCGCGCGCAGAATTACGGGCAAAATATAGTGCTGTAGCCGGCAAAGGGAGCTCATAAAAAAATCTAAATCTTTGCTTGCCCTTATTCAGGTTCAAGATGGTGTTAGTCCCGACCTGACTCGAACAGGAGCCACCAAATGGTGGGGGCGCCCCTCCTAGATCAAGTCAGAATTCAGGAACCAAGACCATCCCGGACGAGCCCCCAATTGTTATAAATGACTGAGTCCCAAATAGGATTACAATCAAAGTTTACAGTTTATTAAACGAATAGAGGCAAGCAAACAGCGCTGGGTGCGCCGGGAGTCTCTGCTCCACCAGGACGCACACCTGTTACGTAAGGTGGCTGGTTTTTATGCTCCTAGGCTAATACATATGCATTACTACTTCTAGAAGAGGCAGGGTGTTGTGGTTTAACCCGGCTGGCAGCTAAACACCACACAGCCGTTCGCTCACCCTCCCCCCTCCCTCTCTGGGATGGGGGAGAGAAACGGGAAAGTGAAGCCTGTGAGTTGAGATAAAGACAGTTTATTAAGACAGGAAAATAATAATAACAATAATAATAATAATAGTGATAATGGTAATAGTATTAACAATAATAATGTGTAAGAAAACAAGTGATGCACAATGCAATTGCTCACCACCCGCTGACCGATGCCCAGCCTATTCCCGAGCAGCCGGACCCCCACCCCGGCCAGCCACCCCTATATATTGTTTAGCATGACGTCAGATGGTATGGAATACCCCTTTGGCCAGTTTGGGTCAGCTGTCCTGGGTCTGTCCCCTCCCAGCTCCTGCTGCACCCCCAGCCTGCTCGCTGGCAGGACAGAGCAAGAAGCCGAAAAGTCCTTGGCCTGGTGTAAACACTGCTCTGCAACAATTAAAACATCAGCATGTTATCAGCGCTCTTCTCATCCTAATCCAAAACATAGCACCCTACCAGCTACTGTGAGCTACTTAACTCTGTCCTAACTGGAACCAGGACACAGGGTTATTATAATTGGTTTCCCGAATCCGAAGTCCTCCCAGGTGCGCCTGCTTATCAGTCTCTGTTAGTCTCTCGGGGGCCGCTTGGACGGGGAGGCTCATATTCTTCCTCCTTATCTAGTGGTCTCTTGGCCGGATGTCAGAAGTTACTGCACGTCCGTGCAGAGTCAGCAGTTTTTCTCTGAAGAAATCCCTTTGTTCTCTTCTCACCTAAACCCAGGCCTCAATGTTAACCCTTCAAATCCCTTAGTGGCACGAATTGCTGGACCATTCCTTACACGTCAGATGGTATGGAATACCCCTTTGGCCAGTTTGGGTCAGCTGTCCTGGGTCTGTCCCCTCACAGCTCCTGCTGCACCCCTAGCCTGCCTGCTGGCAGGACAGAGCGAGAAGCTGAAAAGTCCTTGGCTTGGTGTAAGCACTGCTCTGCAACAATTAAAACATCAGCGTGTTATCAACATTATTCTCATCCTAAATCCCAGCCAGCTACTAGGAGGAACCAGCACCCTACCAGCACCCTACCAGCTACTAGGAGGAAAATTACCTCTATCCTAGCCAAAACCAGGACAACGATGAACATTTATACTGATTATTTCTTCAAACAAATGGAAGAATTAACAGAATTAAGTGTGTTATAGAATCAGTCACTAATTTGCCTCTAAAGCTCTTCAAAGTTGCTGTACAATTACATCATCTGTACTTTTCTGTGGTAACACATAGAGCTACTTTAATTTTAGAATTGCTAAAGCATTCAGAGAGAAGCAGAAGTCAATACTCAAAACATATAAGATTTACAACTTCAGGTAAACTTTCTTTATTCTTACTTACACTTTTTGTTCTTCCATTATCCACAAAGAACATGATGCCCTCCTGTAGTGGGTCTGGCAGGATGGAGTTAACTTTCCCTGCAGCGGCCCATACAGTGTTGTGCTCTGCACTTGCAGCTAGAACAGCCCTGATATCACACCAATGTTTTGTCTATTGCTAAGCAGTGCTGGCACAGCATCCAGATTCCCTCCAAAGCCCCCCAGGAGCCAGCCAGGAGGCTGGGGGTGGGCAAGAAGTCGGGAGGGGATATCACCAGAGCAGCTGACCTAAACCAACCAAAGGGATATTACATACCATACAATGTCACACTCAGCAATAAAAGGTGGGAAAGGGGAAGGAGAAGTGTGTGTGTGGGGGGGGGCTTTCATTATGAAGATGTCTGTCCTCCCAAACAACCGCTATGTGTATTGAGGCCCTGCTTCCCAAGACATAGCCGAACATTTCTCGTTGATGGGAAGTAGAGAATTTGGTTTTTTCCTTCATACTGTGCTTGTGTGGCCTTTGCTTGTTTTATTTTCTTTTTATTTTCCTGTAATTAAATTATCCTTATCTCAACCTGTGAGGTTTTTTTTTCTTTTCTTTCTAGCATACTTTCTTCTCCCCCTCTTCTTTTGAAAAATAAATTCTTTTTGTGTTGTGATGGAGTTCACCTGTGCAGCAGAGTAAAACCACCACAGTCCTTTTTGGCGCTGTGCTGGGTCTGGCTGGGATGTTAACTTTCCCTGCAGCAGCCCATACAGTGCTGTGCTCTCCACTTGTAGCTAAAACAGCAGTGGTATCACACCAGTGTTGTGTCTGCTGCTGAGCAGTGCTGGCACAGCATCAGGCCTCTCTCTAACCCTCCTAGGGGGTGGGCAAAATGTGAGAAAAGAAACATCACCAGGGCAGCTGACCTAAACCAACCAAAGGGATATTCCATGCCATATGATGTCACACTCAGCAACAAAAGGTGGAAAAAGAAAGAAGAGGGGAGGGGTGGGCTTTCGTTGTGAAAACGTCTGTCCTCCTCCCGAACACCGGCTACGTGCGTTGAGGCCCTGCTTCAAGGACGTGGTCAAGCATCGCTCATTTGTTGCAAGCAGAGAGTAATTTCTTTCCTCTGCACTTCCACATAGCCTTTACTTGTTTTGTTTAGTTTTCCCTTTTCCCCTTTCCCTTTTTTCCCCCTTTAGTTAAATTGTTAATTGTTTAGTTAAATTGTTTAAATTGTTTAATTAATAATAATCTTTCCTTAATAATTATTTCTTTTTTCCTCTAATTAAATCATCCTTATCTCAACCCATGAGTTGTTCTTTCCTTTAATTCTTCTTCCTCATCTACGGAGGGGGAGTGAGAGAGCGGTTGTGGTGTTCAGCTGCCTAGCATGGTAAAACCACCACAGGTGCCCAACGTGGGGCTCAGCGGGTTGAGATAACAATATATTTGATCAGAGCACTTTAGAGGGAACTTACAACTATCATAGTTAACAGTTGCTAGTCACAATGTTGTCTGATTTGCTCTTAATAGTTTTCCATGTGATCCGTGCCGTGTTCTCCTTTCTACTATAGATCAGATCTGAGAGTTGTGGTGGGTTTTTTTTTGGTTTTGTTTTGTTTTGTTTTGTTTTTTCAGTTCTCTGTGCTGTAAAGCACCAGCCTTGAGCCTAATTTGGTATTCGGGCCCTACATAGCTATCATCTCTGTCCTCTGGGAACTATCTCTTGGAGAATATTAACAACTGCGCTCTCTTTTTTTCCTTCTCTGGAAGTCAGTTTGTGGACGATATCAGGAATGGTACCGCCGCCTTCTTTCTCTATGTGCCAATTACAATAGCTTTTGAGTATTGTGAACATCCATGGCTAACTAGCGTACTCCTATTGCTAGGTCTTCAGAATGTTTTTTTTTTCTTTTTTTCCCTAAGCTTAAACAGTTAGTTAAGAATACCACCCAAGAATCCACCCTGAGACAGTGTGGTGGTGGGTGGCAAGGTGTGTGGGAGGATATGGACAGGTACCTGTCATGGTTGTCTCCTCCGATGGTTTTGAACCTCACCCCTGAACAAGTGCGGAATGCCCCAAAAATGAAAAAAATAAATACATTGAAAGACATATGTCCTGACCCTAGCAATGCTGGAGAACTAAAGCTTGCTGCACTATGCTGGGGCCTGGCCTGAGCCTATCAAAGGGTAGTTAACACTATCCAGCACCCTCAAGGGGAGGAGGAGGTCTCTGAATCCAACAAACAGATAACAGACACGGTGGCTAAACCAGAGGGCCAGCCGTCGATGGTATCAGTCACCCCCATAGTCAAGATAAAACAATGGAAGCGGAAGTCAGCTCCTTTAGTAAGGGAAGAAGCTCCTCCTAAGAAGTTCTGGGAGGGAGAAGTGGAAGAAGCAGGCACCTCTAAAGCAGAGCCATCACAAAAACAGCAGGAAGAAGAGATGGAAATCATAAAGGAATCAGAAACCACCCGATCCCTATCCCTGAGCGAGTTGCAAGATATATGAAGGGATTTCAGTTGCTACCCAGGTGAGCACGTTCTCACCTGGATGCTCTGATGCTTGGACACTGGGGCCAGTAGACAGGAACTAGAAGGCAAGGAAGCCAAGCAGCTGGGATCCCTCTCTAGAGAAAGGGTCATTGACAGAGAAAATGGGAGAGAGGCACAGGTTCTCAGCCTCTGGAGGCGACTCCTGTCAAGTGTGAAGGAAAGGTATTCCTGCAAGGAAGATACTGTATATCAACTAGGCAAGTGGACCACCATGGAGAAAGGTCTCCAGCACCTGAGGGAATTAGCCGTGCTGGAGATGGTTTATAGTGATTTGGACAATGCCCAGACACCCAAAGATCCTGATGAAGTCCAGTACACGCGGCCCATGTCGCAGAAGTTTATACAGAGCACACCATCATCACACACCAGTGTGCTGGCAGCGATTACTTGGAGAGATGGGATGGGACCAACAGTGGATGTTGTGTCCAGCCAGCTTCAGCAATATGAAGAGAACCTCCCTGCCCCACTACGGGCCTGCATCCCGGCTGTGGAGAAACCGTCCCAACAGGTCCACCACCTTGAAGAACATATATAGTCCCTCTCACCCAGATGGAGCAGTATATCAGCCATTAAGAGTCAGCATTTTCCTGCTTGAGGGAGAGAGTACCCGGGACGGACACCACGTGGCACCCTGTGGTTTTATCCACGTGAACATGGGGAAGACATGAGGAAGTGGGATGGCAAACCTACCTCGACCCTAGCAGCTCGGGTACGTGAATGGCAAGGAAATACAGCAGCCAGAAGTGGGTCTCCTAGGAAAATTACTGCTCTGGTTTCTGTTGGGCAGTTCCCCCGACTGAGTAGAAGGGCTGATGTTACTCCTGACCCTGACGGAGGGACCTCTTCTTCGCATTTGCAAGAATTAAGTGATAGATACTCCAACCAGGACTAGAGGAGCCCTGCCTCTGGCCAGGCAGAGGAAAGGGACAACCATATATACTGGACTGTGGGGATCCGATGGCGTGGCACATTGGATCCGCATCTGTACAAGGCTCTAGCGGACACCAGCGCGCAGTGTACCCATATGCCATCAGGCTAGCAAGGGGCAGAACCCTGTATTTCTGGAGTGACAGGGGGATCCCAAGAACTAACTGTATTGGAAGGTGAAGTGAGTCTAACTGGGAATGAATGGCAAAAGCACCCCATTGTGACTGGCCCGGAGGCTCTGTGCATCCTTGGCATAGACTACCTCAGGAGAGGATATTTCAAGGACCCAAAAGGGTACCGGTGGGCTTTTGGCATAGCTCCCTTAAGTATGGAGAAGATTAAGCAGCTATCTACCTTGCCCGGCCTCTCAGAAGACCCTTCATCTGTGGGACTTCTGAGGGCTGAAGAACAGCAGGTGCCAATCGCTACCACAACGGTGCACCAGCAGCAATATCGCACCAACAGAGACTCCCTGATTCCCATCCATAAGCTAATTGGTCAACTGGAGAGCCAGGGAGCGATCAGCAAGACTTCGCTCACCCTTTAATAGTCCCATATGGCCAGTGCGAAAGTCTAATAGTGAGTGGAGGCTAACAGTGGAGTATCATGACTTGAACGAAGTCAAGCCCCCGCTGAGTGCTGCTTTGCCAGACATGCTAGAACTTCAATATGAGCTGGAGTCAAAGGCAGACAAGTGGTATGCGACAACTGATATCGCTAATGCATTTTTCTCCATCCCTTTCACAGCAGACTGCGGGCCACAGTTTTTTTTTCCCTTGGGGCATCCAGTACACCTGGAATCGGCTGCCCCAGGGGTGGAAACACAGCCCTACCATTTGCGATGAGGGAAGGCTAAAGCCCACCTGGAGATGAAGCTGGCAAAGGAGATAAAGGATAATAAGAAGGGTTTCTTTAAGTATGTAAACAGTAAAAGGAAGACCAGGGACAATGTGGGTCCCCTGCTGAACGAGGGGAGTGTCCTGGTAACGGGGGACGCTGAGAAGGCAGAGATACCGAATACCTTCTTTGCTTCGGTCTTTGCTTCAAAGACCCCCCCCCGTAACTCCTGGACCCTGGAGGGAGGAGAAAGAGTCTGGGAAATGGAGAGCTCCCACCTGGTTGACGAGAGAGTGGTTCGGGAGCGTCTGAGTGGGATCAACGCACACAAATTCATGGGCCCTGATGGGATGCACCCACGTGTGCTGAGGGAGCTGGAAGAGGTGACTGCCAAACTGCTCTCTATCATCTTTGATAGGTCTTGGAGAACAGGAGAGGTGCCTGAAGACTGGAGGATAGCCAATGCCACTCCGGTCTTCAGAAAGAGCAAGAAGGAGGATCCAGGAAACTACAGGCCAGTCAGTCTCACCTCTGTCCCTGGAAAGGTGATGGAACAGCTTGTTCTGGATGCCATCTCCAAGCAATCGGAAGAGAAGAAGGTTATGAGGAGTAGTCAGCATGGATTCACCAAGGGGAAATTGTGCTCAACCAACCTCATTGCCTTCTATGATGGCATCACCAGCTGGGTAGATGGGGGGAGAGCAGTGGATGTCATCTACCTTGACTTCAGCAAGGCTTTTGATATTGTCTCCCACAACATCCTGCAAACAAAGCTGAGAAAGTGTGGGATAGATGAATGGACAATAAAGTGGGTTAAGAACTGGCTGACTGGCCGAGCTCAGAGGGTGGTGATCGGTGGTGCAGAGTCCGGCTGGAGACCTGTGACTAGCGGTGCTCCCCAGGGATCGGTGCTGGGTCCGGTCTTGTTCAACATCTTCATCGACGACCTTGATGAGGGAATAGTGTCCACCCTCAGCAAGTACGCCGATGATACAAAGCTGGGAGGAGTGGCCAACACGCCAGAAGGCTGTGCTACCATTCAGCGAGACCTGGACAGGCTGGAGAGCTGGGCAGGAAGAAACCAAGTGAGGTTTAACAAGAGCAAGTGTAGAGTCCTGCACCTGGGAAGGAGCAACCGGACGTATCAGTACAGGCTGGGGGATGACTTGCTGGAGAGGAGCTCTGAGGAGAAGGACCTGGGGGTCCTGGTGGACGACAGGTTGACCATGAGCCAGCAGTGTGCCCTCGTGGCCAAGAGGGCCAATGGGATCCTGGCGTGCATTAAAAGGAGCGTGGCCAGCAGGTCAAGGGGGGTGATCCTCCCCCTCTACTCCGCCCTGGTCAGGCCTCACCTGGAGTACTGTGTCCAGTTCTGGGCTCCCCGGTACAAAAAAGACAGGGATCTCCTGGAAAGAGTCCAGCGGAGGGCCACAAAGATGCTACAGGGCCTGGAGCATCTTCCCTATGAGGAAAGGCTGAGAGACCTGGGTCTGTTCAGCCTTGAGAAGACTGAGAGGGGATCTTATCAATGTTTATAAATACCTTAAGTGTGGGAGACAAAGTGATATGGCCAACCACTTTTCAGTGGTCTGTGGGGACAGGACAAGGGGCAATGGCCACAAAATGGAGCAGAGGAAGCTCTGCACCAATATGCGAAAGAACTTCACGGTGAGGGTGACGGAGCACCAATTCTCTTGAAAGCTGTTTTTGCCATTATACAGAGGAAGGTCAAAGGACCTGCACAGGAAATCCAGTTCTTGGTGGTAAAATGGCAGGATGGATGTCGCCACATTACAATGGAAGTGATCAACAAAATAACAGCTATGTCTCTGCCAACTAGCAAAAAGGAAACACCAGCTTTCCTAGGCCTTGTGGGGTTCTGCAGAATGCATGTTCCAGACTATAATCAGCTTGTGACTCCTCTATATCGAGTGACTCGAAAGACGAACTTTTTCAAGTCGGGCCCTGAGCAACAACAGGCCTTTAAAAAATCAAACAGGAAAAACTTTGTGCGGCAGCCCTTGGGCCTGTCCATACCCGACCAGCTGTGAAAAACCTACTTTACACTGCAGCTCGGGAGCATGGCCTCACCTGGAGCCTCTGGCAGAAAGCCCCAGGAGAAACTTGAGGTCAGTACTGGGGTTCTGGAGACGGATTTGAATACGCAAGGTTAGTAGAATTTTCCACTGCAAAAATACAACTTCAGTTCTTACACCCATGTTAGATAAGAGCCAGTTCCATTCGGCTCCAAAAGGGACTCGCCGCTGGCCAGAGATGAGGCCAATGAGCAATGCTGTTTGCGCATATGTAAGAGTATATTTAAGAAAGGGGAAAAAAAAACTGCTGCGCAACAGCAGCTGGGAGAACGAGGAGTGAGAAACAGCCCTGAAGACACCAAGGTCAGTGAAGAAGGAGGGGGAGAAGGTGCTCCAGGTGCCGGAGCCGAAGTTCCCCTGTTGCCTGTGGAGATGACCGTGGTGGAGCAGGTTGTCCCCGTGCAGACCATGGAAGAAGACATCAGAGCACATTTCCACGCTGCAGCCCGTGGAGGAGACCATGGTGGAGCAGGTGGATCTGGCCTGAAGGAGGCTGCGGCCAGTGGAGAGCCCCTGCCAGAGCAGACTCTAGGCTCGGCCTGTAGCCCATGGAGAGGCTAGACCCATGCAGGAGCAGGTGATCTGGCAGGAGCTGCTGCCCATCGGGGGACCCACCATGTTGGAGCAGTTTGCTCCTGAGGGATGGACCCCGTGGTACGGACCCATATCTGGAGCAGTTCTTGAAGAGCTGCTGCCTGTGGGAAGCCCACGCCGGATCAGTTCGGCAAGGACTGCATCCCGTGGGAGGGACCCCACAGCACAGGGGACGAGAGTGACCGAGAAGGAGCGGCGAAGAAGAAGCGCTATAGACTGACCATAACCCCCATTCCCCCGTTCTCCTGCGCCGCTCGGGGGGAGGAGGTGGAAGAGGGCGGATGGGGGGGAATACGCTTTTGGTTCCTTTCCTTTGTTTCTCACTTCTCTAGCTTGTTAGTAATAAGTAATAAATCTTACTATCTCCCTATGCTGAGTCGGTTTTGCCCGTCACGATAATGACTGTGTGATGTCCTCGTCCTTATCTCAACCCTTGAGCCCTTTTCATCGTATTTTCTCCCCGTTCCTCTTTGAGGAGGGGGAGTGATAGAGCGGTTGTGGTAGAGCTCGGCCGCCCACCCGAGTAAAACCACCACATTCCTTTCTTAAATATGCTTTCACAGAGGCGCAAATAACATTGCTTATTGGCTCAGCTCTGGCGAGCAGCAGGTCCCTTTGGAGCCGGCTGAAACTGGCCCTTATCTAACATGGGGCAGCTTCTGGACTCTTCTCACAGAAGCCACCCCTGCAGCCCCCCACTAACAAAATTTTGCCACGTAAACCCACAACATTTTAGATGGATAGCCCATACACTAAGAGAATGATAACTGTGTGTGTCTATATATCAAAGGACAGGAAAGGTGGTGATTAATTTTGCAATGTGTGGGACCTGAGCGTGACATAAATGGTATGGAATAAGGTGTGGGTATTGTCCTGGTTTCAGCTGGGATAGAGTTAATTTTCTTCCTAGTAGTCGATATGGTGCTGTGTTTGGGATTTAGGATGAGAATAATGTTGATAACACACTGATGTTTTAGTTGTTGCAAAGCAGTGCTTATACTAAGCCAAGGACTTTTCAGCTTCTCGTCCTGTCCTGCCAGGAAGGAGGGTGGGGATGCACAAGAAGCTGGGAGGGGACAGACCCAGGACAGCTGACCCAAACTGGCCAAAGGGATATTCCATTCCATATGACATCATGCAGAACAATAAAACTGGGGAGGCCGCTGCTCAGGGACGGGCTGGGCATTGGTCAGTGAGTGGTTGGCAATTGCATCATGCATTACTTCCTTTGTATATTCTATTATTATTATTATTACTATTATTTTCCCTTCCTTGTCTGTTCTATTAAAATGTCTTTATCTCAACTCACAAGCTTTTGACTTTTTTTCCAATTCTCTCCCACTGGTGTTGGGAGGTTAGCAAACGTCTGTGTGGTGCTTAGCTGCCTGCTGGGTTAAATGACAATGCTAGAACATTTTGGCTAGCATTTGTTAAACAACAAATCCTCTTCTCTCTATGTCAGAGTTTCTACAAACAAGTCAAAGCTAATGCCAGTACTCTTCCTTACTAATGCTGTAACTTATCAGTGAATGCTACTTTTGAAGGGTACAGGCTCTTTAGGAAGGACAGGCAGGGGAGACAAAGTGAGGATGTCGCCCTCTATGTGAATGACCATCTGGAGTGCATGGAGCTCTGCCTGGGGATGGATAAGGAGCTGACAGAGAGCTTATGGGTCAGGATTAAAGGGAGGGCAGTGACAGGGGACATCAGAGTGGGGGTCTGTTACAGGCCACCTGACCAGGAAGACTGAGCGGATGAGGCCCTCTATAGACAGATAGGAGCAGCCTCACATTCACAAGCCCTGGTCCTCATGGGGGACTTCAACCACCCTGATATCTGCTGGAGGGACAGCACAGCATGGCACAGGCAATCCAGGAGGTTCCTGGAATGCACTGATGATAACTTCCTTTTCCAAGTGATAGAGGAGCCATTGAGGAGCGGTGCTATGCTGGACGTCTTTCTCACCAAAAAGGAGGAGCTTGTGGGGAATGTGAAACTCAAGGCCTTGTTGAACTTCATGAGTTTCGCACAGGCCTGCCTCTCAAGCCTGTCTAGGTCCCTCTGGATGGCATCCCTTCCCTCCAGCATGTCAACCACACCACACAGCTTGGTGTCATCAGCAAACTTGCTGAGAGTGCACTCAATCCCAATGTCCATGTCACCAACAAATATGTTAAACAGCGCCGATCCCAGTACCAACCCCTGAGGGACACCACTCGTCACTGGTCTCTACCTGAACATTGAGCCATTGACCACAGCTCTTTGAGTACGACCATCTAGCCAATTCCTTATCCACTGAGTGGTCCATCTCTCAAATCCTTGTCTCTCTAATTTAGAGACAAGGATGTCGTGCAGTAGAGTATCAAATGCTTTGAATATGTCCAGGTAGATGACATTGGTTACTCTTCCCTTACCAAACAATTCTGTAACCCCATCATAGAAGGCCGCCAAATTTGTCGGGCACAATTTGCCCTTAGTGAAGCAATCATTATGCTTCAATGAAGCAATTATTCATGATTACGCCCTGCTAAACAACTATTTTCATTAATAAACACAGTGCTGCTTCTCTCTTACGAGTGAAGTGCATAATTCCCATCGCGACTCCGTGTCATCACCAACTGCAAACTCCATACAGTCACAGAATCACAGAAACTCAGAATCACAGAATGGCTGAGGCTGGAAGGGGCTTCTGGAGATCATCTAGTCCAACCCCCCTGCCGAGCAGGATCACATAGAGCACATTGTGCAGGATGACATCCAGGAGGGTTCTGAGTATCTCCGGAGAAGGAGACTCCACAACCTCTCTGGGCAACCTGTTCCAGTGCTCTGTCACCCTCACAGTAAAGAAGTGCCCTCTCATATTCAGATGGAACTTCCTCTGTTTCAGTTTGTGCCCATTGCCTCTTGTCCTATTGCTGGGCATGACTGAAAAGAGTCTGTCCCCATACTCTTGACACCCTCCCTTCGGATATTTATATACATTGATAAGATCCCCTCTGTCTTCTCTTCTCCAAGCTAGACAGGCCCAGTTATCTCAGCCTGTCTTCGTATGAGAGATGCTCCAGTCCCCTAATCATCTTCGTAGCCCTCTGCTGGACTCACTCCAGCAGTTCTAAGTCCCTCTTGTACTGGGGAGCCCAGAACAGGACACAGTACTCCAGGCGAGGCCTCACCAGGGCTGAGTAGAGGAGGAGGATCACCTCCCTCAAACTGCTGGCAACACTCCTCCTAATGCACCCCAGAATTCTGTTAGCCTTCTTGGCCACAAGGGCACATTGCTGGCTCATGGTTAACCTGCTGTCTACCAGGACTCCCAGGTCTTTCTCCACAGGGCTGCTTTCCAGCAGGTCAGCCCCCAGCCTGTACTGGCGCATGGGGTTATTCTTCACTAGGTGCAGGACCCTGCACTTGCCCTTGTTGATCTTCATGAGGATCCTCACTGCCCAGTGTTCCAGCCTGTCCAGGTCCCTCTGAATGGCAGCATAGCCCTCTGGGGTATCAGCCACTCCTCCCAGTTCTGTGTCATCAGCAAACTTGCTGAGGGTGCACTCTATTCCATCATCCAGGTCACTGATGAATAAATTGAACAACACTGGACCCAGTACTGACCCCTGGGGGACACTGCTAGCTACCAGCCTACAACTAGACTGCAGCGCTGAGCGCAACCCTCTGAGCTCTGCCATCCAGTCAGGTCTCAGTCCACCTCATTGTCCACTCATCTATCCCACAGTTCCTGAGCTTGCCTATGAGGATGTTATGGGAGACAGTGTCGAAAGCCTTGCTGAAGTCAAGGTAGAGCACATCCAATGCTCTCCCCTCATCTACCCAGCCAGTTATCCCATCATAGAAGGCTATCAGATTGGTTAAGCCTGATTTTCCCTCGGTGAATCCATGCTGACTATTTCTGATCACCTTCTTATCCTCCACATGCTTGGAGATGACCTCCAGGATGAGCTGTTCCATCACCTTTCCACAGATGGAGGTGAGGCTTACTGCCCTGTAGTTGCCTAGGTCCTCCTTCTTGCCCTTTTTGAAGACTGGAGTGACACTGGATTTCTTCCAGTTCTCAGGCACCTCTCCTGTTCTCTACAACCTTTCAAAGATGAGGGAGAGTGGCCTAACAATAATATCGGCTAGCTCCCTCAGCACTCGTAGGTGCATTCCATGGATTTGTGGGTATCAAGTTTGCCTAAATGATCTCTGACCTGATCCTCCTCGACCAAGGGAAAGTCCTCCTTTCTCCAGACTTCCTCCCTTATCTCCAGGGTCTGAGATTCCTGAGGACTGGTCTTACCATTGAAGATAGAAGCAAAGAAGGCATTCAGTAACTCTGCCTTCTCTGTATCCCTCGTTACCAGGGCACCTGCCCCACTCAGCAGCGGGTCCATATTTTCCCTAGTTTTCCTCTTGCTACTGATGTATTTGAAGAAGCCCTTCTCATTGTCCTTGACATCCCTTGCCAGATTTAATTCCAAATGGGCTTTGGCCTTCCTTGTCACATCCCTGCATACTCTGACAGTGTCCCTATATTCCTCTCTAGTGGACTATCCCTTTTTCCACATGCTGTATACTTCCTTCTTCTGACTGAGCTTTGCCAGGAGCTCCTTGCTCATCCATGCAAGTCTCCTGCCCCCTTTCCTTACCTTCTTGCTCATAGCGATACATCGATCTTGAGCTTGGAGGGGGTGATGCTTGAATATTGACCAGCTCTCCTGGATCCCCCTTCCTTCTAGGGCCCTAACCCATGGGATTCTTCCAAGTAGGTTCCTGAAGAGGCCAATTAATACACCAGTTAGTAGTCTGCATGTAATACCAGTCACCATGCTGTGGTGCTCCCCACACCCTAGGAATATGCATTCCCCATGGTGTGTTGGTGCACTGTTTCCCAGTGTATTATTACAATAATCCACGTAGCTATCCCCATGTTAAAAATTTGCTTTCTAAATTATTATCATTATCAAAACACAGTAAATATTAACAGCTGTGGTTAACAATTATCATGACGAGCAAAACAGACTCAGAGTGGGGAGATTAATATAATTTATTACCTATTACTAACAAGCTAGAGAAGTGAGAAACAAAGGAAAGAAACCAAAAACACCTTCCCCCATCCACCCTCTTCCACCTCCTCCCCCTGAGCAGCAAGGGGGAACGGGGGAATGGGGGTTGTGGTCAGTCTATAGCACTTCATCTCCGCCGCTACTTCTCGGTCACTCTCTTCCCCTGCTCCAGCATGGGGTCTCTCCCACAGGATGCAGTCCTTGCCGAACTGATCCTGCGTGGGCTTCCCACAGGCAGCAGCTCTTCAAGAACTGCTCCAGATACGGGTCCCGCATGGGCGGCAGCTCCTGCCAGATAACCTGCTCCTGCATGGTCCCCTCTCCACGGGCTACAGGTCCGGCCCGGAATCTGCTCCAGCAAGGGTTCTCCATAGTCCGCAGCCTCCTTCAGGCCAGATCCACCTGCTCCACCGTGGTCTCCTCCACGGGCTGCAGTGTGGAACCCTGCTCCACTGTGGTACTCCATGGACTGCAGGGGGGCAGCCTGCTCCACCATGGTCTTCTCCACAGGCCACAGGGGACCTTCTGCTCCGGCGCCTGGAGTACCTCCTCTCCCTCCTTCTTCACTGACCTTGGTGTCTGCAAGGCTGTTTCTCACTCCTCTCTCTCCCAGCTGCTGTTGAGCAGCAGTTGTTTGTTTTTTAATCCCTTTCTTAAATATGTTCTCACAGAGGCACAAACAACATCGCTTATTGGCTCAGCTCTGGCCAGCGGCGGGGCCCTTATCTAACACGGGGCAGCTTCTGGATTCTTCTCACAGAAGCCATCCCTATGGCCCCCCGCTACCAAAACCTTGCCACATAAACCCACTACAACAGCCCTTGAGTACACTCCATTTCAGTGTAGGGTAACCCGTTGTCCTATGTGCAGTTTCTTGGCATCAGTAGTCCTGTAAAATACAAAAGAAAACCCCGAGGTCTTAATAACAAGGGGATCTCCTCTTTCTTGGGGGTCTATGCCACCGACCCAATAGGCAGCTCGTGTAGTCAACGAGTAATTTTGATCACCTGGTGCAATGGTTAAAAACACTCCAAGGGCCCAATAGCCTCCTGCCTCTTCCTCACTTAATAGGATTCGGTCCCCCGCCTTGAGGGAGACTCGCCACACGTATTCCGTCTCAGATTCCTCCAGGCACCTCAAATACTTTTCCTGCAACTTTGCTAATTAAGTAAGATTTAGTAAGAGATCTAATTTTTCCTGTAGTTGTTTGTCTCGCCTTTCAGCAAGTAGGTCCCTGAAGAGGCTGAAGTTTGCTCTCCTGAAGTCCAGGGTTGCGATCCTACTTTTTGTTCTGCTTCCTCCTCACAAGATCCTGAACACCATCTCATGGTCACTGCAGCCAAGGCTGTCCCCAACCTTCACAGGGAGATGACGCCCTCTGTATTCAAAGGGGAACAGAACAACATCTCTGTGCTCAGAAGTGGAGAAGTAAAACCACACTACAAGTTCCCTATCAGTAGTGGAGCTTGGACAAAAAGCATACTGCCCTCAGCCCATTACAGCAATGGGCACAGCAGACCCTGCCATGTGGCAGCCCATACGCTCAGCAGACATGCTCTGGCAGTGACTGCAAGCTCTCTAGGTAGGCATCACTTCCATGTTTTTGCAAGTGGCAGTTCTGCACACAGTGAGTTCTGAGCCTCTGTAATATCTGTCATCCAAGGTAATTTCTCCCCATATCAGACAGCATGAACCTCCTGCAGGATCTCCCACAGATTTGCTGATTATCCTCAGATTTAGGATAAGACAAAGACCTTTTTGCTTTTTCAAAATGACAGTATACCAAAACTACATCTTTCTCCCAATGCCCTGCTACAGTCTTAAAAAATGCTCTCTATGGCTTCTCTTTAAAATTGTATCAAGCTTTTGTTACTCTAAGCAGCTCCATGAGGGATCCCTGAAAAGAAATTAGGAGAGAGATTAAAAGTACAGCTATGATCAAAACTAATTTGTCAACTATGGCATCCAAACATGACTAGTGTTTTCTCATGAGAAGTCCGAGTCAACAAGCTCTGTAAACACAATTCAAAGCAACAGAAAAATACAGAATTTTCCTAATGTGTGAATACCTGAAGCTGATAAATACTGTATGTGGTAGATTATGGGATAGTATTGCATAACACTGGCTTCTTGTATGGAAACTGCCCTGAAATAAAATCTTTTTTCTGGACAGAAAAAGACTCTGACAACTGCCATCTTAAAATAAGAACAAATATTATAATGTACTCAGTGGAGGTGGTTTATAGTGATCTGGACAATGAGCAGGTAACCAAAGATCCAGATGAAGTCAAGTGCATGCAATCCATGTGGCGGAAGTTTGTACGGAGCACGCCATCATCATACGCAAGCTCGCTGGCAGTAATGACCTGGAAAGATGGAGAGGAACCAACTGCGGATGCACTGGCCGGACAAGTCGGGCAATATGAAGAAACTCTCTCTTCTTCCCCTATGGGCCTGCATCTCGGCTGTGGAGAAACTGGTTCAGCAGTTCAAAGAGAGAGAGAGAATGTCTTCCCCCCCACCCCGACCCATACAGATCAGTATCTCAGCTATTAGGAGTAAATGTTCTTCTGCTCAAGAGAGAGGATATAGTGGGTACACACCACAGGCTACCCTGTGGGTTTACCTGTGTGACCATAGAGAGGACATGAGAAAATGGGATGGGAAATCTACCTTGACCCTAGAGGCACGGGTACGTGAGTCACAAGAAAAAGCAATTGCAAAAAGGGGCTCTTCTGGGAAAACTGCTGCTCCGGTTTCCAGCGGGCAGTCGCCCAGACACAGTAATGAATACTATGACCAGGACTAGAGGGGCCCTGCCTCCAGCCAGGGGGAGGAAAGGGACAATCGGGCTTATTGGACTGTGTGGATTCGATGGCCTGGCACATCAGACCCACAGGAGTACAAGGCTCTAGTGGACACTGGTACACAGTGTACCCTAATGCCATCAACCTATAAAGGGGCAGAACTCATCTGTATCTCTGGAGTGACAGGGGGATCCCAACAGCTAACTGTATTGGAGGCTGAAGTGAGTCTAACTGGGAATGAGTGGCAAAAGCACCCCATTGTGACTGGCCCGGAGGCTCTGTGCATCCTTGGCATAGACTACCTCAGGAGAGGATATTTCAAGGACCCAAAAGGGTTCCGGTGGGCTTTTGGCATAGCTGCCTTGGAGAGAGAGGACATTAAGCAGTTGTCCACCTTGCCCGGTCTCTCGGAGGGCCCTTCTGTTGTGGGGTTGCTGAGGGTCGAAGAACAGCACGCGCTCATCGCTACCACTGCAGTGCACCGGTGGCAATAGCGTACCAACCAAGACTCCCTGATTCCCATCCATAAGCTCATTCATCAACTTGAGAATCAAGGAGTGATCACCAAGAATAGCTCACCTTTTAATAGTCCCATATCATAGAATCATAGACTATCTGAGCTGGAAGGGACCCACAAGGATCATCGAGTCCAACTCTTCGGTCCCCAAAAGACCACCCAAAAAATCAGACCACGTGTCTGAGAGCATTATCCAAATGCTTCTTGAACTCTGGCAGGCTCGGTGCCGTGACCACTTCCCTGGGGAGCCTGTTCCAGTGCTCGCCCACCTTCTCGGTGAAGAACCTGTTCCTGATATCCAGTCTGAACTTCCCCTGTCCCAGCTTCAAGCTGTTCCCTTGGGTCCTATCGCTGGTCACCAAAGAGAAGAGATCGGCGCCTGCCTCTCCGCTCCCCCTCGTGAGGAAGTTGTAGACCACGATGAGGTCTCCGCTCAGTCTCCCCTTCTCCAGGCTGAACAAACCAAGTGACATCAGCTGCTCCTCATATGTCTTCCCCTCTAGGCCCTTCACCACCCTTGTAGCCCTCCTCTGGACACTCTCCAACAGTTTCACATTCTTTTTTTACTGTGATGCCCAAAACTGCACACACTACTCGAGGTGAGGCCGCACCAGCACAGAGTAGAGTGGGACAAGCACTTCCCTCGACCAGCTAGCAATGCCGTGCTTGATGCACCCCAGGATACGGTTGGCCCTCCTGGCTGCCAGGGCACACTGCTGGCTCATATACAGCTTGCTATCAACCAAAACCCCCAGATCCCTCTCTGCGGGGCTGCTCTCCAGCGTCTCATCCCCCAGTCTGTACGTATAGCCAGGGTTGCCCCTTCCCAGGTGAAGGACCCGGCACTTGCTCTTGTTAAACTTCATACGGTAGGTAATTGCCCAGCTCTCTAATCTGTCCAGATCTCTCTGCAAGGCCTCACCACCCTCGACGGAGTCAAGACCTCCACCCAATTTGGTATTGTCCGCGATCTTGCTCAAAAAACCTTCAAGTCCTTCATCCAAATTGTTTATGAAAACATTGAAGAGGACTAGTCCTAGAATGGAGCCCTGAGGAACGAACCCCACTAGTGACAGGTCGCCAGCCTGATGTAACCCCATTTACAAGATCCCTTTGGGCCCGACTCGTCAGCCAATTGTTCACCCATCTTATTATGCTTTAATCTAGCTGTATTCTGTTCATGTTGTCCAGAAGGATACTGTGAGAGACAGTATCGAAAGCTTTACTGAAATCCAAAAGATTACATCGACTGGCTTCCTTTGGTCAACTAGCTGGGTGATCTTGTCATAGAAGGAAATTAAGTTTGTTACACATGACCTTCCCCTAGTGAACCCATGTTGGCTCTGACCAAGGACTGAGTTGTCCTTTAGGTGTTTTTCAATAACTCCCAGAACAGTCTTCTGAGATGTGACCAGTGTGAAAGTCTAATGGTGAGTGGGGACTAACTGTGGACTATTGTGGCCCGAATGAAGTCATGCTACTGCTGACTGCTGCTGTGCCAGACACGCTAGGACTTCAATACGAACTGGAGTCAAAGGCTGCCAAGTGACCATTGATATTGCTAATGCATTTTTTTCAATCCTTTTGGCAGCAGAGTGCAGGCCACGGTTTGCTTTCACTTGGAGGGGCGTCCGGTACACCTGGAATCAACTGCCCCAGGGGTGGAAATACAGCCCTCCCCATTTTCCATGGACTGATCCAGACTGCCTTGGAACAGGATGATGCTCCTGAACACCTGTAATATTTTGATGACATCATCCACTGGGGAAAAATGTAGGGAAAAAAGTATTTTTGAAATCAGATTCTTTCCAATAGTATTTTGGCACATCCACTGACGTGGATGGCATCTCTATGACCATGTAATCCTACTAAACAGTCCATTCAGGAAAAAAAATTAACCACTGTATGTGTGTCAATCTCAACTGAATGCTGTGATGTGATACATGTGATGTTCCAGAGTTGGAAGGAAGAGAATAAAGGCGGGGAGGATCCTGCAAGCATGCACTGCAAGATGACTGCAGACAGCACTAACAACTTAGTCATCATATAAAATCACAAGCTAGGTGCACCATACCTATGGAAATAAGGCTCTTCCTATTAAATAAATCAAAACAGAACAGAACAAAGCCAAATAATTGTGAAAAGGTTTGAGAAGATACCGGAAGATCATGCCCAGTCAGCATCTGTTCATGAAAGGCAAGTCCTGCCTGACCAGCCTCATCTCCTTCTATGACCGGGTGACCCGCCTGGTGGATGAGGGAAAGGCTGTTGACGTAGTCTACCTAGACTACATCAAAGCCTTTGACACGGTCTCCCACAGTATTCTCCTGGAGAAGCTGGAAGCCCATGGCTTGGACAGGTACACTCTTTGCTGGGTTAAAAACTGGCTAGACGACCCGACCGGGTCGGTGTTGGGGCCCACCCTTTTTAATATCTTTATTGATGATTTGGATGGGGGAATTGAGCGCACCCTCAGTAAGCATGCAGACGACACCAAGTTGCGGGGAAGTGTCGATCTGCCGGAGACCAGGAAGGCCTTGCAGAGGGACCTGAACAGGCTGGATCGATGGGCAGAGGCCAATGGGATGAGGTTCAACGTGGCTAAGTGCCGGGTCCGGCACTTTGGTCACAACAACCCCATGCAACGCTACAGGCTTGGGGCAGAGTGTCTGGAAAGCTGTGCAGAGGAAAAGGATCTGGGGGTGTTGGTCGACGCTCGCCTGAACATGAGCCAACAGTGTACCCAGGTGGCCAAGAAGGCCAACGGCATTCTGGCTTGTATCAGGAATAGTGTAGCCAGCAGGACCAGGGAGGTGATTGTCCCCTTGTATTCTGCTCTGGTGAGGCCACACCTCGAGTACTGTGTTCGCTTTTGGGCCCCTCACTACAAGAAGGACATGGAGGTGCTGGAACAAGTCCAGAGAAGGGCTACAAAGCTGGTGAAGGGCCTGGAACACAAGTCCTATGAGGAGCAGCTGAGGGAACTGGGGTTGTTTAGTCTGGAGAAGAGGAGGCTGAGGGGGAGACCTTACCGCTCTCTACAACTACCTGAAAGGAAGTTGTGGGGAGCTGGGGGTTGGCCTCTTCTCACAGATAACTAGTGATAGGACTAGAGGGATTGGCCTCAAGTTGTGCCAGGGGACGTTTAGGTTGGAAATTAGAAGACATTTCTTCTCAGAAAGAGTAGTCAGGCATTGGAAGGGGTTGCCCAGGGAGGTGGTGGAGTCACCGTCCCTGGGGGTGTTTAAGGAAAGGTTGGACATGGTGCACAGGGACATGGTTTATTGACTGATATTGGTGGTAGGGGGATGGTTGGACCAGATGATCTTGGAGGTCTTTTCCAGCCTTAATGATTCTATGATTCTAAGATTCATTTTAACTCCTTCTTCTTCTGTCTGAGCTTCCCATTCATAAGAAACCAGCGTAGTGTGGTGGTATAATTATTAATATTTAAGATTTGAGAGGTCTGTCTGAGAAGTGTATCTTAACTAAAAGAACATTCAACTGAACTAACTAACAGACTAACAGTCTGTGATTTTTTCGAGCTCCCCACTTCTGATCTAAAATGGTACTGGCTGTGCTATTCATATAGGCTCCACCAAGAGCCATTTCTCCACATTGTCAAATTATTCACTGATTCCTTATTAGAATTGTGGCAGTTAACAAGGTACTTAAGGAGTCCATTCTTCCCAGGGATGGATACCTAGCCTTGTTAACATTGGAATAATTATTCGGAATCCATGGAAACCTGGCTTTAACACTGGAATGATTCTTTTTCCTCACTTTTTTTTTTTTTTTAAACCGAAACTGTATATAAATTGTGTCTCTGCAATCACTGGGCAGAAAACAGAGGAGCAGAGGTGGGAAATGCTGCCCAAATGTTCTCTCACTATGATCACAGTTAATAAATCTTGTGTTTTTACATATGTGCTATTATATGTCTTATATGTGTTTTTACATATATATTACACATATATTACATATATACATATACACACATATAGATACACCTTAACGATACTACACAATGCTAAACAAGCTACACAGACAAGACTGACCTATCATTTTAAATTTCTTAAAACAGTAATAAAAGACACACACAATTCAGAACAAAGTTATATAGGATACAAGGATAGGAGTTGGACTCGATGGTCCTTATGGGTCCCTTCCAGCTCGGGATATTCTATGATTCTATGATTCTATGATTAACGTTAAATCAGCATATTTTGAGTACACCAAGCAAACAGATTCTGCCCTAAATATCTTACATTCAGAGCAAACCCCTTGGCCCTCATCACATCACCAGGCACAAAAGATGCAAAAAGCTCTCGGAAGCCAAGAACTGTCCTTTGTCTCACCCCCTCTTCAGATGCCTAACAGCAGGTGGGGAAGGCTTTAACATATTAACTTAAAATTCATGAGATTGATGGAATAAATGATTTTGGTAATTTCAGTGCATGACAGATGCTTCCAATTTATTTCTTATCTTCCCAAACAAATTCAGGATAACAGTAGAGAAGTTTTAACTGAATCCACTAGTTGTATTACTATTTCTCTGAATACAATGAAAACCTGAATGACAGTGTTCCACCCATTTTCCTTCAGACAAGCAA
Source organism: Anser anser (assembly GCF_964211835.1). Classification (NCBI taxonomy): domain Eukaryota; kingdom Metazoa; phylum Chordata; class Aves; order Anseriformes; family Anatidae; genus Anser; species Anser anser. The sequence continues at coordinate 5,440,621 of NC_139731.1, read as the reverse complement.
TGAATTAAATTCAAATCAAATGAGGCTGACTGGCCTATAGTTTCCTGGGTCCTCCTTCTTGCTCTGTTTGAAGACTGGAGTGACACTGGATTTCTTCCAGTCCTCAAACACCTCTCCTGTTCTCCAAAACCTTTCAAAGATGATGGAGAGTGGCCTAGCAATAACATTGGCCAGCTCCCTCAGCCCTCGTAGGTGCATCCCATTGGGGCCCATGGATTTGTGGTGTGAGAAAAATCTCAACAATTTTGAAAAAATACACTTGAGGAACCCTTGAGGTACACTTTTTCATTTATCAGGGAACTAGCTTTCTGAGAAGCCCCAACTCCCCTATTCTGAATTTATAACAGCATTCTCTCCTCCTTCTTCCACTCCGGATATTCCTATTTGAAGTGGCCGGCCTGGCCACACTTAAAACATCTTCTCAAAGCCTGTCCCTGCTAGGATTTAGGCTGCAACACAGGTAGCTTTCCCTGCCTGCCAGTCCTTCGTCTCTCTTCCTCTCCTTTCCATCCTGGGCCTGACTCCTCCCTGAAGTCCCTCTGTCTCTAGCCCTCTGCCTCACTACCCAGTATGCTGTGAATACCATTTATTTCGCTCTCTACTTTTGCTTCTCATCTCTCCTCCTGGCATACACCTTCATACTACCTACACTGTTCACTCCATCCTCCCACCTTCTGGAGCTTTTTCTGTGTATCTGGCCAGGCTTTAATCACAAAATGAACTTTCAAGAGCCCTTGGGCTACCGGGTCCTCAGGATTCATCCCTGAGTACTTTCTAATTCTGACCCCGATCTCTCATATGATTTCTATGTTGTGGGTTGTTATTATCGCAGTTAGATAAGTGGATATTTTTGCTCTATCAGAATTACTCTCGATCTGGGGGGTGGGGGGTGGGGGGTGTTAGTTCTTTCCCATTCTTGCACAGCTGCCTGCCAAATCATTCCCCTCCCAAACATTCTTCTCCAGGGAATAACATACTCAAGATTGACATTTCCCGCCCAGGAATACAAATTAGGCCTTAGAAATGGATTTGAATGTTCTGCTAGGCCCTCAATTAAAGACTTCATTTCCTTCTTAAAACTTCTAACCTCTCTGCTGGTAAGAGGGGGAGTAGCACCGGCCCTGCGGCGCCTCCGCACGGACCCGAGGCCCCACCGGGACCCCCCTGCCTCCGCTCCTGTCGCTCTGCGCTCCCCGGCACGACTTCTCCAGGGACAGCGTCAATTGCTCCTCCTGGAGCAGCTGCTGCCGCCTCAATATTAGGAGCAATATTAGGATTATAGGGAGTATAACTTGATTCCTCCTCCGAAAAAGGAGTCTTATTGTTTACATATAAATTTCAAGCCTGAATTTTCATCAGACCCATATTTTGGCCAAAATACTGAAGTTCCTTTTATTGGCTTTTTAGGCCAGACAATTACACAATATCAAACCTTTATTTATTTATTTATTTATTTTAACTCCTTTTCCCTAGTTTTTGGGTTGTTTTTCCAAATCCTTATCATTCTCTCCAAAGGACTATCTTTAGGCATGATCCCGGGGTCTTCACCCCCACCCTCCTGACTCTTGGAACCCTTAATCCCCATCTCTTCCTGAGGTGCTGCTATGGAGTTTACCACCCACAGGGTACCACACGCCTTCACCTAGGATTAGGACAGAGGTGGGGTGTACTGCCGAGCACCTCACTTCACCGTGCTCGGGGTACCGTACACCTAAGGGCCCAAACCCCCAAGACTCTCTTGCACTCATCTCTCTTTCGCTTCCTCCGTCTCCGGCCACGCCCCTCGCGGGGCTACGGAACCGCGGGTCGAGACTCCACACTCGCTTCTCACTAAAAGTGTATCTCATTCACACTGCACGCAAGAGTCTCCCCAAACCCAACCCGAGGCAATATCCGGTAAAGTTTCCCTTACCTCGGTCCATGCACGGACTTCCTGGTCCGGGTTATCAGCAGTAATGCCTGTGCCTGTACTGTGTCTGCACTGTCTCTGGGCTGTGTCTGTGGTATGTCAGTGCTGGCCTCCCTTCTCCACAGTCCTTTGCAGAGCCTGTCTTCAGATTAACAGTCTTGGTCCTTTGCTGGCCGTACCGAGACAACCCACCACCCCCGATGGGACCGCTGAAATCAGCGGGGTGCACCTTCCTGTCTGTGGTGGCAAGAACTCTCTGGGAGGTGACAAGATCCCAGACGGGCCCTCAAATTGTGAGAAAAATCTCAAATAATTTTCTTCAGACAGGATCTTCTGTGAAGCTATTTTATTCGCGATTGCAATGGCGGACGTCCTGCCCATTAGGAGCGCATTTTACTAAACAAATCATAACCTTTTATTCCCTATTACCCGACGCCTGATCACCTCCCCTGTTTCCTCATTGGCTGAGTACTACAGGTTCACAAGCTACTCGACGCTCCTCTATACCATATATGTACAATATTTTTTGATCAACCCTTTAATTTCTCCTTTTTCCTTTTTTTTTTCTTTTATGTTGAGAAAACATAACATGTGATCTTTGTTTTTTTACTGTTCTCACACTGCTCATCCTGTTTTTCTCAAGCTTCTACCTTATTTTGGAACAGTGAGGCCTTCTACTGTCCACTTATCTACTTAGCATTTCTCCTTATTATGACTACACAACTACCTCTGAATACAGAAGGTTAGTTTTCTACTGCAAAAACACACTCTTCTTTGAAAACATGTTCTACTGCAAAAACACAACTTAGTTTCTCACAGTGGGTATCAAGTTTGCCTAAATGATCTCTAACCTGATCCTCCTCGACCAGGCTGTCCCCCTGCAGACCATGGAGGAACACAGTGGAGCGGATAACCACGCTGCAGATTGTAGAGGAGCCCACGGTGTAGCAGGTGGATCTGACCTGAAGGAGGCTGCAGCCTATGGAGGGCCCTCGCAGGAGCAGGCTCTGGGCCAGACCTGCAACCTGTGGAGAGGAACCCACGGTGGAGCAGGTGACCCGGAGGGAGCTGTCACCCATGTGGGATCCATGCTGGAGCAGTCTCTTCCTGAAGGACTGCACCCCACGGTACGGACCCATACTGGAGCAGTTCTTGAAGTACTGCAGTCTGTGGGAAGACCATGTCGGATCAGTTCAGGAAGGACTACATCCCGTGGGAGGGACCCCATGCTGGAACAGGGGAAGAGAGTGACCTTGAAGGAGCAGCAGATGACAAAGTGCTACGGACTGACTGTAACCCCCATTCCCCATTCCCCATTCCCCTGCACTGCTCGGCGGGAGGAGGTAGAAGAGGGTGGATGGGGGGAAGGTGTTCTGGGGCCTCCAGCACAAGAAAGATGTGGACCTGCTAGAACGGGTCCAGAGGAGGGCCACAAAGATGATCAGAGGGCTGGAACACCTCTCCTACGAAGAAAGGCTGAGAGAGCTGGGGCTGTTCAGCCTACAAAAGAGAAGGCTCCGTGGAGACCTCATTGCGGCCTTTCAGTACTTAAAGGGTTCTTATAAAAAGGATGGAGAGGGACTCTTTATTTGTGTAGATAATGATAGGACAAGGGGGAATGGTTTTAAACTAAAAGACGGGAGATTTAGATTAGAGGTTAGGAGGAAATTCTTCACTCAGAGGGCGGTGAGGCACTGGAACAGGTTGCCCAGAGAGGTTGTGGATGCCCCATCCCTGGAGGCGTTCAAGACCAGGTTGGATGGGGCCCTGGCAAACCTGATCTAGTGGGTGGCATCTCTGACTACGGCAGGGGGGTTGGAAACAGGTGATCTTTGAGGTCCCTTCCGACCCAAGCCATTCTATGATTCTATGATTCTATGGTTCTATGATTCTATGATTCTAATCTCAACCCGTGATATTTTTTTCATTGTATTTTCTCCCCTGTTCTGTTGAGAAGGGGAAGTGAGAGAGTGGTGTGGTGGACCTTAGTTAAACATCGGCTGTTAAACCACCACAAGTGGACAAAGGTATTTCTGAATTAACTTTAACCTTAAATTTGTTTTTTAATTACAAGTTTGGAGAGAACTAACCAGTTTTTAATGACTTCATGTGGTGGTTTTACTCGGGTGGGCGGCCGAGCTCTACCACAACCGCTCTCTCACTCCCCCTCCTCAAAGAGGAACGGGGAGAAAATACGATGAAAAGGGCTCAAGGGTTGAGATAAGGACGAGGACATCACACAGTCATTATCGTGACGGGCAAAACCGACTCAGCATAGGGAGATAGTAAGATTTATTACTTATTACTAACAAGTTAGAGAAATGAGAAACAAAGGAAAGAAACCAAAAGCGCCTTCCCCCCCATCCACCCTCTTCCACCTCCTCCCCCCGAGCGGCGCAGGGGAACGGGGGAATGGGGGTTATGGTCAGTCTATAGCGCTTCTTCTTCGCCGCTCCTTCTCGGTCACTCTCGTCCCCTGTGCTGTGGGGTCCCTCCCACGGGATGCAGTCCTTGCCGAACTGATCCGGCGTGGGCTTCCCACAGGCAGCAACTCTTCAAGAACTGCTCCAGATATGGGTCCGTACCACGGGGTCCATCCCTCAGGAGCAAACTGCTCCAACATGGTGGGTCCCCCGATGGGCAGCAGCTCCTGCCAGATCACCTGCTCCTGCATGGGTCTAGCCTCTCCATGGGCTACAGGTCCGGCCCAGAATCTGCTCCAGCAAGGGTTCTCCATAGTCCGCAGCCTCCTTCAGGCCAGATCCACCTGCTCCACCGTGGTCTCCTCCACGGGCTGCGGTGTGGAACCCTGCTCCACCGTGGTACTCCATGGGCTGCAGGGGGACAGCCTGCTTCACCATGGTCCTCACCAGAGGCCGCAGGGGACCTCTCCCCCTCCTTCTTCACTGACCTTGGTGTCTTCAGGGCTGTTCCTCACTCCTCTCACTCTCCCAGCTGCTGTGTGGCGCAGCGGTTTTTTTTCCGTCTTAAATATGCTCTCACAGAGGCGCAAAACAACATCACTTATTGGCTCAGCTCTGGTCAGCAGTGGGGCCCTTACCTAACATGGGGCAGCTTCTAGATTCTTCTCACAGAAGCCACCCCTATGGCCCCCTGCTACCAAAACCTTGCCAGATAAACCCACTACACTTCAGAGCACCTAAACTGTTAGACTGAATTTCAGGGTAGTATCTTCATTATAAGTAAATATCTATGTAATCACAATCGCAAAAATTGACCTAAAGTTTTATTTTATTCCTGGCTTTTGCTCTGTCCAAAAATTCATGCCAAGGAAGTCAAGAGAGTTCTTCTATCTTTATGACTAGATAATTAAGTTTAAGATGTATAGCTGTTTTTCACATCTAGTCACTAAAAGTGTTAACCAGAAGCAAACAGAAAAACTATGTAATTTCAGATTCTATTCTATGTACTCAAAACCCAGGAAAGACAGAGGCTAATAAGACATTTCTTAAAGTAGTTTAGATGCTAATATTCCTGCAACAGCCCTTACATACAGTAAACTAAGCTGAACTGCATCTGGAATAACAAATGGGCAGGCGGTGGTCTAAAAAATACTCATTTCCCTCCGTTCTAGAGCATGGAAAAGCAACTTTGCCACACTTGCAACACAAACAGAAGTGAGAGGAATGAAGCCTGAAAAGCACAATGCAGGAAGGGAAGAACTAATGCCATTCTTATCTGTTTGAAAATAAATAAATAAATAGGAAGGTCCAAAAGCAATTGGTAACCAGGTTTTCTTTTTAATCCCTCTATTTCTTTGATAATCTCTGTATAGAGGCAATCTACATCCAAAATCTCCCATGCAATAGAGTTGTGTATCAGATTATTGTTACAGGATTCATGCAAATATTTAAAGGTAGAACGTAAAGCAGCTTAACTGTTCAGCTTGATCTTCTACTGTCACTTAGCACAGCACTTAAACGCACAATAATGCAATGAATAAATTGCATTCCCCCTCCCCACTACCAATTTTCCCACCAGAAAAATTTGTCAGAATGCAGCGTCTTGCCAGAAGCATATTTGCGATGCAGCTCCAGAAAAAATCAATACAGTATTCAAACACAGTTCCATTACTTCCCAGAATGGAGCAAACAACATTAATAACTACTACCAGGGCTTCGCGTAGATGCAGAAGAGCCCAACACTGCATGTACAAGGCCCAGGTGGAATAAAAACACAGCTCCCCTTATCCTCTTCTCCCCTCTAACCTGTTCTGAACACAATACTAATTTTGGTGAATCCCAAACTGCCCAGCCTCAGGAAAAATAAAAACTAAAATATTCGCAACAGAATGGGGAAAAGAAAACCTATTATTAAAATCAGATCTGAAAACTGTTTTTTAATAGTGCAATGCTTCCACACCCATCGTGCCTTACTTTTAAGACTGGATACATTTGAACAAGCCTTGCAAGGAAAACAGCACAAAACCCTGCATTTTGCAGAACTTTCTACAGAGGGCTTTCACATAAGCAGGGCCTTTAAATACACATTTCAACCTAACATGGTATCTTAAAAAGATGGACTGAGTTCTGATTTTCTGATTTTTATTTTTACTTTAAGTAAGTACAGAATACTTTGCTCATTGCTACACTTTCTTATTACTAAGACTATAACCACATACGTGACAAAGCCTGAGACTTTTCTCTTGAGAGTACAGGGTTGTCTCAGATATAAAGGGCACATTGTTAAAACAAAAGCAAACTGAATTCCTCTTTGTGTGTGTGTGTGTGTATGTGTGTACACACTCATGTGAGTTCTAGGTCTGGTCTCAACCTCATTGAATATCTCTTCATCACACTCACTCCCTCACCAGATGCCTCTTAAAATATAACTTCTGGACTAGGAGAGTCATCATCCTTTGATACTTACTTTAGGCCTGAACAGCTTCAGAATTAGATAACTGAAAGTGGAAGAGCTAAGTTTCTAATTTGCATGAAGTCTTTGCATTGTTTAGATGGCCATTGATTTAGAATACACTGGAAAACCATGAGCTCAGCTAAAATCATGCCCAAGGCACCTATACTAATGAGAAACTTGTAGTAAATCAGTGTTATATCACTAGATAATGGTCTTCTCTTTGTAGTACAGTAACGCATAGACATAGATTTGGAAAGTTGTTATTTAAAGCGTAATCATCTAAGAGCTTTACATCAAATTACAGTCTTAATTGTTGGTATAACTTTACCCTGGTGGAACCCACTATTGTGACTTGTGTATGGCGATTACATTACACCGATGCAGGGTTGTGGGAACAACACTGTACAGGGCTATCATTTAGGTTCAAAATAGATATGCTTGAACCTGAGCCACTTGGTCTAACTACTCCACTTGGTCTAACTCCATCCACCCCATCTGCCGTACTGCAGTATAGAGCTAGAAACGTACCCGCTGTTAACATAACATCTCATAATGACCCTTGGAACCATTCATTGTCACGATATAGTGCAAGTGTTGGAACACTGCAAAACAAAAAGAACTTAAATCTCTCCGCTCTAGTTATAAAAGGAGATGAAGTGTTTTCAAAAGATGAATGGAGTTGGAATGACTCTCTTCGGATGGCTGAACTTCAAGCCATTTCAGGACAGGCAATACAAATCAGTTGCCAAATAACTAATGGGTCTACTTACAATAGGCCGACTGAAATTAAGACGATTTATACTGACTCCTCCAGACCACAAAATTATAATACTGATTGTAGCAAAATAACTGAACCAAATTCTGATTGCTGGTACGATTTTACCTTCACCAAACCCATAATTGTGTACTGTCTTTGGGGTTACAGAGGCACCGGATTACTATTTGAATTTATGATTGATACAGCAACATCTGCATCGATTGCAAAGGATAAGAAGCGTCTGCCCCACAAATATCTGAAAATGTACCAACTTGGCCTCCCATTAGTCTAACTCTTTCCGTCTTCAACACAGGTCCTTACAGAATTAAAAACATGGGACAACAACGTGTTATCTTTAACCCTAGCTGGTCTCTAAAAAGGGTAGAGCTAGCGCTGCACATTAATATCTCAGAAATCAACCCAAAATGTACCACCTTTTTGAGAACTGCCTATACTGGCTGGTTGGCATAGTTACATGGACGTTCTCTGAAACGATCTCGGCGCATGCTGCAAGATGCCACTGGATTACTGGGAACAAGATTAGGTATATTAAATAACATAGATGCCGAGGTCCTAATGAGTAGAATAACTGCTACTACAGATGACCTAAGGAAATTGGAACGACCAATAAAATCATCCTTATCGGCTTTAGGAGCAAGTCAATGGCTTCTATCAGACATTTTACCCCACTGAAGAAAATGATCATCAATTAATTGTAAATGCCCTTGGAGAAAACCAAGACGATACTTCCTTGGCTTTGAGTTGCATCCAAGTGCAGTTATGGATACAGTCTGTAGCAGCAGCTGTTATTAGAGGGGGGGAGGGAGGAACCTTACCCACTGAAATTTGGAAATTAATTTGGGATAATGCTTCAGAATTTGAAAAGGAGTTCCAAGCATGGTGTCAATTAGTCAACTTTACCTGTTATGCAGAAAGCGATAAAATTATTGCCTTTATACTTAATATAAACAATGCCACCGTATACAATGTATATCCAATCATTGCATTAGGACTCAATCATAATGGAACTGTACTTTATCCTAAGGACCATAAAGCATAGTCCTATCAAAAGGGAGGAAAGTTGCAGACAGTCGATGTGAATGCATGTATTGTGCGCGAACAAAAAGGCTTCATTTGTGAAAGTAACACGCTCAAGGCCCAAGACATTTGTCTTGACACTGAACAAAATATTTGTCACTTTGAGCTACATCCCGATGAAACCCCTGAAACTGTACTTGTATATATTAGGAAAGGCTGTGTTTGCATGAGAACCTGTTGTGATTCCATAGTCATAGATAATACTACTGTAGATACAAGAAATCACTCCATTGTTTGTGTTTGTGAATTTACCAAAATTCTAGGATGTGATTTTAGTTACTCAGCTCCCATCACGACTCACCAACTTATTACATCCAATTATACTTTACTTCACGACCTGCTGCCTACCCCTGTTGGAATGAACCTTACACTGGTGAAGAAATTACTATCACATGAAGATTTGAAGGGGTTGGTGAAACAAGTTCAAGAAAATGGACAAAAAAACTTTGATTACTGTCCATCATGATTTGGAAGAAATACATCAAGTGTTGGAAAAAGTAAAGAAGGATGGAAAACACCACTGGAGGGACACTTTGTTCGGATGGTTGCCAACTGCCACGGGAATCTTCAACAAGTTGCTTCATCCTGTCATTGTTTTATTAATACTCACTGCATTGTCTTTCATATTGACAATATCCCTGTATGTTAAACTACGGATTATGATGAAACTTGTAGTATCCCTACAAGATGTACATATACTCGATAATCCTCATCATATGTGATACACCTGATATATTTCAAATGTCGTGAAGCTTGAGTGACTATAGTCATGGAGTGGATTATGTGAAATCGTGAGAAACAAAGTTGTGTTTTTGCAGTAGAGAATTACTTTTCTGTATTCCAAGGTAGTTGTGTAGTCATAAGAAGGAGAAATGCTAAGTAGATAAGTGGACAGTAGAAGGCCTCACTGTTCCAAAATAAGGTAGAAGCTTGAGAAAAACAGGATGAGCAGTGTGAGAACAGTAAAAAAACAAAGATCACAAGTTCTCAAAACGTAAGAAAGGAGAAATTAAAGGGTTGAAAAAAGGAAAAATTGTACATATATGGTATAGAGGAGCGTCAAGTAGCTTGTGAACCTGTAGTACTCAGCCAATGAGGAAACAGGGGAGGTGATCAGGCGTCGGGTAATAGGGAATAAAAGGTTATGATTTGTTTACTAAAATGCGCTCCTGATTGACTGGACGCCCGCCATTGCAATCGCGAATAAAATAAGCTTCACAGAAGATCCTGTCTGAATAAAATTATTTGAGATTTTTGAGATTTTTTTTCACAATTTGGGGGCTCGTCCGGGATCTTGTCGCCTGCCGAAGATTTCTTGCCTCCACAGACAGGAAGGTGCACCCCGCTGATTTCAGCGGTCCCATCGGGGGTGGTGGGTTGTCTCGGTACGGCCGGCAAAGGACCGAGACTGTTAATCTGAAGACAGGCTCTGCAAAGGACTGGGGAGAAGGGAGGCCAGCACTGACATACACAGACACAGCCCACATATAGTCCAGCCCGGATCGGGAACAGGCACTGGGATTACTGCTGATAACCCGGACCGGGAAGCCGTGCACGGACCAAGGTAAGGGAAACTTTACTATATCTTGCCTCAGTTTGGGTTCGGGGAGACTATGGTGTGAATGAGTGTGAGTGTGAATGAGACGCACTTTTAGTGCGGAGCGAATGTCAAGTCCCGATCCGCGAGGCTCGGTGGTCCTGCGAGGGGACAAACGAAGTTCCCTCAGCTGGAGAGGGACGAAGCGAAAGAGAGAGGAGAGGAGTGCAAGAGAGTCTCGGGGGTTTGGGCCCTTAGGTGTACGGTACCCCGAGCACGGTGAAGTGAGGTGCTCGGCAGTACACCCCACCTCTGTCCTAATCCTAGGTGAAGGTGTGTGGTACCCTGTGGGTGGTAAAGTCCACAGCAGCACCTCAGGAAGAGATGGGGATTAAGGGTTCCAAGAGTCAGCAGGGTGGGGTTGGAGACCCCGGGATCGTGCTCTTTGGAGAGAATGATAAGGATTTGGAAAAACAACCCAAGAACTAGGGAAAAAGATTAAAAAATATATAATTAAATAATGGTTTGATATTGTGTAATTGTCTGGCCTAAAAAGCTAATAAAAGGAACTTCGGTATTTTGGCCAAAATATGGGTCTGATGAAAATTCAGGCTTTGAAATTTATGTGTAAACAATAAGGTTCTGTTTTTGGAGGAGGAATCAAGTTATGCTCCCTATAATCCTAATATTGCACCGGAGGCAGCGGCAGGTGCTCCAGGAGGGGAGACAGGGACTGCATTATATGTGATACACCTGATATATTTCAAATGTCGTGAAGCTTAATCATAGAATCATAGAATATCCCAGCTCTCCAACTCTCCAATCTGTCCAGAAGCTTGAGTGACTATAGTCACGGAGTGGATTATGTGGAATAATTGCCTGAGGTGACTTAGAAAGTAAGCTTATATTCAGATTTTTAAGAAAAGGTACAGCACTGAAGAAGCTTCCAGGGTGGAGTGTAGCTGCATTCCATAGAAGTTCCCTAGGCCTCCAACCTTAGATGTTGGCCACACCAGGGGAACTTGGTGCGCTGGCTCTAAGAGGAACTGTACGGAAGGTGGAGCGGAGTGGAGACGCTGTGGCCAGGCTCTGTGATAAGATGGGAACTCAAAGGTACATCGGAACCAATAAGCTGCATATTTGCTACCCTGGGCCAACGGCCTGCCATGTTTTTGACAAAATGCTGTCCTTTTGGTGAACTTTGCTCATTACAATATCATTATAATACCAAAACACACCTCCATCCCAAAGGCTACCTGCCTCCAAGGTGCGACCACCCCTCACTGAGCATGCGCTCTGAATTTCTCTGAGCCTATACCTTTAAGCAAAAGCAAGAAAATTTAGCACCAATCGTAACAAAGGTATGTATGACTAGAGTCACTCAAGCTCCACCTGAGTTATAAAAAATGATATAAATTAGCTCAAAGGAGAGAGGATGTTAGGGAAGATATCATCGCAAAGGAAAATATATTATCTCGAAAGATACCTTCTGACTTTTGGGATCAGTCGACGGGCTGAGCCTCTCTTCCCCCCCCCCCCCCCCCCCCCCCCCCCAATTGGGATGCCTTTGGGTAAGATTCGAACACTGGGTTATACCAAGTGCCTCCCCGGGAAACTTAGAAATCTCTATAGAGTCGCTTCATATCTTTTAACGTGTTTGTAGCCAGGCTGTATTACTCATACTTATGGTATTTTCACATGCTTTGCAGACAGTGAATTTATCATTGGCAATCCAAAGAACCCGTGTATCTGTTGTTTTAATAAATTGCACTGCTCATTAATCTAGCTGTGGTAGTTCATGGAACGCAACTAGACTGAGGGTATATTACGTTATTTGTGCATCCGTAATCGTGATAATTCAGTACACTGAACGCAACGAGACTTATAACGACTAATTGGGCTTCACTCCCAATTACCTTAACCTTTAATGCAACAAAGAGAGCTTTACATCTAAGAGCTTTACATCAAATTACAGTCTTAATAGACAATCATAAAGAATAAATGTTTTCCAAGAAAATCCCCATAAAAGTGATACTGATTCTACTTATTGCTTTTATTAAATAGCAAGCAGAAACAGTTTAATGCCACTCAGGTGTTATTGCCGCCCCTGATTAGAAGTGATGGCCTTTTACAGTATTTCAATCTACTGCAGTCTGTAGGGTTTCAAGACTACATATCTCCTCAAGTACTGTCTTGACATCCGGTTAAGAGTCCTGCATGATAACAGGGGTTGTGGTAGGGTATTAGGATATTAGGAAACGTTTCTTCACTGAGAGAGTGGTCGGGCACTGGAACAGGCTCCCCAGGGAAGTGGTCATGGCACCAAGCCTGCCGGAGTTCATGAAGCTTTTGGACAACACTCTCAGACATATGGTTTGGTTTCTGGGTGGTCCTGCATGGAGCCAGGAGTTGGACTTGATGATCCTTGTGGTTTGCTGAGGGGAGCCGAGCGTGAGTTCTCCTGCGCCCGAGAGACATGGACGGAGAGAGGGCCGAGCCCACCCTGGAATGCGGTTGCAAAAACTTTCAAGCCCGCTGCTCCTAGCTTGGGAATGGCAGGGCACCACTCTCTGAAAGTCCCATTTCTGAGGAACATGCCTTGTTATAAATGACTGAGTCCCAAATAGGATTACAATCAAAGTTTACAATTTATTAAATGAATAGAGGCAAGCAAACAGCGCTGGGTGCGCCGGGAGTCTCTGCTCCACCAGGACGCACACCCGTTACGTAAGGTGGCTGGTTTTTATGCTCCTAGGCTAATACATATTCATTACTACTTCTAGAAGAGGCAGGGTTATTATAATTGGTTTCCCGAATCCAAAGTCCTCCCAGGTGTGCCTGCTTATCAGTCTCTGTTAGTTTCTCGGGGGCCGCTCGGACAGGGAGGCTCATATTCTTCCTCCTTATCTAGTGGTCTCTTGGCCGGATGTCAGAAGTTACTGCACGTCCGTGCAAAGTCAGCAGTTTTTCTCTGAAGAAATCCCTTTGTTCTCTTCTCACCTAAACCCAGGCCTCAATGTTAACCCTTCAAACCCCTTAGTGGCACGAATTGCTGGACTATTCCTTACAAGCCTCATGCCTGCTTCCAAGTGCTTTGCAAATGTTTCAAGCCCAACAGCATTACTGGTGACAGAAACACAGCAGCCATTCCAAAAATGCAAAAATGTAGATGACATCACGTTCATGCTAGTAGCATTGCAAAGAAACAGAGCGAGTACTGTGAGTTTGCCAATTCCTGCTATTTTGGGGTCAGACCTTCAATTCCATTGTTCAGGCCAGAACGAATACACTTCATGAAATAGTATGGAAGATGCACAGCCATAAATTCTGGTAAATTCATGACTGTGCAGAGGAGATCTTACCAACATCATATCCTTCTATGACCAGATAACTCCTAATGGTGGATGAAGGAGACTGTTGAAGTAGTCTACCTAGACTTCATCAAAGCTTTAACATGGTCTCCCACAGTATTCTCCTGGAGAAGCTGGCAGCCTATGGCTTGGACAAGTACACTCTTTGCTGGGTTAAAAACTGGCTGGACGGCCCAGCCCAGAGAGTGGTGGTAAATGGAGTGAAATCCAGCTGTCGACCGGTTACGAGTGGTGTTCCCCAGGGGTCGGTGTTAGGGCCCATCCTCTTTAATATCTTTATTGATGATTTGGATGGGGGAATTGAGCGCACCCTCAGGAAGGCTGCAGACAATACCAGGCTGGGGGAAGTGTCGATCTGCTGGAGGGTAGGAAGGCCCTGCAGAGGAACCTGGACAGGCTGGATCAATGGGCAGAGGCCAGTGAGATGAGGTTCAACGTGGCTAAGTGCCGGGTCCGGCACTTTGGTCACAACAACCCCATGCAACGCTACAGGCTTGGGGCAGAGTGTCTGGAAAGCTGTGCAGAGGAAAAGGATCTGGGGGTGTTGGTCGACGCTCGCCTGAACATGAGCCAACAGTGTACCCAGGTGGCCAAGAAGGCCAACGGCATTCTGGCTTGTATCAGGAATAGTGTAGCCAGCAGGACCAGGGAGGTGATCGTCCCCCTGTACTCTGCTCTGGTGAGGCCACACCTCAAGTACTGTGTTCACTTTTGGGCCTCTCACTACAAGAAAGACATTGAGGCCCCGGAGTGTGTCCAGAGAAGGGCTACAAAGCTGGTGAAGGGCCTGGAACACAAGTCCTATGAGGAGCAGCTGAGGGAACTGGGGTTGTTTAGTCTGGAGAAGAGGAGGCTGAGTGGGGGACCTTATTGCTCTCTACAACTACCTGAAAGGAGGTTGTAGCGAGGTGGGGGTCAGCCTCTTCACTGAGGAAACTATCAACAGTACAAGAGGGAATGGCCTCAAGTTGCGCCAGGGGAGGGTCAGGCTGGATATGAGGAGATTTTTTTTTCTCCAAAAGAGTGGTTAGGCATTGGAACAGGTTGCCTAGGGAAGTGGTGGTGTCACTGTCTCTGGGGTGTTTTAAGGTGGTGTTGAGGTTTCACCAGTCCAAGAGCTAAGCAGCACACAGTCATTTGCTCACCCTCCCCCCAAGTGGGATGGGGAAGAGAATTGGAAAAAAAAATAAAAGCTTCTGGGTTGAGATAAAGCCAGTTTATTAGGAAAGAAAGAAATAATAATAATAATAATAATAATAATAATAATAATAATGATGTATACAAAAGAAGTGATGCACAATGCAATTGCTCACCACCCGCTGACCGATGCCCATCCCATCCCCAAGCAGCAGTCCCCACCCTCCCCAGCTAGCCACCCCATATTAATTGCTCAGTATGATGTCATATGGTATGGAATATCCCTTTGGCCAGTTTGGGTCAGTTGTCCTGGTTCTGTCCCCTCCCACCTCCTTGTGCACCCCCAGACTCCTCACTGGCAGGGCAGTAGGCAGTATGAGAAGCTGAAAAGCTTTGGCTTGGTGTAAGCACTGCTCTGCAACAATTAAAACATCAGCGTGTTATCAACATTATTCTCATCCTAAATCCCGAACACTGCACCCTACCAGCTACTAGGAGGAAAATTAACTCTATCCAAGCTGAAACCAGGACAATATTCCATACCATTTATGTCATGCCCAGGTTACACACTTCCCAATACATTCCAATTAATCATCATTTTCATTTACGTATATAAAATGTCCACTGATTTTGTTTATTCTGTGACTGACTTTGGGCTCCATCTGTCCCAGCAGTCTTTCAGGGCTGAAGAGATGGTGTGTGATACTGGATCGTCGTACACTAAAGCCTGTTCCAGTTCTATCACACTGCTGTGATTGTCCAATTCTATCAAATTTCATTCGTCATTATCTGCGTGAATGTTACTGTGATACCATTAATAGGACATATAGCAATCACAGTAGCGATCACATGCACTGTTACATAGTAATTAACATCATACAATTCAAATAATGGGCAATTCTCATCCAACATTAAATCCCCTTGAGGGGATTCCCCTGTCCTGAAATGCATCAAGCATGGCACTGCTAGCCAGTTGAGGAAAGTGATTGTCACGCTCTACTCTGTACTGGTGCAGCCTCACCTTGAGTAGTGTGCAGTTTAGGGCACCACAATATAAGAAGAACAAAACACTATTAGAGAGTGTCCAGAGGAGGGCTACAAAGCTGGTGAAGGGTCTAGAGGGGAAGACATATGAGGAGCGGCTGAAGTCACTTGGTTTGTTCAGCCTGGAGAAGAGGAGACTGAGGGGAGACCTCATCGCATCCCACAGTTTCCACACGAGGGGGAGCAGAGGGGCAGGTGCTGATCTCTTCTTTTTGGTTACCAGCGATAAGACCCAAGGGAATGGCATGAAGCTGGGACAGGGGAAGTTCAGGCTGGATATTAGGAAACGTTTCTTCACTGAGAGAGTGGTCGGGCACTGGAACAGGCTCCCCAGGGAAGTGGTCATGGCACCAAGCCTGCCGGAGTTCATGAAGCTTTTGGACAACACTCTCAGACATATGGTTTGGTTTCTGGGTGGTCCTGCATGGAGCCAGGAGTTGGACTTGATGATCCTTGTGGGCCCCTTCCAACTCAGGATATTCTATGATTATAATAGTGCTCATGTCTTGTTACCCAGCTAGAAAAAGGAAACTGAAAAATTTAAGGACAAGACTTTGGTTTGGAAACACCTAAAAAAAAAAAAAAGGCAAGAAGTCAACAGGTAGCAAACAAAACAAACAAACAAAACCACAACAAACAAACAAACAAAAAGAAAAAAAACCTTATAGACACTTGGGCCAAAGAACATGGTATTGAGTGGGTGTATCACATCCCCTATCATGCACCAGCCTCCGGGAAAGTTGAACGATACAATGGACTGTTAAAGACTACACTGAAAAAAAAAAAAAAGACTACACTGAAAGCAATGGGTGCTGGGACATTCAAACATTGGGATACGCATTTGGCAAAGGCTACCTGGTTAGTCAATACTAGGGGATCTGCCAACCGAGCTGGACCTGCCCAATCAAACCTTTTTTGTTTGTTAGCAAAGAAAACAAACAAACAAAAACACAGCAAACAAACAAACAGAAAAAAAACCACAACAGTATCCACAGCAAGATTTGTCTATTCCATATGCTCAAACAACAGATTGTCACATATCTTTAGATTTTAAAGCTTCAGTCTGACTCTGTGGAAATTATTATACCCTAGAGTTTAGAATTAGCACGATTTATCAGTTTCCCTACAACTATAGTATCCTCTCTTTGAAATGGCTCCCTGCTTCCTGAATGCTTTCATAGAATCATAGAATATCCCGAGTTGGAAGGGACCCATAAGGATCATCGAGTCCAACTCCTGGCACTGCACAGGTCTACCCAGAAGTTTACACCATGTGACTAAGTGCACAGTCCAATCGCTTCTTAAATTCAGACAGGCTTGGTGCAGTGACTACTTCCCTGGGGAGCCTGTTCCAGTGTGCAACCACCCTCTCGGTGAAGAACCTATTCCTGATGTCCAGCCTAAACTTCCCCTGCCTCAGCTTGACACCGTTCCCGCGGGTCCTATCACTGGTGATTACGGAGAATAGGTCACCTGCCTCTCCACTCCCCCTCGTGAGGAAGTTGTAGACTGCGATGAGGTCTCCCCTCAGTCTCCTCTTCTCCAGGCTGACCAGGCCCAGTGACCTCAGCCGCTCCTCATATGTCTTCCCCTCTAGGCCCTTCACCATCTTCGTCGCCCTCCTCTGGACACTCTCCAACAGTTTAATATCCTTCTTGTACTGTGGTGCCCAGAACTGCACACACTACTCGAGGTGAGGCCGCACCAGCGCAGAGTAGAGCGGGACAATCACTTCCCTCGACCGACTAGCGATGCCGTGCTTGATGCACCCCAGGATACGGTTGGCCCTCCTGGCTGCCAGGGCACACTGCTGGCTCATATTCAACTTGCTGTCAACCACAATCCCCAGATCCCTCTCTGCGGGGCTGCTCTCCAGCATCTTGTCACCCAGTCTGTACGTTTAGCCAGGGTTGCCCCGTCCCAGGTGCAGGACCCGGCACTTGCTTTTGTTAAACTTCATGTGGTTGGTGATTGCCCAGCTCTCCAATCTGTCCAGATCTCTCTGCAAGGCCTTTCCACCCTCATCCGAGTCCACAACTCCTCCAAGTTTGGTGTCGTCGGCAAATTTGCTCAAAACACCTTCTAGCCCTACATCCAAATTATTTATAAAAATGATTATAGAAGAATATCTTTCAAGAAATGCGTTTGACTAACTCCCCAGCCTTCAAGAGTAAGAGCTAAGAGTGAACCAACCAGTAAGAGCCATTTACCTCTAACTGCCAAAAATTCCAGGCAATTGCAAGGCCAATAAAGTACATCCTAAAATACTTTTTTTCCCCCCACAATATTCTCTAGACAACTTGAGAACCTTACTGTTCTAATTCAGCTATCTCAAACTAGCACATACCATAACTATCTTTATGAAGATAACATACTAAATACAGTCCAGCAAAAGTGAAGAGAAGCAACAGAGAAGGGAAAAGCTAGTAAGATAGATTTGGTTACTCGTCTACAGCAAAAAAAGGCCATAAACTACAGTAGTTATAGAGAAGCTACTCTTTAATAAAACAGGAAGTAATTCAAGAAATTAAGTTTAACAGAACAGTAAATTCTCAGTTTTTACCAGACATCATGGCTGTGTAGCTTCCATGCTGTTGCATGAAATGTATTCATTCTGGCCTGAGCAACGACCGCATCGTAGCTCACAAATACCAACCTCTAATTCCCCTTCCACCAACTAAAGTAAAAACAGTACCAACAACCCTCCCCCCCCCAAAAAAATAATAATGGCTTGTAGCCTTCAACACCAAATTTACCTGATCAATATGCATACAATAGACTGGGCTACCTATACACATAACAAGCCTACGACATCATCACCAGAGCAGACACTTTCTGCAGCTGAGCAGGGGGATCGAGGCATGCAGGGGGTTTCCTACATCGAGGCCACTCATCCAACATTAAATCCCCTTGAGATATACATTGGACTTCCCCATTCTTTTGCGTTACCCACCAAGTGCACCCAGGTCGCTGGGCAAAAGCAATCCCACGAATGGGTTTACCTTTGCCTGAGGCAGGAGTAGCCCAGACTGTTTTACCCAGCATGTTTTTTACATGCCCTACAGTTATTTTATCCCTTTCTACAATACGTAACGGGTCTAATTGGGCAGGTCCACTTGCCTGTACATGGCACTTGCCATTGCAGTCTAGAGAGAGTGTGATATAATCAATCTGGTAGGCCTCCCCATATTTATATTTCAGCCACTTGGCTTCCTTGATTGCAGCACATGTTTCACAATCATGAATAACCTGTGCTATAGTGTCCATGGTCAGGTCCACCCCTCGATCACGAGCCCATCTGTATGTTGCATCTCTACCTTGATGGCCTGAGGTGTCATGGGCCCATTGAGCTATAAATAATTCACCCTTCTGTTGTCAGTCCAGGTCCACCTGAGTCACTTCATTCTTAGCAGCCTGATCCACCTGCTGGTTGTTTTGATGTTCTTCAGTAGCCCGATTCTTGGGCACACGAGCATCTACATGGCGTACCTTTACAACCAGGTTCTCTACCCGGGCAGCAATATCTTGCCACAATGCCGCAGCCCAGATGGGCTTGCCCCTGCGCTCCCAGTTGTTCTGCTTCCATTGCTGTAACCACCCCCACAGGGCATTTGCTACCATCCATGAATCAGTATAGAGATAGAGAACTGGCCACTTTTCTCGTTCAGCAATATCTAAAGCCAGCTGAATGGCTTTCACTTCTGCAAACTGACTCGATTCACCTTCTCCCTCAGCAGCTTCTGCAACTCGTCGTGTAGGACTCCATACAGCAGCTTTCCATCTCCGATGCTTTCCCACAATACGACAGGACCCGTCAGTGAACAAGGCATATTTCTTCTCATTTTCCGGTAGCTTGTTGTACAGTGGGGCTTCTTCACCACGGACTACCTCCTCCTCCAGTGATATCCCAAATCTTTGCCTACTGGCCAGTCCATAATCACTTCCAAGATTCCTGTGTGACTGCGGTTTCCTATTTAAGCCCGTTCTGTGATCAGTGTGACTCACTTAGTCCACATAGTGTCAGCCGCATGATGTGTAGAGGGGACCCTGCCTTTTAACATATATCTCAGCACTTTCAGCTGGGGCGCCAAGAGGAACTGTGCTTCAGTACCAACCGCTTCTGAAGCAGCTCAACCCCCTTCAAATACTGCCAAGATCTCTTTTTTGGTTGGAGTGTAGCGGGCCTCAGATCCTCTGTATCCCCGACTCCAAAACCTTAGGGGTCGACCTCAAGTTTCCCCTGGCCCTTTCTGCCTGAGGCTCCAGGTGGGACCATTCTCCCTGGCTGAGGTGTAGAGCACATTCTTTACATCTTATCGTGCTTGGATTGGCCCAAGGGCTACTGCATGAACTATCTCCCATTTAATTTGTTCAAAGGCTTGTTGTTGCTTGGCAGTCTATGAGGTAGTCTATGCCAAGGATGCACGGAGCATCCGAGCCAGTCACAATAGGGTGCTTTTGCCACTAATTCCCAGTTAGGCTCACTTCAGCCTCCAATACAGTTAACTGCTGGGATCCCCCTGTCAGTCCAGAAATACAGATGGGCTCTGCCCCTTTATAGGTTGATGGCATTACAGTACGCTGTGCACTGGTGTCCTCTAGAGCCTTGTACTCCTGTGGGTCTGATGTGCCAGGCCATCGAATCCACACAGTCCAATAAACCCTATTGTCCCTTTCCTCCCCCTGGCTGGAGGCAGGGCCTCTCTAATCCTGGTCATAATATTCATTACTGTGTCTTGGGGAAATTGGAGCAGCAAGTTTCTCAGAGAACCCCTTATTCCCGATTGTTTTTCCTTGCAAGTCAGGAAGCCGTGCCTCTAGGGTCGAGGTAGATTTTCCGTCCCATTTTCTCATGTCCTCTCCATGGTCACATAGGTAAAACCACAGGGTGGCACAGGATGTATACCCACTATATCTTTTTTTCTTGAACGGGAGGACACTTACTCCTGAGAGCTGAGAGACTGGTTTGTACAGGTGGGGAGGAAGATAAATTCTCTCTGTGTTGGTGGACCTCTTGGGAAAGTGTCTCCAAAGCATTCTCTTTTAGTTGGTGAAATGTTTCAGAAAGCTTCTCCACAGCTGAGATGCAGTCTTGTAGGGAAGAAGAGACTTTCTTCGTACTGCTTTAGTTGTCCAGTCAATTCATCCACCATGGATTCCTCAGCACTCAGCGGTGGTGTGACTTCGTTCAGGCCGCTATAGTCCACCATTAGCCTCCACTCGCCATTAGACTTTCGCACTGGCCATATAGGACTATTAAAGGGTGAGCGAGTCTTGCTGATCACTCCTTGACTCTCCAGCCGATGAACCAGCTCATGGATGGGAATCAGGGAGTCTCGGTTGGTGCGATATTGCCTTCGGTGCACCGTTGTGGTAGCGATTGGTACCTGCTGTTCTTCAACCTTCAGCAATCCTACAACGGAAGAGTCTTCTGAAAGGCCCGGCAGGGTAGACAGCTGCCTAATCTTCTCTGTGCTCAAAGCAGCTATGCCAAAAGCCCACCGGTACCCTTTTGGATCCTTGAAGTACCCTCTCTTGAGGTAGTCTATGCCAAGGATGCATGGAGCCTCCGGGCCAGTCACAATGGGGTGCTTTTTCCACTCATTCACAGTTAGACTCACCTCAGCTTCCAATACAGTTAATTGCTGGGATCCCCCTGTCACTCCAGAGATACAGATGGGTTCTGTCCCTTGGTAGCCTGATGGCATTAAGGTACATTGTGCGCCAGTGTCCACTAAAGCTTTGTATTCTTGTGGTTCCAATATGCCAGGCCATCGGATCCACACAGTCCAATAAATCCGGTTATCCCTCTCCTCTACCTGGCCAGAGGCAGGGCCCCTCTAGTCCTGGTTGGAGTGTCTGCCACTTAATTCTTGTAAATGAGAAGCAGAGGTCCCTTCATCGGGGTCAAGAATAACATCAGCTCTTCTACTGCCTCTGGGGAACTGCCCAACAGAAACCGGAGCAGCATTTTTCTTAGGAGCCCCTCTTCTTGCTGCTGTATTTCCTTTCAGTTCACGTACATAAGCAGCTAGGGTTGAAGTAGGTACACCATCCCATTTCCTCATATCTTCCCCGTGGTCATGCAGATAAAACCACAAGGTGCCACGTGGTGTGCGTCTTGGATATTCTCTCTCTCGAGCAGGAAAATACTGATTCTTAGTGGCTGAAATATCACTCCATCTGGATGAGGAGGGATATGCTCGTTCTATGAGGTGGTCAAGTCTTTCGGACAGTTTCTCCACAGCTGAGACACAGGCCTGTAGCGGAGCAGAGAGATTGTCTTCATATTTTTGAAGCATGCGGGATACAGCATACACTGTTGGTGCCATTCCCTCATCCCACTGAATTCCTGCCAGTGTACTGGCATGTGATGATGGTGCATTCCGCATAAATTTACGCCACATGGATGTTGTGCACTGGACTTCATCGGGATCTTGAGGTGTCTGGGCATTGTCCAAATCACTATAAATCATCTCCAGCACAGCTAATTCCCTCAGGTGCTGAAGACCTTTATCCATGGTGGCCCACTTGCCTACTTGATATACAATATCTTCCTTATGGGGATACCTTTCTTTCACAGCTGCCAGGAGTTGCCTCCAGAGGCTGAGAACCTGTGTCCCTCTCCCAATTACTTTGTCAATGACCCTTTCTCTAGAGAGGGATCCCAGCTGCTTGGCTTCATTGCCTTCTAATTGTTGGCTATTGGCCCCAGTGTCCCAGCATCAAAGCAGCCAGGTGAGGATGTGTTCACCTGGGTGTCGACCATAATCCTTTTGTATTTCTCGCAACTCACTCAGGGATAGGGATCGAGTGGTTTCTGATTCCTTTATGATTTCCATCTCTTCTTCCTGCTGTTTTTGTGATGGCTCTGCTTTAGAGGTGCCTGCCTTCTCCTCTTCTCCCTCTTTCTTAGGAGAGGCTTCTTCCCTTACGAAACGAGCTGACTTCCGTTTCCATTGTTTTGACTTGACTATGGGGGCGACTGATACCATAGTTGGTTGATCCTCCGGGTCAGTCACAGCATGTGTTATCTGGTCATCAGATTCAGAGACTTCCTCCCTCTCTTCAAGGTGCTGGATGATGTTAAACAGTGTTTGATAGGAGTAAGCCAAGACGCAGCACAATGCTGCAAGCTGCAGTTCTCCGGCATTATCAGGGTCAGGGCATACGACTCTCAAACATTCTATCAGGTTTTTAGGATTTTGCACTTGTTCAGGGGTGAAGTTCAAAACTATTGGAGGAGACACCCGTGACAGGTACCTGCCGATATCCTCCCACACACCTTGCCACCTGCCACAAGACTGTTTTGGGACAGATTCCTGGGTAAGCTTTCTAAACAATCGACTAATCTTAGAGAGAAGAGGAAACCCGTTATTCAGAATTAGAAATAGCAATATATGGGTTACACGTGGATATTCAAAATACTCAGAGACTGTTGTAATTAGCCCACTGTGAAAGAAGGAGGAGGTACCATTCCTGATATTATTCATAAACTGACTTCCAGATGAGGAAAAGAAGGCAGTGTAATTCTGAACATTCTCTAAAAGATAGTTTCCATGAGACCCAAGTGATAACAGTGCAGAGCCTGAATGCCAGATTAAACTCAAGGCCAGTGCTTGGCAGCACAGCAAATTTAAAAGAGCGAACACAGATTGTAGCACATTCTCGGATCGGATATAAAGGAGAAAGGAGAACATGACACGGATTGCATGACACGTGATCAAACAAGCCAATATTAACAGGACACTGAACATGGTGACTAGCAAGTAAGTGTGTTAGTTGTAAGCGTTTTAATCAATTCTACTGTTATCTCAACCCTTCGAGCCCCACGTTGGGTGCCAAAAAGGACCGTGGTGGTTTTACCGTGCTAGGCAGCTGAACACCACAACCGCTCTCTCCCTCCCCCTCCTTAGATGAGGAGGGGAAGAAGTAAAGGAAAGAACAACTCACGGGTTGAGATAAGGATGATTTAATTAAAGGGAAAAAAAATAATTAAGGAAAGATTATTATTAATTAAACAATTTAACTAAACAATTGAACTAAACAATTAACAATTTAACTAAAGGGGAAAAAGGAAAGGGGAAAAGGGAGGGGGAAAGGGAAAACTAAGCGAAACAAGCAAAGGCTATGTGGAAGTGCAGAGGAAAGAAATTACTCTCTACTTCCCACAAATGAGCGATGCTTGACCACGTCCTTGAAGCAGGGCCTCAACGCACGTAGCCGGCGTTCGGGAGGAGGACAGACGTTTTCACAACGAGAGCCCACCCCTCCCCTCTTCCTCCTTTTTCCACCTTTTATTGCTGAATGTGACATCATATGGTACGGAATATCCCTTTGGTTGGTTTAGGTCAGCTGCCCTGGTGATGTTTCTTTTCTCACATCTTTGCCTACCCCCAGGGGAATTAGGGAGAGTCCTGATGCTGTGCCAGCACTGCTCAGCAGCAGACACAACACTGGTGTGATACCATTGCTGTTGTAGCTACGAGTGCAGAGCACAGCACTGTATGGGCTGCTGCAGGGAAAGTTAACATCCCAGCCCGACCCAGTACAGAGAGAGGTGGATTTGTTAGGTGGACCATTCAGTGGATAAGGAATTGGCTTGAAGGTCGCACCCAGAGAGTGGTGGTCAATGGCTCTATGTCCAGGTGGAGGCCGGGGACGAGTGGTGTACCTCGGGTCGGTACTCGGACCGGTAATGTTTAATATCTTTATCAACGA
Source organism: Anser anser (assembly GCF_964211835.1). Lineage (NCBI taxonomy): Eukaryota > Metazoa > Chordata > Aves > Anseriformes > Anatidae > Anser > Anser anser. The sequence continues at coordinate 5,416,169 of NC_139731.1, read as the reverse complement.
CATAGACAGTGGGATCGGATGCACCCTTAGGAAATTTGCAGATGACACCAAGCTGAGTGGTGCAGTTGATACAAGAGAAGGAAGGGATGCCAGCCAAAGGGACCTGGATAAGCTTGAGAAGTGGGTCCACATGATCCGCATGAGGTTCAACAAGTCCAAGTGCAAGGTGCTGCACCTGGGCTAGGGCAATCCCAGGCATGAGTACAGACTGGGAGAAGAACTCATTGAGAGCAGCCCTGCAGAGAAAAACTTGGGGGTTCTGGTGGACAAAGAGGTTGACATGAGCCAGCAGTGCTTGCTTGCATCTCAGAAGGCGAACTGCATCCTGGGCTGCATCAAAAGAGGAGTGGCCAGGAGGTCAAGGGAGATGACTGTGCCCCTCTACTCTGCCCTCGTGAGGCCCCACTTGGAGTACTGTGTCCAGGTCTGGAGTTCCCAGCACAAGAAGGATGTGAATCCGTTAGAGCGGGTCCAGAGGAAGGCTACAGAGATGATCAGAGGGCTGGAACACCTCTCCTACGAAGAAAGGCTGAGAGAGCTGGGGCTGTTCAGCCTACAAAAGAGAAGGCTCCGTGGAGACCTCATTGCGGCCTTTCAGTACTTGAAGGGTTCTTATAAAAAGGATGGAGAGGGACTCTTTATTTGTGTAGATAATGATAGGACAAGGGGGGGTGGTTTTAAACTAAAAGAGGGGAGATTTAGATTGGATGTTAGGAAGAAATTCTTCACTCAGAGGGTGGTGAGGCACTGGAACAGGTTGCCCAGAGAGGCTGTAGATGCCCCATCCCTGGAGGTGTTCAAGACCAGGTTAGATGAGGCCCCGAGCAACCTGATCTATTTGGTGGTGTCCCCGCCTGTGGCAGGGGGGTTGGAACTAGATGATCTTTGAGGTCCCTTCCAACCCAAGCCATTCTATGAATCTATGAATCTATGAATCTATGATTCTATGATTCTGTGATTCACCACAGTGGCCAGGTTGAGCTCATACTGGGCTTTAGCCTTTCTGATTTTTTCCCTGCATATGCTAGCAACTTTCCTGTACTCTCCCCAAGTTGCCTGTCCCTTCCTCCACTGAACATAAACTCTCTTTTTCTCCTGGACACTCAGCAAAAGTTCCCTGTTCAATCACGCCGGTCTTCTTCCCCTCTGGCTCATCTTACGGCACATGGGGACAGCCTTCTCCTGAGCCTTTAAGACTTCCTTCTGGAGGAGCATCCAGCCTTCCTGGACCCCTTTGTCTTTCAGGATTGACTCCCAAGGAACCCTCCCTACCAGTGTCCTGAACAGTTCAAAGTGTGCCCTATGGAAATCCAAGGTAGCAGTTCTATTGATCTGTGGTGGTTTTTCTCAGATGGGCAGCTGAGTTCCACCATGGCCGCTCTCTCACTCCCCCTCCTCAAAGGGAAAGGGGGAGAAAATATGATGCAAAGGGCTCAAGTGTTGAGATAAGGATGGGGAGATCGCTTAACAATTATCATGACGGGCAAAACAGACTCAGAGTGGGGAGACAGTAAGATTTATTGTCTATTACTAACAATCTAAAGAAGTGAGAAACAAAGAAAAGAAACCAAAAACGCCTTCCCCCCATCCACCCTCTTCCACCTCCTCCCACCAAGCGTTGCAGGGGAATGGGGGTTGCGGTCAGTCTACATCACTTTGTCTCTACCGCTCCTTCTTGATCACTCTCTTCCCCTGGTCCAACGTGGGGTCCCTCCCACCGGATGCAGTCCTTCCTGAACTGATCCTGCATGGGCTTCCCAGAGGCAGCAGCTCTTCAAGAACTGCTCCAGATATGGGTCTGTACCACGGGGTCCATCCCTCAGGAGCACACTGCTCCAACCTGGGTCTCCCACAGGCAGCAGCTCCTGGCAGGTCACCTGCTCCTGTGTGGTCCCCTCTCCACGGGATACAGGTCCGTCCCGGAATCTGCTCCAGCAGGGGTCCTCCACAGGCCACAGCCTCTGTCAGTGCAGGTCCACCTGCTCCACCGTGGTCTCCACGGGCTGCAGCGTGGAATCCTGCTCCACCGTGGTACTCCAAGGGCTGCAGGGGGACAGCCTGCTTCACCATGATCCTCACCACAGGCTGCAGGGGAACTTCAGGTCCAGCGCCTGTAGCACCTCTCCCCCTCCTTCTTCACTGACGTTGGCACATGCAAGGCTATTTCTCACGCCTCTTTCTCTCCCAGCTGCTGTGTAGCAACAGTTTTTTTTCCTTACTTAAATATGTTCTCACAGAGGCGCAAACAACGTCACTTATTGGCTCGGCTCTGGCCAGCGGTGGGGCCCTTACCTAACATGGGGCAGCTTCTAGATTCTTCTCACAGAAGCCACCCCTATGGCCCCCTGCTAACAAAACCTTGCCATGTAAACCCACTACATGATCCCCCTCCTGACTTTACCGAGAATAGCCAACTCTACCAGTTTGTAGTCACTCTGCCCAAGACAACTCCCGACCACCACATCTCCCACCAGTCCTTCTCCATTCGTGAACAGCAGGTCTAGCAGGGCACTGCCCCCCCCCCCCCCCCCCCCAGGAGGCTCACTAACCACCTGAGTCAGAAAGTAGCTGTTTGTTGTCTAAATCATCATAAATCACCTCCAACACGGCTAATTCCCTCAGGTACTGGTTACCCCTCTCCATGGCGGTCCACTTGCCTGGTTGACATCCAAGATCTTCCTTGAAGGGACGCCTTTCCTTCACACCTGACAGGAGACGCCTCCAGAGGCTGAAGATTTGTGCCCCTTTTCCAATTGCTTTGTCAATGCCTGCGTCCCTAGCAAGGGATCTCAGCTGCCTGGCTTCCCTGCCCTCTCTTTCCAGACTATTGGCTCCGCTATCCCAGCACCGGGGATTTTCATCCTAAATCCAAAACACAGCACCATACCAGCTACTAGGAGGAAAACTACCTCTACCCTAGCTGAAACCATAACAAGGAACTGGTGTTGTTTAGTCTGGAGAAGAGGAGGCTCAGGGGGAGACCTTATTGCTCTCTACAACTACCTGAAAGTAAGTTGGGGGGAGCTGGGGGTCGGCCTCCTCTCGCACGTAACTAGCAATAGGACGAGAGGGAATGACCTCAAATTGCACCAGGGCTGGTTCTTTTTAAATAAATTAGGATAAATTTATTCTCCGAAAGAGTGGTTAGGCATTGGAATGGTGGAGTCACTGTCCCTGGGGTGTTTAATGAAAGGTTGGATGCAGTACTTAGGGACATTTTAGTAGGTAATATTGGTGGTAGGGTGATGGTTGGACTAGATGATCTTGGAGGTCTTTTCCAACGTCAATGATTCTATGATTCTTTGATTTCTGATTCTTTGATTTCCTTTTTTTCCTACCAGTGTCCTGAAAAATTCAAAGTCTGTCCTACGGAAGTCCAAGGTAGCAGTTATACCGATCCCCCTCCTGACTTCACCAAGAATAGCGAACTCTACCATTTCGTTGTCACCCTGCCCAAGACAGCTCCCGACCACCACATCTCCCACCAGTCCTTCTCCATTCGTGAACAGCAGGTCTAGCGGGGCACTGCCCCCCCCCCCCCCCCCAGTAGGCTCACTAACCACCTGAGTCAGGAAGCTATCTTCCACACACTCCAGGAACCTCCTAGACTGCTTCCTCTGGGCTGTATTGTATTTCCAGCATATAACAGGGAAGTTAAAGTCGCCCATGAGAACAAGTGCTGGCAGTTGAGCAACTTCCACCAGCTGCTTATAGAACGCCTCATCTGTCTCTTCATCCTGGGTTGGCGGTCTATAACAGACCCCCACCAGGACGTCTGCCTTGGTGGCCATCCCCCTGACCCTTGCCCATAGGGACTCGACCTTATCATTCCCAGCCCAGAGCGCTACAACATCAAAAAACTCTAATGTAGAGAGCCACACCACCGCCCCTCCTTTGTTGCCCGTCCCTTCTGAAGAGCTTATAGCCATCCATTGCAGCACTCCAGTCGTGGGAGTGGTCCCACCACATTTCAGTGATGGCAACTAGGTCATAGTTTGCGTGCCACACAATGGCTTCCAGATCCTCCTGTTTGTTGCCCATGCTGCGTGCATTGGTGTAGATGCACTTCAGTTGCGCCATTGCCCTCACCCCCAACCCTGGGACTGCTCCTCCAGGCTCATCTCTAGTGAGCCTCATTTCAGCCCCATCCCCCTTCTTACCTAGTTTAAAGCCCTCTCAATGAGCCCTGCCAGCTCCTGGGCTAGGATCCCTTTCCCCCTTTGAGACAGGTGGGACCCATCTGCAGCGTACAGGCCAGGTGCCAAGTAAACCTCCCCATGATCAAAACGAACCCAAATTCCTGTAATGGCACCAGCCTCTCAGCCATCAGCTCGGCTTTCCAGGTCCGCTCATTATCGCTCCCTGCCACTGAGGGGATAGAAGAAAATACCACCTGCACTCCTACTCCTTCCAGTAACCGCCCCAATTCCCTAAAGTCCCTTTTGATAACCTCCAGGCTTCTCTCAGCGATTTCATTGCTGCCAGCCTGAACTATCACTAAGGAATAAAAATAGGAGGGGCGAACCAGGCCAGGAAGTTTTCTGGTAATGTCCCTGACCTGGGCCCCAGGGAGGCAGCAAACTTCCCTATGGGTAGGGTCTGGCCAACATATGGGGCCCTCTGTTCCCCTCAGAAGGGAGTCGCCTGTGGCAATTACACTTCTTTCCTTCTTGGTGGAGGCAGACTGGAGGTGTGGAGTCAACTTCTTTGCCCTAGACAGCCTCCTGGGTGGACCTTCCCCCGCATCCTCACTTACCCGTCCCTTAGGCTCCAGAGCCTTAAACCTATTGTGTAAGGGCACCTGGGGAGGTGAGGTAGGGAGGGAGGGGGCTTGCCTGTGATGCGAAACAGGGACCTGTTTCCATTCCTCCCCATCTCTTAGGTCCCCTCCCTCTGCCTGACAGCAACAGGGCAGGGGGTCCACTACTGTTTGGGGTATATTACCCTGGTGCCTTTCTCACAGGCATGGCAGGGAGTTGCTCCATCAGCCAATCTCCTACTCACACTCCCTGATAGTCCTTAATCTCTCCACCTCCTCTTTGAGCTCTGCCACCAGGCTGATCAGATCCTCCACCTGCTCACACCTCACGCAGGTGATATCTCTGCCACCCTCTGATGGCAGCAACAGGCTCAAGTACTCCCCGCAACTTGAGACCTGAACAGCCGTGTTTTTGGGCAGGCACTTGGTCTGAGTTGCCACATTCTTTGTGGCAAGAGCTTTCTGCCTGGTGGAGCCCATGGCTGGATTTGTTGCCAGGTTAGCAGCTGATAGGTGAGCCAGTCTCCTGATTGGGAAGGGATACTCTGCCCCCCCCCTGCTCACTTGCTCTGTGCAAACTGGCACCCCCCATCCTGGTCGCCTGCACTCCCTATGGGCTGCCTTTTTTACGACGGGGGGGGGGGGGGGGGGGGGGCAGGCTGCTCCTGGGTCTGTTCTAACCTCGTCAGCCGCCCTTACGAAAGCTGACGCATCTTGGTGGTTCCCTCGGGTGGCCTCAATGTAGGTAACCCCCTGCATGCCTCGATCCCCCTGCTCAGCTGCAGAAAGTGTCTGCTCTGGTGATGATGTCGTAGGCTTATTATGTGTATAGGTAGCCCAGTCTATTGTATGCATATTGATCAGGTAAATTTGGTGTTGAAAGCTGCAAGCCATTATTATTTTTTTTTTGGTTGTTGGTGCTTGTTGTGGTTTAACCCGGCCGGCAGCTAAACACCACACAGCCGTTCGCTCACCCTCCCCCCTCCCTCTCTGGGATGGGGGAGAGAAATGGGAAAGTGAAGCCTGTGAGTTGAGATAAAGACAGTTTATTAAGACAGGAAAATAATAATAACAATAATAATAATAATAATGATGATAATAATGATAATAGTACTACTAATAATAATGCGTACGAAACAAGTGATGCACATTGCAATTGCTCACCACCCGCTGACTGATGCCCAGCCTATCCCCGAGCAGCCGGCCCCCCCATCCCGGCTAGCCACCCCTATATATCGTTTAGCATGACGTCAGATGGTATGGAATACCCCTTTGGCCACTTTGGGTCAGCTGTCCTGGGTCTGTCCCCTCCCAGCTCTTGCCGCACCCCCAGCCTGCTCGCTGGCAGGACAGAGCGAGAAGCCGAAAAGTCCTTGGCTTGGTGTAAGCACTGCTCTGCAACAATTAAAACATCAGCATGTTATCAGCGCTCTTCTCATCCTAATCCAAAACATAGCACCCTACCAGCTACTAGGAGGAAACTTAACTCTGTCCTAACTGGAACCAGGACAGATATCCACCCCTTATTCCATACCATTTATGTCATGCTCAGGTTACACTCTTTCCAATACATTCTAATTAATCACCATTTTCATCTATGGTATATAGCAATCATGGTAGTGATGACCTACAGTATTATATAATAATTAACATAATACAATTCAACTCATGGGCTGTTCTCACCCAGTATTAAATCCCCTTGAGGAACACACCGGACCTCCCCATTCTTTTGCATTACCCACCAAGTGCATCCAGGTCCCTGAGCAAAAGCAATCCCACGAATGGGTTTGCCTTTTCCTGAGGCAGGAGTAGCCCAGACTGTTCTACCCAGCATGTTTCTTACGTGCACTACAGGAACTTTATCCCCTTCTACAGTGCGTAACAGGTTTGATTGGGCAGGTCCAGCTCGGTTGGCAGATCCCCTAGTATTGACTAACCAGGTGGCCTTTGCCAAATGCGTATCCCAATGTTTGAATGTCCCAGCACCCATTGCTTTCAGTGTAGTCTTTAACAGTCCCTTGTATCGTTCAACTTTCCCGGAGGCTGGTGCATGATAGGGGATGTGATACACCCACTCAATACCATGTTCTTTGGCCCAAGTGTCTATAAGGTTTTTTTTTTTTTTGCTTTTGCCCAGCGACCTGGGTGCACTTGGTGGGTAACGCAAAAGAATGGGGAAGTCCAATGTATATCTCAAGGGGATTTAATGTTGGATGAGTGGCCTCGATGTAGGAAACCCCCTGCATGCCTCGATCCCCCTGCTCAGCTGCAGAAAGTGTCTGCTCTGGTGATGATGTCGTAGGCTTGTTATGTGTATAGGTAGCCCAGTCTATTGTATGCATATTGATCAGGTAAATTTGGTGTTGAAGGCTACAAGCCATTATTATTTTTTTGGGGGGGGGAGGGTTGTTGGTACTGTTTTTACTTTAGTTGGTGGAAGGGGAATTAGAGGTTGGTATTTGTGAGCTACGATGCGGTCGTTGCTCAGGCCAGAATGAATACATTTCATGCAACAGCATGGAAGCTACACAGCCATGATGTCTGGTAAAAACTGAGAATTTACTGTTCTGTTAAACTTAATTTCTTGAATTACTTCCTGTTTTATTAAAGAGTAGCTTCTCTATAACTACTGTAGTTTATGGCCTTTTTTTGCTGTAGACGAGTAACCAAATCTATCTTACTAGCTTTTCCCTTCTCTGTTGCTTCTCTTCACTTTTGCTGGACTGTATTTAGTATGTTATCTTCATAAAGATAGTTATGGTATGTGCTAGTTTGAGATAGCTGAATTAGAACAGTAAGGTTCTCAAGTTGTCTAGAGAATATTGTGGGGGGAAAAAAAGTATTTTAGGATGTACTTTATTGGCCTTGCAATTGCCTGGAATTTTTGGCAGTTAGAGGTAAATGGCTCTTACTGGTTGGTTCACTCTTAGCTCTTACTCTTGAAGGCTGGGGAGTTAGTCAAACGCATTTCTTGAAAGATATTCTTCTATAATCATTTTTATAAATAATTTGGATGTAGGGCTAGAAGGTGTTTTGAGCAAATTTGCCGACGACACCAAACTTGGAGGAGTTGTGGACTCGGATGAGGGTGGAAAGGCCTTGCAGAGAGATCTGGACAGATTGGAGAGCTGGGCAATCACCAACCACATGAAGTTTAACAAAAGCAAGTGCCGGGTCCTGCACCTGGGACGGGGCAACCCTGGCTAAACGTACAGACTGGGTGACAAGATGCTGGAGAGCAGCCCCGCAGAGAGGGATCTGGGGATTGTGGTTGACAGCAAGTTGAATATGAGCCAGCAGTGTGCCCTGGCAGCCAGGAGGGCCAACCGTATCCTGGGGTGCATCAAGCACGGCATCGCTAGTCGGTCGAGGGAAGTGATTGTCCCGCTCTACTCTGCGCTGGTGCGGCCTCACCTCGAGTAGTGTGTGCAGTTCTGGGCACCACAGTACAAGAAGGATATTAAACTGTTGGAGAGTGTCCAGAGGAGGGCGACGAAGATGGTGAAGGGCCTAGAGGGGAAGACATATGAGGAGCGGCTGAGGTCACTGGGCCTGGTCAGCCTGGAGAAGAGGAGACTGAGGGGAGACCTCATCGCAGTCTACAACTTCCTCACGAGGGGGAGTGGAGAGGCAGGTGACCTATTCTCCGTAATCACCAGTGATAGGACCCGCGGGAACGGTGTCAAGCTGAGGCAGGGGAAGTTTAGGCTGGACATCAGGAATAGGTTCTTCACCGAGAGGGTGGTTGCACACTGGAACAGGCTCCCCAGGGAAGTAGTCACTGCACCAAGCCTGTCTGAATTTAAGAAGCGATTGGACTGTGCACTTAGTCACATGGTGTAAACTTCTGGGTAGACCTGTGCAGTGCCAGGAGTTGGACTCGATGATCCTTATGGGTCCCTTCCAACTCGGGATATTCTATGATTCTATGAAAGCATTCAGGAAGCAGGGAGCCATTTCAAAGAGAGGATACTATAGTTGTAGGGAAACTGATAAATCGTGCTAATTCTAAACTCTAGGGTATAATAATTTCCACAGAGTCAGACTGAAGCTTTAAAATCTAAAGATATGTGACAATCTGTTGTTTGAGCATATGGAATAGACAAATCTTGCTGTGGATACTGTTGTGGTTTTTTTTCTGTTTGTTTGTTTGCTGTGTTTTTGTTTGTTTGTTTTCTTTGCTAACAAACAAAAAAGGTTTGATTGGGCAGGTCCAGCTCGGTTGGCAGATCCCCTAGTATTGACTAACCAGGTAGCCTTTGCCAAATGCGTATCCCAATGTTTGAATGTCCCAGCACCCATTGCTTTCAGTGTAGTCTTTTTTTTTTTTTTCAGTGTAGTCTTTAACAGTCCATTGTATCGTTCAACTTTCCCGGAGGCTGGTGCATGATAGGGGATGTGATACACCCACTCAATACCATGTTCTTTGGCCCAAGTGTCTATAAGGTTTTTTTTCTTTTTGTTTGTTTGTTTGTTGTGGTTTTGTTTGTTTGTTTTGTTTGCTACCTGTTGACTTCTTGCCTTTTTTTTTTTTTTAGGTGTTTCCAAACCAAAGTCTTGTCCTTAAATTTTTCAGTTTCCTTTTTCTAGCTGGGTAACAAGACATGAGCACTATTATAATCATAGAATATCCTGAGTTGGAAGGGGCCCACAAGGATCATCAAGTCCAACTCCTGGCTCCATGCAGGACCACCCAGAAACCAAACCATATGTCTGAGAGTGTTGTCCAAAAGCTTCATGAACTCCGGCAGGCTTGGTGCCATGACCACTTCCCTGGGGAGCCTGTTCCAGTGCCCGACCACTCTCTCAGTGAAGAAACGTTTCCTAATATCCAGCCTGAACTTCCCCTGTCCCAGCTTCATGCCATTCCCTTGGGTCTTATCGCTGGTAACCAAAAAGAAGAGATCAGCACCTGCCCCTCTGCTCCCCCTCGTGTGGAAACTGTGGGATGCGATGAGGTCTCCCCTCAGTCTCCTCTTCTCCAGGCTGAACAAACCAAGTGACTTCAGCCGCTCCTCATATGTCTTCCCCTCTAGACCCTTCACCAGCTTTGTAGCCCTCCTCTGGACACTCTCTAATAGTGTTTTGTTCTTCTTATATTGTGGTGCCCTAAACTGCACACTACTCAAGGTGAGGCTGCACCAGTACAGAGTAGAGCGTGACAATCACTTTCCTCAACTGGCTAGCAGTGCCATGCTTGATGCATTTCAGGACAGGGGAATCCCCTCAAGGGGATTTAATGTTGGATGAGAATTGCCCATTATTTGAATTGTATGATGTTAATTACTATGTAACAGTGCATGTGATCGCTACTGTGATTGCTATATGTCCTATTAATGGTATCACAGTAACATTCACGCAGATAATGATGAATGAAATTTGATAGAATTGGACAATCACAGCAGTGTGATAGAACTGGAACAGGCTTTAGTGTACGACGATCCAGTATCACACACCATCTCTTCAGCCCTGAAAGACTGCTGGGACAGATGGAGCCCAAAGTCAGTCACAGAATAAACAAAATCAGTGGACATTTTATATACGTAAATGAAAATGATGATTAATTGGAATGTATTGGGAAGTGTGTAACCTGGGCATGACATAAATGGTATGGAATATTGTCCTGGTTTCAGCTTGGATAGAGTTAATTTTCCTCCTAGTAGCTGGTAGGGTGCAGTGTTCGGGATTTAGGATGAGAATAATGTTGATAACACGCTGATGTTTTAATTGTTGCAGAGCAGTGCTTACACCAAGCCAAAGCTTTTCAGCTTCTCATACTGCCTACTGCCCTGCCAGTGAGGAGTCTGGGGGTGCACAAGGAGGTGGGAGGGGACAGAACCAGGACAACTGACCCAAACTGGCCAAAGGGATATTCCATACCATATGACATCATACTGAGCAATTAATATGGGGTGGCTAGCTGGGGAGGGTGGGGACTGCTGCTTGGGGATGGGATGGGCATCGGTCAGCGGGTGGTGAGCAATTGCATTGTGCATCACTTCTTTTGTATACATCATTATTATTATTATTATTATTATTATTATTATTATTATTATTATTTCTTTCTTTCCTAATAAACTGGCTTTATCTCAACCCAGAAGCTTTTATTTTTTTTTCCAATTCTCTTCCCCATCCCACTTGGGGGGAGGGTGAGCAAATGACTGTGTGCTGCTTAGCTCTTGGACTGGTGAAACCTCAACACCACCTTAAAACACCCCAGAGACAGTGACACCACCACTTCCCTAGGCAACCTGTTCCAATGCCTAACCACTCTTTTGGAGAAAAAAAAATCTCCTCATATCCAGCCTGACCCTCCCCTGGCGCAACTTGAGGCCATTCCCTCTTGTACTGTTGATAGTTTCCTCAGTGAAGAGGCTGACCCCCACCTCGCTACAACCTCCTTTCAGGTAGTTGTAGAGAGCAATAAGGTCCCCCACTCAGCCTCCTCTTCTCCAGACTAAACAACCCCAGTTCCCTCAGCTGCTCCTCATAGGACTTGTGTTCCAGGCCCTTCACCAGCTTTGTAGCCCTTCTCTGGACACACTCCGGGGCCTCAATGTCTTTCTTGTAGTGAGAGGCCCAAAAGTGAACACAGTACTTGAGGTGTGGCCTCACCAGAGCAGAGTACAGGGGGACGATCACCTCCCTGGTCCTGCTGGCTACACTATTCCTGATACAAGCCAGAATGCCGTTGGCCTTCTTGGCCACCTGGGTACACTGTTGGCTCATGTTCAGGCGAGCGTCGACCAACACCCCCAGATCCTTTTCCTCTGCACAGCTTTCCAGACACTCTGCCCCAAGCCTGTAGCGTTGCATGGGGTTGTTGTGACCAAAGTGCCGGACCCGGCACTTAGCCACGTTGAACCTCGTCTCACTGGCCTCTGCCCATTGATCCAGCCTGTCCAGGTTCCTCTGCAGGGCCTTCCTACCCTCCAGCAGATCGACACTTCCCCCAGCCTGGTATTGTCTGCAGCCTTCCTGAGGGTGCGCTCAATTCCCCCATCCAAATCATCAATAAAGATATTAAAGAGGATGGGCCCTAACACCGACCCCTGGGGAACACCACTCGTAACCGGTCGACAGCTGGATTTCACTCCATTTACCACCACTCTCTGGGCTGGGCCGTCCAGCCAGTTTTTAACCCAGCAAAGAGTGTACTTGTCCAAGCCATAGGCTGCCAGCTTCTCCAGGAGAATACTGTGGGAGACCATGTTAAAGCTTTGATGAAGTCTAGGTAGACTACTTCAACAGTCTCCTTCATCCACCATTAGGAGTTATCTGGTCATAGAAGGATATGATGTTGGTAAGATCTCCTCTGCACAGTCATGAATTTACCAGAATTTATGGCTGTGCATCTTCCATACTATTTCATGAAGTGTATTCGTTCTGGCCTGAACAATGGAATTGAAGGTCTGACCCCAAAATAGCGGGAATTGGCAAACTCACAGTACTCGCTCTGTTTCTTTGCAATGCTACTAGCATGAACGTGATGTCATCTACATTTTTGCATTTTTGGAATGGCTGCTGTGTTTCTGTCACCAGTAATGCTGTTGGGCTTGAAACATTTGCAAAGCACTTGGAAGCAGGCATGAGGCTTGTAAGGAATAGTCCAGCAATTCGTGCCACTAAGGGGTTTGAAGGGTTAACATTGAGGCCTGGGTTTAGGTGAGAAGAGAACAAAGGGATTTCTTCAGAGAAAAACTGCTGACTTTGCACGGACGTGCAGTAACTTCTGACATCCGGCCAAGAGACCACTAGATAAGGAGGAAGAATATGAGCCTCCCTGTCCGAGCGGCCCCCGAGAAACTAACAGAGACTGATAAGCAGGCACACCTGGGAGGACTTTGGATTCGGGAAACCAATTATAATAACCCTGCCTCTTCTAGAAGTAGTAATGAATATGTATTAGCCTAGGAGCATAAAAACCAGCCACCTTACGTAACGGGTGTGCGTCCTGGTGGAGCAGAGACTCCCGGCGCACCCAGCGCTGTTTGCTTGCCTCTATTCATTTAATAAATTGTAAACTTTGATTGTAATCCTATTTGGGACTCAGTCATTTATAACAAGGCATGTTCCTCAGAAATGGGACTTTCAGAGAGTGGTGCCCTGCCATTCCCAAGCTAGGAGCAGCGGGCTTGAAAGTTTTTGCAACCGCATTCCAGGGTGGGCTCGGCCCTCTCTCCGTCCATGTCTCTCGGGCGCAGGAGAACTCACGCTCGGCTCCCCTCAGCAAACCACAGTGCATACCGCCGCCTCCCTCACCTCCAGGGCGGGCGCGACGGTGCTGCCATGGAGATGGTACCTCAGGGGTTGGGGTGGCAATGAGAGGAAACAATCCTAGCACCACTGGCGCCCCAGGAAAACACACAAGAGACTGCTGCACGGTGACAAACCCCAAACCCTCCCCCCTACTCTCCCCCTGTCGTCATTCCCTATTACAGAAGTGCTTCCAGCGGCGTGGAACACTCTAATGTCATCCTCCACGCCCAAGTGACGTCAGTGCCAGAAGCAATGCATGACGTTAGTGTGTAGGGAAGTGTGGTGACGTGTACTATTTAAAGCTCCCCGGGTGGACGATGGAGACAGAGTGATGAGGTACTGTTACGTGTAGCAGCAGGTTGATGGCGTGCAGCCCTCCCCTCCCATCAATGGGCTGTGCACGACGGTTGCGTCTGCCTACTACGAGGGGACGGGCGGGTGGTGGCGGAGGTGTGAGGCAGGGGAAGGGGATGCAAACAGGTAAATTAGCGGCTCGGAGGTGCCGTTGTAGCTGGACACCATCTGACGCTACGCTAGCTCTGTCTCGCCAGTGGGACTGAGCCTGCGGCTCTGCCGCAGAGGAGTACGGGCTCGACGGCGGCCCCTACTGCTGGCAGTGACCGACACACCGCGCGCCTAGGACAATGCCCGCCCGCTCGCCGCAGAAGGCGTGACGGCGAGGAGGCGAGGAGCGAATCCGCCGCTGCAGGAGGGAAGAGCGGCGCTCCGCATCTCAACAGCCGGGGGGGGGGGGGAAGGGGGGCGGCGCCTCTGTGCCCGGGGGGGACGTGCGGCCACTGTATGCCTCTAGCTGCCGCACGCTGGGAGCCAGATGCCAGCCCCGGTGCCGCGGCTTACTCTGTTTCCTCAGGAAAATGCGTCGATGCCCGCCACATTGCCGGTGGGAGTGCTAGGGGAAGCGGCGGCGCGGAGCCCTGCGCTCATTGTCTGCCTCATACCGCTCCTCTGAGGAGCACGGAGCCCTCGGCGGCCGCTCAACCTTCCAGCGAGAAGCGTCGCAGCAGCCGCCAGCCCCTCGCGGAGAAGGCAAGCGTCTCCCCATCTGCCTGCAGGAGGGGATCCGTCTGCCCCCGGAACCGCCGCCACCCACCCGGGGGCTGGAGCCGACGTCTGCGGGTGCCTGGCGGGGCCCGCGGCTATGAGAGCCCAGCCTGTGGGGGGTGTTCCCTAGGGTGCGGGCGGCCCTGCTCGGCCCGGCAGTTGCGAGCGGCCAGCGCAGCCACAGCAGAGCGGCAGGCGAGACGAGGCGCAGCGAGGAGCATCCCGGAGACGCGGCGCCACCGGCCGCCATGGGGTAAGGATCTCGCAGGGGCCGCCGGGCTGGTGCTGGGGTGGGGGGTAGAAGCGGTTGCCCGCGCGAGCTGTTGCTGTTCAAGCGGGCGTTGCTGAATGCGCACGGAGGCGAGTGGTTTTACTGGCGGGATGCACAAGGAGTAGGAATCCTGCTGCGATAGATGCTGTATATCAACCCGATGAAAGCAAGGCAGTGTGCTCCATGAGGGGCGCACCGCGATCTGCAGAGGTTTGCTTCCACCGTAGCCACATCGGATTGCTGGAAGAGCTGCCTGGCTTCCAGATTCCCATCCGTGAGGACCTTCCACTAGTCTTTTGGGGATGATCAGTAATGAAAACGACTATTTTAAGCTCAGTGTGACAAGGTGAAACTTCAGAGCAGTGAAGGCTCGGTTTAACTCCTCTGGAGTCTTAAGAGGATATAAAAACACGTGAATTTTTCAATATAGCGAAGAAGGCTCTAAAGAAATCTGCTTTACAGCAGGTCCCCTAAGTAAATTAGGACATCCATCTGAGATTTTTAGGAAGTTAGAAGGAATAAGATCATTAAAATGAATCTGATTGCATCAATTTAGTAGATGTAAAAGTGGTATAGATACCTGTGAAAGCTGTTCATGCTTGTATTCTTACTAATTTGTATAGTGAAATAAGAAAATGAATCTTACTACTGTGCTTGCATGATAACCACTGAATGGAATGGAAACATCCATGTTCAAAAGCAACAGAAGCCCAGTACGATTTTGCTAACTGCAAGGTAGAGGCAGGCTTCTAATGCTTTAACAAGATGCTAGTTTTCTAAGACTTTATTAATAGTTCAGAGTGTAAAAGTTATAACTCAAGTCCTTTGTATTTTGCTCTCTCAGGAAATTTAAATGTGAAGTTGGTGTAGTAATATGGAAGTGAAAGTGTTTCTTTCCTCAGGCTGTTAAAGACACTTGAAATCTTCCAGCTTATTAACTTCCTTGCTTGTAGGGAGATAACAGCTGTGTCATTGGCTCTGTTCTAGTCACTGGGGCACACTGTACAAGACATGGGAAGGAATGACTTCTTAGGCTAGCTATTATTTTCCCTGTTGTCTTTAGTTCCATCAAAAAGAAAAAAAAAAGAATAAACCCAAACTTGCAGCTGTCTACATATTCAAGAAAGTGATAATGCATAAACCTGCCAAAAGGCTAAATAATGGTATAATGTTTTGGGGATATATTCTTAAAACTGCTAGGCAGATGCAATTATTTAGCTTTTAAAAATTCAAATAAATGAGATGTTTTCCATTATTTAAAAACAATATTGTATTTGTAGATATGTCATTTAGATGTAGCTTATTGCAAACACTGAGAAAGTACAAAATTTATTACTTTTCAGCCTTTCTCTGGAATCAAATTGAGCACTTCTGAAGACAAAAACCTGACTTAAACACAAACAAAGAAACAAACAAAAAAACCCTCCTCCATTTCATAAACTCAGTACTGCTGGTGTTTCAGTGTGGTAGCTTCTTAATGAACAGCACAAATCGATATCTGTAGATGGAGTGAAAATAATTTTTTTATAGTCCTTCAGTATTTAGGTTTATTTGGAGAAAGAATGTGAAGTTGTTGGTGTGATTAATTTTAAATAGTATCTTGGCACATTGAGGTCAAGAAGATAAAACTTTCTGGCAAATATTTTGAAGACTTTAGACAGTACATATTGAGCTATCACAATGAAGAATTCCTTTGCAGACCATCTTTTAACAAGATGGACAAAATCAGAAATGTAGGTATGCGTTACTAATAGACTCCCTGCTATATGTGTGAGTGCATCCAAGCCAGGGCCAGCACCAGCTCTATGGGTCTGTTGTACATCTGTTAATGTTCAGAGCAGAGGTCCTGTTTCAAATCTGTTTTGTAATACCATCTAAATACAGCTGCCCATGGATTTCAGGCTATTTCTAGACCAAGTCTTCTGATACTCTAAGGTATATTGAGCCCTCCAGAAGTAAGCTGCAAAATGATTGATAATTCTTGTACATGGCTACACGAGAATTTGTGTGCTATATTCAGTACTTCTATCGTGCATAAGCTTGTTGTACTTGGCTGGTGTAGAGTTTACCTATTCCATTGGTGAGAACACAGAAAACTTAGAATGGGGAAGAGGAATTGGCTTACCAAGCCAGCGGTGGCTTTCTTAGTCATATGTATTGTAGTGAAGAATTCACTGTTTTGCCAGTGTAGTTCAGCCTGCTCAGCTTGTTGAATACCATCAGGCAAGCAAGATAGTTATACACCGTGTATGCAGTGGATACCAAGCTGTGGGTTACTGGTGTCTGAAGTTGTATTGCTGTTAAATGTATTTTTGAGAAACTTGAAGCTTGAGAATGGTCTATAGGGTCCAGTAGTCTGGGAGCCATTCCTAGTGCTGTACCCTCTGTGTGTCCATCTTATCTCACAAGAGAAAGTAAATGAATCAAGCCCCAGGGACTGTACAGGCCAGGTACTCTAGTGTAGGATGTCCACTCTCATTCCTCTACCTGTCAATCTCTCTCTTCTTCTCTTAGTTCTTCATCTCTGCATAAAAAAGTTCTTAACAATGGTCACTGTAGAGTTATGTATCCATTCATTCGTGCAGGCCTTTCTGTTTGGTGGAAGACACTGAATATAATGTTCTTCAATAGGAAAGCATTGATTTTCATGTAAATCAGAAGAACTCATTATGTTCTGTGCTAGTTCATAATGTCTCTTTTGCATTGCTAGTGCTAAGTCCTGTACCTGGGGAAGAACAACCCTAGGCATCATCAGTACATGCTGGGGGCCACCCTGGCAAAAAAGGACCTCGGGGTCATGGTGGACGCTAAGTTGAACATGAGCCAGCAGTGTGCCCTTGCTGCAAAGAAGGCTAATAGTATCCTGGTCTGCATTAGGCAAAGAATTGCCAACAAGCTAAGGGAGGTGATCCTTCTCCTCAGTGCTGGTGAGGCTGCATCTGGAGTCTCGCGGGACTACAGAACCTCACGGATCGGGACTCCATGCTCACTTCGCACTAAAAGTGCAGTAAAGTTTCACTTACCTAGGTCCATGCACGGACTTCCTGGTCCGGGTTATCAGCAGTAATGCCTGTGCCTGTACTGTGTCTGTACTGTCTCTGGGCTGTGTCTGTGGTATGTCAGTGCTGGCCTCCCTTCTCCACAGTCCTTTGCAGAGCCTGTCTTCAGATTAACAGTCTTGGTCCTTTGCTGGCCATACCGAGACAACCCACCACCCCCGATGGGACCGCTGAAATCAGCGGGGTGCACCTTCCTGTCTGTGGTGGCAAGAACTCTCTGGGAGGTGACAAGATCCCAGACGAGCCCTCAAATTGTGAGAAAAATCTCAAATAATTTTCTTCAGACAGGATCTTCTGTGAAGCTATTTTATTCGCGATTGCAATGGCGGGCATCCTGCCCATTAGGAGCGCATTTTAGTAAACAAATCATAACCTTTTATTCCCTATTACCTGACATCTGATCACCTCCCCTGTTTCCTCATTGGCTGAGTACTACAGGTTCACAAGCTACTCGACGCTCCTCTATACCATATATGTACAATTTTTTTCTTCAACCCTTTAATTTCTCCTTTTTCCCTTCTTTTTTTTCTCCTTTCTTATGTTTTCAGAACTTGTGATCTTTGTTTTACTGTTCCCACACTGCTCATCCTGTTTTTCTCAAGCTTCTACCTTATTTTGGAACAGTGAGGCCTTCTACTGTCCACTTATCTACTTAGCATTTCTCCTTGTTATGACTACACAGCTACCTCTGAATACAGAAAATTAGTTCTCTACTGCAAAAACACAACATAGTTTCTCACATACGCACTCCAGGAACCTCCTAGACTGCTTCCTCTGGGCTGTATTGTATTTCCCTGAACCCATAGATGGAGGCTGGGGGAGCAAAGTCCCACCCACTGTAAGTGAAGAGCAGGTTCGAGACCACCGAAACTAAACAGGTATAAGATTATGGGGCCTGATGACATGCATCCCAGGGTCCTGAAGGAATTGGCTGATGTAGTTGCCAAACCACTCTCCATCATATTTGAAAAGTCCTGGCAGTCACGAGAAGTCCCTGGTGACTGGAAAAAGGGAAACATCACTCCCATTTTTAAAAAGGGTAGAAAGGAGGACCCGGGGAACTACAGACACGGGAGCCTCACCTCTGTGCCTGGAAAAGATCATGTAACAGATCCTCCTGGAAGCAATGTCAAGGCACATGCAAGACAAGGAGGCGATCCGAGACAGCCAGCACGGCTTCACCAAGGGCAAATCGTGCCTGACCAATCTGGTGGCCTTCTGTGATGAAGTGACTGCATCAGCTGACAAAAGAAGATTGACCAATGTCATCTACCTGGAGTTGTGCAAAGCCTTTCACACAGTCCCACCTGACATCGTGGTTTCCAAGTTGGAGAGTGTGGTGGTTTTACCGTGCTAGGCAGCTGAACACCACAACCGCTCTCTCCCTCCCCCTCCTTAGATGAGGAGGGGAAGAAGTAAAGGAAAGAACAACTCACGGGTTGAGATAAGGATGATTTAATTAAAGGAAAAAAATAATTAAGGAAAGATTATTATTAATTAAACAATTTAACTAAACAATTGAACTAAACAATTAACCATTTAACTAAAGGGGAAAAAGGAAAGGGGAAAAGGGAGGGGGAAAGGGAAAACTAAGCGAAACAAGCAAAGGCTATGTGGAAGTGCAGAGGAAAGAAATTACTCTCTACTTCCCACAAATGAGCGATGCTTGACCACGTCCTTGAAGCAGGGCCTCAACGCACGTAGCCGGCGTTCGGGAGGAGGACAGACGTTTTCACAACGAGAGCCCACCCCTCCCCTCTTCCTCCTTTTTCCACCTGTTATTGCTGAGTGTGACATCATATGGTATGGAATATCCCTTTGGTTGGTTTAGGTCAGCTGCCCTGGTGATGTTTCTTTTCTCACATCTTTGCCCACCCCCAGGGGAATTAGGGAGAGTCCTGATGCTGTGCCAGCACTGCTCAGCAGCAGACACAACACTGGTGTGATACCATTGCTGTTGTAGCTACGAGTGCAGAGCACAGCACTGTATGGGCTGCTGCAGGGAAAGTTAACATCCCAGCCCGACCCAGTACAACCTCCACCCCTTATTCCATAACGTTTGTGTCACTCTCAGGTCCCCCATACTTTAGCATATAAGTATTCTCATCACCATTGTCCCTTGTCCTTTAACAGATTGATGGGTAAGTATGTCTTTTCATTCTATAGGTCTTTCTTGGAAAATGTTCATAAGAACTGTTGACAATTTGGTCTTCATCTGCCAAAATGGTCACTCACAGCAGGCGGAGTTGGATGCCTGGACGCCAGCACCAGCTTAGCTCAAGTCCTTGTTGCACTTGCCCAGTTCCTTGCGAAGCTGACCTGTCGTTGATCCTGCAGCGTCTTCCTACAGCATATAACTTAGATTACAGATTAGTTTTCTCTCAAGGTTAAATCTCCTTGAGGCACGCATTTGATATCCCCATCCTTTTGCATTACCCACCAGGTATACCCTGGTCCTTGGGCAAAGACAATCCCATGAGTGGGTTTGCCTTCTTCCGAGGCAGGAGCAACCCACACCGCCTTCCCCATCCACTTCCCTACATGCACTACGGGGACTTTAGCTTCTCCCACAGTATGTAGGGGTTTTGTTTCGGCAGGACCAGCATGGCTGTCAGACCCCCTGTTGTTAACTAGCCAAGTGGCTTCTGGTGGGTTTATGTCCCATTGTTTCCATGTCCCATCACCCAACGCTCGTAACATAGTCTTTAACAGTCCATTGTACCTCTCAGCCTTCCCAGAGGCTTGTGGGTGATAAGGGATGTGATACACCCACTCAATACCATGCCTCTTGGCCCAGGAGGTGACCAAATTGCTTCGAAAATGACTCCCATTGTCAGACTCAATTCTCTCTGGTGTACCATGACGCCACAGTACTTGCCTTTCTAAGCCCAAGATTGTGTTTCGGGCCGTGGCATGGTTTACGGGGTATGTTTCCAGCCACCCAGTAGTTGCTTCTACCATGGTGAGTATGTACCGTTTGCCTTGGCGGGTTTGTGGGAGTGGTCCGATATAGTCAATTTGCCAGGCCTCACCATATTGAAACCCTAGCCACCTCCCCCTGTTCCAGGGAGATTTTACCTTCATGGCTCTCTTGATTGCAGCACATGTCTCACACTCATGGGTGACCTGTGTGATGGCCTCAATGGTCAGGTCCACCCCTCGATCACGAGCCCATCTGTATGTGGCATCCCTCCCCAGATGTCCTGATGTTTCATGGGCCCATCGAGCTACAAACAGCTCACCCTTACGTCCCCAGTCCAGATCCACCTGAGCCACATCAATTTTTGAAGCTCGATCCACTTCTTCGTTGTTCTGATGTTCTTCAGTTGCGCGGCTCTTGGGCATGTGGGCATCTACATGACGTACGTTTACATCCAGGTTTTCTACCCGAGCAGCAATATCTTGCCACAGGGTGGCAGCCCAGATAGGTTTACCTCTGCGCTGCCAGTTGCTCTGTTTCCATTGCTGCAGCCACCCCCACAGAGTGTTTGCCACCATCCATGAATCAGTGTAGAGATACAGTACCGGCCATTTTTCTCTTTTGGCAATTTCTAGGGCCAATTGTATGGCTTTTACTTCTGCATATTGACTTGACTCGCCTTCCCCTTCCATGGCCTCCACGGCTCGTCGTGTGGGACTCCACACGGCAGCTTTCCATTTCCAATGACTCCCTACCACACGGCAGGATCCATCAGTGAACAACACATACTGCTTTCTGTCTTCAGGCAACTCATTGTATGGTGGTGCCTCTTCAGCACGAGTTACCTGTTCTGTCGGCACTCCGAAATATCTGCTTTCCGGCCAGTCCATGATCTCTTCCAGGATTCCTGGGAGATTAGGTTTTCCCATTCGAGCCCGCTGTGTAATTAACGCTATCCACTTACTCCATGTAGCATCAGTTGCATGGTGTGTAGTGGGAATTTTCCCTTTTAACATCCAGTGTAACACAGGTAGCCGTGGTGCCAAGAGGAGCTGTGCTTCTGTACCCACAACTTCTGAAGCAGCTCGAACACCCTCATATGCTGTGAGTATCTCTTTTTCAGTTGGGGTGTAATTGGCTTCTGATCCTCGATAGCCCCGGCTCCAGAAACCCAGAGGTCGACCTCGAGTTTCTTCTGGGGTTTTCTGCCAGAGGCTCCAGGTGAGGCCATGCTCCCTAGCTGCAGTGTAAAGTATGTTTTGCACAGCTGGTCCTGTACGAACAGGCCCAAGGGCCACTGCACGAGCTATTTCTTGTTTGATTTGTTCAAAGGCCTGTTGTTGCTGGGGCCCCACTCGAAATAGTTCCTCTTTTGAGTCACTCGATATACAGGACTCGCAAGCTGACTATAGCCTGGAACATGCATTCTCCAGAATCCCACAAGGCCTAGGAAAGCTTGCGTTTCTTTTTTGCTAGTTGGCGGAGACATAGCTGTTATTTTGTTGATCACATCCATCGGAATATGGCGACATCCATCCTGCCATTTTACCCCCAAGAACTGGATTTCCTGTGCAGGTCCCTTGACCTTACTCTGTTTAATGGCAAAACCAGCTTTCAGGAGAATTTGGATTACTTTCTTCCCTTTCTCAAAAACTTCTTCTTCTGTGTAGCCCCACACGAGGATGTCGTCAATGTACTGCAGGTGTTCAGGAGCTCCCCCTTGTTCCAGTGCAGACGGGATCAGTCCATGGCAAATAGTAGGGCTGTGTTTCCACCCCTGGGGCAGTCGATTCCAGGTATATTGGATGCCCCTCCAAGTGAATGCAAACTGCGGCCTGCATGCTGCTGCCAGAGGGATGGAGAAAAATGCATTAGTGATATCGATTGTGGCATACCACTTGGCTGCCTTTGACTCTAGTTCGTACTGAAGTTCTAGCATGTCCGGCACTGCAGCACTCAGCAGTGGTGTGACTTCGTTCAGGCCGCTATAGTCCACCATTAGCCTCCACTCGCCATTAGACTTTCGCACTGGCCATATAGGACTATTAAAGGGTGAGCGAGTCTTGCTGATCACTCCTTGACTCTCCAGCCGATGAACCAGCTCATGGATGGGAATCAGGGAGTCTCGGTTGGTGCGATATTGCCTTCGGTGCACCGTTGTGGTAGCGATTGGTACCTGCTGTTCTTCAACCTTCAGCAATCCTACAACGGAAGAGTCTTCTGAAAGGCCCGGCAGGGTAGACTCGCCTAATCTTCTCTGTGCTCAAAGCAGCTATGCCAAAAGCCCACCGGTACCCTTTTGGATCCTTGAAGTACCCTCTCTTGAGGTAGTCTATGCCAAGGATGCATGGAGCCTCCGGGCCAGTCACAATGGGGTGCTTTTTCCACTCATTCACAGTTAGACTCACCTCAGCTTCCAATACAGTTAATTGCTGGGATCCCCCTGTCACTCCAGAGATACAGATGGGTTCTGTCCCTTGGTAGCCTGATGGCATTAAGGTACATTGTGCGCCAGTGTCCACTAAAGCTTTGTATTCTTGTGGTTCCAATATGCCAGGCCATCGGATCCACACAGTCCAATAAATCCGGTTATCCCTCTCCTCTACCTGGCTAGAGGCAGGGCCCCTCTAGTCCTGGTTGGAGTGTCTGCCACTTAATTCTTGTAAATGAGAAGCAGAGGTCCCTTCATCGGGGTCAAGAATAACATCAGCTCTTCTACTGCCTCTGGGGAACTGCCCAACAGAAACCGGAGCAGCATTTTTCTTAGGAGCCCCTCTTCTTGCTGCTGTATTTCCTTTCAGTTCACGTACATAAGCAGCTAGGGTTGAAGTAGGTACACCATCCCATTTCCTCATATCTTCCCCGTGGTCACGCAGATAAAACCACAAGGTGCCACGTGGTGTGCGTCTTGGATATTCTCTCTCTCGAGCAGGAAAATACTGATTCTTAGTGGCTGAAATATCACTCCATCTGGATGAGGAGGGATATGCTCGTTCTATGAGGTGGTCAAGTCTTTCGGACAGTTTCTCCACAGCTGAGACACAGGCCTGTAGCGGAGCAGAGAGGTTGTCTTCATATTTTTGAAACATGCGGGATACAGCATACACTGTTGGTGCCATCCCCTCATCCCACTGAATTCCTGCCAGTGTACTGGCATGTGATGATGGTGCATTCCGCATAAATTTACGCCACATGGATGTTGTGCACTGGACTTCATCGGGATCTTGAGGTGTCTGGGCATTGTCCAAATCACTATAAACCATCTCCAGCACAGCTTTGTCAATGCCTGCATCCCTAGGAAGGGATCCCAGCTGCCTGGCTTCCCTGCCCTCTCTTTCCAGACTATTGGCTCCGCTATCCCAGCACCGGGGATTTTCATCCTAAATCCAAAACACAGCACCATACCAGCTACTAGGAGGAAAACTACCTCTACCCTAGCTGAAACCATAACAAGGAACTGGTGTTGTTTAGTCTGGAGAAGAGGAGGCTCAGGGGGAGACCTTATTGCTCTCTACAACTACCTGAAAGTAAGTTGGGGGGAGCTGGGGGTCGGCCTCCTCTCGCACGTAACTAGCAATAGGACGAGAGGGAATGACCTCAAATTGCACCAGGGCTGGTTCTTTTTAAATAAATTAGGATAAATTTATTCTCCGAAAGAGTGGTTAGGCATTGGAATGGTGGAGTCACTGTCCCTGGGGTGTTTAATGAAAGGTTGGATGCAGTACTTAGGGACATTTTAGTAGGTAATATTGGTGGTAGGGTGATGGTTGGACTAGATGATCTTGGAGGTCTTTTCCAACGTCAATGATTCTATGATTCTTTGATTTCTGATTCTTTGATTTCCTTTTTTTCCTACCAGTGTCCTGAAAAATTCAAAGTCTGTCCTACGGAAGTCCAAGGTAGCAGTTATACCGATCCCCCTCCTGACTTCACCAAGAATAGCGAACTCTACCATTTCGTTGTCACCCTGCCCAAGACAGCTCCCGACCACCACATCTCCCACCAGTCCTTCTCCATTCGTGAACAGCAGGTCTAGCGGGGCACTGCCCCCCCCCCCCCCCCCCAGTAGGCTCACTAACCACCTGAGTCAGGAAGCTATCTTCCACACACTCCAGGAACCTCCTAGACTGCTTCCTCTGGGCTGTATTGTATTTCCAGCATATAACAGGGAAGTTAAAGTCGCCCATGAGAACAAGTGCTGGCAGTTGAGCAACTTCCACCAGCTGCTTATAGAACGCCTCATCTGTCTCTTCATCCTGGGTTGGCGGTCTATAACAGACCCCCACCAGGACGTCTGCCTTGGTGGCCATCCCCCTGACCCTTGCCCATAGGGACTCGACCTTATCATTCCCAGCCCAGAGCGCTACAACATCAAAAAACTCTAATGTAGAGAGCCACACCACCGCCCCTCCTTTGTTGCCCGTCCCTTCTGAAGAGCTTATAGCCATCCATTGCAGCACTCCAGTCGTGGGAGTGGTCCCACCACATTTCAGTGATGGCAACTAGGTCATAGTTTGCGTGCCACACAATGGCTTCCAGATCCTCCTGTTTGTTGCCCATGCTGCGTGCATTGGTGTAGATGCACTTCAGTTGCGCCATTGCCCTCACCCCCAACCCTGGGACTGCTCCTCCAGGCTCATCTCTAGTGAGCCTCATTTCAGCCCCATCCCCCTTCTTACCTAGTTTAAAGCCCTCTCAATGAGCCCTGCCAGCTCCTGGGCTAGGATCCCTTTCCCCCTTTGAGACAGGTGGGACCCATCTGCAGCGTACAGGCCAGGTGCCAAGTAAACCTCCCCATGATCAAAACGAACCCAAATTCCTGTAATGGCACCAGCCTCTCAGCCATCAGCTCGGCTTTCCAGGTCCGCTCATTATCGCTCCCTGCCACTGAGGGGATAGAAGAAAATACCACCTGCACTCCTACTCCTTCCAGTAACCGCCCCAATTCCCTAAAGTCCCTTTTGATAACCTCCAGGCTTCTCTCAGCGATTTCATTGCTGCCAGCCTGAACTATCACTAAGGAATAAAAATAGGAGGGGCGAACCAGGCCAGGAAGTTTTCTGGTAATGTCCCTGACCTGGGCCCCAGGGAGGCAGCAAACTTCCCTATGGGTAGGGTCTGGCCAACATATGGGGCCCTCTGTTCCCCTCAGAAGGGAGTCGCCTGTGGCAATTACACTTCTTTCCTTCTTGGTGGAGGCAGACTGGAGGTGTGGAGTCAACTTCTTTGCCCTAGACAGCCTCCTGGGTGGACCTTCCCCCGCATCCTCACTTACCCGTCCCTTAGGCTCCAGAGCCTTAAACCTATTGTGTAAGGGCACCTGGGGAGGTGAGGTAGGGAGGGAGGGGGCTTGCCTGTGATGCGAAACAGGGACCTGTTTCCATTCCTCCCCATCTCTTAGGTCCCCTCCCTCTGCCTGACAGCAACAGGGCAGGGGGTCCACTACTGTTTGGGGTATATTACCCTGGTGCCTTTCTCACAGGCATGGCAGGGAGTTGCTCCATCAGCCAATCTCCTACTCACACTCCCTGATAGTCCTTAATCTCTCCACCTCCTCTTTGAGCTCTGCCACCAGGCTGATCAGATCCTCCACCTGCTCACACCTCACGCAGGTGATATCTCTGCCACCCTCTGATGGCAGCAACAGGCTCAAGTACTCCCCGCAACTTGAGACCTGAACAGCCGTGTTTTTGGGCAGGCACTTGGTCTGAGTTGCCACATTCTTTGTGGCAAGAGCTTTCTGCCTGGTGGAGCCCATGGCTGGATTTGTTGCCAGGTTAGCAGCTGATAGGTGAGCCAGTCTCCTGATTGGGAAGGGATACTCTGCCCCCCCCCTGCTCACTTGCTCTGTGCAAACTGGCACCCCCCATCCTGGTCGCCTGCACTCCCTATGGGCTGCCTTTTTTACGACGGGGGGGGGGGGGGGGGGGGCAGGCTGCTCCTGGGTCTGTTCTAACCTCGTCAGCCGCCCTTACGAAAGCTGACGCATCTTGGTGGTTCCCTCGGGTGGCCTCAATGTAGGTAACCCCCTGCATGCCTCGATCCCCCTGCTCAGCTGCAGAAAGTGTCTGCTCTGGTGATGATGTCGTAGGCTTATTATGTGTATAGGTAGCCCAGTCTATTGTATGCATATTGATCAGGTAAATTTGGTGTTGAAAGCTGCAAGCCATTATTATTTTTTTTTTGGTTGTTGGTGCTTGTTGTGGTTTAACCCGGCCGGCAGCTAAACACCACACAGCCGTTCGCTCACCCTCCCCCCTCCCTCTCTGGGATGGGGGAGAGAAATGGGAAAGTGAAGCCTGTGAGTTGAGATAAAGACAGTTTATTAAGACAGGAAAATAATAATAACAATAATAATAATAATAATGATGATAATAATGATAATAGTACTACTAATAATAATGCGTACGAAACAAGTGATGCACATTGCAATTGCTCACCACCCGCTGACTGATGCCCAGCCTATCCCCGAGCAGCCGGCCCCCCCATCCCGGCTAGCCACCCCTATATATCGTTTAGCATGACGTCAGATGGTATGGAATGCCCCTTTGGCCACTTTGGGTCAGCTGTCCTGGGTCTGTCCCCTCCCAGCTCTTGCCGCACCCCCAGCCTGCTCGCTGGCAGGACAGAGCGAGAAGCCGAAAAGTCCTTGGCTTGGTGTAAGCACTGCTCTGCAACAATTAAAACATCAGCATGTTATCAGCACTCTTCTCATCCTAATCCAAAACATAGCACCCTACCAGCTACTAGGAGGAAACTTAACTCTGTCCTAACTGGAACCAGGACAGATATCCACCCCTTATTCCATACCATTTATGTCATGCTCAGGTTACACTTTCCAATACATTCTAATTAATCACCATTTTCATCTATGGTATATAGCAATCATGGTAGTGATGACCTACAGTATTATATAATAATTAACATAATACAATTCAACTCATGGGCTGTTCTCACCCAGTATTAAATCCCCTTGAGGAACACACCGGACCTCCCCATTCTTTTGCATTACCCACCAAGTGCATCCAGGTCCCTGAGCAAAAGCAATCCCACGAATGGGTTTGCCTTTTCCTGAGGCAGGAGTAGCCCAGACTGTTCTACCCAGCATGTTTCTTACGTGCACTACAGGAACTTTATCCCCTTCTACAGTGCGTAACAGGTTTGATTGGGCAGGTCCAGCTCGGTTGGCAGATCCCCTAGTATTGACTAACCAGGTGGCCTTTGCCAAATGCGTATCCCAATGTTTGAATGTCCCAGCACCCATTGCTTTCAGTGTAGTCTTTAACAGTCCCTTGTATCGTTCAACTTTCCCGGAGGCTGGTGCATGATAGGGGATGTGATACACCCACTCAATACCATGTTCTTTGGCCCAAGTGTCTATAAGGTTTTTTTTCTTTTTGTTTGTTTGTTTGTTGTGGTTTTGTTTGTTTGTTTTGTTTGCTACCTGTTGACTTCTTGCCTTTTTTTTTTTTTTAGGTGTTTCCAAACCAAAGTCTTGTCCTTAAATTTTTCAGTTTCCTTTTTCTAGCTGGGTAACAAGACATGAGCACTATTATAATCATAGAATATCCTGAGTTGGAAGGGGCCCACAAGGATCATCAAGTCCAACTCCTGGCTCCATGCAGGACCACCCAGAAACCAAACCATATGTCTGAGAGTGTTGTCCAAAAGCTTCATGAACTCCGGCAGGCTTGGTGCCATGACCACTTCCCTGGGGAGCCTGTTCCAGTGCCCGACCACTCTCTCAGTGAAGAAACGTTTCCTAATATCCTAATACCCTACCACAACCCCTGTTATCATGCAGGACTCTTAACCGGATGTCAAGACAGTACTTGAGGAGATATGTAGTCTTGAAACCCTACAGACTGCAGTAGATTGAAATACTGTAAAAGGCCATCACTTCTAATCAGGGGCGGCAATAACACCTGAGTGGCATTAAACTGTTTCTGCTTGCTATTTAATAAAAGCAATAAGTAGAATCAGTATCACTTTTATGGGGATTTTCTTGGAAAACATTTATTCTTTATGATTGTCTATTAAGACTGTAATTTGATGTAAAGCTCTTAGATGTAAAGCTCTCTTTGTTGCATTAAAGGTTAAGGTAATTGGGAGTGAAGCCCAATTAGTCGTTATAAGTCTCGTTGCGTTCAGTGTACTGAATTATCACGATTACGGATGCACAAATAACGTAATATACCCTCAGTCTAGTTGCGTTCCATGAACTACCACAGCTAGATTAATGAGCAGTGCAATTTATTAAAACAACAGATACACGGGTTCTTTGGATTGCCAATGATAAATTCACTGTCTGCAAAGCATGTGAAAATACCATAAGTATGAGTAATACAGCCTGGCTACAAACACGTTAAAAGATATGAAGCGACTCTATAGAGATTTCTAAGTTTCCCGGGGAGGCACTTGGTATAACCCAGTGTTCGAATCTTACCCAAAGGCATCCCAATTGGGGGGGGGGGGGGGGGGGGGGGGGGGAAGAGAGGCTCAGCCCGTCGACTGATCCCAAAAGTCAGAAGGTATCTTTCGAGATAATATATTTTCCTTTGCGATGATATCTTCCCTAACATCCTCTCTCCTTTGAGCTAATTTATATCATTTTTTATAACTCAGGTGGAGCTTGAGTGACTCTAGTCATACATACCTTTGTTACGATTGGTGCTAAATTTTCTTGCTTTTGCTTAAAGGTATAGGCTCAGAGAAATTCAGAGCGCATGCTCAGTGAGGGGTGGTCGCACCTTGGAGGCAGGTAGCCTTTGGGATGGAGGTGTGTTTTGGTATTATAATGATATTGTAATGAGCAAAGTTCACCAAAAGGACAGCATTTTGTCAAAAACATGGCAGGCCGTTGGCCCAGGGTAGCAAATATGCAGCTTATTGGTTCCGATGTACCTTTGAGTTCCCATCTTATCACAGAGCCTGGCCACAGCGTCTCCACTCCGCTCCACCTTCCGTACAGTTCCTCTTAGAGCCAGCGCACCAAGTTCCCCTGGTGTGGCCAACATCTAAGGTTGGAGGCCTAGGGAACTTCTATGGAATGCAGCTACACTCCACCCTGGAAGCTTCTTCAGTGCTGTACCTTTTCTTAAAAATCTGAATATAAGCTTACTTTCTAAGTCACCTCAGGCAATTATTCCACATAATCCACTCCGTGACTATAGTCACTCAAGCTTCTGGACAGATTGGAGAGTTGGAGAGCTGGGATATTCTATGATTCTATGATTAAGCTTCACGACATTTGAAATATATCAGGTGTATCACATATAATGCAGTCCCTGTCTCCCCTCCTGGAGCACCTGCCGCTGCCTCCGGTGCAATATTAGGATTATAGGGAGCATAACTTGATTCCTCCTCCAAAAACAGAACCTTATTGTTTACACATAAATTTCAAAGCCTGAATTTTCATCAGACCCATATTTTGGCCAAAATACCGAAGTTCCTTTTATTAGCTTTTTAGGCCAGACAATTACACAATATCAAACCATTATTTAATTATATATTTTTTAATCTTTTTCCCTAGTTCTTGGGTTGTTTTTCCAAATCCTTATCATTCTCTCCAAAGAGCACGATCCCGGGGTCTCCAACCCCACCCTGCTGACTCTTGGAACCCTTAATCCCCATCTCTTCCTGAGGTGCTGCTGTGGACTTTACCACCCACAGGGTACCACACACCTTCACCTAGGATTAGGACAGAGGTGGGGTGTACTGCCGAGCACCTCACTTCACCGTGCTCGGGGTACCGTACACCTAAGGGCCCAAACCCCCGAGACTCTCTTGCACTCCTCTCCTCTCTCTTTCGCTTCGTCCCTCTCCAGCTGAGGGAACTTCGTTTGTCCCCTCGCAGGACCACCGAGCCTCGCGGATCGGGACTTGACATTCGCTCCGCACTAAAAGTGCGTCTCATTCACACTCACACTCATTCACACCATAGTCTCCCCGAACCCAAACTGAGGCAAGATATAGTAAAGTTTCCCTTACCTTGGTCCGTGCACGGCTTCCCGGTCCGGGTTATCAGCAGTAATCCCAGTGCCTGTTCCCGATCCGGGCTGGACTATATGTGGGCTGTGTCTGTGTATGTCAGTGCTGGCCTCCCTTCTCCCCAGTCCTTTGCAGAGCCTGTCTTCAGATTAACAGTCTCGGTCCTTTGCCGGCCGTACCGAGACAACCCACCACCCCCGATGGGACCGCTGAAATCAGCGGGGTGCACCTTCCTGTCTGTGGAGGCAAGAAATCTTCGGCAGGCGACAAGATCCCGGACGAGCCCCCAAATTGTGAAAAAAAATCTCAAAAATCTCAAATAATTTTATTCAGACAGGATCTTCTGTGAAGCTTATTTTATTCGCGATTGCAATGGCGGGCGTCCAGTCAATCAGGAGCGCATTTTAGTAAACAAATCATAACCTTTTATTCCCTATTACCCGACGCCTGATCACCTCCCCTGTTTCCTCATTGGCTGAGTACTACAGGTTCACAAGCTACTTGACGCTCCTCTATACCATATATGTACAATTTTTCCTTTTTTCAACCCTTTAATTTCTCCTTTCTTACGTTTTGAGAACTTGTGATCTTTGTTTTTTTACTGTTCTCACACTGCTCATCCTGTTTTTCTCAAGCTTCTACCTTATTTTGGAACAGTGAGGCCTTCTACTGTCCACTTATCTACTTAGCATTTCTCCTTCTTATGACTACACAACTACCTTGGAATACAGAAAAGTAATTCTCTACTGCAAAAACACAACTTTGTTTCTCACGATTTCACATAATCCACTCCATGACTATAGTCACTCAAGCTTCACGACATTTGAAATATATCAGGTGTATCACATATGATGAGGATTATCGAGTATATGTACATCTTGTAGGGATACTACAAGTTTCATCATAATCCGTAGTTTAACATACAGGGATATTGTCAATATGAAAGACAATGCAGTGAGTATTAATAAAACAATGACAGGATGAAGCAACTTGTTGAAGATTCCCGTGGCAGTTGGCAACCATCCGAACAAAGTGTCCCTCCAGTGGTGTTTTCCATCCTTCTTTACTTTTTCCAACACTTGATGTATTTCTTCCAAATCATGATGGACAGTAATCAAAGTTTTTTTGTCCATTTTCTTGAACTTGTTTCACCAACCCCTTCAAATCTTCATGTGATAGTAATTTCTTCACCAGTGTAAGGTTCATTCCAACAGGGGTAGGCAGCAGGTCGTGAAGTAAAGTATAATTGGATGTAATAAGTTGGTGAGTCGTGATGGGAGCTGAGTAACTAAAATCACATCCTAGAATTTTGGTAAATTCACAAACACAAACAATGGAGTGATTTCTTGTATCTACAGTAGTATTATCTATGACTATGGAATCACAACAGGTTCTCATGCAAACACAGCCTTTCCTAATATATACAAGTACAGTTTCAGGGGTTTCATCGGGATGTAGCTCAAAGTGACAAATATTTTGTTCAGTGTCAAGACAAATGTCTTGGGCCTTGAGCGTGTTACTTTCACAAATGAAGCCTTTTTGTTCGCGCACAATACATGCATTCACATCGACTGTCTGCAACTTTCCTCCCTTTTGATAGGACTATGCTTTATGGTCCTTAGGATAAAGTACAGTTCCATTATGATTGAGTCCTAATGCAATGATTGGATATACATTGTATACGGTGGCATTGTTTATATTAAGTATAAAGGCAATAATTTTATCGCTTTCTGCATAACAGGTAAAGTTGACTAATTGACACCATGCTTGGAACTCCTTTTCAAATTCTGAAGCATTATCCCAAATTAATTTCCAAATTTCAGTGGGTAAGGTTCCTCCCTCCCCCCCTCTAATAACAGCTGCTGCTACAGACTGTATCCATAACTGCACTTGGATGCAACTCAAAGCCAAGGAAGTATCGTCTTGGTTTTCTCCAAGGGCATTTACAATTAATTGATGATCATTTTCTTCAGTGGGGTAAAATGTCTGATAGAAGCCATTGACTTGCTCCTAAAGCCGATAAGGATGATTTTATTGGTCGTTCCAATTTCCTTAGGTCATCTGTAGTAGCAGTTATTCTACTCATTAGGACCTCGGCATCTATGTTATTTAATATACCTAATCTTGTTCCCAGTAATCCAGTGGCATCTTGCAGCATGCGCCGAGATCGTTTCAGAGAACGTCCATGTAACTATGCCAACCAGCCAGTATAGGCAGTTCTCAAAAAGGTGGTACATTTTGGGTTGATTTCTGAGATATTAATGTGCAGCGCTAGCTCTACCCTTTTTAGAGACCAGCTAGGGTTAAAGATAACACGTTGTTGTCCCATGTTTTTAATTCTGTAAGGACCTGTGTTGAAGACGGAAAGAGTTAGACTAATGGGAGGCCAAGTTGGTACATTTTCAGATATTTGTGGGGCAGACGCTTCTTATCCTTTGCAATCGATGCAGATGTTGCTGTATCAATCATAAATTCAAATAGTAATCCGGTGCCTCTGTAACCCCAAAGACAGTACACAATTATGGGTTTGGTGAAGGTAAAATCGTACCAGCAATCAGAATTTGGTTCAGTTATTTTGCTACAATCAGTATTATAATTTTGTGGTCTGGAGGAGTCAGTATAAATCGTCTTAATTTCAGTCGGCCTATTGTAAGTAGACCCATTAGTTATTTGGCAACTGATTTGTATTGCCTGTCCTGAAATGGCTTGAAGTTCAGCCATCCGAAGAGAGTCATTCCAACTCCATTCATCTTTTGAAAACACTTCATCTCCTTTTATAACTAGAGCGGAGAGATTTAAGTTCTTTTTGTTTTGCAGTGTTCCAACACTTGCACTATATCGTGACAATGAATGGTTCCAAGGGTCATTATGAGATGTTATGTTAACAGCGGGTACGTTTCTAGCTCTATACTGCAGTACGGCAGATGGGGTGGATGGAGTTAGACCAAGTGGAGTAGTTAGACCAAGTGGCTCAGGTTCAAGCATATCTATTTTGAACCTAAATGATAGCCCTGTACAGTGTTGTTCCCACAACCCTGCATCGGTGTAATGTAATCGCCATACACAAGTCACAATAGTGGGTTCCACCAGGGTAAAGTTATACCAACAATTAAGACTGTAATTTGATGTAAAGCTCTTAGATGATTACGCTTTAAATAACAACTTTCCAAATCTATGTCTATGCGTTACTGTACTACAAAGAGAAGACCATTATCTAGTGATATAACACTGATTTACTACAAGTTTCTCATTAGTATAGGTGCCTTGGGCATGATTTTAGCTGAGCTCATGGTTTTCCAGTGTATTCTAAATCAATGGCCATCTAAACAATGCAAAGACTTCATGCAAATTAGAAACTTAGCTCTTCCACTTTCAGTTATCTAATTCTGAAGCTGTTCAGGCCTAAAGTAAGTATCAAAGGATGATGACTCTCCTAGTCCAGAAGTTATATTTTAAGAGGCATCTGGTGAGGGAGTGAGTGTGATGAAGAGATATTCAATGAGGTTGAGACCAGACCTAGAACTCACATGAGTGTGTACACACATACACACACACACACACAAAGAGGAATTCAGTTTGCTTTTGTTTTAACAATGTGCCCTTTATATCTGAGACAACCCTGTACTCTCAAGAGAAAAGTCTCAGGCTTTGTCACGTGTGTGGTTATAGTCTTAGTAATAAGAAAGTGTAGCAATGAGCAAAGTATTCTGTACTTACTTAAAGTAAAAATAAAAATCAGAAAATCAGAACTCAGTCCATCTTTTTAAGATACCATGTTAGGTTGAAATGTGTATTTAAAGGCCCTGCTTATGTGAAAGCCCTCTGTAGAAAGTTCTGCAAAATGCAGGGTTTTGTGCTGTTTTCCTTGCAAGGCTTGTTCAAATGTATCCAGTCTTAAAAGTAAGGCACGATGGGTGTGGAAGCATTGCACTATTAAAAAACAGTTTTCAGATCTGATTTTAATAATAGGTTTTCTTTTCCCCATTCTGTTGCGAATATTTTAGTTTTTATTTTTCCTGAGGCTGGGCAGTTTGGGATTCACCAAAATTAGTATTGTGTTCAGAACAGGTTAGAGGGGAGAAGAGGATAAGGGGAGCTGTGTTTTTATTCCACCTGGGCCTTGTACATGCAGTGTTGGGCTCTTCTGCATCTACGCGAAGCCCTGGTAGTAGTTATTAATGTTGTTTGCTCCATTCTGGGAAGTAATGGAACTGTGTTTGAATACTGTATTGATTTTTTCTGGAGCTGCATCGCAAATATGCTTCTGGCAAGACGCTGCATTCTGACAAATTTTTCTGGTGGGAAAATTGGTAGTGGGGAGGGGGAATGCAATTTATTCATTGCATTATTGTGCGTTTAAGTGCTGTGCTAAGTGACAGTAGAAGATCAAGCTGAACAGTTAAGCTGCTTTACGTTCTACCTTTAAATATTTGCATGAATCCTGTAACAATAATCTGATACACAACTCTATTGCATGGGAGATTTTGGATGTAGATTGCCTCTATACAGAGATTATCAAAGAAATAGAGGGATTAAAAAGAAAACCTGGTTACCAATTGCTTTTGGACCTTCCTATTTATTTATTTATTTTCAAACAGATAAGAATGGCATTAGTTCTTCCCTTCCTGCATTGTGCTTTTCAGGCTTCATTCCTCTCACTTCTGTTTGTGTTGCAAGTGTGGCAAAGTTGCTTTTCCATGCTCTAGAACGGAGGGAAATGAGTATTTTTTAGACCACCGCCTGCCCATTTGTTATTCCAGATGCAGTTCAGCTTAGTTTACTGTATGTAAGGGCTGTTGCAGGAATATTAGCATCTAAACTACTTTAAGAAATGTCTTATTAGCCTCTGTCTTTCCTGGGTTTTGAGTACATAGAATAGAATCTGAAATTACATAGTTTTTCTGTTTGCTTCTGGTTAACACTTTTAGTGACTAGATGTGAAAAACAGCTATACATCTTAAACTTAATTATCTAGTCATAAAGATAGAAGAACTCTCTTGACTTCCTTGGCATGAATTTTTGGACAGAGCAAAAGCCAGGAATAAAATAAAACTTTAGGTCAATTTTTGCGATTGTGATTACATAGATATTTACTTATAATGAAGATACTACCCTGAAATTCAGTCTAACAGTTTAGGTGCTCTGAAGTGTAGTGGGTTTATCTGGCAAGGTTTTGGTAGCAGGGGGCCATAGGGGTGGCTTCTGTGAGAAGAATCTAGAAGCTGCCCCATGTTAGGTAAGGGCCCCACTGCTGACCAGAGCTGAGCCAATAAGTGATGTTGTTTTGCGCCTCTGTGAGAGCATATTTAAGACGGAAAAAAAACCGCTGCGCCACACAGCAGCTGGGAGAGTGAGAGGAGTGAGGAACAGCCCTGAAGACACCAAGGTCAGTGAAGAAGGAGGGGGAGAGGTCCCCTGCGGCCTCTGGTGAGGACCATGGTGAAGCAGGCTGTCCCCCTGCAGCCCATGGAGTACCACGGTGGAGCAGGGTTCCACACCGCAGCCCGTGGAGGAGACCACGGTGGAGCAGGTGGATCTGGCCTGAAGGAGGCTGCGGACTATGGAGAACCCTTGCTGGAGCAGATTCTGGGCCGGACCTGTAGCCCATGGAGAGGCTAGACCCATGCAGGAGCAGGTGATCTGGCAGGAGCTGCTGCCCATCGGGGGACCCACCATGTTGGAGCAGTTTGCTCCTGAGGGATGGACCCCGTGGTACGGACCCATATCTGGAGCAGTTCTTGAAGAGTTGCTGCCTGTGGGAAGCCCACGCCGGATCAGTTCGGCAAGGACTGCATCCCGTGGGAGGGACCCCACAGCACAGGGGACGAGAGTGACCGAGAAGGAGCGGCGAAGAAGAAGCGCTATAGACTGACCATAACCCCCATTCCCCCGTTCCCCTGCGCCGCTCGGGGGGAGGAGGTGGAAGAGGGTGGATGGGGGGGAAGGCGCTTTTGGTTTCTTTCCTTTGTTTCTCATTTCTCTAACTTGTTAGTAATAAGTAATAAATCTTACTATCTCCCTATGCTGAGTCGGTTTTGCCCGTCACGATAATGACTGTGTGATGTCCTCGTCCTTATCTCAACCCTTGAGCCCTTTTCATCGTATTTTCTCCCCGTTCCTCTTTGAGGAGGGGGAGTGAGAGAGCGGTTGTGGTAGAGCTCGGCCGCCCACCCGAGTAAAACCACCACATGAAGTCATTAAAAACTGGTTAGTTCTCTCCAAACTTGTAATTAAAAAACAAATTTAAGGTTAAAGTTAATTCAGAAATACCTTTGTCCACTTGTGGTGGTTTAACAGCCGATGTTTAACTAAGGTCCACCACACCACTCTCTCACTTCCCCTTCTCAACAGAACAGGGGAGAAAATACAATGAAAAAAATATCACGGGTTGAGATTAGAATCATAGAATCATAGAACCATAGAATCATAGAATCATAGAATGGCTTGGGTCGGAAGGGACCTCAAAGATCACCTGTTTCCAACCCCCCTGCCGTAGTCAGAGATGCCACCCACTAGATCAGGTTTGCCAGGGCCCCATCCAACCTGGTCTTGAACGCCTCCAGGGATGGGGCATCCACAACCTCTCTGGGCAACCTGTTCCAGTGCCTCACCGCCCTCTGAGTGAAGAATTTCCTCCTAACCTCTAATCTAAATCTCCCGTCTTTTAGTTTAAAACCATTCCCCCTTGTCCTATCATTATCTACACAAATAAAGAGTCCCTCTCCATCCTTTTTATAAGAACCCTTTAAGTACTGAAAGGCCGCAATGAGGTCTCCACGGAGCCTTCTCTTTTGTAGGCTGAACAGCCCCAGCTCTCTCAGCCTTTCTTCGTAGGAGAGGTGTTCCAGCCCTCTGATCATCTTTGTGGCCCTCCTCTGGACCCGTTCTAGCAGGTCCACATCTTTCTTGTGCTGGAGGCCCCAGAACACCTTCCCCCCATCCACCCTCTTCTACCTCCTCCCGCCGAGCAGTGCAGGGGAATGGGGAATGGGGAATGGGGGTTACAGTCAGTCCGTAGCACTTTGTCATCTGCTGCTCCTTCAAGGTCACTCTCTTCCCCTGTTCCAGCATGGGGTCCCTCCCACGGGATGTAGTCCTTCCTGAACTGATCCGACATGGTCTTCCCACAGACTGCAGTACTTCAAGAACTGCTCCAGTATGGGTCCGTACCGTGGGGTGCAGTCCTTCAGGAAGAGACTGCTCCAGCATGGATCCCACATGGGTGACAGCTCCCTCCGGGTCACCTGCTCCACCGTGGGTTCCTCTCCACAGGTTGCAGGTCTGGCCCAGAGCCTGCTCCTGCGAGGGCCCTCCATAGGCTGCAGCCTCCTTCAGGTCAGATCCACCTGCTACACCGTGGGCTCCTCTACAATCTGCAGCGTGGTTATCCGCTCCACTGTGTTCCTCCATGGTCTGCAGGGGGACAGCCTGGTCGAGGAGGATCAGGTTAGAGATCATTTAGGCAAACTTGATACCCACTGTGAGAAACTAAGTTGTGTTTTTGCAGTAGAACATGTTTTCAAAGAAGAGTGTGTTTTTGCAGTAGAAAACTAACCTTCTGTATTCAGAGGTAGTTGTGTAGTCATAATAAGGAGAAATGCTAAGTAGATAAGTGGACAGTAGAAGGCCTCACTGTTCCAAAATAAGGTAGAAGCTTGAGAAAAACAGGATGAGCAGTGTGAGAACAGTAAAAAAACAAAGATCACATGTTATGTTTTCTCAACATAAAAGAAAAAAAAAAGGAAAAAGGAGAAATTAAAGGGTTGATCAAAAAATATTGTACATATATGGTATAGAGGAGCGTCGAGTAGCTTGTGAACCTGTAGTACTCAGCCAATGAGGAAACAGGGGAGGTGATCAGGCGTCGGGTAATAGGGAATAAAAGGTTATGATTTGTTTAGTAAAATGCGCTCCTAATGGGCAGGACGTCCGCCATTGCAATCGCGAATAAAATAGCTTCACAGAAGATCCTGTCTGAAGAAAATTATTTGAGATTTTTCTCACAATTTGAGGGCCCGTCTGGGATCTTGTCACCTCCCAGAGAGTTCTTGCCACCACAGACAGGAAGGTGCACCCCGCTGATTTCAGCGGTCCCATCAGGGGTGGTGGGTTGTCTCGGTACGGCCAGCAAAGGACCAAGACTGTTAATCTGAAGACAGGCTCTGCAAAGGACTGTGGAGAAGGGAGGCCAGCACTGACATACCACAGACACAGCCCAGAGACAGTGCAGACACAGTACAGGCACAGGCATTACTGCTGATAACCCGGACCAGGAAGTCCGTGCATGGACCGAGGTAAGGGAAACTTTACCGGATATTGCCTCGGGTTGGGTTTGGGGAGACTCTTGCGTGCAGTGTGAATGAGATACACTTTTAGTGCGAAGCGAGTGTGGAGTCTCGACCCGCGGTTCCGTAGCCCCGCGAGGGGCATGGCCGGAGACGGAGGAAGCGAAAGAGAGATGAGTGCAAGAGAGTCTTGGGGGTTTGGGCCCTTAGGTGTACGGTACCCCGAGCACGGTGAAGTGAGGTGCTCGGCAGTACACCCCACCTCTGTCCTAATCCTAGGTGAAGGCGTGTGGTACCCTGTGGGTGGTAAACTCCATAGCAGCACCTCAGGAAGAGATGGGGATTAAGGGTTCCAAGAGTCAGGAGGGTGGGGGTGAAGACCCCGGGATCATGCCTAAAGATAGTCCTTTGGAGAGAATGATAAGGATTTGGAAAAACAACCCAAAAACTAGGGAAAAGGAGTTAAAATAAATAAATAAATAAATAAAGGTTTGATATTGTGTAATTGTCTGGCCTAAAAAGCCAATAAAAGGAACTTCAGTATTTTGGCCAAAATATGGGTCTGATGAAAATTCAGGCTTGAAATTTATATGTAAACAATAAGACTCCTTTTTCGGAGGAGGAATCAAGTTATACTCCCTATAATCCTAATATTGCTCCTAATATTGAGGCGGCAGCAGCTGCTCCAGGAGGAGCAATTGACGCTGTCCCTGGAGAAGTCGTGCCGGGGAGCGCAGAGCGACAGGAGCGGAGGCAGGGGGGTCCCGGTGGGGCCTCGGGTCCGTGCGGAGGCGCCGCAGGGCCGGTGCTACTCCCCCTCTTACCAGCAGAGAGGTTAGAAGTTTTAAGAAGGAAATGAAGTCTTTAATTGAGGGCCTAGCAGAACATTCAAATCCATTTCTAAGGCCTAATTTGTATTCCTGGGCGGGAAATGTCAATCTTGAGTATGTTATTCCCTGGAGAAGAATGTTTGGGAGGGGAATGATTTGGCAGGCAGCTGTGCAAGAATGGGAAAGAACTAACACCCCCCACCCCCCACCCCCCAGATCGAGAGTAATTCTGATAGAGCAAAAATATCCACTTATCTAACTGCGATAATAACAACCCACAACATAGAAATCATATGAGAGATCGGGGTCAGAATTAGAAAGTACTCAGGGATGAATCCTGAGGACCCGGTAGCCCAAGGGCTCTTGAAAGTTCATTTTGTGATTAAAGCCTGGCCAGATACACAGAAAAAGCTCCAGAAGGTGGGAGGATGGAGTGAACAGTGTAGGTAGTATGAAGGTGTATGCCAGGAGGAGAGATGAGAAGCAAAAGTAGAGAGCGAAATAAATGGTATTCACAGCATACTGGGTAGTGAGGCAGAGGGCTAGAGACAGAGGGACTTCAGGGAGGAGTCAGGCCCAGGATGGAAAGGAGAGGAAGAGAGACGAAGGACTGGCAGGCAGGGAAAGCTACCTGTGTTGCAGCCTAAATCCTAGCAGGGACAGGCTTTGAGAAGATGTTTTAAGTGTGGCCAGGCCGGCCACTTCAAATAGGAATATCCGGAGTGGAAGAAGGAGGAGAGAATGCTGTTATAAATTCAGAATAGGGGAGTTGGGGCTTCTCAGAAAGCTAGTTCCCTGATAAATGAAAAAGTGTACCTCAAGGGTTCCTCAAGTGTATTTTTTCAAAATTGTTGAGATTTTTCTCACACCACAAATCCATGGGCCCCAATGGGATGCACCTACGAGGGCTGAGGGAGCTGGCCAATGTTATTGCTAGGCCACTCTCCATCATCTTTGAAAGGTTTTGGAGAACAGGAGAGGTGTTTGAGGACTGGAAGAAATCCAGTGTCACTCCAGTCTTCAAACAGAGCAAGAAGGAGGACCCAGGAAACTATAGGCCAGTCAGCCTCATTTGATTTGAATTTAATTCATTGCTTGTCTGAAGGAAAATGGGTGGAACACTGTCATTCAGGTTTTCATTGTATTCAGAGAAATAGTAATACAACTAGTGGATTCAGTTAAAACTTCTCTACTGTTATCCTGAATTTGTTTGGGAAGATAAGAAATAAATTGGAAGCATCTGTCATGCACTGAAATTACCAAAATCATTTATTCCATCAATCTCATGAATTTTAAGTTAATATGTTAAAGCCTTCCCCACCTGCTGTTAGGCATCTGAAGAGGGGGTGAGACAAAGGACAGTTCTTGGCTTCCGAGAGCTTTTTGCATCTTTTGTGCCTGGTGATGTGATGAGGGCCAAGGGGTTTGCTCTGAATGTAAGATATTTAGGGCAGAATCTGTTTGCTTGGTGTACTCAAAATATGCTGATTTAACGTTAATCATAGAATCATAGAATCATAGAATATCCCGAGCTGGAAGGGACCCATAAGGACCATCGAGTCCAACTCCTATCCTTGTATCCTATATAACTTTGTTCTGAATTGTGTGTGTCTTTTATTACTGTTTTAAGAAATTTAAAATGATAGGTCAGTCTTGTCTGTGTAGCTTGTTTAGCATTGTGTAGTATCGTTAAGGTGTATCTATATGTGTGTATATGTATATATGTAATATATGTGTAATATATATGTAAAAACACATATAAGACATATAATAGCACATATGTAAAAACACAAGATTTATTAACTGTGATCATAGTGAGAGAACATTTGGGCAGCATTTCCCACCTCTGCTCCTCTGTTTTCTGCCCAGTGATTGCAGAGACACAATTTATATACAGTTTCGGTTTAAAAAAAAAAAAAAAGTGAGGAAAAAGAATCATTCCAGTGTTAAAGCCAGGTTTCCATGGATTCCGAATAATTATTCCAATGTTAACAAGGCTAGGTATCCATCCCTGGGAAGAATGGACTCCTTAAGTACCTTGTTAACTGCCACAATTCTAATAAGGAATCAGTGAATAATTTGACAATGTGGAGAAATGGCTCTTGGTGGAGCCTATATGAATAGCACAGCCAGTACCATTTTAGATCAGAAGTGGGGAGCTCGAAAAAATCACAGACTGTTAGTCTGTTAGTTAGTTCAGTTGAATGTTCTTTTAGTTAAGATACACTTCTCAGACAGACCTCTCAAATCTTAAATATTAATAATTATACCACCACACTACGCTGGTTTCTTATGAATGGGAAGCTCAGACAGAAGAAGAAGGAGTTAAAATGAATCTTAGAATCATAGAATCATTAAGGCTGGAAAAGACCTCCAAGATCATCTGGTCCAACCATCCCCCTACCACCAATATCAGTCAATAAACCATGTCCCTGTGCACCATGTCCAACCTTTCCTTAAACACCCCCAGGGACGGTGACTCCACCACCTCCCTGGGCAACCCCTTCCAATGCCTGACTACTCTTTCTGAGAAGAAATGTCTTCTAATTTCCAACCTAAACGTCCCCTGGCACAACTTGAGGCCAATCCCTCTAGTCCTATCACTAGTTATCTGTGAGAAGAGGCCAACCCCCAGCTCCCCACAACTTCCTTTCAGGTAGTTGTAGAGAGCGGTAAGGTCTCCCCCTCAGCCTCCTCTTCTCCAGACTAAACAACCCCAGTTCCCTCAGCTGCTCCTCATAGGACTTGTGTTCCAGGCCCTTCACCAGCTTTGTAGCCCTTCTCTGGACTTGTTCCAGCACCTCCATGTCCTTCTTGTAGTGAGGGGCCCAAAAGCGAACACAGTACTCGAGGTGTGGCCTCACCAGAGCAGAATACAAGGGGACAATCACCTCCCTGGTCCTGCTGGCTACACTATTCCTGATACAAGCCAGAATGCCGTTGGCCTTCTTGGCCACCTGGGTACACTGTTGGCTCATGTTCAGGCGAGCGTCGACCAACACCCCCAGATCCTTTTCCTCTGCACAGCTTTCCAGACACTCTGCCCCAAGCCTGTAGCGTTGCATGGGGTTGTTGTGACCAAAGTGCCGGACCCGGCACTTAGCCACGTTGAACCTCATCCCATTGGCCTCTGCCCATCGATCCAGCCTGTTCAGGTCCCTCTGCAAGGCCTTCCTGGTCTCCGGCAGATCGACACTTCCCCGCAACTTGGTGTCGTCTGCATGCTTACTGAGGGTGCGCTCAATTCCCCCATCCAAATCATCAATAAAGATATTAAAAAGGGTGGGCCCCAACACCGACCCGGTCGGGTCGTCTAGCCAGTTTTTAACCCAGCAAAGAGTGTACCTGTCCAAGCCATGGGCTTCCAGCTTCTCCAGGAGAATACTGTGGGAGACCGTGTCAAAGGCTTTGATGTAGTCTAGGTAGACTACGTCAACAGCCTTTCCCTCATCCACCAGGCGGGTCACCCGGTCATAGAAGGAGATGAGGCTGGTCAGGCAGGACTTGCCTTTCATGAACAGATGCTGACTGGGCATGATCTTCCGGTATCTTCTCAAACCTTTTCACAATTATTTGGCTTTGTTCTGTTCTGTTTTGATTTATTTAATAGGAAGAGCCTTATTTCCATAGGTATGGTGCACCTAGCTTGTGATTTTATATGATGACTAAGTTGTTAGTGCTGTCTGCAGTCATCTTGCAGTGCATGCTTGCAGGATCCTCCCCGCCTTTATTCTCTTCCTTCCAACTCTGGAACATCACATGTATCACATCACAGCATTCAGTTGAGATTGACACACATACAGTGGTTAATTTTTTTTCCTGAATGGACTGTTTAGTAGGATTACATGGTCATAGAGATGCCATCCACGTCAGTGGATGTGCCAAAATACT
Organism: Anser anser; assembly: GCF_964211835.1. Taxonomy (NCBI): domain Eukaryota; kingdom Metazoa; phylum Chordata; class Aves; order Anseriformes; family Anatidae; genus Anser; species Anser anser. The sequence continues at coordinate 5,372,843 of NC_139731.1, read as the reverse complement.
ATTGGAAAGAATCTGATTTCAAAAATACTTTTTTCCCTACATTTTTCCCCAGTGGATGATGTCATCAAAATATTACAGGTGTTCAGGAGCATCATCCTGTTCCAAGGCAGTCTGGATCAGTCCATGGAAAATGGGGAGGGCTGTATTTCCACCCCTGGGGCAGTTGATTCCAGGTGTACCGGACGCCCCTCCAAGTGAAAGCAAACCGTGGCCTGCACTCTGCTGCCAAAAGGATTGAAAAAAATGCATTAGCAATATCAATGGTCACTTGGCAGCCTTTGACTCCAGTTCGTATTGAAGTCCTAGCGTGTCTGGCACAGCAGCAGTCAGCAGTAGCGTGACTTCATTCGGGCCACAATAGTCCACAGTTAGTCCCCACTCACCATTAGACTTTCACACTGGTCACATCTCAGAAGACTGTTCTGGGAGTTATTGAAAAACACCTAAAGGACAACTCAGTCCTTGGTCAGAGCCAACATGGGTTCACTAGGGGAAGGTCATGTGTAACAAACTTAATTTCCTTCTATGACAAGATCACCCAGCTAGTTGACCAAAGGAAGCCAGTCGATGTAATCTTTTGGATTTCAGTAAAGCTTTCGATACTGTCTCTCACAGTATCCTTCTGGACAACATGAACAGAATACAGCTAGATTAAAGCATAATAAGATGGGTGAACAATTGGCTGACGAGTCGGGCCCAAAGGGATCTTGTAAATGGGGTTACATCAGGCTGGCGACCTGTCACTAGTGGGGTTCGTTCCTCAGGGCTCCATTCTAGGACTAGTCCTCTTCAATGTTTTCATAAACAATTTGGATGAAGGACTTGAAGGTTTTTTGAGCAAGATCGCGGACAATACCAAATTGGGTGGAGGTCTTGACTCCGTCGAGGGTGGTGAGGCCTTGCAGAGAGATCTGGACAGATTAGAGAGCTGGGCAATTACCTACCGTATGAAGTTTAACAAGAGCAAGTGCCGGGTCCTTCACCTGGGAAGGGGCAACCCTGGCTATACGTACAGACTGGGGGATGAGACGCTGGAGAGCAGCCCCGCAGAGAGGGATCTGGGGGTTTTGGTTGATAGCAAGCTGTATATGAGCCAGCAGTGTGCCCTGGCAGCCAGGAGGGCCAACCGTATCCTGGGGTGCATCAAGCACGGCATTGCTAGCTGGTCGAGGGAAGTGCTTGTCCCACTCTACTCTGTGCTGGTGCGGCCTCACCTCGAGTAGTGTGTGCAGTTTTGGGCATCACAGTAAAAAAAGAATGTGAAACTGTTGGAGAGTGTCCAGAGGAGGGCTACAAGGGTGGTGAAGGGCCTAGAGGGGAAGACATATGAGGAGCAGCTGATGTCACTTGGTTTGTTCAGCCTGGAGAAGGGGAGACTGAGCGGAGACCTCATCGTGGTCTACAACTTCCTCACGAGGGGGAGCGGAGAGGCAGGCGCCGATCTCTTCTCTTTGGTGACCAGCGATAGGACCCAAGGGAACAGCTTGAAGCTGGGACAGGGGAAGTTCAGACTGGATATCAGGAACAGGTTCTTCACCGAGAAGGTGGGCGAGCACTGGAACAGGCTCCCCAGGGAAGTGGTCACGGCACCGAGCCTGCCAGAGTTCAAGAAGCATTTGGATAATGCTCTCAGACACGTGGTCTGATTTTTTGGGTGGTCTTTTGGGGACCGAAGAGTTGGACTCGATGATCCTTGTGGGTCCCTTCCAGCTCAGATAGTCTATGATTCTATGATATGGGACTATTAAAAGGTGAGCTATTCTTGGTGATCACTCCTTGATTCTCAAGTTGATGAATGAGCTTATGGATGGGAATCAGGGAGTCTTGGTTGGTACGCTATTGCCACCGGTGCACTGCAGTGGTAGCGATGAGCGCGTGCTGTTCTTCGACCCTCAGCAACCCCACAACAGAAGGGCCCTCCGAGAGACCGGGCAAGGTGGACAACTGCTTAATGTCCTCTCTCTCCAAGGCAGCTATGCCAAAAGCCCACCGGAACCCTTTTGGGTCCTTGAAATATCCTCTCCTGAGGTAGTCTATGCCAAGGATGCACAGAGCCTCCGGGCCAGTCACAATGGGGTGCTTTTGCCACTCATTCCCAGTTAGACTCACTTCAGCCTCCAATACAGTTAGCTGTTGGGATCCCTCTGTCACTCCAGAGATACAGATGAGTTCTGCCCCTTTATAGGTTGATGGCATTAGGGTACACTGTGTACCAGTGTCCACTAGAGCCTTGTACTCCTGTGGGTCTGATGTGCCAGGCCATCGAATCCACACAGTCCAATAAGCCCGATTGTCCCTTTCCTCCCCCTGGCTGGAGGCAGGGCCCCTCTAGTCCTGGTCATAGTATTCATTACTGTGTCTGGGCGACTGCCCGCTGGAAACCGGAGCAGCAGTTTTCCCAGAAGAGCCCCTTTTTGCAATTGCTTTTTCTTGTGACTCACGTACCCGTGCCTCTAGGGTCAAGGTAGATTTCCCATCCCATTTTCTCATGTCCTCTCTATGGTCACACAGGTAAACCCACAGGGTAGCCTGTGGTGTGTACCCACTATATCCTCTCTCTTGAGCAGAAGAACATTTACTCCTAATAGCTGAGATACTGATCTGTATGGGTCGGGGTGGGGGGGAAGACATTCTCTCTCTCTCTTTGAACTGCTGAACCAGTTTCTCCACAGCCGAGATGCAGGCCCATAGGGGAAGAAGAGAGAGTTTCTTCATATTGCCCGACTTGTCCGGCCAGTGCATCCGCAGTTGGTTCCTCTCCATCTTTCCAGGTCATTACTGCCAGCGAGCTTGCGTATGATGATGGCGTGCTCCGTACAAACTTCCGCCACATGGATTGCATGCACTTGACTTCATCTGGATCTTTGGTTACCTGCTCATTGTCCAGATCACTATAAACCACCTCCACTGAGTACATTATAATATTTGTTCTTATTTTAAGATGGCAGTTGTCAGAGTCTTTTTCTGTCCAGAAAAAAGATTTTATTTCAGGGCAGTTTCCATACAAGAAGCCAGTGTTATGCAATACTATCCCATAATCTACCACATACAGTATTTATCAGCTTCAGGTATTCACACATTAGGAAAATTCTGTATTTTTCTGTTGCTTTGAATTGTGTTTACAGAGCTTGTTGACTCGGACTTCTCATGAGAAAACACTAGTCATGTTTGGATGCCATAGTTGACAAATTAGTTTTGATCATAGCTGTACTTTTAATCTCTCTCCTAATTTCTTTTCAGGGATCCCTCATGGAGCTGCTTAGAGTAACAAAAGCTTGATACAATTTTAAAGAGAAGCCATAGAGAGCATTTTTTAAGACTGTAGCAGGGCATTGGGAGAAAGATGTAGTTTTGGTATACTGTCATTTTGAAAAAGCAAAAAGGTCTTTGTCTTATCCTAAATCTGAGGATAATCAGCAAATCTGTGGGAGATCCTGCAGGAGGTTCATGCTGTCTGATATGGGGAGAAATTACCTTGGATGACAGATATTACAGAGGCTCAGAACTCACTGTGTGCAGAACTGCCACTTGCAAAAACATGGAAGTGATGCCTACCTAGAGAGCTTGCAGTCACTGCCAGAGCATGTCTGCTGAGCGTATGGGCTGCCACATGGCAGGGTCTGCTGTGCCCATTGCTGTAATGGGCTGAGGGCAGTATGCTTTTTGTCCAAGCTCCACTACTGATAGGGAACTTGTAGTGTGGTTTTACTTCTCCACTTCTGAGCACAGAGATGTTGTTCTGTTCCCCTTTGAATACAGAGGGCGTCATCTCCCTGTGAAGGTTGGGGACAGCCTTGGCTGCAGTGACCATGAGATGGTGTTCAGGATCTTGTGAGGAGGAAGCAGAACAAAAAGTAGGATCGCAACCCTGGACTTCAGGAGAGCAAACTTCAGCCTCTTCAGGGACCTACTTGCTGAAAGGCGAGACAAACAACTACAGGAAAAATTAGATCTCTTACTAAATCTTACTTAATTAGCAAAGTTGCAGGAAAAGTATTTGAGGTGCCTGGAGGAATCTGAGACGGAATACGTGTGGCGAGTCTCCCTCAAGGCGGGGGACCGAATCCTATTAAGTGAGGAAGAGGCAGGAGGCTATTGGGCCCTTGGAGTGTTTTTAACCATTGCACCAGGTGATCAAAATTACTCGTTGACTACACGAGCTGCCTATTGGGTCGGTGGCATAGACCCCCAAGAAAGAGGAGATCCCCTTGTTATTAAGACCTCGGGGTTTTCTTTTGTATTTTACAGGACTACTGATGCCAAGAAACTGCACATAGGACAACGGGTTACCCTACACTGAAATGGAGTGTACTCAAGGGCTGTTGTAGTGGGTTTATGTGGCAAGGTTTTGGTAGCGGGGGGCCATAGGGATGGCTTCTGTGAGAAGAATCCAGAAGCTGCCCCGTGTTAGATAAGGGCCCCGCCGCTGGCCAGAGCTGAGCCAATAAGCGATGTTGTTTGTGCCTCTGTGAGAACATATTTAAGAAAGGGATTAAAAAACAAACAACTGCTGCTCAACAGCAGCTGGGAGAGAGAGGAGTGAGAAACAGCCTTGCAGACACCAAGGTCAGTGAAGAAGGAGGGAGAGGAGGTACTCCAGGCGCCGGAGCAGAAGGTCCCCTGTGGCCTGTGGAGAAGACCATGGTGGAGCAGGCTGCCCCCCTGCAGTCCATGGAGTACCACAGTGGAGCAGGGTTCCACACTGCAGCCCGTGGAGGAGACCACGGTGGAGCAGGTGGATCTGGCCTGAAGGAGGCTGCGGACTATGGAGAACCCTTGCTGGAGCAGATTCCGGGCCGGACCTGTAGCCCGTGGAGAGGGGACCATGCAGGAGCAGGTTATCTGGCAGGAGCTGCCGCCCATGCGGGACCCGTATCTGGAGCAGTTCTTGAAGAGCTGCTGCCTGTGGGAAGCCCACGCAGGATCAGTTCGGCAAGGACTGCATCCTGTGGGAGAGACCCCATGCTGGAGCAGGGGACGAGAGTGACCGAGAAGTAGCGGCGGAGATGAAGTGCTATAGACTGACCACAACCCCCATTCCCCCGTTCCCCCTTGCTGCTCAGGGGGAGGAGGTGGAAGAGGGTGGATGGGGGAAGGTGTTTTTGGTTTCTTTCCTTTGTTTCTCACTTCTCTAGCTTGTTAGTAATAGGTAATAAATTATATTAATCTCCCCACTCTGAGTCTGTTTTGCTCGTCATGATAATTGTTAACCACAGCTGTTAATATTTACTGTGTTTTGATAATGATAATAATTTAGAAAGCAAATTTTTAACATGGGGATAGCTACGTGGATTATTGTAATAATACACTGGGAAACAGTGCACCAACACACCATGGGGAATGCATATTCCTAGGGTGTGGGGAGCACCACAGCATGGTGACTGGTATTACATGCAGACTACTAACTGGTGTATTAATTGGCCTCTTCAGGAACCTACTTGGAAGAATCCCATGGGTTAGGGCCCTAGAAGGAAGGGGGATCCAGGAGAGCTGGTCAATATTCAAGCATCACCCCCTCCAAGCTCAAGATCGATGTATCCCTATGAGCAAGAAGGTAAGGAAAGGGGGCAGGAGACTTGCATGGATGAGCAAGGAGCTCCTGGCAAAGCTCAGTCAGAAGAAGGAAGTATACAGCATGTGGAAAAAGGGATAGTCCACTAGAGAGGAATATAGGGACACTGTCAGAGTATGCAGGGATGTGACAAGGAAGGCCAAAGCCCATTTGGAATTAAATCTGGCAAGGGATGTCAAGGACAATGAGAAGGGCTTCTTCAAATACATCAGTAGCAAGAGGAAAACTAGGGAAAATATGGACCCGCTGCTGAGTGGGGCAGGTGCCCTGGTAACGAGGGATACAGAGAAGGCAGAGTTACTGAATGCCTTCTTTGCTTCTATCTTCAATGGTAAGACCAGTCCTCAGGAATCTCAGACCCTGGAGATAAGGGAGGAAGTCTGGAGAAAGGAGGACTTTCCCTTGGTCGAGGAGGATCAGGTCAGAGATCATTTAGGCAAACTTGATACCCACAAATCCATGGAATGCACCTACGAGTGCTGAGGGAGCTAGCCGATATTATTGTTAGGCCACTCTCCCTCATCTTTGAAAGGTTGTAGAGAACAGGAGAGGTGCCTGAGAACTGGAAGAAATCCAGTGTCACTCCAGTCTTCAAAAAGGGCAAGAAGGAGGACCTAGGCAACTACAGGGCAGTAAGCCTCACCTCCATCTGTGGAAAGGTGATGGAACAGCTCATCCTGGAGGTCATCTCCAAGCATGTGGAGGATAAGAAGGTGATCAGAAATAGTCAGCATGGATTCACCGAGGGAAAATCAGGCTTAACCAATCTGATAGCCTTCTATGATGGGATAACTGGCTGGGTAGATGAGGGGAGAGCATTGGATGTGCTCTACCTTGACTTCAGCAAGGCTTTCGACACTGTCTCCCATAACATCCTCATAGGCAAGCTCAGGAACTGTGGGATAGATGAGTGGACAATGAGGTGGACTGAGACCTGACTGGATGGCAGAGCTCAGAGGGTTGCGCTCAGCGCTGCAGTCTAGTTGTAGGCTGGTAGCTAGCAGTGTCCCCCAGGGGTCAGTACTGGGTCCAGTGTTGTTCAATTTATTCATCAGTGACCTGGATGATGGAATAGAGTGCACCCTCAGCAAGTTTGCTGATGACACAGAACTGGGAGGAGTGGCTGATACCCCAGAGGGCTATGCTGCCATTCAGAGGGACCTGGACAGGCTGGAACACTGGGCAGTGAGGATCCTCATGAAGATCAACAAGGGCAAGTGCAGGGTCCTGCACCTAGTGAAGAATAACCCCATGCGCCAGTACAGGCTGGGGGCTGACCTGCTGGAAAGCAGCCCTGTGGAGAAAGACCTGGGAGTCCTGGTAGACAGCAGGTTAACCATGAGCCAGCAATGTGCCCTTGTGGCCAAGAAGGCTAACAGAATTCTGGGGTGCATTAGGAGGAGTGTTGCCAGCAGTTTGAGGGAGGTGATCCTCCTCCTCTACTCAGCCCTGGTGAGGCCTCGCCTGGAGTACTGTGTCCTGTTCTGGGCTCCCCAGTACAAGAGGGACTTAGAACTGCTGGAGTGAGTCCAGCAGAGGGCTACGAAGATGATTAGGGGACTGGAGCATCTCTCATACGAAGACAGGCTGAGATAACTGGGCCTGTCTAGCTTGGAGAAGAGAAGACAGAGGGGATCTTATCAATGTATATAAATATCCGAAGGGAGGGTGTCAAGAGTATGGGGACAGACTCTTTTCAGTCATGCCCAGCAATAGGACAAGAGGCAATGGGCACAAACTGAAACAGAGGAAGTTCCATCTGAATATGAGAGGGCACTTCTTTACTGTGAGGGTGACAGAGCACTGGAACAGGTTGCCCAGAGAGGTTGTGGAGTCTCCTTCTCCGGAGATACTCAGAACCCTCCTGGATGTCATCCTGCACAATGTGCTCTATGTGATCCTGCTCGGCAGGGGGGTTGGACTAGATGATCTCCAGAAGCCCCTTCCAGCCTCAGCCATTCTGTGATTCTGAGTTTCTGTGATTCTGTGACTGTATGGAGTTTGCAGTTGGTGATGACACGGAGTCGCGATGGGAATTATGCACTTCACTCGTAAGAGAGAAGCAGCACTGTGTTTATTAATGAAAATAGTTGTTTAGCAGGGCGTAATCATGAATAATTGCTTCATTGAAGCATAATGATTGCTTCACTAAGGGCAAATTGTGCCCGACAAATTTGGCGGCCTTCTATGATGGGGTTACAGAATTGTTTGGTAAGGGAAGAGTAACCAATGTCATCTACCTGGACATATTCAAAGCATTTGATACTCTACTGCACGACATCCTTGTCTCTAAATTAGAGAGACAAGGATTTGAGAGATGGACCACTCAGTGGATAAGGAATTGGCTAGATGGTCGTACTCAAAGAGCTGTGGTCAATGGCTCAATGTTCAGGTAGAGACCAGTGACGAGTGGTGTCCCTCAGGGGTTGGTACTGGGATCGGCGCTGTTTAACATATTTGTTGGTGACATGGACATTGGGATTGAGTGCACTCTCAGCAAGTTTGCTGATGACACCAAGCTGTGTGGTGTGGTTGACATGCTGGAGGGAAGGGATGCCATCCAGAGGGACCTAGACAGGCTTGAGAGGCAGGCCTGTGCGAAACTCATGAAGTTCAACAAGGCCTTGAGTTTCACATTCCCCACAAGCTCCTCCTTTTTGGTGAGAAAGACGTCCAGCATAGCACCGCTCCTCAATGGCTCCTCTATCACTTGGAAAAGGAAGTTATCATCAGTGCATTCCAGGAACCTCCTGGATTGCCTGTGCCATGCTGTGCTGTCCCTCCAGCAGATATCAGGGTGGTTGAAGTCCCCCATGAGGACCAGGGCTTGTGAATGTGAGGCTGCTCCTATCTGTCTATAGAGGGCCTCATCCGCTCAGTCTTCCTGGTCAGGTGGCCTGTAACAGACCCCCACTCTGATGTCCCCTGTCACTGCCCTCCCTTTAATCCTGACCCATAAGCTCTCTGTCAGCTCCTTATCCATCCCCAGGCAGAGCTCCATGCACTCCAGATGGTCATTCACATAGAGGGCGACATCCTCACTTTGTCTCCCCTGCCTGTCCTTCCTAAAGAGCCTGTACCCTTCAAAAGTAGCATTCACTGATAAGTTACAGCATTAGTAAGGAAGAGTACTGGCATTAGCTTTGACTTGTTTGTAGAAACTCTGACATAGAGAGAAGAGGATTTGTTGTTTAACAAATGCTAGCCAAAATGTTCTAGCATTGTCATTTAACCCAGCAGGCAGCTAAGCACCACACAGACGTTTGCTAACCTCCCAACACCAGTGGGAGAGAATTGGAAAAAAAGTCAAAAGCTTGTGAGTTGAGATAAAGACATTTTAATAGAACAGACAAGGAAGGGAAAATAATAGTAATAATAATAATAATAGAATATACAAAGGAAGTAATGCATGATGCAATTGCCAACCACTCACTGACCAATGCCCAGCCCGTCCCTGAGCAGCGGCCTCCCCAGTTTTATTGTTCTGCATGATGTCATATGGAATGGAATATCCCTTTGGCCAGTTTGGGTCAGCTGTCCTGGGTCTGTCCCCTCCCAGCTTCTTGTGCATCCCCACCCTCCTTCCTGGCAGGACAGGACGAGAAGCTGAAAAGTCCTTGGCTTAGTATAAGCACTGCTTTGCAACAACTAAAACATCAGTGTGTTATCAACATTATTCTCATCCTAAATCCCAAACACAGCACCATATCGACTACTAGGAAGAAAATTAACTCTATCCCAGCTGAAACCAGGACAATACCCACACCTTATTCCATACCATTTATGTCACGCTCAGGTCCCACACATTGCAAAATTAATCACCACCTTTCCTGTCCTTTGATATATAGACACACACAGTTATCATTCTCTTAGTGTATGGGCTATCCATCTAAAATGTTGTGGGTTTACGTGGCAAAATTTTGTTAGTGGGGGGCTGCAGGGGTGGCTTCTGTGAGAAGAGTCCAGAAGCTGCCCCATGTTAGATAAGGGCCAGTTTCAGCCGGCTCCAAAGGGACCTGCTGCTCGCCAGAGCTGAGCCAATAAGCAATGTTATTTGCGCCTCTGTGAAAGCATATTTAAGAAAGGAATGTGGTGGTTTTACTCGGGTGGGCGGCCGAGCTCTACCACAACCGCTCTATCACTCCCCCTCCTCAAAGAGGAACGGGGAGAAAATACGATGAAAAGGGCTCAAGGGTTGAGATAAGGACGAGGACATCACACAGTCATTATCGTGACGGGCAAAACCGACTCAGCATAGGGAGATAGTAAGATTTATTACTTATTACTAACAAGCTAGAGAAGTGAGAAACAAAGGAAAGGAACCAAAAGCGTATTCCCCCCCATCCGCCCTCTTCCACCTCCTCCCCCCGAGCGGCGCAGGAGAACGGGGGAATGGGGGTTATGGTCAGTCTATAGCGCTTCTTCTTCGCCGCTCCTTCTCGGTCACTCTCGTCCCCTGTGCTGTGGGGTCCCTCCCACGGGATGCAGTCCTTGCCGAACTGATCCGGCGTGGGCTTCCCACAGGCAGCAGCTCTTCAAGAACTGCTCCAGATATGGGTCCGTACCACGGGGTCCATCCCTCAGGAGCAAACTGCTCCAACATGGTGGGTCCCCCGATGGGCAGCAGCTCCTGCCAGATCACCTGCTCCTGCATGGGTCTAGCCTCTCCATGGGCTACAGGCCGAGCCTAGAGTCTGCTCTGGCAGGGGCTCTCCACTGGCCGCAGCCTCCTTCAGGCCAGATCCACCTGCTCCACCATGGTCTCCTCCACGGGCTGCAGCGTGGAAATGTGCTCTGATGTCTTCTTCCATGGTCTGCACGGGGACAACCTGCTCCACCACGGTCATCTCCACAGGCAACAGGGGAACTTCGGCTCCGGCACCTGGAGCACCTTCTCCCCCTCCTTCTTCACTGACCTTGGTGTCTTCAGGGCTGTTTCTCACTCCTCGTTCTCCCAGCTGCTGTTGCGCAGCAGTTTTTTTTTCCCCTTTCTTAAATATACTCTTACATATGCGCAAACAGCATTGCTCATTGGCCTCATCTCTGGCCAGCGGCGAGTCCCTTTTGGAGCCGAATGGAACTGGCTCTTATCTAACATGGGTGTAAGAACTGAAGTTGTATTTTTGCAGTGGAAAATTCTACTAACCTTGCGTATTCAAATCCGTCTCCAGAACCCCAGTACTGACCTCAAGTTTCTCCTGGGGCTTTCTGCCAGAGGCTCCAGGTGAGGCCATGCTCCCGAGCTGCAGTGTAAAGTAGGTTTTTCACAGCTGGTCGGGTATGGACAGGCCCAAGGGCTGCCGCACAAAGTTTTTCCTGTTTGATTTTTTAAAGGCCTGTTGTTGCTCAGGGCCCGACTTGAAAAAGTTCGTCTTTCGAGTCACTCGATATAGAGGAGTCACAAGCTGATTATAGTCTGGAACATGCATTCTGCAGAACCCCACAAGGCCTAGGAAAGCTGGTGTTTCCTTTTTGCTAGTTGGCAGAGACATAGCTGTTATTTTGTTGATCACTTCCATTGTAATGTGGCGACATCCATCCTGCCATTTTACCACCAAGAACTGGATTTCCTGTGCAGGTCCTTTGACCTTCCTCTGTATAATGGCAAAAACAGCTTTCAAGAGAATTGGTGCTCCGTCACCCTCACCGTGAAGTTCTTTCGCATATTGGTGCAGAGCTTCCTCTGCTCCATTTTGTGGCCATTGCCCCTTGTCCTGTCCCCACAGACCACTGAAAAGTGGTTGGCCATATCACTTTGTCTCCCACACTTAAGGTATTTATAAACATTGATAAGATCCCCTCTCAGTCTTCTCAAGGCTGAACAGACCCAGGTCTCTCAGCCTTTCCTCATAGGGAAGATGCTCCAGGCCCTGTAGCATCTTTGTGGCCCTCCGCTGGACTCTTTCCAGGAGATCCCTGTCTTTTTTGTACCGGGGAGCCCAGAACTGGACACAGTACTCCAGGTGAGGCCTGACCAGGGCGGAGTAGAGGGGGAGGATCACCCCCCTTGACCTGCTGGCCACGCTCCTTTTAATGCACGCCAGGATCCCATTGGCCCTCTTGGCCACGAGGGCACACTGCTGGCTCATGGTCAACCTGTCGTCCACCAGGACCCCCAGGTCCTTCTCCTCAGAGCTCCTCTCCAGCAAGTCATCCCCCAGCCTGTACTGATACGTCCGGTTGCTCCTTCCCAGGTGCAGGACTCTACACTTGCTCTTGTTAAACCTCACTTGGTTTCTTCCTGCCCAGCTCTCCAGCCTGTCCAGGTCTCGCTGAATGGTAGCACAGCCTTCTGGCGTGTTGGCCACTCCTCCCAGCTTTGTATCATCGGCGTACTTGCTGAGGGTGGACACTATTCCCTCATCAAGGTCGTCGATGAAGATGTTGAACAAGACCGGACCCAGCACCGATCCCTGGGGAGCACCGCTAGTCACAGGTCTCCAGCCGGACTCTGCACCACCGATCACCACCCTCTGAGCTCGGCCAGTCAGCCAGTTCTTAACCCACTTTATTGTCCATTCATCTATCCCACACTTTCTCAGCTTTGTTTGCAGGATGTTGTGGGAGACAATATCAAAAGCCTTGCTGAAGTCAAGGTAGATGACATCCACTGCTCTCCCCCCATCTACCCAGCTGGTGATGCCATCATAGAAGGCAATGAGGTTGGTTGAGCACAATTTCCCCTTGGTGAATCCATGCTGACTACTCCTCATAACCTTCTTCTCTTCCGATTGCTTGGAGATGGCATCCAGAACAAGCTGTTCCATCACCTTTCCAGGGACAGAGGTGAGACTGACTGGCCTGTAGTTTCCTGGATCCTCCTTCTTGCTCTTTCTGAAGACCGGAGTGGCATTGGCTATCCTCCAGTCTTCAGGCACCTCTCCTGTTCTCCAAGACCTATCAAAGATGATAGAGAGCAGTTTGGCAGTCACCTCTTCCAGCTCCCTCAGCACACGTGGGTGCATCCCATCAGGGCCCATGAATTTGTGTGCGTTGATCCCACTCAGACGCTCCCGAACCACTCTCTCGTCAACCAGGTGGGAGCTCTCCATTTCCCAGACTCTTTCTCCTCCCTCCAGGGTCCAGGAGTTACGGGGGGGGGTCTTTGAAGCAAAGACCGAAGCAAAGAAGGTATTCGGTATCTCTGCCTTCTCAGCGTCCCCCGTTACCAGGACACTCCCCTCGTTCAGCAGGGGACCCACATTGTCCCTGGTCTTCCTTTTACTGTTTACATACTTAAAGAAACCCTTCTTATTATCCTTTATCTCCTTTGCCAGCTTCATCTCCAGGTGGGCTTTAGCCTTCCCTCATCGCAAATGGTAGGGCTGTGTTTCCACCCCTGGGGCAGCCGATTCCAGGTGTACTGGATGCCCCAAGGGAAAAAAAAACTGTGGCCCGCAGTCTGCTGTGAAAGGGATGGAGAAAAATGCATTAGCGATATCAGTTGTCGCATACCACTTGTCTGCCTTTGACTCCAGCTCATATTGAAGTTCTAGCATGTCTGGCAAAGCAGCACTCAGCGGGGGCTTGACTTCGTTCAAGTCATGATACTCCACTGTTAGCCTCCACTCACTATTAGACTTTCGCACTGGCCATATGGGACTATTAAAGGGTGAGCGAAGTCTTGCTGATCGCTCCCTGGCTCTCCAGTTGACCAATTAGCTTATGGATGGGAATCAGGGAGTCTCTGTTGGTGCGATATTGCTGCTGGTGCACCGTTGTGGTAGCGATTGGCACCTGCTGTTCTTCAGCCCTCAGAAGTCCCACAGATGAAGGGTCTTCTGAGAGGCCGGGCAAGGTAGATAGCTGCTTAATCTTCTCCATACTTAAGGGAGCTATGCCAAAAGCCCACCGGTACCCTTTTGGGTCCTTGAAATATCCTCTCCTGAGGTAGTCTATGCCAAGGATGCACAGAGCCTCCGGGCCAGTCACAATGGGGTGCTTTTGCCATTCATTCCCAGTTAGACTCACTTCACCTTCCAATACAGTTAGTTCTTGGGATCCCCCTGTCACTCCAGAAATACAGGGTTCTGCCCCTTGCTAGCCTGATGGCATATGGGTACACTGCGCGCTGGTGTCCGCTAGAGCCTTGTACAGATGCGGATCCAATGTGCCACGCCATCGGATCCCCACAGTCCAGTATATATGGTTGTCCCTTTCCTCTGCCTGGCCAGAGGCAGGGCTCCTCTAGTCCTGGTTGGAGTATCTATCACTTAATTCTTGCAAATGCGAAGAAGAGGTCCCTCCGTCAGGGTCAGGAGTAACATCAGCCCTTCTACTCAGTCGGGGGAACTGCCCAACAGAAACCAGAGCAGTAATTTTCCTAGGAGACCCACTTTTGGCTGCTGTATTTCCTTGCCATTCACGTACCCGAGCTGCTAGGGTCGAGGTAGGTTTGCCATCCCACTTCCTCATGTCTTCCCCATGTTCACGTGGATAAAACCACAGGGTGCCACGTGGTGTCCGTCCCGGGTACTCTCTCCCTCAAGCAGGAAAATGCTGACTCTTAATGGCTGATATACTGCTCCATCTGGGTGAGAGGGACTATATATGTTCTTCAAGGTGGTGGACCTGTTGGGACGGTTTCTCCACAGCCGGGATGCAGGCCCGTAGTGGGGCAGGGAGGTTCTCTTCATATTGCTGAAGCTGGCTGGACACAACATCCACTGTTGGTCCCATCCCATCTCTCCAAGTAATCGCTGCCAGCACACTGGTGTGTGATGATGGTGTGCTCTGTATAAACTTCTGCGACATGGGCCGCGTGTACTGGACTTCATCAGGATCTTTGGGTGTCTGGGCATTGTCCAAATCACTATAAACCATCTCCAGCACGGCTAATTCCCTCAGGTGCTGGAGACCTTTCTCCATGGTGGTCCACTTGCCTAGTTGATATACAGTATCTTCCTTGCAGGAATACCTTTCCTTCACACTTGACAGGAGTCGCCTCCAGAGGCTGAGAACCTGTGCCTCTCTCCCATTTTCTCTGTCAATGACCCTTTCTCTAGAGAGGGATCCCAGCTGCTTGGCTTCCTTGCCTTCTAGTTCCTGTCTACTGGCCCCAGTGTCCAAGCATCAGAGCATCCAGGTGAGAACGTGCTCACCTGGGTAGCAACTGAAATCCCTTCATATATCTTGCAACTCGCTCAGGGATAGGGATCGGGTGGTTTCTGATTCCTTTATGATTTCCATCTCTTCTTCCTGCTGTTTTTGTGATGGCTCTGCTTTAGAGGTGCCTGCTTCTTCCACTTCTCCCTCCCAGAACTTCTTAGGAGGAGCTTCTTCCCTTACTAAAGGAGCTGACTTCCGCTTCCATTGTTTTATCTTGACTATGGGGGTGACTGATACCATCGACGGCTGGCCCTCTGGTTTAGCCACCGTGTCTGTTATCTGTTTGTTGGATTCAGAGACCTCCTCCTCCCCTTGAGGGTGCTGGATAGTGTTAACTACCCTTTGATAGGCTCAGGCCAGGCCCCAGCATAGTGCAGCAAGCTTTAGTTCTCCAGCATTGCTAGGGTCAGGACATATGTCTTTCAATGTATTTATTTTTTTCATTTTTGGGGCATTCCGCACTTGTTCAGGGGTGAGGTTCAAAACCATCGGAGGAGACAACCATGACAGGTACCTGTCCATATCCTCCCACACACCTTGCCACCCACCACCACACTGTCTCAGGGTGGATTCTTGGGTGGTATTCTTAACTAACTGTTTAAGCTTAGGGAAAAAAAGAAAAAAAAAACATTCTGAAGACCTAGCAATAGGAGTACGCTAGTTAGCCATGGATGTTCACAATACTCAAAAGCTATTGTAATTGGCACATAGAGAAAGAAGGCGGCGGTACCATTCCTGATATCGTCCACAAACTGACTTCCAGAGAAGGAAAAAAAGAGAGCGCAGTTGTTAATATTCTCCAAGAGATAGTTCCCAGAGGACAGAGATGATAGCTATGTAGGGCCCGAATACCAAATTAGGCTCAAGGCTGGTGCTTTACAGCACAGAGAACTGAAAAAACAAAACAAAACAAAACAAAACCAAAAAAAAACCCACCACAACTCTCAGATCTGATCTATAGTAGAAAGGAGAACACGGCACGGATCACATGGAAAACTATTAAGAGCAAATCAGACAACATTGTGACTAGCAACTGTTAACTATGATAGTTGTAAGTTCCCTCTAAAGTGCTCTGATCAAATATATTGTTATCTCAACCCGCTGAGCCCCACGTTGGGCACCTGTGGTGGTTTTACCATGCTAGGCAGCTGAACACCACAACCGCTCTCTCACTCCCCCTCCGTAGATGAGGAAGAAGAATTAAAGGAAAGAACAACTCATGGGTTGAGATAAGGATGATTTAATTAGAGGAAAAAAGAAATAATTATTAAGGAAAGATTATTATTAATTAAACAATTTAAACAATTTAACTAAACAATTAACAATTTAACTAAAGGGGGAAAAAAGGGAAAGGGGAAAAGGGAAAACTAAACAAAACAAGTAAAGGCTATGTGGAAGTGCAGAGGAAAGAAATTACTCTCTGCTTGCAACAAATGAGCGATGCTTGACCACGTCCTTGAAGCAGGGCCTCAACGCACGTAGCCGGTGTTCGGGAGGAGGACAGACGTTTTCACAACGAAAGCCCACCCCTCCCCTCTTCTTTCTTTTTCCACCTTTTGTTGCTGAGTGTGACATCATATGGCATGGAATATCCCTTTGGTTGGTTTAGGTCAGCTGCCCTGGTGATGTTTCTTTTCTCACATTTTGCCCACCCCCTAGGAGGGTTAGAGAGAGGCCTGATGCTGTGCCAGCACTGCTCAGCAGCAGACACAACACTGGTGTGATACCACTGCTGTTTTAGCTACAAGTGGAGAGCACAGCACTGTATGGGCTGCTGCAGGGAAAGTTAACATCCCAGCCAGACCCAGCACAGCGCCAAAAAGGACTGTGGTGGTTTTACCCTGCTGCACAGGTGAACTCCATCACAACACAAAAAGAATTTATTTTTCAAAAGAAGAGGGGGAGAAGAAAGTATGCTAGAAAGAAAAGAAAAAAAAACCTCACAGGTTGAGATAAGGATAATTTAATTACAGGAAAATAAAAAGAAAATAAAACAAGCAAAGGCCACACAAGCACAGTATGAAGGAAAAAACCAAATTCTCTACTTCCCATCAACGAGAAATGTTCGGCTATGTCTTGGGAAGCAGGGCCTCAATACACATAGCGGTTGTTTGGGAGGACAGACATCTTCATAATGAAAGCCCCCCCCCACACACACACTTCTCCTTCCCCTTTCCCACCTTTTATTGCTGAGTGTGACATTGTATGGTATGTAATATCCCTTTGGTTGGTTTAGGTCAGCTGCTCTGGTGATATCCCCTCCCGACTTCTTGCCCACCCCCAGCCTCCTGGCTGGCTCCTGGGGGGCTTTGGAGGGAATCTGGATGCTGTGCCAGCACTGCTTAGCAATAGACAAAACATTGGTGTGATATCAGGGCTGTTCTAGCTGCAAGTGCAGAGCACAACACTGTATGGGCCGCTGCAGGGAAAGTTAACTCCATCCTGCCAGACCCACTACAGGAGGGCATCATGTTCTTTGTGGATAATGGAAGAACAAAAAGTGTAAGTAAGAATAAAGAAAGTTTACCTGAAGTTGTAAATCTTATATGTTTTGAGTATTGACTTCTGCTTCTCTCTGAATGCTTTAGCAATTCTAAAATTAAAGTAGCTCTATGTGTTACCACAGAAAAGTACAGATGATGTAATTGTACAGCAACTTTGAAGAGCTTTAGAGGCAAATTAGTGACTGATTCTATAACACACTTAATTCTGTTAATTCTTCCATTTGTTTGAAGAAATAATCAGTATAAATGTTCATCGTTGTCCTGGTTTTGGCTAGGATAGAGGTAATTTTCCTCCTAGTAGCTGGTAGGGTGCTGGTAGGGTGCTGGTTCCTCCTAGTAGCTGGCTGGGATTTAGGATGAGAATAATGTTGATAACACGCTGATGTTTTAATTGTTGCAGAGCAGTGCTTACACCAAGCCAAGGACTTTTCAGCTTCTCGCTCTGTCCTGCCAGCAGGCAGGCTAGGGGTGCAGCAGGAGTTGGGAGGGGACAGACCCAGGACAGCTGACCCAAACTGGCCAAAGGGGTATTCCATACCATCTGATGTCATGCTAAACAATTAATATGGGGTGGCTGGCCGGGGTGGGGAGACCGGCTGCTCGGGGATAGGCTGGGCATCTGTCAGCGGGTGGTAAGCAATTGCATTGTGCATCACTTGTTTTGTACACACTATTATTAGTAGTGCTATTATTATTATTATTATTATTGTTTTCCTTTCTTTTCTACCCTAATAAATTGTCTCTATCTCAACCTACAAGATTTCATTTTATTTTTCACCCCATTCTCTCCTCCATCCCAGAGAGGGAGGTGGGGGAGGATGAGAAAACTGCTGTGTGGTGTTCAGCTGCTGGCCGAGTTAAACTACTACAGTCTTTTTGGTGCCTGACATGGGGCCCGAAGGGTTGAGATAACGACAGATCTGACCAGATCGTGTTAAAAGAAAATTGTTATAAGCGTTAGACCAGTTTAATAGTTGCTAATCACAATGTTGATTTTTTTGATCTCAGGTCTGCCGTGCTTGTTTTCCAAATTGAGTTATATAGCACATTACTTACTGTATGTGTTCCCTGCCGTTGTGGTTTAACCTGGTCGGCAGATAAACACCACACAGCCGTTTGCTCACCCTCCCCCCTCCCTCTCTGGGATGAGAGAGAGAAACAGGAAAGTGAAGCCTGTGAGCTGAGATAAAGACAGTTCATTAAGACAGCAAAATAATAATAACAATAATAATAATAATGATAATAGTACTACTAATAATAATGTGTAAGAAACAAGTGATGCACAATGTAATTGTTCACCACCCGCTGACCGATGCCCAGCCTATCCCCGAGTAGCTGGCCACTTCATCCACTGTGGGTTCCTCATCCTCTTTCCAGGCCATTATTGCCAATGAGCTGGCATATGATGATGGTGCACTCCGTACAAACTTCCGCCACATGGGTCATGTACACTGGACTTCATCTGGATCTGTGGATATTTGTCCATTGTCTAGGTCCTCATAAATCACCTCCCGTATGGCTAATTCCCTTAGGTACTGGATTCCCTTCTCCATGGTGGTCCACTTGCCTGGTAGACATACAAGTTCTTCCTTGAAGGGATACCTTTCCTGCACAGCTGACAGGAGACGCCTCCAGAGGCTGTGAGATCGTGCTCCATCTCCAATTGCTTTGTCAATACATGCGTCCCTAGCAAGGGATCCCAGCCGCCTGGCTTCCCTGCCCTCTAATTCCACACAATTGGCTCCCGTGTCCCAGCACCGGAGCAGCCAGGTGACAAGCTGCTCACCTATACAGCGACCAAAATCTTTTCGCACATCTCGTAGCTCACGCTGGTATAGGGTTCGGGTAATTACTGTTGATTTTTCGACATCCTCATCTTCATCCTCCCGCACATTTGATGGCCCAGCCTCGTCTTCTCTATGCCTAGACCTAGCAGAAGACTGTCTGCGTTCTAAACGACCTGAATCTCTATACCATTTTTTTACCTTGTCTACAGGGGCAACTTGCACTGCTACAGCTCGTTTCTCTGACCCAGCCACAGGGTCTGCCACAGGGCTTGGAGTACCCTCTGCAGGGGCAACTTGCACTGCTACAGCTCGTTACTCTGACCCAGCCACAGGGTCTGCCACAGGGGTTGGAATACACGCTGGGCCCATCACAGGGCTTGGAGCGGCTGCAGGAGCTGGAGCTGCTGCGGGAGCTGGAGCGGCTGCGGGAGCTGGAGCGGCTGCGGGGTCCATCGTAGGGGTTGGAGTGGGTGTTGGGCCTGCCACAGGACTTGGAGTGGCCGCAGGGTCTGTCACTAGGTTGATAGTAGCACCAATTGCAGCTCGATAGGCATAGGCCAGACCCCAGCACGCTACAGTGATTTGTGTCACTTTGGAACTGCCAGAGTCATGACACCCTTTTTTCAAGCATTCTGCCAGTTTTTTAGGATTTTGCAGTTGTTCAGGGGTGAATGTCCAAAACACTGGAGGTGACCACTGCAATAGAAACCTGCCCATATCCTCCCACACTCCCTGCCACTCGCAACTATCCCGCCTCAGGACAGATCTCTGGATGAGATTCCCAAGTAGTTGTTTAACCTTAAACAAAACCTGAAGCGCATTCAGGAGACATAACAATAAGAACATACTGGTCTGAACATCCCAGGGATATTCAATATCTTGGAGAACTATCGTAACTAGCTCGGAGAATAAGAGGGTGGTGAAGGAGAAAGGGAGAGTGAACAAGTAGGAAAAAATATCTCCCCCTGTCCCCTCCACAGATTGGCTCCCTGACGAAAAAAGGCAATAGGTGTAACTGTTAATAGTTTCCGAGATATGGTTTCCAAAGTATAAAGTTGACGACATTGCTGAGTACAAATACCAGGTTAGGGTCATGACCAGAAATTTCATCATTTCATAAGCCATTGTTACACCGCACAGTACCATAACAATCTTAAACGAGGGCCCGGAAAGGATAAACAGCATGACAGGGAGCACATACAGAAAGTAACGTGCTATAAAACTCAATTTGGAAAACAAGCACAGCAGACTTGAGATCAAAGCAATCAACATTGTGACTAGCAACTATTAAGCAGGCCTAATACTTATACCAATTTTAGTTTAACACACTCAGGTCAGATCTGTCGTTATCTCAACCCTTCGAGCCCCACATTGGGCGCGAAAAGGACTGTTGTGGTTTAACCCGGCTGGCAGCTAAACACCACACAGCTGTTCGCTCACCCTCCCCCCCTCCCTCTCTGGGATGGGGGAGAGAAATGGGAAAAGTGAAGCCTGTGAGTTGAGATAAAGACAGTTTATTAGGACAGGAAAATAATAATAATAATAATAATAATAGTACTACTAACAATAATGAGTACGAAACAAGTGATGCACAATGCAATTGCTCACCACCCGCTGACCGATGCCCAGCCTATCCCCGAGCAGCTGGCCCCCCACCCCGACTAGCCACCCCTATATATCATTTAGCATGACGTCAGATGGTATGGAATACCCCTTTGGCCAGTTTGGGTCAGCTGTCCTGGGTCTGTCCCCTCACAGCTCCTGCTGCACCCCTAGCCTGCCCGCTGGCAGGACAGAGCGAGAAGCTGAAAAGTCCTTGGCTTGGTGTAAGCACTGCTCTGCAACAATTAAAACATCAGCATGTTATCAGCACTCTTCTCATCCTAATCCAAAACATAGCACCCTACCAGCTACTAGGAGGAAACTTAACTCTGTCCTAACTGAAACCAGGACACCTGTCTTTCTGCTTATCGTTTCTGGGGGCTGGTAAAGGGTTATTATTTTGCTGTACTGTGTAACACTGGCTTATGATTTGATAAAATTACTGTTCAGGAGACTAATCTGGTATTTGTACTCAGCACTGACATCAGCTCCATACTTCGAATACCCTGTCTCAGAAACTATTAATAATTACACCTTTTGCCCTTTTTCTTCAGGGAGTCAATCTATGGAGGGGACAGTGGAGATGGGTTTTCCCACTCGTTCACTCTCCCTTTCTCCTTCACTTCCCCCTTCTCCTCCAGGCGAGTTACAATAATTCTTCAAATCTTTGAATACCCTTGGGATGTTCAGACTTATTGTTATGTCTCCTGAATGCGTTTCAGGTTTTAAGGTTAAACAACTACTTAGGAATGCCATCCAGAGATCTGTCCTGAGGCAGGATACTTATGAGTGACAGGGAGTGTGGGCAGATATGGGCGGGCATCTAGAGAAGTGGGCACATCCGGTGCACTGGCAGCAATATCACAGCAACAGAGACTCCCTGATTCTCATCCATTAGCTAATTGGTCAACTGGAGAGCCAATGGAATGATCAGCAAGACTCAGTCACCCTTTAATAGTCCCATATGGCCAGTGCAAAAGTCTAATGGTGAATGGAGGCTAACAGTGGACTATCGTGGCCTGAATGAAGAGAGCTGGGCAATGACCTACAGTATGAAGTTTAACAAGAGCAAGTGCCGGGTCCTTCACCTGGGAAGGGGCAACCCTGGCTATACGTACAGACTGGGCGATGAGACGCTGGAGAGCAGCCCCGCAGAGAGGGATCTGGGGGTTTCGGCTGATAGTTGAATATGAGCCAGGAGTGTGCCCTGGCAGCCAGGAGGGCCAACTGTATCCTGGGGTGCATCAAGCACGGCACTGCTAGTCGGTCGAGGGAAGTGATTGTCCAACTCTACTCTGCACTGGGGCGGCCTCACCTCGAGTACTGTGAGCAGTTTTGGGCACCACAGTAGAAAAAGGACGTGAAACTACTGGAGAGTGTCCAGAGGAGGGCTACAAAGATGGTGAAGGGCCAAGAGGGGAAGACATATGAGTGGCTGAGGTCACTTGGTCTATTCAGCCTGGAAAAGAGGAGGCTTAGGGGAGACCTCATCGTGGTCTACAACTTCCTCATGAGGGGGAGCGGAGGGGCAGGCGCCGATCTATTCCCTCTGGTGACCAGCGATAGGACCCGAGAGAATGGAGTCAAGCTGCAACAGGAGAGGTTCAGGTTGGATATCAGGAAAAGGTTCTTCACCGAGAGGGTGGTCGCACACCGGAACAGGCTCCCCAGGGATGTATTCACGGCACCAAGCCTGTCGGAGTTTAAGAAGCTTTTGGACTATACTCTCACTCATATGGTTTGAATTTTTGGGTAGACCTGTGTGGAGCCAGGAGTTGGACTCGATGATCCTTGTGGGTCCCTTCCAACTCGGGATATTCTATGATTCTATTCTATGATACTATGAACTCATGCCACAGCTGAGTGCTGCAGTGCCGGACATGCTAGAACTCCAGTACGAACTGGAATCAAAGGCAGTCAAGTGGTACGCCTCAATTGATATAGCTAATGCATTTTTCTCCATCTCTTTAGCAGCAGAGTGCAGGCCACAGTTGGCTTTCACTTGGAGGGGCGTCCAATACTCCTGGAATCAACTGCCCCAGGGGTGGAAACATAGCCCTACCATTTGCCATGGACTGATCCAGTCTGCGCTGGAGCAGGGGGAAGCTCCTGAACACCTGCAGTACATCGATGACATCATTGTGTGGGGTGACAAAGCAGAGTGTTATAAGCGAGACCACACAACTTTCTGGTCTATCGAAGATAGTATATTAATTAAGTAAGCAGGCACAAGCAAAACAGCGCTGGGCGGCTGGGGAATCTCCGCTCCACCACGGCACGCAACTTTCCCTTTTCAGTGTCGCCGTTTTATAGCATCCAAGTTCGGTTTGTCAGCATCCAAGTTCGGCTTGTCAGCATCCAAGTTTCGGCTTGTCAGGACTTGTTGAATCTTCTGAAGCTGTGCAGTTCGTTCTGTGTTCAGGGGTAGCAAAAGCAAAAGCAGCAAACAGTATTTCACAGAGTCTTTTTTACCAAGGACGTTTATCCAACACCCCCCCCCCCCCACTATCTACTCGCTTAGTCTTTCCCTTAACAAGGTCGTAAATTGGAAAAACCTTATCTTCTCAGCAGATTCTCTGAATTCCTTTTACAGACAATGAACAAACACCTGCTAATTTATCACAATCCCTCCTTTTTCTTTTTCTAACATATTTTGTTCATTGATGAATTTCTGAAGCACTTGTTTGCTCAATATTAAAGTTTCTGCGTCATCCTCCTCCTGTTCAAGAGATTCATATTTCGCACGCACAAGCATAAGGTGAGCTGCCTCTAATCATTTTTTTACAATTGCGATTATTTGATTGAATATACATGGTCCAAAAGTTAGTGTAAATATGAGCAGCAACAAAGGTCCTGCTATAGCTGATAGCAGTGTAGTGAGCCAAGGTGAGTAATTAAACCAGGATTCATACCAGTTTTGGTGGGCTTCATTTTCCCTTTTTCGTTTTTCTAGCCCTTCTCTCAATTTAGTCATTGTGTCCCTTACTACTCCAGTATGATCAGCATATACACAACACTCCTCTCTTAGGGCTGCACACAGTCCTCCTTGTTGTAGAAAAATCAGATCTAATCCCCTACGATTTTGTAGTACTACTTCAGATAAGGATCGCACAGATTTCTCTAAAGCTGATATAGATTGCTCGATACGGGCCAAATCCTCATCTACAGCATAGAGAGGTAAATTCTTGGCTTTGTTTTACCAGAGAGGTAATTCCAGTTCCGGCTCCTGCAGCCCCCAGAATCATCAGAGTGGCTAAAGTAACAGCCGTAATAGGCTCTCTCTTCCTTAAGCAGTTTTTTGCCATAGCACGTTGAACGTACATATACTCTTCAGAATGGTAAAGAATCCTAGGTATAATTACTACCTGTACACAAAAATCATGTGAAGAGTTGAACAATTTTAAGGATAGACATGGTGTTATCCCCAAAGACGAACATACCCATCTAGTGTTCTTTGCAGGAATTAACCAATTATGTGACTGATGCCCATTTTCAGTAATGTTACATAAATTTCTCTTCCCATTTGGGACTGTCCCCACACATCTACCTTTTCCCGTGACCTGAGTTAGTGTTATCCCAATCTCCTGTCGCCAGCTACATTTGTAGGGACTAGTTTCGTTCGAGTATTCAGGGGTCCCCATATCCCCTACTGCTTCGTAGTACGGAGGCCTAATATCAACACACAGCCAACACCCTCTTGTTATAGCCGGGTTGGTTTGATTGAGCACTTGGAAGCTAGCATTTATGACTTTCCACATACCGTTTATAGGGGCAATCATATCTCCCTCGGTAACACTGGGGAATTGGGCCAAAGGGGGTGCTGTTTCGGTCGTACTTATGCTTTTGTTAGACTGTGTGAAGCGGGGCACCGTATTAAGTGGTCCCAAACTTCGGTTGGACCCCACGGGTCGCGGTGCCTCTGGTGGCCTATTTTTCTTAATTAGAATAAATCCTCCTCTGTCGCTTCCGTGCTCATAATATCGTATTCCCCAAGTTTTTCCAAAAATCCATCCCTGATCCGTAGGGTTAGTTACATTTATCCATAAAAACGTGCAGTTTCCCCTAATGAGGGGAACCCCACGTATCCACCTTGTTACCCTGTGGTTTACACAGCCCTTAGGTCCAAATTGGACAGCTAAATATTTGTCTTTTCCCCCACCTGGATTCCATGCTGAGGCAATAGTCTCACATCCCCAGGAAGCGCAAAAATACTGAGTTGGGGCATTACAGTAACTTTTTCCTGGATGGGAGGCTGGACAAAGATAGAAATCTGATCGATTATTGCACGGTTTTACGGTTGTTATTTTGCAAAGGTCTGTCTTAAAACTGGGGGCACCAGCCGTAATGATTTGTTGTACCATAGTGGTGTCTTCCGCTCTCATCAGACTCCACTGGAAAGGCTGGTGTGGGTGGTGTTGAGTCGCTATGCAGGAGGTGATTATTGCGAGGACCCCCAAATACCAATAGGAATGACCGAGACCCATCTTTCCCCACTAATTCACTCCTCTGCCTTGCTCGTCAGTTGGGTTGCGACCAACTACGAGGTTTTAGTTCTTCTCGGCAGCAGTAGTGTTCTTCAGGGGAGGGCCTTTGCCTTAACCCACGATACTTATCGGGTCCGTCGCAGGGTGAGCTTCAGGTCCTCAGTTCCTGGAGCAATCTCCCACTTTTTGTCATGGATCGGTCCTTTAATACGACTGGCGTGTGTCCATCCCTTTTCCGCAGTTCGAACGGCAGTTTCTGTAGTGAGCAAAACAACATAGGGACCTTCCCATTGTGGTGTCAGTGAAACTTCCTTCCATGTTTTGACCAAAACTTTATCACCTGGCTGTATGTTATGTAGTGCCAGGTCCAACGGAGGGCTCTGTGCGATTAAGCCCTTCCTCTGTAATTCCCTTCTCCGGTTCATTAGCTGTATTAGATAGGGCCTGATTTTATCATCTTGTAAACGAGGGTGATCAAGAGGTACCTCTAAATCATAAGGCATGCCATATAGCATTTCAAAGGGTGAGATTCCCAGGTCAGCCCTGGGTTTAGTACGTATGTTTAACAAGGCTAACGGCAAGCATTTTATCCAAGAAGTCTTTGTTTCTAACATGAGCTTAGTAAGTTGTTTTTTAATTTCTCCATTCATTCGTTCTACCTTTCCTGAACTCTGAGGATGCCAGGGAGTGTGATATTCCCATTTAATTCCTAAAGCTTTCATGGTATCACGGGATACTTTTGACACAAAGTGTGGTCCCCGATCAGAATCAATTGTTTCTATTATCCCGTATCTAGGTATGATGTTTTCTAATAATATCTTTACCACAGTTTGCGCTGTGGCCCTTGCCGTAGGGAATGCTTCAACAAAGTTTGTGAGATGGTCTACAATAACCAATAAGTATCTATATCTCCCCGTTTTTGGAAGTTCAGTAAAGTCCAATTGAATCTTTGCAAAAGGCCGATGTGCCAATTCTCGTCCTCCTCCCGGGACCCTTTTTTTCATGTGTTGAGCATTTACCCTCCGACAAGTTATGCAATCATTTACGATTCTCTTTGCTATATTATAAATCCCTATACACATATAATATGTGGCAAATTGATCCACCAACGCCTGAGTACCCCAGTGCGTCTGTTCATGAAATCTCCGTAGCACCCTCATAGCTACTGATTTTGGTAACACTTCCCGTCCATCGGGCAGTACCCATTTCCCTTTATCGTTTTCTCGAATCCCCATCTGAGTCATCTTGTCCTTTTCTGTGGTAGTGAAACAGAGCAGGGGGAGGGGAATGGGTTCATTTGACCACAGGGAGTTAGCCGGCCCGCACTTGTAGCAGTTTTTATAAGGCGGGCTCTCTTCCTCAGAGCAATTGCATTCAATCCCATCCACTCCCCATTCACTCCAGCAATCATAGCATGGAAATTTCTTCAAATCCTCCCCCTTTCCACAGCTCGGGCAATCAGCCCTTTTTGTCACCTCATATACACACAGGAGTGCTGCCCGTTTGGCCTCCTGGTCTGCCAAATTGTTTCCCCTAATTTGAGGGCTTGTTCCCTTCTGATGTCCCTTGACATGTACCACAGCGATGGTTTTTGGTTCCCTTACAGCTTGTAGCACTTGGGTAATTAACTCCTCGTGAACCAGCCCTTTCCCTTGAGAATTAATTAGTCCCCTTTCTTCCCATATTTTTCCAAAGGTATGGATTATTCCATATGCATATTTAGAATCCGTGTATATTGTTCCACTTTTATCTTTCAGCAATTTCAGAGCTCTTAGCATTGCATATAGCTCGCAGGCCTGTGCTGACCAGCTCGGGCTCAAAGGGCCTGATTCTATTACCTCGAATGTTTTTCCATTAACCAATGCATATCCCCATTTTCTTTTCCCTTCAACTACCCTCGAGGATCCGTCTACATATATCTGTTCCCCTAAGGGTAACTCCACATCTTCCAAATCAGGTCTCAATTTTACCTGCTCTTCTATATTTCTAAGGCAATTATGTTCAGGCTGCTCGCTCGGTTCACCATAAAGGAATTGGGCGGGGTTCTGTACTGAGGTTGTTTCTAATGTTAATCTGGGTGAAGATATTAAAATTCCTTCATATTTTAGCAGCCTTGCATCTGTAATCCATTTTTCAGCTTTCTGTTGCAACACCCCACGTATATTGTGGGGGGATATAACTCTGATTTCTCCCCCGAATGTAATCTTTTGAGCTTCCTCCACTAATAGGGCAGCTGCCACCACTACCTGCAAGCAGCTGGGCCAACCCCTACTAACGGGGTCCAATAATTTAGATAAATAGGCCACAGGTTTTTTACTGCCTGCCCACTCTTGGGCAAGCACGCTGTAAGCAGTTCCCTCTGTACTATTTACGAACAAGAAGAATGGTTTCTTTAGCTCTGGGAAGCTTAAAACTGGCGGATGCACAAGCTCTTCCTTTAATTTTTCTAATTGCTCCTCATCTTCTTTTGTCCATTTGAGTAATCCATCCTTATTCAGCTTGTTATATAAAAATTTAACCTGTCCACTGTAATCTTCTATCCATTGTCTACAATATCCGGTCAATCCTAACAACTGCCGTACCTGCCTTTTAGTAGCTGGGGCTTTTATCCCTAGAATTCCTTTAACCCTTTCAGGATCCAATCCTTTTGTCCCTTTATTTAACAAATGACCCAAATATTTCACTTTCTCTTCTACAAACTGCAATTTTGACTTAGACACTTTTAATCCCCGTGACCCCAAAAAATTCAGCAGGCTAATGCTAGCTTGCCTCACGGCATCCTCATCTTTCCCTGCTATTAGCAGATCATCCACATATTGAATCATTGTTGTACCCGGTATCCTATTATATTCTTGTAAAATTTGCTCTAAGGCTTGCCCGAACAAGTTTGGGGATTCTGTAAAACCCTGAGGCAAAACTGTCCACCTCAGCTGTTGTTTTCTATGTGTGTCTGGGTCCTCCCATTCAAAAGCAAAATAGTCCCTAGATTTCTCGTCCAGAGGGCATGCCCAAAATGCATCTTTCAGATCGATCACACTATACCATCGATCGTCCGGATGTAGTTGGCTCAACAGGGTGTGCGGGTTTGCCACCACATGGAACCTGGCAACAGTTCTTTTATTAATTTCCCTTAAATCATGTACTAGTCTGTATTTACCATCTTTCTTTTTTACTGGTAAGATAGGAGTGTTAAAAGGAGACATACAAGGCTCCAACAGCCCTTGCTGCAATAATCTTTGGATCTCGGGTTTCAGTCCCCTCCTTCCTTCTTCTGAAAGAGGGTATTGTTTTATCCTAATCGGTATTTCTGGGTTTTTTACAGTTACTTTGAAAGGTCTTATATTCAATTTCCCTACGCTTTTTGAGGTATACCAGACTTCAGGATTAATATTCGCTTCGTCTTCTACTCGAAGCGGGCACAACTTAATTTCTAACCTTTTACCTATCACTTCTAACCCTATTCCTAACTCTATTATTAAATCCCTACCTAACAGATTATATTCGGCCTCCGGTACTAGGAGCAAAGATCCCTTACCCTCTTTAGAATCAGATTCAATAGTTACTTCCTTTATAACAGGGACCCCAAAGGGCTCCCCCTTTGCTCCGATCACCTGCACTTTTTCTGTAGAGGCCCTACATCCAGTGGGTAAGGTTTGAACTGTTGATCTTTCAGCCCCTGTATCTACGAGGAACTCCACCTCCTCACGCTGGGGACCCACTTTTAGTTTTATCAAGGGCTCATTTTTATTTCGGATCCCCAGCAGATAGAGCCCCTGACACCCCTATTCAGTTTTGAACATCTTCTCATCTTCCTTCTTCTGTCTGCACTCTCTTTTCATGTGACCCTTTTTGTTGCAATAGAAACAGGTCACATTTCTCTGTCCTTGGCCATTCTTTTTCTCCTTTCTGAATTTCCCATGCATGAGGCCAAACCTCCGATTCAACCCAACTCCTCTCTGTCCCTCCCGTACCGCTGCCACCATCATACGCACTTGCTTCCGTTCCTTTTCATTTTCTCTACGAACATACACCTTCTGTGCTTCCCTCAGGAGTTCATCTAACCCTCTGTCCTGCCAACCTTCTATCTTCTCTATTTTTTTTCTAATATCTATCCATGATTTTGCTACAAACTGAGCTTTGAGTAATGCCTCCCCGACCGGGGTTTCAGGATCCAGACCACTATATAACTGCAAGTTCTTTCGCAGTCTTTCTAACCATTCTGTCGGGGTTTCATCCTTTTTTTGCTGTTCATTGAAAGCTTTATTTATGTTCTGTCCCCTAGGGACAGATTCTCGTATTCCCTGAATTATGATTGTTCTTAAGTCTTGCATATGCCCTCGGTGTATAGGGTCTTGGTTGTTCCAATTGGGCTGCTGCATTGGCCACTTTACGTCTGCAGCCGGCCCCTGCTGGTGCTGCTGATCCCAAATTTGCATACCGGCATGCCTAATCATTCCTCTTTCCTCTAATGTAAAGAGAATTCCCAGGATGGACTGTAATTCCTCCCAGGTATATATATTGGGACCCAGGATTTGATCTACTCGATCTGCTACCCCCAGTGGGTCCTCCAACAGGCTTCCCATTTCTTTTTTAAAATCTCTAACATCCCCGGAGTTAAGGGGGACTGCTACATATCCCATCCCCGGCTGGGGTCCTCCCATTGCTATTTCTCGCAACGGATACAATCCTCCTTCTAGATCAATCTTTTGATTTCTTGCCCTACTTCTAGTTATTGGCCCTTGTATCTCATGATCCGACTCCGATTCCTCTGATTCGTCTGATATTATTGGCTCGCAAAGTCCGTTAGGGACAGGGGCCGTTGGTGCAGGCGGTGGTACATAGGGTGGGGGTGGTGGTGGGATTTCTAAGTCTCTCCTCTTCTTATTCTTCTTATTCCGCCCTCCTTTTTCTTTTAGAGGGTATAAATGCGTCCTCAAATCTGAATCTATCCAGAGGTGCGCATACTCGCTTTCCTCCAAGTTAGAGGGCTCTTTGGAGTTTACATAAATATTTAAGGCTTGACATACCCAATCCTCAAAAGAACCAAACGGGGGCCAGAAAACACTGTCCCCTTTTATGGGCTTATTGCCCCATACTTCAATACTATAATAAATCATTTTAACCTTGTTCTTTCCCCGCCTAGAAGGGGAATCATTCCAATGTTTAATCATTAACCCTAACGGGCTATCAGAGGGAATGGAAGGTATCCCTATACCACTGGATTCCCTTCCCATGGGGCCAGAAGGCTTACTTTTCTTCTGCCCCATCTTCCGGAACACCTTCACACACTCACACACAACGCTTCCCCCTTTTCGTGGCCCAGTCCCTTGCGGGATGTGGGAACCGCACTACCGAGGGGCCCACACTCACTTCGTCCGCAATTGGACGTCTCGTATGTCGTGTTCCAGGATTCCCAACCCCAACCGAATGGATCACCGGCCTATACTTACTCAATCCTGAGTCTTCATTCGGTCTTCATGCACAAAGATTGCTTGGGGTTACCGGTTTTATTTGCTTGTGCCTAATTTTAGGGTTCGTCGGTGAGGGGCTCGAGTGAGGCTTTCCGTTCCAGGGGCCGCCGAAATCGACGGGGCGCCTCCCCCGAAAGGGTCCTCAGTCAATTTGCCTTCATCTGAGTCACGGCACCAAATTTGTTATAAGCGAGACCACGCAACTTTCTGGTCTATCGAAGATAGTTTATTAATTAAGTAAGCAGGCACAAGCAAAACAGCGCTGGGCGGCTGGGGAGTCTCCGCTCCACCACGGCACGCAACTTTCCCTTTTCAGTGTCGCCGTTTTATAGCATCCAAGTTCGGTTTGTCAGCATCCAAGTTTCGGCTTGTCAGGACTTGTTGAATCTTCTGAAGCTGTGCAGTTCGTTCTGTGTTCAAGGGTAGCAAAAGCAAAAGCAGCAAACAGTATTTCACAGAGTCTTTTTTACCAAGGACGTTTATCCAACACCCCCCCCCCACTATCTACTCGCTTAGTCTTTCCCTTAACAAGGTCGTAAATTGGAAAAACCTTATCTTCTCAGCAGATTCTCTGAATTCCTTTTACAGACAATGAACAAACACCCGCTAATTTATCACACAGAGGAAGTATTTGAGAAAGGGAAGAAAATAGTCCAAATCCTTCTGAAGGCTGGTTTTGCCATAAAACAAAATAACGTCAAAGGACCTGCACAGGAGATTCGGTTTTTAGGAATAAAATGGCAAGATGGACGTCGTCAAATCCCAATGGATGTGATCAACAAAATAACAGCTATGTCTCCACCAACTAGCAAAAAAGAAACACAAACTTTCGTAGGTGTCGTGGGGTTTTGGAGAATGCACATTCCAAATTACAGTCTGATTGTAAACCCGCTCTACCAAGTAATCCGTAAGAAGAATGCTTTTGAATGGGGCCCTGAGCAACGACAAGCCTTTGAACAAATTAAGCAGGAAATAGTTCATGCAGTAGCCCTTGGGCCAGTCCGAGCAGGACCAGATGTAAAGAATGTGCTCTACACCGCAGCCGGGGAGAATGGCCCCACCTGGAGCCTCTGGCAGAAAGAGCCTGGGGAAACTCGAGGTCGACCCCTAGGGTTTTGGAGTCGGGGATACAGAGGATCTGAGGTCTGCCACACGGCAACTGAAAAGGAGATATTGGCAGCGTATGATGAGTTTGATCTGCTTTGTAGGTGGCCAGAAGGCAAATATTTTGGGATATCACCAGAGGAGGATTTGGCCCGTGCTGAAGAAGCCCCACTGTACAACAAGTTACCAGAAAATGAGAAGCATTATGCCCTGTTCACTGATGGGTCCTGTCATACTGTGGGAAAGCATTGGAGGTGGAAGGATGCTGTAAGGAGTCCTACACGATGAGTTGCAGAAGCTGCTGAGGGAGAAGGTGAATCGAGCCAATTTGCACAAGTGAAAGCTCTGAGAAAAATGTCAAATAATTTTCTTCAGACAGGATCTTCTGTGAAGCTATTTTATTCGCGATTGCAATGGCGGGCGTCCTGCCAATTAGGAGCGCATTTTAGTAAACATATCATAACCTTTGGACATGAGCCAGCAGTGTGTGCTTTCAGCCCAGAAAACCAATCGTATCCCGGGCTGCATCAAAAGAGGAGTGGCCAGCAGGTCAAGGGAGGTGATTCTCCCCTTCTACTCTACTCTCATGAGATCCCACCTAAAGTACTGCATCCAGCTCTGGGACCCCCAGCACAAGAAGGATGTGGATCTGTTAGAACAAGTCCAGACTAGGGCCACGAAGATGATCAGAGGGCTGGAGTACCTCTCCCATAACAAAGACTGAGAGAGCTGGGTATGCTCAGTCTGGAGAGGAGAAGGCTCTGGGGAGACCTTGTTGCAGCCTTTCAGTACTTAAAGGGGGGTTATAAGAAAGATGGAGAGAGACTTTTTACAAGGGCATGTAATAATAGAACAAGGGATAATGGTTTTAAACTAAAAGAGGGTAGATTTAGATTAGATATAAGGCAGAAATTCTTTACTATGAGGGTAGTGAGGAACTGCAACAGGTTGCCCAGAGAAGTTGTGGATGCCCCATCCCTGGAAGTGTTCAAGGTCAGGTTGGACAGGGCAACCTGATCTAGTGAAAGATGTCCCTGTCCACAGCAGGGTGGTTGGACTAGATGATCTTTATAGGTCCCTTCCAACTCAAACCATTCTATGATTCTGTGATATCTTGTGTCTGTGCAAAGGATTGGAATAAGAAAAAGAGCTACCCAACCTCGTATAGCTTGGTGAGTTACGAGAACACGAGTGTACTGTGACATCTGTATGTTGGATTGCCACGTGCATTAATCCCCCTGGCCTGCCTGCCTTCTCCTTTAGCTTTCGCTGGAACAGTGCTGTCTCTGGTCTGTTCTGTATCGCTTCTATTCCTTTTTCTAATACCCAGCATAGGAGAACACCACGTCTACTGGCAGATGGGCTTCAAGGTGGCTTATCTCCCAGGTGAGGAATATGATTGTGCTTTCACCACAAAGAAGGCTAATGGTATCCTGGACTGCATTAGTCAAAGTATTGCCAGCAGGTTGAGGGAGGTGATCCTTCCCCTCTACTCAGCTCCCTAGTACAAGAGAGAGAGAGAGCTACTGGAGAGAGCCCAGTGTAGAGTCATAAAGACGATAAAGAGACGGGAGCAGTCACTCACCAAGGTGATCAGGTCTGGAACGGACGCATTCTGCAATGGAGTGGGGGATCGTGGCATGCAAGGAATATCCTGCATCGAGGCAACTCAAGGCAGCCAAGGGAGCAGCCAGGAGTCAGAAGTCCTCACAAGGGTGGCTGACAAGGCTTGGGCAGAGGCAGGAGCAAGCCTCCCCCTCTGTCATACAAAGACAGCCCCACTAGGGAGCACAGGTGACCAGGATGGGCAAACAGGGTGTGGCGTGGAAGTTTCCATAGGCAGGGTGAGCAGGGGGGGGCAGAGTATCCCTTCCCAATCAGGAGACTGGCTCACCTATCAGCTGCTAACCTGGCAACAAATCCAGCCATGGGCTCCACCAGGCAGAAAGCTCTTGCCACAAAGAATGTGGCAACTCAGACCAAGTGCCTGCCCAAAAACACGGCTGTTCAGGTCTCAAGTTGCGGGGAGTACTTGAGCCTGTTGCTGCCATCAGAGGGTGGCAGAGATATCACCTGCGTGAGGTGTGAGCAGGTGGAGGATCTGATCAGCCTGGTGGCAGAGCTCAAAGAGGAGGTGGAGAGATTAAGGACTATCAGGGAATGTGAGTAGGAGATTGGCTGATGGAGCAACTCCCTGCCATGCCTGTGAGAAAGGCACCAGGGTAATATACCCCAAACAGTAGTGGACCCCCTGCCCTGTTGCTGTCAGGCAGAGGGAGGGGACCTAAGAGATGGGGAGGAATGGAAACAGGTCCCTGTTTCGCATCACAGGCAAGCCCCCTCCCTCCCTACCTCACCTCCCCAGGTGCCCTTACACAATAGGTTTAAGGCTCTGGAGCCTGAGGGACAGGTGTGGTGGTTTTACTCAGGTGGGCAACCGAGTTCCACCACCGCCACTCTCTCCCTCCCCCCTTCTCAAATATGATACAAAGAGCTCGAGGTTTGAGATCAGAATAATTTAATTAAAGGGAAAGGGAACGGGGAAAAAAAAAAAAAAAAAAAAAACAAGGCCGAGCAGAAGCACAGAGAAAGGGAAAAAAAAAGTTATTCTCTACTTCCCATCAACGAGCGATGTTTGGCCACGTCCTGGGAAGCAGGGCCTCAAAATGCGTAATGGTTGTTCGGGAGGACAGCCCCCTCCCCCACGAGAGCCCCCATTTTTATTGCTGAGTGTGACATCATGTGTTATGGAGTATCCCTTTGGTTGGTTTACGTCAGCTGCCCTGGTGATGTCCCCTCCCCATCACTTGCCCACCCCCAACCTGCTGGCTCTTGGGGGCTTGGAGGGAGTCCTGATGCTGTGCCAGTACTATGCAGCAATGGACACAACACTGGAGTGATACCAGTGCTGTTCCAGCTACGAGTGCAGAGCACAGCACTGTGTGAGCTGCTGCAGGGAAAGGTGACTCCATCCCAGACAGACCCAGCACAAACTCCACCCCTTATTCCATAACATTTGTGTCACACTCAGGTCCCACATACTTTAGTATATAGATATTCTCATCATCATTGTTCCCTGTCCATTAAAATATGTATAGGTCTGTACTTCTTTTCATTCCATAGGCCTTTCCCCAAAATGTTCATATGTTCAAATGTTCTGTTGATGTTTTCAGCTTCATCTGTCAAAGTGGTCACTCAGGGCAGGCGAGGTTGGTTTTCTTGACACCAGCATCAGCTTAGCTCACGTCACTGTTGCACTTGCCCGGTTCCTTGCGAAGTTGACCTCTCATTGGTTCTGCAGTGTCCTCCTAGAAAACATAAATTACAGATTAGTTTTCTCTCAAGGTTAAATCTCCTTGAGGCACGCACTTGATATCCCCATCCTTTTGCATTACCCACCAGGTATACCCTGGTCCTTGGGCAAAGACAATCCCACGAGTGGGTTTGCCTTCTCCCGAGGCAGGAGCAACCCACACCGCCTTCCCCATCCACTTCCCTACATGCACTACGGGGACTTTAGCTTCTCCCACAGTATGTAGGGGTTTTGTTTCGGCAGGACCAGCATGGCTGTCAGACCCCCTGTTGTTAACTAGCCAAGTGGCTTCTGGTGGGTTTATGTCCCATTGTTTCCATGTCCCATCACCCAACGCTCGTAACATAGTCTTTAACAGTCCATTGTACCTCTCAGCCTTCCCAGAGGCTTGTGGGTGATAAGGGATGTGATACACCCACTCAATACCATGCCTCTTGGCCCAGGAGGTGACCAAATTGCTTCGAAAATGACTCCCATTGTCAGACTCAATTCTCTCTGGTGTACCATGACGCCACAGTACTTGCCTTTCTAAGCCCAAGATTGTGTTTCGGGCCGTGGCATGGTTTACGGGGTATGTTTCCAGCCACCCAGTAGTTGCTTCTACCATGGTGAGTATGTACCGTTTGCCTTGGCAGGTTTGTGGGAGTGGTCCGATATAGTCAATTTGCCAGGCCTCACCATATTGAAACCCTAGCCACCTCCCCCTGTTCCAGGGAGATTTTACCTTCATGGCTCTCTTGATTGCAGCACATGTCTCACACTCATGGGTGACCTGTGTGATGGCCTCAATGGTCAGGTCCACCCCTCGATCACGAGCCCATCTGTATGTGGCATCCCTCCCCAGATGTCCTGATGTTTCATGGGCCCATCCATCGAGCTACAAACAGCTCACCCTTACATCCCCAGTCCAGGTCCACCTGAGCCACTTCAATTTTCGAAGCTCGATCCGCCTCTGTGTTATTCTGTTGTTTGTCGGTGGCATGATTCTTAGGCATGTGGGCATCTACATGACGTACGTTTACATCCAGGTTTTCTACCCGAGCAGCAATATCTTGCCACAGGGTGGCAGCCCAGATAGGTTTACTGTTGCACTGCCAGTTGCTCTGTTTCCATTGCTGCAGCCACCCCCACAGAGCATTTGCCACCATCCGTGAATCAGTGTAGAGATACAATACTGGCCATTTTTCTCTTTCAGCAATTTCTAGGGCCAGTTGTATAGCTTTCACTTCTGCATATTGACTTGACTCGCCTTCCCCTTCCACGGCCTCCACGACTCGTCGTGTGGGACTCCACACGGCAGCTTTCCATTTCCGATGACTCCCTACCACACGGCAGGATCCATCAGTGAACAACACATACTGCTTTCTGTCTTCTGGCAACTCATTATATGGTGGTGCCTCTTCAGCACGAGTTACCTGTTCTGTCGGTACTCCGAAATATCTGCTTTCCGGCCAGTCTATGATCTCTTCCAGGATTCTTGAGTGGTTGGGTTTCCCCATTCGAGTTTGCTGTGTAATTAACACTGCCCACTTACTCCACGTAGCGTCGGTTGCATGGTGTGTAGTGGGAATTTTCCCTTTGAACATCCAATGTGACACAGGTAGCCGTGGTGCCAAGAGGATTTGTGCTTCTGTACCCACAACTTCTGAAGCAGCTCGAACACCCTCATATGCTGTTAATATCTCCTTTTCAGTTGGGTTGTAATTGGCTTCTGATCCTCGATAGCCCCGGCTCCAGAAACCCAGAGGTCGACCTCGAGTTTCTTCTGGGGTTTTCTGCCAGAGGCTCCAGGTGAGGCCATGCTCCCCGGCTGCAGTGTAAAGTATGTTTTGCACAGCTGGTCCGGTACGGACAGGCCCAAGGGCCACTGCACGAGCTATTTCTTGTTTGATTTGTTCAAAGGCCTGTTGTTGCTCAGGGCCCCACTCGAAATAGTTCCTCTTTCGAGTCACTCGATACAGAGGACTCGCAAGCTGACTATAGCCTGGAACATGCATTCTCCAGAATCCCACAAGGCCTAGGAAAGCTTGCGTTTCTTTTTTGCTAGTTGGCGGAGACATAGCCGTTATTTTGTTGATCACATCCGTCGGAATGTGGCGACGTCCATCCTGCCATTTTACCCCCAAGAACTGGATTTCCTGTGCGGGTCCCTTGACCTTATTCTGTTTAATAGCAAAACCAGCTTTCAGAAGCATTTGAATTATTTTCTTCCCTTTCTCAAAAACTTCTTCTGCTGTTTTGCCCCACATGATGGTATCATCGATGTACTGCAGGTGTTCAGGAGCGTCCCCCTGTTCCAGTGTCGTCTGGATCAGTCCATGGCAAATGGTAGGGCTGTGTTTCCACCCCTGAGGCAGCCGATTCCAAGTATATTGGACTCCCCTCCAAGTGAAAGCAAACTGTGGCCTGCACTCTGCTGCCAGAGGGATGGAGAAAAATGCATTAGCGATATCGATTGTGGTTTACCACTTGGCTGCCTTTGATTCCAGTTCATACTGGAGTTCTAGCATGTCCGGCACTGCAGCACTCAGTGGTGGCGTGACTTCGTTCAGGCCGCTATAGTCCACCGTTAGCCTCCACTCACCATTAGACTTTCGCACTGGCCATATGGGACTATTAAAAGGTGAATGAGTCTTGCTGATCACTCCTTGGCTCTCCAGTTGACGAATTAGCTTATGGATGGGAATCAGGGAGTCTCGGTTGGTGCGATATTGCCGCCGGTGCACAGTTGTGGTAGCGATTATTGGCACTTGCTGTTCTTCAACCCTCAGCAACCCCACAACAGAAGGGTCCTCTGAGAGACCAGGCAAGGTAGACAACTGTTTAATGTCCTCTGTCTCCAAGGCAGCTATGCCAAAAGCCCAGCGGAACCCTTTTGGGTCCTTGAAATATCCTCTTCTAAGATAGTCTATGCCAAGGATGCACGGAGCATCTGGGCCAGTCACAATACGGTGCTTTTGCCACTCATTACCGGTTAGACTCACTTCAGCCTCCAATACAGTTAACTGCTGGGATCCCCCCGTCACACCATAAATACTGATGGGCTCTGGCCCTTTATAGCTTGATGGCATTAGAGTACATTGTGCACCGGTGTCTACCAAAGCCTTATACTTCTGTGCGTCTGACGTGCCAGGCCATCGAATCCACACAGTCCAATAAACTCGATTGTCCCTTTCCTCCCCCTGGCTGGAGGCAGGGCCCCTCTAGTCCTGGTCAGAATCTTCGTTTCTGTGTCTAAAGGACTGCCTGCTGGAAGTTGGAGCAGCAAACTTTTCAGAGAACCCCTTTTTCCCAATTGTTTTCTTTTGCAATTCACGTACCCGTGCCTCTAGGGTCGCAGTAGATTTTCCATCCCATTTTCTCATGTCCTCTCCATGGTCACGTAGGTAAAACCACAGGGTGGCGCGGTGTGTGTGCCCACCATATTGTCTTCCTTGCATAGATGAACGTTTACCCCTAATAGCTGAGACACTGGTTTGTACAGGTGGGGAGGAAAATAATCTCTCTTCAAGTTGGTGGATCTTTTCAGAAAGTTTCTCCAAGGTATTCTCTTTTAGCTGGTGGACACTGGTTCGTTCAGGTGAAGGGGAAGATAATCTTTCTTCAAGTTGGTGGATCTTTTCAGAAAGTTTCTCCAAAGCATTCTCTTTTAGCTGGTGGACACTGGTTCGTTCAGGTGAAGGGGAAGATAATCTTTCTTCAAGTTGGTGGATCTTTTCAGAAAGTTTCTCTAAAGCATTCTCTTTTAGCTGGTGGACACTGGTTCGTTCAGGTGGAGGGGAAGATAAATTCTCTTTAAGTTGGTGGACCTCTTCAGAGAGTTTCTCCACAGCCGAGACACAGGCCTTTAGGGAAGAGGAGAGATTTCCTTCGTACTGCCGGAGTATTTTAGTCACTTCATTCACTGTGGGATTCTCCTCCGTTTTCCAGGCTATTATTGCCAATGAGTTGGCATATGATGATGGTGCACTCTGTACAAACTTCCGCCACATGGGTAGTGTACACCGGACTGCATCTGGATCTGCGGATGTTTGTGCGTCGTCTAGGTCCTTATAAATTACTTCCCGTACGGCCAATTCCCTCAGGTACTGAATTCCCTTCTCCATGGTGGTCCATTTGCTTGGTAAACATACAAGTTCTTCCTTGAAGGGATACCTTTCCTTCACAGCTGACAGGAGACGCCTCCAGAGGCTGCGAGATTGTGCTCCATCTCCAATTGCTTTGTCAATGCATGCATCCCTAGCAAGGGATCCCAGCCGCCTGGCTTCCTTGCCCTCTAATTCCACATAATTGGCTCCCGTGTCCCAGCACCGGAGCAGCCAGGTGACAAGCTGCTCGCCTATACAGCGACCAAAATCTTTTCGCACATCTCGTAGCTCACGCTGGTATAGAGTCCGGGTAATTACTGTTGATTTTTCGACATCCTCATCCTCATCTTCAGTCTTCTGCACCTTTGATGGCCGGTGTAGAGTCCGGGTAGTTACTGTTGATTTTCCGACATCCTCATCCTCATCTTCAGTCTCCTGCACCTTTGATGGCTGGTATGGAGTCCGGGTAGTTACTGTTGATTTTTCGCCATCCTCATCCTCATCTTCAGTCTCCTGCACCTTTGATGGCCCAGCCTCGTCTTCACTACGCCCAGACTTAGCAGAAGACTGTCTGCGTTTTAAACGACCTGAGCCTCTATACCATTTTTTCACATTGTCTACAGGGGCAACTTGCACTGCTACAGCTCGTTTCTCTGACCCAGACACAGGGTCTGCCACAGGGGTTGGAATACCCTCTGCGGGGTCAACTTGCACTGCTACAGCTCGTTTCTCTGACCCAGACACAGGGTCTGCCACAGGGGTTGGAATACCCTCTGTGGGGTCAACTTGCACTGCTACAGCTCGTTTCTCTGACCCAGCCACAGGAGTGGGAGCAGCTGCACGAGCTGGGGCAGCTGCAGGAGCTGGAGCGGCTGCAGGAGCTGGAGCGGCTGCAGGAGCTGGAGCTGGAGCGGCTGCAGGAGCTGGAGCGGCTGCAGGGGCTGGAGCTGGAGCGGCTGCAGGAGCTGGAACTGGAGCGGCTGCAGGAGCTGGAGCGGCTGCAGGGGCTGGAGCTGGAGCGGCTGCAGGAGCTGGAACTGGAACGGCTGCAGGAGCCGGAACGGCTGCAGGAGCTGGAGCTGGAGCGGCTGCAGGAGCTGGAGCGGCTGCAGGGGCTGGAGCTGGAGCGGCTGCAGGAGCTGGAGCTGGAGCGGCTGCAGGAGCTGGAGCGGCTGCAGGGGCTGGAGCTGGAGCGGCTGCAGGAGCTGGAACTGGAACGGCTGCAGGAGCTGGAGCTGGAGCGGCTGCAGGAGCTGGAACTGGAGTGGCTGCAGGAGCTGGAACTGGAGCGGCTGCAGGAGCTGGAGCTGGAGCGGCTGCAGGAGCTGGAGCTGGAGCGGCTGCAGGAGCTGGAGCTGGAACGGCTGCAGGAGCTGGAGCTAGGTTGCTAGTAGCATCAATTGCAGCTCGATAGGCA
Organism: Anser anser; assembly: GCF_964211835.1. Classification (NCBI taxonomy): domain Eukaryota; kingdom Metazoa; phylum Chordata; class Aves; order Anseriformes; family Anatidae; genus Anser; species Anser anser. The sequence continues at coordinate 5,332,393 of NC_139731.1, read as the reverse complement.
CAAGCCAGACCCCAGCACGCTACAGTGATTTGTGTCACTTTGGAACTGCCAGAGTCATGACACCTTTTTTTCAAGCATTCTGCCAGCTTTTTAGGATTTTGCAGTTGTTCAGGGGTGAATGTCCAAAACACTGGAGGTGACCACTGCTCTAGAAACCTGCCCATATCCTCCCACACTCCCTGCCACTCGCAACTATCCCGCCTCAAGACAGATCTCCGGATGAGATTCCTAAGTAGTTGTTTAACCCTCCACAAAATCTGAAGCGCATTCAGGAGACATAACAACAAGAGCAGGCTGGTCTGAGTATCCCAAGGATATTCAACATCTCGGAGAACCACCGTAACTAACTCGGGGGATAAGAGGGTGGTGGTGAAGGAGAAAGGGAGAGTGAACAGGTAGGGAAACATGTCTTCCCCTGTCCCCTTCACAGATTGGCTCCCTAACGAAAACAGGCAATAGGTGTAATTGCTAATAGTTTCCGAGATATGGGTTCCAAAGTATAGAGTTGACGTCAGTGCTGAGTACAAATACCAGGTTAAAGTCGTGACCAGATATCTCATCATTTCATAAGCCATTGTTACACCGCACAGTACCATAACAATCTTAAACCAGGGCCCGGAAAGGATAAACAGTGCAACAGGGAGCACATACAGAAAGTAACGCACCATAAAACTCAATTTGGAATACAGGTACAGCAGACTGGAGATTAAGGCAATCAACATTGTGACTAGCAACTATTAAGCAGGTCCAATACTTATACCAATTTTAGTTTAACACACTCTGGTCAGATTTGTCGATATCTCAACCCTTCGGGCCCCACGTTGGGCGCCAAAAGGACTGTTGTGGTTTAACCCGGCTGGCAGCTAAACACCACACAGCCGTTCGCTCACCCTCCCCCCTCCCTCTCTGGGATGGGGGAGAGAAACGGGAAAGTGAAGCCTGTGAGTTGAGATAAAGACAGTTTATTAAGACAGGAAAATAATAATAACAATAATAATAATAATAGTGATAATGGTAATAGTATTAACAATAATAATGTGTAAGAAAACAAGTGATGCACAATGCAATTGCTCACCACCCGCTGACCGATGCCCAGCCTATCCCCGAGCAGCCGGCCCCCCACCCCGGCCAGCCACCCCTATATATTGTTTAGCATGACGTCAGATGGTATGGAATACCCCTTTGGCCAGTTTGGGTCAGCTGTCCTGGGTCTGTCCCCTCCCAGCTCCTGCTGCACCCCCAGCCTGCTCGCTGGCAGGACAGAGCAAGAAGCCGAAAAGTCCTTGGCCTGGTGTAAACACTGCTCTGCAACAATTAAAACATCAGCATGTTATCAGCGCTCTTCTCATCCTAATCCAAAACATAGCACCCTACCAGCTACTATGAGCTACTTAACTCTGTCCTAACTGGAACCAGGACACTGTGTCCACTAGAGCTTTATATTTCTGCGGTTCCAGTGTGCCAGGCCATCAAATTCACACAGTCCAGTAAATCTGGTTGTCCCTCTCCTCTACCTGGCCAGAGGCAGAGCCCCACTAGTCCTGGTTGGAGCATCTGTCAGTTAATTCTTCCAAATGTGAAGCAGAGGTCTCTTCGTCAGGGTCAGGAGTAGTGCTAGCCCTTCTACTGCCTCTGGGGGACTGCCCAACAGAAACTGGGGCAGCAGTCCTCCTAGGGGCCCCTTTTCTTGCTGCTGTATCTTTCCGCAGTTCACATACCCGAGCAGCTAGGGCCGAGGTCGGTTCACCATCCCACTTCCTCATATCTTCCCCATGGTCCCGTAAATAAAACCACAAGGTGTCCCGTGGTGTGCGTCCTGGATTCTCCCTTGCTTGAGCCGGAGAATGCTGGCACTTAATGTCTGAAAGATTCTTCCATCTAGGTGAGGAGGAAGTTATGTGTTCTTCTAACCGCTGGGACAGTTTCTCCATGGCTGAAATGCAGGCCCGTACTGGGGCAGAGAGATTTTCTTCATATTTATGAAGCTGGTTGGACACAGCATCCACTGTTGGCCCCATCCCCTCATCCCAAGTTACTGCAGCCAGTGTGCTGGCATGTGATGAGGGTGCAGCCTGTACAAACTTCTGCCACATGGATGCTGTGCACTGGACTTCATCGGGATCTTGAGGTGTCTGGGCATGGTCCAAATCACTATAAATCATCTCCAGCACAGCTAATTCCCGCAAATGCTGGAGATCTTTCTCCATGGTGGTCCACGTGCCTACTTGATATACAATAACTTCCTTATGGGGATACCTTTCTTTCACAGCTGCCAGGAGTCGCCTCCAGAGGCTGAGAACCTGTGCCTCTCTCCCAATTACTCTGTCAATGATCCTTTCTCTAGAGAGGTATCTTAGCTGCTTGGCTTCATTGCCTTCTAGTTGTTGGCTATTGGCCCCAGTGTCCCAGCATCGAAGCAGCCAGGTGAGGATGTGTTCACCTGGGTGTCGACCATAATCCTTTTGTATTTCTCGCAACTCACTCAGGGATAGGGATCGAGTGGTTTCTGATTCATTTATGATTTCCATCTCTTCTCCCTGATGTTGCTGTGATGACCCTTCTTTAGAGCTGCCTGCCTTTTCCTCTTCTCCCTCCTCCTTAGGAGGAGCTTCTTCCCTTACTAAACGAGCTGACTTCCGTTTCCATTGTTTTGTCTTGACTATGGGGGCGGCTGATACCATAGATGGTTGGTCCTCTGGGGTGGTCACAGTGTGTGTTATCTCGTCATCGACTTCAGAAACTTCCCCATCCCCTTGAGGGATGTTAAATCCAGTCTTGGGGCCAGTTTTGTTTAACATTTTTATCAATGATCTGGATGTGGAGACTGAATGCACCCTCAGTAAGTTTGTGGATGATACCAAGTTGGGGGGAAGTGCTGATCTGCTTGAGGGTAGGAAGGCTTTGCAGAGGGATCTGGATAAGCTAGATCGATGGGCCACATTCAATTGCATGACATTCAAGTGCTGGGTGCTGCACTTGGGTCAAAGCAACCCCATGTAGTGGTATAGGCTTGGGGAAGAGTGGCTGGGAAGTTGCCTTGCAGAAAAGAACCTGGGGGTGCTGGTCAACAGCCAGCTGAACATGAGCCAGTAGTGTGTCCAGGTGGCCAAGAAGGCCAATGGCATCCTGGCCTCCATCAAAAATAGTGTGGCCAGCAGGACTTGGGAAGTGATTGTCCCTCTACTCAGCACTGGTGAGACCACACCTCGAGTACTATGTTCATTTTTGGGCCCCTCACTACAAGAAAGACATTGAGGCCCCGGAGTGTGTCCAGAGAAGGGCTACAAAGCTGGTAAAGGGTCTGGAACACAAGTCCTATGAGGAGCAGCTGAGGGAACTGGGGTTGTTTAGTCTGGAGAAGAGGAGGCTCAGGGGAGACCCCATCGCTCTCTACAACTACCTGAAAGGAGGTTGCAATGACAGTCTCTTTTCTCATGTGACAAGTTATAGGATGTAAGGAAATCACCTCAAGTTCCACCAGGGGAGGTTTAGATTGGATAGTAGGAATAATTTCTTCATGGAGAGGGTGGTCAAGCATCGGAACAGGCTGCCCAGGGAAGTGGTGGAGTTCCTATCCCTGGAGGTATTTAAGAGATGTGTGAATGTGGCGCTTGGGGTCACAGTTTAGCAGTGGACTTGTAGTGTTGGATGGATGGTTGGACTTGATGTTCTTGAAGGTCTTTTCCAACCTTATTGATTCTATATAAATACCTGATGGGAGGGTGCAAAGAACATGGAGCCAGGCTCTTTTCAGTGGTGCCCAGCAACAGGACAAAAGACAATGGGTACTAACTGGAACACGAGATTTCATCTGAACATCAGGAAGCACTTCTTTACTGTGAGAGTGACTGATTGTGGGAGTGGGTTGCCCAGAGAAGTTGTGGAGTATCCCGCCTTGGAGACATTCAAAAGCAGTCTAGACATGGTCCTGGGCAACCTGCTTTATATGTCCCTGCTTGAGCAGCGGGGTTGGACCAGATGACTTTCAGAGGTCCCTTCCAACCTCAACCATTCTGTGATTCCACTGCTTAAAGCAGCTAGTCCTGGCTGCTCTTGCTGCTAAGAAGTAGAGATGTTTCTGAGAATTCACATGTACTCTTTTGTAATGAGGCCAGATCGAAACCCTTTAGCTATGAGTACTCAAAATCTTGTTTTGAATTTTGTTTTTAGTTTAGACGGAAAAATGTATTTAGAACTTACCTCTTACAGGGTGATGAGGGCAGGGATGAAGGATGTGTTTCTTCACATGCTAGAGATGGGAGAAAGAAAAATAGTTTTAAAACCTACGAAGTTAAACCCAACTTAATATTCTGGTATTTCATATCTTTGGTGGGATTTGATGACAATATTCCCTGAACAATAAAGCAATCTATTTGTCAGTAAAATGTAGCTAATTTTATACTGACAACCATCCTAGCGATACAAAAATTTTTTGATTTCTGTGCAATACTTTATATCTTGGTAATATTCATGAAGAATAATAAGTTGTAAATTCTGAAGTGCAGTAATTTTTTTACCTTATATAATTTTATTTGCTAAGCAGTTAACTTTGAACTATGTGTGTTACACGTATTTACTATCGCTGTGAAAAATTCAGGTGTGATGCTACAAAGAGTTTGAGTTTAACATCATATGTTCCTGACCCTAATTAATGTCTGTTTTAGAGTAATTACATTGAATCAGCTAGTTCAATTTCAGATTATGGCCTAAGGTTCATTTGAATAAGCAGAATATTAAAAGATCTGCAGTGCAGAGTGTAATGAAATGAAGTTACATATGTATTACTGCTGGTCAATTTAAAGGGATAGATGGAGGGTGAGGGCTGGGGTGGTGATGGGACAGGGGTGAGTCTATATGGAGATGTCTGTCTTTATCTGATTCTACAGCTAGGTACTGATTTTGCTTTAGAAGGCTTGCATATTGCTTGCATATGTATTTTGATGTGCTTTGCTATATGCAGCAACACATAAAGAAGTTATTAGGAAAATGTATTAAGAAAAGTGGAATGTGTGCATCTCAATGGGTACAAAAGGTAGGTAACGCGTGCAGCAATATTATGTCCCAATTAGATTCATGGCTTTTACTCTGTCCTTCAGGGAACAACCCATCTTCAGCACCCGAGCTCATGTCTTCCACATTGACCCAAACACTAAGAAGAACTGGGTTCCCACCAGCAAGCATGCTGTTACTGTGTCCTACTTCTATGACAGCACAAGAAATGTCTACAGGATAATCAGTTTGGATGGCTCAAAGGTAAGTTTTATTTTAGAGAATTTGTTTGCTGATTGATTTTTACATTTTTTTTCCAGTTTGATGTCCTTCATGTATCTTCTCAGATGCTTTTGTCATTATTTAAGAGATTACTGATGTGTTTAAAGGGTTATATTGTTTCATTAGATGTTTTAAGTGCTCATTGGAAAATATTATTCTCCATGCATTCATATTTACTTTGATAAATCTGTTGCTGAATTTAAGCAATGACCTTTTATTTAATATTGATCAATCTAAAAGGGCATTCCCTGTGATGTACACTAAAAAGTACAAATAGTGTATGTAAGTCAGCACAGGCAAGCAGCAGGAACAACCACAGACCCACAGCTAAAACACAAAGAATAAAATTATTTTCATTACTTTGACAACCGGGGGATCCCCGAAGCAACACCCGGGCAGAGGCACACAAGCGGGGACGCAGGCACCGCTAAGCTTGGTCCATGCTAGAGGATAAAAGGCCTGCTGTTTACACCTGTTTATCAAGGGTTTGTGCAGGCAGTTTTTACCATCATGCTGTGATCCTCACTGTGCTTCTTTGATCTTCTCTGTACCAAGGCCAGGAGCTCAAGAGTGTCCAATAGGGCACGTCCAAGTCTACCAGACACCTATGTTATCTATACACAGATGCGCTACTTGCCAAATACATGGAGCATAAAAAGGAGTAGGTACAATTTACGTGCTTTTCTACATTGCTGCTCTCCAGACTTTACGCCTTCCCAGCTGCAAGGTCACTTGAGCGTATTTACAATCCTCCTCAACAGTCTTCCGTTCTGATCTCATCCTCCTCGCCAATCTTCCGCTTTTAACCCATTCCTCCCAACATATGGTTATAATAACCTGTTTTCATCTCCACATTCAATGATGTATTGTTATCATTGGCTTCAGCGTTATGGAAGACATCTGTTCAGTGCCTATAATCACTCAGTAAGTCCTTCATTACATCATCTTCCAATTTTTACTGTAGAGAATGTGATGATTCCTTCCTAATAAAGCACTGCATAGTAAGCTTTTATCAGAACTCAGTTGGGTTGTGTTTGGGGGAGGGTTATGCTTTTGTTGTTGTCGTTGTTGTTGTTTTTTTTTTTATTAGGAAAGATAATGTGTTGAGCTTCTGTTGTAAGAAACCTTGTTTAAAATATTAATTTAGAAGACTTGGGAAAGTACTTGAGAGTTCTTTGGTTCTACCCCAAGTGGGTATAAAGACAGTAACTTTACAAACAGCACAACAGAAATATATGCAATAAGGACATTAAAGATATGCAAAGTATAATCAAAAGCTATAATCCTTTGAAGAGACTTTCAATTGCAATTTCTGGAGATGTGTCAGTTCATGATGGTTGGAGCTGAAATACTCTGTATAAGCATAGCAGCACTCACAGATTTCTGTCAGAGATCTCTATATGATAATACTTCAGATGATTGAGACTCTGGTATCAAAGCCTACCCGAAATTTTCAAAGTTTAACTCTTACTTTGTTTCTTCCCTTCCAGCCTTCCTTCAAATGTTTTTTTTGGTTTCATCAAATAATTAAAGTAGCTTTTTCTGTGACTGTTTATTAAAAATAAAAAAGCAACCCCCCCACCCCCCCCAAAAAAAAAACAAAAAACACCAAAAACAACAACAAAAACCCACACAAATTTGGGATTGGGACTAGATACTGTATGAAATCAGGGCTACTATTCATAATGTGTATCACCTAAATTGATCTGCACATTTTACAAAATCCTTCTTATGAAATCCGCTGGGGTTCTTCTGCCTTTGTCTACAGCTGCAACTCTTGCAAAGTGGTTGCTGAGTTGCATTGTCAAGCAGTTGTTCATCTATTTATTTACTCTTTTGTCTTCTGCATTTCCTTTGTATTTACAATGCTATTGGCAAGGTATATTGATAATTCAATCTATCACTTTTATTTACTCTCTCTGCTGCAGTCTTAATGTTTTCATCCAAGCATTATGTATCTAAGATCTAGGATCCCAGTCATGATTAAGACTCATTGTTTTAGTTATCACAACACACCTCAGAAACATGCACAGGTGAATAGCCGGGGGGGGGGACCCATGGAAGAACTGTGTTTTTTTTGGCATAATTCACAGATTTTTATTATTATTATAACTACATGTTTTTAACATCTCTGCATATAAAATGTAATATGTACAAAGGGCTAAATATAAATCTAAAGTATTCTTAAGTTCAGAATGCATTCAGATAATCTCTGGTATATGGCATTCAGCTACAATGCCTTATATTGTCTATTGGTCAGACAGAAGTATTACACGGGCAAAGGAGAAAAAAACTATAATGTAATTCTATGGTTTTGAGTTTTGAAATGAAACTCATTAAAGATGATTTTGTTTTTTTTAAACAGATTTTACATTGCAAATGTCTCAATTTTACATGTTGCCAGCTGCCAAAAACATTTGCTGAACTGTGTTGGCTTTGAAGCTCTCATCACTCGGGGGGGATAAATATATGATCCAAACAGGTTTTATTGAAAGCCTCAGTGCTGATGGGGTTTACAGCACCCTGTGGGTTTGTACATTGCAGAGAATGAAATGCATGTGGCTGCTCAGTTGCAGTGGCTCAGGTTGTTGTCCAATAAAAAGTTCGGATTCGTTACCCGGTATGCAATAAGCTAAACTACACACTAGGTCAAGATATTGTTTATTTCAGAATTGCTTAAGTCTGGGTATTAGGTGGTTTCCCACAAAGCTGGCACACCTAAGGATATTCTGTGCCACTTTTTATACAGTCCCTTATTGATTTTACAATCAATACATTTACATCTTTGTACAATTCCCATAGCCTCCAATTGTTTACAGAATTAGCACACTGCTGACGTGACAGAAGCACTCTGCACATCCTCAGAAAGAAAAGATCCCTTGTTGGGCCATGGTCTCCCAGCCTAGGAGCATGATTTTTACTATTATAATAAGGATAGTTCACAGATAGTTCACATTAGAATACTCTTGTTTTTCAGCCAACTATTCATATTACGTTGATTGGTGAAGTATTCAAAGGCATAAGTCAGGATGTTTTCCTCAAGAATATCAACAGAAGGGTCTTCCTGATTAGCAGTTCCTCAGTTAATCATCCTTTGGACATCTCTAAGGCCTGGGTTATCTTGCCCTTTCCTCAAAGTACATATTTGATCTCTTTCACACAAAACAGAGCTAACTATACACTCGTATCATAATTCCCCTCCTTTGAGACTTATCTAACCTCCTAAAGCTAGATGAGTCTCATCTTTTCATTTCAACATTTGATAATTTTGAGCAACATTTAAATGTACACTCTATTAACACTTAGATACAAACAAGGAAAACTGCTGCTGTAATTAGTAGAACTAAAATTTTCTTTACCCACAACTTTAGATCCAGAAACCAAGATGTCAACCATTGCCAGGCTTCAAAAACCCATATGAAGCTATCAATTCAAACTGGGTGTTCTGGCTCCAGGGATTCAAAAGCACTTCTTGATTTCCTTCACTCCCTGGCTTCCTGACTACGCTCAATCAACAAAAGGCTGTTAATGCTTTTATTCCACTCATTTTCTAACTTAAAGAAACTTATGCCTTTACACAGAAAGTGTATGTATATACATACATATATAAGGTAGACACACTAATAGAGATAAACTTCAATTTATACAGTCTAAGACTATAAATTTATAGTCCATTACCTTTGGTGATTTTCAGCTTTGAAGGCCCTGTTATTTCAGTTTTCCATAGCTGTGGAGGAGCAGCTTTCACGCAGGTATAATGAATCCACAAGTCAATCTGTCTAAGTTTCACAGCAGTATTTGTCATTAACAACACCAGATACGTTCCTTTACACTTTTCAGTTAGGGGGTCTTCCCTCCAGGCTTGCAGGTGTCCTGGTTCCAGTTAGGACAGAGTTAATTTTCCCTCATAGTAGCTGGTAGGGTGCTATGTTTTGGATTAGGATGAGAAGAGCGCTGATAACATGCTGATGTTTTAATTGTTGCAGAGCAGTGTTTACACCAGGCCAAGGACTTTTCGGCTTCTCGCTCTGTCCTGCCAGCGAGCAGGCTGGGGGTGCAGCAGGAGCTGGGAGGGGACAGACCCAGGACAGCTGACCCAAACTGGCCAAAGGGGTATTCCATACCATCTGACGTCATGCTAAACAATATATAGGGGTGGCTGGCCGGGGTGGGGGGCCGGCTGCTCGGGGATAGGCTGGGCATCGGTCAGCGGGTGGTGAGCAATTGCATTGTGCATCACTTGTTTTCTTACACATTATTATTATTAATACTATTATCATTATCACTATTATTATTATTATTGTTATTATTATATTCCTGTCTTAATAAACTGTCTTTATCTCAACTCACCGGCTTCACTTTCCCGTTTCTCTCCCCCATCCCAGAGAGGGAGGGGGGAGGGTGAGCGAACGGCTGTGTGGTGTTTAGCCGCCGGCCGGGTTAAACCACAACAGCCCTTTTGGCGCCCAACGTGGGGCTCGAAGGGTTGAGATATCGACAAATTTGACCAGAGTGTGTTAAACTAAAATTGGTATAAGTATTAGACCTGCTTAATAGTTGCTAGTCACGATGTTGATTGCCTTAATCTCCAGTCTGCTGTACCTGTATTCCAAATTGAGTTTTATAGCGCGTTACTTTCTGTATGTGCTCCCTGTTGCACTGTTTATCCTTTCCGGGCCCTGGTTGTTATGGTACTGTGCGGTGTAACAATGGCTTATGAAATGATGAGATTTCTGGTCATGACTCTAACCTGGTATTTGTACTCAGCACTGACGTCGACTCTATACTTTGGAACCCATATCTCGGAAACTATTAGCAATTACACGTATTGCCTGTTTTCGTTAGGGAGCCAATCTGTGAAGGGGACAGGGGAAGACATGTTTCCCTACCTGTTCACTCTCCCTTTCTCCTTCACCACCACCCTCTTATCCCCCGAGTTAGTTACGGTGGTTCTCCGAGATGTTGAATATCCTTGGGATACTCAGACCAGCCTGCTCTTGTTGTTATGTCTCCTGAATGCGCTTCAGGTTTTGTTGAGGGTTAAACAACTACTTAGGAATCTCATCCGGAGATCTGTCTTGAGGCGGGATAGTTGCGAGTGGCAGGGAGTGTGGGAGGATATGGGCAGGTTTCTAGAGCAGTGGTCACCTCCAGTGTTTTGGACATTCACCCCTGAACAACTGCAAAATCCTAAAAAGCTGGCAGAATGCTTGAAAAAAAGGTGTCATGACTCTGGCAGTTCCAAAGTGACACAAATCACTGTGGCGTGCTGGGGTCTGGCTTGTGCCTATCGAGCTGCAATTGATGCTACTAGCAACCTAGCTCCAGCTCCAGCTCCTGCAGCCACTCCAGTTCCAGCTCCTGCAGCCGCTCCAGCCCCTGCAGCTGCTCCAGCTCCAGCTCCAGCTCCTGCAGCCGCTCCGGCCCCTGCAGCTGCTCCAGCTCCAGCTCCTGCAGCCGCTCCAGTTCCAGCTCCTGCAGCCGCTCCAGCTCCTGCAGCCGCTCCAGCTCCTGCAGCCGCTCCAGCTCCTGCACCCGCTCCAGCTCCAGCTCCTGCAGCCGCTCCAGCTCCTGCAGCCGCTCCAGCTCCTGCAGCCACTCCAGCTCCAGCTCCTGCAGCCGCTCCAGCTCCAGCTCCTGCAGCCGCTCCAGCTCCTGCAGCCGCTCCGGCTCCTGCAGCCGCTCCAGCTCCAGCCCCTGCAGCCGCTCCAGCTCCTGCAGCCGCTCCAGTTCCAGCCCCTGCAGCCGCTCCAGCTCCAGCTCCAGCTCCTGCAGCCGCTCCAGCCCCTGGAGCTGCTCCAGCTCCAGCTCCTGCAGCCGCTCCAGCCCCTGCAGCTGCTCCAGCTCCAGCTCCTGCAGCCACTCCAGCTCCTGCAGCCACTCCAGCCCCTGCAGCAGCTCCAGCTCCTGCAGCTGCTCCCACTCCTGTGTCTGGGTTAGAGAAACGAGCTGTAGCATTGCAAGTTGCCCCTGTAGACAAGGTGAAAAAATGGTATAGAGGCGCAGGTCGTTTAGAACGCAGACAGTCTTCTGCTAAGTCTGGGCATAGTGAAGACGAGGCTGGGCCATCAAAGGTGCAGGAGACTGAAGATGAGGATGAGGATGTCGAAAAATCAACAGTAACTACCCGGACTCTATACCAGCGTGAGCTACGAGATGTGCGAAAAGATTTTGGTCGCTGTATAGGCGAGCAGCTTGTCACCTGGCTGCTCCGGTGCTGGGACACGGGAGCCAATTATGTGGAATTAGAGGGCAAGGAAGCCAGGCGGCTGGGATCCCTTGCTAGGGACGCGTGCATTGACAAAGCAATTGGAGATGGAGCACGATCTCGCAGCCTCTGGAGGCGTCTCCTGTCAGCTGTGCAGGAAAGGTATCCCTTCAAGGAAGAACTTGTATGTCTACCAGGCAAATGGACCACCATGGAGAAGGGAATTCAGTACCTGAGGGAATTGGCCGTACGGGAAGTAATTTATAAGGACCTAGACGACGCACAAACATCCGCAGATCCAGATGCAGTCCGGTGTACACTACCCATGTGGCGGAAGTTTGTACAGAGTGCACCATCATCATATGCCAGCTCATTGGCAATACTAGCCTGGAAAGCGGAGGAGATACCCCCAGTGAATGAAGTGACTAAAATACTCTGGCAGTACAAAGGAAATCTCTCCTCTTCCCTACAGGCCTGTGTCTCAGCTGTGGAGAAACTCTCTGAAGAGGTCCACCAACTTAAAGAGAATTTATCTTCCCCTCCACCTGAACGAACCAGTGTCCACCAGCTAAAAGAGAATGCTTTGGAGAAACTTTCTGAAAAGATCCACCAACTTGAAGAAAGATTATCTTCCCCTTCACCTGAACGAACCAGTGTCCACCAGCTAAAAGAGAATACTTTGGAGAAACTTTCTGAAAAGATCCACCAACTTGAAGAGAGATTATTTTCCTCCCCACCTGTACAAACCAGTGTCTCAGCTATTAGGGGTAAACGTTCATCCATGCAAGGAAGACAATATGGTGGGCACACACACCGCGCCACCCTGTGGTTTTACCTACGTGACCATGGAGAGGACATGAGAAAATGGGATGGAAAATCTACTGCGACCCTAGAGGCACGGGTACGTGAATTGCAAAAGAAAACAATTGGGAAAAAGGGGTTCTCTGAAAAGTTTGCTGCTCCAACTTCCAGCAGGCAGTCCTTTAGACACAGAAACGAAGATTCTGACCAGGACTAGAGGGGCCCTGCCTCCAGCCAGGGGGAGGAAAGGGACAATCGAGTTTATTGGACTGTGTGGATTCGATGGCCTGGCACGTCAGACGCACAGAAGTATAAGGCTTTGGTAGACACCGGTGCACAATGTACTCTAATGCCATCAAGCTATAAAGGGCCAGAGCCCATCAGTATTTATGGTGTGACGGGGGGATCCCAGCAGTTAACTGTATTGGAGGCTGAAGTGAGTCTAACCGGTAATGAGTGGCAAAAGCACCGTATTGTGACTGGCCCAGATGCTCCGTGCATCCTTGGCATAGACTATCTTAGAAGAGGATATTTCAAGGACCCAAAAGGGTTCCGCTGGGCTTTTGGCATAGCTGCCTTGGAGACAGAGGACATTAAACAGTTGTCTACCTTGCCTGGTCTCTCAGAGGACCCTTCTGTTGTGGGGTTGCTGAGGGTTGAAGAACAGCAAGTGCCAATAATCGCTACCACAACTGTGCACCGGCGGCAATATCGCACCAACCGAGACTCCCTGATTCCCATCCATAAGCTAATTCGTCAACTGGAGAGCCAAGGAGTGATCAGCAAGACTCATTCACCTTTTAATAGTCCCATATGGCCAGTGCGAAAGTCTAATGGTGAGTGGAGACTAACAGTGGACTATCGTGGCCTGAACGAAGTCACGCCACCACTGAGTGCTGCAGTGCCGGACATGCTAGAACTCCAGTATGAACTGGAATCAAAGGCAGCCAAGTGGTATGCCACAATTGATATCGCTAATGCATTTTTCTCCATCCCTCTAGCAGCAGAGTGCAGGCCACAGTTTGCTTTCACTTGGAGGGGAGTCCAATATACTTGGAATCGGCTGCCCCAGGGGTGGAAACACAGCCCTACCATTTGCCATGGACTGATCCAGTCTGCGCTGGAGCAGGGGGAAGCTCCTGAACACCTGCAGTACATCGATGACATCATTGTGTGGGGTGACACAGCACAGGAAGTTTTCGAGAAAGGGAAGAAAATAGTCCAAATCCTTCTGAAGGCCGGTTTTGCCATAAAACAGAATAAAGTTAAAGGACCTGCACGAGAGATCCAGTTTTTAGGAATAAAATGGCAAGATGGACGTCGTCAAATCCCAATGGATGTGATCAACAAGATAACAGCTATGTCTCCACCAACTAGCAAAAAAGAAACACAAACTTTCCTAGGTGTCGTGGGGTTTTGGAGAATGCATATTCCAAATTACAGTCTGATTGTAAACCCGCTCTACCAAGTAACCCGTAAGAAGAATGCTTTTGAATGGGGCCCTGAGCAACGACAAGCCTTTGAACAAATTAAGCAGGAAATAGTTCATGCAGTAGCCCTCGGGCCAGTCCGAACAGGACCAGATGTAAAGAATGTGCTCTACACCGCAGCCGGGGAGAATGGTCCCACCTGGAGCCTCTGGCAGAAAGAACCTGGGGAAACTCGAGGTCGACCCCTGGGGTTTTGGAGTCGGGGATACAGAGGATCTGAGGCCCGCTATACTCCAACGGAAAAGGAGATATTGGCAGCATATGAAGGAGTTCGATCTGCTCCGGAAGTGGTCGGTACTGAAGCGCAGCTCCTCCTGGCACCCCGACTGCCGGTACTAGGCTGGATGTTCAAAGGAAGGGTCCCCTCTACGCATCATGCAACTGATGCTACATGGAGCAAGTGGGTTGCACTGATTACTCAGCGGGCTCGAATAGGAAACCCCAGTCGCCCAGGAATCTTGGAGGTGATTATGGACTGGCCAGAAGGCAAATACTTTGGGATATCATCAGAGGAGGAGGTGGTTCGTGCTGAAGAAGCCCCCCTGTACAACAAGCTACTGGAAAATGAGAAGAAATATGCCTTGTTCACTGACGGGTCCTGTCGTATTGTGGGAAAGCATCGGAGATGGAAAGCTGCTGTATGGAGTCCTACACGACGAGTTGCAGAAGCTGCTGAGGGAGAAGGTGAATCGAGTCAGTTTGCAGAAGTGAAAGCCATTCAGCTGGCTTTAGATATTGCTGAACGAGAAAAGTGGCCAGTTCTCTATCTCTATACTGATTCATGGATGGTAGCAAATGCCCTGTGGGGGTGGTTACAGCAATGGAAGCAGAACAACTGGGAGCGCAGGGGCAAGCCCATCTGGGCTGCGGCATTGTGGCAAGATATTGCTGCCCGGGTAGAGAACCTGGTTGTAAAGGTACGCCACGAAGATGCTCATGTGCCCAAGAATCGGGCTACTGAAGAACATCAAAACAACCAGCAGGTGGATCAGGCTGCTAAGATTGAAGTGGCTCAGGTGGACCTGGACTGGCAACATAAAGGTGAATTATCTATAGCCCGATGGGCCCATGACACCTCAGGCCATCAAGGTAGAGATGCAACCTACAGATGGGCTCGTGATCGAGGGGTGGACCTGACCATGGACACTATAGCACAGGTTATTCATGACTGGGAAACATGTGCTGCAATCAAGCAAGCCAAGCAGTGAAAGCCTCTTTGGTATGGAGGACGATGGCTGAAATATAAATATGGAGAGGCCTGGCAGATTGATTACATCACACTCCCTCAAACCCGCAACGGCAAGCGCCATGTACTTACAATGGTGGAAGCAACCACCGGATGGCTGGAAACATATCCGGTGCCCCATGCCACCGCCCGGAACACTATCCTGGGCCTTGAAAAGCAAGTCCTATGGCGACATGGCACCCCAGAGAGAATTGAGTCAGACAACGGGACTCATTTCCGAAACAACCTTAGAGACACTTGGGCCAAAGAACATGGTATTGAGTGGGTGTATCACATCCCCTATCATGCACCAGCCTCTGGAAAAGTTGACCGATACAATGGACTGTTGAAGACTACACTGAAAGCAATGGGTGCTGGGACATTCAAAAATTGGGATACACATTTGGCAAAGGCCACCTGGTTAGTCAATACCAGGGGATCTGCCAACCGAGCTGGACCTGCCCAATCAAACCTGTTACGCACTGTAGAAGGGGATAAAGTTCCTGTAGTGCACGTAAGAAACATGCTGGGTAGAACAGTCTGGGCTACTCCTGCCTCAGGAAAAGGCAAACCCATTCGTGGAATTGCTTTTGCTCAGGGACCTGGATGCACTTGGTGGGTAATGCAAAAGAATGGGGAGGTCCGGTGTGTACCTCAAGGGGATTTGATACTGGGTGAGAATAGCCCATGAGTTGAATTGTAGTATGTTAATTATTATATAATACTGTATGTCATCACTACCATGATTGCTATATATCATAGATGAAAATGGTGATTAATTAGAATGTATTGGAAAGAGTGTAACCTAAGCATGACATAAATGGTATGGAATAAGGGGTGGATATCTGTCCTGGTTCCAGTTAGGACAGAGTTAATTTTCCCTCATAGTAGCTGGTAGGGTGCTATGTTTTGGATTAGGATGAGAAGAGCGCTGATAACATGCTGATGTTTTAATTGTTGCAGAGCAGTGTTTACACCAGGCCAAGGACTTTTCGGCTTCTCGCTCTGTCCTGCCAGCGAGCAGGCTGGGGGTGCAGCAGGAGCTGGGAGGGGACAGACCCAGGACAGCTGACCCAAACTGGCCAAAGGGGTATTCCATACCATCTGACGTCATGCTAAACAATATATAGGGGTGGCTGGCCGGGGTGGGGGGCCGGCTGCTCGGGGATAGGCTGGGCATCGGTCAGCGGGTGGTGAGCAATTGCATTGTGCATCACTTGTTTTCTTACACATTATTATTATTAATACTATTATCATTATCACTATTATTATTATTATTGTTATTATTATATTCCTGTCTTAATAAACTGTCTTTATCTCAACTCACAGGCTTCACTTTCCCGTTTCTCTCCCCCATCCCAGAGAGGGAGGGGGGAGGGTGAGTGAACGGCTGTTTGGTGTTTAGCTGCCAGCCGGGTTAAACCACAACAGCAGGTAAACTCGATCTCCAGGAGAAAGGGAGTGAACCAGTGCATCCACCGGAATCAGCGCCCTTAATAGTATGTATCTATGGATGAGACCCAAAGTTTTTGCTGAAGACAAATGGAAAACTGTAAGTGTTTGATTCCCAGTTACATCCATCTGATCAGGTTTCCCAATCAACTTTATAGTGTAGGGTTTCCCATACAATATTTCAAATGGGCTTATATTTGAGACCTGGGAGTTATCCGGACTCTAAGTAAAACTACTGGGAAAACCTCTGTCCACTTTAGCTGGGTTTCCTGGCACAACTTTCTTATTTGGCCTTTCAGCGCTTGGTTCATCCTTTCTACCTCACCACAAGATTATGGCCTCCATGGGGGTTTGCTGCCACAAAGTGAGGCCCCCTGTCAAGCCCCCTATCAGGTACTCCAAATCACAGAATCATAGAATGGCTCGTGCTGTAAGGGACCTTTAAAGACCATCTAGTTCCACCTCCCCTGCCATGAGCAGGGATCCCACCAACTAGATCAGGTGCCCCAGGGCCTCATCTAACCTGGTCTTGAACACCTCCACAGATGGGGCATCCACAACCTCTCTGGGAAACCTGTTCCACTGCCTCACCACCCTCACAGTGAAAAATTTCCTCCTAACATCTAATCTGAGTCTCCCCTCTTTTAGCTTAAAACCATCCCCCCTTGTCCTGTCATTATCTGACTGAGCAAAAAGTTGCCCTCCATCTTTTTTACAAGCCCCCTTTAAGTACTGAAAAGCTGCAATGAGGTCTCCACGGAGCCTTCTCTTCTCCAGGGTGAACAACCGCAGCTAGCTCTCTCAGCCTTTCTTCATAGGAGAGGTGCTCCAGCCTCTTGATCATATTTGTGGTCCTCCTCTGGACCTGTTCTAACTGATCAATACCCATCTTTTCCTGGGGGCTCCAGACCTGGACGCAGTACTCCAAGTGGGGCCTCACAAGGGCAGAGGAGAGGGGGACAATCACCTCCCTTGAACTGCTGGCCACGCCTCTTTTGATGCAGCCCAGGATGCAGTTTGCCTTCTGGGCTGCAAGAGCTCACTGCTGGCTCATGTCAAGCTCTTTGTCCACCAGAACCCCCAAGATCTTCTCTGCAGGGCTGCTCCCAATGAGTTCTTCTCCCAGTCTGTACTCCTGTTTGGGATTGCCCTGACCCAGGTGCAGCATCTTGCATGTAGACTTTCTGAGCCTCATTAGCTTCACATGGGCCCACTTCTCAGACTTTTCCAGGTCCCTTTGGATGGCATCCCTTCCTTCTCTTGTATCAACTGCACCACTCAGCTTGGTGTCATCTGCAAACTTGCTGAGGATGCACTTGATCCCACTATGTTGTTAATAATGATATTAGACAATACCAGTCCCAAGATGGACACCTGAGGGATACCACTCATCACTAGCCACCACCTGGACCCCCTTGACCACAACTCTCTGTGTGTGGACATCCAGCCAATTCCTTATCTACTTCAAATACACATCGCTCCAATTTGGAGACCAGGATGTCATGTGGGACTGTGTCAAAGGCCTTACAGAAGTCCAGGTAGATGACATCGGTTGGTCTTCCCTTATTGACTGATGCAGTCACTCCATCACAGAAGGCCACAAGATTGGTCAGGCACGATTTGCCCTTGGTGAAGCCGTGCTGGCTGTCTCGGATCACCTCTTTGATTTTCATGTGCCCTGACATTGCTTCCAGGAGGATCTGTTCCATGATCTTCCCAGGAACAGAGGTGAGGCTCACCTGTCTGTAGCTCTCCAGGTCTTCCTTTCTGCCCTTTTTAAGAATGGGAGTGATGTTTCCCTTTTTCCAGTCACCAGGGACTTCACCTGACTGCCAGGACTTTTCAAATATTATGGAGAGAGGCTTGGGAACTACATCAGCCACTTCCCTCAGGACACTGGGATGCATGTCATCAGGCCCCGTAGACTTGTACCTGTTCAGTTTCATTATGTGGTCTCGAACCTGCTCTTTTCTTACACTGGGAGGGACTTTGCTCCCACAGCCCCTGACTAGAGGTTCAGGGACTCAAGAGACGTTGGAAGCCTGACTGCCAGTGAAGACTGAAGCAAAGACGTTGTTGAGTACCACAGCCTTCTCCATGTCTGTGGTTACTAGATCACCTTTCTCGTTTATCAGAGGGGGTACACTCTCCTTGGCCTTTCCTTTCTGGCCAATGTACCTATGGAATCTCTTCTTGTTATTTTTTGCATCCATTACCAATTTTAGTTTCATATGTGGCTTAGCTTTCCTTATCTTATCTCTGCACATACAGATGGCATCCCTGTACCCTTCCCAGGACATATGTCCCTGCTTCCACTGGAATCTTGGGATTTTTTCTTTCAGTAGATACTGTACTACTTTCAGTAGATACTGTCCAGAGATGGGCTACAAAGATGGTGAAGAGCCTAGAGAGGAAGATATACGAGGAGCGGCTGAGGTAACTTGTTTTGTTCAGCCTGGAAAAGAGGAGGTTGAGGAGAGACCTCATCGCGGTCTACAGCTTCCTCATGAGGGGGAGTGGAGGGGCAGGCGCCAATCTTTTCTCTTTAGTGACCAGCAACAGGACCCGAGGGAATGAAGTCAAGCTGTGACAGGGGAGGTTCAGGCTGGATATCAGGAAAAGGCTCTTCACCGAGAGGGTGATCACACATTGGAACAGGCTCCCCAGGGATGTAGTCATGACACCAAGCCTGTAGAATTTTCAGAAGCCTTTGGACTATGCTCTCAGTCATATGGTTTGAGTTTTTGGGTAGACCTGTGTGGAGCCAGGAGTTGGACTCAATGATCCTTGTGGGTCCCTTCCAACTTGGGATATTCTATGATTTTTATGATTTACTTCTCTGATTTAATTGGTTCAACACAAGAAAGCTTTGGACCAATGTCCTGGTTTCAGTTAGGACAGAGTTAAGTTTCCTCCTAGTAGCTGGTAGGGTGCTATGTTTTGGATTAGGCCACCTGGTTAGTCAATACCAGGGGATCTGCCAACCGAGCTGGACCTGCCCAATCAAACCTGTTACGCACTGTAGAAGGGGATAAAGTTCCTGTAGTGCACGTAAGAAACATGCTGGGTAAAACAGTCTGGGCTACTCCTGCCTCAGGAAAAGGCAAACCCATTCGTGGAATTGCTTTTGCTCAGGGACCTGGATGTACTTGGTGGGTAATACAAAAGAATGGGGAGGTCCGGTGTGTACCTCAAGGGGATTTGATACTGGGTGAGAATAGCCCATGAGTTGAATTGTAGTATGTTAATTATTATATAATACTGTATGTCATCACTACCATGATTGCTATATATCATAGATGAAAATGGTGATTAATTAGAATGTATTGGAAAGAGTGTAACCTGAGCATGACATAAATGGTATGGAATAAGGGGTGGATATCTGTCCTGGTTCCAGTTAGGACAGAGTTAATTTTCCCTCATAGTAGCTGGTAGGGTGCTATGTTTTGGATTAGGATGAGAAGAGCGCTGATAACATGCTGATGTTTTAATTGTTGCAGAGCAGTGTTTACACCAGGCCAAGGACTTTTCGGCTTCTCGCTCTGTCCTGCCAGCGAGCAGGCTGGGGGTGCAGCAGGAGCTGGGAGGGGACAGACCCAGGACAGCTGACCCAAACTGGCCAAAGGGGTATTCCATACCATCTGACGTCATGCTAAACAATATATAGGGGTGGCTAGTCGGGGTGGGGGGCCAGCCGCTCAGGGATAGGCTGGGCATCGGTCAGCGGGTGGTGAGCAATTGCATTGTGCATCACTTGTTTCATACACATTAGTATTAGTAGTACTATTATTATTATTATTGTTATTATTATTTTCCTGTCTTAATAAACTGTCTTTATCTCAACTCACAGGCTTCACTTTTCCCATTTCTCTCCCCCATCCCAGAGAGGGAGGGGGGAGGGTGAGCGAACGGCTGTGTGGTGTTTAGCTGCCAGCCGGGTTAAACCACAACAACCAACCAGAAAAGATATCCACAAATAAAAGGAGATATCTATATTGATTACACCTGGATAACTCAGAAAAATCGATTTGCCAGTAGTCACCAGGAATCATTCTTTTTCACCTCGACAGGAGGAACTTTTATCTGTATTTTAGGATTGTTAAGACAAAGCTCAATTTTAAAAATTTTTTTTTTTTCAATTAGTAACATCCACGCTCCAGTAGCATACCTCCTGACATTATCTACTAGAGCTTCAGCTCCCACCTAGTTTTACTGGTTCCGCTGATTTCGCTCTCCCGAGTTTCACAGTTGCCCATGCAAATGGTACTACTTCATCCTTGATCGCAGTCCGTACTTGATTCTATTAATCTCCCGAAGTATCTTCAAAGTTTTCCTGTAGCAAATATGCTTGTGCCTGCCAGGCATTATTTTCAGGAATATGTACTTGGATTTTTCCTTTCTCAAAGGTTATCGGGCACCCAGTTTATTTAATAGGTCTCGTCCTAACAGAGGCAAAGGACATTCCATCAAGTATAAAAATTCATGAGTCAATACTAATTTTCCAATTTCACATTTAATTGGTTGCAAAAAGGGTTTAACCTCTCGCTTTCCCATGGCCCCAATCACTAGCATAGAGAATTTACTCAGTGGTCCCTTGCAACTGTTTACTACCAAATAAGTGGTTCTTGTATCTACTAAAAATATTATAATCTCATTCCCCACCTTTACTGGAGCCAGGGGCTCTGCTGGGGCCATAGATGATTCTACCCCGGTCCCCTTCAGTTCGAGTCTTCCATGCCAGTCATTAACAAGCCCACTTCAGGAACATTTGTTAATTTTGGCTCTTTGGATTAGTGCACTTTTGGACATTCGTTCCTCCAGTGCCCCTCTTCCCAAAAATATGCACACTGATTTAATCCCAATGAATAAGATGGGTGAGGGGGAGATATTATATATCTCCCTCATCCTCTTCCTATGCCTTGATTTCCCATCATCCTGCCTCTTCCTCCTTTTTGAAATCTTTTACTACGTGACAACATTTGGGCTTGAACCATAGCTGTTGCAAGCAAACTTCCTCGCATTTTTGCATTCTTCGGTTTCTCTTTTTATCTTTCCTTCTTCTCTACTTCATCTTGATTATTATATACCTCATTAGCTATCTCAATTAATTGGGAAACAAACATTCCTGAAACTCCCTCTAACTCTCTGCAACTTCTTCCAAATATAAGGGGCTGATTGTGCCATAAACAGCATATTAAAAATGTTTTTTTATTTGCCTCATCATCAGAATTTAAATCTGTCCATTTCCTAGCTACTTCACATAATCTTTCATAAAATGCTGATGGGTCCTCATTAGGACCCTGAGTTACTTGATATAATTTAGAAATATTCTTAGGCTTCAGTACTCCATGCTTACTTCCATACAAAATTAACTGATGATTTATTATTTTTTTTACAAGCATTTTACCTCCGTCTGTATTTGGATCCCAAGGAGGTTCTTGTTCTGGCATTAACCTCTCCGTCCCTTCCCTGACATTAATTCTCCTGTTTTCCTGCCTTCTTTAACACCAAACGTCTCTCTTCTGACATTCAACAAAACATGCATGTCTTTCCAGTCAGGACTGTGATTAAGCACAATCATTTGAAATACTCAGTTCATTTCTCAGGATTTTATTGGAAGGACACAGCTGACTCTTTCCAATTTATTAAGCCAGAAGATGAAAATGTACTTCTACAAAAAACGGTAATCCCTGGAGTCCTACCTCTTCCTGAAGTGGGGACTGAATTGCTACCGGATTTCATGCCTTCATTCTCCCCGTGACTGGACTAAATCCTACTTCCCCCCTAAAGCCTTTACTTCCCTGCCTTTCATCTACAATACTTCCTCGATCTGAATCTTTTTCATTGTGTACCAAAAGCTGGACATCTTCTTTTTCACCATGTTCAGTCAGCTCCAGGGCAGACGTGTTCTGCAGTGGAGCAGGGGATCGAGGCGGGCAGGGCTTTTTTCCTGCATAGAGGCTACTCGAGGCAACCGAGGGAGCAGCTAGGACACGGCAGCCCTCGCGAGGGCAGCTGACCAGGCGCTTGCGAAGCCAGCAGCGCCCCCTCCTCTGCCGTACAAAGGCGGCCCCTAGGGAGGGAAAGCGACCAGGAGCGCGGTGAACAGGATGGGCGAACAAAAACAGGACGGGTGTAGCGTGGCAGTTTGCGCGGCAGTTCGTGCAGGCAGGGTGAGCAGGGAGGGCGCTCTCACCGCTTGTTTTCCAACGGTGGTTGTAACCTGCTTGTGAAGAGTCCAGCCATGGTATCCACCCGACAGAAAGCCGTGGCCTCTGCATCCCTTGTGGCCTCTCCAGCCACAGCTACCGATGTGGCTACCCAGACACAGGTCTCGGGGAAACACGCAGCCATCCAGGTCTTGGGCTGCTGGGTGTGCCTGAGTCTTCTGTCAGTGTCTGACAGCAGCAGTGGGTATGCCTGTGGGAGGTGTGCCCAGGTTGAAGAATTGCTCAGCCTGCTGGCAGAGCTTTGGGAGGAGGTGAGTAGGCTGAGGAGCATCAGGGAGTTAGAGAGGGAAATTGACTCTACCCTCTCTGAGACAGACTCATGAGCCAGCCACTACACAAAAGACAAAGGTTCCCCCAACCCACCAGGCAGTAGGAGGGGACCTAGGACAAGAGGGGGAATGGAAGCAGGTTTCTGCTTGAGGCGGTAGGCGAGCACTTTCCCTGCCTACCTCACCTTCCCAGCTACCTTTACGCAACAGGTATGAGGCTCTAGAACTTGACAGTCAAGCAAACAATGATGCAGACAAAAGCCCATAACAATTGGAAGGGGTGCCTAAGGCTAGGTAACCTACCCCCTGCATCACTACATCCTCTATCAAGAAGGAAAGGAGAGTTATCGTCATAGGGGACTCCCTTCTGACAGGGACAGTGGGCCTGATTTGCCGTCTGGACCCAACCCACAGGGAAGTCTGCTGCCTCCCTGGGGCTCGTGTAAGAGACATTGCCAGGAAAGTCACTCAGCTGGTATGGCCCACTGACTACTATCCGTTACTGTTTTTTCAAGCTGGTAATGACAAGGTAGCAAGGAAAAGTCCAAGGGTGATCAAAAGGGACTTTAGGGCTTTGGGGCGACTGGTTAAAGGATTAGGGGCACAGGTCATGTCCTTCCTGTAGCAGGAATCAACATCAACAGGCAGACTCGGCTCATCAATATGTGGCTCTGAGACTGCTGCCGTGGGCAGAACTTCGGGTTTCTTGATCACGGGAAGGTCTACGTGGTACCAGGTCTGCTGGCACCAGGTGGGATGCACCTCTCTCAGAGGGGGAAAAGGATTTTTGCCCAGGAGTTAGCAGGGCTGATAGATAGGGATTTAAACTAGAGTCGAAGGGGGAAAGAGAGAAAACCAGGCCCGCCGGTGATAAGCTATGGGATGGCATGCCAGAGTCAGAGGGACTGTGTGCTAGTGAGGTCCTTCAGTTTGCTCCACAAGGTGCTGCATACAATGAGGCGCATTTGAAGTGCTTCTACACAAACACACGCAGCATGAGGAATAAACTGGATGAGATAGAAATCTTGGCCCAGTCCCACAGCTACATCATCGGCATAAGCAAAACCTGGTGGGATGGGTCCTGTGACTGACTGTTGTGTTGCAATAGATGGTTGCAGGATCCTCAGGAGGGACAGGCAGGGCAGGCGAGGCGGTGGGGTGGCAATGTATGTAAAGGAGGGACTGGGCTGTGTGGAGCTTGCAGTTGGTGATGGCAAAGTTGAGAGCCTCTGGGTAAGGATTAAGGGACAAACAAATAAAGGGGATGTCGTTGTGGGAGTCTATTACAGACCACCCGGCCAGGATGAAGACACCAATGAATTATTCTCTGAGGAACTAAGAAATATCTCAAGATCAACTGCCCTTGTCCTTATGGAGGACTTCAACTTGCCAGGTGTTAACTCTCAATATCACATGGCCGACACAAGCAGGTCCAGGAGGTTCATAAAGCACCTCGATGATAACGTCTTGGTGCAGGTGCTAAGGGAGCCAACTAGGAAAGGTGCCCTCCTAGATCTGTTGCTTGAGAACAGAGTCTTGTGGGGGACGTGGCAATTGGCAGCCGTCTTGGTCATAGTGACCATGAAGCAGTTGAGTTTAAAATATTTGGTGACAGGAGGAAAACTGCCACCAACACTTCAGCCCTAGCTATGGGGAGAGCAGACCTCAGGCTGCTCACGGAACTAGTTAGTAAGGTCCCCTGGGAAGCTGCTTCTGAAGGAGCTGGTGTCCATCAGTTCTGGTCATTCTTTAAGCACTGCCTCCTAAAAGCACAGGATCAGGCAATTCCAAAATATCGGAAGTCAAGCAGGCGGGGCAAAAGGCTGGCTTGGCTTCTTCTGGAGCTTAGGCAGAAAAAGAAAGCATATGGCTGCTGGAAGCAGGGTCAGGTAACGTGGAAGGACTACAAGGACACTGTTTGCCTTTGTAGGGAGAAAATTTGTGCAGCCAAAGCCCAACTAGAATTGAAGCTGGTCAGGTCTCTGGGAGAAAATAAAAAGGGCTTTTTAAAATAGGTGAACAGAAAAAGGAGGACCAGAGAAAACATACGTCCACTACTTGATGGGGATGGTCACCTCACAGACAAGGACATAGGCAAAGCGGAGACGTTTAATGCCTTCTTTGCCTCTGTCTTCAACACTGATGATGGGCTTCGGGACCCAGGGTGCCCTGAGCTGGAGGACCATGACGGTGGGAATGATAAACTCCCAACCGACCCTGAACATGTACGGGATTTGCTGCTCCACCTGGATCCATACAAGTCCATGGGTTTGGATAGGATTCATCCCAGGGTGCTTGGAGAGCTGGCTAATGTCACTGTGGGACCTCTCTCAATTATTTTTCAACGATCTTGGGAATCTGGAGAGGTCCCAGTTGACTGGAGGCTGGCAAATTTTCTACCAATTTTCAAGAAGGGCAAGAAAGAAGACCCTGGCAACTACAGGCCTGTCAGTCTCACGTCAGTGCCTGGTAAAATTATGGAGAAGGTTATCCTGGGAGTTATTGAAGTGCACCTGGGGGACAATGCAGTCATAGGTCACGGCCAACATGGGTTCATGAGGGGTAGGTCCTGTTTAACAAATTTGATTTCCTTTTATGATAAGATCACCCATCTAGTTGATCAAGGGAAACCAGCTGATGTGATCTTTTTGGACTTCAGCAAGGCTTTTGACACAGTTTCCCATAGGATCCTACTGGACAAAATGTCCAGCATACAGCTAGACGAAAACATAATACGATGGGTGAACAATTGGCTGACGAGTAGGGCTCAAAGGGTTATGGTAAATAGGGACACATCAGGCTAGCGGCCAGTCACAAGTGGGGTCCCCCAGGGCTCCATTTTAGGGCCAGTTCTTTTCTATGTTTTTATAAACAATTTGGATGTAGGACTTGAAGGTGTTTTGAGCAAATTTTCTGACTATACTAAACTGGGAGGAGTTATTGACTCTGTTGAGGGTGGAAAGGCCTTGCAGAGAGATCTGGACAGACTGGAGAGCTGGGCGATCACCAACAGCATGAAGTTTAACAAGAGCAAGTGCGGGGTCCTGCACCTGGGACGGGGCAACCCTGGCTATATGTACAGACTGGGAGACAAGACCCTGGTTCTGGTAGTGGAGGCCTGCAGGGGTGGTCTCTGTGAGAAGAAACCAGCAGCTGCCCCATGTTAGATAAGGGTCAGTTTCATCCGGCTCCAAAGGGTCCCACCGCTGCCCAGAGCCGAGCCATGAGCAGTGCTGTTTGTGCCTCTTTGAGGCATCAACCCTTCGTGCCCCATGTTGGGCGCCAAAAATACTGTAGTGGTTTAACCCATCCAGCAGATAAGCACCACACAGCTATTCGCTCAACTCCCCCCTCCCTCTCTGGGATGGGGGAGAAAATCAGAAAAAAGAAATGAAAGCCTGTGGCTTGAGATAAAGACAGTTTATTAGGACAGAAAAGAAAGGAAAATAATAATAATAATAATAATGATAATAGTACTACTAATAATGTGTACGAAACAAGTGATGCACAATGCAATTGCTCACCACCTGCTGACCAATGCCCAGCCTATCCTTGAGCAGCCGGTTTCCCCACCCCGGCCAGCCACCCCTATATATTGTTTAGCATGATGTCAGATGGTATGGAATACCCCTTTGGCCAGTTTGGGTCAGCTGTCCTGGGTCTGTCCCCTCCCAGCTCCTGCTGCACGCCCACCAGGCAACCATTGCATGCAATATTGCTTCAGTTTTCCTTTTGTTAGGGGATCCCCACCAAACTTATTCCAGTTCTTAAGGGTGTATCCTAAAAGTGAACAAGGGGTTGGTTTGGAGTAAGGACTGTTACCAGGGCAACTTTTATTAGGTCTAGTCACTGTTCCATAATCTGGATTGTAAGAATGTAGACTAGCATTATCTATTGTCTAGAATATCCTGTAGTATTAGGAACTGGATGTGGTAATCTACATGCTCCGGGGGACTCAGCCAAACTGGCAAGAAATAGGGAAGCACTGATGCCCTGATGATAAACTTGCCTCATCATAATACTAAAAAACACACCCACGGGTCAATACAACCCTAGCTCAGATGAGGCCCCTTCCCATGAGCATGCGTAAATTTTCTAGATTAGATTGTGCAACTATATGTAAATCACTAACCAGTTAGAATGTAGCGGGATGTGCTATTATGATAATGACTGTGTAGAACTGTATAAAAATCAACAGGGAAAGTCTGGAGTCAGGCCAGTTTTGTGGAAAGCCACCTGATACCCAGACTTGCGCAATTCTGAAATAAACAATATCTCAACCTAGGGTGTGTATTTGGCTTATTGGACTGGGTAAAGAATCCAAACTTTATCGGACAACAGTTTTTGGTGACCCAGATGGAACAGCCTTAGAGCCTTGCCCAGATTGTCTTGCTGGCTGCCGACGGGGAGAACGGATATACAGGACTCCAGTGTGTACCGACCATTTTGATCAGGGACTCCCGGGATCATCTCCCTGTCCAAAGGTGTTAAGCAACTCAGCGGTGCAATGCCAAATGTGAATGAGATACTGTTTTTAGTTAGGGTGAAAAGAGGGGTTAAGAGGTTTTAAGAGTTTTTGTTTGAGCCAGCATTTGTGGTAAATAATTTCATGCATATAGACGGTGACAACCAGAGTGCATGAAGGTGTAGGTCATTCGTGGTATTTTTAAATAATTTCATACATGTAGATGGTGGCGACCAGAGTGTATGAAGGAATGGGCATAGGCCCCTCTGTTTGGTGTATAGACCTTTCGTGTGGTAAAATGGGGATGAGTCCTTCTTCCAAACCAACACCTTGTTCACCTTTAGGATGCATCCTTAAGAACTGGAATAAGTTTGGTGGGGATCCCCTAACAAAAGGAAAACTGAAGCAATATTGCATGCAATGGTGGCCTAAATATAAATTAGATGATGGGGAAAATGACTGGAATTAGGTGCTTTGGAATATAATACTATTTTACAACTGATGTTATTTTGTTGAAGGACAGGCAAATGGATTGAAACACCTTATGTAGATTTGTTTGTTTGTTTTTCTTTGTGAAATGACCATGAGACTAGAAAAATGCAAATTATTAATTGATTATGCTAATGTGATGATTATGGCAACTGATAAAGAGTTGGCATTTTATGAAAGGTTATGTGAAGGGGTTAGAAAATGGACAGATTTGAATCTGGATGATAAGGCAAATAAGGTAAACAGTCAGCGCCCGATATCCGGAAAAAGCTACAGAGGGTAGATGGAGTTTCAGGAATATTCATTTCCCAATTAATTGAGATAACTTATAATGTATATAACAATAAAGATGAAATAGAGAAAGAGAAGAGACAGAAGGAAAAACAGAAGAAGGCAAAGAGGCAGGCAAGTCTACTTGCAACAGCCGTGGTCCAAGCCCAAATGTTGTCACGAGGGGGAAGAGGCAGAACAGTAGGAAAAGGAGGCAGAGAGAGGGGAAGGGGAAGATATGTAACATCTAATCCTCACCCCTCTGATTCATTAGTATTAAATCAGTATTCATATTGTCAAGAAGAGGGACATTGGAAGAAGGAATGCCCAAAATTAAATCAGTGTAGGGAAACAAAATTAACAAGGGTTCCCAAGGCAGACCTGTTAATGATTGGAACAGAGGAATCAGACTGAAGGGGACCAGGGGTAGAATCATCTATGGCCCCAGCAGAGCCCCTGGCTCCAGTAAAGGTGGGGAATGAGATTATAATATTTTTAGTAGATACAAGAACCACTTATTTGGTAGTAAACAGTTGCAAGGGACCACTGAGTAAATTCTCTATGCTAGTGATTGGGGCCATGGGAAAGCGAGAGGTTAAACCCTTTTTGCAACCAATTAAATGTGAAATTGGAAAATTAGTATTGACTCATGAATTTTTATACTTGATGGAATGTCCTTTGCCTCTGTTAGGACGAGACCTATTAAATAAACTGAGTGCCCGATAACCTTTGAGAAAGGAAAAATCCAAGTACATATTCCTGAAAATAATGCCTGGCAGGCACAAGTATATTTGTTACAGGGGAATTTTGAAGATGCTCCAGGGAAAAGGATTGAGTGAAATACCATCTAACATCATGGATGCAGTGGTGCCATTTGTATGGGCAACAGAGAAACCTGGGAGAATGAGATCGGCAGAACCAGTGAAGTTACAACTCAAAACAGGAACAAACCATTAAGAACAAAACAGTATCCAATAAAATTAGAAGCAAGGAAAACACTGGAGCCCATTATTGATAATTTCTTACAGTGTGGATTATTAAGAGAATGCCAGTGTGAATATAATACCTCCATTTTCAAGACATTAAAGGGGGTTTCTGGGAATGGCTGGTGTAGGCTGTGGATTCCAAATTATGGGTTGATGGCTAAACCCCAATATGAAGCTGTTAAAGGTCCAGGGGAACTGTCAGAATGGACCTTGGAATACAGACAAGGATTTGATAACATCAAAAGAGCTTTAATGAAAGTCCCCGCCTTGGGACTTCCTCACCTAACCATATACTCATAGAATCATAGAATCATTCAAGTTGGAAAAGACCTCCAAGATCATCTAGTCCAACCTTTAACCTAGTACTGACAAGTCCACCACTAAACCATGCTACTAAGTTCTACATCTACACATTTCTTGAAGACCTCCAGGGATGGTGACTCAACCACTTCCCCAGGCAGCCTATTCCAATGCTGCACAACTCTTTCAGTAAAGAAATTTCTCTGAATACCCAACCTAAATCTCCCCTGGTGCAACTTGGGGCCGATTCTCCTCATATTATCACTTGGTGCTTGGGAGAAGAACCTGATCCCCACCTCACTACAACCTCCTTTAAGGTAATTGTAGAATACAATACGGTCTCCCCTGAGCCACCTTTTCTCAAAGCTAAACAACCCCAGCTCCCTCAGCTGCTCCTCATAACCAAACCATTTGAACTGTTTATCCATGAAAAGGGGCACATGGCACTGGGAGTACTAATACAATATTTAGGAGACTGGAGAAGACCTGTAGGTTATTTCTCAAAACAGATGGATAAAGTGGTTTTGGGGTGGATGTTTAAGAGCAGTAGCTGCAATGATTTTGTTGATACAGGAATCCCGGAAGTTGACAATGGGACAAAAATAACAGTATATTTACCACATATGGAAGCAGCGGTATTAAAACAAAAAGGACACCACTCATTATCACTGTCACTTGGTACAATACCAGGCCTTGCTAATGGAACAAGATGATGTTCAGTTAAAAATGAGTAGTGCCTTGATCAAGAAGAAGAAATTAACCATGATTGTTTACAGGTTATTGAACAAGTGTATGACAGCTGACTGGATTTAAAGGACATGCCTCTTGAAAACCCAGATGACATTAACCGAAGAAAAGAAGTAGGAGAATTACCATCCAACACCTCAGCACAGAAAGCAGTATTAATAGCACTAACAAGAGCCCTGGAGCTAGCTGAAGGAAAGTGAGTTAATGTTTGTACAGATTCAAAATATGCATTTGGAGTGGTACATGCTCATGGTGCTATATGGAAGGAAAGGGGACTGTTGTCATCGCAAAGTACTCCTATTAAACGTGGAAATGAAAACCTGAAACTACCCGAGGCAGTTCAGAAACCTAAAGAAGTGGCCATGATACCCTGCAAAGATCATCAGTGACAACTCAGATATTATTAAGGGAAACCAAAAGGCGGATGAAGCTGCCAAACAAGCAGCCATTGAGGGAACTATAAATATCCTATTATCCACTAGAGAAATATTAGCAACCTTTCCTGAATACAGAAAAGGAATTAAAGCTAGCTGAGCTATTAAAATGTGTGAAAGACTCAAATGGACGGTGGATAACTGCTCATGGACAATTCATTGTTACACCAGTAATAATGAGACAACTGATGACCCAGGTCCATCAAGAAACCCATATGGGAGGTGAAGCTCTGGTAGAGAGTGTCAGAAGATACGCTATTGGAGCTAAGATGTTATTGACTGCAAAAAGTATAACACAAAAGTGTGAGTTGTTGTGGTGGTTTTACCGTACTAGGCAGCTGAACACCACAACCGCTCTCTCCCTCTCCCTCCTTAGATGAGGAGGGGAAGAAGTAAAGGAAAGAACAACTCATGGGTTGAGATAAGGATGATTTAATTAAAGGGAAAAAAATAATTATTAAGAAAAGATTATTATTAATTAAACAATTTAACTAAACAATTGAACTAAACAATTAACCATTTAACTAAAGGGGAAAAAGGAAAGGGGAAAAGGGAGGGGGAAAGGGAAAACTAAGCGAAACAAGCAAAGGCTATGTGGAAGTGCAGAGGAAAGAAATTACTCTCTACTTCCCACAAATGAGCGATGCTTGACCACGTCCTTGAAGCAGGGCCTCAACGCACGTAGCCGGCGTTCGGGAGGAGGACAGACGTTTTCACAATGAGAGCCCACCCCTCCCCTCTTCCTCCTTTTTCCACCTTTTATTGCTGAGTGTGACATCGTATGGTATGGAATATCCCTTTGGTTGGTTTAGGTCAGCTGCCCTGGTGATGTTTCTTTTCTCACATCTTTGCCCACCCCCAGGGGAATTAGGGAGAGTCCTGATGCTGTGCCAGCACTGCTCAGCAGCAGACACAACACTGGTGTGATACCATTGCTGTTGTAGCTATGAGTGCAGAGCACAGCACTGTATGGGCTGCTGCAGGGAAAGTTAACATCCCAGCCCGACCCAGTTGCCTTAAAAGCAACCCTAAAATACAGGTAAAACATCCTCCTGAAGAGGTAAAAAAAAAAAAAAGAGAATCACTCCAGATGAGCACCAGTAAGTCAATTTTTCTGGAAAATCAATAGGTGTAATCAATATAAGTATTTATTTGTGTTTGTGGATACCTTTTCTGGTTGGTCAGAAGCTTTCCCATGTTGAACCAATCAGGCTAGGGAAGTAGTGAAATGTTTATTGAAAGAAATAATCCTGAGATTTAAAGTGCCTGAGGGAACATCTTCTGACAGGGAACCCTATTCTGCAGCAATGGTTATTAAAGAAATGTCTAGAGTACTGAATATAAAATGGGACTTAGATACCCCATGGAGGCCACAATCTAGTGGCCAAGTAGAAAGAATGAATCAAACGCTGAAAGGACAAATAAGGAAATTGTGCCAAGAAACACAGTTAAAACGGACCAAGGTATTGCCAATAGCATTGCTAAGAATTTGGATAACTCTCAAGGCTCAGTAAAAAGTAAGCCTGTTTGAAATACTATATGGAAAATCGTATGCTGTAAATGTAACTGGAAAATCCGATCAGATGCATGTAACTGGGAATCGAGCACTTACAGATTACCATTTACCTTTAGCAAAAACTTTGAGTCTCATCCACAGATTGTCCTGGTTCCAGTTAGGACAGAGTTAAGTAGCTCATAGTAGCTGGTAGGGTGCTATGTTTTGGATTAGGATGAGAAGAGCGCTGATAACATGCTGATGTTTTAATTGTTGCAGAGCAGTGTTTACACCAGGCCAAGGACTTTTCGGCTTCTTGCTCTGTCCTGCCAGCGAGCAGGCTGGGGGTGCAGCAGGAGCTGGGAGGGGACAGACCCAGGACAGCTGACCCAAACTGGCCAAAGGGGTATTCCATACCATCTGACGTCATGCTAAACAATATATAGGGGTGGCTGGCCGGGGTGGGGGGGCTGGCTGCTCGGGAATAGGCTGGGCATCGGTCAGCGGGTGGTGAGCAATTGCATTGTGCATCACTTGTTTTCTTACACATTATTATTGTTAATACTATTACCATTATCACTATTATTATTATTATTGTTATTATTATTTTCCTGTCTTAATAAACTGTCTTTATCTCAACTCACAGGCTTCACTTTCCCGTTTCTCTCCCCCATCCCAGAGAGGGAGGGGGGAGGGTGAGCGAACGGCTGTGTGGTGTTTAGCTGCCAGCCGGGTTAAACCACAACACAGATACATACTATTAAGCACAAAGATTCTGGTGGATGCACTTGTTCACTCCCTTTCTCCTGGAGATCAAGTTTACTAGCAAACCTGGAAGGAAAACCCCTACATAAAAAGTGGAAAGGACCACAGCTGGTGCTGTTAATGAAACAGGAAGGGCCAGGGTCAACCAGCCTAAGGGTGTGAATTTTAGTATTATAATGAGAATAGTTCACAGATTGTTCACATTGTCAGAAACAATCTGTAGCCAGTAACTCAGTCTCAGGCGAGGATCTCAGTGAAGTAGCATTTTTATTCGCGATTGCAGTGCAGGGCATCCTGCAAGCAGCACACAGTAAAAGTATATCATAACCTTATATTCCCTACTACCCAACACTTGATTCCTGCCCTGTTTCCTCATTGGCTGAGTATTACAGGTTCACAACCTATTCGACGCTTGTTACTATACCATATACGTACAATTTTATTTGACCAACCGTTAATTTCTCCTTATTTAATTTCTCCCCGCTAAGGGTATTTCAGGTATAAGATAATTTATAGTGATTTCTGACTGCAAGGCTGCCTCCCGGGCTTTTTCATCTGCCACCCGGTTCCCTCGGACAGTGACTGAATTCCCTTTCTGGTGCCCTTTTAAAAGCATTATTGCAATTCCAATAGGTAATAATGAATTATCTACGACTTGCTTTACAAGCTCCTCGTGGACCAATTCCTTCTCCTTACTATTGATCAACCCACCCTCCTCCCAGATTTTACTGAATGTATGAACCACCCCATATGCATATCTCGAATTTGTATAGATGGTTCCTTCTTTTCCTTCAAGAACTTTGAGTGCCTGATTCAAGGCATGTAATTCACATGTTTGGGCTGACCGGTTATTGGGTAATTGTCCTATCTCTTTTGCTTCTTCACTAAATCCATCAACTACAGCATATCCATTATACCTCTTTCCCTGTACTGCCCTTGAGGATCCATCGATAAACAGAATATCTCCTTCCTCAAGGGGAACATCTTGTAAATCGGGTCTCACTTTAGTCTAATACTCAATTAAATCCAGGCAGTTATGTTCTATATCCACTCCAGCCCTTCCTCCTCTCCTTAGGAAGGCAGCTGGATTCAAGCATGATTTTGTGGTTAACAATAAATCATGATTTTCAATCAGTATTGCCTCATATTTCAAATTCCTAGAATCAGTCAGCCAGCGCCCAGCTCTCTGAGTCAAGATTGTCTTAACCTGGTGTGGAGTAGTAACTATCAGATGACCCCTAAAGTTTAATTTCCCGCTTTCTTCCACCAAAAAAAAAAAACAGTTACTGCTACAGCTTGAACGCATTCAGGCCATCCTCTGGAAACTGGGTCCAGCAGATTAGACAAATAATTTTTCTCTTCTGTCCATTCAAGTATATTAGGCTCCTCATCTAATAATTGAAGTTACAACCCTTTTGTGTTCTGAGCGTATTCTTCTATCCATAATCAACAATATCCCATTAACCACAAAAACTTTCTTAGTTTTGGGTAGGGGTAGCTCAATAATTCCCTGAATCCTCTCTGGATTTATTCTTCGTTTTCCCTCAGACACTAGATGCCCTAAATACTTGTAACAGTAAGACCCCCTCCAGAGGTTGGAATTGCTCCAAAATCTGTTCTAAACCTTGCTCGAATAAATTTGATGACTCTGTAAACCCCTGAGGTACAACTGTACATCTGTATTGTCACTTCCGCCCCCTTTCAGGGTCCTTACACTCAAAGGTGAACATATCTTTGCTCTCAGGGTCTAAGAGCACCCCATTAATAACACCATTATTCCAGTGTAACAACTTACTATTCAAATGCCCAATTTCATCATCAAATCCCTTCCCCACAAGTTAGACCCTGCCTTGGGTGCATACAAGAATTTCCCAGTGATCATTTTATCCCCTAGTCTCAGCTTGGTGTCCCCCAAAAAGTAACACTGTTATCCCAGCCCCTTCTACCCCCATCACCTTAAGGGTTTCATTAGTTAATTTAAGCCCTGATACTTTATGGGCCAGCAATGACCTAGGTGCCCCAGTGTACTGGGTTTACATGCAAAGGTTCTGGCAGCAGGGGGCTGCAGGGGTGGCTTCTGTGAGAAGAAACCACACTCCCTTCCTGACATACACCCCTCCCGAGCCTTTTCTGTATATATGGCCAGGCTTTAATCACAAAATGAACTTTAAGGTCCTCAGGATTCATCCCTGACAAGACTTTTGCACTGGCCACATCTCAGAAAACTGTTCTGGGAGTTATTGAAAAACACCTAAAGGACAACTCAGTCCTTGGTCAGAGCCAACGTGGGTTCACTAGGGGAAGGTCATGTGTAACAAACTTAATTTCCTTCTATGACAAGATCACCCAGCTAGTTGACCAAAGGAAGCCAGTCGATGTAATCTTTTGGATTTCAGTAAAGCTTTCGATACTGTCTCTCACAGTATCCTTCTGGACAACATGAACAGAATACAGCTAGATTAAAGCATAATAAGATGGGTGAACAATTGGCTGACGAGTCGGGCCCAAAGGGTTCTTATAAATGGGGTTACATCAGGCTGGCGACCTGTCACTAGTGGGGTTTGTTCCTCAGGGCTCCATTCTAGGACTAGTCCTCTTCAATGCTTTCATAAACAATTTGGATGAAGGACTTGAAGGTTTTTTGAGCAAGATCGCGGACAATACCAAATTGGGTGGAGGTCTTGACTCCGTCGAGGGTGGTGAGGCCTTGCAGAGAGATCTGGACAGATTAGAGAGCTGGGCAATTACCTACCGTATGAAGTTTAACAAGAGCAAGTGCCGGGTCCTGCACCTGGGAAGGGGCAACCCTGGCTATACGTACAGACTGGGGGATGAGACGCTGGAGAGCAGCCCCGCAGAGAGGGATCTGGGGGTTTTGGCTGATACCAAGGTGAATACAAGCCAGCAGTGTGCCCTGGCAGCCAGGAGGGCCAACCGTATCCTGGCATGCATCAAGCACGGCACTGCTAGTCGGTCGAGGGAAGTGATTGTCCTGCTCTACTCTACGCTGGTGCGGCCTCACCTCGAGTACTGTGTGCAGTTCTGGGCACCACAGTACAAAAAGGATGTAAAACTGTTGGAGAGTGTCCAGAGGAGCGCGACGAAGATGGTGAAGGGACTAGAGGGGAAGACATATGAGGAGCGGCTGAGGTCACTGGGCCTGTTCAGCCTGGAGAAGAGGAGGCTGAGGGGAGACCTCATCGCAGTCTGCAACTTCCTCACGAGGGGGAGTGGAGAGGCAGGTGCTGATCTATTCTCCATAATCACCAGTGATAGGACCCGTGGGAACGGTGTTAAGCTGAGGCAGGGAAGGTTTAGGCTGGACATCAGGAAGAGGTTCTTCACCGAGAGGGTGGTTGCACACTGGAACAGGCTCCCCAGGGAAGTAGTCACTGCACCAAGCCTGTCTGAATTTAAGAAGCGATTGGACTGTGTACTTAGTCACATGGTCTAAAATTTTGGGTAGACCTGTGCGGTGCTGGGAGTTGGACTTGATGATCCTTATGGGTCCCTTCCAACTCGGGATATTCTATGATTCTATAGCTGCCTGCCTAATCATTCCCCTCCTAAACATTCTTCTCCAGTGAATAACTAACTCAAGACTGACATCATTTCCCCCCCCCCCAGGAATACAAATTATGCCCTAGAAACTGATCTTACTGCTCTTCTAGTCCTGTAAGGTCTTCAATTAAGGAGTTCATTTCCTTTTTAAAACTCCTGACCTCTCTGCTGATGAGGGGGGGAGTTCACATAACCTATTTGTCCTTGTCCCACTGGGACCTCCCTAAGAGGATACATAGGAGTGTTAGTACTGTTAGTATCAGGGAAGGGGAATTTCTCAGTATCTCTTCTAGATTGTTCTAATTCTTGCCAGAGCCTACAGTGCACTCCTTCTCTAGGCAAAGAGTTAATTGCAGTCCCTGGCTCCCTTCCTGGAGCAACTGCTGCTGCCGCCGGTGCAATATTAGGATTACAGGAAGGGGGTAAATTATCCAAGGGTTCCCATCGACCCGTCCTTCCCTCTGACTCCTCTTTCTCCTGGTCCTGATCCCTTTTCAATAAAAATGACTTACCCCCTGCATCCAGCAAGCAGCATAACTTGACTCCTCTGAAAAAGGAGTCTTATTGTTTACATATAAATTTAAAGCCTGAATTTTCATCAGACCTGTATTTTGGCCAAAATATTGATGTTTCCTTAATTGATTCCTTTGTCCAGATTAATACACAATATTTAATCATTTTCTTTTTATCATTTCCTCTAATTCTGGGATTACCCAACACTTGATTCCTCCCATTTCCTCATTGGCTGAGTACTACAGGTTCACAAACTATTCAACACTTATTAGTATATCATATATTTACAATTTTATTTGACCATTAACCGTTATTTTTTCCTTTTCCTCCTTCTCTCATGACTGGAGGGCCCGTGATTTTTTGTTTTGACTGAATTCACACTGCTCGTCTTGTTTTTCTTAGCTATCCTCCTTATTTTGGGACAGTGGGACCTTCCCCTTATATGTTTAGCATACTCCCCAGGGTTATGCCTGCACAATCACTTGTTAATATGCAAGGTTAGTGGAATTTTCCACTGCAGAAACACATTCAACTGCAAGAACACAAGTTTGTTTCTCACAACATTATAATACTCTATCCTCGTTTTCCAGCCTATTTGATTAGTAGCACATTCAAGGGCATATGTATCAGATATTTCCTTACAAAATGGTCTTCCTGATTAAATTGTCCCTTAATCATCCTTTAGATTTCTTCAAATTCTGGGTCATCTTGCCCTTGCCTCAAAGTACATATTTCACATCTTTTCACACAAAACAGAGTTAACTAGTTACTGGCATCAGTGTAAATCGGGTGAAGGAGCAGCCAAACAGAACTCATTGTTATCCAAACAACCATATCCTTCTCAAAATTACTCCCATAATCCCTCTTTTTTATTTAATCTCTGGAAGTTACTGAGAAAAGAAAGGAGAAAAGAAAGAAAAGAAAGTAACCCTCAGGCCCTGTCACTGTTCACCAGAGAGAAGAGATCAGTGCCTGCCCCTCCATTCCCCCTCTCATGAGGAACCATGTAGGCTGCCACGACTTCTCCCCTCAGTCTCCTCTTCTCTAGGCTAAACAAACCAAGTGACTTCAGCCGCTCCTCATGCCTCTTCCCCTCTAGACCCTTCACCATCTTTGTATCCCTCTCACAATTCCCCCCTCTTCTTGTTTTTGTACCTCTTCACATCCCCCTACCCTTAAGTTTTTCCAACATCAGGGTGCAATATTTTTCTTCATATGTCACGGGGGATGGCAGATATACAATGCCATTATCACTAGAATACTAACAAATAGTTGCTTGAGCCAATCCCATCCAGGCAACCACGAGGTCATTTTTTCCCAAATGTCTCTAAATCCCCAGGAAGTGTTGCCTTGAGCCAACTCATGTAAGATCTTGGTTTTCTCCCAAATATTTTTGAGATCAGTCTCAATTCACCCCATTTGGTCTACATACATACAGCAACTAGCATTAATTATAGTGCAAATCCCTCCTTGAAAGGCCAGTAATAAATCCAGTACCATTAGATTCTGGAATACCATCTTTGACAGACTTGACACCTCCTCTTATAGTGCCGGGATCGCATCCAGAGTGTTATTTTCTAATTCTTTGATTACAGCTGATATATTTACAATAGCTTTCTCTAATTCACTCACCCTAACGAAGGGATAAACCACCTCGTGAAACTGTGAAATGCCCTTTTGCTTTTCACTAGAGGATTATCTGGAGTCCTCTTAATTTTGCGTATATAGGTCCCAAGGAGGGTTTGGCTTCGTATGTTTTCAATAATACTTACATTTGGAATTACTGCCCCCAGGGTGCAAGCTCCCTTCCATCCTAGGGGTAACACTTCCCTGGCCCTATTACCACATAACCAATACCTCCCTTTGCCATTCAGGACTGGCCATCTGGTTACCAAATGATCACAGAATCACAGAATTGAAGGGGTTGGAAGGGACCTTGAAAGATCATTGGGTCCAACCCCCCTGCCAAAGCAGGTTCCTTAGAGCAGGCTGCCCAGGTAGGCGTCCAGACGGGCCTTGAATATCTCCAGAGAAGGAGACTCCACAGCCT
The DNA here is from genome assembly GCF_964211835.1 of Anser anser. Classification (NCBI taxonomy): domain Eukaryota; kingdom Metazoa; phylum Chordata; class Aves; order Anseriformes; family Anatidae; genus Anser; species Anser anser. Next base: position 5,293,372 of record NC_139731.1, on the reverse strand, counting down.
CCCCGGGCAGCCTGTTCCAGTGCTCCGTCACCCTCACCGTGAAGAAGTTCTTTCGCATGTTGGTGCAGAACTTCCTGTGCTCTATCTTGTGGCCATTACCCCTTGTCCTATCCCCACAGACCACTGAAAAGAGGTTGGCCAAATCCCTCTGTCTCCCACACCTCAGGTATTTATACACACTGATGAGATCCATTCCCTCGTCAAGGTCATCGATGAAGATGTTGAACAAGACCGGACCCAGCACCGATCCCTGGGGAACACCACTAGTCACAGGTCTCCAGCTGGACTCTGCACCACCGATCACCACCCTCTGAGCTCGGCCAGTCAGCCAGTTCTCAACCCACTTTATTGTCCACTCCTCTATCCCACACTTTCTCAGCTTTGCTATCAGGATGTCATGGGAGACAGTACCAAAAGCCTTGCTGAAGTCAAGGTAGATGACATCCACTGCTCTCCCCCCATCTACCCAGCTGGTGATGCCATCATCGAAGGCAACAAGGTTGGTCGAGCACAATTTCCCCTTGGTGAATCCATGCTGACTACTCCTCATAACCTTCTTCTCTTCCGATTGCTTGGAGATGGCATCCAGAACAAGCTGTTCCAACACCTTTCCAGGGACAGAGGTGAGACTGACTGGCCTGTAGTTTCCCGGATCCTCCTTCTTGCCCTTCTTGAAGACCGGAGTGACATTGGCTATCCTCCAATCTTCAAGCACCTCTCCTGTTCTCCAAGACCTATCAAAGATGATAGAGAGCAGTTTGGCAGTCACCTCTTCCAGCTCCCTCAGCACACGTGGGTGCATCCCATCAGGACCCATGGATTTGTGTGCGTTGATCCCACTCAGACGCTCCCGAACCACTCTCTCGTCAACCAGGTGGGAGCCCTCCATTTCCCAGCCCCTTTCTCCTCCCGCCAGGGTCGAGGAGTCGCGGGGGGGTCCTTGAAGCAAAGACTGAAGCAAAGAAAGCATTCAGTATCTCCGCCTTCTTGGCATCTCCCGTTACCAGGACACTCCCCTCGTTCAGCAGGGGACCCACATTATCCCTAGTCTTCCTTTTACTGTTTACATACTTAAAAAAACCCCTTCTTATTATCTTTTATCTCTTTTACAAGCCTCATCTCTAGGTGGGCTTCAGCCTTCCTTGTTGCGCCCCTGCAGGCCCTGACAACACTTCTATACTCCTCTCAAGAGGACAGGCCCTTTTTCCACATTTCATAGACCTTCCTCTTCCTTCTGATCTTATCGATGAGCTCCTTGCTCATCCATGCAGGTTTCCTGCCCCCCTTCCCCAATTTCCTACTCTTAGGGATGCACCAATCCTGAGCTTGGAAGAAGTGCTGTTTAAATGTTGCCCAGCTCTCACAAGCACTCTTGCCTTCTAGCAACCTAGCCCATGAAATACTCCCAAGCAGGTCCCGGAAGAGGTCGAAGTTGGCTCTCCGAAAGTCCAGGGTAGCAATCCTGCTTTTAGCCTTACTTCTTCCACCAAGTTCCATCTTGAACTCCACCATCTCATGGTCACTGCATCCCAAGCTGCCCCCAACCTTCACATCCCTAACAAGCCCATCCCTGTTGGTAAGGACAAGGTCCAGAAGCACCCCCTGCCTCGTCGGCTCCTCCACCACCTGCGTCAGAAAATTGTCTTCAACGCATTGTAGGAACCGTTTGGACTGCACGTGCCTGGCCGAGTTGCTTACCCAACAGACGTCTGGATAATTGAAGTCCCCCATGAGAACCAGCGCCCGTGATCATGAGGCTACTACCAGCTGCTTGTAGAAGGCCTCATCGACCTCCTCCTCCTGATCTGGTGACCTGTAGTACACCCCCACTACAGTGTCCCCCATACCAGCCCGCCCCTTAATTCTCACCCACAAGCTCTCCACTTGTCCTTCACCCTCCCCCAGGTGGAGCTGGGTATACTCTAATTGCTCCCTCACATAAAGGGCAACCCCACCCCCTCGCTTCCCCAGCCTGTCTTTCCTAAAAAGGATATAGCCCTCCATGACAGCGTTCCAGTCATGCAAGCTGTCCTACCACGTCTCTGTGATTGCAACGAGATCGTGGCCCTGTGACCGAACACAGATCTCGAGCTCATCCTGTTTATTTCCCATGCTCCGCGCATTGGTATGCAGGCACTTCAGGGAAGCAGAAGGCGCAGTTACCCCTGGAGGGATGCAAGAAGAAGATTCTGGATGGGGTATTGGGATCATTACCTTCTCTGAGGAGCCCTCAGACAGTCCTATGGGACAACTCGGAGGTTTTTCCCTACTATCTTCAACAGTGACAGCAGTGATAACTTTTCCCAGCCCTTCTCTGTCACTTTTAGCTCCCCTCCCTTCCCCCGTCAAACCTAGTTTAAAGCCCTGGTAATCAGCCCAGAGAGCTTGCTCCCCAACACACTTGTGCCCCACTTGCTGAGTTGGAGTCGGTCAGCAGCCCACATACCCGGCTTCTCAAAGGACTGCCCAAGATCGAAATACCCAGATCCTTGGTCCAGACACCACCCCTCAGCCAGTCATTTACCTGTCCCGTTCTCCTCCTTCTTTCTGGGTCCCGGTCACCCAGCGGGAGGACAGAGGAGAACACTACCTGCACCCCTGATCCCTTCAACAACCTTCCCAGGGATGCAAAGTCCTTTTTAATATTCCTCATTTTTCTAGTTGCAGCTTCCCGGGATCCAACCTGAATGACAACAAGAGGATAGTAGTCCTCCGGTTTAATGAGCTGTGGCAGAGCCTTCCTAACTTCTCTGACACGTGCCCCAGGAAGACAGAACACCTCTCTGGATAGGTTATCTGGGCAACCAATGGGAGCCTCACTGCCCCTCAGCAAGGAGTCTCTGATCACTAAGACTCTCCGTTCTTTTTCTGTGGCACTGGCTGTGATTCAGCGCCCCGTCCGGCCCCGATCCCTATGCTCAATACTTCCCCCAATCTTGACACGCTTCTCCAGGTTGCTTCCCGGGTTTGGACTACTGTCCAGACCCTCAACCTCTTCCTTTTCCTGCCTGAGAGCCTTGAGTCTATTACCCAGGGACACCGTGGGGGTTGGCGGCACCGTGGGTGTCGGGGGCAAACGTCTCTTTCTGCTTCGAGCTGAGACAAGGGTCCAGCCCCTTTTCTCTTGTGGGCGGTCAAGCCCTCTGTACTGCATGTGATCAGCTGGGTCAGCTTCTACCCCTTGCAGGGACTTAGGAGGGGGCTGCTGGGCATCAGTAGGGTCAGGTTGACACCTCCTGTTTGTCACCCTCAGAGACTCCCAGGAATCCCTCAGGCTGCGGATTTCTTGCTGCAGCCCAGCCACCTGCTCGAGGAGTTCCTTGAGCAAGGCACACCTGCACCCATGACAGCCCTCTCTTCCCTCAGTACCTGGGGGGCCTCCACATTCCGGAGCTCCCTGCAGTCACCTGTCTGGACTGCTACTTCCCCCCTCAGGGGATCTACCTGAGTGCCCACATGAACCCAGAGAGGCAGCATCTCCTCCGTTTGGGTTGCCGCCTCGACCTGGCCGCTGCGACGGGTGCCCACCATGGTGAATTCTAGGTGCAACGAGGCAGAGCAGCTGTACAAGAGGCAGAGTAAGCTGTTCTTACTGCCCTCTCAGTAGTCAGGAGTACTTGGAATGGTCCGTACCACTCGGGTTTTAGCTTTGATTCCCTCTACGTTCGTATCAGAACCCAATCTCCTGCTCGGAATGGATGGATCGGACTTCCAAGAGTGGGGTCTGAGCTAACAATCCACAGGTCCTGAGAGATGACAAAGAGGACAACAGCCCAAGTATATAGTTTTTAAGAAAAGCATCTTTTGTCTTGAACTGAGGTAATTCATTCCCTTTGCCCAAGTACAGCAACCCAAAGAGCATTTCATATGGTGAAACTCCCACATCTTTTCTTGGTGCTGTTCGGAGAAGTGCCAGAGGTAAGCACTTTGTCCAGAGGAGATGAGTTTCCAGAACTAACTTAATTGCTTCTTTACTGTCTGATCCGCAGCACCCTTCCAGAAGAGGAAGGATGCCAAGGAGTGTGAAATTCCCATTTAATTCCTGGAGTCCGCATTAGCCCTTTCAATATCTGTGATGTAAAGTGACTTCCTTGATCAGAGTCAATATTTTCAACGATTCCATTCCTGAGAATTATCTGTTCTAGAATTACCTTAGCTACCAAGCTCGCAGTAGCAGATACTGAAGGGAAAGCTTCCACTCACCCTGAGAAGTGGTAGACCAACACTAATAAGTATTTAAATCTACCTATTCTAGGGAGTTCTGTAAAATCTACCTGTACACTTTGGAAGCGTTGAATTCCTGGTTCTCGCCCCTCTTTAGGCTGACTTCTGAAAATTCTCCTACTTATCTTTTCACATACTACACAACTCCTGCATACTTTTTTTAGCCAGAGTATATGTATTCCTATACATACATATTTCTGTAGCAGTGTCACACATTCCTTGAACTCCCCAATGACTCCCTTGATGTAAAACAGTTAATATTTCTCCGGTCCTGACAATAAAAGCTCGTCTACATATTGTAACAGTAACACCCCCTCTGGAGTTTGGAATTGCTCTAAAATCTGCTCTGGAACTTGCCCAAATAAATTTGGTGACTCTGTAAACCCCTGAGGTAAAACTGTTCATCTGTATTTTTGCTTCTGCCCTGTTTCAGGGTCTTCCCACTCGAAGGCGAATGCATCTTTGCTCTCGGAGTCCAGTAGACAGGCCCAGAAGGCATCTTTTAAATCTATCACACTGAACCACTTATGCTCACGTGGGATCTTGCTCATCAGAGTGTCTGGATTTGGAACCACAGGATGCTGCTTCTGCACTCATTGATCTTTCATAGTAGATCCTGTACCAATTGGTAAGAACTATCAGCTGTACTTACTCGCAGGATAGGAGTGTTAAAGGGAGACATGCATGGCTCATATAACACATCTTTAATCAGCCCTTTTATCACTGATTTAGGAAAAATTTATCCTTCAAATGAGATAGGGTATTACTTCTGCTTTATTGCCTCATATTCTTCCCACATACCTGTCTTCAGGGGACGGGTATTAATCCCTTCTCTATTTCACAGAAACACAGAATCACAGAATTGAAGGGGTTGGAAGGGACCTCCAGAGATCATCAGGTCCAACCGCCCTGCCAAAGCAGGTTCCCTAGAGCAGGTTGCCCAGGTAGGCGTCCAGGCGGGCCTTGAATATCTCCAGAGAAGGAGACTCCACAGCCTCCCTGGGCAGCCTGTTCCAGTGCTCCGTCACCCTTACCATGAAGAAATTATTTCACATATTGGTGCAGAACTTCCTGTGACCCGTTTTGTGGCCATTGCCCCTTGTCCTGTCCCCACAGACCACTGAAAAGTGGTTGGCCATATCACTTTGTCTCCCACACTTAAGACTTGGAGAACAAGTCTTACGAGGAGCGGCTGAGGGAGCTGGGGTTGTTTAGCCTGGAGAAGAGGAGGCTCAGGGGAGACCTCATCGCTCTCTATAGGTACCTTAAAGGAGGCTGTAGAGAGGTGGGGGTTGGTCTGTTCTCCCACGTGCCTGGTGACAGGACGAGGGGGAATGGGCTATAGTTGCGCCAGGGGAGGTTTAGGTTGGATGTTAGGAAGAACTTCTTTACTGAAAGGGTTGTTAGGCATTGGAATGGACTGCCCAGGGAGGTGGTTGAGTCGCCATCCCTGGAGGTCTTTAAAAGACGTTTAGATGTAGCCCTTAGTGATATGGTTTAGTGGAGGACTTGTTAGTGTTAGGGCAGAGGTTGGACTAGATGATCTTGGAGGTCTCTTCCAACCTAGACGATTCTGTGATTCTGTGATTCTGTATTTATAAGCATTGATAAGATCCCCTCTCAGTCTTCTCAAGGCTGAACAGACCCAGGTCTCTCAGCCTTTCCTCATAGGGAAGATGCTCCAGGCCCTGTAGCATCTTTGTGGCCCTCCGCTGGACTCTTTCCAGGAGATCCCTGTCTTTTTTGTACCGGGGAGCCCAGAACTGGACACAGTACTCCAGGTGAGGCCTGACCAGGGCGGAGTAGAGGGGGAGGATCACCCCCCTTGACCTGCTGGCCACGCTCCTTTTAATGCACGCCAGGATCCCATTGGCCCTCTTGGCCACGAGGGCACACTGCTGGCTCATGGTCAACCTGTCGTCCACCAGGACCCCCAGGTCCTTCTCCTCAGAGCTCCTCTCCAGCAGGTCGTCCCCCAGCCTGTACTGATACATCCAGTTGCTCCTTCCCAGGTGCAGGACTCTACACTTGCTGTTATTAAACCTCATTGGGTTTCTTCCTGCCCAGCTCTCCAGCCTGTCCAGGTCTCGCTGAATGGTAGCACAGCCTTCTGGCGTGTTGGCCACTCCTCCCAGCTTTGTATCATCGGCGTACTTGCTGAGGGTGGACACTATTTCCTCATCAAGGTCGTCGATGAAATGCTGAACAAGACCGGACTCAGCACCGATCCCTGGGGAGCACCGCTAGTCACAGGTCTCCAGCCGGACTCTGCACCACCGATCACCACCCTCTGAGCTCGGCCAGTCAGCCAGTTCTCAACCCACCTTACTGTCCACTCATCTATCCCACACTTTCTCAGCTTTGCTACCAGGATGTCGTGGGAGATGACATTTTTTTTATTTCCTTCCTTGACCCATACCATGGGGTCCCTCTCTTTTTCAACAACCTCTGACAATAACTTCACTGACACAGTTACTCCAGTCTGCCAACTTCCTATATGAATGCCCTATTTCATCATCAAATCCCTTCTTAACAAGTTAGTCCCGGCTTCAGGTGTAGACAATTACCCAGTGATCATTTTATCCCCAAGTCTCAGCTCGGTGTCCCCCAAAAGTTGCACTGTTATCCCACCCCCTTCTACTCCTGTGACCTTAAGGGTTTCATTAGTTCATTTAAGCCATGACAGTTTATGGGCCAGCAAAGACCTATCTGCCCCAGTACCTACTAGAAACACAACTTCTTCTTGTTGTGGTTTAACATGGCCGGCAGCTAAGCACCACACAGACGTTCACTCACCCTTCCCCCCCCTCAGTGGGATGGGAGAGATAATCAGGAAAAAAATGAAGCCTGTGGGTTGAGATAGAGATGGTTTATTAGGACAGAAAAGAAATATTAATATTAATAATAATAATAATTTGTACAAAACAAGTGATGCACAATGCTATTGCTCACCACCCGATGCCCGATGCCCAGCCTATCCCCGAGCAGCCGGTCCCCCCACTCTGGCCAGCCACCCCGTATTAATTGTTCAGCATGACGTCAGATGGTATGGAATACCCCTTTGGCCAGCTTGGGTCAGCTGTCCTGGGTCTGTCCCCTCCCAGATCCTGCTGCACCCCCAGCCTGCCCGCTGGCAGGACAGTGTGAGAAGCTGGAAAGTCCTTGGCTTAGTGTAAGCACTGCTCTGCAATAATTAAAACATCAGCGTGTTATCAACATTATTCTCATCCTAAAACCCAAACGCAGCACCCTACCAGCTACCAGGAGGAAAACTAACTCTATCATAGTGGAAACCAGGACAATATCCACCCCTTATTCCATACCATTTATGTGATGCTCGGTTACACAATTTACAAAACAATCCAACTAATCACCACCTTTCATATATGTATATAAAATGTCCACTGAGTTCGTTTAGTCCATGACTGACTTCAGGCTCTATCTGTCACAACTGTCTTTCAGGGCAGAAGAGATGGTGTGTGATGTTGGATCATAGCACGCTGAAGCCCGTTCTGGTTCCATCACTCTGCTGTGCTTGTCAAATTCTATCATAATTCATTCGTCATGACATGTGACTGTTACTATGACACCGTTAATAGGACACTGACATACAGCAATCATGGTAGTGATGACATACAGTATTATAAAGTAATGAACATAATACAATTCAGCTCATGGGCTATTCTCACCCAGTATTAAATCCCCTTGAGGTACACACCGGACCTCCCCATTCTTCTGCATTACCCACCAAGTCCACCCACGTCCCTGGGGAAAAGCAATCCCACGAATGGGTTTGCCTTTTCCTGAGGCAGGAGTAGCCCAGACTGTCTTACCAGCACATTTCTTACATGCACTACAGGAACTATGTCCCCTTCTACAGTGCGTAACAGGTTTGATTGGGCAGGTCCAGCTTGGTTGGCAGATTCCCCTATTGTTGACTAACCAGGTAGCCTTTGCCAAATGCGTATCCCAATGTTTGAATGTCCCAGCACCCATTGCCTTCAGTGTAGTCTTCAACAGTCCATTGTATCGCTCAACTTTCCCAGAGGCTGGTGCATGATAGGGGATGTGATACACCCACTCAATACCATGTTCTTTGGCCCAAGTGTCTATAAGGTTGTTTCGGAAATGAGTCCCGTTGTCTGACTCAATTCTCTCTGGGGTGCCATGTCGCCATAGGACTTGCTTTTCAAGGCCCAGGAGAGTGTTCCGGGCGGTGGCATGGGGCACAGGATATGTTCCCAGCCATCCGGTGGTTGCTTCCACCATTGTAAGTACGTGGCGCCTGCCGTGGCGGGTTTGAGGGAGTGTGATGTAATCAATCTGCCAGGCCTCCCCATACTAACATTTCAGCCATCATCCTCCATACCAAAGAGGCTTTCACTGCTTGGCTTGCTTGATTGCAGCACATGTTTCCCAGTCATGGATAGCCTGTGCAATAGTGTCCATGGTCAGGTCCACCTCTTCATCACGAGCCCATCTGTATGTTGCATCTCTGCCTCAATGGCCTGAGATTTCATTGGCCCATTGAGCTGTAAATAATTCACCTTTATGTTGCCAGTCCAGATCCACCTGAGCCACTTCAGTCTTAGCAGCCTGATCCACCTGCTGGTTGTTTCAGTATTCTTCAGTGGCCCGATTCTTGGGTACATGTGAGCATCTATCTACATGGCGTACCTTTACAACCAGGTTCTCTACCCGGGCAGCAATATCTTGCCACAATGCAGCAGCCCAGATGGGTTTGCCTCTGCCTTGCCAGTTGTTCTGCTTCCATTGCTGTAACCACCCCCACAGGGAATTTGCTACCATGGATCAGTATTGTGGTGGGTCTGGCTGGGATGGAGTTAACTTTCCCTGCAGCAGCCCCGTACAGTGTTGTGCTCTGCACTTGTAGCTAGAACAACACTGGTATCACAGCAGTGTTTTGTCTATTGCTGTGCAATTCTGGCATCAGGACTCACCCCAACCCACCAAAATCCAGCAGGCTGGGAGTGGGCAATGTGAGAAAAAAATCTCAATAATTTTCTTCAGACAGGATTTTCTGTGAAGCTATTTTATTCGCGATTGCAATGGCAGGCGTCCTGCCCATTAGGAGCGCATTTTACTAAACAAATCATAACCTTTTATTCCCTATTACCCGACGCCTGATCACCTCCCCTGTTTCCTCATTGGCTGAGTACTACAGGTTCACAAGCTACTCGACGCTCCTCTATACCATATATGTACAATTTTTCCTTTTTTCAACCCTTTAATTTCTCCTTTTTCCCTTTTTTTTTCTCCTTTCTTATGTTTAGAAAACTTGTGATCTTTGTTTTTTTTACTGTTCTCACACTGCTCATCCTGTTTTTCTCAAGCTTCTACCTTATTTTGGAACAGTGAGGCCTTCTACTGTCCACTTATGTACTTAGCATTTCTCCTTATTATGACTACACAACTACCTCTGAATACAGAAGGTTAGCTTTCTACTGCAGGAACACATTCTACTTCAAAAACATGTTCTACTGCAAAAACACAACTTAGTTTCTCACAGCAAGAGATGGGGAGAGGACAGCGCAAGGGCAGCTGACCTAAACCAACCAAAGGGATATTCCATACCATATTTCACACTCATCATTAAAAGGTAGGAAAGGGGAAAGAAAGGGGGGGGCTGTCATTGTGGAAGCATCTGTCCTTCCGAACATCCGCTACGAGTATTGAGGCCCTGCTTCCGAGGATGTGGCCGAACATTGCTCGTTGATGGGAAGTAGAGAGTGACGATAACTACTGAGTGATCTCCACATCCTTATCTCAACCCTTGGGCCCTTTGCATCATATTTTCTCCCCCTTTCCCTTTGAGGAGGGGGAGTGAGAGAGCAGCTGAGGTGGAGCTCTGCTGTCCACCTGAGTAAAACCACCACAGAGATAGAGAACTGGCCATTTTTCTCGTTCAGCAATATCTAAAGCCAGCTGGATGGCTTTCACTTCTGCAAACTGACTGGATTCACCTTCTCCCGCAGCAGCTTCTGCAACTTGGTGTGTAGGATTCCATACAGCAGCCTTCCACCTCTGATGCTTTCCCACAATACAACAGGACCCATCAGTGAACAAGGCATATTTCTTCTCATTTTCTGGTAGCTTGTTGTACAGTGGGGCTTCTTCAGCATGGACCACCTCCTCCTCTGGTGAGATCCCAAAATATTTGCCTTCTGGCCAGTCCATAATCACTTCCAAGATTCCTGGGCGACTGGGGTTTCCTATTGGAGCCCGTTGAGTTATCAGCAGAACCCACTTAATCCATGTAGCATCAGCTGCATGATGTGTAGAGGGGATCCTTCCTTTGAACATGCAGCCCAGTACCGGCACTCAGGGTGCCAGGAGGAGCTGTGCTTCTGTACCAACCACTTACAAAGCCAATCGAACTCCTTCATATGCTGCCAATATATCTTTTTTGGTTGGAGTGTAGCAGGCCTCAGATCCTCTGTATCCCCAGCTCCACAACCCTAGGGACAATAATTGCAGAGTGATCTCCCTGTCCTTATCTCAGCCCTTGAGCCCTTTTTATCGCATTTTTTCCCCCTTTCCTTTTGAGGAGAGAGAGTCTGAGAGAGGTTGTGGTGGAGTTCAGCTGCTCACCTGAATAAAACCCCCACAGTCCTTTCTGGTGCCCCACGCTGGGTGCCAAAAGGACTGTTGTGTTTTAACCCGGTTGGCAGCTAAGCACCACCCAGCTGTTCGCTCACCCTTTCCTCCCTGCCATGGGATGGGGGAAAGAACTGAGAAAAAAAAGTGAAAGCTTGTGGGTTGAGATGAAGACAGTTTATTAGGACAGGAAAGAAAAAATAATAATAGTAAGTTTGGGTCAACTGTCCCGGTTCTGTCCCCTCACAGCTCCTGATACAACCTCAGCCTGCTCACTGGCAGGAGAGAGCAAGAAGCTGAAAAGTCCTTGGCTTAGTGTAAGCACAGATCTGCAGCAACTAAAACATCAGCATGTTATCAACATTATTCTCGTCCTAAATCCAAAGCCAAAGTACAGCACCATACCAGCTACTAGGAGGAAAATTAACTCTATCCTTGCCAAAACCAGGACAATTCTTCATTGTGTCTCATCACTATATTTATCAAGGGCTCTCCATGGGACCAGCTTTCTGAGAAGCCGTGCCTCCCTGTTGTGGTTTAACCCGGTCGGCAGCTAAACACCACACAGCCGTTCGCTCACCCTCCCCCCTCCCTCTCTGGGATGGGGGAGAGAAACGGGAAAGTGAAGCCTGTGAGTTGAGATAAACACAGTTTATTAAGACAGGAAAATAATAATAATAATAATAATATTGATAATAGTACTACTACTAATAATGTGTACCAAACAAGTGATGCACAATTGCAATTGCTCACCACCCGCTGACCGATGCCCAGCCTATCCCCGAGCAGCCGGCCCCCCCACCCCGGCTAGCCACCCCGTATTAATTGTTCAGCATGACGTCAGATGGTGTGGAATACCCCTTTTGCCAGTTTGGGTCAGCTGTCCTGGGTCTGTCCCCTCCCAGCTCCTGATGCACCCCCAGCCTGCTCGCTGGCAGGACAGAGCGAGAAGCTGGAAAGTCCTTGGCCTGGTGTAAGCACTGCTCTGCAACAATTAAAACATCAGCATGTTATCAGCACCCTTCTCATTCTAATCCAAAACATAGCACCCTACCAGCTACTGAGAAAATTAACTCTGTCCTAACTGAAACCAGGCACTCCCCTATTCTGAATTTATAACAGCAAACAATCTCTCCTCCTTCTTCCACTCTGGACACTCCCATTTGAAGTGACCGGCCCAGCCACACTTAAAATATCTTCTTAAAGCTTGTCCCTGCTAGGATTTATGTTGCAACACAGGTAGCTTTCTCTGTTTGTCATTCCTTCGTCTCTCTTCTTCTCCCTTCCATCCTATGTCCAACTTCCCCTGAAAGTTTTATTCCTCTGTCTCCAACTCTCTGCCTCACTACCTGGCCCACTATGGAGACCATTAGACCTCTCTGCTTTTCCTTCTTGTCTCCCCTCCTTACATACACCTTTTTGGCCTCCTGCAGGAGGGTCTCCAGTGACTGTGCGCTCCATCCTTCCACCTTCTGGAGCCTTTTTTCTATATCCAGATACACTTTAGTCACATAGTGTACTTTCAAAAGCCCTTGGGCTACTGGGTCCTCAGAATTCATCCCCAAGTACTTTATCATTCTGTCCCTAAGTCTTTCCAGAAAGTTGCTAGGGGATTCATCCTTTTGCTGTTGGATTTCAAACGCCTTGATAAAATTCTAGGACATTGGTACCGCTTCCCTAATTCCCATTACTATTATATCCCTCAAGTCTCTCATATGATTTCTGTGTTGTGGGTTGTTATTAACCCAGTTGGGGTCAGCAAGCTGATATTTCTGCTCTATTGGAATTACTCCCGGTCCTGGGGGGTTGGTTCTTTCCCATTCTTGCATAGCTGCCCACCTCATCATTCCCTGCTCTTCTCCAGTGAATAACAAATCATAAAATCATAGACACATAGAATGGCTTGGGTTGGAGGGACCTTAAAGATCATCTAACTCCACCCCCCCTGCAGTAGACAGAGATGCCACCCACTAGATCATGGTTGGCCAAGGCCCTATCCAGCCTGGCCTTGAACACCTCCAGGGATGGGGCATCCATAACTGCTCTTGGCAACCTCTTCTAGTGCCTCATTATCCTTAAAGTGAATAATTTCCTCTTAAGTCTAGTCTACATCTATCCTCTTTTATTTTAAAACCGTTCCCCCTTGTCCTATCATTATTTACCTGAGTAAAGAGTCCTTCTTCAGGGACTCAAGACTGACATCAGTTCCCCCCAAGGAATACAAATTATGCCCTAGAAACTGATCTAACTGTTCTAGGGTCCTCATTTAAAGACTTCATTCCCTTCTTAAAATTCCTAACTTCCCCATTGGTAAGGGGGAGTTCACATAACCTATTTGTCCTTGTCCCACTGGGACCTCCCTAAGAGGATACATAGGAGTGTTAGTACTGTTAGTATCAGGGAAGGGGAATTTCTCAGTATCTCTTCTAGATTGTTCTAATTCTTGCCAGAGCCTACAGTGCACTCCTTCTCTAGGCAAAGAGTTAATTGCAGTCCCTGGCTCCCTTCCTGGAGCAACTGCTGCTGCCGCCGGTGCAATATTAGGATTACAGGAAGGGGGTAAATTATCCAAGGGTTCCCATCGACCCGTCCTTCCCTCTGACTCCTCTTTCTCCTGGTCCTGATCCCTTTTCAATAAAAATGACTTACCCCCTGCATCCAGCAAGCAGCATAACTTGACTCCTCTGAAAAAGGAGTCTTATTGTTTACATATAAATTTAAAGCCTGAATTTTCATCAGACCTGTATTTTGGCCAAAATATTGATGTTTCCTTAATTGATTCCTTTGTCCAGATTAATACACAATATTTAATCATTTTCTTTTTATCATTTCCTCTAATTCTGGGATTACCCAACACTTGATTCCTCCCATTTCCTCATTGGCTGAGTACTACAGGTTCACAAACTATTCAACACTTATTAGTATATCATATATTTACAATTTTATTTGACCATTAACCGTTATTTTTTCCTTTTCCTCCTTCTCTCATGACTGGAGGGCCCGTGATTTTTTGTTTTGACTGAATTCACACTGCTCGTCTTGTTTTTCTTAGCTATCCTCCTTATTTTGGGACAGTGGGACCTTCCCCTTATCTGTTTAGCATACTCCCCAGGGTTATGCCTGCACAATCACTTGTTAATATGCAAGGTTAGTGGAATTTTCCACTGCAGAAACACATTCAACTGCAAGAACACAAGTTTGTTTCTCACAACATTATAATACTCTATCCTCATTTTCCAGCCTATTTGATTAGTAGCACATTCAAGGGCATATGTATCAGATATTTCCTTACAAAATGGTCTTCCTGATTAAATTGTCCCTTAATCATCCTTTAGATTTCTTCAAATTCTGGGTCATAACTTGACTCCTCCTCTGAAAAAGGAGTCTTATTGTTTACATATAAATTCAAAGCCTTACAAACCCAATCTTCATCGGACCTGTATTTTGGCCAAAATACTGAAGTTCTTTTTATTGGCTCTTTAGGCCACACAACTACACAGCATCTAACCATTGTTTTCTTATCTTTATCCCTGGTCCTAGGGTTGTTTTTTCAATTCCTTACCATCCTTCTCAAAAGACTATCTTTAGGCACAACTTTACTGTTCACAGGGGTACCACACACCTGTATCTAGGATAAGGGAAGATGGGGGTTGTACTGCTGAGCACTGTACTGTACCGTACACCGTATAGGCTCTCTAATTTCCTGAGAATCTCTTTCACTCTTTTATTTCATGGGACCGCAGAACCACGGATCAGGACTCCCCACTTGCTTCACACTAGAAATTGCATCTCAGTCACACCCCACAGAAGAGTCTCCCCAACCCCCGGGGCAATACTGTAATCAGCTTTCTTACCTTGGTCCATACATGGAATTACTGGGTCTATTTCAATAATTGTGCCTACGTTTTCCCCTAATGCTTCACAGAGCCCGTCTTCAGCACAGCAGTCTCGGTTATTGTTAGCCATCCCGAGATACCCCACCACCTCCAACAGGACCGCTGAAATCAGCGGGGTGCACCTTTACTGTCTGCTGTGGCAAGAAACCTCCGGCAGGCAACAATATCCTGGACGAGCCTCCAAATTGTGAGAAATATCCCAATATTTTTTTAAGACAGGGTCTCTTGTGAAGCTTATTTATTCACAATTGCAATGGCAGGCGTCCTGCAAGCAGGAACATTCAGCAGAAGTGTGCCATAGCCCTATATCCCCTATTACTCAATGCTTGATTCCTCCCATTTCCTCATTGGCTGAGTACTACAGGTTCAAAACCTACCTGATGCTTGTTACTATGCCCTGTATGTACAGTTTTATTTGACCAACCTTTAATTTCTCCTTTTTTTTTGGAACTGGAAGGGCCCATGATTTTGTGGCTTGCTGTTCTTGTTGATTCCACAGCTTCTTGTCTTGTTTTTCTTAGCCATCCTCCTTATTTTGGGACAGTGGGACCTTCCAATGTCCCCTTATCTGCTTATCTTAACATACTCCAGTTTCCAGCAGGCGGTACACCAGACAGAGCAATGAATAATAAGACCAGGACTAGAGGAGCCCTGCCTCCAGCCAGGGGGAGGAAAAGGACAATGGAGTTTATTGGACTGTGTGGATTCAATGGCCTGACACATCAGACCCACAGGAGTACAAGGCTCTAAAGGACACCAGTGCACAGTGTACTGTAATGCCATCAGGCTACAAAGGGGCAGAACTCATCTCTATCTCTGGAGTGACAGGGGGATCCCAACAGCTAACTGTATTGGAGGCTGAAGTGAGCCTAACTGGGAATGTGGCAAAAGCACCCCATTGTGACTGGCCCAGAGGCTCTGTGCATCCTTTGCACAGACTAGCTCAGCAGAGGGTAGGTACTTCAAGGACCCACGAGGGTGGGGTTTTGGTGTAGCCGCTTTGGAGATGGAGGACACTAAACAGTTGTCTACATTGCCTGGTCTCTCGGAGGGCCCTTCTGTTGTGGGGTTGTTGAGGGTCGAAGAACAGCAGGTGCTGATTGCTACCACAACAGTGCACTGGTGGTAATATCACACCAACAGAGACTCCCTGATTCCCATCCATAAGATGATTTGTCAACTGGAGCCAAGGAGTGATCAGCAAGATTCATTCACCCTTTAATAGTCCCATATAGCCAGTGCAAAAGCCTAATGGTGAGTGGAGACTAACAGTGGACTGTTGTGGCCTGAATGGTCATGCCACCACTGAGTGCTGCTGTGCCAGAAATGCTAGAACTTCAATACGAACTGGAGTCAAAGGCAGCCAAGTGGTATGCCACAATTGATATCACTAATGCCTTTTTCTTAATCCCTTTGGCAGCAGAGTGCAGGCCACAGTTTGCTTTCACTTGGAGGGGCATTCAGTACACCTGGAATCAACTGCTCTGGGGGTAGGGCACTAATAATTGACAAGAAGCATACAAGAAAAACAGAGCTCCAGAATACCTCCTTTCCAAGAAGTCCACCTCCATAGTCTCATGTTCTCTCTTCTCTCCTATGTGGCACAGACAGCTGTTTTCCATAAGATCAGTTGGAGGCCATAGTACAATTGCAAGCCCACTTAATTTATTTTGGCCCAAAACTTTATGCCTAAAGAAGGAAGAATAATTTCTGAATTTCCAGTGACTTCACTGACTAATTTCTCCTATATTAAAACTGGAGAAGTTTTGTGGACAATTAATGCTGGAGATGCTCCAGTCTTTAGTCATACAGCAAATTGTTTACCTGATGAGGCTTGTTGATTCAAGTATAAGCTTTCAGGGATTCCAAATTTTTTCCAGTATTTTTCCACAATAGCAGCCAAAACTTGCATTTGGAGGCAAAGGTTATGAGAGAGAACTGCCTGTTTGATATACTCAGCTACATCTAGATTTGCTCTTCCAATTACTTGTGAGCATAGTGAAGCTCCTGAAACTACTGTAGAAGCTGCCAGTTTTGTTAAATTTGTTTGTGCTGAAGTATCTTAGCTTGCCTTTTGTGGTACTCAATGTTTTTCTGAACCTTCCTGCAATACTCCTCTCCCCCACTTCATCTGAGAATCAGCATATATACATGGAAGCTATTTGTGGGCTTAGCTGACCCCTCAGCTGTAAATTCAGAGAAAAATTGATATTGATGGTAGCTGTGCTCCAGTGCTACTGAAATCTCAGAAGAAGCGAAGGATGCCAAGTAACTCCTTAACTACTCATTTTAATATCCATCAAGAAGGCCATCTCACATAAATAGTACAGGCTTCTATATCAGGCTTGGGAGAGCATTACTTGGTCTCTGATGTTGAAGTTTCTCACCCGTCACCATCCTGAGAAAATGCTGTTATGCTCTATGCACCATTCCAGTTCCTGCTAATCAAAGAATAAAAGATTTCTTTATCTGCACCAGAGAAGTCAGTTTAGACCCTGTGGATTTTGTTCCTCTAGGATTCTTCAATAATCACTGGCTTTGGACTGTTGGAGGTAAGATAGGGATTATGGGTTCATGGAAGCACAAAAAGGCACATGTGCACTGATGTTCAAAAGATTCCTAACTCTATACTGAGAGATTTGCATTAGGACCCATATTGAGAATATCCTTTGGAGCACAGTAACTGACATGTAAGAAAGATTCTTCATAAATTGTTCTGCTCCCAGTTTATGCTATTTTCTGGGAAGTTTTATGGACATTCTTTATAGAGAATTTTTCACGTGGGAATTAAAAAGCACTTTGTGGTGGTTTTACCCTGCTGGGCTGCTGAACTCCACCATAACCACTCCCTCAGTCCCCCGCCTCAAAGGGAAAGGGGGAGAAAATATGATGGAAAGGGCTCAAGGGTTGAGATAAGGACAGGGAGATCACTCAACAATTATCGTCATGGGCAAAGCAGACTCATTATGGGAAGATTAATATAATTTATTGCACTTCAATAGCAGACCAGAACAGTAAGAAACTAAAAGAAAACTCAAAACACCTTCCCCCCATCCACCCTCTTCTACGTCCTCCCCCACGAGTGGCACGGGGGAATGGAGAATGGGGGCTGTGGTCAGTCTGTAACACTTTGTCTCCACTGCTCCTTCATGGTCACTCTCTTCCCCTGCTCCAACGTGGGGTCCCTCCCACAGGATGCATTCCTTCCTGAACTGATCCTATGTGGGCCTCTCACAAGCAACAGCTCTTCAAGAACTGCTCTAATTTGGGTCCATACCACATGGTCCATCCGTCAGGAACAAACTGCTCCAACATGCATCCCACAAGGTGGCAGCTCCTGCATGGGCTCCTCTCCACGGGCTACAGGTCCAGCCCGGAGTCTACCCCAGTGGGGGTTCTCCACAGGCCGCTGCCTCCTTCAGGGCAGATACACCTGCTCCACTGTGGGCTCCTCCACAGGCTGCAGTGTGGAAATCTGCTCCACCGTGGTACACCATGGGCTACAGGGAGACAACCTGTTCCACCATGGTCCTCTCCAGAGGCCACAGGGGAACTTCTGCTCTAGCGCCTGGAGCATCTCCTCTCCCTCCTTCTTCACTGACCTTGGTGTCTTCAGGGCTGTTTCTCACGCCTCTATCTCCCAGCTGCTGTTGTGCAGCAGTTTTTTTCCCTTAAATATGCTTCTACAGAGGTGTAACCAACATTGCTTATTGGCTCATCTCTGGCCAGCGGTGGGTTCCTTTTGAAGCTGGCTGAAACTGGCTCTTATCTAACAAGGAGCAGCTTTTGGAATTTTCTCACAGAGGCCACCCCTACAATCCTATCTGCCCCCCCCCCGCCCCCGCTACCAAAACCTTGCTTTGTAAACCCACACCTACTAACCAATGCTTTATGAAAAGGGCTGTGAATTGTTTAATAAATGTGGCTTAAACTCTTAATAGCACCAGACACATGAGAAAACATGCCTACATTTCATTTCAAGTATACAAATCGTTGGTTTTATGGCTAGTTCTTTCTTGTTCATGTAGGCTGGTTATAAACTTTATTAACTGTCAGTTTTTTTAGTTAAATGGAATCCAATGGTGTCATTATAAGACTTTATCCTGTAATTCAACTGGACATCACAGATTTAGGCTATGTTAGAAAAACTTTAATATGATGTAAATACTGTTGAAATCCTTTGTAAAACTTTAGCTGGTTTTAGTAGAAGCAGCATATCATCTAATATGAACGTATACAAGACAACCAGGGGATCAGGCCCAGCCTGCATGGGTCCATGAAAGGCAAGTCCTGCCTGACCAGCCTCATCTCCTTCTATGACCAGGTGACCTGCCTGGTGGATGAGGGAAGGCTGTTGACGTAGTCTACCTAGACTACATCAAAGCCTTTGACACGGTCTCCCACAGTATTCTCCTGGAGAAGCTGGAAGCCCATGGCTTGGACAGGTACACTCTTTGCTGGGTTAAAAACTGGCTGGACGGCCAGGCCCAGACAGTGGTGGTGAACGGAGTGAAATCCAGCTGGCGTCCAGTCACAGGTAGTGTTCCCCAGGGGTTGGTGTTGGAGCCCACCCTCTTTAATATCTTTATTGATGATTTGGACCAGGGAACTGAGTGCACCCTCAGGAAGTTTTCAGATGACACCAAGTTGGGGGGAAGTGTCAATCTGCTGGAGGAGGGTAGGAAGGCCTTGCAGAGGGACCTGGACAGGCTGGATCAATGGGCAGAGGCCAGTGGGATGAGGTTCAACGTGGCTAAGTGCCGGGTCCTGCACTTTGGTCACAACAACCCCATGCAGTGCTACAGGCTTGGAGCAGAGTGGCTGGAAAGCTGTGCAGAGGAAAGAGATCTGGGGGTGTTGGTCGATGCTCTCCTGAACATGAGCCGGCAGTGTACCCAGGTGGCCAAGAAGGCCAACGGCATTCTGGTTTGTATCAGGAATAGTATAACCAGCAGGACCAGGGAGGCGATCTTCCCCCTGTACTCTGCTCTGGTGAGGCTGCACCTCAAGTACTATGTTCACTTTTGGGCCCCTCACTACAAGAAAGACATTGAGGCCCCGGAGTGTGTCCAGAGAAGGTCTACAAAGCTGGTAAAGGGTCTGGAACACAAGTCCTATGAGGAGCAGCTGAGGGAACTGGGGTTGTTTAGTCTGGAGAAGAGGAAGCTCAGGGGAGACCCCATCGCTCTCTACAACTACCTGAAAGGAAGTTATAGCAAGGTAGGTGTAAGCCTCTTCTCCCAGATAACTAGGAAGAAGGAGTGGCCTCAAGTTGTGCCAGTGGATGTTCAGGTTGGATATGAGGAGAAATTTCTTCTCAGAAAGAGTGGTTAGGCATTGGAACAGGTTACCCAGCGAAGCGGTGGTGTCACAGTCCCTGGAGGAAAGGGTGAAAAAGGGTAGATGTGGTGCTTAGGGAAATGGTTTAGTGACTGATATTGGTGTTAGTGGGATGGTTGGACCAGATGACCTTAGAGGTCTTTTCCAACCTTAAGGATTCTATGATTCTATGATCTCTCCTGTGCAGAAAGGAGCTGGGCCTCTTCAGTCTAAAGAGAAGGCTTGCACATGCAAGGCAAATAGGTGATCGGAAACAGCCAGCATGGCTTTACCAAGGGCAAATCGTGTCCGATAAGGGAAGACCAACCAATGTCATCTACCCCGACTTCTGTAAGGCCTTTGACACGGTACCACATGACGTCCTGCTCTCCAAATTGGAGATAGATGGATTTGATGGGTGGACCATTCAGTGGATAAGGAGTTGGCTTGAAGGTCACACCCAGAGAGCAGTGGTCAATGGCTCTACGTCCAAGTGGAGGCCAGTGACAAGTGGTGTACCTCAGGGGTCTGTCCTCGGACTGGTACTGTTTAATATCTTTATCAACATCATAGACAATGGGATCAAGTGTACCCTCAGCAAATGTGCAGATGGCTCCAAGCTGAGTGGTGCAGTTGATACAAGAGAAGGAAGGGATGCCAGCCAAAGGGACCTGGACAAGCTTGAGAAGTGGGACAACTTGAACCCAGTGAGGTTCAACAGGTCTACGTGTAATGTGCTGCACCTGGGTCAGGGCAATCCCAGGCATGAGTACAGACTGGGAGAAGAACTCACTGAGAGCAGCCCTGCAGAGAAGGACCTGGGGGTTCTAGTGGATGAAAAGCTTGACATGAGCCAGGAGTGCATGCTTGCATCTCAGAAGGCCAACTGCATCCTGGGCTGCATCAAGAGAGGCATGGCCAGCAGGTCGGGGGAGGTGATTGTCCCCCTCTCCTCTGCCCTTGTGAGGCCTTACTTGGAGTAGTGCATCTATTATGAACAGGTGCCCCTCCCAGCTTTTGCTCCACTCCTTTTATAGAATTTATGTTAATATATGCTTTCAGAATTTTAGCTGTGATTGAATTAGAAGAAAACTGTTTTCTAGTTCCCAGTTTGTCTCACACTGATATTTGTCTACAATATTGGCAGTTTCGATTATGAGTAGCCTTTAAAAAATCAAAAACTTTTTTTTTTTTTTTTACAATTATTACTTTTTTTCAGGCAATAATAAATAGCACTATCACCCCCAACATGACATTTACTAAAACATCCCAGAAGTTTGGCCAATGGGCAGACAGCAGGGCGAATACAGTGTATGGCTTGGGATTTTCATCTGAACATCATCTTTCAAAAGTAAGTATGACCAATGGAAACCATGTGACCAGTGAAGTGGCTTAAGAATATTTTTTTCCTTCTGGTTGTATCTTGACTCAATTCTCACCACCGTTATTTACAAATAATAATAATTAAAAGAAAAAAAGGCTGTATCCATCCTTATAATATAAAAAGACAAGATAAGGTATGATCACAATATGCTTTTAACAGTGATACCTGCAAATTTTCTTTTAACTGATTGAGGAAAGAAGGGAGATTTAAACTAGTGTATGCTGTTAATGCTTTTTAGTTATTCATCTGCTAGGCTTCTCTTTTTAAAGTTGTTCTTTCATTAGAGTTTTTCATGACAATTTAAAGGAGTAGACAGTTCAGTGTTTCTTCTGTATTTAGACCTACAAAAGTTGTTGAGTCTTCAGATGCATTTTTGTCTTAAGCCACATTCACTTTAACTTTTCTGCTATGTTTTGCTAAACAAAAAACCACACTACCACCCCCCAAACACACACACAAACACACATACCAACCCTGTTGAGAAAGTAATTGTCACTATACAAGGATAAGCATCCCATTCTTTAGCTGCCCTCAAACTGATGTCTAAGAGTTTTTAATATACCCTTGGCTTAAAACTTTATATTTCTGGCTTAAAACTTTATATTTCTGTCATAAAAATAATCTGAAAAGCTACAGTAGATAATTTGTCAAAAGTACGTTTGATTAGCAGTTACTCAGATTGCTGTGATTTGTGAAGAATACACAAATCTGTTGAGAAAAATATCAATCCACAGATCTTTTCAGAAGATTATAGCGATGAATCCTCAGGGCAAACCGTTCCTATAGCATTATATCTTAATTATCAAACTGTGATTTTCATGTGAGTTAAAATTGCTGATAATTGCTACTAAAATTCATAGAGGTGAAAGGAGTTGCTGAATTAGAAACTGTGAATCTGCTGTGTATCTTTAGAGAAATCATATCTATCTCCTCTTGTCTGTCTGCTCAGATTACTAGCTCTTCTGTGCACTGGCATTGTAATCAGATTCACCAGACCACTTTTTGACACACCTACTACTGTAGGACATGAAATGTAATTTAGTGCTCAAGGTACTACTGAATGTTACCAATAGTACTGACAAATAAACTGTATTAATGTATTTATTCAGAAACCAGTTGCTTCTAGAAGTTGTCTTAAAACTTGATTCTGGAACTTTTTTTTTCTTCTGTATTTGATTTATCAGAGTCCCTAAGTGAACAACACTATTATATGTAATTTGTTTTGGAGTAGTGTCTCTGGGCCCCAATGAAATATTTCAAGTTCCAGGGAGCAAAAGACAACCTACAACCACAAAAAAAACTTAGTCTAGTGTGTGACTGATTTCAACAGGCTAATGAAGCAAATAATCAGGACAGAGAGAATAAAAGTAATGTCTTCTAATAAACTATTTATTCTCATATCATTGTCTGCTTAGCTATATCGCTCTAAACAAGCAGATGATTTCCAAAGCTTATACTAAGTGTTTGACTTTTGGACTGTTCCTTTTTGGTTCATGTGCCTTTGTCTTCATTAACTGATTAGTAGGGTAGCATGCAACAGTGGTTCTGTATGACAATTCTGTATGACTGAGAATTTGAGAAGTGAGAATATCCAACTGAAGAATAAAAGCACTGTAAACAACTTTTTATATGCAAACAGAATAAAAGAAAAATAATTAAACATTTTTTTATCTTCATTAGACCTTTTCTCAAAGTGTCAGACCACAAATTCACCTCAAGATTGTTCCATCAGGAATCAGGCAGAAGTCAGTGATACCTAAATGATGATTCCTACATTGAAGAGTATTCCTTTCACAGGATCGGGATTTCCTAGCACAGTCCCTCTTGCTGCTGTAGTAGGAGGAGCAGAATGTTCCGTAATATTCAGAGAAAGCTGAGTCCAGTTTCTCAGCTAGAATATAAGTAAGTCTGTGCTTCCCCTGCATGGGAAGAAGTGCTCCTTCTCAAGTTTGCTGCCTTATCCCTTTAGTTAGTTAACCTGATTTATTCTGAATAATTTAAGAGCATGCTAAATGCCAAAAGTGCCATCACAGGTACTTGTGAGATCCTTGTATTCTCCTTCCACAACTTTTCATCTTTTCCTTATATTATTAATCCCCCGGAGAACCCTTCTTTTCATACTATGAGATCTCATCTTTGTTATTTAGGGCTTATATATCAAAATATTGCTATGATCTATCACCTGACTGTCTCAAGGAATTGTAGTAAATTTGTAAAAGATCCCTCTACATTAGCATCATTGGCTCTTTCTCAGAATGTTATCTGTTTTTCTGTCTATTCATTATATATCTTTTTTACAGTTTCTACCACTCTGATACAGAAAATCATATTTTCTGCCTTGTATTTCTTCAGCTATTTATTCCAAACCTCAGCATCATGCTTTCCACTTACCAATCCTCTGCTCCTCAAGTCAATCTAAATAATAGGTTACCCATGAGAATTTGAGGTCTATCTACAAGTCTTAAATGAGTATCATCTAGTTCTGGTGATCTGTTGCCAATTTTATCATCTGTTCTGAGTCCTTTTTTGATGCTGGATTACTGTTTCAGCACGATATCTTTTATTTCCTTCTATATTCAGGAAACATATGCTTTTAAATAACTTGACAGCTGAAATATAGGATACTGGTGGAGAAAAATAATACTTCCTTAAGTACTAAGAGCCTACCAGGAGAAGAAGTTTAAAGACAATAAGTTTTTTTACATCTTGGATAGCAAGTGAAGTTCTAATTGAAATTAGTTGAGATTTTGTCACACAAAAGTAGCCTTCATACCTCCTAAATGCACGCAGTGCAAAACAATATCTTTGCTGCTGCTGGAGAAATTTAGAAGCTGTTGGTGAAGTTTCCAGTTTTTGCAGAATCATTTTAGTCTTTAGTTGACCATAATAAGGTCATATTCTGTATAAAAGCAGTAGCTAGCAAAAACAAATGCTTGGCTACTATAGCAATTGGTGTAATGTAAAGCTAAGAGCAATGAAGCCAAATTTTTCTCTAGCCAGAGAATTTAGGCCCAATTCTTAATAAAGTGATTTAATTTCTCAAGCTCAAGGCTGCATGCATTTCAAAACTGCTGCTTTAGCTATTTTCTAGAAGAGGTATATGTAGCAGAGAAATCAGTCTTCACAAACTTCACAGTTGAATGTACAATTCTTGAATTTAGTGTTCAGTATATGTGAGTGTTCAGTTCAATGAATCTGTTCTTTAGCTTGATTGATGTCAATGGGGATACATCAAGAAATGAACTTGACTCAGTATTCCCACTGCTGTTTTCTTAGTTAGCCATTTAAATTATAAATGCAGTTAAAATTTGGGAAGAAATTAGTATTGTTTCAATCATGAAAGAATGAAGCCTGTTAAAGTCTCTAGGCTAATAATGACTACAGTAAGCTTCAGAACCAGATCATTTATTGTAAGGAAGAGAGTAAAACCTGAATATGAAAGCAGCTGTGTAAGGCAGTTTAGCACTGTTTTTTGGTTTAACCTTGGTAGGCAGCTAAGCACCACACAGACGCTCTCTCACTCCCCCTCCTCAGCAGGATGAAGGCGGGGGAGAAAATAGGATGGAGGGAAACTTACAGATTTGAGATAGAAGCAATTTAAAGAAAGAAAAGAAAAGGCCATGCATGGAAGCAAAAGGAAAAAAATATCTATACTCCCTATCAGCAAATGATGTCCAGCCAATTCCTGGAAGCAGGGCCCCAATAAGCATGATGTCATATGGTATGGAATATCCCTTTGGTCAGTTTAGGTCAGCTGTCCCAGCTATGTCCCCTCCCCACCTCTTGCCCACCCCCAGCTTACTGGCCTTTGGGGGTGGGAGGTTAGAGAGACAGCTTTGATGCTATGTAATCACTGCTCAACAATAGGCAAAACATTGGTGCGATATCAACACCGTTATAGCTACAAGTGCAAAGCACAGCATTATATACTCTGCTGTGGGGAAAGTTAACTCCATCCCAGCCAGACCCAGTACAATTAACCATATCTGAGGTGTTGGTTTTGTTTTAAATGCTATCAGCAACAGGTTAAACTTTGCTGCATCATAATTTTCCTGTCATAAACAGAGTACATTATGTCTGAAAGGTACTGAAAGGTATGTCACTGTGTATCTCACTTAAATGAGTATCTAATAAGGAGAAAAAATTAAAAATTCTACCGACAATTTAACTTCATAAAATGTTAAGTACAGCATTTTTTTCTGCATGTAGTGTAACTACTTCACACCTTCTCTCTTTTTTTTAAACATATGTACTTTCAGTTTGCAGAAAAATTTCAGGAATTCAAAGAAGCTGCACGACTAGCAAAGGAAAAATCCCAAGAAAAGATGGAGCTAACAAGTACACCCTCTCAAGTGAGTCTTATTCTCTGATTCAAGCCTAGTACTTCATGCTTTGTGCTACCTTCTGTTTTAAGAATTCATATTGTTTCTTACACACGTATTAAAAATGAACAGGGTACTTCCCAGTTAACCTGAATCCTCAAAACAGTCAGCTAGAAGTGTCAAGAAATCTAAGAGGGTAACAAAGATTGTGAAGGGTCTAGAGGGGAAGATGTATGAGGAGTGTCTGAGGTCACTTGGCTTGTTCAGCTTAGAGAAGAGAAGGCTGAAGGGAGACTTCATAGTGGTATAAAGCTTCCTCACAAGGGGGAGCAGAGGGGGAAGCACTGATCTCTTCTCTCTGGTGAACAGGGACAGGACCTGAGGGAACGGCTTGAAGCTGCAACAGTGGAGGGTCAGGCTGGATATCAGAAAAAGGTTCTTCACTGAGAGGGTGGTCGAGCACTGGAACAGGCTCCCCAGGAAAGTGGTCATGGCACCAAACCTGTCGGAGTTCATGAAGCTTTGGACAATGCTCTCAGACATATGGTATGATTTCTGTGTGGTCCTGTGTGGAGCCAGGAGTTGGACTCGATGATCCTTGTGGGTCTCTTCCAACTCGGGATATTCTGATTCTATGATTCTAAGAATGCATTTAACATACATTAAAGAAGAGTCAAAGGTGTTTGCTTTAGAACAAAATTAGCCTTTTGTTTTGCCCATTCCTTTCTTTGAGCTTTCCCCCAGAAAATATTATGAGCAAAGATGGCAATCAGTTATATAAGTAAATCTATAGTAAAGACCTTTTGTGTTTTTTCTTATTGTATCTATGAAACGTAAGGTGATGCACTGTAAAGGACTTCATATAAGAAACATAACAAAAAACAATCAAATTTAAAACAGCAAACTATTTCTACTTATTTCCTACTGTGTAGTATTCACCTGTGAAGTGTGTTGAAGGAAGATGAGAGTCATATGTAGGTTCTGGGGGTTTATTATAGTTAGCCTATTTGTTTTAAGCAATAGTGAAGACAAAGGTAAATCTTGCTCTTAGAAGATGAAACAGTTTTAAAACTTCAGCAGGGATTCCTGAGTTGAGTAGGATTAATACAACTGATTCTTTTAAAATTTTTTTCTAGGGAATGCATCTTTATGCATTGAATCAGTGCATTTCTTGTGTGCTTTGCACCACGATATACTTCTGATCTTTGATAGAACAAGGATGGCAGGAAGTTTACAACATGCTGTCTGAAAAGGTTTATTGCCACTAGAAAGCTACATCCTTCTAAGAGAAGTCAGTGGAACAAGGACAAAAATGTACACAGTGAACCAATCTCATGTTGTTTTCCCTGGCAGGAATTTTTGCCAAAGTGCTAGGTTGGCTTTTGGTATCAAAAGGAAG
This sequence comes from Anser anser, assembly GCF_964211835.1. Classification (NCBI taxonomy): domain Eukaryota; kingdom Metazoa; phylum Chordata; class Aves; order Anseriformes; family Anatidae; genus Anser; species Anser anser. The sequence continues at coordinate 5,266,210 of NC_139731.1, read as the reverse complement.
CTGCTTGCTCTAGCGTAACAAGAAAAAAACAAGGTTGTCTTTTCGTTTTCTTGACTGTCCCTGAATTTCTGAAAAAATCCATAAATAAACACATAAATAATAGAAATATGTATTTCAGTATTATAACCTAGCATACATTTGGCTTTATGTGCAGTAAAGTACTTCGGCCAGGCCTGTAGTTACTCGATAGAGGCTGGGAGAAGAATCCTGGAGTGCAACTTCCTGGTCCAGGTATTAGACAAACCAACCAGAGCAGAAGCATTACTGGACCTGGTGCTCACCAATGCAGATTAACTCATTGAAGAGGTTAAGACTGGAGGCAGACTGGGCTGCAGTGACCATGCCCTGGTTGAGTTTGTGATCTTGAGGGATATGGGCAAAGAGTGAAGTCAGAACCCTGAACTTCTGGAGAACAAACTTCCAGCTTTTTAAAGACCTAACAGATGAGATCCCATGGAACACTGTCCTTATGGACAAAGGAGCTGATCAGAGCTGGCAACTATTTAAAGACACTTTTCTTAGCATGCAAGAGCGCTACATCTCTATGGGTAAGAAATCAAGCAGGGAAGACAAGAAAACCGGCATGGCTGAGCAGGACCTGCTGGTCAAATTGAGGCGCAAGAAGGAAATGCACAGGCAGTGGAAGCAGGGACATGTGGCCTGGGAAGGGTACAGGGATGCGGTCCAGATGTGCAGGGATGGGATAAGGAAAGCCAAGTCACAGATGAAACTAAACTTGGCAAGAGATGCAAAGAATAACAGGAAGGGATTCTACAGGTACATTGGTCAGAAAAGAAAGGCCAAGGAGAGTGTACCCCCTCTGATAAACGAGAAAGGTGATCTAGTAACCACAGACATGGAGAAGGCTGTGGTACTCAACAACGTCTTTGCTTCAGTCTTCACTGGCAGTCAGGCTTCCCAAGTCTTTTGTTTCCCTGAATCTGCAGATGGATTCTGGGGGAGAAAAGTCCTTCCCAGTGTAAGAAAAGAGCAGGTTCGAGACCACATAATGAAACTGAACAGGTACAAGTCTATGGGGCCTGATGACATGCATCCCGGTGTCCTGAGGGAAGTGGCTGATGTAGTTCCCAAGCCTCTCTCCATAATATTTGAAAAGTCCTGGCAGTCAGGTGAAGTCCCTGGTGACTGGAAAAAGGGAAACATCACTCCCATTCTTAAAAAGGGCAGAAAGGAAGACCTGGAGAGCTACAGACAGGTGAGCCTCACCTCTGTTCCTGGGAAGATCATGGAACAGATCCTCCTGGAAGCAATGTCAGGGCACATGAAAATCAAAGAGGTGATCCGAGACAGCCAGCACGGCTTCACCAAGGGCAAATCGTGCCTGACCAATCTTGTGGCCTTCTGTGATGGAGTGACTGCATCAGTCAATAAGGGAAGACCAACCGATGTCATCTACCTGGACTTCTGTAAGGCCTTTGACACAGTCCCACATGACATCCTGGTCTCCAAATTGGAGTGATGTGGATTTGAAGGATGGATCATTCGGTGGATAAGGAATTGGCTGGATGTCTGCACACAGAGAGTTGTGGTCAAGGGGGTCCAGGTGGTGGCTGGTGATGAGTAGTATCCCTCAGGGGGTCCATCTTGGGACCAGTACTGTTTAATATCGTTATTAACAACATAGGCAGTTGCAGATGACTCCAAGCTGAGTGGTGCAGTTCATACAAGAGAAGGAGGGGACGTCATCCAAAGGGACCTGGACAAGCTAGAAAAGTGGGCCCATGTGAACCTAATGAGGTTCAACAAATCAAAGTGCAAGGTGCTACACCTGGGTCAGGGCAATCATGAATACAGACTGGGAGAAGAACTCATTCAGAGTTCTCAGCCCTGCAGGGAAAGACTTGGGGGGTTCTAGTGGACGAAAAGCTCAGCCTGAGCCAGCAGTGTGCGCTTACATCCCAGAAGGCCAACTGCATCCTGGGCTGCATCAACAGAGGCATAGCCAGAAGGTCGAGGGAGGTGATTGTCCCTCTCTCCTCTTTACTTGTGAGGCCCCACCTGGAGTATTTCATCGAGGTGTGGGGTCCCCAGCACAAGAAATATGTTGACCTGTTAGAACAGGTCCAGAGGAGGGCCACGAAGATGATCAGCGGGCTGGAGCACCTCTCCTATGAAGAAAGGCTGAGAGAGTTGAGGTTGTTCACCCTAGAGAAGAGAAGGCTCCGGGGAGACCTTATTGCGACCTTTCAGTAATTTAAGGGGGCTTATAAAAAAGATGGAGAGCAACTTTTTGCTCAGGCAGATAATAATAGGACATGGGGTAATGGTTTTTAATTCGAAGACATGAGATTTAGATTAGATGTTAGGAAGAAATTCTTCACTGTGAGGGTGGTGAGGCGCTGGGACAGGTTGCCCAGAGAGGTTGTGGATGCTCCATCCCTGGAGGTGTTCAAGACTGGTTGGATGGGGCCCTGGGGCACCTGATCCAGTGGGTGGCATTGTTGCCCATGGCAGGGGGACTGGAACTAGATGATCTTTAAGGTTCCTTCCAACCAAGCCACTCAATGTTTCCATGTTTCTATGTTCATAGGGAAAGCAATTACTCTGCTTATCTTTTGACATGCTGTTTAAAAATCAGGATTTACATTTGACACTGTCAAATGGAGTGACTTGTTATTTGTTTTGGACAGAATTACTCAGAGGCAAGATACTTTTATCTAACAGTTGCCCAGGGTTAAAACTTTCTCTTAATCTATATGAGCTATTGATATTGTTAACTTTCCTGTATAGATTTCGCCTTTGGAGCCCTACATTTTATGTTGTAGGCAGCTATAGAAATTTTATCTTGAGGAGTTCTAGACTGCATGTTGAAAGTTGCAATTTAATTACTGCACACTTGGGAATAATTTCATATTCAGGCCTTACTTTTCAATTTGTCTTTTAGCTGTGTTGATAAGTTAGTATATTGTTCTGAAAGATACAGTTAGTGCAAGTGCTGACACATCAGCGTAATAGTCTTTACATAATGCTTCATATTAGTTCTCCAGAGAAGAAGGAGAGAAGGGAGAAGGCAGGAGGAAGAAAAGGCGGGTTTTAGTTGTGCATGATTGATTCCACAACAGGGGGAACAGAGGGTCCAATATATAGAAGGGACCCTCCTCTAAGGGAAGTCTGCTGCCTTCCTGGGGCCCGGGTTAAGGACATCACCAGGAGACTTCCCAGCTTGGCTCAACCCTCAGACTATTACCCATTTCTGGTCCTACATCTAGGAAGAGAAGAAGTGGAAATGCATAGCCCGAGAGCAATCAAAAGGGACTTCAGGGAGTTGGGATGGATGATCAGGAACTTGGGTGCACAAGTCATCTTCTCCTCCATTCTCCCCAGTACTGACAGCGACAGGAACAGAAGGATAGCATCCATTAACACGTGGCTCCGTGGCTGGTGTCATCACCAAAATTTTGGGTTCTTTGGTGACAGGAAGCCTTACATGACACGGAGCTTGCTGGCATCGGACGGGATTCATCTTTCCCAAAGGGGAAAGAGGGTCCTTGGTCATGAGTTGGCAGGGCTCATTGATTGGGCTTTAAACTAGATTCAGTGAAGGAGGGGGATATCATCAGGGATGCTGGCAATAAGGTACGGGATGACATGCCATCCCACTCATGCCAGCTGAACACCAGAGCCGGCAAAGGATGCCCAAAGCCCAGAGAGGGAACAAAGCTTAACAGGAGAGCTACCGTAGGCCCACATGGATGAGTTACAGTTGCCCCATCTGGAAAGGCAGATGCATTGAGATCCCATCTCAAATACCTCTATGTAAACTTACACAGCATGGGGAATAAACAAGGGGAACTGGAGGTGTGCATGCGGTTGTAGGGCTATGATCTCATCCCAATTACTGAGACATGGTAGGATAGCTCTCATGACTGGAATGTGGCCATGGATGGCTTTGTGCTTTTTAGGAAGGACAGGCCGGGAAGGTGTGGTGGTTTTACTCGGGTGGGCGACCGAGCTCCACCACAACCGCTCTCTCACTCCCCCTCCTCAAAGAGGAACGGGGAGAAAATACGATGAAAAGGGCTCAAGGGTTGAGATAAGGACGAGGACATCGCACAGTCATTATCGTGACGGGCAAAACCGACTCAGCATAGGGAGATAGTAAGATTTATTGCTTATTACTAACAAGCTAGAGAAGCGAGAAACAAAGGAAAGAAACCAAAAGCACCTTCCCCCCCATCCACCCTCTTCTACCTCCTCCCCCCGAGCGGCACAGGGGAATGGGGGAATGGGGGTTATGGTCAGTCTATAGCGCTTCTTCTCCGCTGCTCCTTCTCGGTCACTCTCGTCCCCTGTGCTGTGGGGTCCCTCCCACAGGATGCAGTCCTTGCCGAACTGATCCGGCGTGGGCTTCCCACAGGCAGCAGCTCTTCAAGAACTGCTCCAGATATGGGTCCATACCACGGGGTCCATCCCTCAGGAGCAAACTGCTCCAACCTGGATCCCCCACGGGCAGCAGCTCCTGCCAGGTCACCTGCTCCTGTGTGGTCTCCTCTCCACGGGCTACAGGTCTGGCCCGGAATCTGCTCTGGCAGGGGTCTTCCACAGGCTGCAGTCTCCGTCGGTGCAGGTCCACCTGCTCCACCGTGGTACTCCATGGGCTGCAGGGGGACATCCTGCTTCACCATGGTCCTCACCACAGGCTGCAGGGGACTTCTGCTCTGGCACCTGGAGCACCTCTCCCCTTCCTTCTTCACCGACCTTGGCGCCTGCAAGGCTGTTCCTCAGTCCTCTCACTCTCCCAGCTGCTGTGTGGCACAGCGGTTTTTTTTCCGTCTTAAATATGCTCTCACAGAGGTGCAAAACAACATCACTTATTGGCTCGGCTCTGGTCAGCAGTGGGGCCCTTACCAAACATGGGGCAGCTTCTAAATCCTTCTCACAGAAGCCACCCCTATGGCCCCCTGCTACCAAAACCTTGCCACGTAAACCCACTACAGAAGGTGAGGTGGTGGAGTTGCTCTTTACGTGAGTGAGCAACTGGAATGTATGGAGTTCTGTCTAGGGATGGACGGAGTGCGAGTCGAGAGCCTATGGGTGAGGATTAAAGGGCAGGCCAACAGGGGTGACATTGTGGAGGGTGTTTACTACATGCCACCGGATCAGAAAGAGGAAGTGGATGAGGCCTTCTACAGGCAGCTGCAAGTTGCCTCACGTTCACAGGCCCTGGTTCTTATGGGGATTTTAACCACCCTGATATTTGCTGGAAAGGCAATACAGCTTGGAACAGTCCAGGAGGTTACTGCAGAACACTGTGGATAACTTCTTGATGTGGGTGGTAGGTGAGCCAACAAGGAGAGGGGCACTGTTAGACCTGGTACTAACAGAGATGGTCTAGTTGGAAACGTGAAGATTGAGTGCAGTCTCAGCTGCAGTGATCACAAGATGCTGGAGTTCAAGATCCTGCGAGGAGGAAGCAGGGCAAAAAGTAGGATCGCAACCCTGGATTTCAAGAGAACTAACTTTGACCTCTTCAGGGACCTAATTGGAGGAATCCCCTGGGCCAGGGCTCTCGAGGGAAAGGGGGCCCAGGAGAGTTGGCTAATATTCAAGCACCACTTCCTCCAAGCTCAGGATCTTGGAGGGGATGCACCTGAGGGTGCTGAGGGAGCTGGCCGATGTTATTGCTAGGCCACTCTCCATCATCTTTGAAAGGTCATGGAGAACAGGGGAGGTGCCTGAGGACTGGAAGAAAGCCAACATTACTCTAGTCTTCAGGAAGGGCAAGAAGGAAGACCCAGGAAACTACAGGCCAGTCAGCCTCACCTCCATCCATGGAAAGGTGATGGAGCAGCTCATCCTTGAGGCCATCTATAAGCAGGTGGAGGAAAAGAAGGTGATTAGGAGCAGTCAACATGGATTCATCAAGGGGAAGTCATGTTTAACCAACCTGATAGTCTTCTACGATGAGATGACTGGCTGGATGGATGAGGGGAGAGCAGTGGATGTTGTCTACCTTGACTTCAGCAAGGCTTTTGACACTGTCTCCCATAACATCGTCCTGAGCAAGCTCCGGAAATGTGGGATCCATGAGTGGAGAGTGGGGTGGACTGAGAACTGGCTGGATGGCAGAGCTCAGAGGGTTGTGTTCAATGGTGCCAAGTCTACTTGGAGGCCTGTGGCTAGTGGTGTCCCCCAGGGGTCAGTACTGGGTCCAGTCTTGTTCAACTTATTCATCAGTGATCTGGATGAAGGGGCAGAGTGCACCCTCAGCAACTTTGCAGATGATACAAAGCTTGGTGGAGTGGCTGTCACACCAGAGGCCTGTGCAGCCATTCAGAGGGACCTGGACAGGCTGGAGAGTTGGGCGGAGAGGAACCTCGTGAGGTTCAACAAGGGCAAGTGCAGGGTCCTGCACCTGGGGAGGAACAGCCCCAAGCACCAGTACAGGCTGGGGGCTGACCTGCTGGAGAGCAGCTCTGTGGAGAGGGACCTGGGGGTCATGGTGGACAGCAAGTTAACCATGAGCCAGCAATGTGCTCTTGTGGCCAAGAAGGCCAATGGGATCCTAGCCTGCATCAGGAGGAGTGTGGATAGCAGGTCAAGGGAGGTGATCCTCCCCCTCTACTCAGCTCTGGTGAGGCCACACCTGGAATATTGTGTGCAGTTCTAAGCTCACCAGTACAAGAGGGATGTAGAACTTCTAGAGAGGGGCCAGTGTAGAGCCACGAAGATGATTAAGGAATTGGAGCATCTGTCTTATGAGGAAAGACTAAGTGAGCTGGGCCTGTTTAGCCTAGAGGAGAGGAGATTGAGAGGGGATCTTATCAACCTCTACGAATACCTGAGTGGACAATGTAAAGAGGATGGGGCCAAACTCTTCTCAGTGGTGGCCAGTGACAGGACAAGGCATAATGGGTATAAATTGAACCACAGGAGGTTTCATTGACATATGAGGAAGAACTTCTTTATGGTTCAGGTGACAGAGCACTAGAACAGGCTCAGGCTACCCAGAGAGGTTGTGGAATCTCCTTCTTTGGAGATATTCAAAACCTGCCTGGATGCGATTCTGTGTGACATGCTCTAGGTGGCCCTGCTTGAGCAGGGGGGTTGGACTAGATGATCTCTGGAAGTCCCTTCCAACCTCAACCGGTCTGTGATTGTGTGATTCTGTATCAGGAACTTTGGAGTTTAGAGCAAATGAACTCCATGATGCAGATGAAGTGATGGCTTCACAGCAGACTGCAGCACTTCCATGGTGCTAGGACTCAGAGATATTTATGACTAGGGGGAAGATGGATGCTTGGTAGTAGAGAGGGGAGGTGGTACCCTAGAGACATTTGATGGAGCACTTACTGTCATTTTGATCACCTCCCCAAAAGTTGCTGCAAGGCAGTGAATTGGATTTACATGACAAGGTTTTTGTCAACCAGAGTCTGAATCTCAGTTCTTTTCTTCTCTAAGCCAGAATCTGTCCACAGATATTTCTTGTGACCCTGGTCATTTCAGATTAAGACCTCTGTTAATATATGAAATTATGTGGTGAATAACTTATTCAAAACAGTCCAACTCTTTCTTCTGTGATTCTGAGCCCCTCCTATGTAGGCTATTAAGAATAGTGATTGCTTGATAGGTTTTGGTATCACAATATTTTTATAGTGCAAAGAATAGGCTGATTTTGGCAAAATGGTCATAAGCCTGTCACCTGTTAGCTTTTTCTTTGTGGAAATATGCAGTTTACTTACAAAGCTTGTGAAAAAGTAGTTTTCTGGGATGTCATTTGAATTTCTGGAACAAATATTTCAGCCATATTATGGTATCTGAATCAATATCTGCAGCTTTATTCTATTGCCAGTTGGTACTGAATAGGGAAGCTCTTTGAAGAACAGCAATTCCAGGGAAGTGTATGGAATGCTTAATAAAAAAAACGGTATAATGCTTAATAAGAAAACAAGCTGGAATCACTATGTTTTGTTCATGATTTTAGAACCACCTACTCCTTTGTTTTGCTTTAGAGAGATGTGATGTGTGATGGCACTCAAGATGATCTGTTCCATGACCTTCTCTGGCACTGAGGTCAGACTGACAGGCCTGTAACTCCCAGATCCTCCTTCCTGCCCTTCTTGTAGATGGGTGTCACATTTGCTAACCTCTAGTCAACAGGGGCTTCCCCGGTTAGCCAGGACTGCTAGTAAATTATTGAAAGTGGCTTGGCGAGCACTTCTGTCAGCTCCTTCAGTATGTTTGGATGAATCCTATCCAGCCCCATAGACTTTTGAACATTCAAAATATGTAGGAGGTCACACACTTTCCCATTGGATTATAAAGGTTTCATCTCACTCCCTGTCACCATCTTCCAGCTCCAGGGGGCTGTATATAATAATATCAGGTAAGAGAGAGAGAGCTCTATAATAAGCAGGAGGCTTGCAAATAAATCATAGTTCAGTTGTGTTTTGTACAAGATAATATGAATTTTATGGTAATATATTCCTATGAGGGATGCTGGAAATCAGTGAGCCTCACAGTAATATTGCCTAAAATTCGTATCTCATTTAAGAATTAATTTTAGTACTTATGCATATATTGCCTTCCCGAGCAAGTTGGTTTGTAACTCTAATATGTCATTTGTTTGTTTTACTTAAGGAATCAGCTGGAGGGGATATTCAGTCTCCTTTAACGCCAGAAACTATTAACGGGACAGATGATGAGAGAGTGACACCAGAAGTGATGCAGAACTCGGACTCAAGGGCTGAACCAACCCAGAACGCATTGCCATTTACTCATAGGTACAGATTCCATTCCCACATTCTGATAAAGTGATATCTGTCTCCTTCCTTGTTAAAGGAACCTTCTTCCATATTGTGGCTTCTACCTAGCACAGTTAAGAATTTAATTATGTGATTTAAAAAATAATAATACAGGACTGGCTTTCATATTTGCAATATAATATTTGTCCCCCCCTTGCCCCCCCCCCCAAAAAAAAATAGTATGAGGAAATCTCTTAGAATGAGATTTGGGGGTGGCGGTATGTGTTTTTTATAGTTTAATCAGCTCAGTGTGAGCACTTGAACACTGGTTAGTGTAGCTGTCCCTTTAACAGGAAACATTATTTCAGTGTCTGACATCTTAGTAATGGTAAGTGCTTCATAGAATATGCCAGTTAAATTATTTTTGCATGTTTTCTTTAAATGATAACATAGGATCAGCCTTTCAGTGATGAGTTGTGGAAAGAAAAGGGACTCTTACAACACTTCTGGATTATACAATTTAAAGAAATCTTTAAGCGAACACTTTTCTGTTGGCTGAAAAGTTTTTTCAACTTTTTTTCAAAACATGAGAAATGTGCAGTTCTGCTTCAGACTGAATTATACTTTGGTGCACTAGGAATTCTGTACTCCATTGCTCTTTATGAAAACTAGGACTTTTTATTTAATCATACAAACCATGAACTAAGTTGGATATATCTTGCCTATTAGAAACTGTAAATGGGACACTCAGTAACACACTTTATGTACTAAGACTATGGAGAGCAACATAAATATTTAATTAACTTAGAGTAAAGCTAGAAATACTTTTTTTTAATAATATGATCTTGATAGAGTTTAAATAGTTTAAGAGCTCTTGATCAAAGGTTGGGGAACACTGGGACCTTGGATAGTTCATGCAAATAATTCGGAATGAGCAGAGATGGAACTGGAATCCTTCAAGACTTCTCATTTTTTGTAAGAGAATAATACTCTTAAATGTACCCAGAAAAAAATAATTTACATGTTCAAATGAGAAAAAGTTGATCCTTTTCATTAATTTTTTACAAGTGATTGTGTTTATTTTTATACTTTTACTGTTAGCAGTGCATCTATTATACGTTTAAGAAGCGGTGCTTTGTAAGAGGGCTATGTGCATGTTGAAGGAGTATTATAGATGCTGCACATCCATCAGTGTTCTATAAAGAGTTCATTTAAACTTGTTTTTGTGTTAGAATTCTCGGTATTTTTGTGAAAAGTAGTTATGATGAAGTCCACACTCTAGCAGTTGTTTGTTTAAAAAAAGATAGCTGCAAGATTTTCCATTTCTTTTTGCATACGTAAATTTGTTTTCTGGTATGCCAATGCATTAACTACACTTTGCTCTGCATTTAGCATGACTGAAAATATTTTTGAAACTACCCAGCTGTAATTTTGGATGGTGTAAAATAGAGGTTACAAAACTTACATGCATTGCATTTTTCTATCTACTTCATTTATGCAAAGTGAGTGCCTGGTCTTAGTTTATTGTCCGGTTATATACCACTAGCTAGAATAGGTCTTCTGACAATCTCTCTGTGTTTAGAGGGTCACTTCTTATGATGATTCTCAAAAGACCAGAGTTTTGTCTTGCTCATGGTAGCCTCAAGTTAGTGAGCTATTACTGAAGAAAATCCCATTTTTTAAAACCCTTTGAAATTAATTGAATTTTAGGCTAGATAAGGTTTTTGTTATAAATAAATAAAAATGTATATAGGCCACTCTTATTTATACTGACAAGCTCAACTGAGGTCATTTATAAATTATTTATATATTATTGAAAATGCTTTTGAGAGCTGACAATTTTTTCATATAGAAAGAAAAGCCTTTGTGCGTGTGTGTGTTTCCCTCAATCAGAGGGGAACTGCTATTCAAATATCTATATATACCAAAAGATACCAGTTATTTCCCAGGCACAATTACGCTTTTCAAGTTGATGGCAGAACTTAGTTTGAAAATCAGCTACCTTGACTGGATTTAATTGTTAGCTATAACAATTAGGCTCTCTAAAATGGCAGTATATAACACATGCATGAAAGCGATGGAAACTGAAGCCTTCAGGACTGTGTTAGTCCTGTCTAAATGGACATGTTTTTGAATAGGCATTTCTTAATGTTAAGTGGGCAACTAGGTAGACATACCTAGTTGCTTGTGCTGACTGGAAGGGTGTTTTCTGAAGGCAGTTTGCTTGCCCCTGTTTTATAAAAAAACAAAAACAAACAAAAAAAAACACTCACTGGAGACTCACTGGGTTTTTCATGTGTCAGGGCTACGAAAAGCGATTGTGCACCTCCTTGTTCCCTGCCCTTTTGATGCTATTGTGTGTTGGTGGCACTTTGTGTTTGATGGAAAGGAGTTGCTGCACTGAACCCTTTCCCTGTGCACCCTGGTAACTCCTGCCAATCACTGAGCCTCTTCCTCCAGCACCCTGTGTTTCAGCAAAGGGAAAGTTTATCCAGTTCTTCTGGGTGAGGAGGATAATGCTGGAAGGGCATGTGAGTGTTGTTTTGTGCGTGGCAATGCTTTTTACATATTCACCTTTATTTCTGGAGATGTTGATCAAATACTAGGTGCTTTTCAAAAGAAAATATTGTATGGTCTTCCCTCCAATGAGTTCATCTATAGGGGACATGAGAGTTACTGAGGCTGGCTACGCTTCACTGAAATAACACTAGCATAGCAAGTTCATTCCTTCCATAAAAAAGAAAGGTATATTCTGCTCTGGTGTGACAATGCAAGCTTATCCAGTGAAGGTCCAAAAGGAGTGGTCCTCAGTGTAGGCTGGAGCATAGGGAAGGCACATGTGGGGCCACCCTACAGGAGCCTGGCATGTGTGGGGAAAGGGTTGGAGCTTCATGGGCAGGACAAAGTGCCACAGCACCACATGGCCTGGATAGTTAGTGAGGTGAGAAGCGTGTTGCTGCTGAGAGAGTCAGCAAGCTCAGCTGAGTGCAGGTGCCTCTGCAGCAGAGGACAGGGGGTAAAAGTTTGAAGGGGGTTCTTACCAAAACAGTGATCAGGGGAAGGTGTTTTCATGTCTTTGTATGAACTGGAAGAGTTTGATAGGAGTTAACAAGGACAGAAATCAGAGGAGCAGAGGTCACGTTTTAGTCTGCATCTTACTAGTTGTCACTTTTAATCTGCACACCTGAAAAATGTTCAATTTAATTTTGCTGTAACACATCCTCTCTGGCCAGATATGTCCTCTTCTGCAAGCATTATCCTCTGCATTTTGTACGTCTTAGTGTAGGCAGTTGGGCCTCTGTTATTTCAGCAGTGTTAGACTACTTCGGTATTTATAGTTATTTTCTGACCATTTATACCCAGAAACTGAATAAAAGCATTACTTAAGTCACCAGTGTTGTTATTAGAACTTTAATTTCTAATTGTTTCAATAAACAATTGTAAGTATTGAAATGAACTTTCTCTAGTATATGTCTACAATCCCATTCATATCCCATGAACGGAGTAAAAGTCAGTCTAGTTGCTTCAGTTTATCCTTAACTGGAAAATCCTAAAGCTGTTCACAAGCAGTGTGACTCTACTCAACTGCTCAAGAGACAAGGATATTAAACAGTTATGAACCTTGCACAGAAAGATCAACTCTTGCAATTAAACCTCTTGCCTTTTTTAAAACTAGCTATGATGGTTAATGTTGAATTATGAATTAATATTACTTGGGAACTTGCACTTCCTGTAATATAGTATAGCCTGAGCAATGCTCTTATTATTAAATGTTGCCAGAAAAAATGAAAATAAAAAGTAGCCCAAGCCTGACATTAGAATTTAAAAAATCTTGGCTGAGACACTGATCAGTCATTTTCTGAACGATGGCTAGTCCAGGAAGGCTTTTTTTCTAACAAAAGCTAGTTAATCAAATCTAATATTTAAACTAATTAATATTTTTCAAGTACATATTTTCTTTCTTAACTAAATCTTAGTCTCCTCAAACTTTTTTTTTGCAATATTTTCTAAATTCTGTAACTGTGATTTTTTTTCAACAATGACAAAAAAAAAAAGTTGACCATAAAATGGGGTTTGGAGAGAAAGGAAAGGTTGCTAAAAAATTTATAATCACTTCTGATGTGACTGTACTTGGCTTTTAAATGTAAATTTTAATAATGTTGGTGCATAGTATACAATTCCTAGTTGTCTGAATGAGCCCAAAGGAATACTATTCTAAGCTTACTCAGACTTAGAATATAATTCAAATATAAAAACTGGATAGTGTGTCTGGCGAACTCTGCAACTGGTGTTTGGGGCTTTTTGGTAACTTTGGTGACAGTGATCTTTCCCCCTTGAAAACAATACATTTGTTTATAACGTCTTATTCCATTTCTTGGCACTTAAGAAAGCTGTGGGATAAAACATACTTTCAGAAACAAAACTTACTATAAGAGGATTCTGCTGGAACAAATTTTAAGTGTCTTCAATTTTCTGTCAACCATGACTTGAACCTGTTAATCACTTTTTCATGTAATATGTAATGATGTTTCATCTAAACTTAATGAAACTTGGAATTTCTATTACATAATCTTTTGATAATGATGTGTGTTTGTTGCTTGTTCATTAAAATTCCTATTTTTGCATTCAAACAAGTTTTTAATATGAATTTTTGACTCATTCCCTTGGTGAAAATTGACTTATTTCAAGTAGTTTGTATCTTAGATATTTTATTGTCTAGATAGCTTACCATTTAATGCTGCATATAAATCACATACTGTGACAAAAAAAAAAAAAATCATGCTGCTAGCTCATGTTCCTTCACTGAGTTTTCATTAAAAATTGTAAGCAGAAATCTGTTCAGTAGATTTTCCACTTTGTGTATCACAACCATCCACTTAATATTTTCGCTATGTCACAGGGAAAGTACTTTGGATCATGTTGAATTGTTAAGTTGGCTTTGAAGATAAGTTCTTAGTTAATAATTTTTGTGGTATTTTGGAATTTTGAATTTATATTCAAATCCCAGTATTTGGACATTCTTTATAATGTTATGCATAGTTTCCTTACCAAGTAGTTTTTGGAGGTGTGTATTACTTTTTTTTGGGGGGGGGGTAATTCTTGTTTTTAAATGCTATTTGGGCAGATCATCGGATAATTTATGGTAGTGAGGAACCTCAGGAAGTCTCTATTCCAAGATCCTGGCCAAAGCAGATTATTATGAGATCAGACTAGGTGGCTCTGGGATTTATCCAGTTGGGTTTTGAAAACCTTCAAGAATGGATAAAGATAAAGCTGAGCTTTTTAAAAAGGCTTCTCTATAACTTAAAAGGCGAAAACTGGCATTGAATTGCATGGTGCTACAGAATCATAGAATCATACAATCATAGAATGCTTTGGGTTGGAAAAGACCTTTAAAGAACATCTAGTCCAACCACCCTGCCATGGGCAGGGACATCTCTCACTAGATCAAGTTGCCCAAAGCCCTGTCCAACCTGACCTTGAACACTTCCAGGGATGGGGCATCCACAACTTCTCTGGGTAACCTGTTCCAGTGTCTCACCACACTCATACTGAAGAATTTCTTCCTAATATCTAAACTAAATCTACTCTCTTTCGGTTTAAAGCCGTTACCCCTTGTCCTACCACTACATGCCCATGTAAAAAGGAAATTAAGTTGGTTAGACATGTGTTGTGGTTTAACCTGGCCGGCAGCTAAGCACCACACAGCCGTTCGCTCACCCTCCCCCCTCCCTCTCTGGGATGGGGGAGAGAATCAGAAAAAAGAAGTGAAAGCTTGTGGTAAAGACAGTTTATTAGGACAGAAAAAAAAAAGGAAAATAATAATAATAATAATGATAATAGCACTACTAATAATAACGTGTACAAAACAAGTGATGCACAATGCAATTGCTCACCACTTGCTGACTGATGCCCAGCTTATCCCCGAGCAGCCTGTCCCCCCACTCCGGCCAGCCACCCCATATTAATTGTTCAGCATGACGTCAGATGGTATGGAATACCCCTTCGGCCAGTTTGGGTCAGCTGTCCTGGGTCTGTCCCCTCCCAGCTCCTGATGCACCCCCAGCCTGTCCACTGGCAGGGCAGCATGAGAAGCTGAAAAGTCCTTGTCTTAGTGTAAGCACTGCTATGCAATAATTAAAACATCAGCATGTTATCAACATTATCCTCATCCTAAATCCCAAACACAGCACCCTACCAGCTACCAGGAGGAAAACTAACCCTATCCTACCCTAAACCTGAACAATATCCTTGCCTTATTCCATACCATTTAAGTCATGCTCAGGTTCCATACATTCCAAAACATTCCAATTAAGCATCACTTTTCATATATGTATATAAAATGTCCACTGAGTTTGTTTAGTCCATGACTTCAGGCTCCATCTGTCACAGCAGTCTTTCAGGGCAGATCACAGCACTCTACCAGCTACTAGGAGGAAAATTAACTCCGAAACCAGGACAACATGACCTACCCCTAGTGAACCCATGTTGGCTCTGAACAATGACTGCATAGTCCTTTAGGTGTTCTTCAGTGACTCCCATAATAATCTTCTCCATAATTTTACCAGACACTGAAGTGAGACTGACAGGCCTGTAATTCCCAGGATATTCTTTCTTGCCCTTCTTGAAAATTGGAAGCACATTTGCCACCTTCCAGTCAACTGGGACATCTATAGATTCCTATGACTGTTGACAAATGTATGAGAGAGGTCCCGCGGTGACATCAGCCAGCAACACCTCCAGGGATGGGACATCCAAAACTTCTCAGAACAATGTGTTCCAGTGCCTCACCACCCTCTAAGTGAAGAATTTCCTCCAAACATCTACTCAAACTCTCCCCTCTTTTAGTTTAAAATCATACCCCCTTGTCCTGTCATTATCTGACTGAGCAAAAAGTTGCCCTCCATCTTTTTTACAAGCCCCCTTTAAATACTGAAAGGCTGCAATGAGGTCTCCCTGGAGCCTTCTCTTCTCCAGGGTGAACAACCCCAGCTCTCTCAGCCTTTCTTCATAGGAGAGGTGATCCAGCATGATGTTCACTGCCCTCCTTTAGACCCGCACTAAAAGGCCCACACACTTCTTGTGCTGGGGGCCCCAAACCCGGACGCAGTACTCCAAGTGGGGCCTCACAAGGGCAGAGGAGAGGGGGACAATCACCTCCCTTGACCTGCTGGCTATGCCTCTGTTGACGCAGCCCAGGATGCAATTCGCCTCCTGGGATGCAAGCACGCACTGCTGGCTCAAGCTCAGCTTTTAGTCCACTAGAACCCCCAAGTCCTTCTCTGCAGGGCTGAGAACTCTGAATGAGTTCTTCTCCCAGTCTGTATTCATGTCTGGGATTGCCCTGACCCAGGTGTAGCACCTTGCACTTTGATTTGTTGAACCTCATTAGGTTCACATGGGCTCACTTTTCTAGCTTGTCCAGGTCCCTTTGGATGACATCCCCTCCTTCTCTTGTATCAAATGCACCACTCAGCTTGGTTTCAACTGTAAACTTGCTGAGGGTGCACTCGATCCCACTGTCTATGTCGTATATAAAGATATTGAACAGTACCAGTCCATGTGGTGGTTTTACTCAGGTGGGCAACCGAGTTCCACCACGGCCGCTCTCTCACTCCCCCTCCTCAAAGGGAAAGGGGGAGAAAATATTATGCAAAGGGCTCAGGGGTTGAAATAAGGACGAGGAGATTGCTCGACAATTATCATGACGGGCAAAACAGACTCAGAGTAGAGACATAGTAAGATTTCTTGCCTAATACAAACAAGCTAGAGAAGCGAGAAACAAAGGAAAGAAACCAAAAACGCCTTCCCCCCATCCACCCTCTTCTACCTCGTCCCCCCAAACGGTGCAGGGGGACAGGGGAATAGGGGTTGCAGTCAGTCTATAGCGCTTTGTCTCTGCCACTCCTTCTCGGTCACTCTCTTCCCCTGCTCCAACGTGGGGTCCCTCCCACCGGATGCAGTCCTTCATGAACTGATCCTGCATGGGCTTCCCACAGGCAGCAGCTCTTCAAGAACTGCTCCAGATATGGGTCCGTACCACGGGGTCCATCCCTCAGGAGCGCACTGCTCCAACCTGGGTCCCCCACGGGCAGCAGCTCCTGCCAGGTCACCTGCTCCTGCGTGGTCTCCTCTCCACGGGCTACAGGTCCGGCCCGGAATCTGCTCTGGCAGGGGTCCTCCACAGGCTGCAGTCTCCGTCGGTGCAGGTCCACCTGCTCCACCGTGGTACTCCATGGGCTGCAGGGGGACAGCCTGCTTCACCATGGTCCTCACCACAGGCTGCAGGGGACTTCTGCTCTGGCACCTGGAGCACCTCTTCCCCTCTTTCTTCACTGACCTTGGTGCCTGCAAGGCTGTTTCTCACTCCTCTCTCTCTCCCAGCTGCTGTCTAGCAGAAGGTTTGGTTTTTTTTTGGCTTTTTTTTTTTTTAACTTTTCTTAAATATGCACTCATAGAGGCGCAACCAACATTGCTTATTGGCTCCGCTCTGGTCAGCAGTGGGGCCCTTATATAACATGGGGCAGCTTCTAGATTCTTCTCTCGGAATGCACCCCTATGGCCCCCTGCTACCAAAACCTTGCCATGTAAACCCACTACAGTCCCTCAGGCCAATTCCTTATCCGCTGAATGGTCCACCCATGAAAGCCATATTTCTCCAATTTGGAGATCAGGATGTCAGATGGGACTGTGTTAAAGGCCTTACAGAAGTCCAGCTAGATGACATCAGTCAGTCTTCCCTTATCGACTGATGCGGTCACTCCATCACAGAAGGCTGCCAGACTGGTCAGGCACAACATGCCCTTGGTGAAGCTGTGCTGGCTGTCTCAGATCACCTCCTTCTCCTGCATGTTTCTTAACATTGCTTGCAGAAGGATGTGTTCTATCATCTTCCCAGGAACAGAGGTGATTCTGACCAGTCTATAGTTCTGAGGGTCTTCATTTCTGCCCTTTTTAAGAATGGGAGTGATGTTTCCCTTTTTCCGGTCACCAGAGACTTCACCTGACTGCTATGGCTTTTCAAATATGATGGAGAGTTGCCTGTCAGCTGCATCAGCCACTTCCCTCAGGACCCTCAGATGCATGTATTCGGGCCCTATAGACTTATATATGTTCAGGTTCATCAGGTGGTCTCAAACCCAATCTTCACTTACTGTGGGAGGGACTTTGCTCCCTGAGTCCCTGCCTTGAGGCTCAGGGACTTGAGAGATGTGGAGAGAGTGACTGCCAGTGAAGACTTAGGCAAAGAACTTGAGTACCTCAGCCTTCTCCATGTCTGTTGTTACCAGTTCTCTAATATTGTGTCCTGGTTCCAGTTAGCACAGAGTTAATTTTCCCTCATAGTAGCTGGTAGGGTGCTATGTTTTGGATTAGGGTGAGAAGAGCGCTGATAACATGCTGATGTTTTAATTGTTGCAGAGCAGTGTTTACACCAGGCCAAGGACTTTTCGGCTTCTCGCTCTGTCCTGCCAGCGAGCAGGCTGGGGTTGCATCAGGAGCTGGGAGGGGACAGACCCAGGACAGCTGACCCAAACTGGCCAAAGGGGTATTCCATACCATCTGACGTCATGCTAAACAATATATAGGGGTGGCTGGCCGGGGTGCGGGGCCGGGCTGCTCGGGGATAGGCTGGGCATCGGTCAGCGGGTGGTGAGCAATTGCATTGTGCATCACTTGTTTTCTTACACATTATTATTATTAATAATATTATCATTATCACTATTATTATTATTATTGTTATTATTATATTCCTGTCTTAATAAACTGTCTTTATCTCAACTCACCGGCTTCACTTTCCCGTTTCTCTCCCCCATCCCAGAGAGGGAGGGGGGAGGGTGAGCGAACGGCTGTGTGGTGTTTAGCTGCCAGCCGGGTTAAACCACAACATATTGTTTGTCAGAGGGAGTACACTCTCTTTAGTCTTCCTTTTCTGGCTAATGTACCTGTAAAATCTCTTCTTATTTTTTGCATCCCTTGCCAAGTTCAGCTCCAGATGTGCCTAGAATGAACTGTGACATTTTAGGTCACACCAGAGGAACTCTTTACTCTGTTGAGAAAGATTTTTATTTCCTGAGACTCATTTAGAAACTAAACTCAAAGGTGATGTGTTCCTGATGTCAGTGTAAGCAAAGGGCTAGTTAATAAAGCAACTTAGAAGTATGGCTTGACTTCACCTCAACCAACACTTTTTTGATATTTTGAAACAGTAGCTGTGCTGTCCTCTCTTGTGCCCCACCAGCAAGATCCTGGTGTCAGGAAGAAGCACATGGAGAAGGATTACTCTCCCCTCCCTCCCTGACCCAATTACCACTGCTTCCTGCATTTCTGCCTAAACCACTGGTATTTATCTTAGGTAGGCTATCCTTCACAATAAAAGTTCTCACTAGGAAATTATTCATTTGAAAGGAAAATCATGTAAATTTTTTCTTGTCTCTCACTTTCCTGATTGTGACAATTTCGGAAAAATTTGTAGGGAATCTCTGTAATAAATCATAAACCATTACATGTTTTTAAACCAGTGACATGTCAAACACAGCATAATACAGCTCATACTATAACATTTTCATTGGATGTCTTTAAAAATGGGAAGAGAAGTGGAGAGGACTTCCATCTACTACTAGAAGAATGGTCATGGTGTATGTGTTGCTAAGCTCTCAAATAAAGCAAATCTGCAACTGATAGAGATGATTTTAATTGCTGGGGGAATGGATGAGAGGTAAAACTAAAAATGGCCCAACATTTAGGAGAGTAATTTCACCGTTCTCCCTTGTGCACCAAAGCAAGTTCTAGTTTGGAGCATGTGAATTATCTACTTCTTACTATTTATTCGACGAGAGCTCTAAGGGGAGATTCAGATGATGGGAGCAGGGTGTTTGAAATTAGAT
This sequence comes from Anser anser, assembly GCF_964211835.1. Classification (NCBI taxonomy): domain Eukaryota; kingdom Metazoa; phylum Chordata; class Aves; order Anseriformes; family Anatidae; genus Anser; species Anser anser. The sequence continues at coordinate 5,246,619 of NC_139731.1, read as the reverse complement.
GATGTAAATACCATCTGCAGGGACAAGCGAGCACTCTTCTAACATAGTTGTCAAGTACTTACTTAGAAGAGGAATACAATCCTTATACAATTTATTTAAAAAAAAAATACAACTTGTAACTTGTAATCTGTTCCTCCTTTAATCACTGTGTTGGTTTTACATTGCTGGGCAGCCAAACTCCAACATAGCCGCTCTCTCACTTCCCCTTCTCAAAGGAAAAGGGGGAGAAAATGATGGGAAGGGCTGAAGGGTTGAGATAAAGACAGGGAGATCACTCATCAATTATCGTCACAGGCAAAACAGACTCAGCGTGGGGAGATTAATATAATTTATTGCACTTCACTAGCAGACTAGAACAGTGAGAAACTAAAAGAAAACTCAAAGCACCTTCCCCCCATCCACCCTCTTCTACCTCCTCCCACCAAGTGACACAGGGGAACGGGGAATGGGGGTTGCGGTCAGTCCATAATGTCTTTGCTGCTCCTTCATGGAGCTCCTGCTCCAACGTGGGATTCCTACCATGCGCTGCAGTCCTTCCCAAACTGATACTACTGTGTGGGCTTCCCCCAAAAAAATATCTTCTACAGAAACAGAAATCCAATAGCACGTGAAACTATAAAGAAAAAAATACATAGCTATTAATCCTCTGAGTGTCAAGTAAATTTTCTTAGTCATGACCCTAGAAAAGTGAAGCCTTCTGTGAAAAACAAAGGCAGAGGGGATGTTTTGCAGGACAGATATGAACAATTTTTTCTGAGTCTGATTACTCAAACTTCCACTGTATGATCTTGCTCGGTTAGGGAAGTTAATGTGTGAAAGTATTTCATGACCAGGATAATGTGAACCATTCATGCTAATACCTTTGGTTTAGGATTAATTATTGATGCAGAGGTAGAGGGCTTTCTTCAGTGTATGGAATTTTGACTATTTTTAACAAGACTTTCGTATGGTGTTGCGAAACGACCACACGGACACCAGTTTTTTTTTAGGATCAGTAGCTGCTACCACTTTATTGATGACATAACTTCAACTCTTACACTGAGGGCATAACTTCATCTCTCAGAGTGAGGGCACAACTTCATTCTATCCCTTATTCAGGACAGGCTCCCTTCCTATAACTTCCGCCTCACAGCAGTACCTTTCCACTAACTAGTCATTGGTCAACAACTTTGCCCGGCAACACCAAACACCCAGCCACTTCCATGCATTAATGGCTGGAGAACTAGCCACCCCAGACAAGAAGGTGTCACCTGAATCACCCTTCTTTGTTCCCTCTCAACTCTTTACATTCCTGATGGTCTCATCCTTAAGAGTCCGATGTTATCACCAACCATGGGGCTTGTCAACCCCCACGGCCACATTCCCACAAAATGGGAATCTGTTCTGCAGGTAAGAGCATCATCCAGTTTACACCCATCTGTACACACAAATGCTTTGCTTCTCCAAAGATAGACCTCTTCAGATTATGCCCCAACAAGCACTAAAAAGTATGTTTGAAAATTAAAAGCTCCTAGTAGCTGGTATGTAGCTGCTTCATTTCAGGTGCAATACTTAGTCCATTTATCTTTACCAGCACAAAATATAACACTTAAACAACTATCTGTATGTAGACAAATGCTAAAGAAACTTTTCCAGACTTGTTCATTTATTGTTTCCTATCTCTAAAATGGACTCTGGAGTCATAATCTGGTTCTGTGAAATTGGAGAATAGTCTAGACTTTGGTTTCAGGTTACATATTCCCATCTGCATAGAAATTATTGAAATGGTTACACAGTTCTAGAGAAAGGAAATTAAAGAAAATGGAGGATTTGTCGCCTTCAGATCACTTTTCAGTATGCTGCAGAACAATACACATTACTATCTTATTTTGATTCTTGTTTAATTTCAAGGTTCATTTATTGTCAGTTTTGGATTATTTTGTAAAATTAATGTACAGAACATGGATGAACTTGTGTAACTTAAAACCGTGACTGTAGTCATGGTAAAATGGCTCTGTCATATTCCTCAGAGATACAGGAAAATGAAGCCGTACTGCACAAGTCTGAATTTCTGGGCTCATAACCTGGCAAAACTGATTGAGAGAGCTTTAAACTAGGATCAGTGGGGGAGGGGAATACCATTAGGAACACTGAGGTTAAACCACGAGATGCTATGGCATCATCTGAGGATGACAATTGTGATGGGAGCATCTATTCTGCTCCAGGGAACACTGAGGGTTTAGGAGCACATCTGAAATGCTTGTATGCCAACACACATGGTATGAGGAACAAATTGGATGAACTGGAAGCTTTAGTCCTTTCCCAGAGCTATGATATCATTAGTATTAGTGAGACTTGGTGGGACGAGTCCTACGACTGGAATGCTGGGATGGAAGGCTACTGGCTGTTCAGGAGGGATAGGCAGGGCAGGTGAGGTTGCAGGTGAGTGTTGAGCTGTATGTAACGGAGAGATTAGACTATACAACCCTTGCCGTTAGGGATGATGCAGTAGAGAGCCTCTGAGTGAGGATTAAGGGAACGGATAACAAAGCAGATGTCATCTTGGGTGTCTACTATTGATCAATACCCACCCAGAATGATAGCATAGATGAGTTATTCTATAGGCAATTAGGAGAAATCTCGGTATCAGTTGCCCTCATTCTCATGGGAGATTTCAACTTCCCAGACATAAACTGGAACTATCATACTTCTGTGACAAGCAAGTCTGGGAAATTCCTTAAGCATGTTGAAGAAAACTTCCTGTTACAAGTACTGAGTGAGCCAAGTAGGAAAGGTGCCCTCCTAGATCTGCTGTTTGAGAATAGGGAAGGCCTTGTGGGAGAGGTGATGGTAGGTGGCTGTCTTGATCATGAATTAGTTGAATTCAAAATTTTTGGTGTAAGGAAGGAAAAAGGTCAGCAGAGTTGCCACCCTGGACTTTACGAGAACAAACTTTAAGCTTCTCAGGAAGCTAGTTAGCAACGTCCCCTGGGAAACTGCTCTAGAGGGTTTAGGGGGGTCCATGAGAACTGGTCACTTTTCAAGAACCACCTTTTAAAAGCCCAGGAGCAGGCAATCCCACTGTGCTGCAAGTCAAGCAAGCAGGTCAGAAGACCAGCCTGGCTGAACAGGAAACTCCTCCTGGAACTAGGACAGAAAAAGAAAATATATGACCTCTGGAAGCAAGGTCTGGCTTCACAGGGAGAGTACAGAGCTGCAGTTCACTTCTGCAGGGAGAACACAAGGAAAGCCAAAGCTCAACGTGAGTTGATGCTGGCCACTGTGGTGTCAGATAGCAAAAAAAGGCTTTTTCAAGTATGCCAGCAGCAAGAGGAGGTCAAAGGAAAACATTGGACTGATACTTGATGCAGGTGGTCACCTAACAAGTAAGGAGGAGGAAAAGGTGGAGGCATTTAATGCCTTTTTTGCCTCAGTATTTAACAGTAACAACAGATCTTGGGCTGCCAGGGCCTCAGAGGACCATTACTGGGAGAGAAGTGACTTTCCATCAGTGGTCACTGAAATTGTAAGGGAACAGTTGTATCAGCTCAATGTTCATTAATCCACAGGGCCTGATGAGATTCACCTCAGAGTGCTGAAGGAGTTAGCAGATGTTATAGCTAGACCCCTCTCAACAATTTACTGATGTGCTTAATTGTAGGAGTCTAGGGAGTTCCCTGCTGACTGTAAACTAGCTAACGTTATACCCATCTACAAAAAGGTCATGAGAGAAGACCCAAGAAACTACAGACCTTGTTAATCTCACAGTTGGACAATTTGTCCAACCTTATCATAGAAGGAGATCCAGTTACTAAGGCAGGACTTTCCCTTGATGAACCCATGCTGACTATGCCTGATAATAGCTTTGTTCTTTAAATGTCTTTCAACATGCCCCAGGACAATCTTCTCCATAACTGTTCCAGGGACTGAGGTCACCTGCTTAGTGGATGAAGGGAAGGTTGTGGATGTAGTTTTTCTGGATTTTAGCAAGGCCTTTGATACTGTCCCTCATGGCATCCTTCTGGTCCAACTGTGAAATGAACAGGTTCACACTATGCTGGGTGATGAACTGGCTGAATGGTAGGGCTCAAAGGGTCATAGTGAATGGGGCTACATCTGGCTGGTTGGCCAGTCACTAGTGGCATTAAACAATTCTCAATTCTAGGGCCAGTTCTTTTCAACATTTTGATCAATTATCTGGATGCAGGAGTGGAATGCATCCTTAGCAAGTCTGCAGATGATACTAAAGTGTTGACAATCTCAAGGGCTGAGAGGCCTTGCAGAGGGGTCTAGATACATAGTAGCATTGGACAATCAACAACGGCATGAAAATCAGCAAAGGTAAATGCTGGGTTCTGCACGTGGGACAGAGTAACGCCAGACACTAGGAGATGAGTAGCTAGAGAGCAGCTCTGCAGAAAGGGATCTAGGGCTGCTGGTCAACATTAGGCTCAGCATGAGTCAGCAGTGTACCCTGGTAGCCAAGAGGATAAACTGCATTTGTGGGTGCATTAAACACAGTATAGCCAGACAGTCAAAAGAGGTGATTCTCCTGATATATTTAGTGCTAGTGCAGCCTCACCTTGAGTATTGTGTGCAGTTCTGGTTTCCAGAGTATAAAAAGGATGTTAAGGTACTTGAATGCATCCAGAAGAAGGCAACAGTGCTGGTAAAAGGCACGTCATGTGAGGAGAGGCACGTCGTATGAGGAGAGGCTGAGGACACTTGTGTTGTCTAGTCTGGAGAAAAGAAGGCTAAAGGGTGCCCTCATTGCTCTCTACAACTTCCTGAGGAGGGGAAGTGGAAAGGAAGGTGCCAGACTCTTCTCCATAGTAACTGATGACAGGACATGTGGGGGAACCTGCTTTGGCAGGGGGGTTGGACCCTATGATCTCTTGAGGTCCCTTCCAACCCCTACAATTCTGTGATTCTGTGAATGGCATAAAGCTATGCCAGGGGAGGTTCAGACTGGATATTAGTAAAAATTTCTTTAGTGTGAGGGTGGTCAAACACTGGAACAGACTTCCTAGTGATATGGTTGATGCCCCATGACCATCAGTGTTCAAGAGGCATTTGGATAATGCCCTCATTAATATGCTTTAACTTTTGGTTAGCCCTGAAGTAGTCAGGCAGTACTTGATGATCTTTGTAGGTCCCTTCCAACTGAACTATTCTAATACTAATTCAAAATCCACAAGCTAAAAAAAAAAAAAAAAGCTTAAAAAAAAAGAAAACAAGTGAAAATTTAGTATTTCATAGATCAGAAAGCCAACATTATCAGTTTTGCTATTTTAAGATCTTTTTCAACTCATAACAATGATACAGTTTTAAAATACAGCTTTATTCTTTTAAAGCCCAAATAAACCTATGCCCCAAAACCATACTTTCTTCAATATTTTCAAAGTGTGTATTCTTACTCAGGAAACATCTCCAGTTGCCTAGTTGCTTGAGTACTTCTTTAATTGCAGCTGTATACCAGGAATCAGTTTCCTGCTTTACTGAGAAGACAAGAGCTAAAAGGAAGTCTTCTGAAAGAAAGAAGCTTTAAAAAAAGCTCAAAAAAAGAAAACAAAAAAGCAACTAAAATCCAAACCTTTCAGTTTGTGCCTCTTTTCAAATGTAGTCTCTTCATATTTCCAAGTCACTCGACCCCTCTACCCTATGCCAGGTATCTGTTTTGCCCACTCACTCCTCTGAAAGATCTCTGTCACTGTAGGTTGTCTGTTTTACTCTGAGAGAAAGGATATACATCAGTTTCTTTAGGCAGCAGGGCCAAAACCAGTGGGGGTACTTGAGGGAATTTTTTTTTATATGATTTATTATAATTTATATGATTTTTTTTATATGATGTGTCATTACGGTTTCACTGCTGTCTGGAATGACTGATGATAACATACAAATATGATAACAATGTTAATGACTAAACAATTATTATTCTTTGAACAGTATAAAACTATTTTTCTCAAACTTTCAAGTAGAATATAAAAAAAAATACCTTCAGCCTTTAACAACTCAAATTGAAGATGAAATGATCAATGGATTATTCCTTCTAGTCTTTTTTGTATTACTCTATTCTTATCTCCCCTCTCTCCTTGGAGGAGAGGGGTGCTTTGGAAGCAGAAATCAGTCTGGCTAGCATCCCCCTGCAGTGATTTAAGCCTAACAACCTGTCATTTATTTTATTCTTGTTGGCATTTATAAGGATATGATTAGATATGGGGCAGGGAAATATACATTATATTTGACTGAGTTATAAGGTGCCAAATGTCATAATTTGTGGAGCATTTTCACTTTCAGTCATGGTGAATTATTAATTGTGGATTCACCTAAAATGCACTACGTAGATCGATAGAGGAGTGTTTTCCATTTTGCAGGGTGCTCAGGTTGTGTTAATGAAGCCCATATGGTCTTACAAATTGGCTAGTTTTTGATTAATTAGATAACTTTCTCCTGGGGGACTGACCATGGAAGTCAGAGCCAATGATAAATGGCAACAAATATTTAATTTCAGTTATGGATTCTTTTCCTTTTGAAGGTATGAGATAGATGTACTGTTGTGCCAAATTCTACTTGGGTTAAGAGGAAGCAGAGGTGAAGTTTGAGTTTTGGGGGTGGATGCAACACCTATTCCTTTGCCATAGTTAAAGCTAATCAGCAACTGTACCTTAAGTAGTTGAAACAGACTCCTCCAGTGGTCATACAGTAGGGGGGACTGGATAGAACTGAATGAACACTTCTAGACCCTGGAATATGTTTTTTACTTCCAGGCATGTGTGGAGCCTGGCTTAGGAACTAGCTGTGTTGTGTCTGTCGACTTTTCCAGTTCAGAGCCAACATAAGGTTGTCTGCGCAGTACAATGAAATCATGGTGAACTCGATGAAGCCACTTGCTGGTCTTTTTCATATTCATTGATAGGATCCAGCCAAATGGATTACCTCTGCCCACTTTTTGAAAGAACTCATATTTAAAAACTAAACTTTGTCAGAGAGAAATGCAGTTTAGAAAACTCTTTACATTATAAATATATACAATGAGTACTAGCATTTTTTAAGAATTGTTTCGTATTTAAATGAAGCCCTTCTAAAAAAATATCTGTTGTGGTTTAACCCGGCTGGCAGCTAAACACCACACAGCCGTTCGCTCACCCTCCCCCCTCCCTCTCTGGGATGGGGGAGAGAAACGGGAAAGTGAAGCCGGTGAGTTGAGATAAAGACAGTTTATTAAGACAGAAAAATAATAATAACAATAATAGTAATAATAGTGATAATGATAATAGTATTAATAATAATAATGTGTAAGAAAACAAGTGATGCACAATGCAATTGCTCACCACCCGCTGACCGATGCCCAGCCTATCCCCGAGCAGCCCGGCCCCGCACCCCGGCCAGCCACCCCTATATATTGTTTAGCATGACGTCAGATGGTATGGAATACCCCTTTGGCCAGTTTGGGTCAGCTGTCCTGGGTCTGTCCCCTCCCAGCTCCTGCTGCACCCCCAGCCTGCTCGCTGGCAGGACAGAGCGAGAAGCCGAAAAGTCCTTGGCCTGGTGTAAACACTGCTCTGCAACAATTAAAACATCAGCATGTTATCAGCGCTCTTCTCATCCTAATCCAAAACATAGCACCCTACCAGCTACTATGAGGGAAAATTAACTCTGTCCTAACTGGAACCAGGACAGATATCCACCCCTTATTCCATACCATTTATGTCATGCTCAGGTTACACTCTTTCCAATACATTCTAATTAATCACCATTTTCATCTATGATATATAGCAATCATGGTAGTGATGACATACAGTATTATATAATAATTAACATGCTACAATTCAACTCATGGGCTATTCTCACCCAGTATCAAATCCCCTTGAGGTACACACCGGACCTCCCCATTCTTTTGCATTACCCACCAAGTGCATCCAGGTCCCTGAGCAAAAGCAATTCCATGAATGGGTTTGCCTTTTCCTGAGGCAGGAGTAGCCCGGACTGTTTTACCCAGCATGTTTCTTACGTGCACTACAGGAACTTTATCCCCTTCTACAGTGCGTAACAGGTTTGATTGGGCAGGTCCAGCTCGGTTGGCAGATCCCCTGGTATTGACTAACCAGGTGGCCTTTGCCAAATGTGTATCCCAATTTTTGAATGTCCCAGCACCCATTGCTTTCAGTGTAGTCTTCAACAGTCCATTGTATCGTTCAACTTTTCCAGAGGCTGGTGCATGATAGGGGATGTGATACACCCACTCAATACCATGTTCTTTGGCCCAAGTGTCTATAAGGTTGTTTCGGAAATGAGTCCCGTTGTCTGACTCAATTCTCTCTGGGGTGCCATGTCGCCATAGGACTTGCTTTTCAAGGCCCAGGAGAGTGTTCCGGGCGGTGGCATGGGGCACAGGATATGTTTCCAGCCATCCGGTGGTTGCTTCCACCATTGTAAGTACGTGGCGCTTGCCGTTGCGGGTTTGAGGGAGTGTGATGTAATCAATCTGCCAGGCCTCTCCATATTTATATTTCAGCCATCGTCCTCCATACCAAAGAGGTTTTGACCGTTTGGCTTGCTTGATTGCAGCACATGTTTCACAGTCATGAATAACCTGTGCTATAGTGTCCATGGTCAGGTCCACCCCTCGATCACGAGCCCATCTGTAGGTTGCATCTCTACCTTGATGGCCTGAGGTGTCATGGGCCCATCGGGCTATAGATAATTCACCTTTATGTTGCCAGTCCAGGTCCACCTGAGCCACTTCAATCTTAGCAGCCTGATCCACCTGCTGGTTGTTTTGATGTTCTTCAGTAGCCCGATTCTTGGGCACATGAGCATCTTCGTGGCGTACCTTTACAACCAGGTTCTCTACCCGGGCAGCAATATCTTGCCACAATGCCGCAGCCCAGATGGGCTTGCCCCTGCGCTGCCAGTTGTTCTGCTTCCATTGCTGTAACCACCCCCACAGGGCATTTGCTACCATCCATGAATCAGTATAGAGATAGAGAACTGGCCACTTTTCTCGTTCAGCAATATCTAAAGCCAGCTGAATGGCTTTCACTTCTGCAAACTGACTCGATTCACCTTCTCCCTCAGCAGCCTCTGCAACTCGTCGTGTAGGACTCCATACAGCAGCTTTCCATCTCCGATGCTTTCCCACAATACGACAGGACCCGTCAGTGAACAAGGCATATTTCTTCTCATTTTCCGGTAGCTTGTTGTACAGTGGGGCTTCTTCAGCACGAACCACCTCCTCCTCTGATGATATCCCAAAGTATTTGCCTTCTGGCCAGTCCATAATCACCTCCAAGATTCCTGGGCGACTGGGGTTTCCTATTCGAGCCCGCTGAGTAATCAGTGCAACCCACTTGCTCCATGTAGCATCAGTTGCATGATGTGTAGAGGGGACCCTTCCTTTGAACATCCAGCCTAGTACCGGCAGTCGGGGTGCCAGGAGGAGCTGCGCTTCAGTACCGACCACTTCCGAAGCAGATCGAACTCCTTCATATGCTGCCAATATCTCCTTTTCCGTTGGAGTATAGCGGGCCTCAGATCCTCTGTATCCCCGACTCCAAAACCCCAGGGGTCGACCTCGAGTTTCCCCAGGTTCTTTCTGCCAGAGGCTCCAGGTGGGACCATTCTCCCCGGCTGCGGTGTAGAGCACATTCTTTACATCTGGTCCTGTTCGGACTGGCCCGAGGGCTACTGCATGAACTATTTCCTGCTTAATTTGTTCAAAGGCTTGTCGTTGCTCAGGGCCCCATTCAAAAGCATTCTTCTTACGGGTTACTTGGTAGAGCGGGTTTACAATCAGACTGTAATTTGGAATATGCATTCTCCAAAACCCCACGACACCTAGGAAAGTTTGTGTTTCTTTTTTGCTAGTTGGTGGAGACATAGCTGTTATCTTGTTGATCACATCCATTGGGATTTGACGACGTCCATCTTGCCATTTTATTCCTAAAAACTGGATCTCTCGTGCAGGTCCTTTAACTTTATTCTGTTTTATGGCAAAACCGGCCTTCAGAAGGATTTGGACTATTTTCTTCCCTTTCTCGAAAACTTCCTGTGCTGTGTCACCCCACACAATGATGTCATCGATGTACTGCAGGTGTTCAGGAGCTTCCCCCTGCTCCAGCGCAGACTGGATCAGTCCATGGCAAATGGTAGGGCTGTGTTTCCACCCCTGGGGCAGCCGATTCCAAGTATATTGGACTCCCCTCCAAGTGAAAGCAAACTGTGGCCTGCACTCTGCTGCTAGAGGGATGGAGAAAAATGCATTAGCGATATCAATTGTGGCATACCACTTGGCTGCCTTTGATTCCAGTTCATACTGGAGTTCTAGCATGTCCGGCACTGCAGCACTCAGTGGTGGCGTGACTTCGTTCAGGCCACGATAGTCCACTGTTAGTCTCCACTCACCATTAGACTTTCGCACTGGCCATATAGGACTATTAAAAGGTGAATGAGTCTTGCTGATCACTCCTTGGCTCTCCAGTTGACGAATTAGCTTATGGATGGGACTCAGGGAGTCTCGGTTGGTGCGATATTGCCGCCGGTGCACAGTTGTGGTAGCGATCGGCACTTGCTGTTCTTCAACCCTCAGCAACCCCACAACAGAAGGGTCCTCTGAGAGACCAGGCAAGGTAGACAACTGTTTAATGTCCTCTGTCTCCAAGGCAGCTATGCCAAAAGCCCAGCGGAACCCTTTTGGGTCCTTGAAATATCCTCTTCTAAGATAGTCTATGCCAAGGATGCACGGAGCATCTGGGCCAGTCACAATACGGTGCTTTTGCCACTCATTACCGGTTAGACTCACTTCAGCCTCCAATACAGTTAACTGCTGGGATCCCCCCGTCACACCATAAATACAGATGGGCTCTGGCCCTTTATAGCTTGATGGCATTAGAGTACATTGTGCACCGGTGTCTACTAAAGCCTTATACGTCTGTGCGTCTGACGTGCCAGGCCATCGAATCCACACAGTCCAATAAACTCGATTGTCCCTTTCCTCCCCCTGGCTGGAGGCAGGGCCCCTCTAGTCCTGGTCAGAATCTTCGTTTCTGTGTTTAAAGGACTGCCTGCTGGAAGTTGGAGCAGCAAACTTTTCAGAGAACTCCTTTTTCCCAATTGTTTTCCTTTGCAATTCACGTACCCGTGCCTCTAGGGTCGCAGTAGATTTTCCATCCCATTTTCTCATGTCCTCTCCATGGTCACGTAGGTAAAACCACAGGGTGGCGCGGTGTGTGTGCCCACCATATTGTCTTCCTTGCATAGATGAACGTTTACCCCTAATAGCTGAGACACTGGTTTGTACAGGTGGGGAGGAAAATAATCTCTCTTCAAGTTGGTGGATCTTTTCAGAAAGTTTCTCCAAAGTATTCTCTTTTAGCTGGTGGACACTGGTTAGTTCAGGTGAAGGGGAAGATAATCTTTCTTCAAGTTGGTGGATCTTTTCAGAAAGTTTCTCCAAAGCATTCTCTTTTAGCTGGTGGACACTGGTTCGTTCAGGTGGAGGGGAAGATAAATTCTCTTTAAGTTGGTGGACCTCTTCAGAGAGTTTCTCCACAGCTGAGACACAGGCCTGTAGGGAAGAGGAGAGATTTCCTTTGTACTGCCGGAGTATTTTAGTCACTTCATTCACTGTGGGATTCTCCTCCGCTTTCCAGGCTAGTATTGCCAATGAGCTGGCATATGATGATGGTGCACTCTGTACAAACTTCCGCCACATGGGTAGTGTACACCGGACTGCATCTGGATCTGCGGATGTTTGTGCGTCGTCTAGGTCCTTATAAATTACTTCCCGTACGGCCAATTCCCTCAGGTACTGAATTCCCTTCTCCATGGTGGTCCATTTGCCTGGTAGACATACAAGTTCTTCCTTGAAGGGATACCTTTCCTGCACAGCTGACAGGAGACGCCTCCAGAGGCTGCGAGATTGTGCTCCATCTCCAATTGCTTTGTCAATGCATGCGTCCCTAGCAAGGGATCCCAGCCGCCTGGCTTCCTTGCCCTCTAATTCCACATAATTGGCTCCCGTGTCCCAGCACCGGAGCAGCCAGGTGACAAGCTGCTCGCCTATACAGCGACCAAAATCTTTTCGCACATCTCGTAGCTCACGCTGGTATAGAGTCCGGGTAGTTACTGTTGATTTTTCGACATCCTCATCCTCATCTTCAGTCTCCTGCACCTTTGATGGCCCAGCCTCGTCTTCACTATGCCCAGACTTAGCAGAAGACTGTCTGCGTTCTAAACGACCTGCGCCTCTATACCATTTTTTCACCTTGTCTACAGGGGCAACTTGCACTGCTACAGCTCGTTTCTCTAACCCAGCCACAGGGTCTGCCACAGGGGTTGGAATACCCTCTGCGGGGTCAACTTGCACTGCTACAGCTCGTTTCTCTGACCCAGACACAGGAGTGGGAGCAGCTGCAGGAGCTGGAGCTGCTGCAGGGGCTGGAGTGGCTGCGGGAGCTGGAGCTGGAGCGGCTGCAGGAGCTGGAGCGGCTGCAGGAGCTGGAGCTGGAGCAGCTGCAGGGGCTGGAGCGGCTGCAGGAGCTGGAGCTGGAGCAGCTGCAGGGGCTGGAGCGGCTGCAGGAGCTGGAGCTGGAGCTGGAGCGGCTGCAGGGGCTGGAGCGGCTGCAGGGGCTGGAGCTGGAGCGGCTGCAGGAGCTGGAGCGGCTGCAGGAGCTGGAGCTGGAGCAGCTGCAGGAGCTGGAGCTGGAGCGGCTGCAGGAGCTGGAGCTGGAGTGTCTGCAGGAGCTGGAGCGGCTGCAGGAGCTGGAACTGGAGTGGCTGCAGGAGCTGGAGCTGGAGCGGCTGCAGGAGCTGGAGCTGGAGTAGCTGCAGGAGCTGGAGCGGCTGCAGGAGCTGGAGCTGGAGTGGCTGCAGGAGCTGGAGCGGCTGCAGGAGCTGGAACTGGAGTGGCTGCAGGAGCTGGAGCTGGAGCTAGGTTGCTAGTAGCATCAATTGCAGCTCGATAGGCACAAGCCAGACCCCAGCCCGCTACAGTGATTTGTGTCACTTTGGAACTGCCAGAGTCATGACACCTTTTTTTCAAGCATTCTGCCAGCTTTTTAGGATTTTGCAGTTGTTCAGGGGTGAATGTCCAAAACACTGGAGGTGACCACTGCTCTAGAAACCTGCCCATATCCTCCCACACTCCCTGCCACTTGCAACTATCCCGCCTCAAGACAGATCTCCGGATGAGATTCCTAAGTAGTTGTTTAACCCTCAACAAAACCTGAAGCGCATTCAGGAGACATAACAACAAGAGCAGGCTGGTCTGAGTATCCCAAGGATATTCAACATCTCGGAGAACCACCGTAACTAGCTCGGGGGATAAGAGGGTGGTGGTGAAGGAGAAAGGGAGAGTGAACAGGTAGGGAAACATGTCTTCCCCTGTCCCCTTCACAGATTGGCTCCCTAACGAAAACAGGCAACAGGTGTAATTGCTAATAGTTTCCGAGATATGGGTTCCAAAGTATAGAGTCGACGTCAGTGCTGAGTACAAATACCAGGTTAAAGTCGTGACCAGGTATTTCATCATTTCATAAGCCATTGTTACACCGCACAGTACCATAACAATCTTAAACCAGGGCCCGGAAAGGATAAACAGTGCAACAGGGAGCACATACAGAAAGTAACGCACTATAAAACTCAATTTGGAATACAGGTACAGCAGACTGGAGATTAAGGCAATCAACATCGTGACTAGCAACTATTAAGCAGGTCCAATACTTATACCAATTTTAGTTTAACACACTCTGGTCAAGTTTGTCGATATCTCAACCCTTCGTGCCCCACGTTGGGCGCCAAAAGGGCTGTTGTGGTTTAACCCGGCTGGCAGCTAAACACCACACAGCCGTTCGCTCACCCTCCCCCCTCCCTCTCTGGGATGGGGGAGAGAAACGGGAAAGTGAAGCCGGTGAGTTGAGATAAAGACAGTTTATTAAGACAGAAAAATAATAATAACAATAATAGTAATAATAGTGATAATGATAATAGTATTAATAATAATAATGTGTAAGAAAACAAGTGATGCACAATGCAATTGCTCACCACCCGCTGACCGATGCCCAGCCTATCCCCGAGCAGCCCGGCCCCGCACCCCGGCCAGCCACCCCTATATATTGTTTAGCATGACGTCAGATGGTATGGAATACCCCTTTGGCCAGTTTGGGTCAGCTGTCCTGGGTCTGTCCCCTCCCAGCTCCTGCTGCACCCCCAGCCTGCTCGCTGGCAGGACAGAGCGAGAAGCCGAAAAGTCCTTGGCCTGGTGTAAACACTGCTCTGCAACAATTAAAACATCAGCATGTTATCAGCGCTCTTCTCATCCTAATCCAAAACATAGCACCCTACCAGCTACTATGAGGGAAAATTAACTCTGTCCTAACTGGAACCAGGACAATATCTTTCATCAAAGTTGTTTTTTTTTTGTTTGTTTGGTTGTTGTTTTTCTTTTTTCTAGAATGCATCTTGAATAGAGCTGACAATTTCATAATCTGTGTATGCTTTGAGGGATCTTTTTCCGTCCCTGCAAGAGATGTAGGACCTACATAAAGTAAAAAGCTTGGTTTTAAGCCTAATCCAAAAGATCCACACTGTCTTATTAATATCATACTCTTTGGAGTGTGTGATTTTTGTCAGATGAATTAAGATTGCTTCTCCCTTACATAGAGCTAGGCATTACAAGTAAACCTAGTTAAGGTAGTGATTCCTTTGGAGAATGCTGTGTCCTGGGTTCTCTGGGGGAAAACCTACAAATTTTGCCACATTCATGTGACACCGGGGCCTAAAAATTTTGCTTTCAATAATGTCTAATGTATTTCATCCTATATAGGCACTGAGGATTTGTCAGATGAATCGCTATCTGAGGATGCTTACTTTTAACTTTTAAATATCTAAACCGGGGGAAGATGGAGTTCATCCAACTATGCTCTCTTTACCAGGTCCAGCATTGAATTGTACCTCCTGCCAACATTATGAATCAGAGTTGTGCTGCTTGTTTACTATGGAGGTAACACAGTACTGCGTTCCCCAGCATTGCTGTCACCCTGCCATGGCTCTCTGGTAGGCTATTTCATTCACTCAACCCACTCTCCAGGTGATGGTTCCTGTCAAGATAATTTAAGCCTCCAGAAGACTAGAGTAAATCTCATTGATAAGTTAGAAGTCCAAAGTTGCTTTATTGTAAGCCATTTCAGAATGCACATAAACAGTGTGCAGGCTCTACCTACAGCAGTTGTATTACTGAAAATAACTGTGTCAGGATGACTGTAATGATCATTTCCTGTTGCATTTGGTAGGCAGACCTCTTGCAGTGGAAGTTCAATGGCATCAACCTTCTTCCTGCAGATGTGGGTAGAGGTTAGGGGCAGGCACACATAAACACAGAAGTGGACTGTTTTATCTGTCAAAAATATGAAGTATTTAATATATTCTCTTATTGAGGGAAGAGTTAATTTGAAGAATAAAATGGGGAATACAGCTAAATGGAGATCAACATCAGTAATTTTTCTTCAGTTTTATGCTTTAGGGAAGCTTTCTGTACCTGAAGTATCGCATCTTTTGAGTTCCTTTAATATCACTGTAGATGCCACCAGCGTTTTATAGTACAGGCAGAAAACAGTTTGTGTTCATCAGTGTTTTGATCATATAACAGGGGTCTCTGCTGAGATGAATTCAAGTTTCTGATAGCACTTTGGTGAGATGTGGACAACTGACAATTCATAGAATCATAGAATCACAGAATATCCCGAGTTGGAAGAGACCCACGAGGATCATCGAGTCCAACTCCTGGCACCACACAGGTGCCAGGTCTACCGAAAAATTCAGACAGTCCAAACGCTTCTTAAACTCTGACAGGCTTGGTGTCATGACTATGTCCCTGTGGAGCGTGTTCCAGTGTGTGACAACCCTCTCAGTGAAGAACCTTTTCCTGATATCTTGCATGAACCTTCCCTGCCACAGCTTCACACAATTCCCTCAGGTCCTATCGCTGGTCACTAGAGAAGAGATCAGCACCTGCCCCTCCGTTCCCCCTCATGAGGGAGCTGTAGACCGCAGTGTGGTCTCCCCTCAGCCTCCTCTTTTCCAGGCTGAACAGACCAAGTGACCTCAGCCTCTCCTCGTACATCTTTCCCTCTAGGCCCTTCACCATCTTAGTAGCCCTTCTCCACTACTTTCCTGCACACAGTACTCGAGGTGAGGTCGCACCAGCGCAGAGTAGAGAGGGATAATCACTTCCCTCGACCAACTAGCAATGCCGTGCTTGATGAGCATGGCATTGCTTTCATAAGCATCATCAAAGTATTTCACAGTGACACCAAACAGCCATCAAGTTTTGTCAGTAATGAACTGGGTTGGAACAAATCAGCAATGAAGTAGAATATAAGAGGTTTTTTTTTCTTTATCAGCTTTTAGTCCATTTGGCAAATGAACGAAGCTGGACCTGAGTGACGGTGATGAAATAAAATGGCTGGGATGTCTAGGACTTTGTTTTCTCTAGTACACAATAATAAAACATTCATTGTGATGAACTTGAACTTTAGGGTTGTTGCCTTTGCAAATTTTACTCTGTGGCACTTCAGTGTAATGATGTCTGTCTTTCATGAAATGCAAAGGGTTTAGTTTCTAAATTCAAGTTAGAATATTGGAAACCATTCTTCTAGGAGACTGAAACCACGTAGGAAATTAGAAAATCATTTTATTTAATCAACATGGCTCAGACAAAACAAAACAAAAACCCCTAAAATTAAATTGTGCTTCATGATGATAGTAAGTTATCCAAATGTGTAGTTTGCTGAAGGAAAAAAAAATGTTTTTTTAATAAGGTATGGGTTTGTTGTCTCAAATCAAATGCTTTTTTATGTAGGCAATATATTCAGGTTAGGTTGGTCTGAATTTTAAGAGGTTAGGTAAAATAGCTTCCTACATGCACGAATTGTGATCTAACTGATTATTCTGTATGACCGAGACTTACACATTCACTTTATTTAAGAAATACTCTGAAATTTAAAACTAATATAATTACATGACAGCATGGATTGTGTGACACCTTCTTTCTACACTTTCCAGAGATTTTAGTATTATTATTTAATTCTAATTTAGCACTTTAGGAATCCTCTGTCCTGGGCTTATGTTTAGCGCAGTGGTAGGCTCAGGAAAGTTGGATTTTAAATGTCTTCATATCATGCTGTTTGCCCTACCCTTTTTCTATTCCAGATGCCTTATCAATGAAAGTGAAATAGAGCTCACAATGTTAGAAAATAAACATGCTCTTACACTACCATGGTGTGTAGGCATAGCCTTGTGAAAGCATGGGAGCTCAGGATCTCTTCTGCCATCTGTTAAATCACAACTAGCAAAACTTACACAACTTCATACTCTGCATCCTTGTAGGATTTGTGATGAGTTATGTAAACGGGGGGTGGAGAGAAGCAGGGAGCAAAACTTTATATTCTTCTTTGAAATTGTTGTTTCAGATAAGTGTTGAATTGGGAAGAATTGGTCTATATTTTGGTTTCTTTTTAACTTCCAGCTGAGTTAGGAGCCAAATCATCTGACCTATGCATTATTCTGAAAAGAGGCTAAAGGAAACCTAAGATCATTTAGAACTCCAAGTCTAGACTGAGTAAATAATAACTAGCAACCACCAATGAAATAAGGAAGATGCTGGGTTCTGGTTTTTTTGTTTTTTTTTTTCTTCTTAAAGAAACAACTGGTCTTGCTGCTAAAGACTGAGGCAAAGAAGGCATTAAGTACCTCAGCCTTTTCCTCATCTCTTGTCACTGTTTCCCCCCACATCCAATAAAACATGGAGATTCTTCTTAGTCCTTCTTTTCTTGATTATGTATTTAATATATAAATATATAAATATATATAAATACAATATATATAAAATATATAAATATTTCTGTAGGTCGTTCTATAGACTGTCCTTCTGTTCTTGGTAGTAGATTTGTAAGGCCTTGCAGCTGTAATGATTGTTCTGCTAAATTCAGTGTTTGCTATGATAGTAAGACAGGAACTAGCATTAAGTGGGTCTTAGAGACTGAGATATCCTGTGGTATCACTCACAGAAAGTTCAAATATGATCTAAAATAAGTGCTTGCAGATCTTTCATGTTCAATCACTCTTAACGGTTGTTGTCATCAGCAGAGGCACAACACTCTCAAGTTTAAGCTGTGACAGTGTCTAGAAAGGCAGCAGAGGCTCGTGCCGAGGATCTCCACCTCTGGCACATGGTGTACGTCAGATTTACGGGGTTAGAAGCCATCCCTTTAGCCACCTCATTGCTGTACATGGTGCAACCTGGTTGCAGTTGCTCAGCCCAGTCCAGCATAGCTGTATCTGTCTTCACTCTGTCATTGCAAATCTGACAATCTCTGTTAATTTGTGTAGAATCAACCTGTAGCTGCAGCAATCTCGTTGGCCGCAATGACAGAGCTAAACAAAACAGTCCTTGGCACCAAGGACTGTGGTCTGAACCACATCTACATGTTATAGCAATGACACTAGATCCCTTCTGGGCCCATGCAGTGTCCTTTTGGCCATAAGACACAGTTACTGTTTTGTGTAGAGTCCTTTTATAGTTCCAAATACCTGCAATGTAGATTTGCATAAATCTTTTGTTACATTACTGACAGATTATGGTTCGTATCAATGCACACACAAATTGTTGTTATAGGTAGGATTTTTGAAAGAAACATAGGTAGGTGGTTGGGTTTTTTTTTGCCCAGGGGCCTCAGGAAAATTAATCTGTACTAATTCAAAGTGTGAATTTACAGTTAAACTGCTTTAAATTCTTGTATGTACAAATGAGTTGCAGAATGAGTATCCATAATTCAGATCATTTTAGTGACAGGGTTACCATTTCCTTGTATCTGACTTTCTGATAACCACATCATCTAATTGCTTCCATAAACTGATTAAGTGCCAGAGGAGCCCAAGTCAATTTGACTTTCTTTGCAGCCAAATGCCTAGTCGTTTTAGAAAATGGGATATAAATTCCTAAATAACTTAAATTGCTTTTGAAAATTTAGTTCTATTACAATATTTGAAATGTTCAGCACCATAGCAGCAGCAAGGAATTATACCTAGTGTTCTACAGTTACGTAATAGGAAAAAAAAAAAAAAAAGAAAAAAAAAAAGCTTATTGGTTATCATTTGTGAAAAATAGGAGTTACATTACAAGTGTACAAGAACAAAATACTTCTATTGATACTGATAAGCAATTCCAAAGTAATTTCAGTAAAGGAGCAAGAACAGGTCTTTTTTTTTCTTTTTTAATTTTTCAGAGTATATAATAAATTTTTAGGTCTGCAAGGTACTAATGTTTACTGCCAAAAAAAATGCTAGAAATTAATTAGCTATGCTTGCTCTTGCAAAGGGCTAAACGTTATAAAACAAAGTTATTGATTTTGTTTTATGCTATATGACCTTCATGAAAAGATAACCTAGTGTCTCTTTACTATATAAAATTTAATGACTAAGACAAAAATGCGATATTTTTAAAAGAATAAAATGAAAATAGAAGTTGAGTCTCTTCAGAGAAATCAGGGATTTTATTAGTGCTACTGTGATGATTTGGGTTAAATATGTCTTTTGCATTGTGATACAGTGTAAAAAAAGAGGTATGAAACTGTTGTTAACATTTTAAATTTAATGAGAAACAAAGTTCAAATGTCACCGATGTAAATACATTTGGAGTACACTAGAGGACAATACAAGAAGCTTGGAAAATTCATTGATTCTTGTGTAGAAGAGTGACTCCTCTTTTTCCCACACGTTAACTTGAGTCAGGAATAGGATCTAAATCCCTGGCTGATAAGGATCATAGCTGAAGCATTAATTTTGTGTTAATGTCCAATCTTAAGCATCCCACAAAGTGCCTTTCAAGAGCTCTTCTATTGCTATTGACCCTAAGTGTTTCAATAAGCAGCGAACACCACTATACTTGGGTGCTGGGTTACTGTGGAGAATATTTCAATGAAATTTTCCTTCCTTAAAAAGAATATAATTTGTAGTCTATTCCTCAGTGATAAATTTCCATGTTGAAAGGTTGTCTATGTTGTGGTGGTTTCTATGGATCCTAATATGATTAAGGCTGTATTACAAGTACAGAACATGGATTTAGACGGTGAAGCTAAGTAGGATATAGCCACCACTTTCCAATGCATAATAGTCTGCCACGTAGTGGAAACTGTACCATTACTCAACTTCTTTAGTCAGTTTCATCCATTAAGTCCCTTCTGCAAAGATTTTGACACTGCCACAGTAAGATGCTAATCAAAGCATAAGACAAGAGATGCCTAATAACAGGACTGTCTATAAAACAACTGGAAAGCTGTGGTGTAAAGACCACACAGACACCAGGGTTCTTTAGGGATCAATAACTTCAACTTCTTTATTAATGACAATAACTTCCACTCTTATTGAGGACAGGCTCCCTTCCTATAACATTCGCCGCACAGCAGTACCTTTCCACTAACTATTCACTGGTCAACAACTTTGCCCGGCAACAGCAAACACCCAGCAACTTCCACGCCTTCATGGCTGGAGAACAAGCAACCCGAGACAACAAGGCATCTCCTGAATCACTCTTCTTTGTTCATTCTCAACTCTTTACTTTCCTGATGGTCTCATCCTTAAGAGTCCGATGTTATCAGCAACCATGGGGCTTGTCGACCCCCATGGCAATACTCGCACAGAAAGGCAACTCTTCTCCTGTTCATGGGCTGCATGTGTGCTTTAGACAATTCAGAATCTGAGAACATGCTCAAAGTGAAAGGCTAAATGCAAAGGAAAGGTGGTATATGAAACACTTTGAGTTTCTGAATTCCTGTATTTCACCTGAAGGTCAATGCGGTCCTTGGTCACAGCCAACATGGGTTCATGAGGAGAAGGTCCTGATTGGGGCAATCCCAGACATGAGTACAGACTGGGTGAAGAACTTACTGAGAGCAGCCCTGCAGAGAAGGACTTGCAGGTTCTGGCAGACGAAAAGCTCAGATAGAGCCAGCAGCGCGCACTTGCATCCCAGAAGGCGAACAGCATCCTGGGCTGCATCAAAAGAGGAGTGGCCAAAAGGTTGAGGGAGGTTAATTTCCCCCTCTCCTCTGCCCTTGTGAGGCCCAGCTTGGAGTACTGCATCCAAGTATTGGACCAAAGCACAATAAGGATGTTGATCTGTTGAGGGGGCCCAGAGGAGGGCCATAATCAGAGGGCTGGAGCACCTCTCCTATGAAGAAAGGCTGAGAGAGCTGGGGTTGTTCACCCTGGAGAAGAGAAGGCTCCAGGGAGACCTCATTGCAGCCTTTCAGTATTTAAAGGGGGCTTGTAAAAAAGATGGAGGGCAACTTTTTGCTCAGTCAGATAATGACAGGACAAGGGGGTATGATTTTAAACTAAAAGAGAGGAGAGTTTGAGTAGATGTTTGGAGGAAATTCTTCACTTAGAGGGTGGTGAGGCACTGGAACACATTGTTCTGAGAAGTTTTGGATGTCCCATCCCTGGAGGTGTTCAAGGCCAGGTTGGAGGAGGCCCTGGGCAACCTGATCTAGTGGGTGGCATCCCTCGCCATGGCAGGAGGGTTGGAACTAGATGATCTTCAAGGTCCCTTCCAACCTGAGCCATTCTATGATTCTATGATGATTCTCTGACTGCTGGAGTTGCCACGGTGAAGCCATGCTGGCTTTCTCAGTTCACCTCCAGGAGGTTAAGGCGTGTACCTTAACATTGCTTCCAGGAGGATCTTTTCCATGATCTTCCCAGGAACAGAGGTGAGGCTCACCTGTCTGTAGCTCTCCAGGTCTTCCTTTCTACCCTTTTTAAGAATGGGAGTGATGTTTCCCTTTTTCCAGTCACCAGGGACTTCACCTGACTGCCAGGACTATTCAAATATGATGGAGAGTGGCTTGTCAACTACATCAGCCACTTCCCTCAGGACACTGGGATGCATGTCATCAGGCCCCATAGACTTGTACCTGTTCAGTTTCATTATGTGGTCTCAAACCTGCTCTTCACATCCCTGTACCCTTCCCAGGTCACATGTCCCTGCTTCCACTGCCTGTGCATTTCCTTCTTGTGCCTCAATTTGACCAGCAGGTCCTTGCTCAGCCATGCTGATTTCCTGCCTTCCCTGCTTGATTTCTTACCCATGGGGATGTAGTGCTCTTGCACGCTAAGAAGTGTCTTTAAATAGTTGCCAGCTCTGATCAGCTCCTTTGTCCATAAGGACAGTGTTCCATGGGATCTCATCTGTTAGGTCTTTAAACAGCTGGAAGTTTGCTCTTCAGAAGTTCAGGATCCTGACTTTGCTCTTTGCTCTTATTCCTTGAGATCACAAACTCAGCCAGGACATGGTCAGTCTGCCATGGTCAGGCAGCCCAGTCTGCCTCCAGTCTTAACCTCTTCAATGAGTTAATCTGCAATGGTGAGCAACAGGTCCAGTAATGCTTCTGCTCTGGATGGTTTGTCTAATACCTGGACCAGGAAGTTATCCTTGATGCACTCCAGTAGTCTCCTGGATTGCTTACAGCCTGCTGTGCAGCTTTTCCAGAAGTCATCAAGGTGGCTGTAGTCCCCCATCAGGATGAGAGCTTTCAAGCATGATGCTTCTTGTAGTTGAAGCAAGAATGCTTCATCCACAGGCTCCCCTTGATCAGGCTGCCTGTAGTAGACCCCAACCACAAGGTGTGCTTTATTTGTCCAGTCCTTAACTTTCACCCACAAGCTCTCAACCTGTCTGTGGCTGTTTCTCAGAGGCAGCTCTTCCCAATCAACTTAGAGGGCAACACCCCCGCCCTTCCTTCCCTTCCTGTCTCTTCTGAAAAACTTGAATCCCTCTATTCCAATGTTCCAGTTGTGTGATCCATCCCACCACATTTCTGTGCGAGCAATTAGGTCACAATTTTCTAATTGCACCATGGTTTCCAAAGTCTCCTGCTTGTTTCCCGTGCTGTGTGTGTTGGTGTAGAGGCACTTTAGCTGGGATATCGGTCACATCACCTTTTTAGAGGAACCCTTCCTGATTCCTTTGGGACAATTCACAAGTATTTCCCTGTTGCTTCCTAAAGTGACAATGTTCCCAGGTTCTCTTTCATCACTCAGAGATACATCCCCTTCCCCTGCTGAATCTAGTTTTAAGATCTGCTAATAAGCCCATCCAGCTTGCTGCCCAGAACACTCTTGCCCCAACTGGTCAGGTGTGCCCCATCCGGTGTCAACATGCCCAGTCTCTCAGAAGTGTGTCCAAGATTGTAGAACCCAAAACTTTGAGCATAGCACCAGCCGCACAGCCAATCATTCACTTGGTCCTTCTTCTTGGGTCCCAGTCACCATCTGGGAGGACAGAGGAGAACATTACTTGCACTCCCAATGCCTTCAACATCTTTCCAAAGGTCATCAAGTCCCTTTTGATATTTTGGAGTCTCTGTTGCAGCCTCATTTGATCCTCCATGAAAGAGTAGGAATGGGCGGTAGTCTTCTGGCCCCACCAAGATTGGTATCCTCTTTGTAATATCACAAATGCAGGATCTCTGGGCAGGCAGAAAACCTCTCTGGAGAGATTATCTGGATGGCAAATGGGTGCATCAGTGCATCTTAGTGTGGAGTCTCCAATTACTAACACCCTTTGAGCCTTTTTTGTGGCACTGGTTCTAATGCAGGTGGTTGACTCGGCCAACTTTGGATGGTTGCCCTTTCCGAGGTCTTTACATTTGTTATGGTTTAACCTGGCTGGTAGCTAAGCACCACAGCCATTTGCTCACCCTCCCCCCTCCCTCTCTGGGATGGGGGAGAGAATCAGGAAAAAAATGAAGCCTGTGGGTTGAGATAAAGACAGTTTATTAGGACAGAAAATAAAGGATAATAATAATAATGATAATAGCACTACTACTGATAATGTGTACAAAACAAGTGATGCACAATGCAGTTGCTCACCACCCGCTGACCAATGCCCAGCATATCCCTGAGAAGCTGGTCCTCCCATCCTGGCCAGCCCCCCATATTAATTGTTCAGCATGACGTCAGATGGTATGGAATACCCCTTTGGCCACTTTGGGTCAGCTGTCCTGGGTCTGTCCCCTCCTAGCTCCTGATGCACCCCTAGCCTGCCCACGGGCAGGACAGTGTGAGAAGCTGAAAAGTCCTTGGCTTAGTGTAAGCACTGCTCTGCAACAATTAAAACATCAGCGTGTTATCAACATTATTGTCATCCTAAATCCCAAACACAGCACTTGACCAGCTACTAGGGGGAAAATCTGTCTTAGCCAAGACCAGTACACCATTACTCACACACTCTTCCCTTTCAAGCCCCAGAGTATTGTATCTGTTGTGTAGGGGCACTTCAGGGGCAAGGGGGAGACTCCTTCTCCTGCTCCAAGCAGAGATGAGGGTGCAGTCTCCCTGGTCTCGTGAGTCAGTCGTTTGTTGATTCAGGGTTGGAAACTAGCTTACCTTCCCCTTGACAGGACTTAAGGCAAGACTGTTGCTCAGCTTGTGTAAGCCTATACCATTTATCAATCTCTTGCTTGGATTCCTGGATGCTATGTTGACTATTGAACTCCTCTTGTAACATGGCATCCTGTTTGAAAAGTTCATCCAGCTGGGCACACTTGCACCCATGACACCCACTTCTGCCTTCAGAGCCTCCTAGGAGGACTCCCAGATTCTGTATTGCCCTGGAACTGAGGGTCTGGGCAGCAATTTCAGTCCTCAGGAGGTCTGTTTTGGTCTAGGCATCTGCCTGGGGAGGTTGTGGCCCCTCTGTTTGGGTTTGAACAGTTGTTGTTGTAAAGATCATTTTACATGCAATCCATATAACCTAAACCTCTGTTATGGAAGTATTTTTTTGTATACCATGGTCAGTTCACAGAACCACAGAATGTTTTAGGTAGGAAAGGACCTCTTGAAGTCATCTGGTCCAACCCTCCTGCTCAAACAGGGATACCTAGAGCAGGTTGCTCTGGACCATGTCCAGATGGCTTTTCAAGATCTCCAAGGAGGGTGTTGTGGTTTAACCCGGCTGGCAGCTAAACACCACACAGCCGTTCGCTCACCCTCCCCCCTCCCTCTCTGGGATGGGGGAGAGAAACGGGAAAGTGAAGCCGGTGAGTTGAGATAAAGACAGTTTATTAAGACAGGAATATAATAATAACAATAATAATAATAATAGTGATAATGATAATAGTATTAATAATAATAATGTGTAAGAAAACAAGTGATGCACAATGCAATTGCTCACCACCCGCTGACCGATGCCCAGCCTATCCCCGAGCAGCCGGCGCCCCCACCCCGGCCAGCCACCCCTATATATTGTTTAGCATGACGTCAGATGGTATGGAATACCCCTTTGGCCAGTTTGGGTCAGCTGTCCTGGGTCTGTCCCCTCCCAGCTCCTGCTGCACCCCCAGCCTGCTCGCTGGCAGGACAGAGCGAGAAGCCGAAAAGTCCTTGGCCTGGTGTAAACACTGCTCTGCAACAATTAAAACATCAGCATGTTATCAGCGCTCTTCTCATCCTAATCCAAAACATAGCACCCTACCAGCTACTATGAGGGAAAATTAACTCTGTCCTAACTGAAACCAGGACAGAGGGAGACTCCACAACCTCTCTGGGCAACCTGTTCAAGTGCTCAGTCACTTGCACAGTAAAGATTAGAAGGAATTAAGTAAAAGGTTTTAGATAGGAAGAGTATGCGTAGCCCTCCCACACCTATCCGGAGAGATTCTAGTTCAGCTGTTTCATGATCACAATTATGGCCATGGGCTATAGCAGTTCTTGTGAGCCCTTTGAATTCTCAAAAAAAAAAAAAATTATACGATTAAAGAAAAAAATAGAAGAGATTTGAAGACTGACCATTCTTATTCTGTCTGTACAGTTCGACGGTCAGCAAGCATTGGGAGGCAGAACTGGCCGCGCTCAAAGGTAATAATGCTAAGCTCACAGCAGCCCTTCTGGAATCCACTGCCAATGTAAAACAATGGAAACAACAGCTCGCTGCATATCAGGAGGAAGCAGAACGTCTTCATAAGCGGGTAAGTCAAGGCAAACAGCCAGGATCCTTGCGATGGAAGCACTGGTGACTGTAATGGCTCATTTTTAAGTAAAACAAGCTTATTCTTGGGGCTTTAGGTAAATCTTTGGGAAATCTTTAGGAAATTAATGATTATTTTAAAGCACACAGGGTTTCTCAGTTAGAGAATTCTTTCTTTTGTAGTAGTTCCTTTTCTGCAGAGGGTTTTGTTGCAGGAAGTTATATGAGCTGAGAAACAGGACATATTTGCCAGCTTCCACTCTTAATTTTATGCCAGCTGCATCACAGCTCTTTCAGGACCTTCTCCAGAGCATTACACTTCAATTCCTCTTGCATTTGATCTCATACAAACTTTACATGAGATCTGTAATTTTAAAGAACCCTCTTGTAGTTTCCACATGTACCAAAGACCAGCAGCTTCCTTTCAGCCTTGCACTCAAAGAAAACTGAACATCGAATGAAGCTCATCAGATGCAAATAAAGATCTGTTCCTGCATTCATACAGGAGGGGCAGGATCCTATTCCCTTCACTTTGAATTCTGCAGAAGTAATTTGGCAAACCAGAAATGAGAGCACAATGGGGGCAGAAATGACAGCTCAAATGCTGCTGGATTCTGCACCTGGGAAGGGGCAACCCTGGTTATATGTACAGACTGGGCGACGAGAGGCTGAAGACAGCCCTGCAGAGAGGGATCTGGGGGTTTTAGTCAACAGCAAGCTGAACATGAACCAGCAGTGTGCCTTGGCAGCCAGGAGGGCCAACCGTATCCTGGGGTGCATCAAGAACATCATTGCTAGCCAGTCAAGGGAAGTGATTGTCCCACTCTACACTGGTGCGGCCTCACCTCGAGTACTGTGTGCAATTTTGGGCACCACAGTATAAGAAAGATATAAAACTGTTAGATATAAAACTGTTAGATATAAAACTGTCCCTGTCCAAAGGAGGGCAACAAAGATGGTAAAGGGTCTAAAGGGGAAGACATATGAGGAGCAGCTGAAGTCACTTGGTTTGTTCAGCCTGGAGAAGAGGAGACTGAGGGGAGACCTCATTGCGGTATACAACTTCCTCATGAGGGGGAGCAGAGAGGCAGGTGCTGATCTCTTCTCTGGTGACCACTGATAGGACCCAAGGGAACTGCCTGAGGCTGCGACAGGGGAGGTTCAGTCTGGATATCAGGAACAGGTTCTTCACTGAGAAGGTGGTCGAGCCACCAGGGAAGGTGACCCAGGGAAATGGTCACGGCACCGAGCCTGCCAGAGTTTAGGAAGCATTTGGACAATGCTTTCAGACACTTGATCTGATTTTTTATTATTTTTTTGTGTGTGGTTCTTTGGGAACCCAGGAATAGGACTTGATGATCCTTGTGGGTCCCTTCCAACTCGGATATTCTATGATTCGATGATTCTTTGTGTTCAAGGCCAGATCGGATGGGGCCCTGGGGAACCTGATCTAGTGGGTGGAATCCTTGCACATGGCAGGGGGTTTGGAACTAGATGATCTTTAAGTTCCTTTCCAAACTAAAGCATTCTATGATTACATGATTCTATTATTCTATGATATGCTGTATTCTCTAATATGAAATAAGGTATGGCAACTGCACTTAGCCAAACCCTGCAAATTTCGTAGGGTCCTTTCATGCCTGTGCTGATCCTGTCCCAGTGGAGGCTGTTTGTAGTCGCACGAACAAGAATCATGCTGGTCTGAAGTGGAGAAATTCAGCAGGCTGCATCTAACCTGGAGGTCTGGAAGAATACCAAGAATTCCCTTGATTTGAGAAACCTGGAGAAATGTCACGTTGTTGGGGCTGTCCTACATCTAGACTGACTTGAAGACAAGGATCTTGAAGTTCCAGTACACCGCTGAGGTAGCAATTGGCACCTGCTTTTCTTCGACCCTCAGCAACCCCACAACAGAAGGGTCCTCTGAGAGACCAGGCAAGGTAGACAACTGTTTAATGTCCTCTGTCTCCAAGGCAGCTATGCCAAAACCTCACCAGTACCCTTTCTGAGGTAGTCTATGCCAAGGATGCACGGAGCATCCGGGCCGGTCACAGTAGGGTGCTTTTGCCACTCATACCCAGTTACGCTCACTTCAGCCTCCAATACAGTTAACTGCTCGGATCCCCCTGTCACTCCAGAGATACAGATGGGCTCTGGCCCTTTATAGCTTGATGGCATTACAGTGATGTGATCAACATCACTGTAATGGATGTGATCAATAAAATAACAGCTATGTCTACACCAACTAGCAAAAAAGAAACACAAACTTTCCTAGGTGTCGTGGGGTTTTGAAGAATGCACATTCCAATTACAGTCTGATTGTAAGCCAAATCTATCAAGTAACCCTTAAGAATGATTTCAAATGGGGCCCTGAGCAATGACAAGCCTTTGAACAAACTAAACAGGAGATAGTTCATGCAGTAGCCCTTGGGCCAGTCTGAGCAGGACCAGATGTAAAGAATGTGCTGTACACTGCAGCCAATGTGAATGGCTCCACCTGGAGCCTCTGGCAGAAAGAGCCTGGGGAAACTCGAGGTCGACCCCTAGGGTTTTGGAGTCGGGTATAAAGAGGATCCGAGGCCTGCTACACTCCAACCAAAAAAGAGATATTGGCAGCATATGAAGGAGTTCGATCTGCTTCGGAAGTTGCTGGTAGTGAAGCACAGCTCTTCCTGGCACCTTGACTGCTGGTACTGGGCTGGATATTGAAAGGAAGGGTCCCCTCTACACATCATGCAACTGATGCTACATGGAGTAAGTGGGTTGCACTGATTACTCAGCGGACTCGAATAGGAAACCCCAGTCGCCCAGGATTCTTGGAAGTGATTATGGACTGGCCAGCAGGCAAATACTTTGGGATATCATCAGAGGAGGAGGTGGTCCGTGCTGAAGAAGCCCCACTGTACAACAAGCTACCGGAAAATGAGAAGAAATATGCCTTGTTCACTGATGGGACCTGTCGTCTTGTGGGAAAGCATCAGAGATGGAAAGCTGCTGTATGGAGTCCTACACGACGAGTTGCAGAAGCTGCTGAGGGAGAAGGTGAATCGAGTCAGTTTGCAGAAGTGAAAGCCATTCAGCTGGCTTTAGACATTGCTGAATGAGAAAAGTGGCCAGTTCTCTATACTGATTCATGGATGGTAGCAAATGCCCTGTGGGGGTGGTTACAGCAATGGAAGCAGAACAACTGGCAGCGCAGGGGCAAACCCATCTGGGCTGCTGCATTGTGGCAAGATATTGCTGCCCGGGTAGAGAACCTGGTTGTAAAGGTACGCCATGTAGATGCTCATGTGCCCAAGAATCAGGCTACTGAAGAACATCAAAACAACCAGCAGGTGGATCAGGCTGCTAAGATTGAAGTGGCTCAGGTGGACCTGGACTGACAACAGAAGGGTGAATTATTTATAGCCCGATGGGCCCATGACACCTCAGGCCATCAAGGTAGAGATGCAACATATAGATGGGCTCGTGATCGAGGGGTGGACCTGACCATGGACACTATAGCACAGGTTATTCATGATTGTGAAACGTGCTGCAATCAAGCAAGCCAAACGGTCAAAACCTCTTTGGTATGGAGGACGATGGCTGAAATATCAATATGGGGAGGCCTGGAAGACTGATTACATCACACTCCCTCAAACCCGCAACGGCAAGCGCCACGTACTTACAATGGTGGAAGCAACCACCGGATGGCTGGAAACATATCCTGTGCCCCATGCCACCGCCCGGAACACTATCCTGGGCCTTGAAAAGCAAGTCCTATGGCGACATGGCACCCCAGAAGAATTGAGTCAGACAACGGGACTCATTTCCGAAACAACCTTAGAGACACTTGGGCCAAAGAACATGGTATTGAGTGGGTGTATCACATCCCCTATCATGCACCAGCCTCTGGAAAAGTTGAACGATACAATGGACTGTTGAAGACTACACTGAAAGCAATGGGTGCTGGGACATTCAAAAATTGGGATACACATTTGGCAAAGGCCACCTGGTTAGTCAATACTAGGGGATCTGCCAACCGAGCTGGACCTGCCCAATCAAACCTGTTACGCACTGTAGAAGGGGATAAAGTTCCTGTAGTGCACGTAAGAAACATGCTGGGGAAGACAGTCTGGGCTACTCCTGCCTCAGGAAAAGGCAAACCCATTCGTGGGTTTGCTTTTGCTCAGGGACCTGGGTGCACTTGGTGGGTAATGCAAAAGAATGGGGAGGTCCGGTGTGTACCTCAAGAGGATTTAATACTGGGTGAGAATAGCCCATGAGTTGAATTGTAGTATGTTAATTATTATATAATACTGTATGTCATCACTACCATGATTACTATATGTCAATGTCCTATTAATGGTATTACAGTAACAGCCACACAGATAATGACGAAAGAATTTTGATAGAAATGGACAAGCACAGAGATGTGATGGACCGAGAACGGGCTTCAGCGTGCTATGATTCAACATCACACACCATCTCTTCTGCCCTGAAAGACTACTGTGACAGATGGAGCCTGAAGTCATGGACTAAACAAACTCAGTGGACATTTTATATACATATATGAATGGTGGTGCTTAATGTTTTGGAATGTATGGAACCTGAGCATGACTTAAATGGTATGGAATAAGGCAAGGATATTATTCAGGTTTAGGGTAGGATAGGGTTAATTTTCCTCCTGGTAGCTGGTAGGGTGCTGTGTTTGGGATTTAGGATGAGAATCATGTTGATAACATGCTGATGTTTTAATTGTTGCAGAGCAGTGCTTACACTAAGACAAGGACTTTTCAGTTTCTCATGCTGCCCTGCCAGTGGACAGGCTGGGGGTGCATCAGGAGCTGGGAGGGGACCAAACCAGGACAGGTGACCCAAACTGGCCAAAGGGGTATTCCATACCATCTGACGTCATGCTGAACAATTAATATGGGGGGGCTGGCCAAGATGGGGGGACCAGCTGCTCGGGGATAGGCTGGGCATCGGTCAGCGGGTGGTGAGCAATTGCATTGTGCATCACTTGTTTCATACACATTATTATTAGTAGTACTATTATTATTATTATTGTTATTTTCCTTTCTTTTCTGTCCTAATAAACTGCCTTTATCTCAAGCCATAAGCTTTCACTTTTTTTCCTGATTCTCTCCCCCCATCCCACAGAGAGGGAGCGGGGAGGGTGAGCGAATGGCTGTGTGGTGCTGAGCTGCTGTCCGGGTTAAACCACAACACAGCCACATGAGTTTATAGAGAAGAATGACAATTTCTTATGCGTTCTAACTGCCTGTGTAATAGCTGGATGGATGGAATGCATCAAGTGTAATTAAACTGGTGCTTTTTTTAAAGTGCTTTTCATTTCAAGAAATTGACGGTTGCTGACAAAAATCTGCTTTGCTTGAAAATTTTTCCAGTCATGCACAAACTTGTCTCATGTGTTTTTATAGGGAGAGATTTTCATTTTACTTTTTCATTTAATTTTCTCCTTTGGAAGGATGGAAGTTCTAACTTGTGCTCCAGGTTTGTGAATGAATGATAGTAGTCATTGTTTATAAAATTATTTAAATTATAACCTTATTATTACTATAGTGCAGAAGTTCAGGTGGATTTGACCACCAAATACTTCACAGTGAAGAACTCATTACTAAAATACAGACATAATGAGGTAGCATTCTTTATAATAAAATGTACTAAGAACTTCTGTTTCAAAGCTGAGGCAGTACAGTTCTGATACAACAAAGAAAAGAAAACTATCACAGAACAACAGCAACTGAATTATTTGCCTGCCTGTTGTGGGGTAATCCAACCAGACAAGATGACCAAGGCTTTGCTGTAGAAGATCTCTTTTTCTTGATGTTTTTCTCACTCTTACTCTTATCCTGTTTAAAATCTGTTATTAGCAAATGCAATTAATGAATATAGGAAAAAAATTTTGCATGACACTTTGCATGCACCTGATACTAGAGTTAACAAAAGTAGTAACTAAGTCTTTGTAGCTACATTCATTAATAGCTAATTATTTTTCATAACCTTTGCCAAGCAAATTCCCTGCAATTATTTTGTATTTCTGAGGGAACACAAAATCTTATAACATGAGATCATCTACACGGCACTCTTATGATCACTTTTACATTCTTGTATTAAGTCTTCCTGTAATCTGTGACCTCATGGCTTGCTGAAATCTAACACAAAATATAGGAATACTCTGTGCCTATCTATGGCTCTCTGGGCATGTGTTGTGGTTTAACTTGACAGGCAGCTAAGCACCACACACACTTTTGCTCCACCACCCCCCTCCCAGTGGGATGGGGGAGACAACTGGAAAAGAAAAAAAGGTAAAAGCTCATGGGTTCAGATAAAGACAGCTAATAGGACAGAAAAGGGAGGGAAATAATAATAATGATAATGATAATAATAGATTGTACAAAGCAAGTGATGCACAATGCAATTGCTCACCACCCGCTGACCAATGCCCAGCCTGTCCCTGAGGAGCAGTCCTCCCCACACCAGCCAGCCACCTCATGTTAATGGTTCAGCATGACTTCATATGGTATGGAATATCCATTTGGCCAGTTTGGGTCACCTGTCCTGGTTCGGTCCCCTCCCAGATCCTGATGCACCCCCAGCCTGTCCACTGGCAGGGCAGCATGAGAAGCTGAAAAGTCCTTGGCTTAGTGTAAGCACTACTCTGCAACAACTAAAACATCAATGTATTATCAGCATTATTCTCATCCTAAATCCCAAAGACAGCACCCTACCAGCTACCAGGAGGAAAATTAACTCTATCCTAGCCCAAACCAAGGCAGAATTACTATAGGATACCTCATCAAAAGTACAATGCTTCATTGGAAAATAGTTGTAGTCCAACATTTACCTGTTTCAATAGCCTTGCTAAGAGCATTCACTGAGACAGTCTCAGAAAGTTGACAATATTTGTAGTCCAATGTTTGTCTGTTTCAGAGCGCTGCCAAGGACTTTCACTGAGACAGTTTCACAAAGTTGAATGTATTTAGTAAGGCAACAGATTCGGAATTACTGTTGATAAGTATATTTACTGCAGTAGCACTAATATATGATAATAGTGCTAGCAAAAGGCTATCCTGGGTATTCCTCACCAACAGCTGAAGGTGCAGAGCTTACCAAGAAGACATCCCTCTCGGTGGAGGAGAAGGAACAGTCAGTCAACTGCCTCTTCCACGTTTATTTCTTCTTCTTTTTTGCCCCCAGCTCTTCTTTTTTCCTAACTCTAACTTTTTTTTCCTAACAATAACTTCTTTTAACTTTTTTTTTTTTTTTAACACTGACTCCTAACAGTCTTTTATGTCCTAACCTTATCTATCCCCTCCCTGGGGTGATGTTTCGCGTGATTTGGGTGAAGTGTTGAATACTACAGTCATAAATGTTTACCATGTACTTCTTTAGGGTCATTATCATATTCAGGGCTGTGAACTTTAACAATCATTTTATACATAATGGAGCAAAAGGTTTCACTTGGGCACCGTGGCCCTCAAGATTCTGTTCTGCTGCCAAAACAGGGCCATCCTGCCAACACAGGACTGGCTCCTTGAGCATCCTCTCACCAAGTTTGCAGACCTCCATCCACAAAGTTTGTATGAGATAAACAAGAACAAGCTGCTCAATTCCCCTTTGCCCAAGACTGGTGCTTATCACTGACACTAACAAGTCTGACTCTCCTCCACATTATCCAACCCATGACTATAGTCACTCAATTCCAGATCCAAATCATGTTCGTATAAAGTCGATCCTGGGGGTATCCCTTTTGTTTGATTTTTTTTTCCTCTCCACCTGGATGCACCTCTATTTCAGTCCATCCAGACACCATGAGCACTTGACAAATCAACACCCAGGTTAGCATAGATTTGATACAAGCAAATAATATACAAAACATAATAATTACAATGCTTACTGTCAATGTAAATTGCAGTAAGGAAGCAAGCCATCCTCACAGTGAGAATCCTAATCCACACAAAAGTTTTTTCAGCCATCCTCCTTCCATGCTTCCATGCCATGTTCATAGCATGGCTGAACAGGGAACTTTTGCTGAGTCTCTGGGAGGAAAATAGAGTTTATGTCCAGTGGAAGAGGGGACATGCAACTCAGAGGGGATACAAGGAAGTTGACAGCATATGCAGAGAAAAAGTCAGGAAGGCCAAAGCCCAGCACGACATCAACCTGGCCGCTATGGTTAAGGATAATGAAAAATGCTTTTATAAATATATTAATGGCAAGAGGAGAGCCATGGTGAATCTCCATCCTTTACTGGGCGCAAGGGGGAACATGACTACTGAGGATAAGGAAAAGGCTGAGGTTCTCAATGCCTTCTGTACATCTGTCTTTACTAGTCAGACCAGTTATCCTTGGGGTACTCAGCCTCCTGACCTGGAAGTCTGGGACGGGGAGCAGAAGAAATCCCCCACGATTCAAGTGGAAACAGTTAGAGACCTGCTGCTCCACCTGGACTGTCACAAGTCCATGGGGCCAGATGGGATCCACCCGAGGGTACTGAGGGAGTTGGTGGATGTGATTGCTGAGCTGCTTTCCACCATCTATCAGCGGTCATGGTCAACCAGAGAGGTCCCGGATGACTGGAGACTTGCTGATGTGACGCGCATCTATAAGAAGGGTCGTAAGGAGGATCCGGGGAACTACAGGTCTGTCAGCCAGAAAAGGTGATGGAACAGGTCATCTTGAATGCAATCACGCAGCATATGCGGGACAACCAGGGGATCAGGCCCAGCCAGCATGGGTTCATGAAAGGCAAGTCCTGCCTGACCAGCCTCATCTCCTTCTATGACCGGGTGACCCGCCTGGTGGATGAGGGAAAGGCTGTTGACGTAGTCTACCTAAACTTCATCAAAGCCTTTGACGTGGTCTCCCACAGTTTTCTTCTGTGCTGGGTCCTGCACTTTGGTCAGAACAACCCCATGTAACGCTATAAGCTTGGGACAGAGTGGCTGGAAAGTTGTGCAGAGGAAAAGGATCATAGAATCATAGAGTCATAGAATCATTGAATCATTGAATCATAGAATGGCTTGGGTTGCCACACATTAGATCAGGTTGGCCAAGGCCCCATGCAACCTGGTCTTGAACACCTCCAGGGATGGAGCATCCATAACTTCTCTGAGCAACCTGTTCCAGTGCCTCACTACACTTACAGTGAAGAATTTCCTAATGTCTAATCTAAATATATCCTCTGTTAGTTTAAGACCATTCCCCATTGTCCTATCATTATCTACCCTAGTAAAGAGTCCTTCTCCATTCTTTATATAAGACCCCTTTAAGTACTGAAAGGTCACAATAAAGTCACCTCAGAACCTTCTCTTCTTTAGGCTGAACAGCCCCAGCTCTCTCAGCCTTTCTTCATAGGAGAGGTGCTCCAGCCCTTCAATCATCTTTGTGGTCCTCCTCTGGACCTGTTCTAACAGATCAACATCCTTCTTGTGCTGGGGGCTCCAGACCTGGATGCAGTACTCCAAGTGGAGCCTCACAAGGGCAGAGTAGAGGGGGACAATCACCTCCCTTGACCTGCTGGCCACTCCTCTTTTGATGCAGCCCAGGATGCAGCTGGCCTTCTGGGCTGCAAGCACGCACTGCTGGCTCATGTCGAGCCTTTCATCCACCAGAACCCCCAGGTCCTTCTCTGCAGGGCTGCTCGCAGTGAGTTCTTCTTCCAGTCTGTACTCATGCCTGGGATTGCCCTAGCCCAGGTGCAGCACCTTGCACTTGGGCTTGTTGAACCTCATGCGGATCATGTGGACCCACTTCTCAAGCTTGTCCAGGTCCCTTTGGCTGGCATCCCTTCCTTCTCTTGTATCAACTGCACCACTCAGCTTGGTGTCATCTGCAAATTTGCTGAGGGTGCACTCTATCCCACTGTCCATGTCACTGATGAAGATATTAGACAGTACCTGTCCCAGGACAGACCCCCGAGGTACACCACTCATCACCGGCCTCCACCTGGGCATAGAGACCTTGACCACCACTCTCTGAGTGCAACCTTCAAGTCAACTCCTTATCCACTGAATGATCTACCCGTCAAATCCACATCTCTCCAATTTGGAGATCGGGATGTCATGTGGGACCATATCAAAAGCCTTACAGAAGTCCAGGTAGATGACATTGGTCAGTCTTCCCTTGTCAACTGGTGCAGTCACTCCATCATAGAAGGCCACAAGATTGGTCAGGCAGAATTTGCCCTTGGTGAAGCCATGCTGGTTGTCCCGAATCACCACCTTGTCCTGCATGTGCTTTAATGTTGCCTCCAGGAGTATCCGTTCCGTGATATTCCCAGGCACAAAGGTGAGGCTAACTGTTCTGTGGATCCCTGTGTCTTCCTTTTTAAAAATGGGAGTGATGTTTCAATTTTTCCAGTCACCAGGGATTTTGCCTGACTGCCAGGATTTTTCAAATATGTTGGAGAGTGTCTTGGTGACTACATCAGCCAATTCCCTCGGAACCCTGCAGTGCATGTCATCAGGGCCCATAGACTTGTAGTTGTTAAGTTGCATCAGGAGGTCCAAAACTTGCTCTTACAGTGGGAGGGACTCTGTTCCCCCAGCCCCACCTAGAGATTCAGGCACTCGAGTGATGTGGGAAGTCTGACCACTAGTGAAGACTGAGGCAAAGAAGTTGCTAAGTACTTCTGCCTTCTCCACATCTCAGAATCACAGAATCATCTAGGTTGGAAGAGACCTCCAAGATCACCTAGTCCAACCTCTGTCCTAACACTAACAAGTCCTCCACTAAACCATATCACTAAGGGCTACATCTAAACGTCTTTTAAAGACCTCCAGGGATGGCGACTCAACCACCTCCCTGGGCAGTCCATTCTAATGCCTAACAACCCTTTCAGTAAAGAAGTTCTTCCTAACATCCAACCTAAACCTCCCCTGGCGCAACTTTAGCCCATTCCCCCTCGTCCTGTCACCAGGCACGTGGGAGAATAGACCAACCCCTACCTTGCTACAGCCTCCTTTAAGGTACCTATAGAGAGCGATGAGGTCTCCCCTGAGCCTCCTCTTCTCCAGGCTAAACAACCCCAGCTCCCTCAGCTGCTCCTCGTAAGACTTGTTCTCCAGACCCCTCACCAGCTTCGTCGCCCTTCTCTGGACTCTCTCAAGTACCTCCATGTCCTTCCTGTAGCGAGGGGCCCAAAACTGAACACAGTACTCGAGGTGCGGCCTCACCAGAGCCAAGTAGAGGGGGACAATCACCTCCCTAGACCTGCTGGCCACACTGCTTCTTATGCAGGCCAGGATGCTGTTGGCCTTCTTAGCCACCTGAGCACACTGCTGGCTCATATTCAGCTGCCTATCAACCAGTATTCCCAGGTCCTTCTCTGCCAGGCAGCTTTCCAGCCACTCATCTCCCAGCCTGTAGCGCTGCTTGGGGTTGTTACGCCCCAGGTGCAGGACCCGGCACTTGGCCTTGTTGAACTTCATGCAGTTGACCTCAGCCCATCGGTCCAGCCTATCCAGATCCTCCTGCAGAGCCTTCCTTCCCTCGAGCAGATCGACACACGCACCTAACTTGGTGTCATCTGCAAACTTACTGAGGGTGCACTCGATCCCCTCATCCAGGTCATCGATAAAGATATTAAAGAGGACCGGCCCCAGCAATGAGCCCTGGGGGACTCCACTAGTTACCGGCCTCCAACTGGATTTGGCTCCATTCACCACAACTCTTTGGGCCCGGCCATCCAGCCAGTTTTTAACCCAACAAAGCGTACTCCAGTCCAAGCCACGAGCAGCCAGTTTCTTGAGGAGAATGTTGTGGGAAACGGTGTCAAAAGCCTTACTGAAATCAAGGCAGACCACATCCACAGCCTTCCCCTCATCCACCAAGCGCGTCACTTGGTCATAGAAGGAGATCAGGTTCGTCAAGCAGGACCTACCTTTCATAAACCCATGCTGACTGGGCCTGATCGCCTGGTTGCCCTGCAAGTGCCGCGTGATGACACTCAAGATAATCTGCTCCATGAGCTTCCCTGGCACTGAGGTCAAGCTAACAGGCCTATAGTTCCCCGGGTCTACCCTCTGACCCTTCTTGTAGATGGGCGTCATGTTTGCTAGCCGCCAGTCGACTGGGACCTCCCCTGATAGCCAGGACTGCCGATAAATGATGGAAATCGGCTTGGCCAGCTCCTCCGCCAGTTCTCTCAGTACCCTCGGGTGGATCCCATCCGGCCCCAAATCTGTTGTTACCAGTTCTCCATCTTCATTTGTCAGATGCAATACACTCTCCTTAGCCTTTCTTTTGTGGCCAGTGTACCTGTTGTGAGAAACAATCTGTAATCAACAACACAGGCTCAGGCGAGGATCTCAGTGAAGTAGCGTTTTTATTTGCGATTGCAATGGCGGGCATCCTGCAAGCAGGAGCGCAAAGCAAACGTATATTATAACCTTATATTTCCTATTACCCGACACTTGATTCCTCCCCTCTTTCCTCATTGGCTGAGTACTACAGGTTCATAAACTACTTGACTCTCATTACCATACCATATATGTACATTTTTATTTGACCAACTGTTAATTTCTGTTTCCTTTTTTCCTTCTTCTCTCGTGACTAGAGGACCCATGACTTTTTGTTTTGACTGATTTTGCACTGCTCGTCTTGTTTTTTTTAGCTATCCTCCTTATTTTGGGACAGCGGGACCTTCCCCTTATCTGCTTAACATTTTCCCTACTGCTATGCCACTGTCATGCCTGCACAATCAGTTTTGAATATTTAAGGTTAGTGGAATTTTACACTGCTAAAGCACAACTTTATTTCTTACCCTGTAGAACACCTTCTTGTTATTTTTTGCATCCCTCACCAAGTTTAGTTCTGTCACTGCCTTGGCTTTCCTGATCCCATCCCTGTACATTCGGACAGAATTTAGAATCATAGAATCATTAAGGCTGGAAAAGACCTCCAAGATCATCTGGGCCAAACATCCCCCTACCACCAATATCAGCCACTAAACCATGTCTCTAAGCACCACATCCAACTTCTCCTTAAACACCCCCAGGGACGGTGACTCCACCACCTCCCTGAGCAAACCCTTCCAATGCCTGACTACTCTTTCTGAGAAATTTCTCCTAATTTCCAACCTAAACCTCCCTTGGTGCAATTTGAGGCCATTCCTTCTTGTCCTATCACTAGTTATCTGCGAGAAGAGGCCGACCCCCAGCTCCCCACAACTACCTTTCAGGTAGTTGTAGAGAGCAAATAAGGTCTCCCCTCAGCCTCCTCTTCTCCAGACTAAACAACCCCAGTTCCCTCAGCAGCTCCTCATAAGACTTGTGTACCAGACCCTTCACCAGCTTTGTAGCCCTTCTCTGTACATGTTCCAGGGCCTTGATGTCTTTCAGGGGCCCAAAACTGAACACAGTACTCGAGGTGCAGAAAGGCATTGGAAGGGGTTGCCCAGGGAGGTGGTGGAGTCACCGTCCCTGGGGGTGTTTAAGGAAAGGTTGGATGTGGTGCTTAGAGACATGGTTTAGTAGGTGACATTGGTAGTAGGGTGATGGTTGGACCAGATGATCTTGAAGGTCTTTTCCAACCTTAATGATTCTATGATTCTAATATCTAATTGGAATTTGCTGTGCTGCAACTCTCATCTGTTGCCATTTCAGAAGAAAAAAAAAATCTATCCAGAACAAAATTTGTTGAGGAAAGGTGAATAGATTGGATTTTTAGAAATACTTGTGGACAAGCTGATTTCAAGGAGGAACAAAGTTTTCATGTTCATTTGCCATGTAGCTGTTGTTTTCCATGCAAAAATTGGCTGTCACAGCATCTTGCCCACTGGAAAAGAAGAATGTGAATATGTATGCATTAGAAGAGCACACTCACTTATACGATCAAAAATTGTACAAAATAGGCCAGCTTCTAAAATGAAGAACTGTACTTCCAACACTAGCTGCTAAGTTTAGTTCAATTTAATAATATATTATGTGGTCTGTATATAATGTAATTGCAGTATTCACTCCTTATGTACTTCAGGTATATACACAGATTTTGGTGCCGGAGTCATCTATCTGCAAGCCACATCAGATTTCTTTGTCAAGTGTGGTGGTGGGGGGAAGTAATACATATTGTTTAGTAAACTTTAGCTTATTATTTCTATCTTTAGTTCCCTCTTTATATAAATAGTGTTATAAAAGGCCTTGTTTACATAAATAGGTTCCTTTTTTAATAAATAAAGTAATATTTTTTCTGCTAATACTATTTATTAGTTGACTTCTTATGGCAGTTTTTTTCACAGGTTGAACTTTGTCATGTTTAATTTATAAACATCCTTTGATTTTACATTATATTGTACCCTTCTATTTTCCATTATTCTCATTCACTGTGATAAAATGGGTCTTTTGGCTCATGCGATATTCATTGTTTGCTTTTTAAGGTGTTTTAAATTATTTTAAACCCAACATTTTTTATTCTATAATTGTTATAAAATTTTTCTGAAATAAATTTTTGTGTGTATCACAGTTTACAGGGACCTCCCCTGATAGCCAGGACTGCTGATAAATGATGGAAAGGGGCTTGCTGAGCACTTCCCCCAACTCCCTCAGTACCCTCAGGTGGATCCCATCTGACCCCCATAGACTTGCATATATCTAAGTGGTGTAGCAGGTCGCTAACCATTTCCTTGTGGGTTACGATGGCTTCATTCTGCTCCCCATCCCTATCTACCATCTCAGGGGTCTGAGTACGTGGAGAACAACTGGTCTTGCTGCTAAAGACTGAGGCAAAGGCGGCATTAAGCACTTCAGCCTTTTCCTCATCTCTTGTCACTGTTTCTCCCCATATCCCATAAAGGATGGAGATTCTCATCATTCCTCCTTTTCTTATTTATTTATTTATAAAAAAGCATTTTTTTCTTGTCTTTAACAGCAATAGCCAGATTGAGCTCCAGTCGGGCTTTGGCCCTTCTAATTTTGTCCTTGCACAGCCTCATTACATCTTTGTAGTCCTCCTGAGTGGCCCGCCCCTTCTTCCACAGGTCATAAACCCTCTTTTTCTTCCTGAGCTCTAGCCACAGCCAGTCTTCTCTGGTGTCAGCTCATCTTTCGGCATGTGGAGACAGCCTGCTCCTGTGCCTTTAGGATTTCTTTCTTGACGAGTGTCCAGACTTCCTGGACTCCTTTGCCCTTCAGTGAAGAAGGAGGGGGAGAGGTGCTCCAGGCGCCAGAGCAGAAGTCCCCTGCGGCCTGTGGTGAGGACCATGGTGAACCAGGCTGTCCCCCTGCAGCCCATGGAGTACCACGGTGGAGCAGGGTTCCACCCTGCAGCCCGTGGAGGAGACCACGGTGGAGCAGGTGGACCTGCACTGACGGAGACTGTGGCCTGTGGAGGACCCCTGCCGGAGCAGATTCCGGGCCGGACCTGTAGCCCGTGGAGAGGAGACCATGCAGGAGCAGGTGACCTGGCAGGAGCTTCTGCCCGTGGGGGACCCAGGTTGGAGCAGTTTGCTCCTGAGGGATGGACCCCGTGGTACGGACCCATATCTGGAGCAGTTCTTGAAGAGCTGCTGCCTGTGGGAAGCCCACGCCGGATCAGTTCAGCAAGGACTGCATCCGGTGGGAGGGACCCCACGTTGGAGCAGGGGAAGAGAGTGACCGAGAAGGAGTGGCAGAGACGAAGTGCTATAGACTGACTGCAACCCCTATTCCCCTGTCCCCCTGCACCGCTTGGGGGGACGAGGTAGAAGAGGGTGGATGGGGGGAAGGCGTTTTTGGTTTCTTTCCTTTGTTTCTCGCTTCTCTAGCTTGTTTGTATTAGGCAAGAAATCTTACTATGTCTCTACTCTGAGTCTGTTTTGCCCGTCATGATAATTGTCGAGCGATCTCCTCGTCCTTATCTCAACCCCTGAGCCCTTTGCATCATATTTTCTCCCCCTTTCCCTTTGAGGAGGGGGAGTGAGAAAGCAGCTGAGGTGGAGGTCTGCTGCCCACCCGAGTAAAACCACCACAACCCGAGATTGCCTCCAACCTTCACATCACCTACAAGTCCTTCTCTATTTACGAGCAAAAGGTCCAGCAGGGCACGGTCCCTAGTTGGCTCATTCACCAGCTGTCAGGAAGTTGTCTTCCACACGCTCTCGAAACCTCCTAGACTGTTTCCTCTCTGCTGTGTTGTATTTCCAGCAGACATCTGGTAAGTTGTAGTCCTCCATGAGAACAAGGGCTAGTGATTGCGAGACTTCTCCCAGCTGTTTGTAGAATATTTTGTCTGCCTCTTTGGCCTTGTTAGGTGGTATTTAACAGATGCCCACCAGGACATCTGCCTCATTGGCCTTCCCCTTGATTCTTACCCATAAACATTCAACCCTGTCATTGCCATTATTAATCTCTATTACTAATCTTAAAGAAAGATTTCCCTTTTTGGAGGTTACCATATAATGTTCCACTCTTTTACAACAGGTAGGAGAGGGTTTGACCCTGGATTCACAGAGGCTTCTGCCTCTAACTCAAGATAGTTCAGCAGAAAAACCTGGAAATGTTTAACAGGTTAAACTTTGGAAAGGGTGAAGGTGGATGACGTTGACAGTTCCAGCAAAATTTAGGATTGAACTAGAGCTCAACAGTGGCAGAATTTGTGTTGTGCCCAGGGCAGAAATACACGAACATGCATACACGTGTGGCAGCTTTGCTGGAAGGTGAAGGATTCTTGACTGGGCAAGACCCTAAGCAATCAAATGTGGCTTCAAAATGGACTCTATTTTGAGCAGGGGACCTGGACCAGATGACCACCAGAGTTTCCTTCCAGCCAAAATTATTCTTTGACTTTATGATTCCTGCTGTATATAGATGTTAATTCAGACACTGTTTAGACAGGTTTATCCAAGTGGTTATGTCACAATTCTGCTTGTTTGTGTAATTACA
Organism: Anser anser; assembly: GCF_964211835.1. Lineage (NCBI taxonomy): Eukaryota > Metazoa > Chordata > Aves > Anseriformes > Anatidae > Anser > Anser anser. The sequence goes on along the minus strand of NC_139731.1, from coordinate 5,203,752 downwards.
GTGGTGAATACTGTAACAGTTACAATTGGTAGTAGTCACAAAAAAAATATATAAATAGATATATTTCTGTGTAATTTTAGCAAATTGAGAAAATGATCTAAGATTGCAATCATAATGCTCAATGATATATAAAACTGAACAAACTGCAATTACTTCTTTTCTGCCACAAGCACAGATATTCCTTTCTAGGCAATTCCATCAAACAGAATAGTTCTTGGTGTTGACATTCTCCTTTTCCCTAATTCCTCTTATCCCTCCCAAGAATTGCTGTAATTTCAGTGTCTTTCCATTTGTAAGCCTGATATACAAAAATGTCTAATGACAGATTTCCAGTAGAACAAACTAGACTAGTGTTGTGGTTTAACCCAGACGGCAGCTAAACACCACACAGCTGTTCGCTCACCCTCCCCCCTCCCTCTCTGGGATGGGGGAGAGAAACGGGAAAGTGAAGCCTGTGAGTTGAGATAAAGACAGTTTATTAAGACAGGAATATAATAATAACAATAATAATAATAATAGTATTACTAATAATAATGTGTACGAAACAAGTGATGCACAATGCAATTGCTTACCACCCGCTGACCGATGCCCAGCCTATCCCCGAGCAGCCGGCCCCCCCACCCCGGCCAGCCACCCCTATATATTGTTTAGCATGACGTCAGATGGTATGGAATACCCCTTTGGCCAGTTTGGGTCAGCTGTCCTGGGTCTGTCCCCTCCCAGCTCCTGCTGCACCCCTAGCCTGCTCGCTGGCAGGACAGAGCGAGAAGCTGAAAAGTCCTTGGCCTGGTGTAAACACTGCTCTGCAAGAATTAAAACATCAGCATGTCATCAGCGCTCTTCTCATCCTAATCCAAAACATAGCACCCTACCAGCTACTAGGAGGAAAATTAACTCTGTCCTAACTGAAACTAGGACAACTAGTCATGGCTGTTAAACAGGGGTAGTTCATGCCCTGTGACTCAGAAAGGAAAAGCTGATTGGAATTTTGTTTCAATTTTCTTGTATTTCATCTTGGCATTTGCTTGACTTCTCCCTGCACTCAGTAATCTACCTTTTGAGCTTACAAATAGTTCAGAGTCTGAAATTACTGGCATCACAGTGGCTTCACTGGCTAGACTACGTTGATGGTAGAGGGCACCAACCTTGATTCCTTGTGATGTTCTTTTATCTAAGAAAGAAAATTGTCCTGGAGAATACATTCCCTCGGGGGCTATTTCTCTAAGGAAGTGAAATGGAGACCTAACAGTTTTCACTGGAGAATTGGGTAGCGCAGAAATATGCTTGAGGAGTTTGGGGGCCAGAGTTGTTAATTTCTCTAGGTAGATGATGCATCTCTGTTGAAGACTATATACTAAGAATGATAGGCACATATCTTCTGCGGAAAAAGAAATTAAAGTATTTTTAAATATTTTAACAGTTTGTTATTAATCAAAAATATTTTAGTGCAGATGTCCACATAGACATACAGTGTAAGAGTTCTCAAATATTTTGATCTGTAATTTGAGAAGTACATGAACAAAGACTTTTCTGCGTAGACTCATGTTGTAGACTCTGTGTAGATGCATGGATTCTATTTCTTTGGTGTATAAGCTTTTTTACATGACCATTTGTTTGTGAATGACAGTATATTAACATCTCTTCAATTAAAAAAATAATAAAAATAAAAAGGCATACCATTGCCATGTATCTTATCTTATCCAAGTGCACGTGGAGAGTGTTTGCTGCCTTCTAATAAAGAGGAACTGTACAAATGAATACAAATTGTGCTATTATCTGTTGGCTTTGAGAGGTAAGATTTGAAACTAGCAGTAAGAAGTTGGCAGTAGAGTTGATGCCGAGTCAGAAACTGAGGCTGTGAAATGTTAATTGACTTGCTAAAAGGAAGTAGGTGAGCATTGTGGCTTAGTTGATTAAGATGGTGAAGCATTAAACAGTGTCAGATGGAGAGGTTATATCTGTGTTTAATCATCTAGACATTACTGTTTCTGAAATGGTAATTCAGCTTATTAAGTATAATTTTTAATTAGTGTTCTTTTCAGCCTGCAACATTTTAAATGTATTGTTTCCAAGATATTACAGTAACCATTAGACATCATGGCAACAATTTTATGCAAAACAATATGTTAAGGGATTTTGTACTGACTTCATAAGAACACCTTCAACGTTTTAATCAACATAAGTCACACAGAACTAAGGGTATATTTCAAATGCAGCTATTTATGCAAAAAAGTAACAGTGCCTTGAAATTGTTGCAATTAATTCTGTATGTGTTGCTTCTAATTTCAACAGGTAACTGAGCTAGAATGTGTAAGCAGTCAAGCCAATGTAGTCCACACACATAAAACAGAATTAAACCAGACAATACAGGAATTCGAATCTACATTGAAGAAAAAAGAAGAGGTATTTGCTAACATTTATTCTTGGCTTTTCTGTTGCATCATTTCTAAAGGCATTTCAATATTAATCTTGTTATGGCTGGTACATACTGTGGTATTTCCTACAGATGCTAAAAAGTAAAATCCATTTTTCAGCTTCTTTGAAATGATTGATATTTTTCCTTGTATATACTTGCATCAGTCCAATATAGTGCTGGGTATGTGAAGAACAGATTCTTTGCTTTTACTGAGCATCTCTCTGCAAAAGTAAGCCTGCATTGAGACACGTGGTTGCTACAGAGCAGTCGTCACACTGATGCACTCCAACTAAGAAGAAAAGCAGTTGTAAACACTTTCCTTTTTCTGGACAGTAGGGTTTGGAGCAAGAAATAGATCAATGCCTTTTTTTTTTCAGGCCAATCTGTTTCTCAGACTGTGTTAATATAACTGACTTTTAGGATCCCTCAGATCAGTCCTTCCTTTAATGCATGCCAAAATCCCAGTCTGTAACTTGATATTTATTATGACATCTGCCTTGGACTGGACCAGCAGCAGGAAAATACAAGGAACTGGTGTAACACCTGTACTGGCATGTGTCCTAGAAAAAAGCATATTTGTGCCACAGAATGAAGAATCACCTCTTTATGGATGAGGAATGAGTTGAAAGGTGTTGTGTATGAAGGATTGCTTGCCCTGTTTAAGACCAGATCCCTTAAGTCCTCCATGAAAGACACAGCGGGCACTGTTGTGCGTGTTTGGAGGGGCAGTGTGTCCTGCAGTGTCTTGCCTCCAGCAGGGCTGCTGCTGGGTGTTTTGGAGAAGGATGAAGGATAGACACAGTAGTTAGATAATAATAATAATTTACTTTCCCTTGATCAAGGAGGATCGGGTTAGAGATATCTTAGACAAACTTCACACCCACAAATCCATGGTGCATCCCCAATGGGATGCAACCACAAGTGCTGATGGAGCTGGCCGATGTTACTGCTAGGCTACCCTCCATCATCTTTGAAAGGTTGTAGAGAACAGGAGAGGTGCCTGAGAACTGGAAGAAAGCCAGTGTCACTCCAGTCTTCAAAAAGGGCAAGAAGGAGGACCCAGGCAACTACAGGCCAGTCAGCCTCACCTCCATCCATGGAAAGGTGATGGAACAGCTAATCCTGGAGGTCATCTCCAAGCATGTGGCGGATAAGAAGGTGATCAGGAATAGTCAGCATCAATTCACCATGGGGAAATCATGATTAACCAATCTGATATCCTTCTATGATGAGATGACTGGCCGGGTAGATGAGGGGAGAGCAGTGGACATGGTCTACCTTGACTTCAGCAAGGCTTTTGACACTGTCTCCCATAACATCCTCATAGGCAACCTCAGGAACTGTGGGATAGATGAGTGGACAATGAGGTGGACTGAGAACTGACTGGATGGCAGAGCTCAGAGGGTTGTGCTTAGTCTACTTGGAGGCCTTTAGCTAGCGGTGGCCCCCAGGGGTCAGTACTGGGTCCAGTGTTGTTCAACTTATTCATCAGTGACCTGGATGATGGACTAGAGTGCACCCTCAGCAAGTTTGCTGATGACACAGAACTGGGAGGAGTGGCTGATACCCCAGAGGGCTGTGCTGCCATTCAGAGGGATCTGGACAGGCTGGAAAGTTGGGCGGTGAGGATCTTCATGAAGATCAACAAGGGCAAGTGCAAGGTCCTGCACCTAGTGAAGAATAACCCCATGCGCCAGTACAGGCTGGGGGCTGACCTGCTGGAAAGCAGCTTTGCAGAGAGAAGGACCTGGGAGTCCTGGTAGACAGCAGGTTAACCATGAGCCAGCAATGTGCCCTTGTGGCCAAGAAGGCTAACAGTATTCTGGGGTGCATTAGGAAGAGTGTTGCCGGCAGTTCGAGGGAGGTGATCCTCCTCCTCTACTCAGCCCTGGTGAGGCCTCGCCTGGAGTACTGTGTCCTGTTCTGGGCTCCCCAGTACAAAAGGGACTTAGAACTGCTGGAGTGAGTCCAGCAGAGGGCTACGAAGATGATTAAGGGACTGGAGCATCTATCATATGAGGAGAGGCTGAGAGTGCTGGGCCTGTTTAGCCTGGAGAAGAGAAGACTGGCATATATATATATATATATTATATATATATATATATATAATATTTATATTTTATAGATATTTATATTTATGTTTATATATATAGATATATATAGATATTTATATATAAATATCTGAGGAGAGGGTGTCAAGACGATGGAGACAGACTCTTTTCAGCGGTGCCCAGGAACAGGGCAAAAGACAAGGGGCACAAATTGAAACACAGGAAGTTCCATCTGAATATGAGAAAACATATTTTACTGTGAGGGTGACAGACAACTGGAACATGTTTCCCAGAGAGGTTGTGGAGTCTCCTTCTCTGGAGATATTCAAAACCCACCTGGATGCAACACTGTGCCGCGCGCTCTAGGTGATCCTGTGTACTGGGTCTGGCTGGGATGTTAACTTTCCCTGCAGCAGCCCATACAGTGCTGTGCTCTCCACTTGGAGCTAGAACAGCAGTGGTATCACACCAGTGTTGTGTCTGCTGCTGAGCAGTGCTGGCACAGCATCAGGACTCTCTCTAACTCTCATAGGGGGTGGGCAAAAAGTGAGAAAGGAACATCACCAGGGCAGCTGACCTAAACCAACCAAAGGGATATTCCATACCATATGATGTCACACTCAGCAATAAAAGGTGGAAAAAGGAAGAAGGGGAGAGGGGTGGGCTCTTGTGAAAACGTCTGTCCTCCCGAACACCGGCTATGTGCGTTGAGGCCCTGCTTCAAGGACGTGGTCAAGCATCGCTCATTTGTGGGAAGTAGAGAGTAATTTCTTTCCTCTGCACTTCCACACAGCCTTTGCTTGTTGTTTTTTTTTTCCCTTTTCCCCTTTCCCTTTTTTCTCTTTAGTTAAATTGTTCAATTAATAATAATTTTTCCTTAATAATTATTTTTTCTTTAATTAAATTATCTTTATCTCAACCCATGAGTTGTTTCTTTCCTTTTCTTCTTCCCCTCCTCTTCTAAGGAGGGGGAGTGAGAGAGCAGTTGTAGTGGAGTTCAGCTGCCTAGCAAGGTAAAACCACCAGTCTTTTTTGGCGCCCAACAGGGCACGAAGGGTTGAAATAACAATAGAATTGATTAAAACTCTTACAACTAACACACTTACTTGCTAGTCACCATGTTCAGTGTCCTGTTAATATTTGCCTGTTTGATCACGTGTCATGTAATCTGTGTCATGTTCTCCTTTATATCTGATCCAAGGATGTGCTATTATCTGTGTTCATTTTTTTTAATTCGCTGTGCTGTCAAGCACTGGCCTTGAGTTTAACCTGGCATTCAGCCTCTGCACTTTTAGAGAATTACACTGCCTTCCTTTCCTCATCTGGAAGTCAGTTTATGAATAATATCAGGAATGGTACCTCCTCCTTCTTTCACAGTGGGCTAATTACAACAGTTTTTGAGTATTTTGAATATCCACGTGTAACCCATATATTGCTATTTCTAATTCTGAATAACGGGTTTCCTCTTCCCTCTAAGATTAGTCGATTGTTTAGAAATCTTACCCAGGAATTTGTCCCGAAACAGTGTGGTGGCAGGTGGCAAGGTGTGTGGGAGGATATAGGCAGGTATCTGTCATGGTTGCCTTCTCCAATAGTTTTGAACTTCACCCCTGAACAAGTACAAAATTCTAAACACCTGATAGAATGTTTGTGAGTCTTATGTCCTGACCCTGGTAATGCAGGAGAAAGATAGCTTGCAGCACTGTGCTGGGTCTTGTCTTAGGCCTATCACAGAATCACAGAATCGTCTAGGTTGGAAGAGACCTCCAAGATCATCTAGTCCAACCTCTGTCCTAACACTAACAAGTCCTCCACTAAACCATATCACTAAGGGCTACATCTAAACGTCTTTTAAAGACCTCCAGGGATGGCGACTCAACCACCTCCCTGGGCAGTCCATTCTAATGCCTAACAAACCTTTCAGTAAAGAAGTTCTTCCTAACATCCAACCTAAACCTCCCCTGGCGCAACTTTAGCCCATTCCCCCTCGTCCTGTCACCAGGCACGTGGGAGAACAGACCAACCCCCACCTCTCTACAGCCTCCTTTAAGGTACCTATAGAGAGCGATGAGGTCTCCCCTGAGCCTCCTCTTCTCCAGGCTAAACAACCCCAGCTCCCTCAGCTGCTCCTCGTAAGACTTGTTCTCCAGACCCCTCACCAGCTTCGTCGCCCTTCTCTGGACTCTCTCAAGCACCTCCATGTCCTTCCTGTAGCGAGGGGCCCAAAACTGAACACAGTACTCGAGGTGCGGCCTCACCAGAGCCAAGTAGAGGGGGACAATCACCTCCCTAGACCTGCTGGCCACACTGCTTCTTATGCAGGCCAGGATGCTGTTGGCCTTCTTAGCCACCTGAGCACACTGCTGGCTCATATTCAGCTGCCTATCAACCAGTATTCCCAGGTCCTTCTCTGCCAGGCAGCTTTCCAGCCACTCATCTCCCAGCCTGTAGCGCTGCTTGGGGTTGTTACGCCCCAGATGCAGGACCCGGCACTTGGCCTTGTTGAACTTCATGCAGTTGACCTCAGCCCATCGGTCCAGCCTATCCAGATCCTCCTGCAGAGCCTTCCTTCCCTCGAGCAGATCGACACACGCACCTAACTTGGTGTCATCTGCAAACTTACTGAGGGTGCACTCGATCCCCTCATCCAGGTCATCGATAAAGATATTAAAGAGGACCGGCCCCAGCAATGAGCCCTGGGGGACTCCACTAGTTACCGGCCTCCAACTGGATTTGGCTCCATTCACCACAACTCTTTGGGCCCGGCCATCCAGCCAGTTTTTAACCCAACAAAGCGTACTCCAGTCCAAGCCACGAGCAGCCAGTTTCTTGAGGAGAATGTTGTGGGAAACGGTGTCAAAAGCCTTACTGAAATCAAGGTAGACCACATCCACAGCCTTCCCCTCATCCACCAAGCGCGTCACTTGGTCATAGAAGGAGATCAGGTTCGTCAAGCAGGACCTACCTTTCATAAACCCATGCTGACTGGGCCTGATCGCCTGGTTGCCCTGCAAGTGCCGCGTGATGACACTCAAGATAATCTGCTCCATGAGCTTCCCTGGCACTGAGGTCAAGCTAACAGGCCTATAGTTCCCCGGGTCTACCCTCTGACCCTTCTTGTAGATGGGCGTCTTGTTTGCTAGCCGCCAGTCGACTGGGACCTCCCCTGATAGCCAGGACTGCCGATAAATGATGGAAATCGGCTTGGCCAGCTCCTCCGCCAGTTCTCTCAGTACCCTCGGGTGGATCCCATCCGGCCCCATCGACTTGCGTACATCTAAGTGCTGTAGCAGGTCACCAACCGTTTCCTCGTGCATTATGAGGGCCACATCCTACTCCCCATCCCCTTCCACCAGCTCAGGGTACTGGGTATCCAGAGGACAACTGGTCTTGCTGCTAAAGACTGAGGCAAAGAAAGCATTGAGCACCTCAGCCTTTTCCTCATCTTTTGTAACTAAGTTTCCCCCCGCATCCAGTAAAGGATGGAGATTCTCCTTAGTCCTCCTTTTTGTGGTGATGTATTTGTAAAAACGTTTTTTGTTATCTTTAACGGTAGTAGCCAGATTGAGCTCCAGATGAGCTTTGGCCTTTCTAATTTTGTCCCTGCACAGCCTCGCAACATCCTTATCGTCCTCTTGAGTAGCCCGCCCTCTTTTCCAAAGATTATAAACCCTCCTTTTTCTCCTAAGCTCGAGCCACAACTCTCTGCTCAGCCAGGCCGGTCTAGTTCCGCGATGGTTCGTCTTTGGGCACGTGGGGACAGACTGCTCCTGAGCCATTGAGATTTCCTTCTTGAGGAGTGCCCAGCCTTCCTGGACTCCTCTGCCCTTCAGAACCTTCAGAACCCAAGGGACTCTGCCAACCAGTGTCCTGAACGGCTCAAAGTCGGCCCTCCGGAAGTCCAAGACAGCGGTTTTACTGGTCCCCTTCCTGACTTCTCCAAGAATAGAGACCTGAACCATTTCGTGGTCACTCTGCCCAAGACAGCTCTCGACCACCACATCTCCCACCAGTCCGTCACTGTTTGTGAGCAGAAGGTCTAGTGGGGCATCTCCCCTGGTAGGCTCTCTAACCAGCTGCGACAGGAAGCTATCTTCCACGCTCTCCAGAAACCTCCTAGACTGCTTTCTCTGGGCTGTGTTGTGCTTCCAGGATATGTCTGGGAAGTTGAAGTCCCCCACGAGAACAAGCGCTGACGATTTCGCGGCTTCTGCCAGCTGCCTGTAGAACTCCTCATCAGTCTCCTCATCCTGGTTCGGTGGTCTATAACAGACCCCCACCAGGATGCTTGCCTTGTTGGCCTTCCCTCTGATCCTAACCCATAGGGACTCAACCTTATCATTCCCAGCCTCAAGTTCCTCAACATCTAAACACTCTCTAATATAGAGAGCCACACCACCACCCCTTCTGTGCTGCCTGTCCCTTCTGAAGACCCTATAGCCAGTCATTGCAGCACTCCAGTCATGAGAGTGGTCCCACCATGTTTCCGTGATGGCAACCAAGTCATAGCCTTCCCGCTGCACGATGGCTTCCAGCTCCTCTTGTTTGTTACCCATGCTGCGTGCATTAGTGTAGATGCACTTCAGTTGGGCCATTGCCTTCTTCCCCGGCTTTGCCATTGTTCCCCCTGGCACAGCTCCAACAAGCCTAATTTCAGCCCCATCCCCCTTCTTACCTAGTTTAAAGCCCTCTCAACGAGCCCTGCTAGCTCCTGGGCTAGGATCCGTTTTCCCCTTAGAGATAGGGACCCGTCTGCGGTCACCAGGCCGGGTGCCGAGTAAAGCGCCCCATGGTCAAAAAACCCAAAATTTCTGTGTTGGAACCAGCCTCTGAGCCACGTGTTAATCAGGTGGGCTTTCCGTGTCCTCTCGGTACCCCTCCCTGCTACTGCAGGGAGAGATGAAAACACCACCTGTACTCCCGCTCCATCCACTAACCGTCCCAGTCCCCTAAAGTCCCATTTGATAGCCTTCAGGCTTCTCTCATCAATATCATCACTGCCAGCCTGGACTATCAAAAGAGGGTAGTAGTCAGAGGGGCAAACCGGGTTGGGAAGCTTCCTGGCAACATCCCTGACCCTGGCCCCAGGGAGGCAGCAGACTTCCCTACGGGTAGGGTCAGGTCGACAAACAGGGCCCTCTGTTCCCCTGAGAAGGGAGTCGCCTACTACGATCACCCTTCTGTCTCTCTTGGTGGAGGCAGACTTGAGGCGTGGAGTCGGCTTCCTCGCCCTAGGCATCCTCCTGGATAGACTTTCTACCTCGTCCTCACCCACCGGTCTCTCAAGCTCCAGGGCCTCAAATCTATTACATAAGGGCACCTGGGAAGGTGGGGCCGGTAGGGGGGGGTGTTGCCTGAAAGGTCGAGCAGGGACCTGTCTCCATCCCTCCTGAACTTCTAGGTCGCCTCCCTCAAACACTATCGCCTCCCTATCAAACACTATTTAACACCACCCAAGACCCTCAAGGGAGGGAGGAGGTCTCTGAATCTGATGACCAGGTAACACATGCTGTGACTGACCCAGAGGATCAACCAACTATGGTATCAGTTGCCCCCATAATCAAGAGAAAACAATGGAAACGGAAGTCAGCTCATTTAGTAATGGAAGAAGCCTTTCCTAAGAAGGAGGGAGAAGGGGAAAAGGCAGGCACCTCTAAAGCAGAGCCATCACAAAAATATCAGGAAGAAGAGATGGAAATCATAAAGGAATCAGAAACCACTCGATCCCTATCCCTGAGTGAGTTGCGAGAAATACGAAAGGATTATGGTCGACACCCAGGTGAACACATACTCACCTGGCTGCTTTGATGCTGGGACACTGGGGCCAATAGCCAACAATTAGAAGGCAATGAAGCCAAGCAGCTGGGATCCCTCTCTAGAGAAAGGGTCATTGACACAGTAATTGGGAGAGGGACACAGGTTCTCAGCCTCTGGAGGCGACTCCTGGCAGCTGTGAAAGAAAGGTGTCCCCATAAGGAAGATATTGTATATCAAGTAGGCAAGTGGGCCACCACGGATAAAGGTCTCCAGCATTTGCGGGAATTAGCTGTGCTGGAGATGGTTTATAGTGATTTGGACAATGCCCAGACACCTCAAGATCCCGATGAAGTCCAGTGCACAACATCCATGTGGCATAAGTTTGTGCAGAGTGCACCATCATCACATGCCGGTATGCTGGCAATATTTAATTGGACTGAGGGGATGGGACCAACAGTGGATGCTGTGTCCAACCAGCTTCAAAAATATGAAGACAATCTCTCTGTTCCAGTACGGGCCTGTGTCTCGGCTGTGGAGAGACTGTTCCAAAGGCTTCACGACCTCATAGAAAAAGCATCTCCCTCCTCACCCAGATGGAGTGATATTTCAGCCACTAAGAATCAGTATTTTCATGCTCGAAAGAGAGAGTACCCAAGACATACACCATGTGGCACCTTGTGGTTTTATCTGTGTGACCACGGGGAAGATATGAGGAAATGGGATGGTGTACCTACTTCAACCCTAGCTGCTTGGGTACGTGAACTGAAAGGAAATACAGCAGCAAGAAGAGGGGCTCCTAAGAAAAATGCTGCTCCAGTTTCTGTTGGGCAGTTCCCCAGAGGCAGTAGAAGGGCTGATGTTATTCTTAACCCTGATGAAGGGACCTCTGCTTCTCATTTGCAAGAATTAAGTGGCAGACACTCCAACCAGGACTAGAGGGGCCCTGCCTCTGGCCAGGTAGAGGAGAGGGATAACCGGATTTATTGGACTGTGTGGATCCGATGGCCTGGCATATCGGAACCACAAGAATACAAAGCTCTAGTGGACACTGGCGCACAATGTACCTTAATGCCATCAGGCCACCAAGGGACAGAACTCATCTGTATCTCTGGAGTGACAGGGGGATCCCAACAATTAACTGTATTGGAAGCTGAGGTGAGTCTAACTGTGAATGAGTGGCAAAAGCATCCCATTGTGACTGGCCCGGAGGCTCCATGCATCCTTGGCACAGACTACCTCAAGAGAGGGTACTTCAAGGATCCAAAAGGGTACCGGTGGGCTTTTGGCATAGCTGCTTTGAGCACAGAGAAGATTAGGCAGCTGTCTACCCTGCCTGGTCTCTCAGAAGACCCTTCTGTTGTGGGATTGCTAAGGGTTGAAGAACAGCAGGTACCAATCGCTACCACAACGGTGCACCGAAGGCAATATTGCACCAACCGAGACTCCCTGATTCCCATCCATGAGCTGGTTCATCGGCTAGAGAGTCAAGGAGTGACCCGCAAGACTCGCTCACCCTTTAATAGTCCTATATGGCCAGTGCAAAAGTCTAATGGCGAGTGGAGGCTAATGGTGGACTATCGCGGCCTGAACGAAGTCACGCCACCGCTGAGAGCTGCAGTGCCGGACATGCTAGAACTTCAGTACGAACTAGAGTCAAAGGCAGCCAAGTGGCATGCCACAATCGATTTTGCTAATGCATTTTTCTCCATCCCTTTGGCAGCAGCATGCAGGCCACAGTTTGCTTTCACTTGGAGGGGCATCCAATATACCTGGAATCGACTGCCCCAGGGGTGGAAACACAGCCCTACCATTTGCCATGGACTGATCCAGTCTGCACTGGAACAAGGGGGAACTCCTTAACACCTGCAGTACATTGATGACATCCTCATGTGGGGCAACACAGCAGAAGAAGTTTTTGAGAAAGGGAAGAAAATAATCCAAATCCTTCTGAAAACTGGTTTTGCTATTAAACGGAGTAAGGTCAAGGGACCACAGGAAATCCAGTTCTTGGGGGTACAATGGCAGGAAATGGAAGAACACCTTTTCCAAACTCCCACACACTTAAGAGATTAGCTTCACATTGGTAATATTTCCTGTTTTGGTCCCATCCTCTTTTGAATTATGAAGATGCAAAGAAATCCTTTCCAAAAGGATTTCTGGGAGGTAAATATGCCCTTCTGGGAAAAAGTATTTATTAGCTTTAAGTTTGATACCTTTTAGTTTCATTAACTCTTGAAAGTAATCTAAGAAAATATTTCTCTTCCATTCTTTATTTTATATATAATGCTGTTTTTATACCTTATTACTGTACTCTTGGTAAATTAAAGATATATTTCTTTTTGAATCCCTTTTTCAAAAATCAGTGGTCAAATCAGGTAATTTCTGATGCTCAGCCCTGCTGCTAGTGGCATAATAAGCAGCTCACAGATGAGCGTTGTATTTTTATCTTGAAAAAAAAAATGAAGAAGGCTGGATTAAAATAGAACTTAAAGTATAAGACTGTTTCTCTAATTACAAGGACCCTTAATTTTCCAGGAGAAAAAAAAGTATTTCAGATCTTTTGTATTGGAAAGATGCTTGGACTTTTATAACAAAGAAAATACTTATCTGTATTGTTTATTCACAATGGAAATGCTGTTTTGGGACTGTGATTCAAGAATATTGGTAGCAGAGCTTAAAATTCATGTACTATGATGTGCAGTAGCCAATTGCCAGTTTTCATTTTATTGCAGTGGCTTGCTCTGAGAGAAGCAGCAGCAGCCAGCTTACCTGCACTGAGTCTGAGCCAGATAATGTGTTGCTAAAGAGTTTTTTCTTCTCCCTCAGGAAATAGAAAGACTGAAACAAGAAATTGACAGTGCCAGAGAGCTCCAGGCACAGAGGGATTCTTTGACTCAAAAGTTACAGGTGAGTTACAGTGCATCATCTTAATTTAGGTAGAATGTCAAAATTATCTTCAAGTAAGTAGTTCACATCAGCACCTTGTGCTATATATTTATTGAAACGGATAGATAAATATGTAGGTTAGATTGCATGGCAAAGTGGAGGGTCAGGATGCTCCTTGGGAATTTGTACCACAATTTCCGCCTGCTGTAAGATGTTATTTTTTTCCTGAGGGAAATGACCCAGATTTCATCTAGAACTCCACAGAGTACTCCGGGGCTAGCAGATGTCCTTCATCGATACATATTCTGGACAGTTATGGTCCCATTTTCACAGCAGTATCTTCTCATAGGTCTTGTGTGCCATTGAACTGTCAGGTTCTATATCATCATGTTGGGATGAGTCTGTATTCAGCTTCTAAACATTCTCTGATAAAGTAAAAGTTAAAGCATTCTTGTGTAGTACAGACTTTAAAAACAGAATCTGACATTTTCTTGGAATTATTTAGAATCACTGTGGTTTTATTGTGTGTTTTTTTTTTCTTTTTTTTTTTTTTTATTTTGTATATACCCTCCCTTGCTATGTCTGAGCTACTGACCAGCCAGCACAGACAATCCTGCCTTGGGAAGCACCAGCCTTCTGAATGAGGCTGCCCCAGTGCTTAGATAGGTTTAAACTCTTAATTCAGACTTCAGAGTTTAGATAAGACTGGAAACTGAGGCATTAAATAGTTCCAAATACAAAGTGCTGAAAAGTCACCCTCACTGTTCTGCATCTCAACCTAAATCACCCTAAAAGCAAGCCTTGTCAGGCTATCCCCAGCTTAAAAATCACTAAGCAGGTATTCTTTGAAATGCATTATATGAATTGGAACTTCCTTGAATCTCATTTTAACCTACAGAATAAACCACGTAAGATCAAAGTAAGTTTATTATTTGTTCCCCATTCTTACATCAAATTATTTGTAAAAAGTATGTTATTATGGTGCTTCTTTAAAGATTTTGAGTACATCTGAGCTTGCCTGTTCCACTATTCCAAAAATTGTTGTTGGCTTTAGACTAAGCATGGGAGCTTTCAGCTGAAAAGGAAATTGAGAAACTCAAAAATTTTCTCAGGGCCCTTGACACTTAATAATTTCATTAACAATGTTGAGAAGACATATCAATGAATCATGATCAGTGTGACTCTCACTGTAAATCAGGATATCTTTATTACTATATGGCTGATTCCTAAATATAGCTGTTTTGTATGGTTTGAATATTTTATTCTGATCCTTGCTCTGAATTCCACAAGAGATTATTACAGTGCAAACAATAAACATAACTTGTTAATAATTTCTTTTCTAAATGAAAACAATAGATGAAAAGTGATTATGCCCACTGTAAGAAGAGCTTGAAAAAACAGTATAAAATAAACCTTGTAAAGGGCCTGAATGTATCAGAAGAGTCAGATTATTGTCAGATGAGATTAATTGCAAATAAAGTGAAATGACACAACTAGGGGAATCAATTATATTACATGGATACCTCTTCACTTCTTCCAATCAATAAGCAAGAGTTTTGAGGTAGACCGACTTACAATAAGAAACTGCACATGAGATGGACATGAACTTCTAATACAATGCTATTTTGAAAAATCACTAATACTAATTTAGGGTAAATATGTGTAAAGATCAAATGTAAAATTTGGGAAGTAGCATTTTCCAGAAATTAAAAGCAACTGCTCCTGGCATATTTCAGTTAGTTCTACTTCCCATAAGTCATTAAATATGTTAAGCGCAGATTAGGAAAAATAAAACAGGAGGAAGTATGGAGAAAGTATATCTGAGAAAATGTTTGGGAAGCTAAATGTATATGGATAAGGAAAGAGATGTCAAGCATGGAATAAAAATTACTACATACGCAAGCTGGAAGTTTAAACAAAAGAAAGGAACACTTGGTTTGAGGAGATACAGGGCAAGGACTAGCAATGGAGGGGGTTAGAGGGAAATGCTTTATGCTGGATATGGATAGAAGTTCCTACATCTAATCTAAAGCATTTGTTTTGTTTTGTTTTGTTCTGTTTTTTAACCTGGGTGCTCCTGCCCTAACAGCTCACAGCAGAACAATTCCTAAATTTAAGAGCATTTGAGGAGGACCTGGAAGATGTTCAGGGCTAGATACAGGCCAGCAGGCTGCTCTTCAGACCCAGCTGGTGTCCATGTTGTGAAATAAAACCATATACATATCCATGCATTTGTTCCAAAGTGATCCCTTTCATCACTGGCTTCCCTAGTTACAGAAATTAATTTATCTGGATTAAGAGCAGTGGCAAGGAGACTTCCTAGAGCACATGAGTTTGGTGAGTAGAAGAGGAACAGTGACAGGAGAAGCAGAAAGTGTGAGCAACCACTTTTGTGTGAGCTACAGAAAGGACTGTGTCATTCCTGCAGAGCTGAGAGGGCCCTGAATTCCCTTTTTTTTTTTTTTTGTCCTATACACAGTCACTCAGCCTCAGAGGGTCTTGAATCCATGCAGTCATTACACAGTTTAGTACTTATCAATACTTGGTTTGGAGGACAGAGTAGGCCCAATGAAGGAGAGCCTACAGCAATTATGGATTGAGTTATAATCAGCTAGCTTGTTTATTATAGCAACTGTGAAGTAGCTAATCTTTACGTTAGCATGCATGCATTTTAATTTATATTGTTTCTACAAATACTCTTTTTCAGTTAGTTTCCTTTAGTCATTTGGCAACTATGTTATTCACTGTTAAACAGATTAAAATAATTATTCTCTTAATTCTGGCAGCAAGGGCTAATTTTTGTTCTCAGCTGTGCTGTTCAAGACTGGTGGCCAAAACTCTGTAATATTTGTCCATTTACAAACAAGAAGTGAGGTATTCCAGTTCTGAGGAGATGAGGTCTGCACCCCAGCCCTATCACCACTCATGAGGGTTGTGGCCCTGAGCTCTCCTTTACAATTCCCCTGTCGTCGTCTTCTCCTTTACAATTTGCTCTGCCTTCTCCACCTGCACTGCCTCTGGGGGTCCCATAGCTCTCTCACCCAATGGAGCTGGGAGATGATGTTGAGCACTGGCCACATTGCCCCATTCTTCCTCTGCCTAGAGGTGCAACAGCCAATTGACAAAGCAATCATGCCCATCGCAGATGGAAATATGTTTTAGGCAATGGGTTTTGACACAAAGCTTCCTTTTTTTTCCTATTACTCTTGACTTCTCAAATACATATTACATATGGGTCAGGTTGTTTCTTATGATTCACAGAGATCACTCCAGTGTAAACATGAATATACTTGTTAGCTTCAAGGGAGACAGAAGGCTAATAATAAAAACAGTGGGAGTGTGGGAGGGCAGAAAGAGGAGTCACTTGTGCTGGGAGGAAGGACTGCTGCAGGATGCCAAGCAGCTCTCCCTATGGCTGTGTGCAAAACAAGCGGTTGTAAAAACTCAGAGGAGCTGTTAAAGCTTTGTGACACAAAGCTGCTGTAAAGGTAAACAGTGTTTAAAAAATGTTAGTGTACATAAATGCTAATTAACCATGCACTTTTCCAGAATATGACTGCTCAGGATGTATGGTGTACTAAGTACACTGTCCCAGTGCTGCCTTTGAAAGGGGTTTTCATAGCTGAAATTATGAAATTCTGCATGAATTTGAGACATGCAACAAATGAGACAAAGAAAAATTTGCTATTCCAGAGCCACATCATTGTTATACATATATATTATATACATATATATTATATGTTATATAATTTGATATAAGATAGGGCACCCAGTTTGCACGAGGCAAAAAAATGAGGCTACAACCTCTCCTCCTATTCATACACAAGCCAGAGATGGTGGTGGTCCCAGCCTGGAGTGCTCCCCACAAGCTGCTTGGCATGAGGCAGAGTGACTCTGTGCTGTTACTTGTAGCGGTTTGGGGATTTCTCTTCCACATAAAATTTGAGAGAGAGAGATGAGCTTGCTTGGGGTCAGATCCCATGAGCTATGTGTAACATTGCTGCTCCATCTTTCCAGCAACTGTATTGGAACAGCTTGTCTGTACAGCACTAATAGCTCTGATGCTTTCTATTGTGCCATGGACCTTGCAGTTAGGTGCCCCAGGGCACAGAGCAGTGAGACAAGATATTCAGCTTGCACTTGTATGATTTAAATATGTTATAATTCATTTCACCTTGACATCAGTCTTGCTAATTTTTATTTCAGTCTTAATTTTCAGTACAACACGGCATATAATGTGGGAAAGGAGTAAGGCGGTAATCCTCCATCCATAAACCAGTGTTCTGGATGAGCTGCTGCATGAGACCATTTAACAGGGACTATGTCCTTGAGCAATTCATGAAGTCTAAATATGGGGATGTTTGAACTTAAATAATCCTTTGAGAAGCTATTTTCAGTAGGTGGCATATTTCTCAATGATAGAAGTGATAGAAACATAGAATCATAAAGGTTGGAAAAGACCTCCAGGATCATCTGGTCCAACCATCCCCCTACCACCAATATCAGTCAATAAACCATGTCTCTAAGCACCACATCCAACTTCTCCTTAAACACCCCCAGGGACGGTGACTCCACCACCTCCCTGAGCAAACCCTTCCAATGCCTGACTACTCTTTCTGAGAAGAAATGTCTCCTAATTTCCAACCTAAACCTCCCCTGGTGCAACTTGAGGCCATTCCTTCTTGTCCTATCACTAGTTATCTGCGAGAAGAGGCCGACCCCCAGCTCCCCACAACTACCTTTCAGGTAGTTGTAGAGAGCAAATAAGGTCTCCCCTCAGCCTCCTCTTCTCCAGACTAAATAACCCCAGTTCCCTCAGCCGCTCCTCATAGGACTTGTGTACCAGACCCTTCACCAGCTTTGTAGCCCTTCTCTGTACATGTTCCAGGGCCTTGATGTCTTTCCTGTAGTGAGGGGCCCAAAAGTGAACATAGTACTTGAGGTGCAGCCTCACCAGAGCAGAGTACAGGGGGAAGATCGCCTCCCTGGTCCTGCTGGTTACACTATTTCTGATACAAGCCAGGATGCCGTTGGCCTTCTTGGCCACCTGGGCACAATGCCGATTCATGTTCGGGCGAATGTTGACCAACACCCCCAGATCCTTTTCCTCTGCACAGCTTTCCAGCCACTCTGCCCCAAGCCTGTAGCATTGCATGGGATTGTTGTGACCAAAGTGCAGGACCTGGCACTTAGCCATGTTGAACCTCATCCCATTGGCCTCTGCCTATCAACCCAGCCTGTCCAAGTCCCTCTGCAGGGCCTTCCTACCCTTCTCTGGCATATCGACACTTCTCCCCAACTTGGTGTCATCTGAAAATTTACTGAGGATGCACTCAGTTCCCTCATCCAAATCATCAATAATGATATTAAAGAGTATGGGCCCCAACACTGACCCCTGGGGAACACCACTTGTGACCGGTCGCAGCTGGATTTCGCTCTGTTCCCAGGTCACGTCTCTGTTTCCACCGTCTGTGTATTTCCTTCTTTTGCCTAAGTTTGACCAGCAGATCTTTGTTCATCCATGCCGGTTTCCTACCTTCCCTGCTTGATTTATTGTGTATAGGAGTGGAGAGCTCTTGTGCTCTAAGGAAAATATCCAGTTGCCTGAGAGCTGCCTGAGAGTTGCCAGCCCTGATCAGCTCCTCTAAGTACCATGTCCCATGGGATCTCATCCGCTAATTCTTTGAACTGCTTGAAGTTCGCTCTTCGGATGTTTAGGGTCCTGAATTTGCTTCTGGCCAGGCCCATGTTCCTCGAGATCACAAGCTCAACCAGGGTATGGTCACTGAAACCCAGGATTCCTCAAATCTTAACCTATTTAATGAGCTCTTCCGCACTGGTGACCACCAGGTCCTATAATGCTGGACACTACCCTCTGGACCCAGCCATTCAGCCAGTTTTTAACCCAGCAAAGAGTGTACCTGTCCAAGCCATGGGCTTCCAGCTTCTACAGGAGAATACTATGGGAGACCACGTCAAAGGCTTTGATGAAGTTTAGGTAGACTACGTCAACAGCCTTTCCCTCATCCACCAGGCGGGTCACCCGGTCATAGAAGGAGATGAGGCTGGTCAGGCAGGACTTGCCTTTCATGAACCCATGCTGGCTGGGCCTGATCCCCTGGTTGTCCCGCATATGCTGCGTGATTGCATTCAAGATGACCTGTTCCATCACCTTTTCTGGCTGACAGACCTGTAGTTCCCCGGATCCTCCTTACGACCCTTCTTATAGATGCGCGTCACATCAGCAAGTCTCCAGTCATCCGGGACCTCTCTGGTTGACCATGACCGCTGATAGATGGTGGAAAGCAGCTCAGCAATCACATCCACCAACTCCCTCAGTACCCTCGGGTGGATCCCATCTGGCCCCATGGACTTGTGACAGTCCAGGTGGAGCAGCAGGTCTCTAACTGTTTCCACTTGAATCGTGGGGGATTTCTTCTGCTCCCCGTCCCAGACTTCCAGGTCAGGAGGCTGAGTACCCCAAGGATAACTGGTCTGACTAGTAAAGACAGATGTACAGAAGGCATTGAGAACCTCAGCCTTTTCCTTATCCTCAGTAGTCATGTTCCCCCTTGCGCCCAGTAAAGGATGGAGATTCACCATGGCTCTCCTCTTGCCATTAATATATTTATAAAAGCATTTTTCATTATCCTTAACCATAGCGGCCAGGTTGAGGTCGTGCTGGGCTTTGGCCTTCCTGACTTTTTCTCTGCATATGCTGTCAACTTCCTTGTATCCCCTCTGAGTTGCATGTCCCCTCTTCCACTGGACATAAACTCTATTTTCCTCCCGGAGACTTAGCAAAAGTTCCCTGTTCAGCCACAGCGGTCTTCTTCCCCGCCAGCTCATCTTACGGTACACAGAGGCAGCCTGCTCTTGCGCCTTTAAGACTTCCGTCTGGAGGAGCATCCAGACTTCCTGGACCCCTCTGCCCTTCAGGACTGACTCCTGAGGGACCTTCCCTACCGGTGTCCTGAACAATTCAAAGTCTGCCCTCCGGAAGTCCAAGGTAGCTGTTATACTGACCCCCCCCTCCTGACTTCACCAAGAATAGAGAACTCTACCATTTTGTGGTCACTCTGCCCAAGACAGCTTCCGACCACCACATCTCCCACCAGTCCTTCTCCTTTCGTGAAAAGCAGGTCTAGCGGGGCACCCCCCCACAGTAGTCTCACTAACCAGCTGATTCAGGAAGCTATCTTCCACACACTCCAGGAACCTCCTAGACTGCTTCCTCGGGGCTGTGTTGTATTTCCAGCATATAACAGGGAAGTTAAAGTCCCCCATGAGAATAAGCACTGGCGACTGAGCGACTTCCACCAGCTGCTTGTAGAACACCTCTTCATCCTGGTTTCCGTCTCCTCATCCTGGTTTGGCGGTCTATAACAGACCCCTCCAGGGTGTCCACCTTGGTGGCCATCCCCCTGATCCTTACCCATAGGGACTTGACCTTATCATTTCCAGCCCTGAGCTCAACAACATCAAAACACTCTCTAATATAGAGAGCCATGCCACCTCCCCTTTGTTGCTTGTCCCTTCTGAAGAGCTTATAGCCATCCATTGCAGCACTCCAGTCGTGGGAGTGGTCCCACCACATTTCAGTGATGGCAACTAATTTGTAGTTTGCCTACCACACAATGGCTTCCAACTCTTCCTGTTTGTTGCCCATGCTGCATGCATTAGCGTAGATGCACTTCAGTTGCACCGCTGCCCTCACCCCCAACCCTGGGACATCTCCCCCTGGCTCATCTCTATCAAGCCTCATATCCTCCCCATCTCCCTTCATACCTAGTTTAAAGCCCCCTCAGTGAGCCCTGCCAGCTCCTGGGCTAGGATCCCTTTCCCCCTTTGAGACAGGTGGGACCCATCTGCAGTGATCAGGCCAGGTGCCAAGTAAACCACCCCATGATCAAAAAAAACAAAATTCCTGCAATGGCACCAGCCTCTCAGCCATGTATTGATCAGCTGGGCTTTCCAGGTCAGCTCACTATCCCTCTCTGCCACTGAAAGGATAGAGGAAAACACCACCTGTGCTCCCACTCCATCCACTAACTGCCCCAGTCCCCTGGAGTCCCTTTTGATAGCCTTCAGGCTTCTCTCAGCAACTTCTTTGTTGCCAGCCTGAACTATCACTAAGGGATAATATTCAGAAGGGCAAACCATGCCAGGAAGTTTCCTGGTAACTTCTCTGACCCGGGCCCCAGGGAGGCAGCAGACCTCCCTATGGGTAGAGTCTGGCCAAGAGATGGGGCCCTCTGTCCCCCTCAGAAGGGAGTCACCTACAACAATTACCCTTCTTTCCTTCTTGATGGAGAAAGTCTTGAGGTGTGGAGTCGACTTCCTTGCCCTAGACAACCTCCTGGGTGGACCTTCCCCCATATCCTCACCAGCCCATCCCTCAAGCTCCAGAGCCTCAAACCTATTGTGTAAGGGCACCTGGGAAGGCAAGGTGGGTACGGAGGGGGCTCGCCTGTGACACTGAGCAGGGACCTGTTTTCATTCCTCTCCATCTCTTAGGTTCCCTCCCTCTGCCCATCAGTGACAGGGAAGGGGGTCCACCACTATTTGGGGTGTATCACCCCGATGCCTTTCTCTCAGGCATGGCAGGGAGTTACTCCACCAGTCTAAATCCTGATCACTCTCCCTGTTGGTCCTCAATCTCTCCACCTCCTCCTTGATCTCTGCCACCAGGCTGATCAGATCCTCCACCTGCTCACACCTCATGCAGGTAGTATCTCTGCCACTCTCCATTGGTAGCAACAGGCTCAGGCACTCCCTACAACCAGAGACCTGAAGAGCCGCATCATTGGAAAGGCAGTTAGTCTTGGTTGCCAGAGTCTTTTTGGCGAGAGCTTTCTGTCTGGAGGACACCACGGCTGGATTTGCCATCTGGGAGGCAGCCAATAGGTCAGCCTGTTTCCTGAGTGGAGAGGGATACTCCGCCCACCCTACCTGCACAAACTGACCCACCGCGTCCTGGTCCCTGCGTTCCTGGTTTCTTGCGCTCCCTAGGGACTGCCTTTGTACAACAGAGGGGGGCACTTGTGGCTCTGCTCAAGCCTTGTCAGCTGCCCTCGTGAAGGCTGCCGGGTCCTGGCTGCTTTCTCTTCTGCCTTGAGTGGCCTTGAAGCAGGAAACCCCCTGCATGCTGCAATCCCTCGCAGAGGGGGGGATCACCAATTGCCTGGGCGAGTGACTGTATAATGGTGGCTACACCTGATTTAAATGGCCCGCCACCGCGTAAGTAATAATTTACCTGAGTAAGTATATCAAATGCATTGTTCACTGACTAAATTTTATCCCTGTCTCAAGGTTTTTGTTCTTCATATAAATTACTGAAAAAATGGAGGATACAATAGTACACATTCAATCCTAATAACAATTTGTGTTCTGGTTTTGGCTTTGCGGAAACCTTAAAGAGTCGCAAATTGTTTAAAAAACAGAAATAGCACATGAACATCAGCAGGAGTTTAGACTACTTTCTGTTTGTAGACTGCACGTTAACATGTTATGTATTTTCTCTGAAGGAAGTAGAAATTCGAAACAAAGACCTGGAAGGCCAGCTCTCTGATCTAGAGCAACGTCTGGAGAAAAGTCAGAATGAGCAAGAAGCTTTTCACAATAACTTGAAGACACTTTTCGAAAATCTTGATGGAAAAATATTTGAACTGACCGAGTTACGAGATAACTTGGCCAAGCTAATAGAACGCAGCTAAAGAAAATGGGATTTCAGTGCCAATCAGCTTAAAGATGCACTGTCTCTCTTTGTAGGACTGTCTTGAGCTCTGCATCTAATTTTGTGCAACTTTTAAAATGCTTCTCTGAGAGGGCTTATTTTAAATTTGAGTCATACTTCAATGTAAAATTTAGAACTCAGCTTGAAGCTAGCTGAAGAAAAAAACACCACCAACAAAAAAAAACTTGAATTACAAATTACCTCCTTGTACATTATTGGGCATAGATACTTGAAAGATATTAACAGTAATTGAATGCAATCCTTTTCTAATTCTCAGTGATGGAAGAAGTAGTAGTGGCCCAGGTTACATCCTCTTTTTGTAATAGACACAATATAGGTTATCTGCTGTTTTATTTATTCAAGATATTTAATTTGTTCAAAAACTTAGTGCTGATGGCCCTGTATTTTGTTGTTCTTAATTTCTCAGGATATTTTACACTGTGGAGAAGCAGTGCCATTACTAATTTATTCTTCCCAGGTGTGAGAGTTGCATCTTTAATTGAAACAAAGTTACTATAACTGCTTGTATAAAGTTCTTCCTTTTGGGGTTTCTGTTTGTTTGGTTGTTTTATATATATACTGGAAATACTGTATTTCTTTATGGAGCTTACTCTGATGTTCTACAATACTGACCAATGTAAGGTTTACTTTTTCATATGAATTCTATGTAATTACAATGCGATATTTCCAATTAACTATGTTTTGAAGCCAACCAATGATATCAGGTGAGTCCCTCAGAAAAAAAAAAAAAAGGAGAATTTGACATGCACAAATAACAAGAAATGGCCAGTACATATATCAAATATGTATGTTCAATTAACTGTTAACCTGTTCTGCAGGAGACTTTTTCAGAATGTCACATGAATTTCTGGTATTGTGACTAATGGCTTATGGGGAACACTGTTTATTATAGACTGCATTAAGGGCATAGAGCTATTGAAAGGGATTGCTCATACACTGAACTTACCCAGCCAAGAAAGCTGTTTCTAGAAGTTTTGTTGTCATAGCAATTTGAAATGGAGACATTTACTCTTTTATGAATCTTCATATCACATCTTTATTGTTACTACACCAGGCAATATTCCGAATTGCTAATTAAATGTTTAAAAACAGGAAATGGAATTAAATTATCTTCAGTGAACAGGTTTTTAAGTTGTTTTCATGTAATTTTAACACTTTGGGCAAAAACACCTTTCTTTATATAATAGATTTATTAAAAAAGCAAACAACATAGAAAGCTCTGAAAGGTAAGCCAAGTGTCATGTGTCTTGCAACAAAGTACGTTCTTGCCATAAATTGCTTGTAATGTTGAAGAGGGCTTTTTAAAAATGTATGTATGAGTGTCAGAGTTCAGAGCCAAAAGATGCACTGACCTTTGTTTGTTCTCCAAATTTCATTTTTAAACATGAAATCTAGCTGCTTATTAAATTTGTACAACACAATTTTCTCAACTTAGAGACTGCTATATAGAACTACAAAAGTTTGTTTTTATGTGGGTACTGCATGTATATACAGCATATAATATACGTGGGTTTTCATTTATATCAGAAATACATTATTTATTTCAAAATAATGTGTTTTTTCTTTACCAGTGATTTACCAGGTGTCTCCTGAGTAGTCGGGAAAGTGGTTCAGGTCAAATGCTAAAACATCATGTATTATACTGTATTTAATGTACACAATGTTTAGGTTTTCTCCATATTTTAGGGTATTTTCTCATATATTTTATTTATTAAAGGGGTGGGGGGACCTTGGTTCAGCATGCTACTGGTTGAAAACTTTGTGGTGAGCTACATGTTTTTCATTCGGTGGCTTTTATACAGTAATGTGTATATCTACATCAGGTCCAGATAAGCAAATATCACCATGTTTTAATTTACCTGTGGATATTTGGGCCTGATTCTCCTGTCACTTGCACTGCTTCAAACCATATGTGTCCCTGATGGGATCAGCAACATTCATTTGTGGAAGTACGAGGAGAATCTGGCCCATTATGCTCAATGGACAGAATAAGGATGAAGAAGGAATACAAACAATAGAAAGTTGATAATGGAATAAACATAATATTATTTTTAATGATATTATTATTGACATTTTAAAATATGTCATTCACATGTGGGAAAATAGTGGACAGAAATATTTCCACTTAAATTTTGTGAATGTGTGGTACCTGAGTATTTCTATGTATATGTGTACACACGTATATACAGAATATGGAATAATTAGATGTGCACAATTTTAATATTTTCCTATTGAAATTAAATTTTAAACTGGAAATTGATATTTGAGAATTTCTTTTCTCATACAGTAGATATGCTTCATTACTTTTTTTTTTTGAATAATACAATTACTGAGGGCTGCACCTTTGAACTCCCAAATAGTTGCCTAACATAAATACGGAATAAGGGGGACATACGTGCACATATAAATAAAATCCTATTGCTAAGAATATTTTTAATGCTTATTTGCAGTAAATGTGTGTTTAAAAACTACAACCTAAAGTTCATACTTGGGTGGTTATACCTACTGTAGCCTCTCCACTTCTGTTTTAAGGTGATGGTTTGCCTGTTTGAAACGTACTTTTCCCAGAGACAGGTATTATGCATTGTATCTATCTTTGATCAAATTATGAGAAACTATTTTATGTATACCATAAAACGGTGTTGAGTGCTATAACCTGAAAACATGAATGTGAACTTACACCGGAGAGAGGTAAGCAGTCACATTGCATATAACTTGTTATATGGCAACAACAGTCTTGTTTAAAATAAAAAAATAATTTAAAAAAGGATTACAAAAAAACTAACAGAAATACCTAACAAAACCAGAAGAAAAATAAAAAATAGAGCTTTTATTTTGAAACACACTTGCTGATCTCTGGAGAATGTACTTTTTACTTTTTTTTTTTTTTCTTAAATCTTTTTCAAGTATGTGCAAGTGACAGCAGCTGCTACCTTAATCTTTCAGGTGCTACTGGATTTTACATCAGCATGTTATGTTGTGACATTCTGACTTTGACATTAAAGATTTTTGTAAGTATATTCCCATCTGGATAGTTAGTTTTCGGAGTGTCTTGTTCATAGTCCATATGCCTCAATGATCTAGAAACTGTATCTTTCCATGTGAACAAACTAAAATGTGTGAATTAATGTCTGTTACAGACTGGAAAATTCTTTTCCTGGCTAATATATCTAAGAAAAAAGAGAACAAAATGAACTGATAATGCAGAAATACTGTTATAAGGTTTCTTTGAAAATACATTTTCAAGTAAAATAAATAAAGGGCTAAAACAGCTGTAACACAAATAAGTATCGTTTAATACTATCAGTGGAATTCCCAGGATAACATCTTTAAAGAAAACCCTGCAAGAACAAATAACTCCTCAATTAAAGATGAATATTTTAGGATGTGTCTCTTCAGTTGTCGGTTGTGGAAGATTTCTGATTTCTGTTCATTTTTCTACTAGTTAGGCTCTAACTCCAGGTTTATCTTCAATAAAGGGCTAAACTTTACCTCATTTTATCATCTTTTTTATTCTCTATTCAAGTAGCTACTGAACAGCACTATATGAACACTGCATTCATTAGGAGGTTTGTTTCAAAGGCAAAAATCAAAGTATTTTTCTGAAATATCGCATGGAAAGAGGAATGGAAAAAGGTTGCAGACCTTAATTCAGCAGAACTGTGGATGTCAATAAAAACACTTAATTTGTTTGTTTAGAGAAATCTTGGATCTTAAGGCCAAATATCAGTCAGATTAGAGATTAGGTGTGGATGTCCAAAGACAATTAAAAAAAAAAAAAACAAAAAAACTCTGGCCAAATGTGTGTAGTCTAAGAACATGCCATTTAAGTGCACAGTTATACACTGATTTTGGGGAGGAAATATACTGGACTGTGCAAAGCAATTTTCAAATTTTCTTAATAATTTCTTAATAATGCTGCATATGTGCACTGCCTCTGAATGGTGGTAAGCAAAGAGCATGTCATGATGTTGTGGTTTACCCTGGAAGGCAGCTAAGCACCACACAGCTGTTCGCTGACACACACAGTGGGACAGGGGAGAGAATTGGTGGGGGGAAAAAAAAGTAAGAACTTATGGATTGAGATAAATGACAGTTTAATAGGACAGAAAAGAAAGAGTAATAATAATAATGATGATAGTAATAATAATAATATGTACAAAGCAACTGATGCACACTGCAATTGCTCACCACCTGCTGACCGATGTCCATCCCATCCCCAAGCAGCGGTCCACCCCCACCCTGGCCAGACACCCCATATTAATTGTTCAGTATGACATCATAAGGTATAGAGTATCCCTTTGGCCAGTTTGGGTCAGCGGTCCTGGTTCTGTCCCCTCCCAGCAACTTGTGCACCCCCAGCCTCCTCACTGGCAGGACAGCATGAGAAGCTGAAAAGTCCTTGGCTTAGTATAAGCACTGCTCTGCAGCAACTAAAACATCAGTGTGTTATCAGCATTATTCTCATCCTAAATTGAAAACATAGCACCCTACCAGCTACAAGGAGGAAAATTAACTCTATCCTAGACAAAACCAGGACAATATCCACCCCTTATTCCATACCATTTATGTCATGCTCAGGTCCCACACTGTCCAATACATTCCAATTAATCACCACTTTTCATATATGTATATAAAATGTCCACTGAGTTTGTTTAGTCTGTGTCTCCCCAGAGCCTTCTCTTCTCCAGGCTGAACAACCCCAACTTCCTCAGCCCGTCTTCGAAAGAGAGATGCTCCAGCCCTTTGATCATCTTTGTGGCCCTCCTCTGGACTTATTCTAACACATCCATGTCCTTCTTGTGCTGGGAGCTCCAGAGCTGAACACAGTACTCCAGATGGGGCCTCACAAGAGCAGAGTAGAGGGGGAGAATCACCTTCCTCAACATGCTGGCCACACTTCTTTTGATGCAGCCCAGGATACAGTTGGCTTTCTGGTCTGCAAGCACATATTGCTGGCTCATGTTGAGTCTCTCATCAACCAACACCTACATGTCCTTCTCCTCAGGGCTACTTTCAATCCATTCTCCATGCAGCCTGTATTTGTGTTTGGGATTACCCTAACACGGGTTCATGACCTTGCACTTGCTCTTGTTGAAATTTATGAGGTTTGCATGGGCCTACCTCTCAAGCCTCTCAAGGTCCCTCTGGATGGCATCCCTTCCCTCCAGCATGTTGACTGCACCACAAAGTTTGGTGTCATCAGCAAACTTGCTCAGGGTGCGCTCAGTTTTACTGTCCATGTCACCAAGAAAGATGTTAAACAGTGCTGGTCCCATATTTCATTGTATAGTTAATTGTTCTTTGGAAAATTTACAACAAAATATGTCACTGGTGGTAGCCAATTTCTCTGTCCATTGCATACCCTGTGTCTAATAAGCTTCTTTTTCTGTCACATCTACACATTGTGGAAAGACATTTAGCAAAGTTTCCTAAAAGAAGTATAATCTGTGAGAAAAATCTCAATAATTTTCTTCAGACAGGACCTTCTGTGAAGCTATTTTATTCACGATTGCAATGGCGGGCATCCTGCCAATTAGGAGCGCATTATAGTAAACATATCCACTTGCCGAGGCGATCGGCTCTGGGGCAGACGCGTTCTGCAGCGGAGCGGGGGATCGAGACAGGCAGGGCTTTTTTTCAGCATCGAGGCCACTCGAAGCAGCCAAGGGAGCTGCCAGGACCCGGCAGCCCTCGCGAGGGAGGCTGACGAGGTGTAGGCGAAGCCAGCAGCGCCCCCTCCCCGGCCGTTCAAAAGTAGCTCCTAGGGAGCGCGAGCGACCAGGAGGGTGGGCAAACAGGGCGTGGTGCGGCAGTTCGTGCGGGCAGGGCAAGCAGGGAGGGCCCCTTACCGCTCTTTTGCAGCGGTCTTTCCCTTCGGTACTTGTAACCTGCCTGCGAGGAACCTGGCCATGGTATCAACCAGGCAGAAAACCATGGCCTCCGCATCTCTTGCAGCCTCTCCAGCCACAGTCGCTGATGTGGCTACTCAGACGGAGGGCTCGGGGAAACACGCAGCCATCCAGGTCTTGGACTGCAGGGTGTGCCTGAGTCTTCTGTCGGTATCCGACAGCAGCAGCGAGGGGTATGCCTGTGGCAGGTGTGCCCAGATTGAAGAGCTGCTCAGCCAGGTAGCGGAGCTTCGGGAGGAGGTGAGCAGGCTCAGGAGCATCAGGGAGTCAGAGAGGGAAATTGACTGGTGGAGGTGTACTCTACCCTCTGAGACAGACTCACGAGCCTGCCACAGCACAAATGTCTCCTGCTATGCAGAAGACAAAAGTTCCCTCATCCCACCAGGCAGTAAGAGGGGACCTAGGCCAAGGGGGGGAATGGAGGCAGATTCCTGTTCGGGGTGGTAGGCGAGCCCTGTCCCTGCCCACCTCACCTTCCCATCTACCCTTATATAACAGGTATGAGGGTCTAGAACATGACAGTCAGAACAACGAAGTAGACGAAAGACCATCCCAGTTGGAGAGGATGCCTAAGGCAAGGCAACCTATCCCCCATATTGCTACATCATCTGTCAAAAAAGAAAGAAGGGTTATTGTCATGGGGGACTCCCTTTTGAAAGGGACAGAGGGCCCAATATGCCGACCGGACCCAACCCACAGGGAAGTCTGTTGCCTCCCTGGGGCTCGGGTGAGAGACTTCGCTAAGAAAGTCACGCGCCTGGTACGGCCCACCGACTACTACCCGCTACTGGTCTTTCAGGCTGGTAATGACGAGGTAGCAACGAGAAGTCCGAGAGCGATCAAAAGGGACATTAGGGCTTTGGGGAGACTACTTAAAGGATCAGGGGCACAGGTTGTGTTTGCCTCTGTCCTTCTGATAGGGGGGATCGATGCTGACAAACAGACTCATCACATCAATACGTGGCTCCGGGACTGGTGCAACCAGCAGAATTTCGGGTTTTTCGATCATGGGAAGGTCTACGCGACACCGGGCCTGCTGGCAACAGATGGGATGCGCCTCTCTCAGAGAGGGGTGAGGATTTTTGCTCAGGAGTTGGCAGGGCTGATAGATAGGGCTTTAAACTAGAGTCAAAGGGGGAAGGAGATAAAACCAGGCACGCCGGTGATGAGCTAAGGGATGGTGCGCTAGAATCAGAGGGACTGTGTGCTAGTGAGGCCCTTCGGTCAGCTACACAAGGTGCTGCGTGTAGGGAGACGCATTTGAAGTGCTTCTACACAAATGCACACAGTAGGAGGAATAAAATGGATGAGCTAGAAGTCTTGGCCCAGTCCCGCAGCTACGACATCATTGGCATAAGCGAAACCTGGTGGGATGAGTCCTGTGGCTGGTGTGTTGCAATAGATGGTTACAGGCTCTTCAGGAGGGACAGGCAAGGTAGGCGAGGTGGCAGGGTGGCAATGTATTTCGTGAAGCATGGGCTGGACTGTGTGGAACTTCAAGTTGGCGATGGCCAAGTTGAGAGCCTCTGGGTAAGGATTAAGGGACGAACAAATAAAGGGGATGTCATTGTGGAAGTCTATTACAGACCACCTGGCCAGAACAACAATGCCGATGAATTATTCTTTGCAGAACTAAGAGATGCCTCCAGATCAACTCCCCTTGTCCTTATGGGGGATTTCAACTTGCCAGACGTCAACTGGGATCACCACACGGCTGACACAAGCAAGTCCAGGAGGTTCATAAAGCACCTAGATGATAACTTCTTGGTGCAGGTGCTAAGGGAGCCCCCTAGGAAAGGTGCCCTCCTAGATCTGTTGCTGGAGAACAGAGAGGGTCTTGTGGGAGACGCGGCAATTGGCGGCCGTCTCGGCCATAGTGACCATGAAGTGGTTGAGTTTAGAATTTATGGTGACAGGAGGAAAACTGTCACCAAAAATTCAGCCCTGGATATGGGGAAAGCAGACTTCAGGCTGCTCAGGGAACTAGTCAGCAAGGTCCCCTGGGAAACTGCTTTTGAAGGCATTGGCGTCTATCAGTTCTGGTCATTCTTTAAGCACTGCCTCCTAAAAGCACAAGATTAGGCGATTCCAAAATATCAGAGGTCAGGCAGGCGGGGCAGAAGGCCGGCCTGGCTGACCAGGGATCTTCTACTGGAGCTTAGGTGAAAAAAGAAAGTGTATGGCTGCTGGAAGGAGGGTCAGGCGATGAGGAAGGAATAAAGGGATGCTGTTTGTGTTTGTAGGGAGAAAATTCATGTGGCCAAAGCCCAACTAGAGTTGAAGCTGGCCATGTCTGTGGGAGACAATAAAAAAGGTTTTTTTTAGATATGTGAACAGAAAAAGGAGAACCAAAGAAAACATAGGTCTGGTACTAGATGGGGAGGGTCTCCTCACAGACAATGACATAGGCAAAGCAGAGACGTTTAACGCCTTCTTTGCCTCTGTCTTCAACACTGATGATGGGCTTCAGGACCCAGGGTGCCCTGAGCTGGAGGACCATGACGGTGGGAATGACAAACTCGCAATCGAACCTGAATGTGTGCAGGATTTGCTGCTCCACCTGGATCCATACAAGTCCATGGGTCCGGGTGGGATTCATCCCAGCGTGCTTAAAGAGCTGGATGACGTCATCACGGGACCTCTCTCAATTATTTTTCAACGATCTTGGGAATCCGGAGAGGTCCCATTAGAGTGGAAGCTGGCAAATGTTGTGCCAGTTTTCAAGAAGGGTAAGAAAGAAGACCCTAGCAATTACAGGCCTGTCAGTCACACATCAGTGCCTGGTAAAATTATGAAGAGGATGATCCTTAAAGTTATTGAAGCGCATCTGGGGGACAATGCAGTCATTGGTCCCAGCCAACATGGGTTCATGAGGGGTAGGTCCTGCCTAACAAATTTGATTTCCTTTTATGATAAGATCACCCATCTAGTCGATCAAGGGAAACCAGCTGATGTGATCTTCTTGGATTTCAGTAAAGCTTTTGACACGTTTTCCCATAGGATCCTACTGGACAAAATGTCCAGCATACAGCTGAACAAAACCATCATACAATGGGTGAGCAATTGGTTGACAGGCAAGGCACAAAGGGTTGTGGTAAATGGGGCCACATCAGGCTGGCGGATGGTCACTAGTGGGGTCCCTCAAGGCTCAATTTTAGGGCCAGTCCTCTTCAATGTTTTTATAAATGATTTGGATGTAGGACTAGAAGGTGATTTGAGCAAATTTGCCGACAACACCAAACTTGGAGGAGTTGTGGACTCGGCTGAGGGTGGAAAGGCCTTGCAGAGAGATCTGGACAGATTGGAGAGCTGGGCAATCACCAACCACATGAAGTTTAACAAAAGCAAGTGCCGGGTCCTGCACCTGGGACAGGGCAACCCTGGCTATACGTACAGACTGGGCAATGAGACGCTGGAGAGCACCCCGCAGAGAGGGATCTGGGGATTTTGGTTGACAGCAAGTTGAATATGAGCCAGCAGTGTGCCCTGGCAGCCAGGAGGGCCAACCGTATCCTGGCATGCATCAAGCACGGCATCGCTAGTCGGTCGAGGGAAGTGATTGTCCTGCTCTACTCTATGCTCATGCGGCTTCACCTCGAGTATCGTGTGCAGTTCTGGGCACCACAGTACAAAAAGGATGTAAAACTGTTGGAGAGTGTCCAGAGGAGGGCGACGAAGATGGTGAAGGGCCTAGAGGGGAAGACATATGAGGAGCGGCTGAGGTCATTTGCCCTCTTCAGCCTGGAGAAGAGGAGACTGAGGGGGGACCTCATCGCAGTCTACAAATTCCTCGCGAGGGGGAGTGGAGAGGCAGGTGACCTATTCTCCGTAATCACCAGTGATAGGACCCGTGGGAACGGTGTTAAGCTGAGGCAGGGGAAGTTTAGGCTGGACATCAGGAAGAGGTTCTTCACTGAGAGAGTGGTTGCACACTGGAACAGGCTCCCCAGGGAAGTAGTCACTGCACCAAGCCTGTTTGAATTTAAGAAGCGATTGGACTGTGCACTTAATCACATGGTCTAAACATTTGGGTAGACCTGTGCGATGCCAGGAGTTGGACTTGATGATCCTTATGGGTCCCTTCCAACTCGGGATATTCTATGATTCTATGGTTATGTCATCAATAAAGAGGTAACAGTTACTGATCCGGAAAGAACCCTCGTGTCCGTGTGGTCATTATGCCACAAATGGTGCCCGAACAGGGACCTGAAGAAAACCAACAGGGACCAGAAGAAAACAAACAGGGACATGAAGAACAGGAACAGGGATAGGCTAACAGAACAGGGACAAAAAGAAAAAAGGAATGAATAGGGACAGGCTATCAGAACAGGGACAAACAAAAAACAGTGTATGGCAGGGTCGCGCTGGCTTACGCAGGACCCACAAACAAGGACTCCAGGAGCTGGAGGGGCAGCCAGAGCCCCCCGGCTGGGCAGCACTCAGTGCCTGCCTCTCCCAGGGATGGGGTTGCAAAGCTTGCTAAAGGTAGACTTAGTATGCCTGGCAGCTTTTCTCTGTATTTTAATCTGTGTTAATAGTGCTTTCTTAATTTGTGTTACTCTTGCCTTCTTAATTTCTGTTAACCGTGCCTTTTTAATGTGTATTAGTCACGCTTTTTTATGTTAATAAAGAAGGGGGAGATGTGGGAGCATGGCCGGGGGGGCGACAAGCCCCATGGTTGGTGATAACATCCGACTCTTAAAGATGAGGCCATCAGGAATTTAAAGAGTTGAGATGGAACAAAGAAGGGTGATTCAGGTGACACCTTGTTGTCTGGGGTGGCTTGTTCTCCAGCCATTAATGCATGGAAGTTGCTGGGTGTTTGCTGTTGCCGGGCAAAGTTGTTGACCAATGACTAGTTAGTGGAAAGGTACTGCTGTGAGGCGAATGTTATAGGAAGGGAGCCTTTCCTGAATAAGGGATAGAATGAAGTTGTGCCCTCACTCTGAGAGATGAAGTTATGCCCTCAGTAAGAGAGAGTTCAAGTTATGTGATCAATAAAGAGGTAGCAGTTACAGATCGTGAAAGAATCCTGGTGTCCATGTGGTCATTACGCCAGAAACGGCGCCCAAACAGGGACATCAAGAAAACGAACAGGGACCAAAAGAAAACAAACAGGGACATGAAGAACAGGAACAGGGACAGGCTAACAGCACAGGGACAAAAACAAAAAAGGAATGAATAGGGACAGGCAAACGGAACAGAGACAAATACAGAAAAGGAATGAATAGGTACAGGCTAACAGAACAGGGACAAACAAAAAAGAGCGTATGGGAGGGTCACGCTGGCTTACGCAGGACCCACAAACAAGGACTCCAGGAGTTGGAGGGGCAGCCAGAGCCCCCCGGCTGGGCAGCACTCAGTGCCTGCCTCTCCCAGGGATGGGGTTACAAAGTTTGTTAAAGACAGACTTAGTATGCCTGGCAGTTTTTCTCTGTGTTTTATTTTGTGTTAATAGTGCTTTCTTAATTTGTGTTACTCTTGCTTTCTTAATTTCTGTTAATTGCGCCTTCTTAATTTGTGTTAATCCTGCTTTCTTAATTTGTGTTAATCGAGCTCTTTTACGTAAATAAAGAAGAGGGAGATGTGGGAGCGTGGCCATGGGGGTCGACAAGCCCCATGGTTGGTGATAACTTCGGACTATTAAAGTAGGGACCATCAGGAAAGTAAAGCCTTGAGAGGGAACAAAGAAGGGTGATTCAGGAGACACCTTAAGCAGGGACATGAAGAACAGGAACAGGGATAGTCTAACAGAACAGGGACAAAAACAAAAAAGGAATGAATAGGGACAGGCTATCAGAACAGGGACAAACAAAAAACAGCGCATGGGAGGGTCTCGCTGGCATAGGCAGGACCCCCAAACAAGGACTCCAGGAGTTGGAGGGGCAGCCAGAGCGCCCCGGCTGGGCAGTGTTATAAGCGAGACCACACAATTTTCTGGTCTATCAAAGAGAATTTATTAATTAAGTAAGCAGGTACAAGCAAAACAGGGCTGGGCGGCTGGGGAGTCTCCGCTCCATCACAGCACGCAACTTTCCCTTTTCAGTGTCGCCGTTTTATAGCATCCAAGTTTGGCTTGTCAGCATCCAAGTTTCGGCTTGTCAGGACTTGTTGAATCTTCTGAAGCTGTGCAGTTCGTTCTGTTTCTTTCAATGATCATGCGTTGTGCTCCTGTTCAAGGATAGTAAAGCAGCAAACAGTATTTCACAGAGTCTTTGTTTTACCAAGGACGTTTATCCAACACCCCCTCCCCACTATCTACTTGCTTAGTCTTCCCCCTTAACAAGGTTGTAAATTGCAAAACCTTATCTTCTCAGCAGATTCCCTGAATTCCTTTTAAAGACAATGAACAAACACCCGCTAATTTATCACAATCCCTCCTTTTTCTTTTTCTAACATATTTTGTTCATTGATGAATTTTTGAAGCACTTGTTTGCTCAATATTAAAGTTTCTGCGTCATCCTCCTCCTGTTCAAGAGATTCATATTTCGCACGCACAAGCATAAGGTGAGCTGCCTCTAATCATTTTTTTACAATTGCGATTATTTGATTGAATATACATGGTCCAAAAGTTAGTGTAAATATGAGCAGCAACAAAGGTCCTGCTATAGCTGATAGCAGTGTAGTGAGCCAAGGTGAGTAATTAAACCAGGATTCATACCAGTTTTGGTGGGCTTCATTTTCCCTTTTTCGTTTTTCTAGCCCTTCTCTCAATTTAGTCATTGTGTCCCTTACTACTCCAGTATGATCAGCATATACACAACACTCCTCTCTTAGGGCTGCACACAGTCCTCCTTGTTGTAGAAAAATCAGATCTAATCCCCTACGATTTTGTAGTACTACTTCAGATAAGGGTCGCACAGATTTCTCTAAAGCTGATATAGATTGCTCGATAAGGGCCAAATCCTCATCTACAGCAATGCGTAGAGAGGTAAATTCTTGGCTTTGTTTTACCAGAGAGGTAATTCCAGTTCCGGCTCCTGCAGCCCCCAGAATCATCAGAGTGGCTAAAGTAACAGCCGTAATAGGCTCTCTCTTCCTGAAGCGGTTTTTTGCCATAGCATGTTGAATGTACATATACTCCTCAGAATGGTAAAGAATCCTAGGTATAATTACTACCTGTACACAAAAATCATGTGAAGAGTTGAACAATTTTAAAGATAGACATGGTGTTATCCCCAAAGACGAACATACCCATCTAGTGTTCTTTGCAGGAATTAACCAATTATGTGACTGATGCCCATTTTCAGTAATATCACATAAATCCCTCTTCCCATTTGGGACTGTCCCCACACATCTACCTTTTCCCGTGACCTGAGTTAGTGTTATCCCAATCTCCTGTCGCCAGCTACATTTGTAGGGACTAGTTTCGTTCGAGTATTCAGGGGTCCCCATATCCCCTACTGCTTCGTAGTACAGAGGCCTAATATCAACACACAGCCAACACCCTCTTGTTATATCCGGGTTGGTTTGATTGAGCACTTGGAAGCTAGCATTTATGACTTTCCACATACCGTTTATAGGGGCAATCATATGTCCCTCGGTAACACTGGGGAATTGGGCCAAAGGGGGTGCTGTTTTGGTCGTACTTATGCTTTTGCTAGACTGTGTGAAGCGGGGCACCGTATAAAGTGGTCCCAAACTTCGGTTGGACCCCACGGGTCGCGGTGCCTCTGGTGGCCTATTTTTCTTAATTAGAATAAATCCTCCTCTGTCGCTTCCATGCTCATAATATCATATTCCCCAGTTTTTTCCAAAAATCCATCCCTGATCCGTAGGGTTAGTTACATTTATCCATAAAAACGTGCAGTTTCCCCTAACGAGGGGAGCCCCACGTATCCACCTTGTTACCCTGTGGTTTACACAGCCCTTAGGTCCAAATTGGACAGCTAAATATTTGTCTTTCCCCCCACCTGGATTCCATGCTGAGGCAATAGTCTCACATCCCCAGGAAGCGCAAAAATACTGAGTTGGGACATTACAGTAACCTTTTCCTGGATGGGAGGCTGGACAAAGATAGAAATCTGATCGATTATTGCACGGTTTTACGGTTGTTATTTTGCAAAGGTCTGTCTTAAAACTGGGGGCACCAGCCGTAATGATTTGTTGTACCATAGTGGTGTCTTCCCCTCTTATCAGACTCCACTGGAAAGGCTGGTGTGGGTGGTGTTGAGTCGCTATGCAGGAGGTGATTACTGCGAGGACCCCCAAATACCAATAGGAATGGCCGAGACCCATCTTTCCCCACTAATTCACTCCTCTGCCTTGCTCGTCAGTTGGGTTGCGACCAACTACGAGGTTTTAGTTCTTCTCGGCAGCAGTAGTGTTCTTCAGGGGAGGGCCTTTGCCTTAACCCACGATACTTATCGGGTCCGTCGCAGGGTGAGCTTCAGGTCCTCAGTTCCTGGAGCAATCTCCCACTTTTTGTCATGGATCGGTCCTTTAATACGACTGGCGTGTGTCCATCCCTTTTCCGCAGTTCGAACGGCAGTTTCTGTAGTGAGCAAAACAACATAGGGACCTTCCCATTGTGGTGTCAGTGAAACTTCCTTCCATGTTTTGACCAAAACTTTATCACCTGGCTGTATGTTATGTACTGCCATGTCCAACGGGGGGCGCTGTGCGATTAAACCCTTCCTCTGTAATTCCCTTCTCCGGTTCATTAGCTGTATTAGATAGGGCCTGATTTTATCATCTTGTAAACGAGGGTGATCAAGAGGTACCTCTAAATCATAAGGCATGCCATATAGCATTTCAAAGGGTGAGATTCCCAGGTCAGCCCTGGGTTTAGTACGTATGTTTAACAAGGCTAACGGCAAGCATTTTATCCAAGAAGTCTTTGTTTCTAACATGAGCTTAGTAAGTTGTTTTTTAATTTCTCCATTCATTCGTTCTACCTTTCCTGAACTCTGAGGATGCCAGGGAGTGTGATATTCCCATTTAATTCCTAAAGCTTTCATGGTATCACGGGATACTTTTGACACAAAATGTGGTCCCCGATCAGAGTCAATTGTTTCTATTACCCCGTATCTAGGTATGATGTTTTCTAATAATATCTTTACCACAGTTTGAGCTGTGGCCCTTGCCGTAGGGAATGCTTCAACAAAGTTTGTGAGGTGGTCTACAATAACTAATAAGTATCTATATCGCCCCGTTTTTGGAAGTTCAGTAAAGTCCAATTGAATCTTTGCAAAAGGCCGATGTGCCAATTCTCGTCCTCCTCCCGGGACCCTTTTTCTCATGTGTTGAGCATTTACCCTCCGACAAGTTATGCAATCATTTACGATTCTCTTTGCTATATTATAAATCCCTATACACATACAATATGTGGCAAATTGATCCACCAACGCCTGAGTACCCCAGTGCGTCTGTTCATGAAATCTCCGTAGCACCCTCATAGCTACTGATTTTGGTAACACTTCCCGTCCATCGGGCAGTACCCATTTCCCTTTATCGTTTTCTCGAATCCCCATCTGAGTCATCTTGTCCTTTTCTGTGGTAGTGAAACAGAGCAGGGGGAGGGGAATGGGTTCATTTGACCACAGGGAGTTAGCCGGCCCGCACTTGTAGCAGTTTTTATAAGGCGGGCTCTTTTCCTTAGAGCAATTGCATTCAATCCCATCCACTCCCCATTCACTCCAGCAATCATAGCATGGAAATTTCTTCAAATCCTCCCCCTTTCCACAGCTCGGGCAATCAGCCCTTTTTGTCACCTCATATACACACAGGAGTGCTGCCCGTTTGGCCTCCTGGTCTGCCAAATTGTTTCCCCTAATTTGAGGGCTTGTTCCCTTCTGATGTCCCTTGACATGTACCACAGCGATGGTTTTTGGTTCCCTTACAGCTTGTAGCACTTGGGTAATTAACTCCTCGTGAACCAGCCCTTTCCCTTGAGAATTAATTAGTCCCCTTTCTTCCCATATTTTTCCAAAGGTATGGATTATTCCATATGCATATTTAGAATCCGTGTATATTGTTCCACTTTTATCTTTCAGCAATTTCAGAGCTCTTAGCATTGCATATAGCTCGCAGGCCTGTGCTGACCAGCTCGGGTTCAAAGGGCCTGATTCTATTACCTCGAATGTTTTTCCATTAACCAATGCATATCCCCATTTTCTTTTCCCTTCAACTACCCTCGAGGATCCGTCTACATATATCTGTTCCCCTAAGGGTAACTCCACATCTTCCAAATCAGGTCTCAATTTTACCTGCTCTTCTATATTTCTAAGGCAATTATGTTCAGGCTGCTCGCTCGGTTCACCATAAAGGAATTGGGCGGGGTTCTGTACTGAGGTTGTTTCTAATGTTAGTCTGGGTGAAGATATTAAAATTCCCTCATATTTTAGCAGCCTTGCATCTGTAATCCATTTTTCAGCTTTCTGTTGCAACACCCCACGTATATTGTGGGGGGATATAACTCTGATTTCTCCCCTGAATGTAATCTTTTGAGCTTCCTCCACTAATAGGGCAGCTGCCACCACTACCTGCAAGCAGCTAGGCCAACCCCTACTAACGGGGTCCAATAATTTAGATAAATAGGCCACAGGTTTTTTACTGCCTGCCCACTCTTGGGCAAGCACGCTGTAAGCAGTTCCCTCTGTACTATTTACGAACAAGAAGAATGGTTTCTTTAGCTCTGGGAAGCTTAAAACTGGCGGATGCACAAGCTCTTCCTTTAATTTTTCTAATTGCTCCTCATCTTCTTTTGTCCATTTGAGTAATCCATCCTTATTCAGCTTGTTATATAAAAATTTAACCTTTCCACTGTTTCCACTGTTTCCACTTCTATCCATTGTCTACAATGTGATAAATTAGCGGGTGTTTGTTCATTGTCTTTAAAAGGAATTCAGAGGATCTGCTGAGAAGATAAGGTTTTGCAATTTACGACCTTGTTAAGGGGGAAGACTAAGCAAGTAGATAGTGGGGAGGGGGTGTTGGATAAACATCCTTGGTAAAACAAAGACTCTGTGAAATACTGTTTCCTGCTTCACTACCCTCCCCCTTGAACACGAGCACAACGCATGATCATTGAAAGAAAAACAACGACCCCCAACAACGAACTGCGCAGCTTCAGAAGGTCCAACAAGTCCTGACAAACCGAAACTTGGATGCTATAAAACGGCGACACTGAAAAGGGAAAGTTGCGTGCTGTGGTGGAGCGGAGACTCCCCAGCCGCCCAGCGCTGTTTTGCTTGTGCCTGCTTACTTAATTAATAAAATATTTCTGATAGACCAAGAAATTTGTATGGTCTCACTTATAACAAATTTGGTGCCGTGACTCGGATGAAGGCGGATTGACTGGGAATCCCTCTAGGGGAGGCGCCCCGCCGATTCTGGCGGCCCCGGGAACGGGAAATCCCGCTCGAGCCCTTCACCGACGAACCCAAAATTAGGCACAAGCAAATAAAACCGGTAACCCCAAGCAATCTTTGTGCACGAAGACCGAACGAAGACCCACGGGGTGGGTAAGTATAGGCCGGTGATCCATTCGGTTGGGGTTGGTGATCCCGGAGTGCGTCTGTGTGAGACGTCCAATTGCGGACGAAGTGAGTGCGGACCCCTCAGTAGTGCGGTTCCCACATCCCGCGAGGGACTGGGCCACGACCAGGGGGAAGCGGCTCTGTGTGTGTGTGAAGGCACTCCGGAAGATGGGACAGAAGAAGAGTAAGCCTTCTGGTCCCATGGGTGGGGTAATGCCTAGTGCTAGGTTGCCCCCTATTCCCCCAGATAGTCCACTGGGGTTAATGATTAAGAATTGGAGTGATTCCCCTTTTAGGCGGGGA
This sequence comes from Anser anser, assembly GCF_964211835.1. Classification (NCBI taxonomy): domain Eukaryota; kingdom Metazoa; phylum Chordata; class Aves; order Anseriformes; family Anatidae; genus Anser; species Anser anser. Next base: position 5,163,190 of record NC_139731.1, on the reverse strand, counting down.
AAGGATAAAGTAAAAATGATTCATTATTGTGTTGAAGTTTGGGGAGGTAGGCAAATTATTGGCCCATATTCGGGTCGTTTGAAGACTGGGTTTGCCAAGCCTTAAACATTTATGTAAGTGCAAAGGAACCTTTTTGTTTAGAGGAGAGCGAATATGCGAGCCTTTGGATTGGCTCAGAGAATCGAGTTAATCTGTACCCTCTGTACCCTTTAAAAGAAAAAGGAGGGGCAAAATTACAAATTGTGGAGCAAGAGATAAAGTACCTGGGTCACCAGTTAAGTAAGGGGACTAAGAAGTTAGACCCAGGCAGAATCAGTGGAATATTGGCTTTAGCATCCCCGCGAACTAAAAAGCAGGTACGGCAACTGTTAGGGTTGACCGGATACTGTAGACAATGGATAAGAAGATTATAGTGGAAAGGTTAAATTTTTATATAACAAGCTGAATAAGGATGGATTACTCAAATGGACAAAAGAAGATGAGGAACGACTGAACAAGTTAAAGGAGGAACTAGTACGCCCCCCCCAGTGTTAAGCTTACCAGATTTAAGGAGGCTGTTTTGTTTTTTTTTTTTGTGAACAGCGCAGAAGGCACAGCATACGGAGTGCTGGCCCAAGAATGGGCAGGGAGTAAAAAAAAAAAAAAAAAAAACCAACAAAAAAAAAAAAAACCCTGTGGCCTATTTGTCTAAATTATTGGATCCGGTTAGCCGGGGTTGGCCAAACTGTTTGCAGGTAGTGGTAGCTGCTGCCTTGTTAGTGGAAGAAGCACAGAAGATCACTTTTGGGGGGGAAATCAAAGTAATATCTCTACACAATATATGCGGGGTACTGCAACAGAAGGCAGAGAAATGGATCACTGATGCCAGATTATTAAAATATGAAGGAATTTTGATTTCCTCTCCAAAATTAACCTTAGGAACAACCTCCCTACAGAACCCTGCTCAATTTCTTTATGGGGAACCAAATGAGTCCTTAGGACATGATTGCCTCCGAAATATAGAAGAGCAAACGAAATTGAGACCTGATCTAGAGGAGGTGGAATTACCCATCGGTGAACAGATATATGTGGATGGTTCTTCGAGAGTAGTCGAGGGAAAGCAAAAATCAGGATACGCGTTAGTAAACGGGAAAACATTTGAGATAGTGGAATCTGGACCTTTGAGCCCTAGCTGGTCTGCCCAAGCTTGCAAGCTATATGCCATATTGCAGGCCCTAAAATTGTTGAAAAATAAAAGCGGTACAATATATACAGATTCAAAATATGCTTATGGGGTAGTACATACATTTGGTAAAATATGGGAAGAAAGGGGGCTCATCAATTCACAAGGAAAGGGTTTAATACATCAGGAATTGATTACCCAGGTTTTACAAGCTATCAGAGAGCCCAAAGAAATTGCTGTAGTACATATAAAAGGGCATCAAAAAGGCCTCACCCCTCAGGTTAGGGGTAATAATCTAGCAGATCAGGAGGCAAAAAGGGCAGCATTAATGAGTATAAGAATTATAAGAACGAGGGAAGATTGCCCAGACTGTGGGAAATACTTAATACTTATACTTAATATATAATAATTAATATAATAATTAATAATATAATAATATATAATAATGCTTAATATAATACTTAATACTGTGGGAAAGGCTTAAAGGAATTTCCATGTTATGATTGCTGGAGTGAATGGGGAGTTGATGGGATTGAATGCAATTGTTCAGAGGAAGAAAGCCCGCCTTATAAAAACTGCTACAAGTGCGGGCCGACTAACTCCCTGTGGTCGAATGGACCCATTCCCCTCCCCTTACTCTGTTTCACTAATACAGAAGAAGACAAGATGACACAAATGGGGGTTCAAAAAAAAAAAAAAAAAAAAACGATAAAGGGAAATGGGTACTGCCTGATGGACGGGAAGTGTTACCAAAATCAGTAGCTATGAGGGTGCTACGGAGATTTCATGAACAGACGCACTGGGGTACTCAGGCGTTGGTGGATCAATTTGCCACATATTATATGTGTATAGGGATTTATACTATAGCAAAGAGAATCGTAAATGATTGCATAACTTGTCGGAGGGTAAATGCTCAACACATGAGAAAAAGGGTCCCGGGAGGAGGACGAGAATTGGCACATCGACCTTTTGCAAAGATTCAATTAGATTTTACTGAACTTCCAAAAACGGGGCGATATAGATACTTATTAGTTATTGTAGACCACCTCACAAACTTTGTTGAAGCATTCCCTACGGCAAGGGCCACAGCTCAAACCGTGGTAAAGATATTATTAGAAAGCATCATACCCAGATACGGGATAATAGAAGCAATTGACTCTGATCGAGGCCCACACTTTGTGTCAAAGGTATCCCGAGACACGATGAAGGCTCTGGGAATTAAATGGGAATATCACACTCCCTGGCATCCTCAGAGTTCGGGAAAGGTAGAACGAATGAATGGTGAAATTAAAAGCAACTAACAAAGCTTATGATAGAGACTAAAACCTCCTGGGTGAAATGTTTACCGCTTGCACTATTGAATATCCGGACATAGCCCCGAGCCGATGTCGGAATCTCACCTTTTGAAAGGCTGTATGGTATGCCTTATGATTTAGAGATGCCATCTGATCACCCCCAGGTACAGGATATCCAATTAAAACCTTATTTAATACAGCTTATGAACCAACGGAGGGAGTTGCAAGCGAAAGGCTTGGTGGCTAGATATAGCAATCCATAGGATACAACCTGGAGATAGGGTTCTAATTAAGACATGGAAAGAAACGTCTTTAACACCACGGTGGGGAGGCCCCTATGTTGTTTTACTTATCACAGAGACGGCTATCCGGACGGCTGAGAAGGGGTGAACGCATGCCAGTCGCGTGAAAGGACCGATCCAGAAAAGCAAATGGGAAGCGGTCGCAGGCCCTGATGACTTAAAGCTCACGTTGAAACAAACTCGATAAGTATGGTCTAACTGTCTATGTATCGTAAAAAAAAAAAGGAGGAAAGGGGACCCTGTTTGATCAGAAAAAGGTCGCGGTTACCTGAGAAACTCCCCTGAAGAACACTGCTGCTGCCAAGAAGAACCTGCACCTTGTAGTTCTCTGCAACCGAACTGACAAGCGAGGCAGAGAGTGAAACGGTGGGGAATTACGTGGCCAGGTAAAGAACTCTGGAAAATGGGCCCTAGCCATTTTTTTTTGCGATACATAGTAATGGGTACGATTGTTTACACTGTTCCTGGGTCTGCGCACCCTCACAAACCTTTTAAATGGAGCCTGATTAGATGGGAAGATCACCATGTTGTTCAGCAGATAACTACTGCTGGGGGACTGATAGGGGAGGCATCATCTATATAAAGAAGGAAGAGACTAAGAGTCCCCAATGGGTGGGACCAAATCAGAAACTGTCGGGGAGTGTTTTGAGGATTCAGCCTACACAAGCTTTTAGAATGCTAACTCCTAATAGCCCTAAACCACTGGAGGTTGCTAATAAATCAGTAAACCCGGAGTACGGGATTAGAAATGAAGGGGTGACCGGGAATAACATATGGAGAATCATGAATGCTAGTTATCAGTTGTTGAATCAACCAAATCCAGACGTGCCTAGACCTTGCTGGTTATGTCTTGATATAAGGCCCTCATATTACGACGCCACTGGGGATCTGGGAGAAACCACCCGTTCAAACGAAACCGATCCCCCACAATGCCATTGGGGAAGGGATGTAGGAATAACGTTAACGGAAGTAACTGGGAATGGCAGGTGCGTAGGCACGGTCCCTGGTGAGAAGTTCCATCTATGCAATATTACAGAAAATGTTACACAATTAGACAAAGAAAAATGGTTAATACCAGCAGATAACACCAGATGGGTATGTTCGTCTCTGGGGGTAACTCCATGCTTATCTTTGAAATTGTTCAGCTCGTCTCATGATTTTTGTGTACAGGTAGTAATTATACCTAGGATTCTTTACCATTCTGAGGAGTATATGTACATCCAACATGCTATGGCAAAAAAAAAAACACTTAAGGAAGAGAGAGCCTATTACGGCTGTCACTTTAGCCACTCTGATGATTCTGGGGGCTGCAGGAGCCGGAACTGAAATTACCTCTCTGGTAAAACAAAGCCAAGAATTTACCTCTCTACGCATTGCTGTAGATGAGGATTTGGCCCTTATCGAGCAATCTATATCAGCTTTAGAGAAATCTGTACGACAAAATCGTAGGGGATTAGATCTGATTTTTCTACAACAAGGAGGATTGTATGCAGCCCTATGAGAGGAGTGTTGCGTATATGCAGATCCTACTGGAGTAGTAAGGGATACAGTGACTAAATTGAGAGAAGGGCTAGAAAAACGAAAAATAGAAAATGAAGCCCACCAGAATTGGTATGAATCCTGGTTTAATTACTCACTTTGGCTCACTACACTGCTATCAACTATAGCAGGACCTTTGTTGCTGCTCATATTAACACTAACTTTTGTACCATGTATATTCAATCGAATAATCGCGATTGTAAAAAAAACCGATTAGAGGCAGCTCACCCTTATGCTTGTGCATGCGAAATATGAATCTCTTGAACAGGAGGAGGATGACGCAGAAACTTTAATATTGAGCAAACAAGTGCTTCAAAAATTCATCAATGAACAAAATATGTTAGAAAAAGAAAAAGGAGGGATTGTGATAAATTAGCGGGTGTTTGTTCATTGTCTTTAAAAGGAATTCAGAGGATCTGCTGAGAAGATAAGGTTTTGCAATTTACGACCTTGTTAAGGGGGAAGACTAAGCAAGTAGATAGTGGGGAGGGGGTGTTGGATAAACATCCTTGGTAAAACAAAGACTCTGTGAAATACTGTTTGCTGCTTCACTACCCTCCCCCTTGAACAGGAGCACAACGCATGATCATTGAAAGAAAAACAACGACCCCCAACAACGAACTGCGCAGCTTCAGAAGGTCCAACAAGTCCTGACAAGCCGAAACTTGGATGCTATAAAACGGCGACACTGAAAAGGGAAAGTTGCGTGCTGTGGTGGAGCGGAGACTCCCCAGCCGCCCAGCGCTGTTTTGCTTGTGCCTGCTTACTTAATTAATAAAATATTTCTGATAGACCAAGAAATTTGTATGGTCTCACTTATAACATACAATATCCGGTCAATCCTAACAACTGCCGTACCTGCCTTTTAGTAGCTGGGGCTTTTATCCCTAGAATTCCTTTAACCCTTTCAGGATCCAATCCTTTTGTCCCTTTATTTAACAAATGACCCAAATATTTCACTTTCTCTTCTACAAACTGCAATTTTGACTTAGACACTTTTAATCCCCGTGACCCCAAAAAATTCAGCAGGCTAATGCTAGCTTGCCTCACGGCATCCTCATCTTTCCCTGCTATTAGCAGATCATCCACATATTGAATCATTGTTGTGCCCGGTATCCTATTATATTCTTGTAAAATTTGCTCCAAGGCTTGCCCGAACAAGTTTGGGGATTCTGTAAAACCCTGAGGCAAAACTGTCCACCTCAGCTGTTGTTTTCTATGTGTGTCTGGGTCCTCCCATTCGAAAGCAAAATAGTCCCTAGATTTCTCGTCCAGAGGGCATGCCCAAAATGCATCTTTCAGATCGATCACACTATACCATCGATCGTCCGGATGTAGTTGGCTCAACAGGGTGTGCGGGTTTGCCACCACATGGAACCTGGCAACAGTTCTTTTATTAATTTCCCTTAAATCATGTACTAGTCTGTATTTACCATCTTTCTTTTTTACTGGTAAGATAGGAGTGTTAAAAGGAGACATACAAGGCTCCAACAGCCCTTGCTGCAATAATCTTTGGATCTCGGGTTTCAGCCCTCTCCTTCCTTCTTCTGAAAGAGGGTATTGTTTTATCCTAATCGGTATTTCTGGTTTTTTTACAGTTACTTTGAAAGGTCTTATATTCAATTTCCCTACGCTTTTTGAGGTATACCAGACTTCAGGATTAATATTCGCTTCGTCTTCTACTCGAAGCGGGCACAACTTAATTTCTAGCTTTTTACCTATCACTTCTAACCCTATTCCTAACTCTATTATTAAATCCCTACCTAACAGATTATATTCGGCCTCCGGTACTAGGAGCAAAGATCCCTTACCCTCTTTAGAATCAGATTCAATGGTTACTTCCTTTATAACAGGGACCCCAAAGGGCTCCCCCTTTGCTCCGATCACCTGCACTTTTTCTGTAGAGGCCCTACATCCAGTGGGTAAGGTTTGAACTGTTGATCTTTCAGCCCCTGTATCTACGAGGAATTCCACCTCCTCACGCTGGGGACCCACTTTTAGTTTTATCAAGGGCTCATTTTTATTTCGGATCCCCAGCAGATAGAGCCCCTGACACCCCTATTCAGTTTTGAACATCTTCTCATCTTCCTTCTTCTGTCTGCACTCTCTTTTCATGTGACCCTTTTTGTTGCAATAGAAACAGGTCACATTTCTTTGTCCCTGGCCACTCTTTTTCTCCTTTCTGAATTTCCCATGCCTGAGGCCAAACCTCCGATTCAACCCAACTCCTCTCTGTCCCTCCCGTACCGCTGCCACCATCATACGCACTTGCTTCCGTTCCTTTTCATCTTCTCTACGAACATACACCTTCTGTGCTTCCCTCAGGAGTTCATCTAACCCTCTGTCCTGCCAACCTTCTATCTTCTCTATTTTTTTTCTAATATCTATCCATGATTTTGCTACAAACTGAGCTTTGAGTAATGCCTCCCCGACGGGGGTTCCAGGATCCAGACCACTATATAACTGCAAGTTCTTTCGCAGTCTTTCTAACCATTCTGTCGGGGTTTCATCCTTTTTTTGTTGTTCATTGAAGGCTTTATTTATGTTCTGTCCCCTAGGGACAGATTCTCGTATTCCCTGAATTATGATTGTTCTTAAGTCTTGCATATGCCCTTGGTGTATAGGGTCTTGGTTGTTCCAATTCGGCTGCTGCATTGGCCACTTTACATCTGCAGCCGGCCCCTGCTGGTGCTGCTGATCCCAAATTCGCATACCAGCACGCCTAATCATTCCTCCTTCCTCTAATGTAAAGAGGATTCCCAGGATGGACTGTAATTCCTCCCAGGTATATATATTGGGACCCAGGAATTGATCTACTCGATCTGCTACCCCCAGTGGGTCCTCCAACAGGCTTCCCATTTCTTTTTTAAAATCTCTAACATCCCCTGAGTTAAGGGGGACTGCTACATATCCCATCCCCGGCTGGGGTCCTCCCGTTGCTATTTCTCGCAACGGATACAATCCCCCTCCTAGATCAATCTTTTGATTTCTTGCCCTACTTCTAGTTATTGGCCCTTGTATCTCATGATCTGACTCTGATTCCTCTGATTCGTCTGATATTATTGGCTCGCAAAGTCCGTTAGGGACAGGGGCCGTTGGTGCAGGCGGTGGTACATAGGGTGGGGGCGGTGTTGGGATTTCTAAGTCTCTCCTCTTCTTATTCTTCTTATTCCGCCCTCCTTTTTCTTTTAGAGGGTATAAATGCGTCCTCAAATCTGAATTTATCCAGAGGTGCGCATACTCGCTTTCCTCCAAGTTAGAGGGCTCTTTGGAGTTTACATAAATATTTAAGGCTTGACACACCCAATCCTCAAAAGAACCAAACGGGGGCCAGAAAACACTGTCCCCTTTTATGGGCTTATTGCCCCATACTTCAGTACTATAATAAATCATTTTAACTTTTCTCTTTCCCTGCCTAGAAGGGGAATCATTCCAATGTTTAATCATTAACCCTAACGGGCTATCAGAGGGAATGGAGTGTATCCCTATACCACTGGATTCCCTTCCCATGGGGCCAGAAGGCTTACTTTTCTTCTGCCCCATCTCCCGGAACACCTTCACACACTCACACACAATGCTTCCCACTTTTAGTGGCCCAGTCCCTTGCGGGATGTGGGAACCACACTACCGAGGGGTCCACACTCACTTCGTCCGCAATTGGACGTCTCGTATGTCGTGTTCCAGGATTCCCAACCCCAACCGAATGGATCACCGGCCTATACTTACTCAATCCTGAGTCTTCATTCGGTCTTCGTGCACAAAGATTGCTTGGGGTTACCGGTTTTATTTGCTTGTGCCTAATTTTAGGGTTCGTCGATGAAGGGCTCGAGTGAGGCTTTCCGTTCCAGGGGCCGCCGAAATCGGCGGTACGCCTCCCCCGAAAGGGTCCTCAGTCAATTTGCCTTCATCCGAGTCACGGCACCAAATTTGTTATAAGCAAGACCATGCAATTTTCTGGTCTATCGAAGATAATTTATTAATTAAGTAAGCAGGTACAAGCAAAACAGCGCTGAGCGGCTGGGGAGTCTCCGCTCCATCACAGCACGCAACTTTCCCTTTTCAGTGTCGCCATTTTATAGCATCCAAGTTTGGCTTGTCAGCATCCAAGTTTCGGCTTGTCAGGACTTGTTGAATCTTCTGAAGCTGTGCAGTTCGTTCTGTTTCTTTCAATGATCATGCCTTGTGCTCCTGTTAAAGGATAGTAAAGCACCAAACAGTATTTCACAGAGTCTTTGTTTTACCAAGGACGTTTATCCAACACCCCCTCCCCACTATCTACTTGCTTAGTCTTCCCCCTTAACAAGGTTGTAAATTGCAAAACCTTATCTTCTCAGCAGATTCTCTGAATTCCTTTTAAAGACAATGAACAAACACCCGCTAATTTATCACAGGCAGCACTCAGTGCCTGCCTCTCCCAGGGCTGGTTTTACAAAGGTTGTTAAAGATAGACTTAGTATGCCTGGCAGTTTTTCTCTGTGTTTTAGTTTGTGTTGATCCTGCCTTCTTAATTTGTGTTAATCGCGCTTTCTTATGTTAATAAAGAAGGGGAAGATGTGGGAGTGTGGCCATGGGGGTCGACAAGCCCCATGGTTGGTGATCACATCGGACTCTTAAAGATGAGACTATCAGGAAAGTAAAGCCTTGAGAGGGAACAAAGAAGGGTGATTCAGGAGACACCTTAAAAAGGGACATGAAGAACAGGAACAGGGATAGTCTAACAGAACAGGGACAAAAACAAAAAAGGAATGAATAGGGACAGGCTATCAGAACAGGGACAAACAGAAAACAGCGTATGGGAGGGTCTCGCTGGCATAGGCAGGACCCACAAACAAGGACTCCAGGAGTTGGAGGGTCAGCCAGAGCCCCCCGGCTGGGCAGCACTCAGTGCCTGCCTCTCCCAGGGATGGTTTTACAAAGATTGTTAAAGATAGACTTAGTATGCCTGGCAGTTTTTCTCTGTGTTTTAGTTTGTGTTGATCCTGCCTTCTTAATATGTGTTAATCGCGCTTTCTTATGTTAATAAAGAAGGGGAAGATGTGGGAGTGTGGCCATGGGGGTCGACAAGCCCCATGGTTGGTGATAACATCGTACTCTTAAGGATGAGACCATCAGGAATTTAAAGAGTTGAGAGGGAACAAAGAAGGGTGATTCAGGTGACACCTTCTTGTCTGGGGTGGCTAGTTCTCCAGCCATTAATGCATGGAAGTGGCTGGATGTTTGCTGTTGCCGGGCAAAGTTGTTGACCAATGACTAGTTAGTGGAAAGGTACTGCTGTGAGGCGGAAGTTATAGGAAGGGAGCCTTTCCTGAATAAGGGATAGAATGAAGTTGTGCCCTCACTCTGAGAGATGAAGTTATGCCTTCAGTAAGAGAGAGTTCAAGTTATGTGATCAATAAAGAGGTAGCAGTTACAGATCCTGAAAGAACCCCGTTGTCCGTGCGGTCTTTACGCCACAAATCGCCCCCCAACAGGGACATGAAAACAAATAGGGACCAGAAGAAAACAAACAGGGACATGAAGAACAGGAACAGGGACAGGCTAACAGAACAGGGACAAAAACAAAAAAGGAATGAATAGGTACAGACTAACAGAAAAGGGACGACCAAAGAGAGCATATGGGAGGGTCACGATGGCTTACGCAGGACCCATAAACAAGGACTCCAGGAGTTGGAGGGGCAGCCAGAGCCCCCCGGCTGGGCAGCACTCAGCGCCTGCCACTCCCAGGGATGGGGTTGCAAAGTTTGTTAAAGATAGTCTTAGTATGCCTGGCAGTTTTTCTCTGTGTTTTAGTTTGTGTTGATCCTGCCTTCTTAATTTGTGTTAATCGCGCTTTCTTATGTTAATAAAGAAGGGGAAGATGTGGGAGTGTGGCCATGGGGGTCGACAAGCCCCATGGTTGGTGATAACATCCGACTCTTAAGGATGAGACCATCAGGAATTTAAAGAGTTGAGAGGGAACAAAGAAGGGTGATTCAGGTGACACCTTGTTGTCTGGGGTGGCTAGTTCTCCAGCCATTAAAGCATGGAAGTGGCTGGGTGTTTGCTGTTGCCGGGCAAAGTTGTTGACCAATGAGTAGTTAGTGGAAAGGTACTGCTGTGAGGCGGAAGTTATAGGAAGGGAGCCTTTCCTGAATAAGGGATAGAATGAAGTTGTGCCCTCACTCTGAGAGATGAAGTTATGCCTTCAGTAAGAGAGAGTTCAAGTTATGTCATCAATAAAGAGGTAGCAGTTACAGATCCTGAAAGAACCCCGTTGTCTGTGCGGTCTTTACACCACAAATCGCGCCCAAACACGGACATGAAGAAATCAAACAGGGACAAGAAGAAAACAAACAGGGACATGAAGAACAGGAACAGGGACAGGCTAACAGAACAGGGACAAAAACAAAAAAGGAATGAATAGGGTCAGGCAAACAGAACAGGGACAAAAACAGAAAAGGAATGAATAGGTACAGGCTAACAGAACAGGGACGAAAAAAAAGAGCTTATGGGAGGGTCACGCTGGCTTACGCAGGACCCCCAAACAAGGACTCCAGGAGTTGGAGGGGCAGCCAGAGCCCCCCGGCTGGGCAGCACTCAGTGCCTGCCTCTCCCAGGGATGGGGTTACAAAGTTTGTTAAAGATGGAATTAGTATGCCTGGCAGTTTTTCTCTGTATTTTAGTTTGTGTTAATAGTGCTTTCTTAATTTGTGTTATTCTTGCTTTCTTAATTTCTGTTAATCGCGCCTTCTTAATTTGCGTTAAACCTGCTTTCTTAATTTGTGTTAATCAAGCTCTTTTATGTTAATAAAGAAGGGGGAGATGTGGGAGCCTGGACATGGGGGTCGACAAGTCCCATGGTTGGTGATAACATCCGACTCTTAAAGATGAGGCCATCAGGAAAGTAAAGATTTGAGAGGGAACAAAGAAGGGTGATTCAGGAGACACCTTAAACAGGGACATGAAGAACAGGAACAGGGACAGGCTAACAGAGCAGGGAGAAACAAAAACAGCATATGGGAGGGTCCCACTGGCATAGGCAGGACCCACAAACAAGGACTCCAGGAGTTGGAGGGGCAGCCAGAGCCCCCCGTCTGGGCAGCACTCAGTGCCTGCCTCTCCCAGGGATGGTTTTACAAAGGTTGTTAAAGATAGACTTAGTATGCCTGGCAGTTTTTCTCTGTGTTTTAGTTTGTGTTGATCCTGCCTTCTTAATTTGTGTTAATCGCGCTTTCTTATGTTAAGAAAGAAGGGGAAGATGTGGGAGTTTGGCCATGGGGGTCGATAAGCCCCATGGTTGGTGATAACATCCGACTCTTAAGGATGAGACCATCAGGAATTTAAAGAGTTGAGAGGGAACAAAGAAGGGTGATTCAGGTGACACCTTCTTGTCTGGGGTGGCTTGTTCTCCAGCCATTAAAGCATGGAAGTTGCTGGGTGTTTGCTGTTGCCGGGCAAAGTTGTTGACCAATGACTAGTTAGTGGAAAGGTACTGCTGTGAGGCGGAAATTATAGGAAGGGAGCCTTTCCTGAATAAGGGATAGAATGAAGTTGTGCCCTCACTCTGAGAGATGAAGTTATGCCCTCAGTAAGAGAGAGTTGAAGTTATGTCATCAATAAAGAGGTAGCAGTTACAGATCCTGAAAGAACCCCGTTGTCCATGTGGTCATTACGCCAGAAATCGCGCCCAAACACAGACATGAAGAAATCAAACAGGGACGAGAGGAAAACAAACAGGGACATGAAGAACAGGAACAGGGACAGGCTAACAGAACAGAGGCAAAAACAAAAAAGGAATGAATAGGGACAGGCAAACGGAACAGGGACAAAAACAGAATAGGAATGAATAGGTACAGGCTAACAGAACAGGGACGAACTAACAGAGCTTATGGGAGGGTCACGCTGGCTTACGCAGGACCCCCAAACAAGGACTCCAGGAGGTGGAGGGGCAGCCAGAGCCCCCCGGCTGGGCAGCACTCAGTGCCTGCCTCTCCCAGGGATGGTTTTACAAAGATTGTTAAAGATAGACTTAGTATGCTGTCCTGGTTCCAGTTAGGACAGAATTAATTTTCCTTCATAGTAGCTGGTAGGGTGCTATGTTTTGGATTAGGATGAGAAGAGCGCTGATAACATGCTGATGTTTTTATTGTTGCAGAGCAGTGTTTACACCAGGCCAAGGACTTTTCGGCTTCTCGCTCTGTCCTGCCAGCGAGCAGGCTGGGGGTGCAGCAGGAGCTGGGAGGGGACAGACCCAGGACAGCTGACCCAAACTGGCCAAAGGGGTATTGCATACCTTCTGACGTCATGCTAAACAATATATAGGGGTGGCTGGCTGGGGTGTGGGGCCGGGCTGCTCGGGGATAGGCTGGGCATCGGTCAGCGGGTGGTGAGCAATTGCATTGTGCATCACTTGTTTTCTTACACATTATTATTATTAATACTATTATCATTATCACTATTATTACTATTATTGTTATTATTATATTTCTGTCTTAATAAACTGTCTTTATCTCAACTCACCGGCTTCACTTTCCCGTTTCTCTCCCCCATCCCAGAGAGGGAGGGGGGAGGGTGAGCGAACGGCTGTGTGGTGTTTAGCTGCCAGCCGGGTTAAACCACAACAGCCCTTTTGGCCCCCAAACTTGGGCACGAAGGGTTGAGATATCGACAAATTTGACCAGAGTGTGTTAAACTAAAATTGGTATAAGTATTGGACCTGCTTAATAGTTGCTAGTCACGATGTTGATTGCCTTAATCTCCAGTCTGCTGTACCTGTATTCCAAATTGAGTTTTATAGTGCGTTACTTTCTGTATGTGCTCCCTGTTGCACTGTTTATCCTTTCCGGGCCCTGGTTTAAGATTGTTATGGTACTGTGCGGTGTAACAATGGCTTATGAAATGATGAAATATCTGGTCACGACTCTAACCTGGTATTTGTACTCAGCACTGATGTCGACTCTATACTTTGTGTGATAAATTAGCGGGTGTTTGTTCATTGTCTTTAAAAGGAATTCAGAGGATCTGCTGAGAAGATAAGGTTTTGCAATTTACGACCTTGTTAAGGGGGAAGACTAAGCAAGTAGATAGTGGGGAGGGGGTGTTGGATAAACATCCTTGGTAAAACAAAGACTCTGTGAAATACTGTTTCCCGCTTCACTACCCTCCCCCTTGAACAGGAGCACAAGGCATGATCATTGAAAGAAACACAACGACCCCCAACAACGAACTGCGCAGCTTCAGAAGGTTCAACAAGTCCTGACAAGCCGAAACTTGGATGCTATAAAACGGCGACACTGAAAAGGGAAAGTTGCGTGCTGTGGTGGAGCGGAGACTCCCCAGCCGCCCAGCGCTGTTTTGTTTGTGCCTGCTTACTTAATTAATAAAATATTTCTGATAGACCAAGAAATTTGTATGGTCTCACTTATAACAAATTTGGTGCCGTGACTCGGATGAAGGCGGATTGACTGGGAATCCCTCTAGGGGAGGCGCCCCGCCGATTCTGGCGGCCCCGGGAACGGGAAATCCCGCTCGAGCCCTTCACCGACGAACCCAAAATTAGGCACAAGCAAATAAAACCGGTAACCCCAAGCAATCTTTGTGCATGAAGACCGAACGAAGACCCACGGGGTGGGTAAGTATAGGCCGGTGATCCGTTCGGTTGGGGTTGGTGATCCCGGAGTGCGTCTGTGTGAGACGTCCAATTGCGGACGAAGTGAGTGCGGACCCCTCAGTAGTGCAGTTCCCACATCCCGCGAGGGACTGGGCCACGACCAGGGGGAAGCGGCTCTGTGTGTGTGTGAAGGCACTCCGGAAGATGGGACAGAAGAAGAGTAAGCCTTCTGGTCCCATGGGTGGGGTAATGCCTAGTGCTAGGTTGCCCCCTATTCCCCCAGATAGTCCACTGGGGTTAATGATTAAGAATTGGAGTGATTCCCCTTTTAGGCAGGGAAAGGATAAAGTAAAAATGATTCATTATTGTGTTGAAGTTTGGGGAGGTAGGCAAATTATTGGCCCATATTCGGGTCGTTTGAAGACTGGGTTTGCCAAGCCTTAAACATCTATGTAAATGCAAAGGAACCTTTTTGTTTAGAGGAGAGCGAATATGCGAGCCTTTGGATTGGCTCAGAGAATCGAGTTAATCTGTACCCTCTGTACCCTTTAAAAGAAAAAGGAGGGGCAAAATTACAAATTGTGGAGCAAGAGATAAAGTACCTGGGTCACCAGTTAAGTAAGGGTGTTAGTGTTGGGGAGAATCGAATGGATGTTTTACTAATGTCTCTTAGGTAATGGGACATACAGTATAATTAAGCATTGCCAAATGTACTTACATTATCAATTAATCTATGTACACTGGAAACTTAGGGAGTACACTGAACATTTAAAGGAATCCTTGAAGGGGAACCCTAGGAGGGAACAGGTACAACCTGACCTTGGATAAGGGCCTGGAAATGCTGAAATGAGTTGAAGCAGAACCAAGGAGCGGAGGGAGCATGCGTCGAGTGAGAAAGGTGAAAAGTTTAGCGGAGAGGAAGACTCCTTACTTCATCTGGACGACCACCTGGACGACCACCAGAGTGCGCCACGCATGTGCAAAGGGGAGGGGAGCTAATTAGAATGGAATGCGAGGCTGATGTTGCAACCTGTAATGAATATGTATACCTTACGTAATGTTGAATGTATAAATAATGGCTGGGAAGTAACGGGACTTGAAGCCAGATTTGGGCACCTGCCCCGGCTTCCAGCGCTGAATAAAGCACCTTCATATAATCACTTGGTGGTTATGTGGTTGCTACGCTAACATTTTGGCGACCCAGATGGGACAGCGTGGGCACTGCTGAGGCGGCTCGTGTCTCGGTTTCGCTCCAGCCGGCACCGAGGGATTCTCGGGGAGCAGTCGACCACGACCGACCTCCGCTGCTCACGACGTACCACTGGAGTGGTAAGCAAAGGTGCTTTCAACTTGGGTATTCGGTACCGATTTGGTTGGGAAAGCCTGCCGGTCAGACGCGGCGAAAGCCACGCTCGGTTGGGCAGGGAGCTCCCGGGGTAAGCCTAGGCGCCGTCCGTTAGACAGAGCGAAAGCTCTGCAGGTTCGGCATTGGTGGTTTGGTATTGGTAATTGTATTGGTTTGTGCTGAAGGGTCAGCACCTGGTATTATTGGTATGTAGTAAGCACGCTGCTGCTCCGGCAGCTTCTGGGAAAGCGTGCTGCTGCTCCGGCAGCTTCTGGGTGAGCACGCTGCTGCTCCGGCAGCTTCTGGGAAAGCGTGCTGCTGCTCCGGCAGCTTCTGGGTGAGCACGCTGCTGCTCCGGCAGCTTCTGGGAAAGCGTGCTGCTGCTCCGGCAGCTTTTGGGAAAGCGTGCTGCTGCTCCGGCAGCTTCTGGGAGAGCACGCTGCTGCTCCGGCAGCTTTTGGGAAAGCGTGCTGCTGCTCCGGCAGCTTCTGGGAGAGCACGCTGCTGCTCCGGCAGCTTTTGGGAGAGCGTGCTGCTGCTCCGGCAGCTTTGGGAGAGCACGCTGCTGCTCCGGCAGCTTTTGGGAAAGCGTGCTGCTGCTCCGGCAGCTTTGGGAGAGCACGCTGCTGCTCCGGCAGCTTTTGGGAAAGCGTGCTGCTGCTCCGGCAGCTTCTGGAAGAGCACGCTGCTGCTCCGGCAGCTTTTGGGAAAGCGTGCTGCTGCTCCGGCAGCTTCTGGGAGAGCACGCTGCTGCTCCGGCAGCTTTTGGGAGAGTGTGCTGCTGCTCTGGCAGCTTTTGGGTTTGTATCATAAGCTCAAAATGAAAAAGATTAAAGGAATTCTGGGAAAAGATGTACCTATCCCACGGACATCCCCGCTGGGGTGTTTGCTAGCACACTGGAAAGAGGGAGGTTTTGGTCAAGAAATGCGGAAAGGAAAGCTGATTGATTATTGTAATATTTGGTGGCCACAGTATAAACTAGAGGACCAAGAAACTTGGCCTGAGAATGGAACATTGCAATATAATACAATTTTACAATTGATGCTATTTTGCAAGCGGGAAGGAAAATATGATGAACTGCCGTATGTGGAATTATTCTTTTATTTGCGCCGAAAGCCTGAATGGCAGCATGCTTGTGGAATAATGGTGCTTGAAGTTTCAACTGAGGAACGTTGTTGTGCATGTACTAAGGAGGGACGCTGTATACAGCATCAGGCAATAGAGAATAATAAGTATTATGGGGAAATGAATAATGGAAATATTGATTTGGAAGTTGCGCCGTCGGCTCCGCCGGAAGAGCCAGGACAGGGAGGGAAAAGAGAAAAGGAAGATAGCAGTAGTGATGGAGAATCCCCGACTTTAGCCTCCCCTGTGTCACATAGGACTCGGCAACAGCGAAGGGCAGGAGAAACTATAAATGAACAGGGAGGGAAAATAATCGCTCCCCTCAGGCAAGGAGTGGGTACAGAAGGACCGGTATATGTTAAGGTGCCTTTTTCAGCTGGGGATTTAATGATATGGAAACAAGCAGCCGGCACCTACAGGGAAAACCCAGATAAAGTAGCTAGGATAATGAAAATGATAATTAAAACCCAAAATCCCGATTGGGATGATCTCCAGGTGATCCTGGATACTTTGATGGACTCGACAGAAAAAGACATGGTATTGCGGGCAGCCAGAGAGAGAGCCCGAGAAGATATACGAAATGGATTAGTGCTTGGAAATCTAGATCAAAACTTCCCCACTGAGGATCCCCAATGGGATTAGAACACAGGGGATGGAATAAGGAGGCTGAAGAGATATCAAGATTGGGTACAAGTCGGGGTACAGAATGCCATGCCCCGGACTTATCAAAGGACTTCCAGCTGTTTGTGCATGAGAGACAACGATTGGCATTAGGAGTACTGACCCAGCGACTTGGGAGCTGGAAAAGATCTGTGGGGTATTTTTCTAAACAATTGGACGCGGTAAGCGCTGGATGGCCCTCGTGTTTAAGGGCCGTGGCAGCCACAGTCCTTTTAATACAGGAAGCCAGGAAGCTCACATTAGGGAAGCAAATTGAGTGTTCGTGCCACATATGGTGACTACAGTATTGGAGCAAAAGGGGGGCCATTGGCTATCGCCCAGCCGAATGATGAAATATCAAGCTATACTAACTGAGCAAGATGATGTAATCTTAAGAACTACTAACTTATTGAACCCAGCAGTGTTTCTAGGAACAACTACGGAGGAAGGATAGAGCCTGGAGATTACTGGCAAATAGACTTTGTGGAACTGCCTAAAGCAAGAGGTTATAAATACCTATTGGTAGGGGTTGATACTTTTTCAGGATGGCCAGAGGCCCTTCCCTGTCGCACCAACCAAGCAAAGGAAACGGTAAAATGGTTACTACGGGAAATAATCCCTAGATTTGGTGTACCATTGGGTATTTCTTCAGACAGGGGACCACATTTCATTGCCAATGTGGTTAAGGAGGTTAGTAGGTTACTGGGAATTACCTGGAACTTACATACCCCATGGAGGCCTCAATCTAGTGGTCAGGTAGAGAGGATGAACCAAACTTTAAAAGGACAATTAAGCAAAATCTGTCAGGAGGCTAAGATACAGTGGCCACAGGCCTTACCGATAGCTTTGCTAAGAATTAGAATAAAGCCAAGAAGTGGGATGTCAGTAAGTCCCTATGAAATCATGTATGGAAAACCTTATGAGTCTCCTGAACCGAACCCGAATATGCATGTTACCGGTAAACAGGATGTATATAATTATGTTTTAATAGTAATGAAAATACTTGCTCTTGGTATGAGTGAAGTATTTTCAAAGGGGGGAAATGTTAGTGTTGGGGAGAATCGAATGGATGTTTTACTAATGTCTCTTAGGTAATGGGACATACAGTATAATTAAGCATTGCCAAATGTACTTACATTATCAATTAATCTATGTACACTGGAAACTTAGGGAGTACACTGAACATTTAAAGGAATCCTTGAAGGGGAACCCTGGGAGGGAACAGGTACAACCTGACCTTGGATAAGGGCCTGGAAATGCTGAAATGAGTTGAAGCAGAACCAAGGAGCGGAGGGAGCATGCGTCGAGTGAGAAAGGTGAAAAGTTTAGCGGAGAGGAAGACTCCTTACTTCATCTGGACGACCACCTGGACGACCACCAGAGTGCGCCACGCATGTGCAAAGGGGAGGGGAGCTAATTAGAATGGAATGCGAGGCTGATGTTGCAACCTGTAATGAATATGTATACCTTACGTAATGTTGAATGTATAAATAATGTCTGGGAAGTAACGGGACTTGAAGCCAGATTTGGGCACCTGCCCCGGCTTCCAGCGCTGAATAAAGCACCTTCATATAATCACTTGGTGGTTATGTGGTTGCTACGCTAACAAGGGGACTAAGAAGTTAGACCCAGGCAGAATCAGTGGAATATTGGCTTTAGCGTCCCCGCGAACTAAAAGGCAGGTACGGCAACTGTTAGGGTTGACCGGATACTGTAGACAATGGATAGAAGATTACAGTGGAAAGGTTAAATTTTTATATAACAAGCTGAATAAGGATGGATTACTCAAATGGACAAAAGAAGATGAGGAATGACTGAACAAGTTAAAGGAGGAACTAGTATGCCCCCCCCAGTGTTAAGCTTACCAGATTTAAGGAGGCTGTTTTTTTTTTTTTTTTTTTTTTTTTTTGTGAACAGCGCAGCAGGCACGGCATACGGAGTGCTGGCCCAAGAATGGGCAGGGAGTAAAAAAAAAAAAAAAAAAAACCTGTGGCTTATTTGTCTAAATTATTGGATCCGGTTAGCCGGGGTTGGCCAAACTGTTTGCAGGTAGTGGTAGCTGCTGCCTTGTTAGCGGAAGAAGCACAGAAGATCACTTTTGGGGGGGAAATCAAAGTAATATCTCTACACAATATATGCGGGATACTGCAACAGAAGGCAGAGAAATGGATCACTGACGCCAGATTATTAAAATATGAAGGAATTTTGATTTCCCCTCCAAAATTAACCTTAGGAACAACCTCCCTACAGAACCCTGCTCAATTTCTTTATGGGGAACCAAATGAGTCCTTAGGACACGATTGCCTCCGAAATATAGAAGAGCAAACGAAATTGAGACCTGATCTAGAGGAGGTGGAATTACCCATCGGTGAACAGATATATGTGGATGGTTCTTCGAGAGTAGTCGAGGGAAAGCAAAAATCAGGATACGCGTTAGTAAACGGGAAAACATTTGAGATAGTGGAATCTGGACCTTTGAGTCCTAGCTGGTCTGCCCAAGCTTGCGAGCTATATGCCATATTGCGGGCCCTAAAATTGTTGAAAAATAAAAGCGGTACAATATATACAGATTCAAAATATGCTTATGGGGTAGTACATACATTTGGTAAAATATGGGAAGAAAGGGGGCTCATCAATTCACAAGGAAAGGGTTTAATACATCAGGAATTGATTACCCAGGTTTTACAAGCTATCAGAGAGCCCAAAGAAATTGCTGTAGTACATATAAAAGGGCATCAAAAAGGCCTCACCCCTCAGGTTAGGGGTAATAATCTAGCAGATCAGGAGGCAAAAAGGGCAGCATTAATGAGTATAAGAATTATAAGAACGAGGGAAGATTGCCCAGACTGTGGGAAATACCTAATACTTATACTTAATATATAATAATTAATATAATAATTAATAATATAATAATATATAATAATGCTTAATATAATACTTAACACTGTGGGAAAGGCTTAAAGGAATTTCCATGTTATGATTGCTGGAGTGAATGGGGAGTTGATGGGATTGAATGCAATTGTTCAGAGGAAGAAAGCCCGCCTTATAAAAACTGCTACAAGTGCGGGCCGACTAACTCCCTGTGGTCGAATGGACCCATTCCCCTCCCCTTACTCTGTTTCACTAATACAGAAGAAGACAAGATGACACAAATGGGGGTTCAAAAAAAAAAAAAAAAAAACGATAAAGGGAAATGGGTACTGCCTGATGGACGGGAAGTGTTACCAAAATCAGTAGCTATGAGGGTGCTATGGAGATTTCATGAACAGACGCACTGGGGTACTCAGGCGTTGGTGGATCAATTTGCCACATATTATATGTGTATAGGGATTTATACTATAGCAAAGAGAATCGTAAATGATTGCATAACTTGTCGGAGGGTAAATGCTCAACACATGAGAAAAAGGGTCCCGGGAGGAGGACGAGAATTGGCATATCGACCTTTTGCAAAGATTCAATTAGATTTTACTGAACTTCCAAAAACGGGGCGATATAGATACTTATTAGTTATTGTAGACCACCTCACAAACTTTGTTGAAGCATTCCCTATGGCAAGGGCCACAGCTCAAACCGTGGTAAAGATATTATTAGAAAGCATCATACCCAGATACGGGGTAATAGAAGCAATTGACTCTGATCGAGGCCCACACTTTATGTCAAAGGTATCCCGAGACACGATGAAGGCTCTGGGAATTAAATGGGAATATCACACTCCCTGGCATCCTCAGAGTTCGGGAAAGGTAGAACGAATGAATGGTGAAATTAAAAAGCAACTAACAAAGCTTATGATAGAGACTAAAACCTCCTGGGTGAAATGTTTACCGCTTGCACTATTGAATATCCGGACATAGCCCCGAGCCGATGTCGGAATCTCACCTTTTGAAAGGCTGTATGGTATGCCTTATGATTTAGAGATGCCATCTGATCACCCCCAGGTACAGGATATCCAATTAAAACCTTATTTAATACAGCTTATGAACCAACGGAGGGAGTTGCAAGCGAAAGGCTTGGTGGCTAGATATAGCAATCCATAGGATACAACCTGGAGATAGGGTTCTAATTAAGACATGGAAAGAAACGTCTTTAACACCACGGTGGGGAGGCCCCTATGTTGTTTTACTTATCACAGAGACGGCTATCCGGACGGCTGAGAAGGGGTGAACGCATGCCAGTCGCGTGAAAGGACCGATCCAGAAAAGCAAATGGGAAGCGGTCGCAGGCCCTGATGACTTAAAGCTCACGTTGAAACAAACTCGATAAGTATGGTCTAACTGTCTATGTATCGTAAAAAAAAAAAGGAGGAAAGGGGACCCTGTTTGATCAGAAAAAGGTCGCGGTTACCTGAGAAACTCCCCTGAAGAACACTGCTGCTGCCAAGAAGAACCTGCACCTTGTAGTTCTCTGCAACCGAACTGACAAGCGAGGCAGAGAGTGAAACGGTGGGGAATTACGTGGCCAGGTAAAGAACTCTGGAAAATGGGCCCTAGCCATTTTTTTTTGCGATACATAGTAATGGGTACGATTGTTTACACTGTTCCTGGGTCTGCGCACCCTCACAAACCTTTTAAATGGAGCCTGATTAGATGGGAAGATCACCATGTTGTTCAGCAGATAACTACTGCTGGGGGACTGATAGGGGAGGCATCATCTATATAAAGAAGGAAGAGACTAAGAGTCCCCAATGGGTGGGACCAAATCAGAAACTGTCGGGGAGTGTTTTGAGGATTCAGCCTACACAAGCTTTTAGAATGCTAACTCCTAATAGCCCTAAACCACTGGAGGTTGCTAATAAATCAGTAAACCCGGAGTACGGGATTAGAAATGAAGGGGTGACCGGGAATAACATATGGAGAATCATGAATGCTAGTTATCAGTTGTTGAATCAACCAAATCCAGACGTGCCTAGACCTTGCTGGTTATGTCTTGATATAAGGCCCTCATATTACGACGCCACTGGGGATCTGGGAGAAACCACCCGTTCAAACGAAACCGATCCCCCACAATGCCATTGGGGAAGGGATGTAGGAATAACGTTAACGGAAGTAACTGGGAATGGCAGGTGCGTAGGCACGGTCCCTGGTGAGAAGTTCCATCTATGCAATATTACAGAAAATGTTACACAATTAGACAAAGAAAAATGGTTAATACCAGCAGATAACACCAGATGGGTATGTTCGTCTCTGGGGGTAACTCCATGCTTATCTTTGAAATTGTTCAGCTCGTCTCATGATTTTTGTGTACAGGTAGTAATTATACCTAGGATTCTTTACCATTCTGAGGAGTATATGTACATCCAACATGCTATGGCAAAAAAACACTTAGGGAAGAGAGAGCCTATTACGGCTGTTACTTTAGCCACTCTGATGATTCTGGGGGCTGCAGGAGCCGGAACTGGAATTACCTCTCTGGTAAAACAAAGCCAAGAATTTACCTCTCTATGCATTGCTGTAGATGAGGATTTGGCCCGTATCGAGCAATCTGTATCAGCTTTAGAGAAATCTGTACGACAAAATCGTAGGGGATTAGATCTGATTTTTCTACAACAAGGAGGATTGTGTGCAGCCCTACGAGAGGAGTGTTGGAAACTATTAGGAAACTATTAGCTGTAGGAAACTATTAGCAATTACACCTATTGCCTGTTTTCGTTAGGGAGCCAATCTGTGAAGGGGACAGGGGAAGACATGTTTCCCTACCTGTTCACTCTCCCTTTCTCCTTCACCACCACCATCTTATCCCCCGAGCTAGTTACGGTGGTTCTCCGAGATGTTGAATATCCTTGGGATACTCAGACCAGCCTGCTCTTGTTGTTATGTCTCCTGAATGCGCTTCAGGTTTTGTTGAGGGTTAAACAGCTACTTAGGAATCTCATCCGGAGATCTGTCTTGAGGCGGGATAGTTGCGAGTGGCAGGGAGTGTGGGAGGATATGGGCAGGTTTCTAGAGCAGTGGTCACCTCCAGTGTTTTGGACATTCACCCCTGAACAACTGCAAAATCCTAAAAAGCTGGCAGAATGCTTGAAAAAAAGGTGTCATGACTCTGGCAGTTCCAAAGTGACACAAATCACTGTGGCGTGCTGGGGTCTGGCTTGTGCCTATCGAGCTGCAATTGATGCTACTAGCAACCTAGCTCCAGCTCCAGCTCCTGCAGCCACTCCAGTTCCAGCTCCTGCAGCTGCTCCAGTTCCAGCTCCTGCAGCCGCTCCAGCTCCTGCAGCCACTGCAGCTCCAGCTCCTGCAGCCGCTCCAGCTCCAGCTCCTGCAGCCGCTCCAGTTCCAGCTCCTGCAGCCGCTCCAGCTCCTGCAGCTGCTCCAGCTCCAGCTCCTGCAGCTGCTCCAGCTCCTGCAGCCGCTCCGGCTCCTGCAGCCGCTCCAGCTCCAGCCCCTGCAGCCGCTCCAGCTCCTGCAGCCGCTCCAGTTCCAGCTCCTGCAGCCGCTCCAGCCCCTGCAGCCGCTCCAGCTCCAGCTCCAGCTCCTGCAGCCGCTCCAGCCCCTGCAGCCGCTCCAGCTCCAGCTCCTGCAGCCGCTCCAGCCCCTGCAGCTGCTCCAGCTCCAGCTCCTGCAGCCGCTCCAGCTCCTGCAGCCGCTCCAGCTCCAGCTCCCGCAGCCACTCCAGCCCCTGCAGTAGCTCCAGCTCCTGCAGCTGCTCCCACTCCTGTGTCTGGGTCAGAGAAACGAGCTGTAGCAGTGCAAGTTGACCCCGCAGAGGGTATTCCAACCCCTGTGGCAGACCCTGTGGCTGGGTTAGAGAAACGAGCTGTAGCAGTGCAAGTTGCCCCTGTAGACAAGGTGAAAAAATGGTATAGAGGCTCAGGTCGTTTAGAACGCAGACAGTCTTCTGCTAAGTCTGGGCATAGTGAAGACGAGGCTGGGCCATCAAAGGTGCAGGAGACTGAAGATGAGGATGAGGATGTCGAAAAATCAACAGTAACTACCCGGACTCTATACCAGCGTGAGCTACGAGATGTGCGAAAAGATTTTGGTCGCTGTATAGGTGAGCAGCTTGTCACCTGGCTGCTCCGGTGCTGGGACACGGGAGCCAATTATGTGGAATTAGAGGGCAAGGAAGCCAGGCGGCTGGGATCCCTTGCTAGGGACGCGTGCATTGACAAAACAATTGGAGATGGAGCATGATCTCGCAGCCTCTGGAGGTGTCTCCTGTCAGCTGTGAAGGAAAGGTATCCCTTCAAGGAAGAACTTGTATGTCTACCAGGCAAATGGACCACCATGGAGAAGGGAATTCAGTACCTGAGGGAATTGGCCGTACGGGAAGTAATTTATAAGGACCTAGACGACGCACAAACATCCGCAGATCCAGATGCAGTCCGGTGTACACTACCCATGTGGCGGAAGTTTGTACAGAGTGCACCATCATCATATGCCAGCTCATTGGCAATACTAGCCTGGAAAGCGGAGGAGAATCCCCCAGTGAATGAAGTGACTAAAATACTCCGGCAGTACAAAGGAAATCTCTCCTCTTCCCTACAGGCCTGTGTCTCAGCTGTGGAGAAACTCTCTGAAGAGGTCCACCAACTTAAAGAGAATTTATCTTCCCCTCCACCTGAACGAACCAGTGTCCACCAGCTAAAAGAGAATACTTTGGAGAAACTTTCTGAAAAGATCCACCAACTTGAAGAGAGATTATTTTCCTCCCCACCTGTACAAACCAGTGTCTCAGCTATTAGGGGTAAACGTTCATCTATGCAAGGAAGACAATATGGTGGGCACACACACCGCGCCACCCTGTGGTTTTACCTACGTGACCATGGAGAGGACATGAGAAAATGGGATGGAAAATCTACTGCGACCCTAGAGGCACGGGTACGTGAGTTGCAAAGGAAAACAATTGGGAAAAAGGAGTTCTCTGAAAAGTTTGCTGCTCCAACTTCCAGCAGGCAGTCCTTTAAACACAGAAACGAAGATTCTGACCAGGACTAGAGGGGCCCTGCCTCCAGCCAGGGGGAGGAAAGGGACAATCGAGTTTATTGGACTGTGTGGATTCGATGGCCTGGCACGTCAGACGCACAGAAGTATAAGGCTTTGGTAGACACCGGTGCACAATGTACTCTAATGCCATCAAGCTATAAAGGGCCAGAGCCCATCTGTATTTATGGTGTGACGGGGGGATCCCAGCAGTTAACTGTATTGGAGGCTGAAGTGAGTCTAACCGGTAATGAGTGGCAAAAGCACCGTATTGTGACTGGCCCAGATGCTCCGTGCATCCTTGGCATAGACTATCTTAGAAGAGGATATTTCAAGGACCCAAAAGGGTTCCGCTGGGCTTTTGGCATAGCTGCCTTGGAGACAGAGGACATTAAACAGTTGTCTACCTTGCCTGGTCTCTCAGAGGACCCTTCTGTTGTGGGGTTGCTGAGGGTTGAAGAACAGCAAGTGCCGATCGCTACCACAACTGTGCACCGGCGGCAATATCGCACCAACCGAGACTCCCTGAGTCCCATCCATAAGCTAATTCGTCAACTGGAGAGCCAAGGAGTGATCAGCAAGACTCATTCACCTTTTAATAGTCCTATATGGCCAGTGCGAAAGTCTAATGGTGAGTGGAGACTAACAGTGGACTATCGTGGCCTGAACGAAGTCACGCCACCACTGAGTGCTGCAGTGCCGGACATGCTAGAACTCCAGTATGAACTGGAATCAAAGGCAGCCAAGTGGTATGCCACAATTGATATCGCTAATGCATTTTTCTCCATCCCTCTAGCAGCAGAGTGCAGGCCACAGTTTGCTTTCACTTGGAGGGGAGTCCAATATACTTGGAATCGGCTGCCCCAGGGGTGGAAACACAGCCCTACCATTTGCCATGGACTGATCCAGTCTGCGCTGGAGCAGGGGGAAGCTCCTGAACACCTGCAGTACATCGATGACATCATTGTGTGGGGTGACACAGCACAGGAAGTTTTCGAGAAAGGGAAGAAAATAGTCCAAATCCTTCTGAAGGCCGGTTTTGCCATAAAACAGAATAAAGTTAAAGGACCTGCACGAGAGATCCAGTTTTTAGGAATAAAATGGCAAGATGGACGTCGTCAAATCCCAATGGATGTGATCAACAAAATAACAGCTATGTCTCCACCAACTAGCAAAAAAGAAACACAAACTTTCCTAGGTGTCGTGGGGTTTTGGAGAATGCATATTCCAAATTACAGTCTGATTGTAAACCCGCTCTACCAAGTAACCCGTAAGAAGAATGCTTTTGAATGCTAAACAATATATAGGGGTGGCTGGCCGGGGTGGGGGGGCTGGCTGCTCGGGGATAGGCTGGGCATCGGTCAGCGGGTGGTGAGCAATTGCATTGTGCATCACTTGTTTTCATACACATTATTATTATTAATACTATTATCATTATCACTATTATTATTATTATTGTTATTATTATATTCCGGTCTTAATAAACTGTCTTTATCTCAACTCACCGGCTTCACTTTCCCATTTCTCTCCCCCATCCCAGAGAGGGAGGGGGGAGGGTGAGCGAACGGCTGTGTGGTGTTTAGCTGCCAGCCGGGTTAAACCACAACAGAGGGGCAGCCAGAGCCCCCCAGCTAGGCAGCACTCAGTGCCTGCCTCTCCCAGGGATGGGGTTACAAAGTTTGTTAAAGATGGAATTAGTATGCCTGGCAGTTTTTCTCTGTGTTTTAGTTTGTGTTGATCCTGCCTTCTTAATTTGTGTTAATCGCGCTTTCTTATGTTAATAAAGAAGGGGAAGATGTGGGAGTGTGGCCATGGGGGTCGACAAGCCCCATGGTTTGTGATCACATCCGACTATTAAAGTAGAGACCATCAGGAAAGTAAAGCCTTGAGAGGGAACAAGGAAGGGTGATTCAGGAGACACCTTAAGCAGGGACATGAAGAAAAGGAACAGGGATAGTCTAACAGAACAGGGACAAAAACAAAAAAGGAATAGGGACAGGCTATCAGAACAGGGACAAACAAAAAACAGCGTATGGGAGGGTCTCGCTGGCATACGCAGGACCCACAAACAAGGACTCCAGGAGTTGGAGGGGCAGCCAGAGCCCCCCAGCTGGGCAGCACTCAGTGCCTGCCTCTCCCAGGGATGGGGTTACAAAGTTTGTTAAAGATGGAATTTGTATGCCTGGCCGTTTTTCTCTGTATTTTAGTTTGTGTTAATAGTGCTTTCTTAATTAGTGTTACTCTTGCTTTCTTAATTTCTGTTAATCGCGCCTTCTTAATTTGTGTTAAACCTGCTTTCTTAATTTGTGTTAATCGAGCTCTTTTATGTTAATAAAGAAGGGGGAGTTGTGGGAGCATGGCCATGGGGGTCGACAAGTCCCATGGTTGGTGATAACATGCGACTCTTAAAGATGAGGCCATCAGGAAAGTAAAGAGTTGAGAGGGAACAAAGAAGGGTGATTCAGGAGACACCTTAAACAGGGACATGAAGAACAGGAACAGGGACAGGCTAACAGAGCAGGGAGAAACAAAAAACAGCATATGGGAGGGTCCCACTGGCATATGCTTGACCCACAAACAAGGACTCCAGGAGTTGGAGGGGCAGCCAGAGCCCCCCGGCTGGGCAGCACTCAGTGCCTGCCTCTCCCACGGCTGGTTTTACAAAGGTTGTTAAAGATAGACTTACTATGCCTGGCAGTTTTTCTCTGTGTTTTAGTTTGTGTTGATCCTGCCTTCTTAATTTGTGTTAATCGCGCTTTCTTATTTTAATAAAGAAGGGGAAGATGTGGGAGTGTGGCCATGGGGGTTGACAAGCCCCATGGTTGGTGATCACATCCCACTATTAAAGTAGAGACCATCAGGAAAGTAAAGCCTTGAGAGGGAACAAAGAAGGGTGATTCAGGAGACACCTTAAGCAGGGACATGAAGAACAGGAACAGGGACAGGCTAACAGAACAGGGACAAAACGAAAAAGGAATTAATAGGGACATGCTATCAGAACAGCGACAAACAAAAAACAGCGTATGGGAGGGTCTCGCTGGCATAGGCAGGACCCACAAACAAGGACTCCAGGAGTTGGAGGGGCAGCCAGAGCCCCCCGGCTGGGCAGCACTCAGTGCCTGCCTCTCCCAGGGATGGTTTTACAAAGATTGTTAAAGATAGACTTAGTATGCCTGGCAGTTTTTCTCTGTGTTTTAGTTTGTGTTGATCCTGCCTTCTTAATTTGTGTTAATCGCGCTTTCTTATGTTAATAAAGAAGGGGAAGATGTGGGAGTGTGGCCATGGGGGTCGACAAGCCCCATGGTTGGTAATAACATCCGACTCTTAAGGATGAGACCATCAGGAATTTAAAGAGTTGAGAGGGAACAAAGAAGGGTGATTCAGGTGACACCTTAAACAGGGACATGAAGAACAGGAACAGGGGCAGGCTAACAGAGCAGGAGGAAACAAAAAACAGCATATGGGAGGGTCCCACTGGCATATGCTGGACCCTCAAACAAGGACTCCAGGAGTTGGAGGGGCAGCCAGAGCCCCCCGGCTGGGCAGCACTCAGTGCCTGCCACTCCCAGGGATGGGGTTGCAAAGTTTGTTAAAGATAGTCTTAGTATGCCTGGCAGCTTTTCTCTGTGTTTTAGTTTGTGTTGATCCTGCCTTCTTAATTTGTGTTAATCGCGCTTTCTTATGTTAATAAAGAAGGGGGAGATGTGGGAGTGTGGCCATGGGGGTCGACAAGCCCCATGGTTGGTGATCACATCCGACTCTTAAAGATGAGGCCATCAGGAAAGTAAAGAGTTGAGAGTGAACAAAGAAGGGTGATTCAGGAGACACCTTAAGCAGGGACATGAAGAACAGGAACAGGGGCAGGCTAACAGAGCAGGAGGAAACAAAAAACAGCATATGGGAGGGTCCCACTGGCATATGCTGGACCCACAAACAAGGACTCCAGGAGTTGGAGGGGCAGCCAGAGCCCCCCGGCTGGGCAGCACTCAGTGCCTGCCTCTCCCAGGGATGGGGTTACAAAGTTTGTTAAAGATGGAATTAGTATGCCTGGCAGTTTTTCTCTGTGTTTTAATTTGTGTTAATAGTGGTTTCTTAATTTGTGTTTCTCTTGCTTTCTTAATTTCTGTTAATCGCGCCTTCTTAATTTGTGTTAAACCTGCTTTCTTAATTTGTGTTAATCGAGCTCTTTTATGTTAATAAAGAAGGGGGAGATGTGGGAGCGTGGCCATGGGGGTCGACAAGTCCCATGGTTGGTGATAACATCCAAATCTTAAAGATGAGGCCATCAGGAAAGTAAAGAGTTGAGAGGGAACAAAGAAGGGTGATTCAGGAGACACCTTAAACAGGGACATGAAGAACAGGAACAGGGACAGGCTAACAGAACAGGGACAAAAACAAAAAAAGGAATGAATAGGGACAGGCTATCAGAACAGGGACAAACAAAAACAGCATATGGGAGGGTCTCGCTGGCATGGGCAGGACCCAGAAACAAGGACTCCAGGAGGTGGAGGGGCAGCCAGAGCCCCCCGGCTGGGCAGCACTCAGTGCCTGCCTCTCCCAGGGTTGGTTTTACAAAGGTTGTTAAAGATAGACTTAGTATGCCTGGCAGTTTTTCTCTGTGTTTTAGTTTGTGTTGATCCTGCCTTCTTAATTTGTGTTAATTGCGCTTTCTTATGTTAATAAAGAAGGAGGAGATGTGGGAGTGTGGCCATGGGGGTCGACAAGCCCCATGGTTGGTGATCACATCCGACTCTTAAGGATGAGACCATCAGGAAAGTAAAGCCCTGAGAGGGAACAAAGAAGGGTGATTCAGGAGACACCTTAAACAGGGACATGAAGAACAGGAACAGGGAGAGTCTAACAGAACAGGGACAAAAACAAAAAAGGAATGAATAGGGACAGGCTATCAGAACAGGGACAAACAAAAAACAGCATATGGGAGGGTCTCGCTGGCATACGCAGGACCCTCAAACAAGGACTCCAGGAGTTGGAGGGGCAGCCAGAGCCCCCCGGCTGGGCAGCACTCAGTGCCTGCCTCTCCCAGGGATGGGGTTACAAAGTTTGTTAAAGACGGAATTAGTATGCATGGCAGTTTTTCTCTGTATTTTAATTTGTGTTAATAGTGCTTTCTTAATTTGTGTTTCTCTTGCTTTCTTAATTTCTGTTAATCGCGCCTTCTTAATTTGTGTTAATCGAGCTCTTTTATGTTAATAAAGAAGGGGGAGATGTGGGAGCGTGGCCATGGGGGTCGAGAAGCCCCATGGTTGGTGATAACATCCGACTATTAAAGATGAGGCCATCAGGAAAGTAAAGAGTTGAGAGGGAACAAAGAAGGGTGATTCAGGAGACACCTTAAACAGGGACATGAAGAACAGGAACAGGGATAGTCTAACAGAACAGGGACGAAAACAAAAAAGGAATGAATAGGGACAGGAAAACGGAACAGGGACAAACAAAAAACAGCATATGGGAGGGTCTCGCTGGCATAGGCAGGACCCACAAACAAGGACTCCAGGAGTTGGAGGGTCAGCCAGAGCCCCCCGGCTGGGCAGCACTCAGTGCCTGCCTCTCCCAGGGATGGTTTTACAAAGATTGTTAAAGATAGACTTAGTATGCCTGGCAGTTTTTATCTGTGTTTTAGTTTGTGCTGATCCTGCCTTCTTAATTTGTGTTAATCGCGCTTTCTTAAGTTAATAAAGAAGGGGAAGATGTGGGAGTGTGGCCATGGGGGTCGACAAGTCCCATGGTATGTGATAACATCCAAATCTTAAAGATGAGGCCATCAGGAAAGTAAAGAGTTGAGAGGGAACAAAGAAAGGTGATTCAGGAGACACCTTAAACAGGGACATGAAGAACAGGAACAGGGACAGGCTAACAGAGCAGGGAGAAACAAAAAGCAGCATATGCTAGGGTCCCACTGGCATATGCTGGACCCACAAACAAGGACTCCAGGAGTTGGAGGGGCAGCCAGAGCCCCCTGGCTGGGCAGTACTCAGTGCCTGCCTCTCCCAGGGATGGTTTTACAAAGGTTGTTAAAGATAGTCTTAGTATGCCTGGCAGCTTTTCTCTGTGTTTTAGTTTGTGTTGATCCTGCCTTCTTAATTTGTGTTAATCGCGCTTTCTTATGTTAATAAAGAAGGGGGAGATGTGGGAGTGTGGCCATGGGGGTCGACAGGCCCCATGGTTGGTAATAACATCCAACTCTTAAGGATGAGACCATCAGGAATTTAAAGAGTTGAGAGGGAACAAAGAAGGGTGATTCAGGTGACACCTTGTTGTCTGGGGTGGCTTGTTCTACAGCCATTAAAGCATGGAAGTTGCTGGGTGTTTGCTGTTGCCGGGCAAAGTTGTTGACCAATGACTAGTTAGTGGAAAGGTACTGCTGTGAGGCGGAAATTATAGGAAGGGAGCCTTTCCTGAATCAGGGATAGAATGAAGTTGTGCCCTCACTCTGAGAGATGAAGTTATGCCCTCAGTAAGAGAGAGTTCAAGTTATGTCATCAATAAAGATGTAGCAGTTACAGATCCTGAAAGAACCCCGTTGTCCATGCGGTCTTTACGCCACAAATCGCCCCCCAACAGGGACATGAAAACGAACAGGGACAAGAAGAAAACAAACAGGGACATGAAGAACAGGAACAGGGACAGGCTAACAGCACAGGGACAAAAACAAAAAAGGAATGAATAGGGACAGGCAAACCGAACAGGGACAAAAACAGAAAAGGAATGAATAGGTACAGGCTAACAGAACAGGAACGAACAAAAAGAGGGTATGGGAGGGTCACGCTGGCTTACGCAGGACCCCCAAACAAGGACTCCAGGAGTTGGAGGGGCAGCCAGAGCCCCCCGGCTGGGCAGCACTCAGTGCCTGCCTCTCCTAGGGATGGGGTTACAAAGTTTGTTAAAGATGGAATTAGTATGCCTGGCAGTTTTTCTCTGTATTTTAATTTGTGTTAATAGTGCTTTCTTAATTTGTGTTACTCTTGCTTTCTTAATTTCTGTTAATCGCGCCTTCTTAAATTGTGTTAAACCTGCTTTCTTAATTTGTGTTAATCGAGCTCTTTTATGTTAATAAAGAAGGAGGAGATGTGGGAGCGTGACCATGGGGGTCGACAAGCCCCATGGTTGGTGATCACATCCGACTCTTAAAGACGAGACCATGAGGAAAGTAAAGCCTTGAGAGGGAACAAAGAAGGGTGATTCAGGAGACACCTTAAGCAGGGACATGAAGAGCAGGAACAGGGATAGTCTAACAGAACAGGGACAAAAACAAAAAAGGAATGAATAGGGACAGGAAAACGAAACAGGGACAAAAACAGAAAAGGAATGATCAGGTACAGGCTAACAGAACAGGGATGACCAAAAAGAGCATATGGGAGGGTCACGATGGTTTACGCAGGACCCACAAACAAGGACTCCAGGAGGTTGAGGGGTAGCCAGAGCCCCCCTGCTGGGCAGCACTCAGTGCCTGCCACTCCCAGGGATGGGGTTGCAAAGTTTGTTGAAGATAGACTTAGTATGCCTGGCAGTTTTTCTCTGTGTTTTAGTTTGTGCTGATCCTGCCTTCTTAATTTGTGTTAATCGCGCTTTCTTAAGTTAATAAAGAAGGGGAAGATGTGGGAGTGTGGCCATGGGGGTCGACAAGCCCCATGGTTGGTGATCACATCCGACTCTTACAGATGAGTCCATCAGGAAAGTAAAGCCTTGAGAGGGAACAAAGAAGGGTGATACAGGAGACACCTTAACCAGGGACATGAAGAACAGGAACAGGGATAGTCTAACAGAACAGGGACAAAAACAAAAAAGGAATGAATAGGGACAGGCTATCAGAACAGGGACAAACAAAAAACAGCGTATGGGAGGGTCCCATGGTTGGTGATCACATCCGACTCTTAAAGATGAGGCCATCAGGAAAGTAAAGAGTTGAGAGGGAACAAAGAAGGGTGATTCAGGAGACACCTTAAGCAGGGACATGAAGAACAGGAACAGGGGCAGGCTAACAGAGCAGGAGGAAACAAAAAACAGCATATGGGAGGGTCCCACTGGCATATGCTGGACCCACAAACAAGGACTCCAGGAGTTGGAGGGGCAGCCAGAGCCCCCCGGCTGGGCAGCACTCAGTGCCTGCCTCTCCCAGGGATGGGGTTACAAAGTTTGTTAAAGATGGAATTTGTATGCCTGGCCGTTTTTCTCTGTATTTTAGTTTGTGTTAATAGTGCTTTCTTAATTAGTGTTACTCTTGCTTTCTTAATTTCTGTTAATCGCGCCTTCTTAATTTGTGTTAAACCTGCTTTCTTAATTTGTGTTAATCGAGCTCTTTTATGTTAATAAAGAAGGGGGAGTTGTGGGAGCATGGCCATGGGGGTCGACAAGTCCCATGGTTGGTGATAACAACCCACTCTTAAAGATGAGGCCATCAGGAAAGTAAAGAGTTGAGAGGGAACAAAGAAGGGTGATTCAGGAGACACCTTAAACAGGGACATGAAGAACAGGAACAGGGACAGGCTAACAGAGCAGGGAGAAACAAAAAACAGCATATGGGAGGGTCCCACTGGCATATGCTTGACCCACAAACAAGGACTCCAGGAGTTGGAGGGGCAGCCAGAGCCCCCCGGCTGGGCAGCACTCAGTGCCTGCCTCTCCCACGGCTGGTTTTACAAAGGTTGTTAAAGATAGACTTACTATGCCTGGCAGTTTTTCTCTGTGTTTTAGTTTGTGTTGATCCTGCCTTCTTAATTTGTGTTAATCGCGCTTTCTTATTTTAATAAAGAAGGGGAAGATGTGGGAGTGTGGCCATGGGGGTTGACAAGCCCCATGGTTGGTGATCACATCCCACTATTAAAGTAGAGACCATCAGGAAAGTAAAGCCTTGAGAGGGAACAAAGAAGGGTGATTCAGGAGACACCTTAAGCAGGGACATGAAGAACAGGAACAGGGACAGGCTAACAGAACAGGGACAAAACGAAAAAGGAATTAATAGGGACATGCTATCAGAACAGCGACAAACAAAAAACAGCGTATGGGAGGGTCTCGCTGGCATAGGCAGGACCCACAAACAAGGACTCCAGGAGTTGGAGGGGCAGCCAGAGCCCCCCGGCTGGGCAGCACTCAGTGCCTGCCTCGCCCAGGGATGGTTTTACAAAGATTGTTAAAGATAGACTTAGTATGCCTGGCAGTTTTTCTCTGTGTTTTAGTTTGTGTTGATCCTGCCTTCTTAATTTGTGTTAATCGCGCTTTCTTATGTTAATAAAGAAGGGGAAGATGTGGGAGTGTGGCCATGGGGGTCGACAAGCCCCATGGTTGGTAATAACATCCGACTCTTAAGGATGAGACCATCAGGAATTTAAAGAGTTGAGAGGGAACAAAGAAGGGTGATTCAGGTGACACCTTGTTGTCTGGGGTGGCTTGTTCTACAGCCATTAAAGCATGGAAGTTGCTGGGTGTTTGCTGTTGCCGGGCAAAGTTGTTGACCAATGACTAGTTAGTGGAAAGGTACTGCTGTGAGGCGGAAATTATAGGAAGGGAGCCTTTCCTGAATCAGGGATAGAATGAAGTTGTGCCCTCACTCTGAGAGATGAAGTTATGCCCTCAGTAAGAGAGAGTTCAAGTTATGTCATCAATAAAGATGTAGCAGTTACAGATCCTGAAAGAACCCCGTTGTCCATGCGGTCTTTACGCCACAAATCGCCCCCCAACAGGGACATGAAAACGAACAGGGACAAGAAGAAAACAAACAGGGACATGAAGAACAGGAACAGGGACAGGCTAACAGCACAGGGACAAAAACAAAAAAGGAATGAATAGGGACAGGCAAACCGAACAGGGACAAAAACAGAAAAGGAATGAATAGGTACAGGCTAACAGAACAGGAACGAACAAAAAGAGGGTATGGGAGGGTCACGCTGGCTTACGCAGGACCCCCAAACAAGGACTCCAGGAGTTGGAGGGGCAGCCAGAGCCCCCCGGCTGGGCAGCACTCAGTGCCTGCCTCTCCCAGGGATGGGGTTACAAAGTTTGTAAAAGATGGAATTAGTATGCCTGGCAGTTTTTCTCTGTATTTTAATTTGTGTTAATAGTGCTTTCTTAATTTGTGTTACTCTTGCTTTCTTAATTTCTGTTAATCGCGCCTTCTTAAATTGTGTTAAACCTGCTTTCTTAATTTGTGTTAATCGAGCTCTTTTATGTTAATAAAGAAGGAGGAGATGTGGGAGCGTGACCATGGGGGTCGACAAGCCCCATGGTTGGTGATCACATCCGACTCTTAAAGACGAGACCATGAGGAAAGTAAAGCCTTGAGAGGGAACAAAGAAGGGTGATTCAGGAGACACCTTAAGCAGGGACATGAAGAGCAGGAACAGGGATAGTCTAACAGAACAGGGACAAAAACAAAAAAGGAATGAATAGGGACAGGAAAACGAAACAGGGACAAAAACAGAAAAGGAATGATCAGGTACAGGCTAACAGAACAGGGATGACCAAAAAGAGCATATGGGAGGGTCACGATGGTTTACGCAGGACCCACAAACAAGGACTCCAGGAGGTTGAGGGGTAGCCAGAGCCCCCCTGCTGGGCAGCACTCAGTGCCTGCCACTCCCAGGGATGGGGTTGCAAAGTTTGTTGAAGATAGACTTAGTATGCCTGGCAGTTTTTCTCTGTGTTTTAGTTTGTGCTGATCCTGCCTTCTTAATTTGTGTTAATCGCGCTTTCTTAAGTTAATAAAGAAGGGGAAGATGTGGGAGTGTGGCCATGGGGGTCGACAAGCCCCATGGTTGGTGATCACATCCGACTCTTACAGATGAGTCCATCAGGAAAGTAAAGCCTTGAGAGGGAACAAAGAAGGGTGATTCAGGAGACACCTTAACCAGGGACATGAAGAACAGGAACAGGGATAGTCTAACAGAACAGGGACAAAAACAAAAAAGGAATGAATAGGGACAGGCTATCAGAACAGGGACAAACAAAAAACAGCGTATGGGAGGGTCCCATGGTTGGTGATCACATCCGACTCTTAAAGATGAGGCCATCAGGAAAGTAAAGAGTTGAGAGGGAACAAAGAAGGGTGATTCAGGAGACACCTTAAGCAGGGACATGAAGAACAGGAACAGGGGCAGGCTAACAGAGCAGGAGGAAACAAAAAACAGCATATGGGAGGGTCCCACTGGCATATGCTGGACCCACAAACAAGGACTCCAGGAGTTGGAGGGGCAGCCAGAGCCCCCCGGCTGGGCAGCACTCAGTGCCTGCCTCTCCCAGGGATGGGGTTACAAAGTTTGTTAAAGATGGAATTAGTATGCCTGGCAGTTTTTCTCTGTGTTTTAATTTGTGTTAATAGTGGTTTCTTAATTTGTGTTTCTCTTGCTTTCTTAATTTCTGTTAATCGCGCCTTCTTAATTTGTGTTAAACCTGCTTTCTTAATTTGTGTTAATCGAGCTCTTTTATGTTAATAAAGAAGGGGGAGATGTGGGAGCGTGGCCATGGGGGTCGACAAGTCCCATGGTTGGTGATAACATCGGACTCTTAAAGTAGAGACCATCAGGAAACTAAAGAGTTGAGAGGGAACAAAGAAGGGTGATTCAGGAGACACCTTAAACAGGGACATGAAGAACAGGAACAGGGACAGGCTAACAGAGCAGGGAGAAACAAAAAACAGCATATGGGAGGGTCCCACTGGCGTATGCTGGACCCACAATCAAGGACTCCAGGAGTTGGAGGGGCAGCCAGAGCCCCCCGGCTGGGCAGCACTCAGTTCCTGCCTCTCCCAGGGACGGTTTTACAAAGATTGTTAAAGATAGACTTAGTATGCCTGGCAGTTTTTCTCTGTGTTTTAGTTTGTGTTGATCCTGCCTACTTAATTTGTGTTAATCGCGCTTTCTTATGTTAATAAAGAAGGGGGAGATGTGGGAGTGTGGCCATGGGGGTCGACAAGTCCCATGGTTGGTGATAACATCGGACTCTTAAAGATGAGGCCATCAGGAAAGTAAAGAGTTGAGAGGGAACAAAGAAGGGTGATTCAGGAGACACCTTAACCAGGGACATGAAGAACAGGAACAGGGACAGGCTAACAGAACAGGGACGAAAACAAAAAAAGGAATGAATAGGGACAGGCTATCAGAACAGGGACAAACAAAAAACAGCGTATGGGAGGGTCTCGCTGGCATAGGCAGGACCCACAAACAAGGACTCCAGGAGTTGGAGGGGCAGTGAGAGCCCCCCGGCTGGGCAGCACTCAGTGCCTGCCTCTCCCACGGCTGGTTTTACAAAGGTTGTTAAACATAGACTTAGTATGCCTGGCAGTTTTTCTCTGTGTTTTAGTTTGTGTTGGTCCTGCCTTCTTAATTTGTGTTAATCGCGCTTTCTTAAGTTAATAAAGAAGGGGAAGATGTGGGAGTGTGGCCATGGGGGTCGACAAGCCCCATGGTTGGTAATAATATCCGACTCTTAAGGATGAGACCATCAGGAATTTAAAGAGTTGAGAGGGAACAAAGAAGGGTGATTCAGGTGACACCTTCTTGTCTGGGGTGGCTTGTTCTCCAGCCATTAAAGCATGGAAGTTGCTGGGGGTATGCTGTTGCCGGGCAAAGTTATTGACCAATGACTAGTTAGTGGAAAGGTACTGCTGTGAGGCGGAAATTATAGGAAGGGAGCCTTTCCTGAATCAGGGATAGAATGAAGTTGTGCCCTCACTCTGAGAGATGAAGTTATGCCCTCAGTAAGAGAGAGTTCAAGTTATGTCATCAATAAAGAGGTAGCAGTTACAGATCCTGAAAGAACCCCGTTGTCCGTGCGGTCTTTACGCCACAAATCGCCCCCCAACAGGGACATGAAAACGAACAGGGACAAGAAGAAAACAAACAGGGACATGAAGAACAGGAACAGGGACAGGCTAACAGCACAGGGACAAAAACAAAAAAGGAATGAATAGGGACAGGCAAACGGAACAGGGACAAAAACAGAAAAGGTATGAATAGGTACAGGCTAACAGAACAGGGACGAACAAAAAGAGCTTATGGGAGGGTCACGCTGGCTTACGCAGGACCCACAAACAAGGACTCCAGGAGGTGGAGGGGCAGCCAGAGCCCCCCGGCTGGGCAGCACTCAGTGCCTGCCTCTCCCACGGCTGGTTTTACAAAGATTGTTAAAGATAGACTTAGTATGCCTGGTAGTTTTTCTCTGTGTTTTAGTTTGTGCTGATCCTGCCTTCTTAATTTGTGTTAATCGCGCTTTCTTAAGTTAATAAAGAAGGGGAAGATGTGGGAGTGTGGCCATGGGGGTCGACAAGCCCCATGGTTGGTGATCACATCCGACTCTTAAGGATGAGACCATCAGGAAAGTAAAGCCCTGAGAGGGAACAAAGGGTGATTCAGGAGACACCTTAAGCAGGGACATGAAGAACAGGAACAGGGACAGGCTAACAGAACAGGGACAAACAAAAAAAAATTGTATGGGATGGTCCCGCTAGCATATGCAGGACCCACAGACAAGGACTCCAGGAGTTGGAGGGGCAGCCAGAGCCCCCCGGCTGGGCAGCACTCAGTGCCTGCCTCTCCCAGGGATGGGGTTACAAAGTTTGTTAAAGATGGAATTAGTATGCCTGGCAGTTTTTCTCTGTATTTTAGTTTGTGATAATAGTGCTTTCTTAATTTGTGTTACTCTTGCTTTCTTAATTTCTGTTAATCGCGTCTTCTTAATTTGTGTTGATCCTGCCTTCTTAATTTGTGTTAATCGCGCTTTCTTATGTTAATAAAGAAGGGGAAGATGTGGGAGTGTGGCCATGGGGGTCGACAAGC
Source organism: Anser anser (assembly GCF_964211835.1). NCBI lineage: Eukaryota > Metazoa > Chordata > Aves > Anseriformes > Anatidae > Anser > Anser anser. The sequence goes on along the minus strand of NC_139731.1, from coordinate 5,124,466 downwards.
CCCATGGTTGGTGATCACATCCGACTATTAAAGTAGAGACCATCAGGAATGTAAACCCTTGAGAGGGAACAAAGAAGGGTGATTCAGGAGACACCTTAAACAGGGACATGAAGGACAGGAACAGGGATAGTCTAACAGAACAGGGACAAAAACAAAAAAGGAATGAATAGGGACATGCTATCAGAACAGGGACAAACAAAAAACAGCGTATGGGAGGGTCTCGCTGGCATAGGCCGGACCCCCAAACAAGGACTCCAGGAGTTGGAGGGGCAGCCAGAGCCCCCCGGCTGGGCAGCACTCAGTGCCTGCCTCTCCCAGGGATGGGGTTACAAAGTTTGTAAAAGATGGAATTAGTATGCCTGGCAGTTTTTCTCTGTGTTTTATTTTGTGTTAATAGTGCTTTCTTAATTTGTGTTACTCTTGCTTTCTTAATTTCTGTTAATCGCGCCTTCTTAATTTGTGTTAAACCTGCTTTCTTAATTTGTGTTAATCGAGCTCTTTTATGTTAATAAAGAAGGGGGAGATGTGGGAGCGTGGCCATGGGGGTCGAGAAGCCCCATGGTTGGTGATAACATCCGACTATTAAAGATGAGGCCATCAGGAAAGTAAAGAGTTGAGAGGGAACAAAGAAGGGTGATTCAGGAGACACCTTAAACAGGGACATGAAGAACAGGAACAGGGATAGTCTAACAGAACAGGGACGAAAACAAAAAAGGAATGAATAGGGACAGGAAAACGGAACAGGGACAAACAAAAAACAGCAAATTGGAAGGGTCTCGCTGGCATAGGCAGGACCCACAAACAAGGACTCCAGGAGTTGGAGGGTCAGCCAGAGCCCCCCGGCTGGGCAGCACTCAGTGCCTGCCTCTCCCACGGCTGGTTTTACAAAGATTGTTAAAGATAGACTTAGTATGCCTGGCAGTTTTTATCTGTGTTTTAGTTTGCGCTGATCCTGCCTTCTTAATTTGTGTTAATCGCGCTTTCTTAAGTTAATAAAGAAGGGGGAGATGTGGGAGTGTGGCCATGGGGGTCGACAGGCCCCATGGTTGGTAATAACATCCGACTCTTAAGGATGAGACCATCAGGAATTTAAAGAGTTGAGAGGGAACAAAGAAGGGTGATTCAGGTGACACCTTGTTGTCTGGGGTGGCTTGTTCTCCAGCCATTAAAGCATGGAAGTTGCTGGGTGTTTGCTGTTTCCGGGCAAAGTTGTTGACCAATGACTAGTTAGTGGAAAGGTACTGCTGTGAGGCGGAAATTATAGGAAGGGAGCCTTTCCTGAATAAGGGATAGAATGAAGTTGTGCCCTCACTCTGAGAGACGAAGTTATGCCTTCAGTAAGAGAGAGTTCAAGTTATGCTATCAATAAAGAGGTAGCAGTTACAGATCCTGAAAGAACCCCGTTGTCCGTGCGGTCTTTACGCCATAAATCGCCCCCCAACAGGGACATGAAAACGAACAGGGACGAGAAGAAAACAAACAGGGGAATGAAGAACAGGAACAGGGACAGGCTAACAGAACAGGGACGAAAACAAAAAAGGAATGAATAGGGACAGGCAAACGGAACAGGGACGAACAAAAAGAGCTTATGGGAGGGTCAGGGTGGCTTACGCAGGACCCACAAACAAGGACTCCAGGAGGTGGAGGGGCAGCCAGAGCCCCCCAGCTGGGCAGCACTCAGTGCCTGCCACTCCCAGGGATGGGGTTGCAAAGTTTGTTAAAGATGGAATTAGTATGCCTGGCAGTTTTTCTCTGTGTTTTAGTTTGTGTTGATCCTGCCTTCTTAATTTGTGTTAATTGCGCTTTCTTATGTTAATAAAGAAGGGGGAGATGTGGGAGTGTGGCCATGGGGGTCGACAAGTCCCATGGTTGGTGATAACATCCGACTATTAAAGTAGAGACCATCAGGAAAGTAAAGCCTTGAGAGGGAACAAAGAAGAGTGATTCATGAGACACCTTAAACAGGGACATGAAGAACAGGAACAGGGGCAGGCTAACAGAGCAGGAGGAAACAAAAAACAGCATATGGGAGGGTCCCACTGGCATATGCTGGACCCACAATCAAGGACTCCAGGAGTTGGAGGGGCAGCCAGAGCCCCCCGGCTGGGCAGCACTCAGTGCCTGCCTCTCCCAGGGAGTGGTTTACGAAGATTGTTATAGATAGACTTAGTATGCCTGCCAGTTTTTCTCTGTGTTTTAGTTTGTGTTGATCCTGCCTTCTTAATTTGTGTTAATTGCGCTTTCTTATGTTAATAAAGAAGGGGAAGATGTGGGAGTGTGGCCATGGGGGTCGACAAGCCCCATGGTTGGTGATAACATCTGACTATTAAAGTAGAGACCATCAGGAATGTAAACCCTTGAGAGGGAACAAAGAAGGGTGATTCAGGAGACACCTTAAACAGGGACATGAAGGACAGGAACAGGGATAGTCTAACAGAACAGGGACGAAAACAAAAAAGGAATGAATAGGGACAGGAAAACAGAACAGGGACAAACAAAAAACAGCATATGGGAGGGTCTCGCTGGCATAGGCAGGACCCACAAACAAGGACTCCAGGAGTTGGAGGGTCAGCCAGAGCCCCCCGGCTGGGCAGCACTCAGTGCCTGCCTCTCCCACGGCTGGTTTTACAAAGATTGTTAAAGATAGACTTAGTATGCCTGGTAGTTTTTCTCTGTGTTTTAGTTTGTGCTGATCCTGCCTTCTGAATTTGTGTTAATCGCGCTTTCTTAAGTTAATAAAGAAGGGGAAGATGTGGGAGTGTGGCCATGGGGGTCGACAAGCCCCATGGTTGGTGATCACATCCGACTCTTAAGGATGAGACCATCAGGAAAGTAAAGCCCTGAGAGGGAACAAAGGGTGATTCAGGAGACACCTTAAGCAGGGACATGAAGAACAGGAACAGGGACAGGCTAACAGAACAGGGACAAACAAAAAAAAATTGTATGGGATGGTCCCGCTAGCATATGCAGGACCCACAGACAAGGACTCCAGGAGTTGGAGGGGCAGCCAGAGCCCCCCGGCTGGGCAGCACTCAGTGCCTGCCTCTCCCAGGGATGGGGTTACAAAGTTTGTTAAAGATGGAATTAGTATGCCTGGCAGTTTTTCTCTGTATTTTAGTTTGTGTTAATAGTGCTTTCTTAATTTGTGTTACTCTTGCTTTCTTAATTTCTGTTAATCGCGTCTTCTTAATTTGTGTTGATCCTGCCTTCTTAATTTGTGTTAATCGCGCTTTCTTATGTTAATAAAGAAGGGGAAGATGTGGGAGTGTGGCCATGGGGGTCGACAAGCCCCATGGTTGGTGATCACATCCGACTCTTAAGGATGAGGCCATCAGGAATGTAAACCCTTGAGAGGGAACAAAGAAGGGTGATTCAGGAGACACCTTAAACAGGGACATGAAGGACAGGAACAGGGATAGTCTAACAGAACAGGGACAAAAACAAAAAAGGAATGAATAGGGACATGCTATCAGAACAGGGACAAACAAAAAACAGCGTATGGGAGGGTCTCGCTGGCATAGGCCGGACCCCCAAACAAGGACTCCAGGAGTTGGAGGGGCAGCCAGAGCCCCCCGGCTGGGCAGCACTCAGTGCCTGCCTCTCCCAGGGATGGGGTTACAAAGTTTGTAAAAGATGGAATTAGTATGCCTGGCAGTTTTTCTCTGTGTTTTATTTTGTGTTAATAGTGCTTTCTTAATTTGTGTTACTCTTGCTTTCTTAATTTCTGTTAATCGCGCCTTCTTAATTTGTGTTAAACCTGCTTTCTTAATTTGTGTTAATCGACCTCTTTTATGTTAATAAAGAAGGGGGAGATGTGGGAGTGTGGCCATGGGGGTCGACAAGTCCCATGGTTGGTGATAACATGCGACTCTTAAAGATGAGGCCATCAGGAAAGTAAAGAGTTGAGAGGGAACAAAGAAGGGTGATTCAGGAGACACCTTAAACAGGGACATGAAGAACAGGAACAGGGATAGTCTAACAGAACAGGGACGAAAACAAAAAAGGAATGAATAGGGACAGGAAAACGGAACAGGGACAAACAAAAAACAGCATATGGGAGGGTCTTGCTGGCATAGGCAGGACCCACAAACAAGGACTCCAGGAGTTGGAGGGTCAGCCAGAGCCCCCCGGCTGGGCAGCACTCAGTGCCTGCCTCTCCCACGGCTGGTTTTACAAAGATTGTTAAAGATAGACTTAGTATGCCTGGCAGTTTTTATCTGTGTTTTAGTTTGCGCTGATCCTGCCTTCTTAATTTGTGTTAATCGCGCTTTCTTAAGTTAATAAAGAAGGGGGAGATGTGGGAGTGTGGCCATGGGGGTCGACAAGCCCCATGGTTGGTAATAACATCCGACTCTTAAGGATGAGACCATCAGGAATTTAAAGAGTTGAGAGGGAACAAAGAAGGGTGATTCAGGTGACACCTTGTTGTCTGGGGTGGCTTGTTCTCCAGCCATTAAAGCATGGAAGTTGCTGGCTGTTTGCTGTTTCCGGGCAAAGTTGTTGACCAATGACTAGTTAGTGGAAAGGTACTGCTGTGAGGCGGAAATTATAGGAAGGGAGCCTTTCCTGAATAAGGGATAGAATGAAGTTGTGCCCTCACTCTGAGAGACGAAGTTATGCCTTCAGTAAGAGAGAGTTCAAGTTATGCTATCAATAAAGAGGTAGCAGTTACAGATCCTGAAAGAACCCCGTTGTCCGTGCGGTCTTTACGCCATAAATCGCCCCCCAACAGGGACATGAAAACGAACAGGGACGAGAAGAAAACAAAGAGGGGAATGAAGAACAGGAACAGGGACAGGCTAACAGAACAGGGACAAAAACAAAAAAGGAATGAATAGGGACAGGCAAACGGAACAGGGACGAACAAAAAGAGCTTATGGGAGGGTCAGGCTGGCTTACGCAGGACCCACAAACAAGGACTCCAGGAGGTGGAGGGGCAGCCAGAGCCCCCCAGCTGGGCAGCACTCAGTGCCTGCCACTCCCAGGGATGGGGTTGCAAAGTTTGTTAAAGATGGAATTAGTATGCCTGGCAGTTTTTCTCTGTGTTTTAGTTTGTGTTGATCCTGCCTTCTTAATTTGTGTTAATTGCGCTTTCTTATGTTAATAAAGAAGGGGGAGATGTGGGAGTGTGGCCATGGGGGTCGACAAGTCCCATGGTTGGTGATAACATCCGACTATTAAAGTAGAGACCATCAGGAAAGTAAAGCCTTGAGAGGGAACAAAGAAGAGTGATTCATGAGACACCTTAAACAGGGACATGAAGAACAGGAACAGGGGCAGGCTAACAGAGCAGGAGGAAACAAAAAACAGCATATGGGAGGGTCCCACTGGCATATGCTGGACCCACAATCAAGGACTCCAGGAGTTGGAGGGGCAGCCAGAGCCCCCCGGCTGGGCAGCACTCAGTGCCTGCCTCTCCCAGGGAGTGTTTTACGAAGATTGTTAAAGATAGACTTAGTATGCCTGCCAGTTTTTCTCTGTGTTTTGGTTTGTGTTGATCCTGCCTTCTTAATTTGTGTTAATCGCGCTTTCTTATGTTAATAAAGAAGGGGAAGATGTGGGAGTGTGGCCATGGGGGTCGACAAGCCCCATGGTTGGTGATAACATCTGACTATTAAAGTAGAGACCATCAGGAATGTAAACCCTTGAGAGGGAACAAAGAAGGGTGATTCAGGAGACACCTTAAACAGGGACATGAAGGACAGGAACAGGGATAGTCTAACAGAACAGGGACGAAAACAAAAAAGGAATGAATAGGGACAGGAAAACGGAACAGGGACAAACAAAAAACAGCATATGGGAGGGTCTCGCTGGCATAGGCAGGACCCACAAACAAGGACTCCAGGAGTTGGAGGGTCAGCCAGAGCCCCCCGGCTGGGCAGCACTCAGTGCCTGCCTCTCCCACGGCTGGTTTTACAAAGATTGTTAAAGATAGACTTAGTATGCCTGGTAGTTTTTCTCTGTGTTTTAGTTTGTGCTGATCCTGCCTTCTTAATTTGTGTTAATCGCGCTTTCTTAAGTTAATAAAGAAGGGGAAGATGTGGGAGTGTGGCCATGGGGGTCGACAAGCCCCATGGTTGGTGATCACATCCGACTCTTAAGGATGAGACCATCAGGAAAGTAAAGCCCTGAGAGGGAACAAAGGGTGATTCAGGAGACACCTTAAGCAGGGACATGAAGAACAGGAACAGGGACAGGCTAACAGAACAGGGACAAACAAAAAAAAATTGTATGGGATGGTCCCGCTAGCATATGCAGGACCCACAGACAAGGACTCCAGGAGTTGGAGGGGCAGCCAGAGCCCCCCGGCTGGGCAGCACTCAGTGCCTGCCTCTCCCAGGGATGGGGTTACAAAGTTTGTTAAAGATGGAATTAGTATGCCTGGCAGTTTTTCTCTGTATTTTAATTTGTGTTAATAGTGCTTTCTTAATTTGTGTTTCTCTTGCTTTCTTAATTTCTGTTAATCGCGCCTTCTTAATTTGTGTTAAACCTGCTTTCTTAATTTGTGTTAATCGAGCTCTTTTATGTTAATAAAGAAGGGGGAGATGTGGGAGCGTGGCCATGGGGGTCGACAAGTCCCATGGTTGGTGATCACATCCGACTATTAAAGTATAGACCATCAGGAAAGTAAAGCCTTGAGAGGGAACAAAGAAGGGTGATTCAGGAGACACCTTAAACAGGGACATGAAGAACAGGAACAGGGACAGGCTAACAGAGCAGGGAGAAACAAAAAAGAGCATATGGGAGGGTCCCACTGGCATAGGCAGGACCCACAAACAAGGACTCCAGGAGTTGGAGGGTCAGCCAGAGCCCCCCGGCTGGGCAGCACTCAGTGCCTGCCTCTCCCAGGGATGGTTTTACAAAGATTGTTAAAGATAGACTTAGTATGCCTGGCAGTTTTTATCTGTGTTTTAGTTTGTGCTGATCCTGCCTTCTTAATTTGTGTTAATCGCGCTTTCTTAAGTTAATAAAGAAGGGGAAGATGTGGGAGTGTGGCCATGGGGGTCGACAGGCCCCATGGTTGGTAATAACATCCAACTCTTAAGGATGAGACCATGAGGAATTTAAAGAGTTGAGAGGGAACAAAGAAGGGTGATTCAGGTGACACCTTGTTGTCTGGGGTGTCTTGTTCTACAGCCATTAAAGCATGGAAGTTGCTGGGTGTTTGCTGTTGCCGGGCAAAGTTGTTGACCAATGACTAGTTAGTGGAAAGGTACTGCTGTGAGGCGGAAATTATAGGAAGGGAGCCTTTCCTGAATCAGGGATAGAATGAAGTTGTGCCCTCACTCTGAGAGATGAAGTTATGCCCTCAGTAAGAGAGAGTTCAAGTTATGTCATCAATAAAGATGTAGCAGTTACAGATCCTGAAAGAACCCCGTTGTCCATGCGGTCTTTACGCCACAAATCGCCCCCCAACAGGGACATGAAAACAAACAGGGACAAGAAGAAAACAAACAGGGACATGAAGAACAGGAACAGGGACAGGCTAACAGCACAGGGACAAAAACAAAAAAGGAATGAATAGGGACAGGCAAACCGAACAGGGACAAAAACAGAAAAGGAATGAATAGGTACAGGCTAACAGAACAGGAACGAACAAAAAGAGGGTATGGGAGGGTCACGCTGGCTTACGCAGGACCCCCAAACAAGGACTCCAGGAGTTGGAGGGGCAGCCAGAGCCCCCCGGCTGGGCAGCACTCAGTGCCTGCCTCTCCTAGGGATGGGGTTACAAAGTTTGTTAAAGATGGAATTAGTATGCCTGGCAGTTTTTCTCTGTATTTTAATTTGTGTTAATAGTGCTTTCTTAATTTGTGTTACTCTTGCTTTCTTAATTTCTGTTAATCGCGCCTTCTTAAATTGTGTTAAACCTGCTTTCTTAATTTGTGTTAATCGAGCTCTTTTATGTTAATAAAGAAGGAGGAGATGTGGGAGCGTGACCATGGGGGTCGACAAGCCCCATGGTTGGTGATCACATCCGACTCTTAAAGACGAGACCATGAGGAAAGTAAAGCCTTGAGAGGGAACAAAGAAGGGTGATTCAGGAGACACCTTAAGCAGGGACATGAAGAGCAGGAACAGGGATAGTCTAACAGAACAGGGACAAAAACAAAAAAGGAATGAATATGGACATGCTATCAGAACAGGGACAAACAAAAAACAGCGTATGGGAGGGTCTCGCTGGCATAGGCCGGACCCCCAAACAAGGACTCCAGGAGTTGGAGGGGCAGCCAGAGCCCCCCGGCTGGGCAGCACTCAGTGCCTGCCTCTCCCAGGGATGGGGTTACAAAGTTTGTAAAAGATGGAATTAGTATGCCTGGCAGTTTTTCTCTGTGTTTTATTTTGTGTTAATAGTGCTTTCTTAATTTGTGTTACTCTTGCTTTCTTAATTTCTGTTAATCGCGCCTTCTTAATTTGTGTTAAACCTGCTTTCTTAATTTGTGTTAATCGACCTCTTTTATGTTAATAAAGAAGGGGGAGATGTGGGAGTGTGGCCATGGGGGTCGACAAGTCCCATGGTTGGTGATAACATGCGACTCTTAAAGATGAGGCCATCAGGAAAGTAAAGAGTTGAGAGGGAACAAAGAAGGGTGATTCAGGAGACACCTTAAACAGGGACATGAAGAACAGGAACAGGGATAGTCTAACAGAACAGGGACGAAAACAAAAAAGGAATGAATAGGGACAGGAAAACGGAACAGGGACAAACAAAAAACAGCATATGGGAGGGTCTTGCTGGCATAGGCAGGACCCACAAACAAGGACTCCAGGAGTTGGAGGGTCAGCCAGAGCCCCCCGGCTGGGCAGCACTCAGTGCCTGCCTCTCCCACGGCTGGTTTTACAAAGATTGTTAAAGATAGACTTAGTATGCCTGGCAGTTTTTATCTGTGTTTTAGTTTGCGCTGATCCTGCCTTCTTAATTTGTGTTAATCGCGCTTTCTTAAGTTAATAAAGAAGGGGGAGATGTGGGAGTGTGGCCATGGGGGTCGACAAGCCCCATGGTTGGTAATAACATCCGACTCTTAAGGATGAGACCATCAGGAATTTAAAGAGTTGAGAGGGAACAAAGAAGGGTGATTCAGGTGACACCTTGTTGTCTGGGGTGGCTTGTTCTCCAGCCATTAAAGCATGGAAGTTGCTGGCTGTTTGCTGTTTCCGGGCAAAGTTGTTGACCAATGACTAGTTAGTGGAAAGGTACTGCTGTGAGGCGGAAATTATAGGAAGGGAGCCTTTCCTGAATCAGGGATAGAATGAAGTTGTGCCCTCACTCTGAGAGACGAAGTTATGCCTTCAGTAAGAGAGAGTTCAAGTTATGCTATCAATAAAGAGGTAGCAGTTACAGATCCTGAAAGAACCCCGTTGTCCGTGCGGTCTTTACGCCATAAATCGCCCCCCAACAGGGACATGAAAACGAACAGGGACGAGAAGAAAACAAACAGGGGAATGAAGAACAGGAACAGGGACAGGCTAACAGAACAGGGACAAAAACAAAAAAGGAATGAATAGGGACAGGCAAACGGAACAGGGACGAACAAAAAGAGCTTATGGGAGGGTCAGGCTGGCTTACGCAGGACCCACAAACAAGGACTCCAGGAGGTGGAGGGGCAGCCAGAGCCCCCCAGCTGGGCAGCACTCAGTGCCTGCCACTCCCAGGGATGGGGTTGCAAAGTTTGTTAAAGATGGAATTAGTATGCCTGGCAGTTTTTCTCTGTGTTTTAGTTTGTGTTGATCCTGCCTTCTTAATTTGTGTTAATTGCGCTTTCTTATGTTAATAAAGAAGGGGGAGATGTGGGAGTGTGGCCATGGGGGTCGACAAGTCCCATGGTTGGTGATAACATCCGACTATTAAAGTAGAGACCATCAGGAAAGTAAAGCCTTGAGAGGGAACAAAGAAGAGTGATTCATGAGACACCTTAAACAGGGACATGAAGAACAGGAACAGGGGCAGGCTAACAGAGCAGGAGGAAACAAAAAACAGCATATGGGAGGGTCCCACTGGCATATGCTGGACCCACAATCAAGGACTCCAGGAGGTGGAGGGGCAGCCAGAGCCCCCCGGCTGGGCAGCACTCAGTGCCTGCCTCTCCCAGGGAGTGTTTTACGAAGATTGTTAAAGATAGACTTAGTATGCCTGCCAGTTTTTCTCTGTGTTTTGGTTTGTGTTGATCCTGCCTTCTTAATTTGTGTTAATCGCGCTTTCTTATGTTAATAAAGAAGGGGAAGATGTGGGAGTGTGGCCATGGGGGTCGACAAGCCCCATGGTTGGTGATAACATCTGACTATTAAAGTAGAGACCATCAGGAATGTAAACCCTTGAGAGGGAACAAAGAAGGGTGATTCAGGAGACACCTTAAACAGGGACATGAAGGACAGGAACAGGGATAGTCTAACAGAACAGGGACGAAAACAAAAAAGGAATGAATAGGGACAGGAAAACGGAACAGGGACAAACAAAAAACAGCATATGGGAGGGTCTCGCTGGCATAGGCAGGACCCACAAACAAGGACTCCAGGAGTTGGAGGGTCAGCCAGAGCCCCCCGGCTGGGCAGCACTCAGTGCCTGCCTCTCCCACGGCTGGTTTTACAAAGATTGTTAAAGATAGACTTAGTATGCCTGGTAGTTTTTCTCTGTGTTTTAGTTTGTGCTGATCCTGCCTTCTTAATTTGTGTTAATCGCGCTTTCTTAAGTTAATAAAGAAGGGGAAGATGTGGGAGTGTGGCCATGGGGGTCGACAAGCCCCATGGTTGGTGATCACATCCGACTCTTAAGGATGAGACCATCAGGAAAGTAAAGCCCTGATAGGGAACAAAGGGTGATTCAGGAGACACCTTAAGCAGGGACATGAAGAACAGGAACAGGGACAGGCTAACAGAACAGGGACAAACAAAAAAAAATTGTATGGGATGGTCCCGCTAGCATATGCAGGACCCACAGACAAGGACTCCAGGAGTTGGAGGGGCAGCCAGAGCCCCCCGGCTGGGCAGCACTCAGTGCCTGCCTCTCCCAGGGATGGGGTTACAAAGTTTGTTAAAGATGGAATTAGTATGCCTGGCAGTTTTTCTCTGTATTTTAATTTGTGTTAATAGTGCTTTCTTAATTTGTGTTTCTCTTGCTTTCTTAATTTCTGTTAATCGCGCCTTCTTAATTTGTGTTAAACCTGCTTTCTTAATTTGTGTTAATCGAGCTCTTTTATGTTAATAAAGAAGGGGGAGATGTGGGAGCGTGGCCATGGGGGTCGACAAGTCCCATGGTTGGTGATCACATCCGACTATTAAAGTATAGACCATCAGGAAAGTAAAGCCTTGAGAGGGAACAAAGAAGGGTGATTCAGGAGACACCTTAAACAGGGACATGAAGAACAGGAACAGGGACAGGCTAACAGAGCAGGGAGAAACAAAAAAGAGCATATGGGAGGGTCCCACTGGCATAGGCAGGACCCACAAACAAGGACTCCAGGAGTTGGAGGGGCAGCCAGAGCCCCCCGGCTGGGCAGCACTCAGTGCCTGCCTCTCCCAGGGATGGTTTTACAAAGATTGTTAAAGATAGACTTAGTATGCCTGGCAGTTTTTATCTGTGTTTTAGTTTGTGCTGATCCTGCCTTCTTAATTTGTGTTAATCGCGCTTTCTTAAGTTAATAAAGAAGGGGAAGATGTGGGAGTGTGGCCATGGGGGTCGACAAGTCCCATGGTATGTGATAACATCCAAATCTTAAAGATGAGGCCATCAGGAAAGTAAAGAGTTGAGAGGGAACAAAGAAAGGTGATTCAGGAGACACCTTAAACAGGGACATGAAGAACAGGAACAGGGACAGGCTAACAGAGCAGGGAGAAACAAAAAGCAGCATATGCTAGGGTCCCACTGGCATATGCTGGACCCACAAACAAGGACTCCAGGAGTTGGAGGGGCAGCCAGAGCCCCCTGGCTGGGCAGTACTCAGTGCCTGCCTCTCCCAGGGATGGTTTTACAAAGGTTGTTAAAGATAGTCTTAGTATGCCTGGCAGCTTTTCTCTGTGTTTTAGTTTGTGTTGATCCTGCCTTCTTAATTTGTGTTAATCGCGCTTTCTTATGTTAATAAAGAAGGGGGAGATGTGGGAGTGTGGCCATGGGGGTCGACAGGCCCCATGGTTGGTAATAACATCCAACTCTTAAGGATGAGACCATCAGGAATTTAAAGAGTTGAGAGGGAACAAAGAAGGGTGATTCAGGTGACACCTTGTTGTCTGGGGTGGCTTGTTCTACAGCCATTAAAGCATGGAAGTTGCTGGGTGTTTGCTGTTGCCGGGCAAAGTTGTTGACCAATGACTAGTTAGTGGAAAGGTACTGCTGTGAGGCGGAAATTATAGGAAGGGAGCCTTTCCTGAATCAGGGATAGAATGAAGTTGTGCCCTCACTCTGAGAGATGAAGTTATGCCCTCAGTAAGAGAGAGTTCAAGTTATGTCATCAATAAAGATGTAGCAGTTACAGATCCTGAAAGAACCCCGTTGTCCATGCGGTCTTTACGCCACAAATCGCCCCCCAACAGGGACATGAAAACGAACAGGGACAAGAAGAAAACAAACAGGGACATGAAGAACAGGAACAGGGACAGGCTAACAGCACAGGGACAAAAACAAAAAAGGAATGAATAGGGACAGGCAAACCGAACAGGGACAAAAACAGAAAAGGAATGAATAGGTACAGGCTAACAGAACAGGAACGAACAAAAAGAGGGTATGGGAGGGTCACGCTGGCTTACGCAGGACCCCCAAACAAGGACTCCAGTAGTTGGAGGGGCAGCCAGAGCCCCCCGGCTGGGCAGCACTCAGTGCCTGCCTCTCCTAGGGATGGGGTTACAAAGTTTGTTAAAGATGGAATTAGTATGCCTGGCAGTTTTTCTCTGTATTTTAATTTGTGTTAATAGTGCTTTCTTAATTTGTGTTACTCTTGCTTTCTTAATTTCTGTTAATCGCGCCTTCTTAAATTGTGTTAAACCTGCTTTCTTAATTTGTGTTAATCGAGCTCTTTTATGTTAATAAAGAAGGAGGAGATGTGGGAGCGTGACCATGGGGGTCGACAAGCCCCATGGTTGGTGATCACATCCGACTCTTAAAGACGAGACCATGAGGAAAGTAAAGCCTTGAGAGGGAACAAAGAAGGGTGATTCAGGAGACACCTTAAGCAGGGACATGAAGAGCAGGAACAGGGATAGTCTAACAGAACAGGGACAAAAACAAAAAAGGAATGAATAGGGACAGGAAAACGAAACAGGGACAAAAACAGAAAAGGAATGATCAGGTACAGGCTAACAGAACAGGGATGACCAAAAAGAGCATATGGGAGGGTCCCACTGGCATATGCTGGACCCACAAACAAGGACTCCAGGAGGTTGAGGGGTAGCCAGAGCCCCCCTGCTGGGCAGCACTCAGTGCCTGCCACTCCCAGGGATGGGGTTGCAAAGTTTGTTGAAGATAGACTTAGTATGCCTGGCAGTTTTTCTCTGTGTTTTAGTTTGTGCTGATCCTGCCTTCTTAATTTGTGTTAATCGCGCTTTCTTAAGTTAATAAAGAAGGGGAAGATGTGGGAGTGTGGCCATGGGGGTCGACAAGCCCCATGGTTGGTGATCACATCCGACTCTTACAGATGAGTCCATCAGGAAAGTAAAGCCTTGAGAGGGAACAAAGAAGGGTGATTCAGGAGACACCTTAACCAGGGACATGAAGAACAGGAACAGGGATAGTCTAACAGAACAGGGACAAAAACAAAAAAGGAATGAATAGGGACAGGCTATCAGAACAGGGACAAACAAAAAACAGCGTATGGGAGGGTCCCATGGTTGGTGATCACATCCGACTCTTAAAGATGAGGCCATCAGGAAAGTAAAGAGTTGAGAGGGAACAAAGAAGGGTGATTCAGGAGACACCTTAAGCAGGGACATGAAGAACAGGAACAGGGGCAGGCTAACAGAGCAGGAGGAAACAAAAAACAGCATATGGGAGGGTCCCACTGGCATATGCTGGACCCAAAAACAAGGACTCCAGGAGTTGGAGGGGCAGCCAGAGCCCCCCGGCTGGGCAGCACTCAGTGCCTGCCTCTCCCAGGGATGGGGTTACAAAGTTTGTTAAAGATGGAATTAGTATGCCTGGCAGTTTTTCTCTGTGTTTTAATTTGTGTTAATAGTGGTTTCTTAATTTGTGTTTCTCTTGCTTTCTTAATTTCTGTTAATCGCGCCTTCTTAATTTGTGTTAAACCTGCTTTCTTAATTTGTGTTAATCGAGCTCTTTTATGTTAATAAAGAAGGGGGAGATGTGGGAGCGTGGCCATGGGGGTCGACAAGTCCCATGGTTGGTGATAACATCGGACTCTTAAAGTAGAGACCATCAGGAAAGTAAAGAGTTGAGAGGGAACAAAGAAGGGTGATTCAGGAGACACCTTAAACAGGGACATGAAGAACAGGAACAGGGACAGGCTAACAGAGCAGGGAGAAACAAAAAACAGCATATGGGAGGGTCCCACTGGCGTATGCTGGTCCCACAATCAAGGACTCCAGGAGTTGGAGGGGCAGCCAGAGCCCCCCGGCTGGGCAGCACTCAGTTCCTGCCTCTCCCAGGGACGGTTTTACAAAGATTGTTAAAGATAGACTTAGTATGCCTGGCAGTTTTTCTCTGTGTTTTAGTTTGTGTTGATCCTGCCTACTTAATTTGTGTTAATCGCGCTTTCTTATGTTAATAAAGAAGGGGGAGATGTGGGAGTGTGGCCATGGGGGTCCACAAGTCCCATGGTTGGTGATAACAACGGACTCTTAAAGATGAGGCCATCAGGAAAGTAAAGAGTTGAGAGGGAACAAAGAAGGGTGATTCAGGAGACACCTTAACCAGGGACATGAAGAACAGGAACAGGGACAGGCTAACAGAACAGGGACGAAAACAAAAAAAGGAATGAATAGGGACAGGCTATCAGAACAGGGACAAACAAAAAACAGCGTATGGGAGGGTCTCGCTGGCATAGGCAGGACCCACAAACAAGGACTCCAGGAGTTGGAGGGGCAGTGAGAGCCCCCCGGCTGGGCAGCACTCAGTGCCTGCCTCTCCCACGGCTGGTTTTACAAAGGTTGTTAAACATAGACTTAGTATGCCTGGCAGTTTTTCTCTGTGTTTTAGTTTGTGTTGGTCCTGCCTTCTTAATTTGTGTTAATCGCGCTTTCTTAAGTTAATAAAGAAGGGGAAGATGTGGGAGTGTGGCCATGGGGGTCGACAAGCCCCATGGTTGGTAATAATATCCGACTCTTAAGGATGAGACCATCAGGAATTTAAAGAGTTGAGAGGGAACAAAGAAGGGTGATTCAGGTGACACCTTCTTGTCTGGGGTGGCTTGTTCTCCAGCCATTAAAGCATGGAAGTTGCTGGGGGTATGCTGTTGCCGGGCAAAGTTATTGACCAATGACTAGTTAGTGGAAAGGTACTGCTGTGAGGCGGAAATTATAGGAAGGGAGCCTTTCCTGAATCAGGGATAGAATGAAGTTGTGCCCTCACTCTGAGAGATGAAGTTATGCCCTCAGTAAGAGAGAGTTCAAGTTATGTCATCAATAAAGAGGTAGCAGTTACAGATCCTGAAAGAACCCCGTTGTCCGTGCGGTCTTTACGCCACAAATCGCCCCCCAACAGGGACATGAAAACGAACAGGGACAAGAAGAAAACAAACAGGGACATGAAGAACAGGAACAGGGACAGGCTAACAGCACAGGGACAAAAACAAAAAAGGAATGAATAGGGACAGGCAAACGGAACAGGGACAAAAACAGAAAAGGTATGAATAGGTACAGGCTAACAGAACAGGGACGAACAAAAAGAGCTTATGGGAGGGTCACGCTGGCTTACGCAGGACCCACAAACAAGGACTCCAGGAGGTGGAGGGGCAGCCAGAGCCCCCCGGCTGGGCAGCACTCAGTGCCTGCCTCTCCCACGGCTGGTTTTACAAAGATTGTTAAAGATAGACTTAGTATGCCTGGTAGTTTTTCTCTGTGTTTTAGTTTGTGCTGATCCTGCCTTCTTAATTTGTGTTAATCGCGCTTTCTTAAGTTAATAAAGAAGGGGAAGATGTGGGAGTGTGGCCATGGGGGTCGACAAGCCCCATGGTTGGTGATCACATCCGACTCTTAAGGATGAGACCATCAGGAAAGTAAAGCCCTGAGAGGGAACAAAGGGTGATTCAGGAGACACCTTAAGCAGGGACATGAAGAACAGGAACAGGGACAGGCTAACAGAACAGGGACAAACAAAAAAAAATTGTATGGGATGGTCCCGCTAGCATATGCAGGACCCACAGACAAGGACTCCAGGAGTTGGAGGGGCAGCCAGAGCCCCCCGGCTGGGCAGCACTCAGTGCCTGCCTCTCCCAGGGATGGGGTTACAAAGTTTGTTAAAGATGGAATTAGTATGCCTGGCAGTTTTTCTCTGTATTTTAGTTTGTGTTAATAGTGCTTTCTTAATTTGTGTTACTCTTGCTTTCTTAATTTCTGTTAATCGCGTCTTCTTAATTTGTGTTGATCCTGCCTTCTTAATTTGTGTTAATCGCGCTTTCTTATGTTAATAAAGAAGGGGAAGATGTGGGAGTGTGGCCATGGGGGTCGACAAGCCCCATGGTTGGTGATAACATGCGACTCTTAAAGATGAGGCCATCAGGAAAGTAAAGAGTTGAGAGGGAACAAAGAAGGGTGATTCAGGAGACACCTTAAACAGGGACATGAAGAACAGGAACAGGGATAGTCTAACAGAACAGGGACGAAAACAAAAAAGGAATGAATAGGGACAGGAAAACGGAACAGGGACAAACAAAAAACAGCATATGGGAGGGTCTCGCTGGCATAGGCAGGACCCACAAACAAGGACTCCAGGAGTTGGAGGGTCAGCCAGAGCCCCCCGGCTGGGCAGCACTCAGTGCCTGCCTCTCCCAGGGATGGTTTTACAAAGATTGTTAAAGATAGACTTAGTATGCCTGGCAGTTTTTATCTGTGTTTTAGTTTGCGCTGATCCTGCCTTCTTAATTTGTGTTAATCGCGCTTTCTTAAGTTAATAAAGAAGGGGGAGATGTGGGAGTGTGGCAATGGGGGTCGACAGGCCCCATGGTTGGTAATAACATCCGACTCTTAAGGATGAGACCATCAGGAATTTAAAGAGTTGAGAGGGAACAAAGAAGGGTGATTCAGGTGACACCTTGTTGTCTGGGGTGGCTTGTTCTCCAGCCATTAAAGCATGGAAGTTGCTGGGTGTTTGCTGTTGCCGGGCAAAGTTGTTGACCAATGAGTAGTTAGTGGAAAGGTACTGCTGTGAGGCGGAAATTATAGGAAGGGAGCCTTTCCTGAATAAGGGATAGAATGAAGTTGTGCCCTCACTCTGAGAGACGAAGTTATGCCTTCAGTAAGAGAGAGTTCAAGTTATGCTATCAATAAAGAGGTAGCAGTTACAGATCCTGAAAGAACCCCGTTGTCCGTGCGGTCTTTACGCCATAAATCGCCCCCCAACAGGGACATGAAAACGAACAGGGACGAGAAGAAAACAAACAGGGGAATGAAGAACAGGAACAGGGACAGGCTAACAGAACAGGGACAAAAACAAAAAAGGAATGAATAGGGACAGGCAAACGGAACAGGGACGAACAAAAAGAGCTTATGGGAGGGTCAGGCTGGCTTACGCAGGACCCACAAACAAGGACTCCAGGAGGTGGAGGGGCAGCCAGAGCCCCCCAGCTGGGCAGCACTCAGTGCCTGCCACTCCCAGGGATGGGGTTGCAAAGTTTGTTAAAGATGGAATTAGTATGCCTGGCAGTTTTTCTCTGTGTTTTAGTTTGTGTTGATCCTGCCTTCTTAATTTGTGTTAATTGCGCTTTCTTATGTTAATAAAGAAGGGGGAGATGTGGGAGTGTGGCCATGGGGGTCGACAAGTCCCATGGTTGGTGATAACATCCGACTATTAAAGTAGAGACCATCAGGAAAGTAAAGCCTTGAGAGGGAACAAAGAAGAGTGATTCATGAGACACCTTAAACAGGGACATGAAGAACAGGAACAGGGGCAGGCTAACAGAGCAGGAGGAAACAAAAAACAGCATATGGGAGGGTCCCACTGGCATATGCTGGACCCACAATCAAGGACTCCAGGAGTTGGAGGGTCAGCCAGAGCCCCCCGGCTGGGCAGCACTCAGTGCCTGCCTCTCCCACGGCTGGTTTTACAAAGATTGTTAAAGATAGACTTAGTATGCCTGGTAGTTTTTCTCTGTGTTTTAGTTTGTGCTGATCCTGCCTTCTGAATTTGTGTTAATCGCGCTTTCTTAAGTTAATAAAGAAGGGGAAGATGTGGGAGTGTGGCCATGGGGGTCGACAAGCCCCATGGTTGGTGATCACATCCGACTCTTAAGGATGAGACCATCAGGAAAGTAAAGCCCTGAGAGGGAACAAAGGGTGATTCAGGAGACACCTTAAGCAGGGACATGAAGAACAGGAACAGGGACAGGCTAACAGAACAGGGACAAACAAAAAAAAATTGTATGGGATGGTCCCGCTAGCATATGCAGGACCCACAGACAAGGACTCCAGGAATTGGAGGGGCAGCCAGAGCCCCCCGGCTGGGCAGCACTCAGTGCCTGCCTCTCCCAGGGATGGGGTTACAAAGTTTGTTAAAGATGGAATTAGTATGCCTGGCAGTTTTTCTCTGTATTTTAGTTTGTGATAATAGTGCTTTCTTAATTTGTGTTACTCTTGCTTTCTTAATTTCTGTTAATCGCGTCTTCTTAATTTGTGTTGATCCTGCCTTCTTAATTTGTGTTAATCGCGCTTTCTTATGTTAATAAAGAAGGGGAAGATGTGGGAGTGTGGCCATGGGGGTCGACAAGCCCCATGGTTGGTGATCACATCCGACTATTAAAGTAGAGACCATCAGGAATGTAAACCCTTGAGAGGGAACAAAGAAGGGTGATTCAGGAGACACCTTAAACAGGGACATGAAGGACAGGAACAGGGATAGTCTAACAGAACAGGGACAAAAACAAAAAAGGAATGAATAGGGACATGCTATCAGAACAGGGACAAACAAAAAACAGCGTATGGGAGGGTCTCGCTGGCATAGGCCGGACCCCCAAACAAGGACTCCAGGAGTTGGAGGGGCAGCCAGAGCCCCCCGGCTGGGCAGCACTCAGTGCCTGCCTCTCCCAGGGATGGGGTTACAAAGTTTGTAAAAGATGGAATTAGTATGCCTGGCAGTTTTTCTCTGTGTTTTATTTTGTGTTAATAGTGCTTTCTTAATTTGTGTTACTCTTGCTTTCTTAATTTCTGTTAATCGCGCCTTCTTAATTTGTGTTAAACCTGCTTTCTTAATTTGTGTTAATCGAGCTCTTTTATGTTAATAAAGAAGGGGGAGATGTGGGAGCGTGGCCATGGGGGTCGAGAAGCCCCATGGTTGGTGATAACATCCGACTATTAAAGATGAGGCCATCAGGAAAGTAAAGAGTTGAGAGGGAACAAAGAAGGGTGATTCAGGAGACACCTTAAACAGGGACATGAAGAACAGGAACAGGGATAGTCTAACAGAACAGGGACGAAAACAAAAAAGGAATGAATAGGGACAGGAAAACGGAACAGGGACAAACAAAAAACAGCATATGGGAGGGTCTCGCTGGCATAGGCAGGACCCACAAACAAGGACTCCAGGAGTTGGAGGGTCAGCCAGAGCCCCCCGGCTGGGCAGCACTCAGTGCCTGCCTCTCCCAGGGATGGTTTTACAAAGATTGTTAAAGATAGACTTAGTATGCCTGGCAGTTTTTATCTGTGTTTTAGTTTGCGCTGATCCTGCCTTCTTAATTTGTGTTAATCGCGCTTTCTTAAGTTAATAAAGAAGGGGGAGATGTGGGAGTGTGGCCATGGGGGTCGACAGGCCCCATGGTTGGTAATAACATCCGACTCTTAAGGATGAGACCATCAGGAATTTAAAGAGTTGAGAGGGAACAAAGAAGGGTGATTCAGGTGACACCTTGTTGTCTGGGGTGGCTTGTTCTCCAGCCATTAAAGCATGGAAGTTGCTGGGTGTTTGCTGTTTCCGGGCAAAGTTGTTGACCAATGACTAGTTAGTGGAAAGGTACTGCTGTGAGGCGGAAATTATAGGAAGGGAGCCTTTCCTGAATAAGGGATAGAATGAAGTTGTGCCCTCACTCTGAGAGACGAAGTTATGCCTTCAGTAAGAGAGAGTTCAAGTTATGCTATCAATAAAGAGGTAGCAGTTACAGATCCTGAAAGAACCCCGTTGTCCGTGCGGTCTTTACGCCATAAATCGCCCCCCAACAGGGACATGAAAACGAACAGGGACGAGAAGAAAACAAACAGGGGAATGAAGAACAGGAACAGGGACAGGCTAACAGAACAGGGACAAAAACAAAAAAGGAATGAATAGGGACAGGCAAACGGAACAGGGACGAACAAAAAGAGCTTATGGGAGGGTCAGGCTGGCTTACGCAGGACCCACAAACAAGGACTCCAGGAG
The DNA here is from genome assembly GCF_964211835.1 of Anser anser. Taxonomy (NCBI): domain Eukaryota; kingdom Metazoa; phylum Chordata; class Aves; order Anseriformes; family Anatidae; genus Anser; species Anser anser. The sequence goes on along the minus strand of NC_139731.1, from coordinate 5,103,966 downwards.
GTGGAGGGGCAGCCAGAGCCCCCCAGCTGGGCAGCACTCAGTGCCTGCCACTCCCAGGGATGGGGTTGCAAAGTTTGTTAAAGATGGAATTAGTATGCCTGGCAGTTTTTCTCTGTGTTTTAGTTTGTGTTGATCCTGCCTTCTTAATTTGTGTTAATTGCGCTTTCTTATGTTAATAAAGAAGGGGGAGATGTGGGAGTGTGGCCATGGGGGTCGACAAGTCCCATGGTTGGTGATAACATCCGACTATTAAAGTAGAGACCATCAGGAAAGTAAAGCCTTGAGAGGGAACAAAGAAGAGTGATTCATGAGACACCTTAAACAGGGACATGAAGAACAGGAACAGGGGCAGGCTAACAGAGCAGGAGGAAACAAAAAACAGCATATGGGAGGGTCCCACTGGCATATGCTGGACCCACAATCAAGGACTCCAGGAGTTGGAGGGTCAGCCAGAGCCCCCCGGCTGGGCAGCACTCAGTGCCTGCCTCTCCCACGGCTGGTTTTACAAAGATTGTTAAAGATAGACTTAGTATGCCTGGTAGTTTTTCTCTGTGTTTTAGTTTGTGCTGATCCTGCCTTCTGAATTTGTGTTAATCGCGCTTTCTTAAGTTAATAAAGAAGGGGAAGATGTGGGAGTGTGGCCATGGGGGTCGACAAGCCCCATGGTTGGTGATCACATCCGACTCTTAAGGATGAGACCATCAGGAAAGTAAAGCCCTGAGAGGGAACAAAGGGTGATTCAGGAGACACCTTAAGCAGGGACATGAAGAACAGGAACAGGGACAGGCTAACAGAACAGGGACAAACAAAAAAAAATTGTATGGGATGGTCCCGCTAGCATATGCAGGACCCACAGACAAGGACTCCAGGAGTTGGAGGGGCAGCCAGAGCCCCCCGGCTGGGCAGCACTCAGTGCCTGCCTCTCCCAGGGATGGGGTTACAAAGTTTGTTAAAGATGGAATTAGTATGCCTGGCAGTTTTTCTCTGTATTTTAGTTTGTGTTAATAGTGCTTTCTTAATTTGTGTTACTCTTGCTTTCTTAATTTCTGTTAATCGCGTCTTCTTAATTTGTGTTGATCCTGCCTTCTTAATTTGTGTTAATCGCGCTTTCTTATGTTAATAAAGAAGGGGAAGATGTGGGAGTGTGGCCATGGGGGTCGACAAGCCCCATGGTTGGTGATCACATCCGACTATTAAAGATGAGGCCATCAGGAAAGTAAAGAGTTGAGAGGGAACAAAGAAGGGTGATTCAGGAGACACCTTAAACAGGGACATGAAGGACAGGAACAGGGATAGTCTAACAGAACAGGGACAAAAACAAAAAAGGAATGAATAGGGACATGCTATCAGAACAGGGACAAACAAAAAACAGCGTATGGGAGGGTCTCGCTGGCATAGGCCGGACCCCCAAACAAGGACTCCAGGAGTTGGAGGGGCAGCCAGAGCCCCCCGGCTGGGCAGCACTCAGTGCCTGCCTCTCCCAGGGATGGGGTTACAAAGTTTGTAAAAGATGGAATTAGTATGCCTGGCAGTTTTTCTCTGTGTTTTATTTTGTGTTAATAGTGCTTTCTTAATTTGTGTTACTCTTGCTTTCTTAATTTCTGTTAATCGCGCCTTCTTAATTTGTGTTAAACCTGCTTTCTTAATTTGTGTTAATCGACCTCTTTTATGTTAATAAAGAAGGGGGAGATGTGGGAGTGTGGCCATGGGGGTCGACAAGTCCCATGGTTGGTGATAACATGCGACTCTTAAAGATGAGGCCATCAGGAAAGTAAAGAGTTGAGAGGGAACAAAGAAGGGTGATTCAGGAGACACCTTAAACAGGGACATGAAGAACAGGAACAGGGATAGTCTAACAGAACAGGGACGAAAACAAAAAAGGAATGAATAGGGACAGGAAAACGGAACAGGGACAAACAAAAAACAGCATATGGGAGGGTCTCGCTGGCATAGGCAGGACCCACAAACAAGGACTCCAGGAGTTGGAGGGTCAGCCAGAGCCCCCCGGCTGGGCAGCACTCAGTGCCTGCCTCTCCCAGGGATGGTTTTACAAAGATTGTTAAAGATAGACTTAGTATGCCTGGCAGTTTTTATCTGTGTTTTAGTTTGCGCTGATCCTGCCTTCTTAATTTGTGTTAATCGCGCTTTCTTAAGTTAATAAAGAAGGGGGAGATGTGGGAGTGTGGCAATGGGGGTCGACAGGCCCCATGGTTGGTAATAACATCCGACTCTTAAGGATGAGACCATCAGGAATTTAAAGAGTTGAGAGGGAACAAAGAAGGGTGATTCAGGTGACACCTTGTTGTCTGGGGTGGCTTGTTCTCCAGCCATTAAAGCATGGAAGTTGCTGGGTGTTTGCTGTTTCCGGGCAAAGTTGTTGACCAATGAGTAGTTAGTGGAAAGGTACTGCTGTGAGGCGGAAATTATAGGAAGGGAGCCTTTCCTGAATAAGGGATAGAATGAAGTTGTGCCCTCACTCTGAGAGACGAAGTTATGCCTTCAGTAAGAGAGAGTTCAAGTTATGCTATCAATAAAGAGGTAGCAGTTACAGATCCTGAAAGAACCCCGTTGTCCGTGCGGTCTTTACGCCATAAATCGCCCCCCAACAGGGACATGAAAACGAACAGGGACGAGAAGAAAACAAACAGGGGAATGAAGAACAGGAACAGGGACAGGCTAACAGAACAGGGACAAAAACAAAAAAGGAATGAATAGGGACAGGCAAACGGAACAGGGACGAACAAAAAGAGCTTATGGGAGGGTCAGGCTGGCTTACGCAGGACCCACAAACAAGGACTCCAGGAGGTGGAGGGGCAGCCAGAGCCCCCCAGCTGGGCAGCACTCAGTGCCTGCCACTCCCAGGGATGGGGTTGCAAAGTTTGTTAAAGATGGAATTAGTATGCCTGGCAGTTTTTCTCTGTGTTTTAGTTTGTGTTGATCCTGCCTTCTTAATTTGTGTTAATTGCGCTTTCTTATGTTAATAAAGAAGGGGGAGATGTGGGAGTGTGGCCATGGGGGTCGACAAGTCCCATGGTTGGTGATAACATCCGACTATTAAAGTAGAGACCATCAGGAAAGTAAAGCCTTGAGAGGGAACAAAGAAGAGTGATTCATGAGACACCTTAAACAGGGACATGAAGAACAGGAACAGGGGCAGGCTAACAGAGCAGGAGGAAACAAAAAACAGCATATGGGAGGGTCCCACTGGCATATGCTGGACCCACAATCAAGGACTCCAGGAGTTGGAGGGGCAGCCAGAGCCCCCCGTCTGGGCAGCACTCAGTGCCTGCCTCTCCCAGGGAGTGTTTTACGAAGATTGTTAAAGATAGACTTAGTATGCCTGGCAGTTTTTCTCTGTGTTTTAGTTTGTGTTGATCCTGCCTTCTTAATTTGTGTTAATCGCGCTTTCTTATGTTAATAAAGAAGGGGAAGATGTGGGAGTGTGGCCATGGGGGTCGACAAGCCCCATGGTTGGTGATAACATCTGACTATTAAAGTAGAGACCATCAGGAATGTAAACCCTTGAGAGGGAACAAAGAAGGGTGATTCAGGAGACACCTTAAACAGGGACATGAAGGACAGGAACAGGGATAGTCTAACAGAACAGGGACGAAAACAAAAAAGGAATGAATAGGGACAGGAAAACGGAACAGGGACAAACAAAAAACAGCATATGGGAGGGTCTCGCTGGCATAGGCAGGACCCACAAACAAGGACTCCAGGAGTTGGAGGGTCAGCCAGAGCCCCCCGGCTGGGCAGCACTCAGTGCCTGCCTCTCCCACGGCTGGTTTTACAAAGATTGTTAAAGATAGACTTAGTATGCCTGGTAGTTTTTCTCTGTGTTTTAGTTTGTGCTGATCCTGCCTTCTGAATTTGTGTTAATCGCGCTTTCTTAAGTTAATAAAGAAGGGGAAGATGTGGGAGTGTGGCCATGGGGGTCGACAAGCCCCATGGTTGGTGATCACATCCGACTCATAAGGATGAGACCATCAGGAAAGTAAAGCCCTGAGAGGGAACAAAGGGTGATTCAGGAGACACCTTAAGCAGGGACATGAAGAACAGGAACAGGGACAGGCTAACAGAACAGGGACAAACAAAAAAAAATTGTATGGGATGGTCCCGCTAGCATATGCAGGACCCACAGACAAGGACTCCAGGAGTTGGAGGGGCAGCCAGAGCCCCCCGGCTGGGCAGCACTCAGTGCCTGCCTCTCCCAGGGATGGGGTTACAAAGTTTGTTAAAGATGGAATTAGTATGCCTGGCAGTTTTTCTCTGTATTTTAGTTTGTGTTAATAGTGCTTTCTTAATTTGTGTTACTCTTGCTTTCTTAATTTCTGTTAATCGCGTCTTCTTAATTTGTGTTGATCCTGCCTTCTTAATTTGTGTTAATCGCGCTTTCTTATGTTAATAAAGAAGGGGAAGATGTGGGAGTGTGGCCATGGGGGTCGACAAGCCCCATGGTTGGTGATCACATCCGACTATTAAAGATGAGGCCATCAGGAAAGTAAAGAGTTGAGAGGGAACAAAGAAGGGTGATTCAGGAGACACCTTAAACAGGGACATGAAGGACAGGAACAGGGATAGTCTAACAGAACAGGGACAAAAACAAAAAAGGAATGAATAGGGACATGCTATCAGAACAGGGACAAACAAAAAACAGCGTATGGGAGGGTCTCGCTGGCATAGGCCGGACCCCCAAACAAGGACTCCAGGAGTTGGAGGGGCAGCCAGAGCCCCCCGGCTGGGCAGCACTCAGTGCCTGCCTCTCCCAGGGATGGGGTTACAAAGTTTGTAAAAGATGGAATTAGTATGCCTGGCAGTTTTTCTCTGTGTTTTATTTTGTGTTAATAGTGCTTTCTTAATTTGTGTTACTCTTGCTTTCTTAATTTCTGTTAATCGCGCCTTCTTAATTTGTGTTAAACCTGCTTTCTTAATTTGTGTTAATCGACCTCTTTTATGTTAATAAAGAAGGGGGAGATGTGGGAGTGTGGCCATGGGGGTCGACAAGTCCCATGGTTGGTGATAACATGCGACTCTTAAAGATGAGGCCATCAGGAAAGTAAAGAGTTGAGAGGGAACAAAGAAGGGTGATTCAGGAGACACCTTAAACAGGGACATGAAGAACAGGAACAGGGATAGTCTAACAGAACAGGGACGAAAACAAAAAAGGAATGAATAGGGACAGGAAAACGGAACAGGGACAAACAAAAAACAGCATATGGGAGGGTCTCGCTGGCATAGGCAGGACCCACAAACAAGGACTCCAGGAGTTGGAGGGTCAGCCAGAGCCCCCCGGCTGGGCAGCACTCAGTGCCTGCCTCTCCCAGGGATGGTTTTACAAAGATTGTTAAAGATAGACTTAGTATGCCTGGCAGTTTTTATCTGTGTTTTAGTTTGCGCTGATCCTGCCTTCTTAATTTGTGTTAATCGCGCTTTCTTAAGTTAATAAAGAAGGGGGAGATGTGGGAGTGTGGCAATGGGGGTCGACAGGCCCCATGGTTGGTAATAACATCCGACTCTTAAGGATGAGACCATCAGGAATTTAAAGAGTTGAGAGGGAACAAAGAAGGGTGATTCAGGTGACACCTTGTTGTCTGGGGTGGCTTGTTCTCCAGCCATTAAAGCATGGAAGTTGCTGGGTGTTTGCTGTTGCCGGGCAAAGTTGTTGACCAATGAGTAGTTAGTGGAAAGGTACTGCTGTGAGGCGGAAATTATAGGAAGGGAGCCTTTCCTGAATAAGGGATAGAATGAAGTTGTGCCCTCACTCTGAGAGACGAAGTTATGCCTTCAGTAAGAGAGAGTTCAAGTTATGCTATCAATAAAGAGGTAGCAGTTACAGATCCTGAAAGAACCCCGTTGTCCGTGCGGTCTTTACGCCATAAATCGCCCCCCAACAGGGACATGAAAACGAACAGGGACGAGAAGAAAACAAACAGGGGAATGAAGAACAGGAACAGGGACAGGCTAACAGAACAGGGACGAAAACAAAAAAGGAATGAATAGGGACAGGCAAACGGAACAGGGACGAACAAAAAGAGCTTATGGGAGGGTCAGGCTGGCTTACGCAGGACCCACAAACAAGGACTCCAGGAGGTGGAGGGGCAGCCAGAGCCCCCCAGCTGGGCAGCACTCAGTGCCTGCCACTCCCAGGGATGGGGTTGCAAAGTTTGTTAAAGATGGAATTAGTATGCCTGGCAGTTTTTCTCTGTGTTTTAGTTTGTGTTGATCCTGCCTTCTTAATTTGTGTTAATTGCGCTTTCTTATGTTAATAAAGAAGGGGGAGATGTGGGAGTGTGGCCATGGGGGTCGACAAGTCCCATGGTTGGTGATAACATCCGACTATTAAAGTAGAGACCATCAGGAAAGTAAAGCCTTGAGAGGGAACAAAGAAGAGTGATTCATGAGACACCTTAAACAGGGACATGAAGAACAGGAACAGGGGCAGGCTAACAGAGCAGGAGGAAACAAAAAACAGCATATGGGAGGGTCCCACTGGCATATGCTGGACCCACAATCAAGGACTCCAGGAGTTGGAGGGGCAGCCAGAGCCCCCCGGCTGGGCAGCACTCAGTGCCTGCCTCTCCCAGGGAGTGTTTTACGAAGATTGTTAAAGATAGACTTAGTATGCCTGGCAGTTTTTCTCTGTGTTTTAGTTTGTGTTGATCCTGCCTTCTTAATTTGTGTTAATCGCGCTTTCTTATGTTAATAAAGAAGGGGAAGATGTGGGAGTGTGGCCATGGGGGTCGACAAGCCCCATGGTTGGTGATAACATCTGACTATTAAAGTAGAGACCATCAGGAATGTAAACCCTTGAGAGGGAACAAAGAAGGGTGATTCAGGAGACACCTTAAACAGGGACATGAAGGACAGGAACAGGGATAGTCTAACAGAACAGGGAGGAAAACAAAAAAGGAATGAATAGGGACAGGAAAACGGAACAGGGACAAACAAAAAACAGCATATGGGAGGGTCTCGCTGGCATAGGCAGGACCCACAAACAAGGACTCCAGGAGTTGGAGGGTCAGCCAGAGCCCCCCGGCTGGGCAGCACTCAGTGCCTGCCTCTCCCACGGCTGGTTTTACAAAGATTGTTAAAGATAGACTTAGTATGCCTGGTAGTTTTTCTCTGTGTTTTAGTTTGTGCTGATCCTGCCTTCTGAATTTGTGTTAATCGCGCTTTCTTAAGTTAATAAAGAAGGGGAAGATGTGGGAGTGTGGCCATGGGGGTCGACAAGCCCCATGGTTGGTGATCACATCCGACTCTTAAGGATGAGACCATCAGGAAAGTAAAGCCCTGAGAGGGAACAAAGGGTGATTCAGGAGACACCTTAAGCAGGGACATGAAGAACAGGAACAGGGACAGGCTAACAGAACAGGGACAAACAAAAAAAAATTGTATGGGATGGTCCCGCTAGCATATGCAGGACCCACAGACAAGGACTCCAGGAGTTGGAGGGGCAGCCAGAGCCCCCCGGCTGGGCAGCACTCAGTGCCTGCCTCTCCCAGGGATGGGGTTACAAAGTTTGTTAAAGATGGAATTAGTATGCCTGGCAGTTTTTCTCTGTATTTTAATTTGTGTTAATAGTGCTTTCTTAATTTGTGTTTCTCTTGCTTTCTTAATTTCTGTTAATCGCGCCTTCTTAATTTGTGTTAAACCTGCTTTCTTAATTTGTGTTAATCGAGCTCTTTTATGTTAATAAAGAAGGGGGAGATGTGGGAGCGTGGCCATGGGGGTCGACAAGTCCCATGGTTGGTGATCACATCCGACTATTAAAGTATAGACCATCAGGAAAGTAAAGCCTTGAGAGGGAACAAAGAAGGGTGATTCAGGAGACACCTTAAACAGGGACATGAAGAACAGGAACAGGGACAGGCTAACAGAACAGGGACAAAAACAAAAAAGGAATGAATAGGGACATGCTATCAGAACAGGGACAAACAAAAAACAGCGTATGGGAGGGTCTCACTGGCATAGGCCGGACCCCCAAACAAGGACTCCAGGAGTTGGAGGGGCAGCCAGAGCCCCCCGGCTGGGCAGCACTCAGTGCCTGCCTCTCCCAGGGATGGGGTTACAAAGTTTGTAAAAGATGGAATTAGTATGCCTGGCAGTTTTTCTCTGTGTTTTATTTTGTGTTAATAGTGCTTTCTTAATTTGTGTTACTCTTGCTTTCTTAATTTCTGTTAATCGCGCCTTCTTAATTTGTGTTAAACCTGCTTTCTTAATTTGTGTTAATCGACCTCTTTTATGTTAATAAAGAAGGGGGAGATGTGGGAGTGTGGCCATGGGGGTCGACAAGTCCCATGGTTGGTGATAACATGCGACTCTTAAAGATGAGGCCATCAGGAAAGTAAAGAGTTGAGAGGGAACAAAGAAGGGTGATTCAGGAGACACCTTAAACAGGGACATGAAGAACAGGAACAGGGATAGTCTAACAGAACAGGGACGAAAACAAAAAAGGAATGAATAGGGACAGGAAAACGGAACAGGGACAAACAAAAAACAGCATATGGGAGGGTCTCGCTGGCATAGGCAGGACCCACAAACAAGGACTCCAGGAGTTGGAGGGTCAGCCAGAGCCCCCCGGCTGGGCAGCACTCAGTGCCTGCCTCTCCCAGGGATGGTTTTACAAAGATTGTTAAAGATAGACTTAGTATGCCTGGCAGTTTTTATCTGTGTTTTAGTTTGTGCTGATCCTGCCTTCTTAATTTGTGTTAATCGCGCTTTCTTAAGTTAATAAAGAAGGGGAAGATGTGGGAGTGTGGCCATGGGGGTCGACAAGTCCCATGGTATGTGATAACATCCAAATCTTAAAGATGAGGCCATCAGGAAAGTAAAGAGTTGAGAGGGAACAAAGAAGGGTGATTCAGGAGACACCTTAAACAGGGACATGAAGAACAGGGACAGGGACAGGCTAACAGAACAGGGACAAAAACAAAAAAAGGAATGAATAGGGACAGGCTATCAGAACAGGGACAAATAAAAACAGCATATGGGAGGGTCTCGCTGGCATGGGCAGGACCCAGAAACAAGGACTCCAGGAGTTGGAGGGGCAGCCAGAGCCCCCCGGCTGGGCAGCACTCAGTGCCTGCCTCTCGCAGGGTTGGTTTTACAAAGGTTGTTAAAGATAGACTTAGTATGCCTGGCAGTTTTTCTCTGTGTTTTAGTTTGTGTTGATCCTGCCTTCTTAATTTGTGTTAATCGCGCTTTCTTATGTTAATAAAGAAGGGGAAGATGTGGGAGTGTGGCCATGGGGGTCGACAAGCCCCATGGTTGGTAATAACATCCGACTCTTAAGGATGAGACCATCAGGAATTTAAAGAGTTGAGAGGGAACAAAGAAGGGTGATTCAGGTGACACCTTAAACAGGGACATGAAGAACAGGAACAGGGGCAGGCTAACAGAGCAGGAGGAAACAAAAAACAGCATATGGGAGGGTCCCACTGGCATATGCTGGACCCACAGACAAGGACTCCAGGAGTTGGAGGGGCAGCCAGAGCCCCCCGGCTGGGCAGCACTCAGTGCCTGCCTCTCCCAGGGATGGGGTCACAAAGTTTGTTAAAGATGGAATTAGTATGCCTGGCAGTTTTTCTCTGTATTTTAGTTTGTGTTAATAGTGCTTTCTTAATTTGTGTTACTCTTGCTTTCTTAATTTCTGTTAATCGCGCCTTCTTAATTTGTGTTAAACCTGCTTTCTTAATTTCTGTTAATCGAGCTCTTTTATGTTAATAAAGAAGGGGGAGATGTGGGAGCATGGCCATGGGGGTCGACAAGTCCCATGGTTGGTGATAACATCCGACTGTTAAAGTAGAGACCATCAGGAAAGTAAAGAGTTGAGAGGGAACAAAGAAGGGTGATTCAGGAGACAAAAGTGCCTGGCTCTCCCAGGGATGGTTTTACAAAGGTTGTTAAAGATAGACTTAGTATGCCTGGCAGTTTTTCTCTGTGTTTTAGTTTGTGTTGATCCTGCCTTCTTAATTTGTGATAATCGCGCTTTCTTAAGTTAATAAAGAAGGGGGAGATGTGGGAGTGTGGCCATGGGGGTCGACAGGCCCCATGGTTGGTAATAACATCCAACTCTTAAGGATGAGACCATCAGGAATTTAAAGAGTTGAGAGGGAACAAAGAAGGGTGATTCAGGTGACACCTTGTTGTCTGGGGTGGCTTGTTCTCCAGCCATTAAAGCATGGAAGTTGCTGGGTGTTTGCTGTTGCCGGGCAAAGTTGTTGACCAATGACTAGTTAGTGGAAAGGTACTGCTGTGAGGCGGAAATTATAGGAAGGGAGCCTTTCCTGAATAAGGGATAGAATGAATTTGTGCCCTCACTCTGAGAGATGAAGTTATGCCTTCAGTAAGAGAGTTCAAGATATGTCATCAATAAAGAGGTAGCAGTTACAGATCCTGAAAGAACCCCGTTGTCCGTGCGGTCTTTACGCCACAAATCGCCCCCCAACAGGGACATGAAAACGAACAGGGACGAGAAGAAAACAAACAGGGGAATGAAGAACAGGAACAGGGACAGGCTAACAGCACAGGGACAAAAACAAAAAAGGAATGAATAGGGACAGGCAAACGGAACAGGGACAAAAACAGAAAAGGAATGAATAGGTACAGGCTAACACAACAGGGACGAACAAAAAGAGGGTATGGGAGGGTCACGCTGGCTTACACAGAACCCCCAAACAAGGACTCCAGGAGTTGGAGGGGCAGCCAGAGCCCCCCGGCTGGGCAGCACTCAGTGCCTGCCACTCCCAGGGATGGGGTTGCAAAGTTTGTTAAAGATAGTCTTAGTATGCCTGGCAGCTTTTCTCTGTGTTTTAGTTTGTGTTGATCCTGCCTTCTTAATTTGTGTTAATTGTGCTTTCTTATGTTAATAAAGAAGGAGGAGATGTGGGAGTGTGGCCATGGGGGTCGACAAGCCCCATGGTTGGTGATCACATCCGACTCTTAAGAATGAGACCATCAGGAAAGTAAAGCCCTGAGAGGGAACAAAGAAGGGTGATTCAGGAGACACCTTAAACAGGGACATGAAGAACAGGAACAGGGAGAGTCTAACAGAACAGGGACAAAAACAAAAAAGGAATGAATAGGGACAGGCTATCAGAACAGGGACAAACAAAAAACAGCATACGGGAGGGTCTCGCTGGCATACGCAGGACCCTCAAACAAGGACTCCAGGAGTTGGAGGGTCAGCCAGAGCCCCCCGGCTGGGCAGCACTCAGTGCCTGCCTCTCCCAGGGATGGGGTTACAAAGTTTGTTAAAGACGGAATTAGTATGCATGGCAGTTTTTCTCTGTATTTTAATTTGTGTTAATAGTGCTTTCTTAATTTGTGTTTCTCTTGCTTTCTTAATTTCTGTTAATCGCGCCTTCTTAATTTGTGTTAAACCTGCTTTCTTAATTTGTGTTAATCGAGCTCTTTTATGTTAATAAAGAAGGGGGAGATGTGGGAGCATGGCCATGGGGGTCGAGAAGCCCCATGGTTGGTGATAACATCCGACTATTAAAGATGAGGCCATCAGGAAAGTAAAGAGTTGAGAGGGAACAAAGAAGGGTGATTCAGGAGACACCTTAAACAGGGACATGAAGAACAGGAACAGGGATAGTCTAACAGAACAGGGACGAAAACAAAAAAGGAATGAATAGGGACAGGAAAACGGAACAGGGACAAACAAAAAACAGCATATGGGAGGGTCTCGCTGGCATAGGCAGGACCCACAAACAAGGACTCCAGGAGTTGGAGGGTCAGCCAGAGCCCCCCGGCTGGGCAGCACTCAGTGCCTGCCTCTCCCAGGGATGGTTTTACAAAGATTGTTAAAGATAGACTTAGTATGCCTGGCAGTTTTTATCTGTGTTTTAGTTTGCGCTGATCCTGCCTTCTTAATTTGTGTTAATCGCGCTTTCTTAAGTTAATAAAGAAGGGGGAGATGTGGGAGTGTGGCCATGGGGGTCGACAGGCCCCATGGTTGGTAATAACATCCGACTCTTAAGGATGAGACCATCAGGAATTTAAAGAGTTGAGAGGGAACAAAGAAGGGTGATTCAGGTGACACCTTGTTGTCTGGGGTGGCTTGTTCTCCAGCCATTAAAGCATGGAAGTTGCTGGGTGTTTGCTGTTTCCGGGCAAAGTTGTTGACCAATGACTAGTTAGTGGAAAGGTACTGCTGTGAGGCGGAAATTATAGGAAGGGAGCCTTTCCTGAATAAGGGATAGAATGAAGTTGTGCCCTCACTCTGAGAGACGAAGTTATGCCTTCAGTAAGAGAGAGTTAAAGTTATGCTATCAATAAAGAGGTAGCAGTTACAGATCCTGAAAGAACCCCGTTGTCCGTGCGGTCTTTACGCCATAAATCGCCCCCCAACAGGGACATGAAAACGAACAGGGACGAGAAGAAAACAAACAGGGGAATGAAGAACAGGAACAGGGACAGGCTAACAGAACAGGGACGAAAACAAAAAAGGAATGAATAGGGACAGGCAAACGGAACAGGGACGAACAAAAAGAGCTTATGGGAGGGTCAGGCTGGCTTACGCAGGACCCACAAACAAGGACTCCAGGAGGTGGAGGGGCAGCCAGAGCCCCCCAGCTGGGCAGCACTCAGTGCCTGCCACTCCCAGGGATGGGGTTGCAAAGTTTGTTAAAGATGGAATTAGTATGCCTGGCAGTTTTTCTCTGTGTTTTAGTTTGTGTTGATCCTGCCTTCTTAATTTGTGTTAATTGCGCTTTCTTATGTTAATAAAGAAGGGGGAGATGTGGGAGTGTGGCCATGGGGGTCGACAAGTCCCATGGTTGGTGATAACATCCGACTATTAAAGTAGAGACCATCAGGAAAGTAAAGCCTTGAGAGGGAACAAAGAAGAGTGATTCATGAGACACCTTAAACAGGGACATGAAGAACAGGAACAGGGGCAGGCTAACAGAGCAGGAGGAAACAAAAAACAGCATATGGGAGGGTCCCACTGGCATATGCTGGACCCACAATCAAGGACTCCAGGAGTTGGAGGGGCAGCCAGAGCCCCCCGGCTGGGCAGCACTCAGTGCCTGCCTCTCCCAGGGAGTGTTTTACGAAGATTGTTAAAGATAGACTTAGTATGCCTGGCAGTTTTTCTCTGTGTTTTAGTTTGTGTTGATCCTGCCTTCTTAATTTGTGTTAATCGCGCTTTCTTATGTTAATAAAGAAGGGGAAGATGTGGGAGTGTGGCCATGGGGGTCGACAAGCCCCATGGTTGGTGATAACATCTGACTATTAAAGTAGAGACCATCAGGAATGTAAACCCTTGAGAGGGAACAAAGAAGGGTGATTCAGGAGACACCTTAAACAGGGACATGAAGGACAGGAACAGGGATAGTCTAACAGAACAGGGACGAAAACAAAAAAGGAATGAATAGGGACAGGAAAACGGAACAGGGACAAACAAAAAACAGCATATGGGAGGGTCTCGCTGGCATAGGCAGGACCCACAAACAAGGACTCCAGGAGTTGGAGGGTCAGCCAGAGCCCCCCGGCTGGGCAGCACTCAGTGCCTGCCTCTCCCACGGCTGGTTTTACAAAGATTGTTAAAGATAGACTTAGTATGCCTGGTAGTTTTTCTCTGTGTTTTAGTTTGTGCTGATCCTGCCTTCTTAATTTGTGTTAATCGCGCTTTCTTAAGTTAATAAAGAAGGGGAAGATGTGGGAGTGTGGCCATGGGGGTCGACAAGCCCCATGGTTGGTGATCACATCCGACTCTTAAGGATGAGACCATCAGGAAAGTAAAGCCCTGAGAGGGAACAAAGAAGGGTGATTCAGGAGACACCTTAAGCAGGGACATGAAGAACAGGAACAGGGACAGGCTAACAGAACAGGGACAAACAAAAAAAAATTGTATGGGATGGTCCCGCTAGCATATGCAGGACCCACAGACAAGGACTCCAGGAGTTGGAGGGGCAGCCAGAGCCCCCCGGCTGGGCAGCACTCAGTGCCTGCCTCTCCCAGGGATGGGGTTACAAAGTTTGTTAAAGATGGAATTAGTATGCCTGGCAGTTTTTCTCTGTATTTTAGTTTGTGTTAATAGTGCTTTCTTAATTTGTGTTACTCTTGCTTTCTTAATTTCTGTTAATCGCGTCTTCTTAATTTGTGTTGATCCTGCCTTCTTAATTTGTGTTAATCGCGCTTTCTTATGTTAATAAAGAAGGGGAAGATGTGGGAGTGTGGCCATGGGGGTCGACAAGCCCCATGGTTGGTGATCACATCCGACTATTAAAGTAGAGACCATCAGGAATGTAAACCCTTGAGAGGGAACAAAGAAGGGTGATTCAGGAGACACCTTAAACAGGGACATGAAGGACAGGAACAGGGATAGTCTAACAGAACAGGGACAAAAACAAAAAAGGAATGAATAGGGACATGCTATCAGAACAGGGACAAACAAAAAACAGCGTATGGGAGGGTCTCGCTGGCATAGGCCGGACCCCCAAACAAGGACTCCAGGAGTTGGAGGGGCAGCCAGAGCCCCCCGGCTGGGCAGCACTCAGTGCCTGCCTCTCCCAGGGATGGGGTTACAAAGTTTGTAAAAGATGGAATTAGTATGCCTGGCAGTTTTTCTCTGTGTTTTATTTTGTGTTAATAGTGCTTTCTTAATTTGTGTTACTCTTGCTTTCTTAATTTCTGTTAATCGCGCCTTCTTAATTTGTGTTAAACCTGCTTTCTTAATTTGTGTTAATCGACCTCTTTTATGTTAATAAAGAAGGGGGAGATGTGGGAGTGTGGCCATGGGGGTCGACAAGTCCCATGGTTGGTGATAACATGCGACTCTTAAAGATGAGGCCATCAGGAAAGTAAAGAGTTGAGAGGGAACAAAGAAGGGTGATTCAGGAGACACCTTAAACAGGGACATGAAGAACAGGAACAGGGATAGTCTAACAGAACAGGGACGAAAACAAAAAAGGAATGAATAGGGACAGGAAAACGGAACAGGGACAAACAAAAAACAGCATATGGGAGGGTCTTGCTGGCATAGGCAGGACCCACAAACAAGGACTCCAGGAGTTGGAGGGTCAGCCAGAGCCCCCCGGCTGGGCAGCACTCAGTGCCTGCCTCTCCCACGGCTGGTTTTACAAAGATTGTTAAAGATAGACTTAGTATGCCTGGCAGTTTTTATCTGTGTTTTAGTTTGCGCTGATCCTGCCTTCTTAATTTGTGTTAATCGCGCTTTCTTAAGTTAATAAAGAAGGGGGAGATGTGGGAGTGTGGCCATGGGGGTCGACAGGCCCCATGGTTGGTAATAACATCCGACTCTTAAGGATGAGACCATCAGGAATTTAAAGAGTTGAGAGGGAACAAAGAAGGGTGATTCAGGTGACACCTTGTTGTCTGGGGTGGCTTGTTCTCCAGCCATTAAAGCATGGAAGTTGCTGGCTGTTTGCTGTTTCCGGGCAAAGTTGTTGACCAATGACTAGTTAGTGGAAAGGTACTGCTGTGAGGCGGAAATTATAGGAAGGGAGCCTTTCCTGAATAAGGGATAGAATGAAGTTGTGCCCTCACTCTGAGAGACGAAGTTATGCCTTCAGTAAGAGAGAGTTCAAGTTATGCTATCAATAAAGAGGTAGCAGTTACAGATCCTGAAAGAACCCCGTTGTCCGTGCGGTCTTTACGCCATAAATCGCCCCCCAACAGGGACATGAAAACGAACAGGGACGAGAAGAAAACAAACAGGGGAATGAAGAACAGGAACAGGGACAGGCTAACAGAACAGGGACAAAAACAAAAAAGGAATGAATAGGGACAGGCAAACGGAACAGGGACGAACAAAAAGAGCTTATGGGAGGGTCAGGCTGGCTTACGCAGGACCCACAAACAAGGACTCCAGGAGGTGGAGGGGCAGCCAGAGCCCCCCAGCTGGGCAGCACTCAGTGCCTGCCACTCCCAGGGATGGGGTTGCAAAGTTTGTTAAAGATGGAATTAGTATGCCTGGCAGTTTTTCTCTGTGTTTTAGTTTGTGTTGATCCTGCCTTCTTAATTTGTGTTAATTGCGCTTTCTTATGTTAATAAAGAAGGGGGAGATGTGGGAGTGTGGCCATGGGGGTCGACAGGCCCCATGGTTGGTAATAACATCCGACTCTTAAGGATGAGACCATCAGGAATTTAAAGAGTTGAGAGGGAACAAAGAAGGGTGATTCAGGTGACACCTTGTTGTCTGGGGTGGCTTGTTCTCCAGCCATTAAAGCATGGAAGTTGCTGGCTGTTTGCTGTTTCCGGGCAAAGTTGTTGACCAATGACTAGTTAGTGGAAAGGTACTGCTGTGAGGCGGAAATTATAGGAAGGGAGCCTTTCCTGAATAAGGGATAGAATGAAGTTGTGCCCTCACTCTGAGAGACGAAGTTATGCCTTCAGTAAGAGAGAGTTCAAGTTATGCTATCAATAAAGAGGTAGCAGTTACAGATCCTGAAAGAACCCCGTTGTCCGTGCGGTCTTTACGCCATAAATCGCCCCCCAACAGGGACATGAAAACGAACAGGGACGAGAAGAAAACAAACAGGGGAATGAAGAACAGGAACAGGGACAGGCTAACAGAACAGGGACAAAAACAAAAAAGGAATGAATAGGGACAGGCAAACGGAACAGGGACGAACAAAAAGAGCTTATGGGAGGGTCAGGCTGGCTTACGCAGGACCCACAAACAAGGACTCCAGGAGGTGGAGGGGCAGCCAGAGCCCCCCAGCTGGGCAGCACTCAGTGCCTGCCACTCCCAGGGATGGGGTTGCAAAGTTTGTTAAAGATGGAATTAGTATGCCTGGCAGTTTTTCTCTGTGTTTTAGTTTGTGTTGATCCTGCCTTCTTAATTTGTGTTAATTGCGCTTTCTTATGTTAATAAAGAAGGGGGAGATGTGGGAGTGTGGCCATGGGGGTCGACAAGTCCCATGGTTGGTGATAACATCCGACTATTAAAGTAGAGACCATCAGGAAAGTAAACCCTTGAGAGGGAACAAAGAAGAGTGATTCATGAGACACCTTAAACAGGGACATGAAGAACAGGAACAGGGGCAGGCTAACAGAGCAGGAGGAAACAAAAAACAGCATATGGGAGGGTCCCACTGGCATATGCTGGACCCACAATCAAGGACTCCAGGAGTTGGAGGGGCAGCCAGAGCCCCCCGGCTGGGCAGCACTCAGTGCCTGCCTCTCCCACGGCTGGTTTTACAAAGATTGTTAAAGATAGACTTAGTATACCTGGTAGTTTTTCTCTGTGTTTTAGTTTGTGCTGATCCTGCCTTCTTAATTTGTGTTAATCGCGCTTTCTTAAGTTAATAAAGAAGGGGAAGATGTGGGAGTGTGGCCATGGGGGTCGACAAGCCCCATGGTTGGTGATCACATCCGACTCTTAAGGATGAGACCATCAGGAAAGTAAAGCCCTGAGAGGGAACAAAGGGTGATTCAGGAGACACCTTAAGCAGGGACATGAAGAACAGGAACAGGGACAGGCTAACAGAACAGGGACAAACAAAAAAAAATTGTATGGGATGGTCCCGCTAGCATATGCAGGACCCACAGACAAGGACTCCAGGAGTTGGAGGGGCAGCCAGAGCCCCCCGGCTGGGCAGCACTCAGTGCCTGCCTCTCCCAGGGATGGGGTTACAAAGTTTGTTAAAGATGGAATTAGTATGCCTGGCAGTTTTTCTCTGTATTTTAATTTGTGTTAATAGTGCTTTCTTAATTTGTGTTTCTCTTGCTTTCTTAATTTCTGTTAATCGCGCCTTCTTAATTTGTGTTAAACCTGCTTTCTTAATTTGTGTTAATCGAGCTCTTTTATGTTAATAAAGAAGGGGGAGATGTGGGAGCGTGGCCATGGGGGTCGACAAGTCCCATGGTTGGTGATCACATCCGACTATTAAAGTATAGACCATCAGGAAAGTAAAGCCTTGAGAGGGAACAAAGAAGGGTGATTCAGGAGACACCTTAAACAGGGACATGAAGAACAGGAACAGGGATAGTCTAACAGAACAGGGACGAAAACAAAAAAGGAATGAATAGGGACAGGAAAACGGAACAGGGACAAACAAAAAACAGCATATGGGAGGGTCTCGCTGGCATAGGCAGGACCCACAAACAAGGACTCCAGGAGTTGGAGGGTCAGCCAGAGCCCCCCGGCTGGGCAGCACTCAGTGCCTGCCTCTCCCAGGGATGGTTTTACAAAGATTGTTAAAGATAGACTTAGTATGCCTGCCAGTTTTTCTCTGTGTTTTAGTTTGTGTTGATCCTGCCTTCTTAATTTGTGTTAATCGCGCTTTCTTAAGTTAATAAAGAAGGGGAAGATGTGGGAGTGTGGCCATGGGGGTGGACAAGTCCCATGGTATGTGATAACATCCAAATCTTAAAGATGAGGCCATCAGGAAAGTAAAGAGTTGAGAGGGAACAAAGAAAGGTGATTCAGGAGACACCTTAAACAGGGACATGAAGAACAGGAACAGGGACAGGCTAACAGAACAGGGACAAAAACAAAAAAAGGAATGAATAGAGACAGGCTATCAGAACAGGGACAAATAATAACAGCATATGGGAGGGTCTCGCTGGCATGGGCAGGACCCAGAAACAAGGACTCCAGGAGTTGGAGTGGCAGCCAGAGCCCCCCGGCTGGGCAGCACTCAGTGCCTGCCTCTCCCAGGGTTGGTTTTACAAAGGTTGTTAAAGATAGACTTAGTATGCCCTTCAGTTTTTCTCTGTGTTTTAGTTTGTGTTGATCCTGCCTTCTTAATTTGTGTTAATCGCGCTTTCTTATGTTAATAAAGAAGGGGAAGATGTGGGAGTGTGGCCATGGGGGTCGACAAGCCCCATGGTTGGTAATAACATCCGACTCTTAAGGATGAGACAATCAGGAATTTAAAGAGTTGAGAGGGAACAAAGAAGGGTGATTCAGGAGACACCTTAAACAGGGACATGAAGAACAGGAACAGGGGCAGGCTAACAGAGCAGGAGGAAACAAAAAACAGCATATGGGAGGGTCCCACTGGCATATGCTGGACCCACAAACAAGGACTCCAGGAGTTGGAGGGGCAGCCAGAGCCCCCCGGCTGGGCAGCACTCCGTGCCTGCCTCTCCCAGGGATGGGGTTACAAAGTTTGTTAAAGATGGAATTAGTATGCCTGGCAGTTTTTCTCTGTATTTTAATTTGTGTTAATAGTGCTTTCTTAATTTGTGTTTCTCTTGCTTTCTTAATTTCTGTTAATCGCGCTTTCTTATGTTAATAAAGAAGGGGAAGATGTGGGAGTGTGGCCATGGGGGTCGAGAAGCCCCATGGTTGGTGATAACATCCGACTATTAAAGATGAGGCCATCAGGAAAGTAAAGAGTTGAGAGGGAACAAAGAAGGGTGATTCAGGAGACACCTTAAACAGGGACATGAAGAACAGGAACAGGGATAGTCTAACAGAACAGGGACGAAAACAAAAAAGGAATGAATAGGGAAAGGAAAACGGAACAGGGACAAACAAAAAACAGCATATGGGAGGGTCTCGCTGGCATAGGCAGGACCCACAAACAAGGACTCCAGGAGTTGGAGGGTCAGCCAGAGCCCCCCGGCTGGGCAGCACTCAGTGCCTGCCTCTCCCAGGGATGGTTTTACAAAGATTGTTAAAGATAGACTTAGTATGCCTGGCAGTTTTTATCTGTGTTTTAGTTTGTGCTGATCCTGCCTTCTTAATTTGTGTTAATCGCGCTTTCTTAAGTTAATAAAGAAGGGGAAGATGTGGGAGTGTGGCCATGGGGGTCGACAAGTCCCATGGTATGTGATAACATCCAAATCTTAAAGATGAGGCCATCAGGAAAGTAAAGAGTTGAGAGGGAACAAAGAAAGGTGATTCAGGAGACACCTTAAACAGGGACATGAAGAACAGGAACAGGGACAGGCTAACAGAGCAGGGAGAAACAAAAAGCAGCATATGCTAGGGTCCCACTGGCATATGCTGGACCCACAAACAAGGACTCCAGGAGTTGGAGGGGCAGCCAGAGCCCCCTGGCTGGGCAGTACTCAGTGCCTGCCTCTCCCAGGGATGGTTTTACAAAGGTTGTTAAAGATAGTCTTAGTATGCCTGGCAGCTTTTCTCTGTGTTTTAGTTTGTGTTGATCCTGCCTTCTTAATTTGTGTTAATCGCGCTTTCTTATGTTAATAAAGAAGGGGGAGATGTGGGAGTGTGGCCATGGGGGTCGACAGGCCCCATGGTTGGTAATAACATCCAACTCTTAAGGATGAGACCATCAGGAATTTAAAGAGTTGAGAGGGAACAAAGATGGGTGATTCAGGTGACACCTTGTTGTCTGGGGTGGCTTGTTCTACAGCCATTAAAGCATGGAAGTTGCTGGGTGTTTGCTGTTGCCGGGCAAAGTTGTTGACCAATGACTAGTTAGTGGAAAGGTACTGCTGTGAGGCGGAAATTATAGGAAGGGAGCCTTTCCTGAATCAGGGATAGAATGAAGTTGTGCCCTCACTCTGAGAGATGAAGTTATGCCCTCAGTAAGAGAGAGTTCAAGTTATGTCATCAATAAAGATGTAGCAGTTACAGATCCTGAAAGAACCCCGTTGTCCATGCGGTCTTTACGCCACAAATCGCCCCCCAACAGGGACATGAAAACGAACAGGGACAAGAAGAAAACAAACAGGGACATGAAGAACAGGAACAGGGACAGGCTAACAGCACAGGGACAAAAACAAAAAAGGAATGAATAGGGACAGGCAAACCGAACAGGGACAAAAACAGAAAAGGAATGAATAGGTACAGGCTAACAGAACAGGGACGAACAAAAAGAGGGTATGGGAGGGTCACGCTGGCTTACGCAGGACCCCCAAACAAGGACTCCAGGAGTTGGAGGGGCAGCCAGAGCCCCCCGGCTGGGCAGCACTCAGTGCCTGCCTCTCCTAGGGATGGGGTTACAAAGTTTGTTAAAGATGGAATTAGTATGCCTGGCAGTTTTTCTCTGTATTTTAATTTGTGTTAATAGTGCTTTCTTAATTTGTGTTACTCTTGCTTTCTTAATTTCTGTTAATCGCGCCTTCTTAAATTGTGTTAAACCTGCTTTCTTAATTTGTGTTAATCGAGCTCTTTTATGTTAATAAAGAAGGAGGAGATGTGGGAGCGTGACCATGGGGGTCGACAAGCCCCATGGTTGGTGATCACATCCGACTCTTAAAGACGAGACCATGAGGAAAGTAAATCCTTGAGAGGGAACAAAGAAGGGTGTTTCAGGAGACACCTTAAGCAGGGACATGAAGAGCAGGAACAGGGATAGTCTAACAGAACAGGGACAAAAACAAAAAAGGAATGAATAGGGACAGGAAAATGAAACAGGGACAAAAAGAGAAAAGGAATGATCAGGTACAGGCTAACAGAACAGGGATGACCAAAAAGAGCATATGGGAGGGTCACGATGGTTTACGCAGGACCCACAAACAAGGACTCCAGGAGGTTGAGGGGTAGCCAGAGCCCCCCTGCTGGGCAGCACTCAGTGCCTGCCACTCCCAGGGATGGGGTTGCAAAGTTTGTTGAAGATAGACTTAGTATGCCTGGCAGTTTTTCTCTGTGTTTTAGTTTGTGCTGATCCTGCCTTCTTAATTTGTGTTAATCGCGCTTTCTTAAGTTAATAAAGAAGGGGAAGATGTGGGAGTGTGGCCATGGGGGTCGACAAGCCCCATGGTTGGTGATCACATCCGACTCTTACAGATGAGTCCATCAGGAAAGTAAAGCCTTGAGAGGGAACAAAGAAGGGTGATACAGGAGACACCTTAAGCAGGGACATGAAGAACAGGAACAGGGATAGTCTAACAGAACAGGGACAAAAACAAAAAAGGAATGAATAGGGACAGGCTATCAGAACAGGGACAAACAAAAAACAGCGTATGGGAGGGTCTCGCTGGCATAGGCAGGACCCACAATCAAGGACTCCAGGAGTTGGAGGGGCAGCCAGAGCCCCCCGGCTGGGCAGCACTCAGTGCCTGCCTCTCCCAGGGTTGTGGTTGCAAAGTTTGTTGAAGATAGACTTAGTATGCCTGGCAGTTTTTCTCTGTGTTTTAGTTTGTGCTGATCCTGCCTTCTTAATTTGTGTTAATCGCGCTTTCTTAAGTTAATGAAGAAGGGGAAGATGTGGGAGTGTGGCCATGGGGGTCGACAAGCCCCATGGTTGGTGATAACATCGGACTCTTAAAGTAGAGACCATCAGGAAACTAAAGAGTTGAGAGGGAACAAAGAAGGGTGATTCAGGAGACACGTTAAACAGGGACATGAAGAACAGGAACAGGGACAGGCTAACAGAGCAGGGAGAAACAAAAAACAGCATATGGGAGGGTCCCACTGGCATATGCTGGACCCACAAACAAGGACTCCAGGAGTTGGAGGGGCAGCCAGAGCCCCCCGGCTGGGCAGCACTCAGTGCCTGCCTCTCCCACGGCTGGTTTTACAAAGGTTGTTAAACATAGACTTAGTATGCCTGGCAGTTTTTCTCTGTGTTTTAGTTTGTGTTGGTCCTGCCTTCTTAATTTGTGTTAATCGCGCTTTCTTATGTTAATGAAGAAGGGGAAGATGTGGGAGTGTGGCCATGGGGGTCGACAGGCCCCATGGTTGGTGATAACATCCGACTCTTAAAGATGAGGCCATCAGGAAAGTAAACCCTTGAGAGGGAACAAAGAAGGGTTATTCAAAAGACACCTTAACCAGGGACATGAAGAACAGGAACAGGGATAGTCTAACAGAACAGGGACAAAAACAAAAAAGGAATGAATAGGGACAGGCTATCAGAACAGGGACAAACAAAAAACAGCATATGGGAGGGTCTCGCTGGCATAGGCAGGACCCACAAACAAGGACTCCAGGAGTTGGAGGGGCAGCCAGAGCCCCCCTGCTGGGCAGCACTCAGTGCCTGCCTCTCCCAGGGATGGGGTTACAAAGTTTGTTAAAGATGGAATTCGTATGCCTGGCAGTTTTTCTCTGTATCTTAGTTTGTGTTAATAGTGCTTTCTTAATTTGTGTTACTCTTCCTTTCTTAATTTCTGTTAATCGCGCCTTCTTAATTTGTGTTAAACCTGCTTTCTTAATTTGTGTTAATCGAGCTCTTTTAGGTTAATAAAGAAGGGGGAGATGTGGGAGCATGGCCATGGGGGTCGACAAGTCCCATGGTTGGTGATAACAACCCACTCTTAAAGATGAGGCCATCAGGAAAGTAAAGAGTTGAGAGGGAACAAAGAAGGATGATTCAGGAGACACCTTAACCAGGGACATGAAGAACAGGAACAGGGACAGGCTAACAGAGCAGGGAGAAACAAAAAACAGCATATGGGAGGGTCCCACTGGCATATGCTGGACCCACAAACAAGGACTCCAGGAGTTGGAGGGTCAGCCAGAGCCCCCCGGCTGGGCAGCACTCAGTGCCTGCCTCTCCCAGGGATGGTTTTACAAAGGTTGTTAAAGATAGACTTAGTATGCCTGGCAGTTTTTCTCTGTGTTTTAGTTTGTGTTGATCCTGCCTTCTTAATTTGTGTTAATCGCGCTTTCTTAAGTTAATGAAGAAGGGGAAGATGTGGGAGTGTGGCCATGGGGGTCGACAACCCCCATGGTTGGTGATAACATCCGACTATTACAGTAGAGACCATCAGGAATGTAAACCCTTGAGAGGGAACAAAGAAGGGTTATTCAAAAGACACCTTAACCAGGGACATGAAGAACAGGAACAGGGATAGTCTAACAGAACAGGGACAGAAACAAAAAAGGAATGAATAGGGAAAGGCTATCAGAACAGGGACAAACAAAAAACAGCGTATGGGAGGGTCTCGCTGGCATAGGCAGGACCCACAAAGAAGGACTCCAGGAGTTGGAGGGGCAGCCAGAGCCCCCCGGGTGGGCAGCACTCAGTGCCTGCCTCTCCCAGGGATGGGGTTACAAAGTTTGTAAAAGATGGAATTAGTATGCCTGGCAGTTTTTCTCTGTGTTTTAGTTTGTGTTGATCCTGCCTTCTTAATTTGTATTAATCGCGCTTTCTTAAGTTAATGAAGAAGGGGAAGATGTGGGAGTGTGGCCATGGGGGTCGGCAAGCCCCATGGTTGGTGATAACATAGGACTCTTAAGGATGAGACCATCAGGAAAGGAAAGCCTTGAGAGGGAACAAAGAAGGGTGATTCAGGAGACACCTTAACCAGGGACATGAAGAACAGGAACAGGGATAGTCTAACAGAACAGGGACAAAAACAAAAAAGGAATGAATAGGGACAGGCTATCAGAACAGCGAGAAACAAAAAGCAGCGTATGGGAGGGTCTCGCTGGCATAGGCAGGACCCACAAACAAGGACTCCAGGAGTTGGAGGGGCAGCCAGAGCCCCCCAGCTGGGCAGCACTCAGTGCCTGCCTCTCCCAGGGATGGGGTTACAAAGTTTGTTAAAGATGGAATTAGTATGCCTGGCAGTTTTTCTCTGTATTTTAGTTTGTGTTAATAGTGCTTTCTTAATTTGTGTTACTCTTGCTTTCTTAATTTCTGTTAATCGCGCCTTCACAATTTGTGTTAATCCTGCTTTCTTAATTTGTGTTAATCGAGCTCTTTTATGTTAATAAAGAAGGGGGAGTTGTGGGAGCATGGCCATGGGGGTCGACAAGTCCCATGGTTGGTGATAACATCCGACTCTTAAAGATGAGGCCATCAGGAAAATAAAGAGTTGAGAGGGAACAAAAAAGGGTGATTCAGGAGACACCTTAACCAGGGACATGAAGAACAGGAACAGGGACAGGCTAACAGAGCAGGGAGAAACAAAAAACAGCATATGGGAGGGTCCCACTGGCATATGCTGGACCCACAAACAAGGACTCCAGGAGTTGGAGGGGCAGCCAGAGCCCCCTGGCTGGGCAGTACTCAGTGCCTGCCTCTCCCAGGGCTGGTTTTACAAAGGTTGTTAAAGATAGACTTAGTATGCCTGGCAGTTTTTCTCTGTGTTTTAGTTTGTGTTGATCCTGCCTTCTTAATTTGTGTTAATTGTCCTTTCTTATGTTAATAATGAAGGGGAAGATGTGGGAGTGTGGCCATGGGGGTCGACAAGCCCCATGGTTGGTGATAACATCCCACTCTTAAGGATGAGACCATCAGGAAAGGAAAGCCTTGAGAGGGAACAAAGACGGGTGATTCAGGAGACACCTTAACCAGGGACATGAAGAACAGGAACAGGGATAGTCTAACAGAACAGGGACAAAAACAAAAAAGGAATGAATAGGGACAGGCTATCAGAACAGCGAGAAACAAAAAGCAGCGTATGGGAGGGTCTCGCTGGCATAGGCAGGACCCACAAACAAGGACTCCAGGAGTTGGAGGGGCAGCCAGAGCCCCCCAGCTGGGCAGCACTCAGTGCCTGCCTCTCCCAGGGATGGGGTTACAAAGTTTGTTAAAGATGGAATTAGTATGCCTGGCAGTTTTTCTCTGTATTTTAGTTTGTGTTAATAGTGCTTTCTTAATTTGTGTTACTCTTGCTTTCTTAATTTCTGTTAATCGCGCCTTCACAATTTGTGTTAATCCTGCTTTCTTAATTTGTGTTAATCGAGCTCTTTTAGGTTAATAAAGAAGGGGGAGTTGTGGGAGCATGGCCATGGGGGTCGACAAGTCCCATGGTTGGTGATAACATCCGACTCTTAAAGATGAGGCCATCAGGAAAGTAAAGAGTTGAGAGGGAACAAAAAAGGGTGATTCAGGAGACACCTTAACCAGGGACATGAAGAACAGGAACAGGGACAGGCTAACAGAGCAGGGAGAAACAAAAAACAGCATATGGGAGGGTCCCACTGGCATAGGCAGGACCCACAAACAAGGACTCCAGGAGTTGGAGGGGCAGCCAGAGCCCCCCGGCTGGGCAGCACTCAGTGCCTGCCTCTCCCAGGGATGGTTTTACAAAGGTTGTTAAAGATAGACTTAGTATGCCTGGCAGTTTTTCTCTGTGTTTTAGTTTGTGTTGATCCTGCCTTCTTAATTTGTGTTAATCGCGCTTTCTTAAGTTAATAAAGAAGGGGAAGATGTGGGAGTGTGGCCATGGGGGTCGACAAGCCCCATGGTTGGTGATAACATAGGACTCTTAAGGATGAGACCATCAGGAATTTAAAGAGTTGAGAGGGAACAAAGAAGGGTGATTCAGGTGACACCTTCTTGTCTGGGGTGGCTAGTTCTCCAGCCATTAATGCATGGAAGTGGCTGGGTGTTTGCTGTTGCCGGGCAAAGTTGTTGACCAATGACTAGTTAGTGGAAAGGTACTGCTGTGAGGCAGAAATTATAGGAAGGGAGCCTTTCCTGAATAAGGGATAGAATGAAGTTGTGCCCTCACTCTGAGAGATGAAGTTATGCCCTCAGTAAGAGAGAGTTCAAGTTATGTCGTCAATAAAGAGGTAGCAGTTACAGATCCTGAAAGAACCCCGTTGTCCGTGAGGTCTTTACGCCACAAATCGCCCCCCAACAGGGACATGAAAACGAACAGGGACGAGAAGAAAACAAACAGGGATATGAAGAACAGGAACAGGGACAGGCTAACAGAACAGGGACAAAAACAAAAAAGGAATGAATAGGGACAGGCAAAGGGAACAGGGAAAAAAACAGAAAAGGAATGAATAGGTACAGGCTAACAGAACAGGGATGAACAAAAAGAGCTTATGGGAGGGCCACGCTGGCTTACGCAGGACACACAAACAAGGTCTCCAGGAGTTGGAGGGGCAGCCAGAGCCCCCCGGCTGGGCAGCACTCAGTGCCTGCCACTCCCAGGGATGGGGTTGCAAAGTTTGTTAAAGATAGTCTTAGTATGCCTGGCAGCTTTTCTCTGTGTTTTTTTGTTTGTGTTGATCCTGCCTTCTTAATTTGTGTTAATTGCGCTTTCTTATGTTAATAAAGAAGGAGGAGATGTGGGAGCGTGGCCATGGGGGTCGACAAGTCCCATGGTTGGTGATAACATCGGACTCTTAAAGATGAGGCCATCAGGAAAGTAAAGAGTTGAGAGGGAACAAAGAAGGGTAATTCAGGAGACACCTTAAACAGGGACATGAAGAACAGGAACAGGGATAGTCTAACAGAACAGGGACAAAAACAAAAAAGTAATGAATAGGGACAGGCTATCAGAACAGGGACAAACAAAAAACAGCATATGGGAGGGTCCCACTGGCATACGCAGGACCCTCACACAAGGACACCAGGAGTTGGAGGGTCAGCCAGAGCCCCCCGGCTGGGCAGCACTCAGTGCCTGCCTCTCCCAGGGATGGGGTTACAAAGTTTGTTAAAGATGGAATTAGTATGCCTGGCAGTTTTTCTCTGTATTTTAGTTTGTGTTAATAGTGCTTTCTTAATTTGTGTTACTCTTGCTTTCTTAATTTCTGTTAATCGCGCCTTCACAATTTGTGTTAATCCTGCTTTCTTAATTTGTGTTAATCGAGCTCTTTTATGTTAATAAAGAAGGGGGAGTTGTGGGAGCATGGCCATGGGGGTCGACAAGTCCCATGGTTGGTGATAACATCCGACTCTTAAAGATGAGGCCATCAGGAAAGTAAAGAGTTGAGAGGGAACAAAAAAGGGTGATTCAGGAGACACCTTAACCAGGGACATGAAGAACAGGAACAGGGACAGGCTAACAGAGCAGGGAGAAACAAAAAACAGCATATGGGAGGGTCCCACTGGCATATGCTGGACCCACAAACAAGGACTCCAGGAGTTGGAGGGTCAGCCAGAGCCCCCCGGCTGGGCAGCACTCAGTGCCTGCCTCTCCCAGGGATGGGGTTACAAAGTTTGTTAAAGATGGAATTAGTATGCCTGGCAGTTTTTCTCTGTATTTTAGTTTGTGGTAATAGTGCTTTCTTAATTTGTGTTACTCTTGCTTTCTTAATTTCTGTTAATCGCGCCTTCTTAATTTGTGTTAAATCTGCTTTCTTAATTTGTGTTAATCGAGCTCTTTTATGTTAATAAAGAAGGGGGAGATGTGGGAGCCTGGCCATGGGGGTCGACAAGTCCCATGGTTGTTGATAACATCCAACTCTTAAAGATGAGGCCATCAGGAAAGTAAAGAGTTGAGAGGGAACAAAGAAGGGTGATTCAGGAGACACCTTAAACAGGGACATGAAGAACAGGAACAGGGACAGGCTAACAGAGCAGGGAGAAACAAAAAAGAGCATATGGGAGGGTCCCACTGGCATAGGCAGGACCCACAAACAAGGACTGCAGGAGTTGGAGGGGCAGCCAGAGCCCCCTGGCTGGGCAGTACTCAGTGCCTGCCTCTCCCAGGGCTGGTTTTACAAAGGTTGTTAAAGATAGACTTAGTATGCCTGGCAGTTTTTCTCTGTGTTTTAGTTTGTGTTGATCCTGCCTTCTTAATTTGTGTTAATTGTCCTTTCTTATGTTAATAATGAAGGGGAAGATGTGGGAGTGTGGCCATGGGGGTCGACAAGCCCCATGGTTGGTGATAACATCCGACTCTTAAGGATGAGACCATCAGGAAAGGAAAGCCTTGAGAGGGAACAAAGAAGGGTGATTCAGGAGACACCTTAACCAGGGACATGAAGAACAGGAACAGGGATAGTCTAACAGAACAGGGACAAAAACAAAAAAGGAATGAATAGGGACAGGCTATCAGAACAGCGAGAAACAAAAAGCAGCGTATGGGAGGGTCTCGCTGGCATAGGCAGGACCCACAAACAAGGACTCCAGGAGTTGGAGGGGCAGCCAGAGCCCCCCAGCTGGGCAGCACTCAGTGCCTGCCTCTCCCAGGGATGGGGTTGCAAAGTTTGTTAAAGATAGTCTTAGTATGCCTGGCAGTTTTTCTCTGTGTTTTAGTTTGTGTTGATCCTGCCTTCTTAATTTGTGTTAATTGCGCTTTCTTATGTTAATAAAGAAGGAGGAGATGTGGGAGTGTGGCCATGGGGGTCGACAATCCCCATGGTTGGTGATCACATCCGACTCTTAAAGATGAGGCCATGAGGAAAGTAAAGCCTTGAGAGGGAACAAAGAAGGGTGATTCAGGAGACACCTTAACCAGGGACATGAAGAACAGGAACAGGGATAGTCTAACAGAACAGGGACAAAAACAAAAAAGGAATGAATAGGGACAGGCTATCAGAACAGGGACAAACAAAAAACAGCGTATGGGAGGGTCTCGTTGGCATAGGCAGGACCCAAAAACAAAGACTCCGGGAGTTGCAGGGGCAGCCAGAGCCCCCCAGCTGGGCAGCACTCAGTGCCTGCCTCTCCCAGGGATGGGGTTACAAAGTTTGTTAAAGATGGAATTAGTATGCCTGGCAGTTTTTCTCTGTGTTTTAGTTTGGGTTAATAGTGCTTTCTTAATTTGTGTTACTCTTGCTTTCTTAATTTCTGTTAATCACGCCTTCATAATTTGTGTTAAACCTGCTTTCTTAATTTGTGTTAATCGAGCTCTTTTATGTTAATAAAGAAGGGGGAGTTGTGGGAGCATGGCCATGGGGGTCGACAAGTCCCATGGTTGGTGATAACATCCGACTCTTAAAGATGAGGCCATCAGGAAAGTAAAGAGTTGAGAGGGAACAAAGAAGGGTGATTCAGGAGACACCTTAACCAGGGACATGAAGAACAGGAACAGGGACAGGCTAACAGAGCAGGGAGAAACAAAAAACAGCATATGGGAGGGTCTCGCTGGCGTATGCTGGACCCACAAACAAGGACTCCAGGAGTTGGAGGGGCAGCCAGAGCCCCCCGGCTGGGCAGCACTCAGTGCCTGCCTCTCCCAGGGATGGTTTTACAAAGATTGTTAAAGATAGACTTAGTATGCCTGGCAGTTTTTCTCTGTTTTAGTTTGTGTTGATCCTGCCTTCTTAATTTGTGTTAATCGTGCTTTCTTATGTTAATAAAGAAGAAGGAGATGTGGGAGTGTGGCCATGGGGGTCGACAAGCCCCATGGTTGGTGATAACATAGGACTCTTAAGGATGAGACCATCAGGAATTTAAAGCCTTGAGAGGGAACAAAGAAGGGTGATTCAGGTGACACCTTCTTGTCTGGGGTGGCTAGTTCTCCAGCCATTAATGCATGGAAGTGGCTGGGTGTTTGCTGTTGCCGGGCAAAGTTGTTGACCAATGACTAGTTAGTGGAAAGGTACTGCTGTGAGGCGGAAGTTATAGGAAGGGAGCCTTTCCTGAATAAGGGATAGAATGAAGTTGTGCCCTCACTCTGAGAGATGAAGTTATGCCCTCAGTAAGAGAGAGTTCAAGTTATGTCATCAATAAAGAGGTAGCAGTTACAGATCCTGAAAGAACCCCGTTGTCCGTGCGGTCTTTACGCCACAAATCGCCCCCCAACAGGGACAAGAAAACGAACAGGGACGAGAAGAAAACAAACAGGGACATGAAGAACAGGAACAGGGACAGGCTAACAGAACAGGGACAAAAACAAAAAAGGAATGAATAGGGACAGGCAAACGGAACAGGAAAAAAAAAAAAAAGGAATGAATAGGTACAGGCTAACAGAACAGGGACGAACAAAAAGAGCTTATGGGAGGGTCACGCTGGCTTACGCAGGACCCACAAACAAGGACTCCAGGAGTTGGAGGGGCAGCCAGAGCCCCCCGTCTGGGCAGCACTCAGTGCCTGCCTCTCCCAGGGATGGGGTTGCAAAGTTTGTTAAAGATAGTCTTAGTATGCCTGGCAGTTTTTCTCTGTGTTTTAGTTTGTGTTGATCCTGCCTTCTTAATTTGTGTTAATTGCGCTTTCTTATGTTAATAAAGAAGGAGGAGATGTGGGAGTGTGGCCATGGGGGTCGACAAGCCCCATGGTTGGAGATCACATCCGACTCTTAAAGATGAGACCATCAGGAAAGGAAAGCCTTGAGAGGGAACAAAGAAGGGTGATTCAGGAGACACCTTAACCAGGGACATGAAGAACAGGAACAGGGATAGTCTAACAGAACAGGGACAAAAACAAAAAAGGAATGAATAGGGACAGGCTATCAGAACAGGGACAAACAAAAAACAGCGTATGGGAGGGTCTCGTTGGCATAGGCAGGACCCAAAAACAAAGACTCCGGGAGTTACAGGGGCAGCCAGAGCCCCCCAGCTGGGCAGCACTCAGTGCCTGCCTCTCCCAGGGATGGGGTTACAAAGTTTGTTAAAGATGGAATTAGTATGCCTGGCAGTTTTTCTCTGTGTTTTAGTTTGGGTTAATAGTGCTTTCTTAATTTGTGTTACTCTTGCTTTCTTAATTTCTGTTAATCGCGCCTTCATAATTTGTGTTAAACCTGCTTTCCTAATTTGTGTTAATCGAGCTCTTTTATGTTAATAAAGAAGGGGGAGATGTGGGAGCATGGCCATGGGGGTCGACAAGTCCCATGGTTGGTGATAACATCCGACTCTTAAAGATGAGGCCATCAGGAATTTAAAGAGTTGAGAGGGAACAAAGAAGGGTGATTCAGGAGACACCTTAAACAGGGACTTGAAGAACAGGAACAGGGACAGGCTAACAGAGCAGGGAGAAACAAAAAACAGCATATGGGAGGGTCCCACTGGCATAGGCAGGACCCACAAACAAGGACTCCAGGAGTTGGAGGGGCAGCCAGAGCCCCCCGGCTGGGCAGCACTCAGTGCCTGCCTCTCCCAGGGATGGTTTTACAAAGGTTGTTAAACATAGACTTAGTATGCCTGGCAGTTTTTCTCTGTGTTTTAGTTTGTGTTGATCCTGCCTTCTTAATTTGTGTTAATCGCGCTTTCTTATGTTAATAAAGAAGAAGGAGATGTGGGAGTGTGGCCATGGGGGTCGACAGGCCCCATGGTTGGTGATAACATCCGACTCTTAAAGATGAGGCCATCAGGAATTTAAAGAGTTGAGAGGGAACAAAGAAGGGTGATTCAGGTGACACCTTCTTGTCTGGGGTGGCTAGTTCTCCAGCCATTAATGCATGGAAGTGGCTGGGTGTTTGCTGTTGCCGGGCAAAGTTGTTGACCAATGACTAGTTAGTGGAAAGGTACTGCTGTGAGGTGGAAGTTATAGGAAGGGAGCCTTTCCTGAATAAGGGATAGAATGAAGTTGTGCCCTCACTCTGAGAGATGAAGTTATGCCCTCAGTAAGAGAGAGTTCAAGTTATGTCATCAATAATGAGGTAGCAGTTACAGATCCTGAAAGAACCCCGGTGTCCGAGCGGTCTTTACGCCACAAATCGCCCCCCAACAGGGACATGAAAACGAACAGGGACGAGAAGAATACAAACAGGGACATGAAGAAGAGGAACAGGGACAGGCAAACAGAACAGGGACAAAAACAAAAAAGGAATGAATAGGGACAGGAAAACGGAACAGGGACAAAAACAGAAAAGGAATGATCAGGTACAGGCTAACAGAACAGGGATGACCAAAAAGAGCATATGGGAGGGCCACGATGGTTTACGCAGGACCCCCAAACAAGGACTCCAGGAGTTGGAGGGGCAGCCAGAGCCCCCCGGCTGGGCAGCACTCAGTGCCTGCCTCTCCCAGGGATGGGGTTATAAAGTTTGTTAAAGATAGACTTAGTATGCCTGGCAGTTTTTCTCTGTATTTTAGTTTGTGTTAATAGTGCTTTCTTAATTTGTGTTTCTCTTGCTTTCTTAATTTCTGTTAATCGCGCCTTCTTAATTTGTGTTAAACCTGCTTTCTTAATTTGTGTTAATCGAGCTCTTTTATGTTAATAAAGGAGGGGGAGATGTGGGAGCCTGGCCATGGGGTTAGACAAGCCCCATGGTTGGTGATAAGATCTGACTAATAAAGTAGAGACCATCAGGAAAGTAAAGCCTTGAGAGGGAACAAAGAAGGGTGATTCAGGAGACACCTTAAACAGGGACATGAAGAACAGGAACAGGGATAGTCTAACAGAACAGGGACGAAAATAAAAAAGTAATGAATAGGGACAGGCTATCAGAACAGGGACAAACAAAAAACAGCGTATGGGAGGGTCTCGCTGGCATAGGCAGGACCCCCAAACAAGGACTCCAGGAGTTGGAGGGGCAGCCAGAGCCCCCCGGCTGGGCAGCACTCAGTGCCTGCCTCTCCCAGGGTTGTGGTTACAAAGTTTGTTAAAGATGGAATTAGTATGCCTGGCATTTTTTCTCTGTATTTTAATTTGTGTTAATAGTGCTTTCTTAATTTGTGTTTCTCTAGCTTTCTTAATTTCTGTTAATCGTGCCTTCTTAATTTGTGTTAAACCTGCTTTCTTAATTTGTGTTAATCGAGCTCTTTTATGTTAATAAAGAAGGGGAAATGTGGGAGCCTGGCCATGGGGGTCGACAAGTCCCATGGTTGGTGATAACATAGGACTCTTAAGGATGAGACCATCAGGAATTTAAAGCCTTGAGAGGGAACAAAGAAGGGTGATTCAGGTGACACCTTCTTGTCTGGGGTGGCTAGTTCTCCAGCCATTAATGCATGGAAGTGGCTGGGTGTTTGCTGTTGCCGGGCAAAGTTGTTGACCAATTACTAGTTAGTGGAAAGGTACTGCTGTGAGGCGGAAATTATAGGAAGGGAGCCTTTCCTGAATAAGGGATAGAATGAAGTTGTGCCCTCACTCTGAGAGATGAAGTTATGCCCTCAGTAAGAGAGAGTTCACGTTATGTCATCAATAAAGAGGTAGCAGTTACAGATCCTGAAAGAACCCCGTTGTCCGTGCGGTCTTTACGCCACAAATCGCCCCCCAACAGGGACATGAAAACGAACAGGGACGAGAAGAAAACAAACAGGGACATGAAGAACAGGAACAGGGACAGGCTAACAGAACAGGGACAAAAACAAAAAAGGAATGAATTGGGACAGGCAAAGGGAACAGCGAAAAAAAAAAAAAGGAATGAATAGGTACAGGCTAACAGAACAGGGACGAACAAAAAGAGCTTATGGGAGGGTCACGCTGGCTTACGCAGGACCCACAAACAAGGACTCCAGGAGGTGGAGGGGCAGCCAGAGCCCCCCCGGCTGGGCAGCACTCAGTGCCTGCCACTCCCAGGGATGGGGTTGCAAAGTTTGTTAAAGATAGTCTTAGTATGCCTGGCAGTTTTTCTCTGTGTTTTAGTTTGTGTTGATCCTGCCTTCTTAATTTGTGTTAATTGCGCTTTCTTATGTTAATAAAGAAGGAGGAGATGTGGGAGTGTGGCCATGGGGGTCGACAAGCCCCATGGTTGGTGATCACATCCGACTCTTAAAGATGAGACCATGAGGAAAGTAAAGCCTTGCGAGGGAACAAAGAAGGGTGATTCAGGAGACACCTTAAACAGGGACATGAAGAACAGGAACAGGGATAGTCTAACAGAACAGGGACAAAAACAAAAAAGTAATGAATAGGGACAGGCTATCAGAACAGGGACAAACAAAAAACAGCGTATGGGAGGGTCTCGCTGGCATAGGCAGGACCCACAAACAAGGACTCCAGGAGTTGGAGGGGCAGCTAGAGCCCCCCGGCTGGGCAGCACTCAGTGCCTGCCTCTCCCAGGGATGGTTTTACAAAGGTTGTTAAACATAGACTTAGTATGCCTGGCAGTTTTTCTCTGTGTTTTAGTTTGTGTTGATCCTGCCTTCTTAATTTGTGTTAATTGTGCTTTCTTATGTTAATAAAGAAGAAGGAGATGTGGGAGTGTGGCCATGGGGGTCGACAAGCCCCATGGTTGGTGATAACATCCGACTCTTAAGGATGAGACCATCAGGAATTTAAAGAGTTGAGAGGGAACAAAGAAGGGTGATTCAGGTGACACCTTCTTGTCTGGGGTGGCTAGTTCTCCAGCCATTAATGCATGGAAGTGGCTGGGTGTTTGCTGTTGCCGGGCAAAGTTGTTGACCAATGACTAGTTAGTGGAAAGGTACTGCTGTGAGGCGGAAGTTATAGGAAGGGAGCCTTTCCTGAATAAGGGATAGAATGAAGTTGTGCCCTCACTCTGAGAGATGAAGTTATGCCCTCAGTAAGAGAGAGTTCAAGTTATGTCATCAATAAAGAGGTAGCAGTTACAGATCCTGAAAGAACCCCGTTGTCCGTGCGGTCTTTACGCCACAAATCGCCCCCCAACAGGGACAAGAAAACGAACAGGGACGAGAAGAAAACAAACAGGGACATGAAGAACAGGAACAGGGACAGGCTAACAGAACAGGGACAAAAACAAAAAAGTAATGAATAGGGACAGGCTATCAGAACAGGGACAAACAAAAAACAGCGTATGGGAGGGTCTCGTAGGCATCGGCAGGACCCAAAAACAAAGACTCCGGGAGTTGGAGGGGCAGCCAGAGCCCCCCAGCTGGGAAGCACTCAGTGCCTGCCACTCCCAGGGATGGGGTTACAAAGTTTGGTAAAGATAGTCTTAGTATGCCTGGCAGTTTTTCTCTGTATTTTAGTTTGTGTTAATAGTGCTTTCTTAATTTGTGTTACTCTTGCTTTCTTAATTTCTGTTAATCGCGCCTTCATAATTTGTGTTAAACCTGCTTTCTTAATTTGTGTTAATCAAGCTCCTTTATGTTAATAAAGAAGGGGGAGATGTGGGAGTGTGGCCATGGGGGTCGACAATCCCCATGGTTGGTGATCACATCCGACTCTTAAAGATGAGGCCATGAGGAAAGTAAAGCCTTGAGAGGGAACAAAGAAGGGTGATTCAGGAGACACCTTAAACAGGGACATGAAGAACAGGAACAGGGATAGTCTAACAGAACAGGGACAAAAACAAAAAAGGAATGAATAGGGACAGGCTATCAGAACAGGGACAAACAAAAAACAGCATATGGGAGGGTCTCGCTGGCATAGGCAGGACCCACAAACAAGGACTCCAGGAGTTGGAGAGGCAGCTAGAGCCCCCCGGCTGGGCAGCACTCAGTGCCTGCCACTCCCAGGGATGGGGTTGCAAAGTTTGTTAAAGATGGAATTAGTATGCCTGGCAGTTTTTCTCTGTATTTTAGTTTGTGTTAATAGTGCTTTCTTAATTTGTGTTACTCTTGCTTTCTTAATTTCTGTTAATCGCGCCTTCTTAATTTGTGTTAAACCTGCTTTCTTAATTTGTGTTAATCGAGCTCTTTTATGTTAATAAAGAAGGGGGAGATGTGGGAGCCTGGCCATGGGGGTCGACAAGTCCCATGGTTGGTGATAACATCCGACTCTTAAAGATGAGGCCATCAGGAAAGTAAAGAGTTGAGAGGGAACAAAGAAGGGTGATTCAGGAGACACCTTAAACAGGGACATGAAGAACAGGAACAGGGACAGGCTAACAGAGCAGGGAGAAACAAAAAACAGCATATGGGAGGGTCCCACTGGCATAGGCAGGACCCACAAACAAGGACTCCAGTAGTCGGAGGGGCAGCCAGAGCCCCCCGGCTGGGCAGCACTCAGTGCCTGCCTCTCCCAGGGATGGTTTTACAAAGGTTGTTAAAGATAGACTTAGTATGCCTGGCAGTTTTTCTCTGTGTTTTAGTTTGTGTTGATAGTGCTTTCTTAATTTGTGTTAATTGCGCTTTCTTATGTTAATAAAGAAGGGGGAGATGTGGGAGTGTGGCCATGGGGGTGGACAAGCCCCATGGTTTGTGATAACATCAGACTATTAAGGATGAGACCATCAGGAATGTAAAGAGTTGAGAGGGAACAAAGAAGGGTGATTCAGGAGACACCTTAAACAGGGACATGAAGAACAGGAACAGGGACAGGCTATCAGAACAGGGACAAACAAAAAACAGCATATGGGAGGGTCACGCTGGTATAGGCAGGACCCACAAACAAGGACTCCAGGAGTTGGAGGGGTAGCCAGAGCCCCCCGTCTGGGCAGCACTCAGTGCCTGCCTCTCCCAGGGATGGTTTTACAAAGGTTGTTAAAGATAGACTTAGTATGCCTGGCAGTTTTTCTCTGTGTTTAAGTTTGTGTTGATCCTGCCTTCTTAATTTGTGTTAATTGCGCTTTCTTATGTTAATAAAGAAGGAGGAGGTGTGGGAGTGTGGCCATGGGGGTCGACAAGCCCCATGGTTGGTGATCACATCCGACTCTTAAAGATGAGACCATCAGGAATTTAAAGCCTTGAGAGGGAACAAAGAAGGGTGATTCAGGTGACACCTTCTTGTCTGGGGTGGCTAGTTCTCCAGCCATTAATGCATGGAAGTGGCTGGGTGTTTGCTGTTGCCGGGCAAAGTTGTTGACCAATGACTAGTTGGTGGAAAGGTACTGCTGTGAGGCGGAAATTATAGGAAGGGAGCCTTTCCTGAATAAGGGATAGAATGAAGTTGTGCCCTCACTCTGAGAGATGAAGTTATGCCCTCAGTAAGAGAGAGTTCAAGTTATGTCATCAATAAAGAGGTAGCAGTTACAGATCCTGAAAGAACCCCGTTGTCCGTGCGGTCTTTACGCCAGAAATCGCCCCCCAACAGGGACATGAAAACGAACAGGGACGAGAAGAAAACAAACAGGGACATGAAGAACAGGAACAGGGACAGGCTAACAGAACAGGGACAAAAACAAAAAAGGAATGAATAGGGACAGGCAAACGGAACAGGGACAAAAACAGAAAAGGAATGAATAGGTACAGGCTAACAGAACAGGGACGAACAAAAAGAGCGTATGGGAGGGTCACGCTGGCTTACGCAGGACCCCCAAACAAGGACTCCAGGAGTTGGAGGGGCAGCCAGAGCCCCCCGGCTTGGCAGCACTCAGTGCCTGCCTCTCCCAGGGTTGTGGTTACAAAGTTTGTTAAAGATGGAATTAGTATGCCTGGCAGTTTTTCTCTGTGTTTTAGTTTGTGTTAATAGTGCTTTCTTAATTTGTGTTACTCTTGCTTTCTTAATTTCTGTTAATCGCGCCTTCTTAATTTGTGTTAAACCTGCTTTCTTAATTTGTGTTAATCGAGCTCTCATGTTAATAAAGAAGGGGGAGATATGGGAGCATGGCCATGGGGGTCGACAAGTCCCATGGTTGGTGATAACATGCGACTCTTAAAGATGAGGCCATCAGGAAAGTAAAGAGTTGAGAGGGAACAAAGAAGGGTGATTCAGGAGACACCTTAAACAGGGACATGAAGAACAGGAACAGGGATAGTCTAACAGAACAGGGACAAAAACAAAAAAGGAATGAATAGGGACAGGAAAACGGAACAGGGACAAACAAAAAACAGCATATGGGAGGGTCACGCTGGCATAGGCAGGACCCACAAACAAGGACTCCAGGAGTTGGAGGGGCAGCCAGAGCCCCCCGGCTGGGCAGCACTCAGTGCCTGCCTCTCCCACGGCTGGTTTTACAAAGATTGTTAAAGATAGACTTAGTATGCCTGGCAGTTTTTATCTGTGTTTTAGTTTGTGCTGATCCTGCCTTCTTAATTTGTGTTAATCGCGCTTTCTTAAGTTAATAAAGAAGGGGAAGATGTGGGAGTGTGGCCATGGGGGTCGACAAGCCCCATGGTTGGTGATAACATCAGACTCTTAAAGATGAGACCATCAGGAAAGTAAAGCCCTGAGAGGGAACAAAGGGTGATTCAGGAGACACCTTAAACAGGGACATGAAGAACAGGAACAGGGACAGGCTAACAGAACAGGGACAAACAAAAAACAGCGTATGGGAGGGTCTCGCTGGCATAGGCAGGACCCAGAAACAAGGACTCCAGGAGTTGGAGGGGCAGCCAGAGCCCCCCGGCTGGGCAGCACTCAGTGCCTGCCTCTCCCAGGGATGGGGTTACAAAGGTTGTTAAAGATGGAATTAGTATGCCTGGCAGTTTTTCTCTGTATTTTAGTTTGTGTTAATAGTGCTTTCTTAATTTGTGTTACTCTTGCTTTCTTAATTTCTGTTAATCGCGCCTTCATAATTTGTGTTAAACCTGCTTTCTTAATTTGTGTTAATCGAGCTCTTTTATGTGAATAAAGAAGGAGGAGATGTGGGAGCATGGCCATGGGGGTCGACAAGTCCCATGGTTGGTGATAACATGCGACTCTTAAAGATGAGGCCATCAGGAAAGTAAAGAGTTGAGAGGGAACAAAGAAGGGTGATTCAGGAGACACCTTAAACAGGGACATGAAGAACAGGAACAGGGATAGTCTAACAGAACAGGGACGAAAACAAAAAAGGAATGAATAGGGACAGGAAAACGGAACAGGGACAAACAAAAAACAGCATATGGGAGGGTCTCGCTGGCATAGGCAGGACCCACAAACAAGGACTCCAGGAGTTGGAGGGTCAGCCAGAGCCCCCCGGCTGGGCAGCACTCAGTGCCTGCCTCTCCCAGGGATGGTTTTACAAAGATTGTTAAAGATAGACTTAGTATGCCTGGCAGTTTTTATCTGTGTTTTAGTTTGTGCTGATCCTGCCTTCTTAATTTGTGTTAATCGCGCTTTCTTAAGTTAATAAAGAAGGGGAAGATGTGGGAGTGTGGCCATGGGGGTCGACAAGTCCCATGGTATGTGATAACATCCAAATCTTAAAGATGAGGCCATCAGGAAAGTAAAGAGTTGAGAGGGAACAAAGAAGGGTGATTCAGGAGACACCTTAAACAGGGACATGAAGAACAGGGACAGGGACAGGCTAACAGAACAGGGACAAAAACAAAAAAAGGAATGAATAGGGACAGGCTATCAGAACAGGGACAAATAAAAACAGCATATGGGAGGGTCTCGCTGGCATGGGCAGGACCCAGAAACAAGGACTCCAGGAGTTGGAGGGGCAGCCAGAGCCCCCCGGCTGGGCAGCACTCAGTGCCTGCCTCTCCCAGGGTTGGTTTTACAAAGGTTGTTAAAGATAGACTTAGTATGCCTGGCAGTTTTTCTCTGTGTTTTAGTTTGTGTTGATCCTGCCTTCTTAATTTGTGTTAATCGCGCTTTCTTATGTTAATAAAGAAGGGGAAGATGTGGGAGTGTGGCCATGGGGGTCGACAAGCCCCATGGTTGGTAATAACATCCGACTCTTAAGGATGAGACCATCAGGAATTTAAAGAGTTGAGAGGGAACAAAGAAGGGTGATTCAGGTGACACCTTAAACAGGGACATGAAGAACAGGAACAGGGGCAGGCTAACAGAGCAGGAGGAAACAAAAAACAGCATATGGGAGGGTCCCACTGGCATATGCTGGACCCACAGACAAGGACTCCAGGAGTTGGAGGGGCAGCCAGAGCCCCCCGGCTGGGCAGCACTCAGTGCCTGCCTCTCCCAGGGATGGGGTCACAAAGTTTGTTAAAGATGGAATTAGTATGCCTGGCAGTTTTTCTCTGTATTTTAGTTTGTGTTAATAGTGCTTTCTTAATTTGTGTTACTCTTGCTTTCTTAATTTCTGTTAATCGCGCCTTCTTAATTTGTGTTAAACCTGCTTTCTTAATTTCTGTTAATCGAGCTCTTTTATGTTAATAAAGAAGGGGGAGATGTGGGAGCATGGCCATGGGGGTCGACAAGTCCCATGGTTGGTGATAACATCCGACTGTTAAAGTAGAGACCATCAGGAAAGTAAAGAGTTGAGAGGGAACAAAGAAGGGTGATTCAGGAGACAAAAGTGCCTGGCTCTCCCAGGGATGGTTTTACAAAGGTTGTTAAAGATAGACTTAGTATGCCTGGCAGTTTTTATCTGTGTTTTAGTTTGTGTTGATCCTGCCTTCTTAATTTGTGATAATCGCGCTTTCTTAAGTTAATAAAGAAGGGGGAGATGTGGGAGTGTGGCCATGGGGGTCGACAGGCCCCATGGTTGGTAATAACATCCAACTCTTAAGGATGAGACCATCAGGAATTTAAAGAGTTGAGAGGGAACAAAGAAGGGTGATTCAGGTGACACCTTGTTGTCTGGGGTGGCTTGTTCTCCAGCCATTAAAGCATGGAAGTTGCTGGGTGTTTGCTGTTGCCGGGCAAAGTTGTTGACCAATGACTAGTTAGTGGAAAGGTACTGCTGTGAGGCGGAAGTTATAGGAAGGGAGCCTTTCCTGAATAAGGGATAGAATGAATTTGTGCCCTCACTCTGAGAGATGAAGTTATGCCTTCAGTAAGAGAGTTCAAGATATGTCATCAATAAAGAGGTAGCAGTTACAGATCCTGAAAGAACCCCGTTGTCCGTGCGGTCTTTACGCCACAAATCGCCCCCCAACAGGGACATGAAAACGAACAGGGACGAGAAGAAAACAAACAGGGGAATGAAGAACAGGAACAGGGACAGGCTAACAGCACAGGGACAAAAACAAAAAAGGAATGAATAGGGACAGGCAAACGGAACAGGGACAAAAACAGAAAAGGAATGAATAGGTACAGGCTAACACAACAGGGACGAACAAAAAGAGGGTATGGGAGGGTCACGCTGGCTTACACAGAACCCCCAAACAAGGACTCCAGGAGTTGGAGGGGCAGCCAGAGCCCCCCGGCTGGGCAGCACTCAGTGCCTGCCACTCCCAGGGATGGGGTTGCAAAGTTTGTTAAAGATAGTCTTAGTATGCCTGGCAGCTTTTCTCTGTGTTTTAGTTTGTGTTGATCCTGCCTTCTTAATTTGTGTTAATTGTGCTTTCTTATGTTAATAAAGAAGGAGGAGATGTGGGAGTGTGGCCATGGGGGTCGACAAGCCCCATGGTTGGTGATCACATCCGACTCTTAAGAATGAGACCATCAGGAAAGTAAAGCCCTGAGAGGGAACAAAGAAGGGTGATTCAGGAGACACCTTAAACAGGGACATGAAGAACAGGAACAGGGAGAGTCTAACAGAACAGGGACAAAAACAAAAAAGGAATGAATAGGGACAGGCTATCAGAACAGGGACAAACAAAAAACAGCATATGGGAGGGTCTCGCTGGCATACGCAGGACCCTCAAACAAGGACTCCAGGAGTTGGAGGGTCAGCCAGAGCCCCCCGGCTGGGCAGCACTCAGTGCCTGCCTCTCCCAGGGATGGGGTTACAAAGTTTGTTAAAGACGGAATTAGTATGCATGGCAGTTTTTCTCTGTATTTTAATTTGTGTTAATAGTGCTTTCTTAATTTGTGTTTCTCTTGCTTTCTTAATTTCTGTTAATCGCGCCTTCTTAATTTGTGTTAAACCTGCTTTCTTAATTTGTGTTAATCGAGCTCTTTTATGTTAATAAAGAAGGGGGAGATGTGGGAGCATGGCCATGGGGGTCGAGAAGCCCCATGGTTGGTGATAACATCCGACTATTAAAGATGAGGCCATCAGGAAAGTAAAGAGTTGAGAGGGAACAAAGAAGGGTGATTCAGGAGACACCTTAAACAGGGACATGAAGAACAGGAACAGGGATAGTCTAACAGAACAGGGACGAAAACAAAAAAGGAATGAATAGGGACAGGAAAACGGAACAGGGACAAACAAAAAACAGCATATGGGAGGGTCTCGCTGGCATAGGCAGGACCCACAAACAAGGACTCCAGGAGTTGGAGGGTCAGCCAGAGCCCCCCGGCTGGGCAGCACTCAGTGCCTGCCTCTCCCAGGGATGGTTTTACAAAGATTGTTAAAGATAGACTTAGTATGCCTGGCAGTTTTTATCTGTGTTTTAGTTTGCGCTGATCCTGCCTTCTTAATTTGTGTTAATCGCGCTTTCTTAAGTTAATAAAGAAGGGGGAGATGTGGGAGTGTGGCCATGGGGGTCGACAGGCCCCATGGTTGGTAATAACATCCGACTCTTAAGGATGAGACCATCAGGAATTTAAAGAGTTGAGAGGGAACAAAGAAGGGTGATTCAGGTGACACCTTGTTGTCTGGGGTGGCTTGTTCTCCAGCCATTAAAGCATGGAAGTTGCTGGGTGTTTGCTGTTTCCGGGCAAAGTTGTTG
Organism: Anser anser; assembly: GCF_964211835.1. Taxonomy (NCBI): domain Eukaryota; kingdom Metazoa; phylum Chordata; class Aves; order Anseriformes; family Anatidae; genus Anser; species Anser anser. The sequence continues at coordinate 5,061,296 of NC_139731.1, read as the reverse complement.
ACCAATGACTAGTTAGTGGAAAGGTACTGCTGTGAGGCGGAAATTATAGGAAGGGAGCCTTTCCTGAATAAGGGATAGAATGAAGTTGTGCCCTCACTCTGAGAGACGAAGTTATGCCTTCAGTAAGAGAGAGTTAAAGTTATGCTATCAATAAAGAGGTAGCAGTTACAGATCCTGAAAGAACCCCGTTGTCCGTGCGGTCTTTACGCCATAAATCGCCCCCCAACAGGGACATGAAAACGAACAGGGACGAGAAGAAAACAAACAGGGGAATGAAGAACAGGAACAGGGACAGGCTAACAGAACAGGGACGAAAACAAAAAAGGAATGAATAGGGACAGGCAAACGGAACAGGGACGAACAAAAAGAGCTTATGGGAGGGTCAGGCTGGCTTACGCAGGACCCACAAACAAGGACTCCAGGAGGTGGAGGGGCAGCCAGAGCCCCCCAGCTGGGCAGCACTCAGTGCCTGCCACTCCCAGGGATGGGGTTGCAAAGTTTGTTAAAGATGGAATTAGTATGCCTGGCAGTTTTTCTCTGTGTTTTAGTTTGTGTTGATCCTGCCTTCTTAATTTGTGTTAATTGCGCTTTCTTATGTTAATAAAGAAGGGGGAGATGTGGGAGTGTGGCCATGGGGGTCGACAAGTCCCATGGTTGGTGATAACATCCGACTATTAAAGTAGAGACCATCAGGAAAGTAAAGCCTTGAGAGGGAACAAAGAAGAGTGATTCATGAGACACCTTAAACAGGGACATGAAGAACAGGAACAGGGGCAGGCTAACAGAGCAGGAGGAAACAAAAAACAGCATATGGGAGGGTCCCACTGGCATATGCTGGACCCACAATCAAGGACTCCAGGAGTTGGAGGGGCAGCCAGAGCCCCCCGGCTGGGCAGCACTCAGTGCCTGCCTCTCCCAGGGAGTGTTTTACGAAGATTGTTAAAGATAGACTTAGTATGCCTGGCAGTTTTTCTCTGTGTTTTAGTTTGTGTTGATCCTGCCTTCTTAATTTGTGTTAATCGCGCTTTCTTATGTTAATAAAGAAGGGGAAGATGTGGGAGTGTGGCCATGGGGGTCGACAAGCCCCATGGTTGGTGATAACATCTGACTATTAAAGTAGAGACCATCAGGAATGTAAACCCTTGAGAGGGAACAAAGAAGGGTGATTCAGGAGACACCTTAAACAGGGACATGAAGGACAGGAACAGGGATAGTCTAACAGAACAGGGACGAAAACAAAAAAGGAATGAATAGGGACAGGAAAACGGAACAGGGACAAACAAAAAACAGCATATGGGAGGGTCTCGCTGGCATAGGCAGGACCCACAAACAAGGACTCCAGGAGTTGGAGGGTCAGCCAGAGCCCCCCGGCTGGGCAGCACTCAGTGCCTGCCTCTCCCACGGCTGGTTTTACAAAGATTGTTAAAGATAGACTTAGTATGCCTGGTAGTTTTTCTCTGTGTTTTAGTTTGTGCTGATCCTGCCTTCTTAATTTGTGTTAATCGCGCTTTCTTAAGTTAATAAAGAAGGGGAAGATGTGGGAGTGTGGCCATGGGGGTCGACAAGCCCCATGGTTGGTGATCACATCCGACTCTTAAGGATGAGACCATCAGGAAAGTAAAGCCCTGAGAGGGAACAAAGAAGGGTGATTCAGGAGACACCTTAAGCAGGGACATGAAGAACAGGAACAGGGACAGGCTAACAGAACAGGGACAAACAAAAAAAAATTGTATGGGATGGTCCCGCTAGCATATGCAGGACCCACAGACAAGGACTCCAGGAGTTGGAGGGGCAGCCAGAGCCCCCCGGCTGGGCAGCACTCAGTGCCTGCCTCTCCCAGGGATGGGGTTACAAAGTTTGTTAAAGATGGAATTAGTATGCCTGGCAGTTTTTCTCTGTATTTTAGTTTGTGTTAATAGTGCTTTCTTAATTTGTGTTACTCTTGCTTTCTTAATTTCTGTTAATCGCGTCTTCTTAATTTGTGTTGATCCTGCCTTCTTAATTTGTGTTAATCGCGCTTTCTTATGTTAATAAAGAAGGGGAAGATGTGGGAGTGTGGCCATGGGGGTCGACAAGCCCCATGGTTGGTGATCACATCCGACTATTAAAGTAGAGACCATCAGGAATGTAAACCCTTGAGAGGGAACAAAGAAGGGTGATTCAGGAGACACCTTAAACAGGGACATGAAGGACAGGAACAGGGATAGTCTAACAGAACAGGGACAAAAACAAAAAAGGAATGAATAGGGACATGCTATCAGAACAGGGACAAACAAAAAACAGCGTATGGGAGGGTCTCGCTGGCATAGGCCGGACCCCCAAACAAGGACTCCAGGAGTTGGAGGGGCAGCCAGAGCCCCCCGGCTGGGCAGCACTCAGTGCCTGCCTCTCCCAGGGATGGGGTTACAAAGTTTGTAAAAGATGGAATTAGTATGCCTGGCAGTTTTTCTCTGTGTTTTATTTTGTGTTAATAGTGCTTTCTTAATTTGTGTTACTCTTGCTTTCTTAATTTCTGTTAATCGCGCCTTCTTAATTTGTGTTAAACCTGCTTTCTTAATTTGTGTTAATCGACCTCTTTTATGTTAATAAAGAAGGGGGAGATGTGGGAGTGTGGCCATGGGGGTCGACAAGTCCCATGGTTGGTGATAACATGCGACTCTTAAAGATGAGGCCATCAGGAAAGTAAAGAGTTGAGAGGGAACAAAGAAGGGTGATTCAGGAGACACCTTAAACAGGGACATGAAGAACAGGAACAGGGATAGTCTAACAGAACAGGGACGAAAACAAAAAAGGAATGAATAGGGACAGGAAAACGGAACAGGGACAAACAAAAAACAGCATATGGGAGGGTCTTGCTGGCATAGGCAGGACCCACAAACAAGGACTCCAGGAGTTGGAGGGTCAGCCAGAGCCCCCCGGCTGGGCAGCACTCAGTGCCTGCCTCTCCCACGGCTGGTTTTACAAAGATTGTTAAAGATAGACTTAGTATGCCTGGCAGTTTTTATCTGTGTTTTAGTTTGCGCTGATCCTGCCTTCTTAATTTGTGTTAATCGCGCTTTCTTAAGTTAATAAAGAAGGGGGAGATGTGGGAGTGTGGCCATGGGGGTCGACAGGCCCCATGGTTGGTAATAACATCCGACTCTTAAGGATGAGACCATCAGGAATTTAAAGAGTTGAGAGGGAACAAAGAAGGGTGATTCAGGTGACACCTTGTTGTCTGGGGTGGCTTGTTCTCCAGCCATTAAAGCATGGAAGTTGCTGGCTGTTTGCTGTTTCCGGGCAAAGTTGTTGACCAATGACTAGTTAGTGGAAAGGTACTGCTGTGAGGCGGAAATTATAGGAAGGGAGCCTTTCCTGAATAAGGGATAGAATGAAGTTGTGCCCTCACTCTGAGAGACGAAGTTATGCCTTCAGTAAGAGAGAGTTAAAGTTATGCTATCAATAAAGAGGTAGCAGTTACAGATCCTGAAAGAACCCCGTTGTCCGTGCGGTCTTTACGCCATAAATCGCCCCCCAACAGGGACATGAAAACGAACAGGGACGAGAAGAAAACAAACAGGGGAATGAAGAACAGGAACAGGGACAGGCTAACAGAACAGGGACGAAAACAAAAAAGGAATGAATAGGGACAGGCAAACGGAACAGGGACGAACAAAAAGAGCTTATGGGAGGGTCAGGCTGGCTTACGCAGGACCCACAAACAAGGACTCCAGGAGGTGGAGGGGCAGCCAGAGCCCCCCAGCTGGGCAGCACTCAGTGCCTGCCACTCCCAGGGATGGGGTTGCAAAGTTTGTTAAAGATGGAATTAGTATGCCTGGCAGTTTTTCTCTGTGTTTTAGTTTGTGTTGATCCTGCCTTCTTAATTTGTGTTAATTGCGCTTTCTTATGTTAATAAAGAAGGGGGAGATGTGGGAGTGTGGCCATGGGGGTCGACAAGTCCCATGGTTGGTGATAACATCCGACTATTAAAGTAGAGACCATCAGGAAAGTAAACCCTTGAGAGGGAACAAAGAAGAGTGATTCATGAGACACCTTAAACAGGGACATGAAGAACAGGAACAGGGGCAGGCTAACAGAGCAGGAGGAAACAAAAAACAGCATATGGGAGGGTCCCACTGGCATATGCTGGACCCACAATCAAGGACTCCAGGAGTTGGAGGGGCAGCCAGAGCCCCCCGGCTGGGCAGCACTCAGTGCCTGCCTCTCCCACGGCTGGTTTTACAAAGATTGTTAAAGATAGACTTAGTATACCTGGTAGTTTTTCTCTGTGTTTTAGTTTGTGCTGATCCTGCCTTCTTAATTTGTGTTAATCGCGCTTTCTTAAGTTAATAAAGAAGGGGAAGATGTGGGAGTGTGGCCATGGGGGTCGACAAGCCCCATGGTTGGTGATCACATCCGACTCTTAAGGATGAGACCATCAGGAAAGTAAAGCCCTGAGAGGGAACAAAGGGTGATTCAGGAGACACCTTAAGCAGGGACATGAAGAACAGGAACAGGGACAGGCTAACAGAACAGGGACAAACAAAAAAAAATTGTATGGGATGGTCCCGCTAGCATATGCAGGACCCACAGACAAGGACTCCAGGAGTTGGAGGGGCAGCCAGAGCCCCCCGGCTGGGCAGCACTCAGTGCCTGCCTCTCCCAGGGATGGGGTTACAAAGTTTGTTAAAGATGGAATTAGTATGCCTGGCAGTTTTTCTCTGTATTTTAATTTGTGTTAATAGTGCTTTCTTAATTTGTGTTTCTCTTGCTTTCTTAATTTCTGTTAATCGCGCCTTCTTAATTTGTGTTAAACCTGCTTTCTTAATTTGTGTTAATCGAGCTCTTTTATGTTAATAAAGAAGGGGGAGATGTGGGAGCGTGGCCATGGGGGTCGACAAGTCCCATGGTTGGTGATCACATCCGACTATTAAAGTATAGACCATCAGGAAAGTAAAGCCTTGAGAGGGAACAAAGAAGGGTGATTCAGGAGACACCTTAAACAGGGACATGAAGAACAGGAACAGGGATAGTCTAACAGAACAGGGACGAAAACAAAAAAGGAATGAATAGGGACAGGAAAACGGAACAGGGACAAACAAAAAACAGCATATGGGAGGGTCTCGCTGGCATAGGCAGGACCCACAAACAAGGACTCCAGGAGTTGGAGGGTCAGCCAGAGCCCCCCGGCTGGGCAGCACTCAGTGCCTGCCTCTCCCAGGGATGGTTTTACAAAGATTGTTAAAGATAGACTTAGTATGCCTGCCAGTTTTTCTCTGTGTTTTAGTTTGTGTTGATCCTGCCTTCTTAATTTGTGTTAATCGCGCTTTCTTAAGTTAATAAAGAAGGGGAAGATGTGGGAGTGTGGCCATGGGGGTGGACAAGTCCCATGGTATGTGATAACATCCAAATCTTAAAGATGAGGCCATCAGGAAAGTAAAGAGTTGAGAGGGAACAAAGAAAGGTGATTCAGGAGACACCTTAAACAGGGACATGAAGAACAGGAACAGGGACAGGCTAACAGAACAGGGACAAAAACAAAAAAAGGAATGAATAGAGACAGGCTATCAGAACAGGGACAAATAATAACAGCATATGGGAGGGTCTCGCTGGCATGGGCAGGACCCAGAAACAAGGACTCCAGGAGTTGGAGTGGCAGCCAGAGCCCCCCGGCTGGGCAGCACTCAGTGCCTGCCTCTCCCAGGGTTGGTTTTACAAAGGTTGTTAAAGATAGACTTAGTATGCCCTTCAGTTTTTCTCTGTGTTTTAGTTTGTGTTGATCCTGCCTTCTTAATTTGTGTTAATCGCGCTTTCTTATGTTAATAAAGAAGGGGAAGATGTGGGAGTGTGGCCATGGGGGTCGACAAGCCCCATGGTTGGTAATAACATCCGACTCTTAAGGATGAGACAATCAGGAATTTAAAGAGTTGAGAGGGAACAAAGAAGGGTGATTCAGGAGACACCTTAAACAGGGACATGAAGAACAGGAACAGGGGCAGGCTAACAGAGCAGGAGGAAACAAAAAACAGCATATGGGAGGGTCCCACTGGCATATGCTGGACCCACAAACAAGGACTCCAGGAGTTGGAGGGGCAGCCAGAGCCCCCCGGCTGGGCAGCACTCCGTGCCTGCCTCTCCCAGGGATGGGGTTACAAAGTTTGTTAAAGATGGAATTAGTATGCCTGGCAGTTTTTCTCTGTATTTTAATTTGTGTTAATAGTGCTTTCTTAATTTGTGTTTCTCTTGCTTTCTTAATTTCTGTTAATCGCGCTTTCTTATGTTAATAAAGAAGGGGAAGATGTGGGAGTGTGGCCATGGGGGTCGAGAAGCCCCATGGTTGGTGATAACATCCGACTATTAAAGATGAGGCCATCAGGAAAGTAAAGAGTTGAGAGGGAACAAAGAAGGGTGATTCAGGAGACACCTTAAACAGGGACATGAAGAACAGGAACAGGGATAGTCTAACAGAACAGGGACGAAAACAAAAAAGGAATGAATAGGGAAAGGAAAACGGAACAGGGACAAACAAAAAACAGCATATGGGAGGGTCTCGCTGGCATAGGCAGGACCCACAAACAAGGACTCCAGGAGTTGGAGGGTCAGCCAGAGCCCCCCGGCTGGGCAGCACTCAGTGCCTGCCTCTCCCAGGGATGGTTTTACAAAGATTGTTAAAGATAGACTTAGTATGCCTGGCAGTTTTTATCTGTGTTTTAGTTTGTGCTGATCCTGCCTTCTTAATTTGTGTTAATCGCGCTTTCTTAAGTTAATAAAGAAGGGGAAGATGTGGGAGTGTGGCCATGGGGGTCGACAAGTCCCATGGTATGTGATAACATCCAAATCTTAAAGATGAGGCCATCAGGAAAGTAAAGAGTTGAGAGGGAACAAAGAAAGGTGATTCAGGAGACACCTTAAACAGGGACATGAAGAACAGGAACAGGGACAGGCTAACAGAGCAGGGAGAAACAAAAAGCAGCATATGCTAGGGTCCCACTGGCATATGCTGGACCCACAAACAAGGACTCCAGGAGTTGGAGGGGCAGCCAGAGCCCCCTGGCTGGGCAGTACTCAGTGCCTGCCTCTCCCAGGGATGGTTTTACAAAGGTTGTTAAAGATAGTCTTAGTATGCCTGGCAGCTTTTCTCTGTGTTTTAGTTTGTGTTGATCCTGCCTTCTTAATTTGTGTTAATCGCGCTTTCTTATGTTAATAAAGAAGGGGGAGATGTGGGAGTGTGGCCATGGGGGTCGACAGGCCCCATGGTTGGTAATAACATCCAACTCTTAAGGATGAGACCATCAGGAATTTAAAGAGTTGAGAGGGAACAAAGATGGGTGATTCAGGTGACACCTTGTTGTCTGGGGTGGCTTGTTCTACAGCCATTAAAGCATGGAAGTTGCTGGGTGTTTGCTGTTGCCGGGCAAAGTTGTTGACCAATGACTAGTTAGTGGAAAGGTACTGCTGTGAGGCGGAAATTATAGGAAGGGAGCCTTTCCTGAATCAGGGATAGAATGAAGTTGTGCCCTCACTCTGAGAGATGAAGTTATGCCCTCAGTAAGAGAGAGTTCAAGTTATGTCATCAATAAAGATGTAGCAGTTACAGATCCTGAAAGAACCCCGTTGTCCATGCGGTCTTTACGCCACAAATCGCCCCCCAACAGGGACATGAAAACGAACAGGGACAAGAAGAAAACAAACAGGGACATGAAGAACAGGAACAGGGACAGGCTAACAGCACAGGGACAAAAACAAAAAAGGAATGAATAGGGACAGGCAAACCGAACAGGGACAAAAACAGAAAAGGAATGAATAGGTACAGGCTAACAGAACAGGGACGAACAAAAAGAGGGTATGGGAGGGTCACGCTGGCTTACGCAGGACCCCCAAACAAGGACTCCAGGAGTTGGAGGGGCAGCCAGAGCCCCCCGGCTGGGCAGCACTCAGTGCCTGCCTCTCCTAGGGATGGGGTTACAAAGTTTGTTAAAGATGGAATTAGTATGCCTGGCAGTTTTTCTCTGTATTTTAATTTGTGTTAATAGTGCTTTCTTAATTTGTGTTACTCTTGCTTTCTTAATTTCTGTTAATCGCGCCTTCTTAAATTGTGTTAAACCTGCTTTCTTAATTTGTGTTAATCGAGCTCTTTTATGTTAATAAAGAAGGAGGAGATGTGGGAGCGTGACCATGGGGGTCGACAAGCCCCATGGTTGGTGATCACATCCGACTCTTAAAGACGAGACCATGAGGAAAGTAAATCCTTGAGAGGGAACAAAGAAGGGTGTTTCAGGAGACACCTTAAGCAGGGACATGAAGAGCAGGAACAGGGATAGTCTAACAGAACAGGGACAAAAACAAAAAAGGAATGAATAGGGACAGGAAAATGAAACAGGGACAAAAAGAGAAAAGGAATGATCAGGTACAGGCTAACAGAACAGGGATGACCAAAAAGAGCATATGGGAGGGTCACGATGGTTTACGCAGGACCCACAAACAAGGACTCCAGGAGGTTGAGGGGTAGCCAGAGCCCCCCTGCTGGGCAGCACTCAGTGCCTGCCACTCCCAGGGATGGGGTTGCAAAGTTTGTTGAAGATAGACTTAGTATGCCTGGCAGTTTTTCTCTGTGTTTTAGTTTGTGCTGATCCTGCCTTCTTAATTTGTGTTAATCGCGCTTTCTTAAGTTAATAAAGAAGGGGAAGATGTGGGAGTGTGGCCATGGGGGTCGACAAGCCCCATGGTTGGTGATCACATCCGACTCTTACAGATGAGTCCATCAGGAAAGTAAAGCCTTGAGAGGGAACAAAGAAGGGTGATACAGGAGACACCTTAAGCAGGGACATGAAGAACAGGAACAGGGATAGTCTAACAGAACAGGGACAAAAACAAAAAAGGAATGAATAGGGACAGGCTATCAGAACAGGGACAAACAAAAAACAGCGTATGGGAGGGTCTCGCTGGCATAGGCAGGACCCACAATCAAGGACTCCAGGAGTTGGAGGGGCAGCCAGAGCCCCCCAGCTGGGCAGCACTCAGTGCCTGCCTCTCCCAGGGTTGTGGTTGCAAAGTTTGTTGAAGATAGACTTAGTATGCCTGGCAGTTTTTCTCTGTGTTTTAGTTTGTGCTGATCCTGCCTTCTTAATTTGTGTTAATCGCGCTTTCTTAAGTTAATGAAGAAGGGGAAGATGTGGGAGTGTGGCCATGGGGGTCGACAAGCCCCATGGTTGGTGATAACATCGGACTCTTAAAGTAGAGACCATCAGGAAACTAAAGAGTTGAGAGGGAACAAAGAAGGGTGATTCAGGAGACACGTTAAACAGGGACATGAAGAACAGGAACAGGGACAGGCTAACAGAGCAGGGAGAAACAAAAAACAGCATATGGGAGGGTCCCACTGGCATATGCTGGACCCACAAACAAGGACTCCAGGAGTTGGAGGGGCAGCCAGAGCCCCCCGGCTGGGCAGCACTCAGTGCCTGCCTCTCCCACGGCTGGTTTTACAAAGGTTGTTAAACATAGACTTAGTATGCCTGGCAGTTTTTCTCTGTGTTTTAGTTTGTGTTGGTCCTGCCTTCTTAATTTGTGTTAATCGCGCTTTCTTATGTTAATGAAGAAGGGGAAGATGTGGGAGTGTGGCCATGGGGGTCGACAGGCCCCATGGTTGGTGATAACATCCGACTCTTAAAGATGAGGCCATCAGGAAAGTAAACCCTTGAGAGGGAACAAAGAAGGGTTATTCAAAAGACACCTTAACCAGGGACATGAAGAACAGGAACAGGGATAGTCTAACAGAACAGGGACAAAAACAAAAAAGGAATGAATAGGGACAGGCTATCAGAACAGGGACAAACAAAAAACAGCATATGGGAGGGTCTCGCTGGCATAGGCAGGACCCACAAACAAGGACTCCAGGAGTTGGAGGGGCAGCCAGAGCCCCCCTGCTGGGCAGCACTCAGTGCCTGCCTCTCCCAGGGATGGGGTTACAAAGTTTGTTAAAGATGGAATTCGTATGCCTGGCAGTTTTTCTCTGTATCTTAGTTTGTGTTAATAGTGCTTTCTTAATTTGTGTTACTCTTCCTTTCTTAATTTCTGTTAATCGCGCCTTCTTAATTTGTGTTAAACCTGCTTTCTTAATTTGTGTTAATCGAGCTCTTTTAGGTTAATAAAGAAGGGGGAGATGTGGGAGCATGGCCATGGGGGTCGACAAGTCCCATGGTTGGTGATAACAACCCACTCTTAAAGATGAGGCCATCAGGAAAGTAAAGAGTTGAGAGGGAACAAAGAAGGATGATTCAGGAGACACCTTAACCAGGGACATGAAGAACAGGAACAGGGACAGGCTAACAGAGCAGGGAGAAACAAAAAACAGCATATGGGAGGGTCCCACTGGCATATGCTGGACCCACAAACAAGGACTCCAGGAGTTGGAGGGTCAGCCAGAGCCCCCCGGCTGGGCAGCACTCAGTGCCTGCCTCTCCCAGGGATGGTTTTACAAAGGTTGTTAAAGATAGACTTAGTATGCCTGGCAGTTTTTCTCTGTGTTTTAGTTTGTGTTGATCCTGCCTTCTTAATTTGTGTTAATCGCGCTTTCTTAAGTTAATGAAGAAGGGGAAGATGTGGGAGTGTGGCCATGGGGGTCGACAACCCCCATGGTTGGTGATAACATCCGACTATTACAGTAGAGACCATCAGGAATGTAAACCCTTGAGAGGGAACAAAGAAGGGTTATTCAAAAGACACCTTAACCAGGGACATGAAGAACAGGAACAGGGATAGTCTAACAGAACAGGGACAGAAACAAAAAAGGAATGAATAGGGAAAGGCTATCAGAACAGGGACAAACAAAAAACAGCGTATGGGAGGGTCTCGCTGGCATAGGCAGGACCCACAAAGAAGGACTCCAGGAGTTGGAGGGGCAGCCAGAGCCCCCCGGGTGGGCAGCACTCAGTGCCTGCCTCTCCCAGGGATGGGGTTACAAAGTTTGTAAAAGATGGAATTAGTATGCCTGGCAGTTTTTCTCTGTGTTTTAGTTTGTGTTGATCCTGCCTTCTTAATTTGTATTAATCGCGCTTTCTTAAGTTAATGAAGAAGGGGAAGATGTGGGAGTGTGGCCATGGGGGTCGGCAAGCCCCATGGTTGGTGATAACATAGGACTCTTAAGGATGAGACCATCAGGAAAGGAAAGCCTTGAGAGGGAACAAAGAAGGGTGATTCAGGAGACACCTTAACCAGGGACATGAAGAACAGGAACAGGGATAGTCTAACAGAACAGGGACAAAAACAAAAAAGGAATGAATAGGGACAGGCTATCAGAACAGCGAGAAACAAAAAGCAGCGTATGGGAGGGTCTCGCTGGCATAGGCAGGACCCACAAACAAGGACTCCAGGAGTTGGAGGGGCAGCCAGAGCCCCCCAGCTGGGCAGCACTCAGTGCCTGCCTCTCCCAGGGATGGGGTTACAAAGTTTGTTAAAGATGGAATTAGTATGCCTGGCAGTTTTTCTCTGTATTTTAGTTTGTGTTAATAGTGCTTTCTTAATTTGTGTTACTCTTGCTTTCTTAATTTCTGTTAATCGCGCCTTCACAATTTGTGTTAATCCTGCTTTCTTAATTTGTGTTAATCGAGCTCTTTTATGTTAATAAAGAAGGGGGAGTTGTGGGAGCATGGCCATGGGGGTCGACAAGTCCCATGGTTGGTGATAACATCCGACTCTTAAAGATGAGGCCATCAGGAAAATAAAGAGTTGAGAGGGAACAAAAAAGGGTGATTCAGGAGACACCTTAACCAGGGACATGAAGAACAGGAACAGGGACAGGCTAACAGAGCAGGGAGAAACAAAAAACAGCATATGGGAGGGTCCCACTGGCATATGCTGGACCCACAAACAAGGACTCCAGGAGTTGGAGGGGCAGCCAGAGCCCCCTGGCTGGGCAGTACTCAGTGCCTGCCTCTCCCAGGGCTGGTTTTACAAAGGTTGTTAAAGATAGACTTAGTATGCCTGGCAGTTTTTCTCTGTGTTTTAGTTTGTGTTGATCCTGCCTTCTTAATTTGTGTTAATTGTCCTTTCTTATGTTAATAATGAAGGGGAAGATGTGGGAGTGTGGCCATGGGGGTCGACAAGCCCCATGGTTGGTGATAACATCCCACTCTTAAGGATGAGACCATCAGGAAAGGAAAGCCTTGAGAGGGAACAAAGACGGGTGATTCAGGAGACACCTTAACCAGGGACATGAAGAACAGGAACAGGGATAGTCTAACAGAACAGGGACAAAAACAAAAAAGGAATGAATAGGGACAGGCTATCAGAACAGCGAGAAACAAAAAGCAGCGTATGGGAGGGTCTCGCTGGCATAGGCAGGACCCACAAACAAGGACTCCAGGAGTTGGAGGGGCAGCCAGAGCCCCCCAGCTGGGCAGCACTCAGTGCCTGCCTCTCCCAGGGATGGGGTTACAAAGTTTGTTAAAGATGGAATTAGTATGCCTGGCAGTTTTTCTCTGTATTTTAGTTTGTGTTAATAGTGCTTTCTTAATTTGTGTTACTCTTGCTTTCTTAATTTCTGTTAATCGCGCCTTCACAATTTGTGTTAATCCTGCTTTCTTAATTTGTGTTAATCGAGCTCTTTTAGGTTAATAAAGAAGGGGGAGTTGTGGGAGCATGGCCATGGGGGTCGACAAGTCCCATGGTTGGTGATAACATCCGACTCTTAAAGATGAGGCCATCAGGAAAGTAAAGAGTTGAGAGGGAACAAAAAAGGGTGATTCAGGAGACACCTTAACCAGGGACATGAAGAACAGGAACAGGGACAGGCTAACAGAGCAGGGAGAAACAAAAAACAGCATATGGGAGGGTCCCACTGGCATAGGCAGGACCCACAAACAAGGACTCCAGGAGTTGGAGGGGCAGCCAGAGCCCCCCGGCTGGGCAGCACTCAGTGCCTGCCTCTCCCAGGGATGGTTTTACAAAGGTTGTTAAAGATAGACTTAGTATGCCTGGCAGTTTTTCTCTGTGTTTTAGTTTGTGTTGATCCTGCCTTCTTAATTTGTGTTAATCGCGCTTTCTTAAGTTAATAAAGAAGGGGAAGATGTGGGAGTGTGGCCATGGGGGTCGACAAGCCCCATGGTTGGTGATAACATAGGACTCTTAAGGATGAGACCATCAGGAATTTAAAGAGTTGAGAGGGAACAAAGAAGGGTGATTCAGGTGACACCTTCTTGTCTGGGGTGGCTAGTTCTCCAGCCATTAATGCATGGAAGTGGCTGGGTGTTTGCTGTTGCCGGGCAAAGTTGTTGACCAATGACTAGTTAGTGGAAAGGTACTGCTGTGAGGCAGAAATTATAGGAAGGGAGCCTTTCCTGAATAAGGGATAGAATGAAGTTGTGCCCTCACTCTGAGAGATGAAGTTATGCCCTCAGTAAGAGAGAGTTCAAGTTATGTCGTCAATAAAGAGGTAGCAGTTACAGATCCTGAAAGAACCCCGTTGTCCGTGAGGTCTTTACGCCACAAATCGCCCCCCAACAGGGACATGAAAACGAACAGGGACGAGAAGAAAACAAACAGGGATATGAAGAACAGGAACAGGGACAGGCTAACAGAACAGGGACAAAAACAAAAAAGGAATGAATAGGGACAGGCAAAGGGAACAGGGAAAAAAACAGAAAAGGAATGAATAGGTACAGGCTAACAGAACAGGGATGAACAAAAAGAGCTTATGGGAGGGCCACGCTGGCTTACGCAGGACACACAAACAAGGTCTCCAGGAGTTGGAGGGGCAGCCAGAGCCCCCCGGCTGGGCAGCACTCAGTGCCTGCCACTCCCAGGGATGGGGTTGCAAAGTTTGTTAAAGATAGTCTTAGTATGCCTGGCAGCTTTTCTCTGTGTTTTTTTGTTTGTGTTGATCCTGCCTTCTTAATTTGTGTTAATTGCGCTTTCTTATGTTAATAAAGAAGGAGGAGATGTGGGAGCGTGGCCATGGGGGTCGACAAGTCCCATGGTTGGTGATAACATCGGACTCTTAAAGATGAGGCCATCAGGAAAGTAAAGAGTTGAGAGGGAACAAAGAAGGGTAATTCAGGAGACACCTTAAACAGGGACATGAAGAACAGGAACAGGGATAGTCTAACAGAACAGGGACAAAAACAAAAAAGTAATGAATAGGGACAGGCTATCAGAACAGGGACAAACAAAAAACAGCATATGGGAGGGTCCCACTGGCATACGCAGGACCCTCACACAAGGACACCAGGAGTTGGAGGGTCAGCCAGAGCCCCCCGGCTGGGCAGCACTCAGTGCCTGCCTCTCCCAGGGATGGGGTTACAAAGTTTGTTAAAGATGGAATTAGTATGCCTGGCAGTTTTTCTCTGTATTTTAGTTTGTGTTAATAGTGCTTTCTTAATTTGTGTTACTCTTGCTTTCTTAATTTCTGTTAATCGCGCCTTCACAATTTGTGTTAATCCTGCTTTCTTAATTTGTGTTAATCGAGCTCTTTTATGTTAATAAAGAAGGGGGAGTTGTGGGAGCATGGCCATGGGGGTCGACAAGTCCCATGGTTGGTGATAACATCCGACTCTTAAAGATGAGGCCATCAGGAAAGTAAAGAGTTGAGAGGGAACAAAAAAGGGTGATTCAGGAGACACCTTAACCAGGGACATGAAGAACAGGAACAGGGACAGGCTAACAGAGCAGGGAGAAACAAAAAACAGCATATGGGAGGGTCCCACTGGCATATGCTGGACCCACAAACAAGGACTCCAGGAGTTGGAGGGTCAGCCAGAGCCCCCCGGCTGGGCAGCACTCAGTGCCTGCCTCTCCCAGGGATGGGGTTACAAAGTTTGTTAAAGATGGAATTAGTATGCCTGGCAGTTTTTCTCTGTATTTTAGTTTGTGGTAATAGTGCTTTCTTAATTTGTGTTACTCTTGCTTTCTTAATTTCTGTTAATCGCGCCTTCTTAATTTGTGTTAAATCTGCTTTCTTAATTTGTGTTAATCGAGCTCTTTTATGTTAATAAAGAAGGGGGAGATGTGGGAGCCTGGCCATGGGGGTCGACAAGTCCCATGGTTGTTGATAACATCCAACTCTTAAAGATGAGGCCATCAGGAAAGTAAAGAGTTGAGAGGGAACAAAGAAGGGTGATTCAGGAGACACCTTAAACAGGGACATGAAGAACAGGAACAGGGACAGGCTAACAGAGCAGGGAGAAACAAAAAAGAGCATATGGGAGGGTCCCACTGGCATAGGCAGGACCCACAAACAAGGACTGCAGGAGTTGGAGGGGCAGCCAGAGCCCCCTGGCTGGGCAGTACTCAGTGCCTGCCTCTCCCAGGGCTGGTTTTACAAAGGTTGTTAAAGATAGACTTAGTATGCCTGGCAGTTTTTCTCTGTGTTTTAGTTTGTGTTGATCCTGCCTTCTTAATTTGTGTTAATTGTCCTTTCTTATGTTAATAATGAAGGGGAAGATGTGGGAGTGTGGCCATGGGGGTCGACAAGCCCCATGGTTGGTGATAACATCCGACTCTTAAGGATGAGACCATCAGGAAAGGAAAGCCTTGAGAGGGAACAAAGAAGGGTGATTCAGGAGACACCTTAACCAGGGACATGAAGAACAGGAACAGGGATAGTCTAACAGAACAGGGACAAAAACAAAAAAGGAATGAATAGGGACAGGCTATCAGAACAGCGAGAAACAAAAAGCAGCGTATGGGAGGGTCTCGCTGGCATAGGCAGGACCCACAAACAAGGACTCCAGGAGTTGGAGGGGCAGCCAGAGCCCCCCAGCTGGGCAGCACTCAGTGCCTGCCTCTCCCAGGGATGGGGTTGCAAAGTTTGTTAAAGATAGTCTTAGTATGCCTGGCAGTTTTTCTCTGTGTTTTAGTTTGTGTTGATCCTGCCTTCTTAATTTGTGTTAATTGCGCTTTCTTATGTTAATAAAGAAGGAGGAGATGTGGGAGTGTGGCCATGGGGGTCGACAATCCCCATGGTTGTTGATCACATCCGACTCTTAAAGATGAGGCCATGAGGAAAGTAAAGCCTTGAGAGGGAACAAAGAAGGGTGATTCAGGAGACACCTTAACCAGGGACATGAAGAACAGGAACAGGGATAGTCTAACAGAACAGGGACAAAAACAAAAAAGGAATGAATAGGGACAGGCTATCAGAACAGGGACAAACAAAAAACAGCGTATGGGAGGGTCTCGTTGGCATAGGCAGGACCCAAAAACAAAGACTCCGGGAGTTGCAGGGGCAGCCAGAGCCCCCCAGCTGGGCAGCACTCAGTGCCTGCCTCTCCCAGGGATGGGGTTACAAAGTTTGTTAAAGATGGAATTAGTATGCCTGGCAGTTTTTCTCTGTGTTTTAGTTTGGGTTAATAGTGCTTTCTTAATTTGTGTTACTCTTGCTTTCTTAATTTCTGTTAATCACGCCTTCATAATTTGTGTTAAACCTGCTTTCTTAATTTGTGTTAATCGAGCTCTTTTATGTTAATAAAGAAGGGGGAGTTGTGGGAGCATGGCCATGGGGGTCGACAAGTCCCATGGTTGGTGATAACATCCGACTCTTAAAGATGAGGCCATCAGGAAAGTAAAGAGTTGAGAGGGAACAAAGAAGGGTGATTCAGGAGACACCTTAACCAGGGACATGAAGAACAGGAACAGGGACAGGCTAACAGAGCAGGGAGAAACAAAAAACAGCATATGGGAGGGTCTCGCTGGCGTATGCTGGACCCACAAACAAGGACTCCAGGAGTTGGAGGGGCAGCCAGAGCCCCCCGGCTGGGCAGCACTCAGTGCCTGCCTCTCCCAGGGATGGTTTTACAAAGATTGTTAAAGATAGACTTAGTATGCCTGGCAGTTTTTCTCTGTTTTAGTTTGTGTTGATCCTGCCTTCTTAATTTGTGTTAATCGTGCTTTCTTATGTTAATAAAGAAGAAGGAGATGTGGGAGTGTGGCCATGGGGGTCGACAAGCCCCATGGTTGGTGATAACATAGGACTCTTAAGGATGAGACCATCAGGAATTTAAAGCCTTGAGAGGGAACAAAGAAGGGTGATTCAGGTGACACCTTCTTGTCTGGGGTGGCTAGTTCTCCAGCCATTAATGCATGGAAGTGGCTGGGTGTTTGCTGTTGCCGGGCAAAGTTGTTGACCAATGACTAGTTAGTGGAAAGGTACTGCTGTGAGGCGGAAGTTATAGGAAGGGAGCCTTTCCTGAATAAGGGATAGAATGAAGTTGTGCCCTCACTCTGAGAGATGAAGTTATGCCCTCAGTAAGAGAGAGTTCAAGTTATGTCATCAATAAAGAGGTAGCAGTTACAGATCCTGAAAGAACCCCGTTGTCCGTGCGGTCTTTACGCCACAAATCGCCCCCCAACAGGGACAAGAAAACGAACAGGGACGAGAAGAAAACAAACAGGGACATGAAGAACAGGAACAGGGACAGGCTAACAGAACAGGGACAAAAACAAAAAAGGAATGAATAGGGACAGGCAAACGGAACAGGAAAAAAAAAAAAAAGGAATGAATAGGTACAGGCTAACAGAACAGGGACGAACAAAAAGAGCTTATGGGAGGGTCACGCTGGCTTACGCAGGACCCACAAACAAGGACTCCAGGAGTTGGAGGGGCAGCCAGAGCCCCCCGTCTGGGCAGCACTCAGTGCCTGCCTCTCCCAGGGATGGGGTTGCAAAGTTTGTTAAAGATAGTCTTAGTATGCCTGGCAGTTTTTCTCTGTGTTTTAGTTTGTGTTGATCCTGCCTTCTTAATTTGTGTTAATTGCGCTTTCTTATGTTAATAAAGAAGGAGGAGATGTGGGAGTGTGGCCATGGGGGTCGACAAGCCCCATGGTTGGAGATCACATCCGACTCTTAAAGATGAGACCATCAGGAAAGGAAAGCCTTGAGAGGGAACAAAGAAGGGTGATTCAGGAGACACCTTAACCAGGGACATGAAGAACAGGAACAGGGATAGTCTAACAGAACAGGGACAAAAACAAAAAAGGAATGAATAGGGACAGGCTATCAGAACAGGGACAAACAAAAAACAGCGTATGGGAGGGTCTCGTTGGCATAGGCAGGACCCAAAAACAAAGACTCCGGGAGTTACAGGGGCAGCCAGAGCCCCCCAGCTGGGCAGCACTCAGTGCCTGCCTCTCCCAGGGATGGGGTTACAAAGTTTGTTAAAGATGGAATTAGTATGCCTGGCAGTTTTTCTCTGTGTTTTAGTTTGGGTTAATAGTGCTTTCTTAATTTGTGTTACTCTTGCTTTCTTAATTTCTGTTAATCATGCCTTCATAATTTGTGTTAAACCTGCTTTCTTAATTTGTGTTAATTGAGCTCTTTTATGTTAATAAAGAAGGGGGAGTTGTGGGAGCATGGCCATGGGGGTCGACAAGTCCCATGGTTGGTGATAACATCAGACTCTTAAAGATGAGACCATCAGGAAAGTAAAGCCCTGAGAGGGAACAAAGGGTGATTCAGGAGACACCTTAAACAGGGACATGAAGAACAGGAACAGGGACAGGCTAACAGAACAGGGACAAACAAAAAACAGCGCATGGGAGGGTCTCGCTGGCATAGGCAGGACCCACAAACAAGGACTCCAGGAGTTGGAGGGTCAGCCAGAGCCCCCCGGCTGGGCAGCACTCAGTGCCTGCCTCTCCCACGGCTGGTTTTACAAAGATTGTTAAAGATAGACTTAGTATGCCTGGCAGTTTTTATCTGTGTTTTAGTTTGTGCTGATCCTGCCTTCTTAATTTGTGTTAATCGCGCTTTCTTAAGTTAATAAAGAAGGGGAAGATGTGGGAGTGTGGCCATGGGGGTCGACAAGCCCCATGGTTGGTGATAACATCAGACTCTTAAAGATGAGACCATCAGGAAAGTAAAGCCCTGAGAGGGAACAAAGGGTGATTCAGGAGACACCTTAAACAGGGACATGAAGAACAGGAACAGGGACAGGCTAACAGAACAGGGACAAACAAAAAACAGCGTATGGGAGGGTCTCGCTGGCATAGGCAGGACCCACAAACAAGGACTCCAGGAGTTGGAGGGGCAGCCAGAGCCCCCCGGCTGGGCAGCACTCAGTGCCTGCCTCTCCCAGGGATGGGGTTACAAAGTTTGTTAAAGATGGAATTAGTATGCCTGGCAGTTTTTCTCTGTATTTTAGTTTGTGTTAATAGTGCTTTCTTAATTTGTGTTACTCTTGCTTTCTTAATTTCTGTTAATCGCGCCTTCATAATTTGTGTTAAACCTGCTTTCCTAATTTGTGTTAATCGAGCTCTTTTATGTTAATAAAGAAGGGGGAGATGTGGGAGCATGGCCATGGGGGTCGACAAGTCCCATGGTTGGTGATAACATCCGACTCTTAAAGATGAGGCCATCAGGAATTTAAAGAGTTGAGAGGGAACAAAGAAGGGTGATTCAGGAGACACCTTAAACAGGGACTTGAAGAACAGGAACAGGGACAGGCTAACAGAGCAGGGAGAAACAAAAAACAGCATATGGGAGGGTCCCACTGGCATAGGCAGGACCCACAAACAAGGACTCCAGGAGTTGGAGGGGCAGCCAGAGCCCCCCGGCTGGGCAGCACTCAGTGCCTGCCTCTCCCAGGGATGGTTTTACAAAGGTTGTTAAACATAGACTTAGTATGCCTGGCAGTTTTTCTCTGTGTTTTAGTTTGTGTTGATCCTGCCTTCTTAATTTGTGTTAATCGCGCTTTCTTATGTTAATAAAGAAGAAGGAGATGTGGGAGTGTGGCCATGGGGGTCGACAGGCCCCATGGTTGGTGATAACATCCGACTCTTAAAGATGAGGCCATCAGGAATTTAAAGAGTTGAGAGGGAACAAAGAAGGGTGATTCAGGTGACACCTTCTTGTCTGGGGTGGCTAGTTCTCCAGCCATTAATGCATGGAAGTGGCTGGGTGTTTGCTGTTGCCGGGCAAAGTTGTTGACCAATGACTAGTTAGTGGAAAGGTACTGCTGTGAGGTGGAAGTTATAGGAAGGGAGCCTTTCCTGAATAAGGGATAGAATGAAGTTGTGCCCTCACTCTGAGAGATGAAGTTATGCCCTCAGTAAGAGAGAGTTCAAGTTATGTCATCAATAATGAGGTAGCAGTTACAGATCCTGAAAGAACCCCGGTGTCCGAGCGGTCTTTACGCCACAAATCGCCCCCCAACAGGGACATGAAAACGAACAGGGACGAGAAGAATACAAACAGGGACATGAAGAAGAGGAACAGGGACAGGCAAACAGAACAGGGACAAAAACAAAAAAGGAATGAATAGGGACAGGAAAACGGAACAGGGACAAAAACAGAAAAGGAATGATCAGGTACAGGCTAACAGAACAGGGATGACCAAAAAGAGCATATGGGAGGGCCACGATGGTTTACGCAGGACCCCCAAACAAGGACTCCAGGAGTTGGAGGGGCAGCCAGAGCCCCCCGGCTGGGCAGCACTCAGTGCCTGCCTCTCCCAGGGATGGGGTTATAAAGTTTGTTAAAGATAGACTTAGTATGCCTGGCAGTTTTTCTCTGTATTTTAGTTTGTGTTAATAGTGCTTTCTTAATTTGTGTTTCTCTTGCTTTCTTAATTTCTGTTAATCGCGCCTTCTTAATTTGTGTTAAACCTGCTTTCTTAATTTGTGTTAATCGAGCTCTTTTATGTTAATAAAGGAGGGGGAGATGTGGGAGCCTGGCCATGGGGTTAGACAAGCCCCATGGTTGGTGATAAGATCTGACTAATAAAGTAGAGACCATCAGGAAAGTAAAGCCTTGAGAGGGAACAAAGAAGGGTGATTCAGGAGACACCTTAAACAGGGACATGAAGAACAGGAACAGGGATAGTCTAACAGAACAGGGACGAAAATAAAAAAGTAATGAATAGGGACAGGCTATCAGAACAGGGACAAACAAAAAACAGCGTATGGGAGGGTCTCGCTGGCATAGGCAGGACCCCCAAACAAGGACTCCAGGAGTTGGAGGGGCAGCCAGAGCCCCCCGGCTGGGCAGCACTCAGTGCCTGCCTCTCCCAGGGTTGTGGTTACAAAGTTTGTTAAAGATGGAATTAGTATGCCTGGCATTTTTTCTCTGTATTTTAATTTGTGTTAATAGTGCTTTCTTAATTTGTGTTTCTCTAGCTTTCTTAATTTCTGTTAATCGTGCCTTCTTAATTTGTGTTAAACCTGCTTTCTTAATTTGTGTTAATCGAGCTCTTTTATGTTAATAAAGAAGGGGAAATGTGGGAGCCTGGCCATGGGGGTCGACAAGTCCCATGGTTGGTGATAACATAGGACTCTTAAGGATGAGACCATCAGGAATTTAAAGCCTTGAGAGGGAACAAAGAAGGGTGATTCAGGTGACACCTTCTTGTCTGGGGTGGCTAGTTCTCCAGCCATTAATGCATGGAAGTGGCTGGGTGTTTGCTGTTGCCGGGCAAAGTTGTTGACCAATTACTAGTTAGTGGAAAGGTACTGCTGTGAGGCGGAAATTATAGGAAGGGAGCCTTTCCTGAATAAGGGATAGAATGAAGTTGTGCCCTCACTCTGAGAGATGAAGTTATGCCCTCAGTAAGAGAGAGTTCACGTTATGTCATCAATAAAGAGGTAGCAGTTACAGATCCTGAAAGAACCCCGTTGTCCGTGCGGTCTTTACGCCACAAATCGCCCCCCAACAGGGACATGAAAACGAACAGGGACGAGAAGAAAACAAACAGGGACATGAAGAACAGGAACAGGGACAGGCTAACAGAACAGGGACAAAAACAAAAAAGGAATGAATTGGGACAGGCAAAGGGAACAGCGAAAAAAAAAAAAAAGGAATGAATAGGTACAGGCTAACAGAACAGGGACGAACAAAAAGAGCTTATGGGAGGGTCACGCTGGCTTACGCAGGACCCACAAACAAGGACTCCAGGAGGTGGAGGGGCAGCCAGAGCCCCCCCGGCTGGGCAGCACTCAGTGCCTGCCACTCCCAGGGATGGGGTTGCAAAGTTTGTTAAAGATAGTCTTAGTATGCCTGGCAGTTTTTCTCTGTGTTTTAGTTTGTGTTGATCCTGCCTTCTTAATTTGTGTTAATTGCGCTTTCTTATGTTAATAAAGAAGGAGGAGATGTGGGAGTGTGGCCATGGGGGTCGACAAGCCCCATGGTTGGTGATCACATCCGACTCTTAAAGATGAGACCATGAGGAAAGTAAAGCCTTGCGAGGGAACAAAGAAGGGTGATTCAGGAGACACCTTAAACAGGGACATGAAGAACAGGAACAGGGATAGTCTAACAGAACAGGGACAAAAACAAAAAAGTAATGAATAGGGACAGGCTATCAGAACAGGGACAAACAAAAAACAGCGTATGGGAGGGTCTCGCTGGCATAGGCAGGACCCACAAACAAGGACTCCAGGAGTTGGAGGGGCAGCTAGAGCCCCCCGGCTGGGCAGCACTCAGTGCCTGCCTCTCCCAGGGATGGTTTTACAAAGGTTGTTAAACATAGACTTAGTATGCCTGGCAGTTTTTCTCTGTGTTTTAGTTTGTGTTGATCCTGCCTTCTTAATTTGTGTTAATTGTGCTTTCTTATGTTAATAAAGAAGAAGGAGATGTGGGAGTGTGGCCATGGGGGTCGACAAGCCCCATGGTTGGTGATAACATCCAACTCTTAAGGATGAGACCATCAGGAATTTAAAGAGTTGAGAGGGAACAAAGAAGGGTGATTCAGGTGACACCTTCTTGTCTGGGGTGGCTAGTTCTCCAGCCATTAATGCATGGAAGTGGCTGGGTGTTTGCTGTTGCCGGGCAAAGTTGTTGACCAATGACTAGTTAGTGGAAAGGTACTGCTGTGAGGCGGAAGTTATAGGAAGGGAGCCTTTCCTGAATAAGGGATAGAATGAAGTTGTGCCCTCACTCTGAGAGATGAAGTTATGCCCTCAGTAAGAGAGAGTTCAAGTTATGTCATCAATAAAGAGGTAGCAGTTACAGATCCTGAAAGAACCCCGTTGTCCGTGCGGTCTTTACGCCACAAATCGCCCCCCAACAGGGACAAGAAAACGAACAGGGACGAGAAGAAAACAAACAGGGACATGAAGAACAGGAACAGGGACAGGCTAACAGAACAGGGACAAAAACAAAAAAGTAATGAATAGGGACAGGCTATCAGAACAGGGACAAACAAAAAACAGCGTATGGGAGGGTCTCGTAGGCATCGGCA
Source organism: Anser anser (assembly GCF_964211835.1). NCBI lineage: Eukaryota > Metazoa > Chordata > Aves > Anseriformes > Anatidae > Anser > Anser anser. The sequence goes on along the minus strand of NC_139731.1, from coordinate 5,038,150 downwards.
GGACCCAAAAACAAAGACTCCGGGAGTTGGAGGGGCAGCCAGAGCCCCCCAGCTGGGAAGCACTCAGTGCCTGCCACTCCCAGGGATGGGGTTACAAAGTTTGGTAAAGATAGTCTTAGTATGCCTGGCAGTTTTTCTCTGTATTTTAGTTTGTGTTAATAGTGCTTTCTTAATTTGTGTTACTCTTGCTTTCTTAATTTCTGTTAATCGCGCCTTCATAATTTGTGTTAAACCTGCTTTCTTAATTTGTGTTAATCAAGCTCCTTTATGTTAATAAAGAAGGGGGAGATGTGGGAGTGTGGCCATGGGGGTCGACAATCCCCATGGTTGGTGATCACATCCGACTCTTAAAGATGAGGCCATGAGGAAAGTAAAGCCTTGAGAGGGAACAAAGAAGGGTGATTCAGGAGACACCTTAAACAGGGACATGAAGAACAGGAACAGGGATAGTCTAACAGAACAGGGACAAAAACAAAAAAGGAATGAATAGGGACAGGCTATCAGAACAGGGACAAACAAAAAACAGCATATGGGAGGGTCTCGCTGGCATAGGCAGGACCCACAAACAAGGACTCCAGGAGTTGGAGAGGCAGCTAGAGCCCCCCGGCTGGGCAGCACTCAGTGCCTGCCACTCCCAGGGATGGGGTTGCAAAGTTTGTTAAAGATGGAATTAGTATGCCTGGCAGTTTTTCTCTGTATTTTAGTTTGTGTTAATAGTGCTTTCTTAATTTGTGTTACTCTTGCTTTCTTAATTTCTGTTAATCGCGCCTTCTTAATTTGTGTTAAACCTGCTTTCTTAATTTGTGTTAATCGAGCTCTTTTATGTTAATAAAGAAGGGGGAGATGTGGGAGCCTGGCCATGGGGGTCGACAAGTCCCATGGTTGGTGATAACATCCGACTCTTAAAGATGAGGCCATCAGGAAAGTAAAGAGTTGAGAGGGAACAAAGAAGGGTGATTCAGGAGACACCTTAAACAGGGACATGAAGAACAGGAACAGGGACAGGCTAACAGAGCAGGGAGAAACAAAAAACAGCATATGGGAGGGTCCCACTGGCATAGGCAGGACCCACAAACAAGGACTCCAGTAGTCGGAGGGGCAGCCAGAGCCCCCCGGCTGGGCAGCACTCAGTGCCTGCCTCTCCCAGGGATGGTTTTACAAAGGTTGTTAAAGATAGACTTAGTATGCCTGGCAGTTTTTCTCTGTGTTTTAGTTTGTGTTGATAGTGCTTTCTTAATTTGTGTTAATTGCGCTTTCTTATGTTAATAAAGAAGGGGGAGATGTGGGAGTGTGGCCATGGGGGTGGACAAGCCCCATGGTTTGTGATAACATCAGACTATTAAGGATGAGACCATCAGGAATGTAAAGAGTTGAGAGGGAACAAAGAAGGGTGATTCAGGAGACACCTTAAACAGGGACATGAAGAACAGGAACAGGGACAGGCTATCAGAACAGGGACAAACAAAAAACAGCATATGGGAGGGTCACGCTGGTATAGGCAGGACCCACAAACAAGGACTCCAGGAGTTGGAGGGGTAGCCAGAGCCCCCCGTCTGGGCAGCACTCAGTGCCTGCCTCTCCCAGGGATGGTTTTACAAAGGTTGTTAAAGATAGACTTAGTATGCCTGGCAGTTTTTCTCTGTGTTTAAGTTTGTGTTGATCCTGCCTTCTTAATTTGTGTTAATTGCGCTTTCTTATGTTAATAAAGAAGGAGGAGGTGTGGGAGTGTGGCCATGGGGGTCGACAAGCCCCATGGTTGGTGATCACATCCGACTCTTAAAGATGAGACCATCAGGAATTTAAAGCCTTGAGAGGGAACAAAGAAGGGTGATTCAGGTGACACCTTCTTGTCTGGGGTGGCTAGTTCTCCAGCCATTAATGCATGGAAGTGGCTGGGTGTTTGCTGTTGCCGGGCAAAGTTGTTGACCAATGACTAGTTGGTGGAAAGGTACTGCTGTGAGGCGGAAATTATAGGAAGGGAGCCTTTCCTGAATAAGGGATAGAATGAAGTTGTGCCCTCACTCTGAGAGATGAAGTTATGCCCTCAGTAAGAGAGAGTTCAAGTTATGTCATCAATAAAGAGGTAGCAGTTACAGATCCTGAAAGAACCCCGTTGTCCGTGCGGTCTTTACGCCAGAAATCGCCCCCCAACAGGGACATGAAAACGAACAGGGACGAGAAGAAAACAAACAGGGACATGAAGAACAGGAACAGGGACAGGCTAACAGAACAGGGACAAAAACAAAAAAGGAATGAATAGGGACAGGCAAACGGAACAGGGACAAAAACAGAAAAGGAATGAATAGGTACAGGCTAACAGAACAGGGACGAACAAAAAGAGCGTATGGGAGGGTCACGCTGGCTTACGCAGGACCCCCAAACAAGGACTCCAGGAGTTGGAGGGGCAGCCAGAGCCCCCCGGCTTGGCAGCACTCAGTGCCTGCCTCTCCCAGGGTTGTGGTTACAAAGTTTGTTAAAGATGGAATTAGTATGCCTGGCAGTTTTTCTCTGTGTTTTAGTTTGTGTTAATAGTGCTTTCTTAATTTGTGTTACTCTTGCTTTCTTAATTTCTGTTAATCGCGCCTTCTTAATTTGTGTTAAACCTGCTTTCTTAATTTGTGTTAATCGAGCTCTCATGTTAATAAAGAAGGGGGAGATATGGGAGCATGGCCATGGGGGTCGACAAGTCCCATGGTTGGTGATAACATGCGACTCTTAAAGATGAGGCCATCAGGAAAGTAAAGAGTTGAGAGGGAACAAAGAAGGGTGATTCAGGAGACACCTTAAACAGGGACATGAAGAACAGGAACAGGGATAGTCTAACAGAACAGGGACAAAAACAAAAAAGGAATGAATAGGGACAGGAAAACGGAACAGGGACAAACAAAAAACAGCATATGGGAGGGTCACGCTGGCATAGGCAGGACCCACAAACAAGGACTCCAGGAGTTGGAGGGGCAGCCAGAGCCCCCCGGCTGGGCAGCACTCAGTGCCTGCCTCTCCCACGGCTGGTTTTACAAAGATTGTTAAAGATAGACTTAGTATGCCTGGCAGTTTTTATCTGTGTTTTAGTTTGTGCTGATCCTGCCTTCTTAATTTGTGTTAATCGCGCTTTCTTAAGTTAATAAAGAAGGGGAAGATGTGGGAGTGTGGCCATGGGGGTCGACAAGCCCCATGGTTGGTGATAACATCAGACTCTTAAAGATGAGACCATCAGGAAAGTAAAGCCCTGAGAGGGAACAAAGGGTGATTCAGGAGACACCTTAAACAGGGACATGAAGAACAGGAACAGGGACAGGCTAACAGAACAGGGACAAACAAAAAACAGCGTATGGGAGGGTCTCGCTGGCATAGGCAGGACCCAGAAACAAGGACTCCAGGAGTTGGAGGGGCAGCCAGAGCCCCCCGGCTGGGCAGCACTCAGTGCCTGCCTCTCCCAGGGATGGGGTTACAAAGGTTGTTAAAGATGGAATTAGTATGCCTGGCAGTTTTTCTCTGTATTTTAGTTTGTGTTAATAGTGCTTTCTTAATTTGTGTTACTCTTGCTTTCTTAATTTCTGTTAATCGCGCCTTCATAATTTGTGTTAAACCTGCTTTCTTAATTTGTGTTAATCGAGCTCTTTTATGTGAATAAAGAAGGAGGAGATGTGGGAGCGTGGCCATGGGGGTCGACAAGTCCCATGGTTGGTGATAACATCCAACTCTTAAGGATGAGACCATCAGGAATTTAAAGAGTTGAGAGGGAACAAAGAAGGGTGATTCAGGTGACACCTTCTTGTCTGGGGTGGCTAGTTCTCCAGCCATTAATGCATGGAAGTGGCTGGGTGTTTGCTGTTGCCGGGCAAAGTTGTTGACCAATGACTAGTTAGTGGAAAGGTACTGCTGTGAGGCGGAAGTTATAGGAAGGGAGCCTTTCCTGAATAAGGGATAGAATGAAGTTGTGCCCTCACTCTGAGAGATGAAGTTATGCCCTCAGTAAGAGAGAGTTCAAGTTATGTCATCAATAAAGAGGTAGCAGTTACAGATCCTGAAAGAACCCTGTTGTCCGTGCGGTCTTTACGCCACAAATCGCCCCCCAACAGGGACAAGAAAACGAACAGGGACGAGAAGAAAACAAACAGGGACATGAAGAACAGGAACAGGGACAGGCTAACAGAACAGGGACAAAAACAAAAAAGGAATGAATAGGGACAGGCAAACGGAACAGGAAAAAGAAAAAAAAAGGAATGAATAGGTACAGGCTAACAGAACAGGGACGAACAAAAAGAGCTTATGGGAGGGTCACGCTGGCTTACGCAGGACCCACAAACAAGGACTCCAGGAGGTGGAGGGGCAGCCAGAGCCCCCCGGTTGGGCAGCACTCAGTGCCTGCCTCTCCCAGGGATGGGGTTGCAAAGTTTGTTAAAGATAGTCTTAGTATGCCTGGCAGTTTTTCTCTGTGTTTTAGTTTGTGTTGATCCTGCCTTCTTAATTTGTGTTAATTGCGCTTTCTTATGTTAATAAAGAAGGAGGAGATGTGGGAGTGTGGCCATGGGGGTCGACAAGCCCCATGGTTGGTGATCACATCCGACTCTTAAAGATGAGGCCATGAGGAAAGTAAAGCCTTGAGAGGGAACAAAGAAGGGTGATTCAGGAGACACCTTAAACAGGGACATGAAGAACAGGAACAGGGACAGGCTAACAGAGCCGGGAGAAACAAAAAACAGCATATGGGAGGGTCCCACTGGCATAGGCAGCACCCACAAACAAGGACTCCAGGAGTTGGAGGGGCAGCCAGAGTCCCCCGGCTGGGCAGCACTCAGTGCCTGCCTCTCCCAGGGATGGTTTTACAAAGGTTGTTAAACATAGACTTAGTATGCCTGGCAGTTTTTCTCTGTGTTTTAGTTTGTGTTGATCCTGCCTTCTTAATTTGTGTTAATCGCGCTTTCTTATGTTAATAAAGAAGAAGGAGATGTGGGAGTGTGGCCATGGGGGTCGACAGGCCCCATGGTTGGTGATAACATCCGACTCTTAAAGATGAGGCCATCAGGAATTTAAAGAGTTGAGAGGGAACAAAGAAGGGTGATTCAGGTGACACCTTCTTGTCTGGGGTGGCTAGTTCTCCAGCCATTAATGCATGGAAGTGGCTGGGTGTTTGCTGTTGCCGGGCAAAGTTGTTGACCAATAACTAGTTAGTGGAAAGGTACTGCTGTGAGGTGGAAGTTATAGGAAGGGAGCCTTTCCTGAATAAGGGATAGAATGAAGTTGTGCCCTCACTCTGAGAGATGAAGTTATGCCCTCAGTAAGAGAGAGTTCAAGTTATGTCATCAATAATGAGGTAGCAGTTACAGATCCTGAAAGAACCCCGGTGTCCGAGCGGTCTTTACGCCACAAATCGCCCCCCAACAGGGACATGAAAACGAACAGGGACGAGAAGAATACAAACAGGGACATGAAGAAGAGGAACAGGGACAGGCTAACAGAACAGGGACAAAAACAAAAAAGGAATGAATAGGGACAGGAAAACGGAACAGGGACAAAAACAGAAAAGGAATGATCAGGTACAGGCTAACAGAACAGGGATGACCAAAAAGAGCATATGGGAGGGCCACGATGGTTTACGCAGGACCCCCAAACAAGGACTCCAGGAGTTGGAGGGGCAGCCAGAGCCCCCCGGCTGGGCAGCACTCAGTGCCTGCCTCTCCCAGGGATGGGGTTATAAAGTTTGTTAAAGATAGACTTAGTATGCCTGGCAGTTTTTCTCTGTATTTTAGTTTGTGTTAATAGTGCTTTCTTAATTTGTGTTTCTCTTGCTTTCTTAATTTCTGTTAATCGCGCCTTCTTAATTTGTGTTAAACCTGCTTTCTTAATTTGTGTTAATCGAGCTCTTTTATGTTAATAAAGGAGGGGGAGATGTGGGAGCCTGGCCATGGGGTTAGACAAGCCCCATGGTTGGTGATAAGATCTCACTAATAAAGTAGAGACCATCAGGAAAGTAAAGCCTTGAGAGGGAACAAAGAAGGGTGATTCAGGAGACACCTTAAACAGGGACATGAAGAACAGGAACAGGGATAGTCTAACAGAACAGGGACGAAAATAAAAAAGTAATGAATAGGGACAGGCTATCAGAACAGGGACAAACAAAAAACAGCGTATGGGAGGGTCTCGCTGGCGTATGCTGGACCCACAAACAAGGACTCCAGGAGTTGGAGGGGAAGCCAGAGCCCCCCGGCTGGGCAGCACTCAGTGCCTGCCTCTCCCAGGGATGGTTTTACAAAGATTGTTAAAGATAGACTTAGTATGCCTGGCAGTTTTTCTCTGTTTTAGTTTGTGTTGATCCTGCCTTCTTAATTTGTGTTAATCGTGCTTTCTTATGTTAATAAAGAAGAAGGAGATGTGGGAGTGTGGCCATGGGGGTCGACAAGCCCCATGGTTGGTGATAACATAGGACTCTTAAGGATGAGACCATCAGGAATTTAAAGCCTTGAGAGGGAACAAAGAAGGGTGATTCAGGTGACACCTTCTTGTCTGGGGTGGCTAGTTCTCCAGCCATTAATGCATGGAAGTGGCTGGGTGTTTGCTGTTGCCGGGCAAAGTTGTTGACCAATGACTAGTTAGTGGAAAGGTACTGCTGTGAGGCGGAAGTTATAGGAAGGGAGCCTTTCCTGAATAAGGGATAGAATGAAGTTGTGCCCTCACTCTGAGAGATGAAGTTATGCCCTCAGTAAGAGAGAGTTCAAGTTATGTCATCAATAAAGAGGTAGCAGTTACAGATCCTGAAAGAACCCCGTTGTCCGTGCGGTCTTTACGCCACAAATCGCCCCCCAAAAGGGACATGAAAACGAACAGGGACGAGAAGAAAACAAACAGGGACATGAAGAACAGGAACAGGGACAGGCTAACAGAACAGGCACAAAAACAAAAAAGGAATGAATTGGGACAGGCAAAGGGAACAGCGAAAAAAAAAAAAAAAGGAATGAATAGGTACAGGCTAACAGAACAGGGACGAACAAAAAGAGCTTATGGGAGGGTCTCGCTGGCTTACGCAGGACCCACAAACAAGGACTCCAGGAGTTGGAGGGGCAGCCAGAGCCCCCCGGCTGGGCAGCACTCAGTGCCTGCCTCTCCCAGGGATGGGGTTGCAAAGTTTGTTAAAGATAGTCTTAGTATGCCTGGCAGTTTTTCTCTGTGTTTTAGTTTGTGTTGATCCTGCCTTCTTAATTTGTGTTAATTGCGCTTTCTTATGTTAATAAAGAAGGAGGAGATGTGGGAGTGTGGCCATGGGGGTCGACAATCCCCATGGTTGGTGATCACATCCGACTCTTAAAGATGAGGCCATGAGGAAAGTAAAGCCTTGATAGGGAACAAAGAAGGGTGATTCAGGAGACACCTTAAACAGGGACATGAAGAACAGGAACAGGGATAGTCTAACAGAACAGGGACGAAAACAAAAAAGGAATGAATAGGGACAGGAAAACGGAACAGGGACAAACAAAAAACAGCATATGGGAGGGTCTCGCTGGCATAGGCAGGACCCACAAACAAGGACTCCAGGAGTTGGAGGGTCAGCCAGAGCCCCCCGGCTGGGCAGCACTCAGTGCCTGCCTCTCCCACGGCTGGTTTTACAAAGATTGTTAAAGATAGACTTAGTATGCCTGGCAGTTTTTATCTGTGTTTTAGTTTGTGCTGATCCTGCCTTCTTAATTTGTGTTAATCGCGCTTTCTTAAGTTAATAAAGAAGGGGAAGATGTGGGAGTGTGGCCATGGGGGTCGACAAGCCCCATGGTTGGTGATAACATCAGACTCTTAAAGATGAGACCATCAGGAAAGTAAAGCCCTGAGAGGGAACAAAGGGTGATTCAGGAGACACCTTAAACAGGGACATGAAGAACAGGAACAGGGACAGGCTAACAGAACAGGGACAAACAAAAAACAGCGTATGGGAGGGTCTCGCTGGCATAGGCAGGACCCAGAAACAAGGACTCCAGGAGTTGGAGGGGCAGCCAGAGCCCCCCAGCTGGGCAGCACTCAGTGCCTGCCTCTCCCAGGGATGGGGTTACAAAGTTTGTTAAAGATGGAATTAGTATGCCTGGCAGTTTTTCTCTGTATTTTAGTTTGTGTTAATAGTGCTTTCTTAATTTGTGTTACTCTTGCTTTCTTAATTTCTGTTAATCGCGCCTTCATAATTTGTGTTAAACCTGCTTTCTTAATTTGTGTTAATCGAGCTCTTTTATGTTAATAAAGAAGGGGGAGATGTGGGAGCATGGCCATGGGGGTCGACAAGTCCCATGGTTGGTGATAACATCCGACTCTTAAAGATGAGGCCATCAGGAATTTAAAGAGTTGAGAGGGAACAAAGAAGGGTGATTCAGGAGACACCTTAAACAGGGACTTGAAGAACAGGAACAGGGACAGGCTAACAGAGCAGGGAGAAACAAAAAACAGCATATGGGAGGGTCCCACTGGCATAGGCAGGACCCACAAACAAGGACTCCAGGAGTTGGAGGGGCAGCCAGAGCCCCCCGGCTGGGCAGCACTCAGTGCCTGCCTCTCCCAGGGATGGTTTTACAAAGGTTGTTAAACATAGACTTAGTATGCCTAGCAGTTTTTCTCTGTGTTTTAGTTTGTGTTGATCCTGCCTTCTTAATTTGTGTTAATCGCGCTTTCTTATGTTAATAAAGAAGAAGGAGATGTGGGAGTGTGGCCATGGGGGTCGACAAGCCCCATGGTTGGTGATAACATAGGACTCTTAAGGATGAGACCATCAGGAATTTAAAGCCTTGAGAGGGAACAAAGAAGGGTGATTCAGGTGACACCTTCTTGTCTGGGGTGGCTAGTTCTCCAGCCATTAATGCATGGAAGTGGCTGGGTGTTTGCTGTTGCCGGGCAAAGTTGTTGACCAATGACTAGTTAGTGGAAAGGTACTGCTGTGAGGTGGAAGTTATAGGAAGGGAGCCTTTCCTGAATAAGGGATAGAATGAAGTTGTGCCCTCACTCTGAGAGATGAAGTTATGCCCTCAGTAAGAGAGAGTTCAAGTTATGTCATCAATAATGAGGTAGCAGTTACAGATCCTGAAAGAACCCCGGTGTCCGAGCGGTCTTTACGCCACAAATCGCCCCCCAACAGGGACATGAAAACGAACAGGGACGAGAAGAATACAAACAGGGACATGAAGAAGAGGAACAGGGACAGGCAAACAGAACAGGGACAAAAACAAAAAAGGAATGAATAGGGACAGGAAAACGGAACAGGGACAAAAACAGAAAAGGAATGATCAGGTACAGGCTAACAGAACAGGGATGACCAAAAAGAGCATATGGGAGGGCCACGATGGTTTACGCAGGACCCCCAAACAAGGACTCCAGGAGTTGGAGGGGCAGCCAGAGCCCCCCGGCTGGGCAGCACTCAGTGCCTGCCTCTCCCAGGGATGGGGTTATAAAGTTTGTTAAAGATAGACTTAGAATGCCTGGCAGTTTTTCTCTGTATTTTAGTTTGTGTTAATAGTGCTTTCTTAATTTGTGTTTCTCTTGCTTTCTTAATTTCTGTTAATCGCGCCTTCTTAATTTGTGTTAAACCTGCTTTCTTAATTTGTGTTAATCGAGCTCTTTTATGTTAATAAAGGAGGGGGAGATGTGGGAGCCTGGCCATGGGGTTAGACAAGCCCCATGGTTGGTGATAAGATCTGACTAATAAAGTAGAGACCATCAGGAAAGTAAAGCCTTGAGAGGGAACAAAGAAGGGTGATTCAGGAGACACCTTAAACAGGGACATGAAGAACAGGAACAGGGATAGTCTAACAGAACAGGGACGAAAATAAAAAAGTAATGAATAGGGACAGGCTATAAGAACAGGGACAAACAAAAAACAGCGTATGGGAGGGTCTCGCTGGCATAGGCAGGACCCCCAAACAAGGACTCCAGGAGTTGGAGGGGCAGCCAGAGCCCCCCGGCTGGGCAGCACTCAGTGCCTGCCTCTCCCAGGGTTGTGGTTACAAAGTTTGTTAAAGATGGAATTAGTATGCCTGGCATTTTTTCTCTGTATTTTAATTTGTGTTAATAGTGCTTTCTTAATCTGTGTTTCTCTAGCTTTCTTAATTTCTGTTAATCGCACCTTCATAATTTGTGTTAAACCTGCTTTCTTAATTTGTGTTAATCGAGCTCTTTTATGTTAATAAAGAAGGGGGAGTTGTAGGAGTGTGGCCATGGGGGTCGACAAGTCCCATGGTTGGTGATAACATCCGACTCTTAAAGATGAGGCCATCAGGAAAGTAAAGAGTTGAGAGGGAACAAAGAAGGGTGATTCAGGAGACACCTTAAACAGGGACATGAAGAACAGGAACAGGGACAGGCTAACAGAGCAGGGAGAAACAAAAAACAGCATATGGGAGGGTCCCACTGGCATAGGCAGGACCCACAAACAAGGACTCCAGGAGTTGGAGGGGCAGCCAGAGCCCCCCGGCTGGGCAGCACTCAGTGCCTGCCTCTCCCAGGGATGGTTTTACAAAGGTTGTTAAACATAGACTTAGTATGCCTGGCAGTTTTTCTCTGTGTTTTAGTTTGTGTTGATCCTGCCTTCTTAATTTGTGTTAATCGCGCTTTCTTATGTTAATAAAGAAGGAGGAGGTGTGGGAGTGTGGCCATGGGGGTCGACAAGCCCATGGTTGGTGATCACATCGGACTCTTAAAGATGAGACCATCAGGAATTTAAAGAGTTGAGAGGGAACAAAGAAGGGTGATTCAGGTGACACCTTCTTGTCTGGGGTGGCTAGTTCTCCAGCCATTAATGCATGGAAGTGGCTGGGTGTTTGCTGTTGCCGGGCAAAGTTGTTGACCAATGACTAGTTAGTGGAAAGGTACTGCTGTGAGGTGGAAGTTATAGGAAGGGAGCCTTTCCTGAATAAGGGATAGAATGAAGTTGTGCCCTCACTCTGAGAGATGAAGTTATGCCCTCAGTAAGAGAGAGTTCAAGTTATGTCATCAATAATGAGGTAGCAGTTACAGATCCTGAAAGAACCCCGTTGTCCGTGCGGTCTTTACGCCACAAATCGCCCCCCAACAGGGACAAGAAAACGAACAGGGACGAGAAGAAAACAAACAGGGACATGAAGAACAGGAACAGGGACAGGCTAACAGAACAGGGACAAAACCAAAAAAGGAATGAATAGGGACAGGCAAACGGAACAGGAAAAAGAAAAAAAAAGGAATGAATAGGTACAGGCTAACAGAACAGGGACGAACAAAAAGAGCTTATGGGAGGGTCACGCTGGCTTACGCAGGACCCACAAACAAGGACTCCAGGAGGTGGAGGGGCAGCCAGAGCCCCCCAGCTGGGCAGCACTCAGTGCCTGCCTCTCCCAGGGATGGGGTTGCAAAGTTTGTTAGATAGCCTTAGTATGCCTGGCAGTTTTTCTCTGTGTTTTAGTTTGTGTTGATCCTGCCTTCTTAATTTGTGTTAATTGCGCTTTCTTATGTTAATAAAGAAGGAGGAGATGTGGGAGTGTGGCCATGGGGGTCGACAAGCCCCATGGTTGGTGATAACATCCGACTCTTAAAGATGAGGCCATGAGGAAAGTAAAGCCTTGAGAGGGAACAAAGAAGGGTGATTCAGGAGACACCTTAAACAGGGACATGAAGAACAGGAACAGGGACAGGCTAACAGAGCAGGGAGAAACAAAAAACAGCATATGGGAGGGTCCCACTGGCATATGCTGGACCCACAAACAAGGACTCCAGGAGTTGGAGGGGCAGCCAGAGCCCCCCAGCTGGGAAGCACTCAGTGCCTGCCTCTCCCAGGGATGGGGTTACAAAGTTTGTTAAAGATGGAATTAGTATGCCTGGCACTTTTTCTCTGTATTTTAATTTGTGTTAATAGTGCTTTCTTAATTTGTGTTTCTCTAGCTTTCTTAATTTCTGTTAATCGCGCCTTCATAATTTGTGTTAAACCTGCTTTCTTAATTTGTGTTAATCGAGCTCTTTTATGTTAATAAAGAAGGGGGAGTTGTAGGAGTGTGGCCATGGGGGTCGACAAGTCCCATGGTTGGTGATAACATCCGACTCTTAAAGATGAGGCCATCAGGAAAGTAAAGAGTTGAGAGGGAACAAAGAAGGGTGATTCAGGAGACACCTTAAACAGGGACATGAAGAACAGGAACAGGGACAGGCTAACAGAGCAGGGAGAAACAAAAAACAGCATATGGGAGGGTCCCACTGGCATAGGCAGGACCCACAAACAAGGACTCCAGGAGTTGGAGGGGCAGCCAGAGCCCCCCGGCTGGGCAGCACTCAGTGCCTGCCTCTCCCAGGGATGGTTTTACAAAGGTTGTTAAACATAGACTTAGTATGCCTGGCAGTTTTTCTCTGTGTTTTAGTTTGTGTTGATCCTGCCTTCTTAATTTGTGTTAATCGCGCTTTCTTAAGTTAATAAAGAAGGGGGAGATGTGGGAGTGTGGCCATGGGGGTCGACAGGCCCCATGGTTGGTGATAACATCCGACTCTTAAAGATGAGGCCATCAGGAAAGTAAAGAGTTGAGAGGGAACAAAGAAGGGTGATTCAGGAGACACCTTAACCAGGGACATGAAGAACAGGAACAGGGACAGGCTAACAGAGCAGGGAGAAACAAAAAAGAGCATATGGGAGGGTCCCACTGGCATAGGCAGGACCCACAAACAAGGACTCCAGCAGGTGGAGGGGCAGCCAGAGCCCCCCGGCTGGGCAGCACTCAGTGCCTGCCTCTCCCAGGGATGGGGTTGCAAAGTTTGTTAAAGATAGTCTTAGTATGCCTGGCAGTTTTTCTCTGTGTTTTAGTTTGTGTTGATCCTGCCTTCTTAATTTGTGTTAATTGCGCTTTCTTATGTTAATAAAGAAGGAGGAGATGTGGGAGTGTGGCCATGGGGGTCGACAAGCCCCATGGTTGGTGATCACATCCGACTCTTAAGGATGAGACCATCAGGAATTTAAAGAGTTGAGAGGGAACAAAGAAGGGTGATTCAGGTGACACCTTCTTGTCTGGGGTGGCTAGTTCTCCAGCCATTAATGCATGGAAGTGGCTGGGTGTTTGCTGTTGCCGGGCAAAGTTGTTGACCAATGACTAGTTAGTGGAAAGGTACTGCTGTGAGGCGGAAGTTATAGGAAGGGAGCCTTTCCTGAATAAGGGATAGAATGAAGTTGTGCCCTCACTCTGAGTGATGAAGTTATGCCCTCAGTAAGAGAGAGTTCAAGTTATGTCATCAATAATGAGGTAGCAGTTACAGATCCTGAAAGAACCCCGGTGTCCGAGCGGTCTTTACGCCACAAATCGCCCCCCAACAGGGACATGAAAACGAACAGGGACGAGAAGAATACAAACAGGGACATGAAGAAGAGGAACAGGGACAGGCAAACAGAACAGGGACAAAAACAAAAAAGGAATGAATAGGGACAGGAAAACGGAACAGGGACAAAAACAGAAAAGGAATGATCAGGTACAGGCTAACAGAACAGGGATGACCAAAAAGAGCATATGGGAGGGCCACGATGGTTTACGCAGGACCCCCAAACAAGGACTCCAGGAGTTGGAGGGGCAGCCAGAGCCCCCCGGCTGGGCAGCACTCAGTGCCTGCCTCTCCCAGGGATGGGGTTATAAAGTTTGTTAAAGATAGACTTAGTATGCCTGGCAGTTTTTCTCTGTATTTTTGTTTGTGTTAATAGTGCTTTCTTAATTTGTGTTTCTCTTGCTTTCTTAATTTCTGTTAATCGCGCCTTCTTAATTTGTGTTAAACCTGCTTTCTTAATTTGTGTTAATCGAGCTCTTTTATGTTAATAAAGGAGGGGGAGATGTGGGAGCCTGACCATGGGGTTAGACAAGCCCCATGGTTGGTGATAAGATCTCACTAATAAAGTAGAGACCATCAGGAAAGTAAAGCCTTGAGAGGGAACAAAGAAGGGTGATTCAGGAGACACCTTAAACAGGGACATGAAGAACAGGAACAGGGATAGTCTAACAGAACAGGGACGAAAATAAAAAAGTAATGAATAGGGACAGGCTATCAGAACAGGGACAAACAAAAAACAGCGTATGGGAGGGTCTCGCTGGCATAGGCAGGACCCCCAAACAAGGACTCCAGGAGTTGGAGGGGCAGCCAGAGCCCCCCGGCTGGGCAGCACTCAGTGCCTGCCTCTCCCAGGGTTGTGGTTACAAAGTTTGTTAAAGATGGAGTTAGTATGCCTGGCATTTTTTCTCTGTATTTTAATTTGTGTTAATAGTGCTTTCTTAATTTGTGTTTCTCTAGCTTTCTTAATTTCTGTTAATCGTGCCTTCTTAATTTGTGTTAAACCTGCTTTCTTAATTTGTGTTAATCGAGCTCTTTTATGTTAATAAAGAAGGGGGAGATGTGGGAGCCTGGCCATGGGGGTCGACAAGTCCCATGGTTGGTGATAACATCGGACTCTTAAGGATGAGACCATCAGGAAAGGAAAGCCTTGAGAGGGAACAAAGAAGGGTGATTCAGGAGACACCTTAACCAGGGACATGAAGAACAGGAACAGGGATAGTCTAACAGAACAGGGACAAAAACAAAAAAGGAATGAATAGGGACAGGCTATCAGAACAGGGACAAACAAAAAACAGCGTATGGGAGGGTCTCGTTGGCATAGGCAGGACCCAAAAACAAAGCCTCCGGGAGTTGGAGGGGCAGCCAGAGCCCCCCAGCTGGGAAGCACTCAGTGCCTGCCACTCCCAGGGATGGGGTTACAAAGTTTGTTAAAGATAGTCTTAGTATGCCTGGCAGTTTTTCTCTGTATTTTAGTTTGTGTTAATAGTGCTTTCTTAATTTGTGTTACTCTTGCTTTCTTAATTTCTGTTAATCGCGTCTTCATAATTTGTGTTAAACCTGCTTTCTTAATTTGTGTTAATCAAGCTCCTTTATGTTAATAAAGAAGGGGGAGATGTGGGAGTGTGGCCATGGGGGTCGACAATCCCCATGGTTGGTGATAACATCCGCCTGTTAAAGTAGAGACCATCAGGAAAGTAAAGCCTTGAGAGGGAACAAAGAAGGGTGATTCAGGAGACACCTTAAGCAGGGACATGAAGAACAGGAACAGGGGTAGTCTAACAGAACAGGGACGAAAACAAAATGGAATGAATAGGGACAGGCTATCAGAACAGGGACAAACAAAAAACAGCATATGGGAGGGTCTCGCTGGCATAGGCAGGACCCCCAAACAAGGACTCCAGGAGTTGGAGGGGCAGCCAGAGGACCCCGGCTGGGCAGCACTCAGTGCCTGCCTCTCCCACGGCTGGTTTTACAAAGATTGTTAAAGATAGACTTAGTATGCCTGGCAGTTTTTCTCTGTGTTTTAGTTTGTGTTGATCCTGCCTTCTTAATTTGTGTTAATTGCGCTTTCTTATGTTAATAAAGAAGGAGGAGATGTGGGAGTGTGGCCATGGGGGTCGACAAGCCCCATGGTTGGTGATCACATCCGACTCTTAAAGATGAGGCCATGAGGAAAGTAAAGCCTTGAGAGGGAACAAAGAAGGGTGATTCAGGAGACACCTTAAGCAGGGACATGAAGAACAGGAACAGGGATAGTCTAACAGAACAGGGACGAAAACAAAATGGAATGAATAGGGACAGGCTATCAGAACAGGGACAAACAAAAAACAGCATATGGGAGGGTCTCGCTGGCATAGGCAGGACCCCCAAACAAGGACTCCAGGAGTTGGAGAGGCAGCTAGAGCCCCCCGGCTGGGCAGCACTCAGTGCCTGCCACTCCCAGGGATGGGGTTGCAAAGTTTGTTAAAGATGGAATTAGTATGCCTGGCAGTTTTTCTCTGTGTTTTAGTTTGGGTTAATAGTGCTTTCTTAATTTGTGTTAAACCTGCTTTCTTAATTTGTGTTAATCGAGCTCTTTTATGTTAATAAAGAAGGGGGAGATGTGGGAGCCTGGCCATGGGGGTCGACAAGTCCCATGGTTGGTGATAACATCCGACTCTTAAAGATGAGGCCATCAGGAAAGTAAAGAGTTGAGAGGGAACAAAGAAGGGTGATTCAGGAGACACCTTAACCAGGGACATGAAGAACAGGAACAGGGACAGGCTAACAGAGCAGGGAGAAACAAAAAAGAGCATATGGGAGGGTCCCACTGGCATAGGCAGGACCCACAAACAAGGACTCCAGGAGTTGGAGGGTCAGCCAGAGCCCCCCGGCTGGGCAGCACTCAGTGCCTGCCTCTCCCAGGGATGGTTTTACAAAGGTTGTTAAAGATAGACTTAGTATGCCTGGCAGTTTTTCTCTGTGTTTTAGTTTGTGTTGATCCTGCCTTCTTAATTTGTGTTAATCGCGCTTTCTTATGTTAATAAAGAAGAAGGAGATGTGGGAGTGTGGCCATGGGGGTCGACAAGCCCCATGGTTGGTGATAACATCCGACTCTTAAGGATGAGACCATCAGGAATTTAAAGAGTTGAGAGGGAACAAAGAAGGGTGATTCAGGTGACACCTTCTTGTCTGGGGTGGCTAGTTCTCCAGCCATTAATGCATGGAAGTGGCTGGGTGTTTGCTGTTGCCGGGCAAAGTTGTTGACCAATGACTAGTTAGTGGAAAGGTACTGCTGTGAGGCGGAAGTTATAGGAAGGGAGCCTTTCCTGAATAAGGGATAGAATGAAGTTGTGCCCTCACTCTGAGAGATGAATTTATGCCCTCAGTAAGAGAGAGTTCAAGTTATGTCATCAATAAAGAGGTAGCAGTTACAGATCCTGAAAGAACCCCATTGTCCGTGCGGTCTTTACGCCACAAATCGCCCCCCAGCAGGGACAAGAAAACGAACAGGGACGAGAAGAAAACAAACAGGGACATGAAGAACAGGAACAGGGACAGGCTAACAGAACAGGGACAAAAACAAAAAAGGAATGAATAGGGACAGGCAAACGGAACAGGAAAAAAAAAAAAAAGGAATGAATAGGTACAGGCTAACAGAACAGGGACGAACAAAAAGAGCTTATGGGAGGGTCACGCTGGCTTACGCAGGACCCACAAACAAGGACTCCAGGAGTTGGAGGGGCAGCCAGAGCCCCCCGTCTGGGCAGCACTCAGTGCCTGCCTCTCCCAGGGATGGGGTTGCAAAGTTTGTTAAAGATAGTCTTAGTATGCCTGGCAGTTTTTCTCTGTGTTTTAGTTTGTGTTGATCCTGCCTTCTTAATTTGTGTTAATTGCGCTTTCTTATGTTAATAAAGAAGGAGGAGATGTGGGAGTGTGGCCATGGGGGTCGACAAGCCCCATGGTTGGTGATAACATCGGACTCTTAAGGATGAGACCATCAGGAAAGGAAAGCCTTGAGAGGGAACAAAGAAGGGTGATTCAGGAGACACCTTAACCAGGGACATGAAGAACAGGAACAGGGATAGTCTAACAGAACAGGGACAAAAACAAAAAAGGAATGAATAGGGACAGGCTATCAGAACAGGGACAAACAAAAAACAGCGTATGGGAGGGTCTCGCTGGCATAGGCAGGACCCCCAAACAAGGACTCCAGGAGTTGGAGGGGCAGCCAGAGCACCCCGGCTGGGCAGCACTCAGTGCCTGCCTCTCCCACGGCTGGTTTTACAAAGATTGTTAAAGATAGACTTAGTATGCCTGGCAGTTTTTCTCTGTGTTTTAGTTTGTGTTGATCCTGCCTTCTTAATTTGTGTTAATCGCGCTTTCTTATGTTAATAAAGAAGAAGGAGATGTGGGAGTGTGGCCATGGGGGTCGACAAGCCCCATGGTTGGTGATAACATAGGACTCTTAAGGATGAGACCATCAGGAATTTAAAGAGTTGAGAGGGAACAAAGGGTGATTCAGGTGACACCTTCTTATCTGGGGTGGCTAGTTCTCCAGCCATTAATGCATGGAAGTGGCTGGGTGTTTGCTGTTGCCGGGCAAAGTTGTTGACCAATGACTAGATAGTGGAGAGGTACTGCTGTGAGGCGGAAGTTATAGGAAGGGAGCCTTTCCTGAATAAGGGATAGAATGAAGTTGTGCCCTCACTCTGAGAGATGAAGTTATGCCCTCAGTAAGAGAGAGTTCAAGTTATGTCATCAATAAAGAGGTAGCAGTTACAGATCCTGAAAGAACCCCGTTGTCCGTGCGGTCTTTACGCCACAAATCGCCCCCCAACAGGGACATGAAAACGAACAGGGACGAGAAGAAAACAAACAGGGACATGAAGAACAGGAACAGGGACAGGCTAACAGAACAGGGACAAAAACAAAAAAGGAATGAATAGGGACAGGCGAAGGGAACAGGGAAAAAAAAAAAAAAGGAATGATCAGGTACAGGCTAACAGAACAGGGACGAACAAAAAGAGCTTATGGGAGGGTCACGCTGGCTTACGCAGGACCCCCAAACAAGGACTCCAGGAGTTGGAGGGGCAGCCAAAGCCCCCCGGTTGGGCAGCACTCAGTGCCTGCCTCTCCCAGGGATGGGGTTGCAAAGTCTGTTAAAGATAGTCTTAGTATGCCTGGCAGTTTTTCTCTGTGTTTTAGTTTGTGTTGATCCTGCTTTCTTAATTTGTGTTAATTGCGCTTTCTTATGTTAATAAAGAAGGAGGAGATGTGGGAGTGTGGCCATGGGGGTCGACAAGCCCCATGGTTGGTGATCACATCCGACTCTTAAAGATGAGACCATCAGGAAAGGAAAGCCTTGAGAGGGAACAAAGAAGGGTGATTCAGGAGACACCTTAAACAGGGACATGAAGAACAGGAACAGGGACAGGCTAACAGAGCAGGGAGAAACAAAAAAGAGCATATGGGAGGGTCCCACTGGCATATGCTGGACCCACAAACAAGGACTCCTGTAGTCGGAGGGGCAGCCAGAGCCCCACGGCTGGGCAGCACTCAGTGCCTGCCTCTCCCAGGGATGGTTTTACAAAGGTTGTTAAAGATAGACTTAGTATGCCTGGCAGTTTTTCTCTGTGTTTTAGTTTGTGTTGATCCTGCCTTCTTAATTTGTGTTAAACCTGCTTTCTTAATTTGTGTTAATCGAGCTCTTTTATGTTAATAAAGAAGGGGGAGATGTGGGAGCGTGGCCATGGGGGTCGACAAGCCCCATGGTAGTGATAACATCCCACTCTTAAAGATGAGGCCATCAGGAAAGTAAAGAGTTGAGAGGGAACAAAGAAAGGTGATTCAGGAGACACCTTAAACAGGGACATGAAGAACAGGAACAGGGACAGGCTAACAGAGAAGGGAGAAACAAAAAACAGCATATGGGAGGGTCCCACTGGCATATGCTGGACCCACAAACAAGGACTCCAGGAGTTGGAGGGGCAGCCAGAGCCCCCCGGCTGGGCAGCACTTAGTGTCTCCCTCTGCCAGGGATGGGTTTACAAAGTTTGTTAAAGATGGAATTAGTATGCCTGGCAGTTTTTCTCTGTGTTTTAGTTTGTGTTAATAGTGCTTCCTTAATTTGTGTTAATTGCGCTTTCTTATGTTAATAAAGAAGGGGGAGATGTGGGAGTGTGGCCATGGGGGTGGACAAGCCCCATGGTTTGTGATAACATCAGACTATTAAGGATGAGACCATCAGGAATGTAAAGAGTTGAGAGGGAACAAAGAAGGGTGATTCAGGAGACACCTTAAACAGGGACATGAAGAACAGGAACAGGGACAGGCTATCAGAACAGGGACAAACAAAAAACAGCATATGGGAGGGTCACGCTGGTATAGGCAGGACCCACAAACAAGGACTCCAGGAGTTGGAGGGGTAGCCAGAGCCCCCCGTCTGGGCAGCACTCAGTGCCTGCCTCTCCCAGGGATGGTTTTACAAAGGTTGTTAAACATAGACTTAGTATGCCTGGCAGTTTTTCTCTGTGTTTAAGTTTGTGTTGATCCTGCCTTCTTAACTTGTGTTAATTGCGCTTTCTTATGTTAATAAAGAAGGAGGAGGTGTGGGAGTGTGGCCATGGGGGTCGACAAGCCCCATGGTTGGTGATCACATCCGACTCTTAAAGATGAGACCATCAGGAAAGTAAAGCCTTGAGAGGGAACAAAGAAGGGTGATTCAGGAGACACCTTAAGCAGGGACATGAGGAACAGGAACAGGGATAGTCTAACAGAACAGGGACAAAAACAAAAAGGGAATGAATAGGGACAGGTTATCAGAACAGGGACAAACAAAAAACAGCATATGGGAGGGTCACGCTGGTATAGGCAGGACCCAGAAACAAGGACTCCAGGAGTTGTAGAGGCAGCCAGAGCCCCCCGGCTGGGCAGCACTCAGTGCCTGCCTCGCCCAGGGATGGTTTTACAAAGATTGTTAAAGATAGAATTAGTATGCCTGGCAGTTTTTCTCTGTGTTTTAGTTTGTGTTGATCCTGCCTTCTTAATTTGTGTTAAACGCGCTTTCTTATGTTAATAAAGAAGGGGAAGATGTGGGAGTGTGGCCATGGGGGTCGACAAGCCCCATGGTTGGTAATAACATCCGACTCTTAAGGATGAGACCATCAGGAATTTAAAGAGTTGAGAGGGAACAAAGAAGGGTGATTCAGGTGACACCTTGTTGTCTGGGGTGGCTTGTTCTCCAGCCAGTAAAGCATGGAAGTTGCTTGGTGTTTGCTGTGACCGGGCAAAGTTGTTGACCAATGACTAGTTAGTGGAAAGGTACTGCTGTGAGGCGGAAGTTATAGGAAGGGAGCCTTTCCTGAATAAGGGATAGAATGAAGTTGTGCCCTCACTCTGAGAGATGAAGTTATGCCCTCAGTAAGAGAGAGTTCAAGTTATGTCATCAATAAAGAGGAAGCAGTTACAGATCCTGAAAGAACCCCGTTGTCCGTGCGGTCTTTACGCCACAAATCGCCCCCCAACAGGGACAAGAAAACGAACAGGGACGAGAAGAAAACAAACAGGGACATGAAGAACAGGAACAGGGACAGGCTAACAGAACAGGGACAAAAACAAAAAAGGAATGAATAGGGACAGGCAAACGGAACAGGAAAAAGAAAAAAAAAGGAATGAATAGGTACAGGCTAACAGAACAGGGACGAACAAAAAGAGCTTATGGGAGGGTCACGCTGGCTTACGCAGGACCCACAAACAAGGACTCCAGGAGTTGGAGGGGCAGCCAGAGCCCCCTGTCTGGGCAGCACTCAGTGCCTGCCTCTCCCAGGGATGGGGTTGCAAAGTTTGTTAGATAGCCTTAGTATGCCTGGCAGTTTTTCTCTGTGTTTTAGTTTGTGTTGATCCTGCCTTCTTAATTTGTGTTAATTGCGCTTTCTTATGTTAATAAAGAAGGAGGAGATGTGGGAGTGTGGCCATGGGGGTCGACAAGCCCCATGGTTGGTGATCACATCCGACTCTTAAAGATGAGGCCATCAGGAAAGTAAAGAGTTGAGAGGGAACAAAGAAGGGTGATTCAGGAGACACCTTAAACAGGGACATGAGGAACAGGAACAGGGATAGTCTAACAGAACAGGGACAAAAACAAAAAGGGAATGAATAGGGACAGGTTATCAGAACAGGGACAAACAAAAAACAGCATATGGGAGGGTCACGCTGGTATAGGCAGGACCCACAAACAAGGACTCCAGGAGTTGTAGAGGCAGCCAGAGCCCCCCGGCTGGGCAGCACTCAGTGCCTGCCTCGCCCAGGGATGGTTTTACAAAGATTGTTAAAGATAGAATTAGTATGCCTGGCAGTTTTTCTCTGTGTTTTAGTTTGTGTTGATCCTGCCTTCTTAATTTGTGTTAAACGCGCTTTCTTATGTTAATAAAGAAGGGGAAGATGTGGGAGTGTGGCCATGGGGGTCGACAAGCCCCATGGTTGGTAATAACATCCGACTCTTAAGGATGAGACCATCAGGAATTTAAAGAGTTGAGAGGGAACAAAGAAGGGTGATTCAGGTGACACCTTGTTGTCTGGGGTGGCTTGTTCTCCAGCCATTAAAGCATGGAAGTTGCTGGGTGTTTGCTGTTACCGGGCAAAGTTGTTGACCAATGACTAGTTAGTGGAAAGGTACTGCTGTGAGGCGGAAATTATAGGAAGGGAGCCTTTCCTGAATAAGGGATAGAATGAAGTTGTGCCCTCACTCTGAGAGATGAAGTTATGCCCTCAGTAAGAGAGAGTTCAAGTTATGTCATCAATAAAGAGGTAGCAGTTACAGATCCTGAAAGAACCCCGTTGTCCGTGCGGTCTTTACGCCACAAATCGCCCCCCAACAGGGACATGAAAACGAACAGGGACGAGAAGAAAACAAACAGGGACATGAAGAACAGGAACAGGGACAGGCTAACAGAACAGGGACAAAAACAAAAAAGGAATGAATAGG
The DNA here is from genome assembly GCF_964211835.1 of Anser anser. NCBI lineage: Eukaryota > Metazoa > Chordata > Aves > Anseriformes > Anatidae > Anser > Anser anser. The sequence continues at coordinate 5,015,895 of NC_139731.1, read as the reverse complement.
GACAGGCAAACGGAACTGGGACAAAAACAGAAAAGGAATGAATAGGTACAGGCTAACAGAACAGGGACGAACAAAAAGAGCGTATGGGAGTGTCACGCTGGCTTACGCAGGACCCCCAAACAAGGACTCCAGGAGTTGGAGGGGCAGCCAGAGCCCCCCGTCTGGGCAGCACTCAGTGCCTGCCTCTCCCAGGGTTGGTTTTACAAAGTTTGTTAAAGATGGAATTAGTATGCCTGGCAGTTTTTCTCTGTGTTTTAGTTTGTGTTAATAGTGCTTTCTTAATTTGTGTTACTCTTGCTTTCTTAATTTCTGTTAATCGCGCCTTCATAATTTGTGTTAAACCTGCTTTCTTAATTTGTGTTAATCGAGCTCTCTTATGTTAATAAAGAAGGGGGAGATATGGGAGCATGGCCATGGGGGTCGACAAGTCCCATGGTTGGTGATAACATGCGACTCTTAAAGATGAGGCCATCAGGAAAGTAAAGAGTTGAGAGGGAACAAAGAAGGGTGATTCAGGAGACACCTTAAACAGGGACATGAAGAACAGGAACAGGGACAGGCTAACAGAACAGGGACAAACAAAAAACAGCGTATGGGAGGGTCTCGCTGGCATAGGCAGGACCCAGAAACAAGAACTCCAGGAGTTGGAGGGGCAGCCAGAGCCCCCCGGCTGGGCAGCACTCAGTGCCTGCCTCTCCCAGGGATGGTTTTACAAGGGTGTTAAAGATGGAATTAGTATGCCTGGCAGTTTTTCTCTGTATTTTAGTTTGTGTTAATAGTGCTTTCTTAATTTGTGTTACTCTTGCTTTCTTAATTTCTGTTAATCGCGCCTTCATAATTTGTGTTAAACCTGCTTTCTTAATTTGTGTTAATCGAGCTCTTTTATGTTAATAAAGAAGGAGGAGATGTGGGAGCATGGCCATGGGGGTCGACAAGTCCCATGGTTGGTGATAACATCCAACTCTTAAGGATGAGACCATCAGGAATTTAAAGAGTTGAGAGGGAACAAAGAAGGGTGATTCAGGTGACACCTTCTTGTCTGGGGTGGCTAGTTCTCCAGCCATTAATGCATGGAAGTGGCTGGGTGTTTGCTGTTGCCGGGCAAAGTTGTTGACCAATGACTAGTTAGTGGAAAGGTACTGCTGTGAGGCGGAAGTTATAGGAAGGGAGCCTTTCCTGAATAAGGGATAGAATGAAGTTTTGCCCTCACTCTGAGAGATGAAGTTATGCCCTCAGTAAGAGAGAGTTCAAGTTATGTCATCAATAAAGAGGTAGCAGTTACAGATCCTGAAAGAACCCCGTTGTCCGTGCGGTCTTTACGCCACAAATCGCCCCCCAACAGGGACAAGAAAACGAACAGGGACGAGAAGAAAACAAACAGGGACATGAAGAACAGGAACAGGGACAGGCTAACAGAACAGGGACAAAAACAAAAAAGGAATGGATAGGGACAGGCAAACTGAACAGGAAAAAGAAAAAAAAAGGAATGAATAGGTACAGGCTAACAGAACAGGGACGAACAAAAAGAGCTTATGGGAGGGTCACGCTGGCTTACGCAGGACCCACAAACAAGGACTCCAGGAGTTGGAGGGGCAGCCAGAGCCCCCCGTCTGGGCAGCACTCAGTGCCTGCCTCTCCCAGGGATGGGGTTGCAAAGTTTGTTAGATAGCCTTAGTATGCCTGGCAGTTTTTCTCTGTGTTTTAGTTTGTGTTGATCCTGCCTTCTTAATTTGTGTTAATTGCGCTTTCTTATGTTAATAAAGAAGGAGGAGATGTGGGAGTGTGGCCATGGGGGTCGACAAGCCCCATGGTTGGTGATAACATCGGACTCTTAAGGATGAGACCATCAGGAAAGTAAAGCCTTTCGAGGGAACAAAGAAGGGTGATTCAGGAGACACCTTAAACAGGGACATGAAGAACAGGAACAGGGATAGTCTAACAGAACAGGGACAAAAACAAAAAAGTAATGAATAGGGACAGGCTATCAGAACAGGGACAAACAAAAAACAGCGTATGGGAGGGTCTCGATGGCATAGGCAGGACCCACAAACAAGGACTCCAGGAGTTGTTGGGGCAGCCAGAGCCCCCCAGCTGGGAAGAACTCAGTGCCTGCCTCTCCCAGGGATGGGGTTGCAAAGTTTGTTAAAGATAGTCTTAGTATGCCTGGCAGTTTTTCTCTGTGTTTTAGTTTGTGTTGATCCTGCCTTCTTAATTTGTGTTAATTGTGCTTTCTTATGTTAATAAAGAAGGAGGAGATGTGGGAGTGTGGCCATGGGGGTCGACAAGCCCCATGGTTGGTGATCACATCCGACTCTTAAAGGTGAGACCATGAGGAAAGTAAAGCCTTGCGAGGGAACAAAGAAGGGTGATTCAGGAGACACCTTAAGCAGGGACATGAAGAACAGGAACAGGGACAAGCTAACAGAACAGGGACAAAACCAAAAAAGGAATGAATAGGGACATGCTATCAGAACAGCGACAAACAAAAAACAGCGTATGGGAGGGTCTCGCTGGCATAGGCAGGACCCACAAACAAGGACTCCAGGAGTTGGAGGGGCAGCCAGAGCCCCCCAGCTGGGCAGCACTCAGTGCCTGCCTCTCCCAGGGATGGGGTTACAAAGTTTGTTAAAGATGGAATTAGTATGCCTGGCAGTTTTTCTCTGTGTTTTAGTTTGGGTTAATAGTGCTTTCTTAATTTGTGTTACTCTTGCTTTCTTAATTTCTGTTAATCACGCCTTCTTAATTTGTGTTAAACCTGCTTTCTTAATTTGTGTTAATCGAGCTCTTTTATGTTAATAAAGAAGGGGGAGTTGTGGGAGCATGGCCATGGGGGTCGACAAGTCCCATGGTTGGTGATAACATCGGACTCTTAAAGATGAGGCCATCAGGAAAGTAAAGAGTTGAGAGGGAACAAAGAAGGGTGATTCAGGAGACACCTTAACCAGGGACATGAAGAACAGGAACAGGGACAGGCTAACAGAGCAGGGAGAAACAAAAAACAGCATATGGGAGGGACCCACTGGCATAGGCAGGACCCACAAACAAGGACTCCAGGAGTTGGAGGGGCAGCCAGAGCCCCCCAGCTGGGCAGCACTCAGTGCCTGCCTCTCCCAGGGATGGGGTTACAAAGTTTGTTAAAGATGGAATTAGTATGCCTGGCAGTTTTTCTCTGTATTTTAGTTTGTGTTAATAGTGCTTTTTTAATTTGTGTTACTCTTGCTTTCTTAATTTCTGTTAATCGAGCCTTCTTAATTTGTGTTAAACCTGCTTTCTTAATTTGTGTTAATCGAGCTCTTTTATGTTAATAAAGAAGGGGGAGATGTGGGAGCATGGCCATGGGGGTCCAAAAGTCCCATGGTTGGTGATAACAACCCACTCTTAAAGATGAGGCCATCAGGAAAGTAAAGAGTTTAGAGGGAACAAAGAAGGGTGATTCAGGAGACACCTTAAACAGGGACATGAAGAACAGGAACAGGGACAGGCTAACAGAGCAGGGAGAAACAAAAAACAGCATATGGGAGGGTCCCACTGGCATATGCTGGACCCACAAACAAGGACTCCAGGAGTTGGAGGGGCAGCCAGAGCCCCCCGGCTGGGCAGCACTCAGTGCCTGCCTCTCCCAGGGATGGTTTTACAAAGATTGTTAAAGATAGACTTAGTATGCCTGGCAGTTTTTCTCTGTGTTTTAGTTTGTGTTGATCCTGCCTTCTTAATTTGTGTTAATCGCGCTTTCTTATGTTAATAAAGAAGGGGGAGATGTGGGAGTGTGGCAATGGGGGTCCACAAGCCCCATGGTTGGTGATAACATCCAACTCTTAAAGATGAGGCCATCAGGAAAGTAAAGAGTTGAGAGGGAACAAAGAAAGGTGATTCAGGAGACACCTTAAACAGGGACATGAAGAACAGGAACAGGGACAGGCTAACAGAGCAGGGAGAAACAAAAAACAGCATATGGGAGGGTCCCACTGGCATATGCTGGACCCACAAACAAGGACTCCAGGAGTTGGAGGGGCAGCCAGAGCCCCCCGGCTGGGCAGCACTTAGTGTCTCCCTCTGCCAGGGATGGGTTTACAAAGTTTGTTAAAGATGGAATTAGTATGCCTGGCAGTTTTTCTCTGTGTTTTAGTTTGTGTTAATAGTGCTTTCTTAATTTGTGTTAATTGCGCTTTCTTATGTTAATAAAGAAGGGGGAGATGTGGGAGTGTGGCCATGGGGGTGGACAAGCCCCATGGTTTGTGATAACATCAGACTATTAAGGATGAGACCATCAGGAATGTAAAGAGTTGAGAGGGAACAAAGAAGGGTGATTCAGGAGACACCTTAAACAGGGACATGAAGAACAGGAACAGGGACAGGCTATCAGAACAGGGACAAACAAAAAACAGCATATGGGAGGGCCACGCTGGTTTACGCAGGACCCCCAAACAAGGACTCCAGGAGTTGGAGGGGCAGCCAGAGCCCCCCGGCTGGGCAGCACTCAGTGCCTGCCTCTCCCAGGGATGGGGTTATAAAGTTTGTTAAAGATAGACTTAGTATGCCTGGCAGTTTTTCTCTGTATTTTAGTTTGTGTTAATCGTGCTTTCTTAATTTGTGTTTCTCTTGCTTTCTTAATTTCTGTTAATCGCGCCTTCTTAATTTGTGTTAAACCTGCTTTCTTAATTTGTGTTAATCGAGCTCTTTTATGTTAATAAAGGAGGGGGAGATGTGGGAGCCTGGCCATGGGGTTAGACAAGCCCCATGGTTGGTGATAACATAGGACTCTTAAGGATGAGACCATCAGGAATTTAAAGCCTTGAGAGGGAACAAAGAAGGGTGATTCAGGTGACACCTTCTTGTCTGGGGTGGCTAGTTCTCCAGCCATTAATGCATGGAAGTGGCTGGGTGTTTGCTGTTGCCGGGCAAAGTTGTTGACCAATTACTAGTTAGTGGAAAGGTACTGCTGTGAGGCGGAAATTATAGGAAGGGAGCCTTTCCTGAATAAGGGATAGAATGAAGTTGTGCCCTCACTCTGAGAGATGAAGTTATGCCCTCAGTAAGAGAGAGTTCAAGTTATGTCATCAATAAAGAGGTAGCAGTTACAGATCCTGAAAGAACCCCGTTGTCCGTGCGGTCTTTACGCCACAAATCGCCCCCCAACAGGGACATGAAAACGAACAGGGACGAGAAGAAAACAAACAGGGACATGAAGAACAGGAACAGGGACAGGCTAACAGAACAGGGACAAAAACAAAAAAGGAATGAATAGGGACAGGCAAAGGGAACAGGGAAAAAAAAAAAAAGGAATGAATAGGTACAGGCTAACAGAACAGGGACGAACAAAAAGAGCTTATGGGAGGGTCACGCTGGCTTACGCAGGACCCACAAACAAGGACTCCAGGAGTTGGAGGGGCAGCCAGAGCCCCCCGGCTGGGCAGCACTCAGTGCACCCACTCCCAGGGATGGGGTTGCAAAGTTTGTTAAAGATAGTCTTAGTATGCCTGGCAGTTTTTCTCTGTGTTTTAGTTTGTGTTGATCCTGCCTTCTTAATTTGTGTTAATTGCGCTTTCTTATGTTAATAAAGAAGGAGGAGATGTGGGAGTGTGGCCATGGGGGTCGACAAGCCCCATGGTTGGTGATCACATCCGACTCTTAAAGATGAGACCATGAGGAAAGTAAAGCCTTGCGAGGGAACAAAGAAGGGTGATTCAGGAGACACCTTAAACAGGGACATGAAGAACAGGAACAGGGATAGTCTAACAGAACAGGGACAAAAACAAAAAAGTAATGAATAGGGGCAGGCTATCAGAACAGGGACAAACAAAAAACAGCGTATGGGAGGGTCTCGATGGCATAGGCAGGACCCACAAACAAGGACTCCAGGAGTTGGAGGGGCAGCCAGAGCCCCCCGGCTGGGCAGCACTCAGTGCCTGCCTCTCCCAGGGATGGTTTTACAAAGGTTGTTAAAGATAGACTTAGTATGCCTGGCAGTTTTTCTCTGTGTTTTAGTTTGTGTTGATCCTGCCTTCTTAATTTGTGTTAATTGTGCTTTCTTATGTTAATAAAGAAGAAGGAGATGTGGGAGTGTGGCCATGGGGGTCGACAAGCCCCATGGTTGGTGATAACATCCGACTCTTAAGGATGAGACCATCAGGAATTTAAAGAGTTGAGAGGGAACAAAGAAGGGTGATTCAGGTGACACCTTCTTGTCTGGGGTGGCTAGTTCTCCAGCCATTAATGCATGGAAGTGGCTGGGTGTTTGCTGTTGCCGGGCAAAGTTGTTGACCAGTGACTAGTTAGTGGAAAGGTACTGCTGTGAGGCGGAAGTTATAGGAAGGGAGCCTTTCCTGAATAAGGGATAGAATGAAGTTGTGCCCTCACTCTGAGAGATGAAGTTATGCCCTCAGTAAGAGAGAGTTCAAGTTATGTCATCAATAAAGAGGTAGCAGTTACAGATCCTGAAAGAACCCCGTTGTCCGTGCGGTCTTTACGCCACAAATCGCCCCCCAACAGGGACAAGAAAACGAACAGGGACGAGAAGAAAACAAACAGGGACATGAAGAACAGGAACAGGGACAGGCTAACAGAACAGGGACAAAAACAAAAAAGTAATGAATAGGGACAGGCTATCAGAACAAGGACAAACAAAAAACAGCGTATGGGAGGGTCTCGTTGGCATAGGCAGGACCCAAAAACAAAGACTCCGGGAGTTGGAGGGGCAGCCAGAGCCCCCCAGCTGGGAAGCACTCAGTGCCTGCCACTCCCAGGGATGGGGTTACAAAGTTTGTTAAAGATAGTCTTAGTATGCCTGGCAGTTTTTCTCTGTATTTTAGTTTGTGTTAATAGTGCTTTCTTAATTTGTGTTACTCTTGCTTTCTTAATTTCTGTTAATCACGCCTTCATAATTTGTGTTAAACCTGCTTTCTTAATTTGTGTTAATCAAGCTCCTTTATGTTAATAAAGAAGGGGGAGATGTGGGAGTGTGGCCATGGGGGTCGACAATCCCCATGGTTGGTGATCACATCCGACTCTTAAAGATGAGGCCATGAGGAAAGTAAAGCCTTGAGAGGGAACAAAGAAGGGTGATTCAGGAGACACCTTAAACAGGGACATGAAGAACAGGAACAGGGATAGTCTAACAGAACAGGGACAAAAACAAAAAAGGAATGAATAGGGACAGGCTATCAGAACAGGGACAAACAAAAAACAGCATATGGGAGGGTCTCGCTGGCATAGGCAGGACCCACAAACAAGGACTCCAGGAGTTGGAGAGGCAGCTAGAGCCCCCCGGCTGGGCAGCACTCAGTGCCTGCCACTCCCAGGGATGGGGTTGCAAAGTTTGTTAAAGATGGAATTAGTATGCCTGGCAGTTTTTCTCTGTATTTTAGTTTGTGTTAATAGTGCTTTCTTAATTTGTGTTACTCTTGTTTTCTTAATTTCTGTTAATCGCGCCTTCTTAATTTGTGTTAAACCTGCTTTCTTAATTTGTGTTAATCGAGCTCTTTTATGTTAATAAAGAAGGGGGAGATGTGGGAGCCTGGCCATGGGGGTCGACAAGTCCCATGGTTGGTGATAACATCCGACTCTTAAAGATGAGGCCATCAGGAAAGTAAAGATTTGAGAGGGAACAAAGAAGGGTGATTCAGGAGACACCTTAAGCAGGGACATGAAGAACAGGAACAGGGGCAGGCTAACAGAGCAGGAGGAAACAAAAAACAGCATATGGGAGGGTCCCACTGGCATATGCTGGACCCACAAACAAGGACTCCAGGAGTTGGAGGGGCAGCCAGAGCCCCCCGGCTGGGCAGCACTCAGTGCCTGCCTCTCCCAGGGATGGGGTTACAAAGTTTGTTAAAGATGGAATTAGTATGCCTGGCAGTTTTTCTCTGTATTTTAATTTGTGTTAATAGTGCTTTCTTAATTTGTGTTTCTCTTGCTTTCTTAATTTCTGTTAATCGCGCCTTCTTAATTTGTGTTAAACCTGCTTTCTTAATTTGTGTTAATCGAGCTCTTTTATGTTAATAAAGAAGGGGGAGATGTGGGAGCGTGGCCATGGGGGTCGACAAGTCCCATGGTTGGTAATAACATCCGACTCTTAAGGATGAGACCATCAGGAATTTAAAGAGTTGAGAGGGAACAAAGAAGGGTGATTCAGGTGACACCTTGTTGTCTGGGGTGGCTTGTTCTCCAGCCATTAAAGCATGGAAGTTGCTGGGTGTTTGCTGTTTCCGGGCAAAGTTGTTGACCAATGACTAGTTAGTGGAAAGGTACTGCTGTGAGGCGGAAATTATAGGAAGGGAGCCTTTCCTGAATAAGGGATAGAATGAAGTTGTGCCCTCACTCTGAGAGACGAAGTTATGCCTTCAGTAAGAGAGAGTTCAAGTTATGCTATCAATAAAGAGGTAGCAGTTACAGATCCTGAAAGAACCCCGTTGTCCGTGCGGTCTTTACGCCATAAATCGCCCCCCAACAGGGACATGAAAACGAACAGGGACGAGAAGAAAACAAACAGGGGAATGAAGAACAGGAACAGGGACAGGCTAACAGAACAGGGACAAAAACAAAAAAGGAATGAATAGGGACAGGCAAACGGAACAGGGACAAAAACAGAAAAGGAATGAATAGGTACAGGCTAACAGAACAGGGACGAACAAAAAGAGCTTATGGGAGGGTCACGCTGCCTTACGCAGGACCCACAAACAAGGACTCCATGAGGTGGAGGGGCAGCCAGAGCCCCCCGGCTGGGCAGCACTCAGTGCCTGCCACTCCCAGGGATGGGGTTGCAAAGTTTGTTAAAGATGGAATTAGTATGCCTGGCAGTTTTTCTCTGTGTTTTAGTTTGTGTTGATCCTGCCTTCTTAATTTGTGTTAATTGCGCTTTCTTATGTTAATAAAGAAGGGGGAGATGTGGGAGTGTGGCCATGGGGGTCGACAAGTCCCATGGTTGGTGATAACATCCGACTATTAAAGTAGAGACCATCAGGAAAGTAAAGAGTTGAGAGGGAACAAAGAAGGGTGATTCAGGAGACACCTTAAACAGGGACATGAAGAACAGGAACAGGGACAGGCTAACAGAGCAGGAGGAAACAAAAAACAGCATATGGGAGGGTCCCACTGGCATATGCTGGACCCACAATCAAGGACTCCAGGAGTTGGAGGGGCAGCCAGAGCCCCCCGGCTGGGCAGCACTCAGTGCCTGCCTCTCCCAGGGAGTGTTTTACGAAGATTGTTAAAGATAGACTTAGTATGCCTGCCAGTTTTTCTCTGTGTTTTAGTTTGTGTTGATCCTGCCTTCTTAATTTGTGTTAATCGCGCTTTCTTATGTTAATAAAGAAGGGGAAGATGTGGGAGTGTGGCCATGGGGGTCGACAAGCCCCATGGTTGGTGATAACATCTGACTATTAAAGTAGAGACCATCAGGAATGTAAACCCTTGAGAGGGAACAAAGAAGGGTGATTCAGGAGACACCTTAAACAGGGACATGAAGGACAGGAACAGGGATAGTCTAACAGAACAGGGACGAAAACAAAAAAGGAATGAATAGGGACAGGAAAACGGAACAGGGACAAACAAAAAACAGCATATGGGAGGGTCTCGCTGGCATAGGCAGGACCCACAAACAAGGACTCCAGGAGTTGGAGGGTCAGCCAGAGCCCCCCGGCTGGGCAGCACTCAGTGCCTGCCTCTCCCACGGCTGGTTTTACAAAGATTGTAAAAGATAGACTTAGTATGCCTGGTAGTTTTTCTCTGTGTTTTAGTTTGTGCTGATCCTGCCTTCTTAATTTGTGTTAATCGCGCTTTCTTAAGTTAATAAAGAAGGGGAAGATGTGGGAGTGTGGCCATGGGGGTCGACAAGCCCCATGGTTGGTGATCACATCCGACTCTTAAGGATGAGACCATCAGGAAAGTAAAGCCCTGAGAGGGAACAAAGGGTGATTCAGGAGACACCTTAAGCAGGGACATGAAGAACAGGAACAGGGACAGGCTAACAGAACAGGGACAAACAAAAAAAAATTGTATGGGATGGTCCCGCTAGCATATGCAGGACCCACAGACAAGGACTCCAGGAGGCGGAGGGGCAGCCAGAGCCCCCCGGCTGGGCAGCACTCAGTGCCTGCCTCTCCCAGGGATGGGGTTACAAAGTTTGTTAAAGATGGAATTAGTATGCCTGGCAGTTTTTCTCTGTATTTTAATTTGTGTTAATAGTGCTTTCTTAATTTGTGTTTCTCTTGCTTTCTTAATTTCTGTTAATCGCGCCTTCTTAATTTGTGTTAAACCTGCTTTCTTAATTTGTGTTAATCGAGCTCTTTTATGTTAATAAAGAAGGGGGAGATGTGGGAGCGTGGCCATGGGGGTCGACAAGTCCCATGGTTGGTGATCACATCCGACTATTAATGTAGATACCATCAGGAAAGTAAAGCCTTGAGAGGGAACAAAGAAGGGTGATTCAGGAGACACCTTAAACAGGGACATGAAGAACAGGAACAGGGACAGGCTAACAGAACAGGGACAAAAACAAAAAAGGAATGAATAGGGACATGCTATCAGAACAGGGACAAACAAAAAACAGCGTATGGGAGGGTCTCGCTGGCATAGGCCGGACCCACAAACAAGGACTCCAGGAGTTGGAGGGGCAGCCAGAGCCCCCCGGCTGGGCAGCACTCAGTGCCTGCCTCTCCCAGGGATGGGGTTACAAAGTTTGTAAAAGATGGAATTAGTATGCCTGGCAGTTTTTCTCTGTGTTTTATTTTGTGTTAATAGTGCTTTCTTAATTTGTGTTACTCTTGCTTTCTTAATTTCTGTTAATCGCGCCTTCTTAATTTGTGTTAAACCTGCTTTCTTAATTTGTGTTAATCGACCTCTTTTATGTTAATAAAGAAGGGGGAGATGTGGGAGTGTGGCCATGGGGGTCGACAAGTCCCATGGTTGGTGATAACATGCGACTCTTAAAGATGAGGCCATCAGGAAAGTAAAGAGTTGAGAGGGAACAAAGAAGGGTGATTCAGGAGACACCTTAAACAGGGACATGAAGAACAGGAACAGGGACAGGCTAACAGAACAGGGACAAAAACAAAAAAAGGAATGAATAGGGACAGGCTATCAGAACAGGGACAAATAAAAACAGCATATGGGAGGGTCTCGCTGGCATGGGCAGGACCCAGAAACAAGGACTCCAGGAGTTGGAGGGGCAGCCAGAGCCCCCCGGCTGGGCAGCACTCAGTGCCTGCCTCTCCCAGGGTTGGTTTTACAAAGGTTGTTAAAGATAGACTTAGTATGCCTGGCAGTTTTTCTCTGTGTTTTAGTTTGTGTTGATCCTGCCTTCTTAATTTGTGATAATCGCGCTTTCTTAAGTTAATAAAGAAGGGGGAGATGTGGGAGTGTGGCCATGGGGGTCGACAAGCCCCATGGTTGGTAATAACATCCGACTCTTAAGGATGAGACCATCAGGAATTTAAAGAGTTGAGAGGGAACAAAGAAGGGTGATTCAGGTGACACCTTGTTGTCTGGGGTGGCTTGTTCTCCAGCCATTAAAGCATGGAAGTTGCTGGGTGTTTGGTGTTGCCGGGCAAAGTTGTTGACCAATGACTAGTTAGTGGAAAGGTACTGCTGTGAGGCGGAAGTTATAGGAAGGGAGCCTTTCCTGAATAAGGGATAGAATGAAGTTGTGCCCTCACTCTGAGAGATGAAGTTATGCCTTCAGTAAGAGAGTTCAAGATATGTCATCAATAAAGAGGTAGCAGTTACAGATCCTGAAAGAACCCCGTTGTCCGTGCGGTCTTTACGCCACAAATCGCCCCCCAACAGGGACATGAAAACGAACAGGGACGAGAAGAAAACAAACAGGGGAATGAAGAACAGGAACAGGGACAGGCTAACAGCACAGGGACAAAAACAAAAAAGGAATGAATAGGGACAGGCAAACGGAACAGGGACAAAAACAGAAAAGGAATGAATAGGTACAGGCTAACAGAACAGGGACGAACAAAAAGAGGGTATGGGAGGGTCACGCTGGCTTACACAGGACCCCCAAACAAGGACTCCAGGAGTTGGAGGGGCAGCCAGAGCCCCCCGGCTGGGCAGCACTCAGTGCCTGCCACTCCCAGGGATGGGGTTGCAAAGTTTGTTAAAGATAGTCTTAGTATGCCTGGCAGCTTTTCTCTGTGTTTTAGTTTGTGTTGATCCTGCCTTCTTAATTTGTGTTAATTGCGCTTTCTTATGTTAATAAAGAAGGAGGAGATGTGGGAGTGTGGCCATGGGGGTCGACAAGCCCCATGGTTGGTGATCACATCCGACTCTTAAGGATGAGACCATCAGGAAAGTAAAGCCCTGAGAGGGAACAAAGAAGGGTGATTCAGGAGACACCTTAAACAGGGACATGAAGAACAGGAACAGGGAGAGTCTAACAGAACAGGGACAAAAACAAAAAAGGAATGAATAGGGACAGGCTATCAGAACAGGGACAAACAAAAAACAGCATATGGGAGGGTCTCGCTGGCATACGCAGGACCCTCAAACAAGGACTCCAGGAGTTGGAGGGGCAGCCAGAGCCCCCCGGCTGGGCAGCACTCAGTGCCTGCCTCTCCCAGGGATGGGGTTACAAAGTTTGTTAAAGACGGAATTAGTATGCATGGCAGTTTTTCTCTGTATTTTAATTTGTGTTAATAGTGCTTTCTTAATTTGTGTTTCTCTTGCTTTCTTAATTTCTGTTAATCGCGCCTTCTTAATTTGTGTTAAACCTGCTTTCTTAATTTGTGTTAATCGAGCTCTTTTATGTTAATAAAGAAGGGGGAGATGTGGGAGCGTGGCCATGGGGGTCGAGAAGCCCCATGGTTGGTGATAACATGCGACTCTTAAAGATGAGGCCATCAGGAAAGTAAAGAGTTGAGAGGGAACAAAGAAGGGTGATTCAGGAGACACCTTAAACAGGGACATGAAGAACAGGAACAGGGATAGTCTAACAGAACAGGGACGAAAACAAAAAAGGAATGAATAGGGACAGGAAAACGAAACAGGGACAAAAACAGAAAAGGAATGATCAGGTACAGGCTAACAGAACAGGGATGACCAAAAAGAGCATATGGGAGGGTCACGATGGTTTACGCAGGACCCACAAACAAGGACTCCAGGAGGTTGAGGGGTAGCCAGAGCCCCCCTGCTGGGCAGCACTCAGTGCCTGCCACTCCCAGGGATGGGGTTGCAAAGTTTGTTGAAGATAGACTTAGTATGCCTGGCAGTTTTTCTCTGTGTTTTAGTTTGTGCTGATCCTGCCTTCTTAATTTGTGTTAATCGCGCTTTCTTAAGTTAATAAAGAAGGGGAAGATGTGGGAGTGTGGCCATGGGGGTCGACAAGCCCCATGGTTGGTGATCACATCCGACTCTTACAGATGAGTCCATCAGGAAAGTAAAGCCTTGAGAGGGAACAAAGAAGGGTGATTCAGGAGACACCTTAACCAGGGACATGAAGAACAGGAACAGGGATAGTCTAACAGAACAGGGACAAAAACAAAAAAGGAATGAATAGGGACAGGCTATCAGAACAGGGACAAACAAAAAACAGCGTATGGGAGGGTCCCATGGTTGGTGATCACATCCGACTCTTAAAGATGAGGCCATCAGGAAAGTAAAGAGTTGAGAGGGAACAAAGAAGGGTGATTCAGGAGACACCTTAAGCAGGGACATGAAGAACAGGAACAGGGGCAGGCTAACAGAGCAGGAGGAAACAAAAAACAGCATATGGGAGGGTCCCACTGGCATATGCTGGACCCACAAACAAGGACTCCGGGAGTTGGAGGGGCAGCCAGAGCCCCCCGGCTGGGCAGCACTCAGTGCCTGCCTCTCCCAGGGATGGGGTTACAAAGTTTGTTAAAGATGGAATTAGTATGCCTGGCAGTTTTTCTCTGTGTTTTAATTTGTGTTAATAGTGGTTTCTTAATTTGTGTTTCTCTTGCTTTCTTAATTTCTGTTAATCGCGCCTTCTTAATTTGTGTTAAACCTGCTTTCTTAATTTGTGTTAATCGAGCTCTTTTATGTTAATAAAGAAGGGGGAGATGTGGGAGCGTGGCCATGGGGGTCGACAAGTCCCATGGTTGGTGATAACATCGGACTCTTAAAGTAGAGACCATCAGGAAAGTAAAGAGTTGAGAGGGAACAAAGAAGGGTGATTCAGGAGACACCTTAAACAGGGACATTAAGAACAGGAACAGGGACAGGCTAACAGAGCAGGGAGAAACAAAAAACAGCATATGGGAGGGTCCCACTGGCATATGCTGGACCCACAATCAAGGACTCCAGGAGTTGGAGGGGCAGCCAGAGCCCCCCGGCTGGGCAGCACTCAGTTCCTGCCTCTCCCAGGGACGGTTTTACAAAGATGGTTAAAGATAGACTTAGTATGCCTGGCAGTTTTTCTCTGTGTTTTAGTTTGTGTTGATCCTGCCTACTTAATTTGTGTTAATCGCGCTTTCTTATGTTAATAAAGAAGGGGGAGATGTGGGAGTGTGGCCATGGGGGTCGACAAGTCCCATGGTTGGTGATAACATCGGACTCTTAAAGATGAGGCCATCAGGAATTTAAAGAGTTGAGAGGGAACAAAGAAGGGTGATTCAGGAGACACCTTAACCAGGGACATGAAGAACAGGAACAGGGACAGGCTAACAGAACAGGGACGAAAACAAAAAAAGGAATGAATAGGGACAGGCTATCAGAACAGGGACAAACAAAAAACAGCGTATGGGAGGGTCTCGCTGGCATAGGCAGGACCCACAAACAAGGACTCCAGGAGTTGGAGGGGCAGTGAGAGCCCCCCGGCTGGGCAGCACTCAGTGCCTGCCTCTCCCACGGCTGGTTTTACAAAGGTTGTTAAACATAGACTTAGTATGCCTGGCAGTTTTTCTCTGTGTTTTAGTTTGTGTTGGTCCTGCCTTCTTAATTTGTGTTAATCGCGCTTTCTTAAGTTAATAAAGAAGGGGAAGATGTGGGAGTGTGGCCATGGGGGTCGACAAGCCCCATGGTTGGTAATAATATCCGACTCTTAAGGATGAGACCATCAGGAATTTAAAGAGTTGAGAGGGAACAAAGAAGGGTGATTCAGGTGACACCTTCTTGTCTGGGGTGGCTTGTTCTCCAGCCATTAAAGCATGGAAGTTGCTGGGGTATGCTGTTGCCGGGCAAAGTTATTGACCAATGACTAGTTAGTGGAAAGGTACTGCTGTGAGGCGGAAATTATAGGAAGGGAGCCTTTCCTGAATCAGGGATAGAATGAAGTTGTGCCCTCACTCTGAGAGATGAAGTTATGCCCTCAGTAAGAGAGAGTTCAAGTTATGTCATCAATAAAGAGGTAGCAGTTACAGATCCTGAAAGAACCCCGTTGTCCGTGCGGTCTTTACGCCACAAATCGCCCCCCAACAGGGACATGAAAACGAACAGGGACAAGAAGAAAACAAACAGGGACATGAAGAACAGGAACAGGGACAGGCTAACAGCACAGGGACAAAAACAAAAAAGGAATGAATAGGGACAGGCAAACGGAACAGGGACAAAAACAGAAAAGGAATGAATAGGTACAGGCTAACAGAACAGGGACGAACAAAAAGAGCTTATGGGAGGGTCACGCTGGCTTACGCAGGACCCATAAACAAGGACTCCAGGAGATGGAGGGGCAGCCAGAGCCCGCCGGCTGGGCAGCACTCAGTGCCTGCCTCTCCCACGGCTGGTTTTACAAAGATTGTTAAAGATAGACTTAGTATGCCTGGTAGTTTTTCTCTGTGTTTTAGTTTGTGCTGATCCTGCCTTCTTAATTTGTGTTAATCGCGCTTTCTTAAGTTAATAAAGAAGGGGAAGATGTGGGAGTGTGGCCATGGGGGTCGACAAGCCCCATGGTTGGTGATCACATCCGACTCTTAAGGATGAGACCATCAGGAAAGTAAAGCCCTGAGAGGGAACAAAGGGTGATTCAGGAGACACCTTAAGCAGGGACATGAAGAACAGGAACAGGGACAGGCTAACAGAACAGGGACAAACAAAAAAAAATTGTATGGGATGGTCCCGCTGGCATATGCAGGACCCACAAACAAGGACTCCAGGAGTTGGAGGGGCAGCCAGAGCCCCCCAGCTGGGCAGCACTCAGTGCCTGCCTCTCCCAGGGATGGGGTTGCAAAGTTTGTTAGATAGTCTTAGTATGCCTGGCAGTTTTTCTCTGTGTTTTATTTTGTGTTGATCCTGCCTTCTTAATTTGTGTTAATCGCGCTTTCTTAAGTTAATAAAGAAGGGGAAGATGTGGGAGTGTGGCCATGGGGGTCGACAAGCCCCATGGTTGGTGATCACATCCGACTCTTAAAGATGAGGCCATCAGGAAAGTAAAGAGTTGAGAGGGAACAAAGAAAGGTGATTCAGGAGACACCTTAAACAGGGACATGAAGAACAGGAACAGGGACAGGCTAACAGAACAGGGACAAAACAAAAAAGGAATGAATAGGGACATGCTATAAGAACAGGGACAAACAAAAAACAGCGTATGGGAGGGTCTCGCTGGCATAGGCCGGACCCCCAAACAAGGACTCCAGGAGTTGGAGGGGCAGCCAGAGCCCCCCGGCTGGGCAGCACTCAGTGCCTGCCTCTCCCAGGGATGGGGTTACAAAGTTTGTTAAAGATGGAATTAGTATGCCTGGCAGTTTTTCTCTGTATTTTAGTTTGTGTTAATAGTGCTTTCTTAATTTGTGTTACTCTTGCTTTCTTAATTTCTGTTAATCGCGCCTTCTTAATTTGTGTTAAACCTGCTTTCTTAATTTCTGTTAATCGAGCTCTTTTATGTTAATAAAGAAGGGGGAGATGTGGGAGCATGGCCATGGGGGTCGACAAGTCCCATGGTTGGTGATAACATCCGACTGTTAAAGTAGAGACCATCAGGAAAGTAAAGAGTTGAGAGGGAACAAAGAAGGGTGATTCAGGAGACAAAAGTGCCTGGCTCTCCCAGGGATGGTTTTACAAAGGTTGTTAAAGATAGACTTAGTATGCCTGGCAGTTTTTCTCTGTGTTTTAGTTTGTGTTGATCCTGCCTTCTTAATTTGTGTTAATCGCGCTTTCTTAAGTTAATAAAGAAGGGGGAGATGTGGGAGTGTGGCCATGGGGGTCGACAGGCCCCATGGTTGGTAATAACATCCAACTCTTAAGGATGAGACCATCAGGAATTTAAAGAGTTGAGAGGGAACAAAGAAGGGTGATTCAGGTGACACCTTGTTGTCTGGGGTGGCTTGTTCTCCAGCCATTAAAGCATGGAAGTTGCTGGGTGTTTGGTGTACCGGGCAAAGTTGTTGACCAATGACTAGTTAGTGGAAAGGTACTGCTGTGAGGCGGAAGTTATAGGAAGGGAGCCTTTCCTGAATAAGGGATAGAATGAAGTTGTGCCCTCACTCTGAGAGATGAAGTTATGCCTTCAGTAAGAGAGTTCAAGATATGTCATCAATAAAGAGGTAGCAGTTACAGATCCTGAAAGAACCCCGTTGTCCGTGCGGTCTTTACGCCACAAATCGCCCCCCAACAGGGACATGAAAACGAACAGGGACGAGAAGAAAACAAACAGGGGAATGAAGAACAGGAACAGGGACAGGCTAACAGCACAGGGACAAAAACAAAAAAGGAATGAATAGGGACAGGCAAACGGAACAGGGACAAAAACAGAAAAGGAATGAATAGGTACAGGCTAACAGAACAGGGACGAACAAAAAGAGCTTATGGGAGGGTCACGCTGGCTTACACAGGACCCCCAAACAAGGACTCCAGGAGTTGGAGGGGCAGCCAGAGCCCCCCGGCTGGGCAGCACTCAGTGCCTGCCACTCCCAGGGATGGGGTTGCAAAGTTTGTTAAAGATAGTCTTAGTATGCCTGGCAGCTTTTCTCTGTGTTTTAGTTTGTGTTGATCCTGCCTTCTTAATTTGTGTTAATTGCGCTTTCTTATGTTAATAAAGAAGGAGGAGATGTGGGAGTGTGGCCATGGGGGTCGACAAGCCCCATGGTTGGTGATCACATCCGACTCTTAAGGATGAGACCATCAGGAAAGTAAAGCCCTGAGAGGGAACAAAGAA
This sequence comes from Anser anser, assembly GCF_964211835.1. Taxonomy (NCBI): domain Eukaryota; kingdom Metazoa; phylum Chordata; class Aves; order Anseriformes; family Anatidae; genus Anser; species Anser anser. The sequence continues at coordinate 4,997,843 of NC_139731.1, read as the reverse complement.
GGGTGATTCAGGAGACACCTTAAACAGGGACATGAAGAACAGGAACAGGGAGAGTCTAACAGAACAGGGACAAAAACAAAAAAGGAATGAATAGGGACAGGCTATCAGAAAAGGGACAAACAAAAAACAGCATATGGGAGGGTCTCGCTGGCATACGCAGGACCCTCAAACAAGGACTCCAGGAGTTGGAGGGGCAGCCAGAGTCCCCCGGCTGGGCAGCACTCAGTGCCTGCCTCTCCCAGGGATGGGGTTACAAAGTTTGTTAAAGACGGAATTAGTGTTCATGGCAGTTTTTCTCTGTATTTTAATTTGTGTTAATAGTGCTTTCTTAATTTGTGTTTCTCTTGCTTTCTTAATTTCTGTTAATCGCGCCTTCTTAATTTGTGTTAAACCTGCTTTCTTAATTTGTGTTAATCGACCTCTTTTATGTTAATAAAGAAGGGGGAGATGTGGGAGCGTGGCCATGGGGGTCGAGAAGCCCCATGGTTGGTGATAACATCCGACTATTAAAGATGAGGCCATCAGGAAAGTAAAGAGTTGAGAGGGAACAAAGAAGGGTGATTCAGGAGACACCTTAAACAGGGACATGAAGAACAGGAACAGGGATAGTCTAACAGAACAGGGACGAAAACAAAAAAGGAATGAATAGGGACAGGAAAACGGAACAGGGACAAACAAAAAACAGCATATGGGAGGGTCTCGCTGGCATGGGCAGGACCCAGAAACAAGGACTCCAGGAGTTGGAGGGGCAGCCAGAGCCCCCCGGCTGGGCAGCACTCAGTGCCTGCCTCTCCCAGGGTTGGTTTTACAAAGGTTGTTAAAGATAGACTTAGTATGCCCTTCAGTTTTTCTCTGTGTTTTAGTTTGTGTTGATCCTGCCTTCTTAATTTGTGTTAATCGCGCTTTCTTATGTTAATAAAGAAGGGGAAGATGTGGGAGTGTGGCCATGGGGGTCGACAAGCCCCATGGTTGGTAATAACATCCGACTCTTAAGGATGAGACAATCAGGAATTTAAAGAGTTGAGAGGGAACAAAGAAGGGTGATTCAGGAGACACCTTAAACAGGGACATGAAGAACAGGAACAGGGGCAGGCTAACAGAGCAGGAGGAAACAAAAAACAGCATATGGGAGGGTCCCACTGGCATATGCTGGACCCACAATCAAGGACTCCAGGAGTTGGAGGGGCAGCCAGAGCCCCCCGGCTGGGCAGCACTCAGTGCCTGCCTCTCCCAGGGAGTGTTTTACGAAGATTGTTAAAGATAGACTTAGTATGCCTGCCAGTTTTTCTCTGTGTTTTAGTTTGTGTTGATCCTGCCTTCTTAATTTGTGTTAATCGCGCTTTCTTATGTTAATAAAGAAGGGGAAGATGTGGGAGTGTGGCCATGGGGGTCGACAAGCCCCATGGTTGGTGATAACATCCGACTATTAAAGTAGAGACCATCAGGAATGTAAACCCTTGAGAGGGAACAAAGAAGGGTGATTCAGGAGACACCTTAAACAGGGACATGAAGGACAGGAACAGGGATAGTCTAACAGAACAGGGACGAAAACAAAAAAGGAATGAATAGGGACAGGAAAACGGAACAGGGACAAACAAAAAACAGCATATGGGAGGGTCTCGCTGGCATAGGCAGGACCCACAAACAAGGACTCCAGGAGTTGGAGGGTCAGCCAGAGCCCCCCGGCTGGGCAGCACTCAGTGCCTGCCTCTCCCACGGCTGGTTTTACAAAGATTGTAAAAGATAGACTTAGTATGCCTGGTAGTTTTTCTCTGTGTTTTAGTTTGTGCTGATCCTGCCTTCTTAATTTGTGTTAATCGCGCTTTCTTAAGTTAATAAAGAAGGGGAAGATGTGGGAGTGTGGCCATGGGGGTCGACAAGTCCCATGGTATGTGAAAACATCCAAATCTTAAAGATGAGGCCATCAGGAAAGCAAAGAGTTGAGAGGGAACAAAGAAAGGTGATTCAGGAGACACCTTAAACAGGGACATGAAGAACAGGAACAGGGACAGGCTAACAGAACAGGGAGAAAAACAAAAAAAGGAATGAATAGAGACAGGCTATCAGAACAGGGACAAATAAAAACAGCATATGGGAGGGTCTCGCTGGCACGGGCAGGACCCAGAAACAAGGACTCCAGGAGTTGGAGGGGCAGCCAGAGCCCCCCGGCTGGGCAGCACTCAGTGCCTGCCTCTCCCAGGGTTGGTTTTACAAAGGTTGTTAAAGATAGACTTAGTATGCCCTTCAGTTTTTCTCTGTGTTTTAGTTTGTGTTGATCCTGCCTTCTTAATTTGTGTTAATCGCGCTTTCTTATGTTAATAAAGAAGGGGAAGATGTGGGAGTGTGGCCATGGGGGTCGACAAGCCCCATGGTTGGTAATAACATCCGACTCTTAAGGATGAGACAATCAGGAATTTAAAGAGTTGAGAGGGAACAAAGAAGGGTGATTCAGGAGACACCTTAAACAGGGACATGAAGAACAGGAACAGGGGCAGGCTAACAGAGCAGGAGGAAACAAAAAACAGCATATGGGAGGGTCCCACTGGCATATGCTGGACCCACAATCAAGGACTCCAGGAGTTGGAGGGGCAGCCAGAGCCCCCCGGCTGGGCAGCACTCAGTGCCTGCCTCTCCCAGGGAGTGTTTTACGAAGATTGTTAAAGATAGACTTAGTATGCCTGCCAGTTTTTCTCTGTGTTTTAGTTTGTGTTGATCCTGCCTTCTTAATTTGTGTTAATCGCGCTTTCTTATGTTAATAAAGAAGGGGAAGATGTGGGAGTGTGGCCATGGGGGTCGACAAGCCCCATGGTTGGTGATAACATCCGACTATTAAAGTAGAGACCATCAGGAAAGTAAAGAGTTGAGAGGGAACAAAGAAGGGTGATTCAGGAGACACCTTAAACAGGGACATGAAGGACAGGAACAGGGATAGTCTAACAGAACAGGGACGAAAACAAAAAAGGAATGAATAGGGACAGGAAAACGGAACAGGGACAAACAAAAAACAGCATATGGGAGGGTCTCGCTGGCATAGGCAGGACCCACAAACAAGGACTCCAGGAGTTGGAGGGTCAGCCAGAGCCCCCCGGCTGGGCAGCACTCAGTGCCTGCCTCTCCCACGGCTGGTTTTACAAAGATTGTAAAAGATAGACTTAGTATGCCTGGTAGTTTTTCTCTGTGTTTTAGTTTGTGCTGATCCTGCCTTCTTAATTTGTGTTAATCGCGCTTTCTTAAGTTAATAAAGAAGGGGAAGATGTGGGAGTGTGGCCATGGGGGTCGACAAGCCCCATGGTTGGTGATCACATCCGACTCTTAAGGATGAGACCATCAGGAAAGTAAAGCCCTGAGAGGGAACAAAGGGTGATTCAGGAGACACCTTAAGCAGGGACATGAAGAACAGGAACAGGGACAGGCTAACAGAACAGGGACAAACAAAAAAAAATTGTATGGGATGGTCCCGCTAGCATATGCAGGACCCACAGACAAGGACTCCAGGAGGTGGAGGGGCAGCCAGAGCCCCCCGGCTGGGCAGCACTCAGTGCCTGCCTCTCCCAGGGATGGGGTTACAAAGTTTGTTAAAGATGGAATTAGTATTGTTAGTGTTGGGGAGAATCGAATGGATGTTCTATTAATGTTTCTCAGGTGATGGATCATACGGTATAATTAAATATTATTAAATGTACTTACATTATCAAGTAATCTATGTATACTGGAAACCTAGGGAGTACATTGAACATTTAAAGGAATCGTTGAAGGGGAACCCTGGGAGGGAATAGGTACAACCTGACCTTGGATAAGGGCCTGGAGATGATGAAATGAGTTGAAGCAGAACCAAGGAGCGGAGGGAGCATGCGTCGAGTGAGAAAGGTGAAAGAGTTTAGCGGAGAGGAAGACTCCTTACTTCATCTGGACGACCACCTGGACGACCACCAGAGTGCGCCACGCATGTGCAAAGGGGAGGGGAGCTAATTAGAATGAAAAGCGAGGCTGATGTTGCAACCTGTAATGAATATGTATACCTGACGCAATATTGTATGTATAAATAACGGCTGGGAAGTAACGGGACTTGAAGCCAGATTTGGGCACCTGCCCCGGCTTCCAGCGCTGAATAAAGCACCTTCATATAATCACTTGGTGGTTATGTGGTTGCTACGCTAACATTTTGGCGACCCAGATGGGACAGCGTGGGCACTGCTGAGGCGGATCGTGTCTCGGTTTCGCTCCAGCCGGCACCGAGGGATTCTCGGGGAGCAGTCGACCACGACCGACCTCCGCTGCTCACGACGTACCACTGGAGTGGTAAGCAAAGGTGCTTTCAACTTTGGGTATTCGGTACCGATTTGGTTGGGAAAGCCTGCCGGTCAGACGCGGCGAAAGCCACGCTCGGTTGGGCAGGGAGCTCCCGGGGTAAGCCTAGGCGCCGTCCGTTAGACAGAGCGAAAGCTCTGCAGGTTCGGCATTGGTAACTGTATTGGTTTGTGCTGAAGGGTCAGCACCAGGTATTATTGGTATGTAAGAAGCGTGCTGCTGCTGCTCCGGCAGCTTTTTGCGAAAAGCACGCTGCTGCTCCGGCAGCTTTTGGGAAAGCACACTGCTGCTCCGGCAGCTTCTGGAAAGTGTGCTGTTGCTGCTCCGGCAGCTTTCGGGAGAGTGTGTTGCTGCTCCGGCAGCTTTCGGGAGAGTGTGTTGCTGCAGCTTTCGGGAGAGTGTGTTGCTGCAGCTTTCGGGAGAGTGTGTTGTTGCTGCAGCTTTCGGGAGAGTGTGTTGTTGCTCCAGCAGCTTTCGGGAGAGTGTGTTGCTGCAGCTTTCGGGAGAGTGTGTTGTTGCTGCAGCTTTCGGGAGAGTGTGTTGTTGCTCCAGCAGCTTTCGGGAGAGTGTGTTGCTGCAGCTTTCGGGAGAGTGTGTTGCTGCAGCTTTCGGGAGAGTGTGTTGTTGCTGCAGCTTTCGGGAGAGTGTGTTGTTGCTCCAGCAGCTTTCGGGAGAGTGTGTTGCTGCTCCGGCAGCTTTTGGGTCCGTATCATAAGCTCAAAATGAAAAAGATTAAAGAAATTCTGGGAAAAGATGTACCTATCCCGCGGACATCCCCGCTGGGGTGTTTGCTAGCACACTGGAAAGAGGGAGGTTTTGGTCAAGAAATGCGGAAAGGAAAGCTGATTGATTATTGTAACATTTGGTGGCCACAGTATAAACTAGAGGACCAAGAAACTTGGCCTGAGAATGGGACATTGCAATATAATACAATTTTACAATAATGCTATTTTGTAAGTGGGAAGGAGAATATGATGAAGTGCCGTATGTGGAATTATTCTTTTATTTGCGCCGAAAGCCTGAATGGCAGCATGCTTGTGGAATAATGGTGCTTGAAGTTTAAACTGAGGAACGTTGTTGTGCATGTACTAAGGAGGGACGCTGTATACAGCATCAGGCAATAGAGAATAATAAGTATTATGGGAAATAATATAATATAATAATATAATAATGTATATAATAATATAATAATATAATATAATAATATAATAATGGAAATATTGATCTGGAAGTTGCGCCGTTGGCTCCGCCGGAAGAGCCAGGACAGGGAGGGAAAAGAGAAAAGGAAGATAGCAGTAGTGATGGAGAATCCCCGATTTTAGTCTCCCCGTGTCACATAGGACCCGGCAACAGCGAAGGGCAGGAGAAACTATAAATGAACAGGGAGGGAAAATAATCGCTCCCCTCAGGCAAGGAGTGGGGACAGAAGGACCGGTATATGTCAAGGTGCCTTTTTTTTCAGCTGGGGATTTAATGATATGGAAGCAAGCAGCCGGCACCTACAGGGAAAACCCAGATAAAGTAGCTAGGATAATGAAAATGATAATTAAAACCCAAAATCCCGATTGGGATGATCTCCAGGTGATCCTGGATACTTTGATGGATTCAACAGAAAAGGACATGGTATTACGGGCAGCCAGAGAGAGAGCCCGAGAAGATATATGAAATGGATTAGTGCTTGGAAATCTAGATCAAAACTTCCCCACTGAGGATCCCCAATGGGATTATAACACGGGGGATGGAATAAGGAGGCTGAAGAGATATCAAGATTGGGTACAAATCGGGGTACAGAATGCCATGCCCCGGACCATAAATTGGTCAAAATTGTATAATGTCAGGCAAGAAAAAGCGGAATCACCTTCCGCCTTTTTAGAGAGATTGAAAGAAACTAAAGAGCCCTTGGTAAAAAATTCAAATAGGAAATAAGGAAGTAAAATTTTTAATTGATACAGGGGCCACATATTCAGTACTCAATAGATTAAGTGGTAAGATAGGGGAAAGGAAAACTACTATTGTAGGTGCCACCGGGAAGGAGGAAATACGGCCGTTCTTACAACCCCTTGATTTACAGTTTGGAGGTAAAGAAATTACGCATGAATTTTTATATGTACCAGAATGCCCTATTCCTCTTTTGGGACGGGATTTGCTAACTAAACTATAATGTTTGAAGATGGAGAATTGATTATGAGAATCCCGGAATCAAAAGTGGGACAAATATTAATGATTAAAGAGAAGGCTGTTCCTCATATCCCAAAAGAGGTAGAAAATGCAGTAATGCCTGCAATTTGGGAAACGGACGTGCCTGGAAAATCAAAAGTAGCCCAGCCAGTAAAAATTGAACTTAAGGAAGGGGCCCGACCGGTACGGATTAAACAGTACCCGTTGAAGCTAGAAGCTAGGCTAGGGATAGTAAAGATTATAGATAAATTTCTTAGCTACCACATTCTGGAGGAATGCAAATCTGAATATAATACCCCAATTTTCCCAGTAAAGAAACCTAATGGGGAATACAGGCTAGTGCAGGACCTTAGGGCAATAAACGAAATAACAAAAGATATTCACCCAGTGGTGGCTAATCCTTATACATTGTTAACATCTGTAAAAGAGAAATATAAGTGGTTTACGGTAATTGATTTAAAAGACGCCTTCTTCTGCATACCCATTGACAAGGAAAGTAGAAAGCTTTTTGCTTTTGAATGGGAAAATCCACGGAACGGACGAAAGATGCAACTAACCTGGACAAGGTTGCCTCAAGGATTCAAGAATAGCCCGACCCTCTTCGGCAGTCAACTAGCTAAAGAAATAGAAGACTGGATTAACCAAGAACAGATCCAGGTACCAAAGGACCGATACTTGCTGCTACAATATGCGGACGATATATTAATAGCTACCGAAGGAGAGTCGGAATGTATTCAGGTAACTATTGATATTTTGAATCAATTGGGACTAAATGGGTATAAGGTTTCTAAACAAAAGGCACAAATCGCGTGCACAACAGTAATTTATTTGGGATGTGAAATTTCTCAAGGACAAAGAAAATTGGGAGTTAACCGAATACAAGCTATTTGTGAAATCCCCGAGCCGCGAAATCTGCATGAACTACGGGCTTTCCTAGGTATGGCCGGGTGGTGTAGACTGTGGGTAATGGACTATGGACTCATAGCAAAGCCCCTCTATGAAACCCAAAAGGCCTGTACATTTACCTGGGGAAAGCCACAACAAGAGGCCTTTAAGAAACTAAAAGAAGCCCTGATAAAGGCGCCTGCCTTGGGCTTGCCGGACTTATCAAAGGACTTTCAGCTGTTTGTGCATGAGAGACAACGATTGGCATTAGGAGTACTGACCCAGCGACTTGGGAGCTGGAAAAGACCTGTGGGGTATTTTTCTAAACAATTGGATGCGGTAAGCGCCGGATGGCCCTCGTGTTTAAGGGCCGTGGCAGCCACAGTCCTTTTAATACAGGCAAAAGGGGGGGCCATTGGCTATCGCCCAGCCGAATGAATCTTAAGAACTACTAACCTATTGAACCCAGCAGTGTTTCTAGGAACAACTGCGGAGGAAGGAGACCTCAGTCATGATTGCGTGGAGATCATCGAACATACCTATGCCAGCAGAACAGACTTAAAAGATCAGCCTCTGGAGAGACCGGATTGGGAACTTTTCACGGATGGAAGCAGCTTTGTGGAAAATGGGACTCGTTATGCAGGATACACGGTAACTACATCAAAGGTAGTGATTGAGGCAAATTCCCTACCTCCGGGGACTTCAGCCCAACGAGCAGAAATAGTCGCCCTGACACGAGCCCTGGAACTAAGCGAGGGTAAGAATGTGAATATTTGGACAGATTCAAAATATGCATTCGGGGTAGTCCACGTACATGGGGCATTATGGAAAGAAAGGGGAATGCTATCCTCACAAGGGACTAATATAAAATATCAGGAAGAAATATTGAAATTAATAACAGCTGTACAGAAACCCCAACAGGTGGCCATAATGCATTGTAAAGCTCATCAAGGAGGGGTGTCAGAGATTGCAGAAGGTAACAGATTGGCAGATTTGACGGCCCGGAAGGTCGCGCGTGAAGTACGGAAAGTAATGGCTCTAATTCCATCGAAGGTAGGCCTCTCTTGTTTCAAATTACCTAAAAACCCAAGGTATTCAGCAGAAGATGAGAGACTTGCAAATTTGATGAAGGCCCAGAAGAATCCTGACGGGTGGTATGTGACTACGACAGGACAACTCATAGTGCCTCCTATAACAATGCGAGAAATTTTACAAATAAAACATAACGAATGTCACTGGGGTGCAGAAGCAATGGTGACCTATTTGAAACGAGGTGTCATCTCGGTACACATGTTAACAATGGCAAAATCAGTAATGTCAAAATGTGAGCTTTGCTTAAAGAATAACCCGGTAGCAAGGAAACATGCTGAGATGGGGAGAATTAGAGCTGGAATAGAGCCTGGAGATTACTGGCAAATAGACTTTGTGGAATTGCCTAAAGCAAGAGGTTATAAATACCTATTGGTAGGGGTTGATACTTTTTCAGGATGGCCAGAGGCCCTTCCCTGTCGCACCAACCAAGCAAAGGAAACGGTAAAATGGTTACTACGGGAAATAGTCCCTAGATTTGGTGTACCACTGGGTATTTCTTCAGACAGGGGACCACATTTCACTGCCAATGTGGTTAAGGAGGTTAGTAGGTTACTAGGAATTACCTGGAACTTACATACCCCATGGAGGCCTCAATCTAGTGGTCAAGTAGAGAGGATGAACCAAACTTTAAAAGGACAATTAAGCAAAATCTGTCAGGAGGCTAAGATACAGTGGCCACAGGCCTTACCGATAGCTTTGCTAAGAATTAGAATAAAGCCAAGAAGTGGGATGTCAGTAAGTCCCTATGAAATCATGTATGGAAAACCTTATGAGTCTCCTGAACCGAACCCGAATATGCATGTTACCGGTAAACAGGATGTATATAATTATGTTTTAATAGTAATGAAAATACTTGCTCTTGGTATGAGTGAAGTATTTTCAAAGGGGGGAAATGTTAGTGTTGGGGAGAATCGAATGGATGTTCTATTAATGTTTCTCAGGTGATGGATCATACGGTATAATTAAATATTATTAAATGTACTTACATTATCAAGTAATCTATGTATACTGGAAACCTAGGGAGTACATTGAACATTTAAAGGAATCGTTGAAGGGGAACCCTGGGAGGGAATAGGTACAACCTGACCTTGGATAAGGGCCTGGAGATGATGAAATGAGTTGAAGCAGAACCAAGGAGCGGAGGGAGCATGCGTCGAGTGAGAAAGGTGAAAGAGTTTAGCGGAGAGGAAGACTCCTTACTTCATCTGGACGACCACCTGGACGACCACCAGAGTGCGCCACGCATGTGCAAAGGGGAGGGGAGCTAATTAGAATGAAAAGCGAGGCTGATGTTGCAACCTGTAATGAATATGTATACCTGACGCAATACTGTATGTATAAATAACGGCTGGGAAGTAACGGGACTTGAAGCCAGATTTGGGCACCTGCCCCGGCTTCCAGCGCTGAATAAAGCACCTTCATATAATCACTTGGTGGTTATGTGGTTGCTACGCTAACAGTATGCCTGGCAGTTTTTCTCTGTATTTTAATTTGTGTTAATAGTGCTTTCTTAATTTGTGTTTCTCTTGCTTTCTTAATTTCTGTTAATCGCGCCTTCTTAATTTGTGTTAAACCTGCTTTCTTAATTTGTGTTAATCGAGCTCTTTTATGTTAATAAAGAAGGGGGAGATGTGGGAGCGTGGCCATGGGGGTCGACAAGTCCCATGGTTGGTGATCACATCCGACTATTAAAGTAGAGACCATCAGGAAAGTAAAGCCTTGAGAGGGAACAAAGAAGGGTGATTCAGGAGACACCTTAAACAGGGACATGAAGAACAGGAACAGGGACAGGCTAACAGAACAGGGACAAAAACAAAAAAGGAATGAATAGGGACATGCTATCAGAACAGGGACAAACAAAAAACAGCGTATGGGAGGGTCTCGCTGGCATAGGCCGGACCCCCAAACAAGGACTCCAGGAGTTGGAGGGGCAGCCAGAGCCCCCCGGCTGGGCAGCACTCAGTGCCTGCCTCTCCCAGGGATGGGGTTACAAAGTTTGTAAAAGATGGAATTAGTATGCCTGGCAGTTTTTCTCTGTGTTTTATTTTGTGTTAATAGTGCTTTCTTAATTTGTGTTACTCTTGCTTTCTTAATTTCTGTTAATCGCGCCTTCTTAATTTGTGTTAAACCTGCTTTCTTAATTTGTGTTAATCGACCTCTTTTATGTTAATAAAGAAGGGGGAGATGTGGGAGTGTGGCCATGGGGGTCGACAAGTCCCATGGTTGGTGATAACATCCGACTCTTAAAGATGAGGCCATCAGGAAAGTAAAGAGTTGAGAGGGAACAAAGAAGGGTGATTCAGGAGACACCTTAAACAGGGACATGAAGAACAGGAACAGGGATAGTCTAACAGAACAGGGACGAAAACAAAAAAGGAATGAATAGGGACAGGAAAACGGAACAGGGACAAACAAAAAACAGCATATGGGAGGGTCTCGCTGGCATAGGCAGGACCCACAAACAAGCACTCCAGGAGTTGGAGGGTCAGCCAGAGCCCCCCGGCTGGGCAGCACTCAGTGCCTGCCTCTCCCAGGGATGGTTTTACAAAGATTGTTAAAGATAGACTTAGTATGCCTGGTAGTTTTTCTCTGTGTTTTAGTTTGTGCTGATCCTGCCTTCTTAATTTGTGTTAATCGCGCTTTCTTAAGTTAATAAAGAAGGGGAAGATGTGGGAGTGTGGCCATGGGGGTCGACAAGCCCCATGGTTGGTGATCACATCCGACTCTTAAGGATGAGACCATCAGGAAAGTAAAGCCCTGAGAGGGAACAAAGGGTGATTCAGGAGACACCTTAAGCAGGGACATGAAGAACAGGAACAGGGACAGGCTAACAGAACAGGGACAAACAAAAAAAAATTGTATGGGATGGTCCCGCTAGCATATGCAGGACCCACAGACAAGGACTCCAGGAGTTGGAGGGGCAGCCAGAGCCCCCCGGCTGGGCAGCACTCAGTGCCTGCCTCTCCCAGGGATGGGGTTACAAAGTTTGTTAAAGATGGAATTAGTATGCCTGGCAGTTTTTCTCTGTATTTTAATTTGTGTTAATAGTGCTTTCTTAATTTGTGTTTCTCTTGCTTTCTTAATTTCTGTTAATCGCGCCTTCTTAATTTGTGTTAAACCTGCTTTCTTAATTTGTGTTAATCGAGCTCTTTTATGTTAATAAAGAAGGGGGAGATGTGGGAGCGTGGCCATGGGGGTCGACAAGTCCCATGGTTGGTGATAACATTGGACTATTAAAGTAGAGACCATCAGGAAAGTAAAGCCTTGAGAGGGAACAAAGAAGGGTGATTCAGGAGACACCTTAAACAGGGACATGAAGAACAGGAACAGGGACAGGCTAACAGAACAGGGACAAAAACAAAAAAGGAATGAATAGGGACATGCTATCAGAACAGGGACAAACAAAAAACAGCATATGGGAGGGTCTCGCTGGCATAGGCCGGACCCCCAAACAAGGACTCCAGGAGTTGGAGGGGCAGCCAGAGCCCCCCGGCTGGGCAGCACTCAGTGCCTGCCTCTCCCAGGGATGGGGTTACAAAGTTTGTAAAACATGGAATTAGTATGCCTGGCAGTTTTTCTCTGTGTTTTATTTTGTGTTAATAGTGCTTTCTTAATTTGTGTTACTCTTGCTTTCTTAATTTCTGTTAATCGCGCCTTCTTAATTTGTGTTAAACCTGCTTTCTTAATTTGTGTTAATCGACCTCTTTTATGTTAATAAAGAAGGGGGAGATGTGGGAGTGTGGCCATGGGGGTCGACAAGTCCCGTGGTTGGTGATAACATGCGACTCTTAAAGATGAGGCCATCAGGAAAGTAAAGAGTTGAGAGGGAACAAAGAAGGGTGATTCAGGAGACACCTTAAACAGGGACATGAAGAACAGGAACAGGGATAGTCTAACAGAACAGGGACAAAAACAAAAAAGGAATGAATAGGGACAGGAAAACGGAACAGGGACAAACAAAAAACAGCATATGGGAGGGTCTCGCTGGCATAGGCAGGACCCACAAACAAGGACTCCAGGAGTTGGAGGGTCAGCCAGAGCCCCCCGGCTGGGCAGCACTCAGTGCCTGCCTCTCCCAGGGATGGTTTTACAAAGATTGGTAAAGATAGACTTAGTATGCCTGGCAGTTTTTATCTGTGTTTTAGTTTGTGCTGATCCTGCCTTCTTAATTTGTGTTAATCGCGCTTTCTTAAGTTAATAAAGAAGGGGAAGATGTGGGAGTGTGGCCATGGGGGTCGACAAGTCCCATGGTATGTGATAACATCCAAATCTTAAAGATGAGGCCATCAGGAAAGTAAAGAGTTGAGAGGGAACAAAGAAGGGTGATTCAGGAGACACCTTAAACAGGGACATGAAGAACAGGAACAGGGACAGGCTAACAGAACAGGGACAAAAACAAAAAAAGGAATGAATAGGGACAGGCTATCAGAACAGGGACAAATAAAAACAGCATATGGGAGGGTCTCGCTGGCATGGGCAGGACCCAGAAACAAGGACTCCAGGAGTTGGAGGGGCAGCCAGAGCCCCCCGGCTGGGCAGCACTCAGTGCCTGCCTCTCCCAGGGCTGGTTTTACAAAGGTTGTTAAAGATAGACTTAGTATGCCTGGCAGTTTTTCTCTGTGTTTTAGTTTGTGTTGATCGTGCCTTCTTAATTTGTGTTAATCGCGCTTTCTTATGTTAATAAAGAAGGGGAAGGTGTGGGAGTGTGGCCATGGGGGTCGACAAGCCCCATGGTTGGTAATAACATCCGACTCTTAAGGATGAGACCATCAGGAATTTAAAGAGTTGAGAGGGAACAAAGAAGGGTGATTCAGGTGACACCTTAAACAGGGACATGAAGAACAGGAACAGGGGCAGGCTAACAGAGCAGGGAGAAACAAAAAACAGCATATGGGAGGGTCCCACTGGCATATGCTGGACCCACAAACAAGGACTCCAGGAGTTGGAGGGGCAGCCAGAGCCCCCCGGCTGGGCAGCACTCCGTGCCTGCCTCTCCCAGGGATGGGGTTACAAAGTTTGTTAAAGATGGAATTAGTATGCCTGGCAGTTTTTCTCTGTATTTTAGTTTGTGTTAATAGTGCTTTCTTAATTTGTGTTACTCTTGCTTTCTTAATTTCTGTTAATCGCGCCTTCTTAATTTGTGTTAAACCTGCTTTCTTAATTTCTGTTAATCGAGCTCTTTTATGTTAATAAAGAAGGGGGAGATGTGGGAGCATGGCCATGGGGGTCGACAAGTCCCATGGTTGGTGATAACATCCGACTGTTAAAGTAGAGACCATCAGGAAAGTAAAGAGTTGAGAGGGAACAAAGAAGGGTGATTCAGGAGACAAAAGTGCCTGGCTCTCCCAGGGATGGTTTTACAAAGGTTGTTAAAGATAGACTTAGTATGCCTGGCAGTTTTTCTCTGTGTTTTAGTTTGTGTTGATCCTGCCTTCTTAATTTGTGATAATCGCGCTTTCTTAAGTTAATAAAGAAGGGGGAGATGTGGGAGTGTGGCCATGGGGGTCGACAGGCCCCATGGTTGGTAATAACATCCAACTCTTAAGGATGAGACCATCAGGAATTTAAAGAGTTGAGAGGGAACAAAGAAGGGTGATTCAGGTGACACCTTGTTGTCTGGGGTGGCTTGTTCTCCAGCCATTAAAGCATGGAAGTTGCTGGGTGTTTGGTGTTGCCGGGCAAAGTTGTTGACCAATGACTAGTTAGTGGAAAGGTACTGCTGTGAGGCGGAAGTTATAGGAAGGGAGCCTTTCCTGAATAAGGGATAGAATGAAGTTGTGCCCTCACTCTGAGAGATGAAGTTATGCCTTCAGTAAGAGAGTTCAAGATATGTCATCAATAAAGAGGTAGCAGTTACAGATCCTGAAAGAACCCCGTTGTCCGTGCGGTCTTTACGCCACAAATCGCCCCCCAACAGGGACATGAAAACGAACAGGGACGAGAAGAAAACAAACAGGGGAATGAAGAACAGGAACAGGGACAGGCTAACAGCACAGGGACAAAAACAAAAAAGGAATGAATAGGGACAGGCAAACGGAACAGGGACAAAAACAGAAAAGGAATGAATAGGTACAGGCTAACAGAACAGGGACGAACAAAAAGAGGGTATGGGAGGGTCACGCTGGCTTACACAGGACCCCCAAACAAGGACTCCAGGAGTTGGAGGGGCAGCCAGAGCCCCCCGGCTGGGCAGCACTCAGTGCCTGCCTCTCCCAGGGATGGGGTTACAAAGTTTGTTAAAGACGGAATTAGTATGCATGGCAGTTTTTCTCTGTATTTTAATTTGTGTTAAACCTGCTTTCTTAATTTGTGTTAATCGAGCTCTTTTATGTTAATAAAGAAGGGGGAGATGTGGGAGCGTGGCCATGGGGGTCGAGAAGCCCCATGGTTGGTGATAACATCCGACTATTAAAGATGAGGCCATCAGGAAAGTAAAGAGTTGAGAGGGAACAAAGAAGGGTGATTCAGGAGACACCTTAAACAGGGACATGAAGAACAGGAACAGGGATAGTCTAACAGAACAGGGACGAAAACAAAAAAGGAATGAATAGGGACAGGAAAACGGAACAGGGACAAACAAAAAACAGCATATGGGAGGGTCTCGCTGGCATAGGCAGGACCCACAAACAAGGACTCCAGGAGTTGGAGGGTCAGCCAGAGCCCCCCGGCTGGGCAGCACTCAGTGCCTGCCTCTCCCAGGGATGGTTTTACAAAGATTGTTAAAGATAGACTTAGTATGCCTGGCAGTTTTTATCTGTGTTTTAGTTTGTGCTCATCCTGCCTTCTTGATTTGTGTTAATCGCGCTTTCTTAAGTTAATAAAGAAGGGGAAGATGTGGGAGTGTGGCCATGGGGGTCGAGAAGCCCCATGGTATGTGATAACATCCGGCTATTAAAGATGAGGCCATCAGGAAAGTAAAGAGTTGAGAGGGAACAAAGAAAGGTGATTCAGGAGACACCTTAAACAGGGACATGAAGAACAGGAACAGGGACAGGCTAACAGAGCAGGGAGAAACAAAAAGCAGCATATGCTAGGGTCCCACTGGCATATGCTGGACCCACAAACAAGGACTCCAGGAGTTGGAGGGGCAGCCAGAGCCCCCTGGCTGGGCAGTACTCAGTGCCTGCCTCTCCCAGGGATGGTTTTACAAAGGTTGTTAAAGATAGTCTTAGTATGCCTGGCAGCTTTTCTCTGTGTTTTAGTTTGTGTTGATCCTGCCTTCTTAATTTGTGTTAATCGCGCTTTCTTATGTTAATAAAGAAGGGGGAGATGTGGGAGTGTGGCCATGGGGGTCGACAGGCCCCATGGTTGGTAATAACATCCAACTCTTAAGGATGAGACCATCAGGAATTTAAAGAGTTGAGAGGGAACAAAGAAGGGTGATTCAGGTGACACCTTGTTGTCTGGGGTGGCTTGTTCTACAGCCATTAAAGCATGGAAGTTGCTGGGTGTTTGCTGTTGCCGGGCAAAGTTGTTGACCAATGACTAGTTAGTGGAAAGGTACTGCTGTGAGGCGGAAATTATAGGAAGGGAGCCTTTCCTGAATCAGGGATAGAATGAAGTTGTGCCCTCACTCTGAGAGATGAAGTTATGCCCTCAGTAAGAGAGAGTTCAAGTTATGTCATTAATAAAGATGTAGCAGTTACAGATCCTGAAAGAACCCCGTTGTCCATGCGGTCTTTACGCCACAAATCGCCCCCCAACAGGGACATGAAAACGAACAGGGACAAGAAGAAAACAAACAGGGACATGAAGAACAGGAACAGGGACAGGCTAACAGCACAGGGACAAAAACAAAAAAGGAATGAATAGGGACAGGCAAACCGAACAGGGACAAAAACAGAAAAGGAATGAATAGGTACAGGCTAACAGAACAGGAACGAACAAAAAGAGGGTATGGGAGGGTCACGCTGGCTTACGCAGGACCCCCAAACAAGGACTCCAGGAGTTGGAGGGGCAGCCAGAGCCCCCCGGCTGGGCAGCACTCAGTGCCTGCCTCTCCTAGGGATGGGGTTACAAAGTTTGTTAAAGATGGAATTAGTATGCCTGGCAGTTTTTCTCTGTATTTTAATTTGTGTTAATAGTGCTTTCTTAATTTGTGTTACTCTTGCTTTCTTAATTTCTGTTAATCGCGCCTTCTTAAATTGTGTTAAACCTGCTTTCTTAATTTGTGTTAATCGAGCTCTTTTATGTTAATAAAGAAGGAGGAGATGTGGGAGCGTGACCATGGGGGTCGACAAGCCCCATGGTTGGTGATCACATCCGACTCTTAAAGACGAGACCATGAGGAAAGTAAAGCCTTAAGAGGGAACAAAGAAGGGTGATTCAGGAGACACCTTAAGCAGGGACATGAAGAGCAGGAACAGGGATAGTCTAACAGAACAGGGACAAAAACAAAAAAGGGATGAATAGGGACAGGAAAACGAAACAGGGACAAAAACAGAAAAGGAATGATCAGGTACAGGCTAACAGAACAGGGATGACCAAAAAGAGCATATGGGAGGGTCACGATGGTTTACGCAGGACCCACAAACAAGGACTCCAGGAGGTTGAGGGGTAGCCAGAGCCCCCCTGCTGGGCAGCACTCAGTGCCTGCCACTCCCAGGGATGGGGTTGCAAAGTTTGTTGAAGATAGACTTAGTATGCCTGGCAGTTTTTCTCTGTGTTTTAGTTTGTGCTGATCCTGCCTTCTTAATTTGTGTTAATCGCGCTTTCTTAAGTTAATAAAGAAGGGGAAGATGTGGGAGTGTGGCCATGGGGGTCGACAAGCCCCATGGTTGGTGATCACATCCGACTCTTAAGGATGAGACCATCAGGAAAGTAAAGCCCTGAGAGGGAACAAAGAAGGGTGATTCAGGAGACACCTTAATGAGGAGACATCTTAATGAAGAACAGGAACAGGGACAGGCTAACAGCACAGGGACAAAAACAAAAAAGGAATGAATAGGGACAGGAAAACGGAACAGGGACAAACAAAAAACAGCATATGGGAGGGTCTCGCTGGCATAGGCAGGACCCACAAACAAGGACTCCAGGAGTTGGAGGGTCAGCCAGAGCCCCCCGGCTGGGCAGCACTCAGTGCCTGCCTCTCCCAGGGATGGTTTTACAAAGATTGTTAAAGATAGACTTAGTATGCCTGGCAGTTTTTCTCTGTGTTTTAGTTTGTGCTGATCCTGCCTTCTTAATTTGTGTTAATCGCGCTTTCTTAAGTTAATAAAGAAGGGGAAGATGTGGGAGTGTGGCCATGGGGGTCGACAAGTCCCATGGTATGTGATAACATCCAAATCTTAAAGATGAGGCCATCAGGAAAGTAAAGAGTTGAGAGGGAACAAAGAAAGGTGATTCAGGAGACACCTTAAACAGGGACATGAAGAACAGGAACAGGGACAGGCTAACAGAGCAGGGAGAAACAAAAAGCAGCATATGCTAGGGTCCCACTGGCATATGCTGGACCCACAAACAAGGACTCCAGGAGTTGGAGGGGCAGCCAGAGCCCCCTGGCTGGGCAGTACTCAGTGCCTGCCTCTCCCAGGGATGGTTTTACAAAGGTTGTTAAAGATAGTCTTAGTATGCCTGGCAGTTTTTCTCTGTGTTTTAGTTTGTGTTGATCCTGCCTTCTTAATTTGTGATAATCGCGCTTTCTTAAGTTAATAAAGAAGGGGGAGATGTGGGAGTGTGGCCATGGGGGTCGACAGGCCCCATGGTTGGTAATAACATCCAACTCTTAAGGATGAGACCATCAGGAATTTAAAGAGTTGAGAGGGAACAAAGAAGGGTGATTCAGGTGACACCTTGTTGTCTGGGGTGGCTTGTTCTCCAGCCATTAAAGCATGGAAGTTGCTGGGTGTTTGGTGTTGCCGGGCAAAGTTGTTGACCAATGACTAGTTAGTGGAAAGGTACTGCTGTGAGGCGGAAGTTATAGGAAGGGAGCCTTTCCTGAATCAGGGATAGAATGAAGTTGTGCCCTCACTCTGAGAGATGAAGTTATGCCCTCAGTAAGAGAGAGTTCAAGTTATGTCATCAATAAAGAGGTAGCAGTTACAGATCCTGAAAGAACCCCGTTGTCCGTGCGGTCTTTACGCCACAAATCGCCCCCCAACAGGGACATGAAAACGAACAGGGACGAGAAGAAAACAAACAGGGGAATGAAGAACAGGAACAGGGACAGGCTAACAGCACAGGGACAAAAACAAAAAAGGAATGAATAGGGACAGGCAAACGGAACAGGGACAAAAACAGAAAAGGAATGAATAGGTACAGGCTAACAGAACAGGGACGAACAAAAAGAGCTTATGGGAGGGTCACGCTGGCTTACGCAGGACCCACAAACAAGGACTCCAGGAGTTGGAGGGGCAGCCAGAGCCCCCCGGCTGGGCAGCACTCAGTGCCTGCCACTCCCAGGGATGGGGTTGCAAAGTTTGTTAAAGATAGTCTTAGTATGCCTGGCAGCTTTTCTCTGTGTTTTAGTTTGTGTTGATCCTGCCTTCTTAATTTGTGTTAATTGCGCTTTCTTATGTTAATAAAGAAGGAGGACATGTGGGAGTGTGGCCATGGGGGTCGACAAGCCCCATGGTTGGTGATCACATCCGACTCTTAAGGATGAGACCATCAGGAAAGTAAAGCCCTGAGAGGGAACAAAGAAGGGTGATTCAGGAGACACCTTAAACAGGGACATGAAGAACAGGAACAGGGAGAGTCTAACAGAACAGGGACAAAAACAAAAAAGGAATGAATAGGGACAGGCTATCAGAACAGGGACAAACAAAAAACAGCATATGGGAGGGTCTCGCTGGCATACGCAGGACCCTCAAACAAGGACTCCAGGAGTTGGAGGGGCAGCCAGAGCCCCCCGGCTGGGCAGCACTCAGTGCCTGCCTCTCCCAGGGATGGGGTTACAAAGTTTGTTAAAGACGGAATTAGTATGCATGGCAGTTTTTCTCTGTATTTTAATTTGTGTTAAACCTGCTTTCTTAATTTGTGTTAATCGAGCTCTTTTATGTTAATAAAGAAGGGGGAGATGTGGGAGCGTGGCCATGGGGGTCGAGAAGCCCCATGGTTGGTGATAACATCCGACTATTAAAGATGAGGCCATCAGGAAATTAAAGAGTTGAGAGGGAACAAAGAAGGGTGATTCAGGAGACACCTTAAACAGGGACATGAAGAACAGGAACAGGGATAGTCTAACAGAACAGGGACGAAAACAAAAAAGGAATGAATAGGGACAGGAAAACGGAACAGGGACAAACAAAAAACAGCATATGGGAGGGTCTCGCTGGCATAGGCAGGACCCACAAACAAGGACTCCAGGAGTTGGAGGGTCAGCCAGAGCCCCCCGGCTGGGCAGCACTCAGTGCCTGCCTCTCCCAGGGATGGGGTTACAAAGTTTGTTAAAGACGGAATTAGTATGCATGGCAGTTTTTCTCTGTATTTTAATTTGTGTTAAACCTGCTTTCTTAATTTGTGTTAATCGAGCTCTTTTATGTTAATAAAGAAGGGGGAGATGTGGGAGCGTGGCCATGGGGGTCGAGAAGCCCCATGGTTGGTGATAACATCCGACTATTAAAGATGAGGCCATCAGGAAAGTAAAGAGTTGAGAGGGAACAAAGAAGGGTGATTCAGGAGACACCTTAAACAGGGACATGAAGAACAGGAACAGGGATAGTCTAACAGAACAGGGACGAAAACAAAAAAGGAATGAATAGGGACAGGAAAACGGAACAGGGACAAACAAAAAACAGCATATGGGAGGGTCTCGCTGGCATAGGCAGGACCCACAAACAAGGACTCCAGGAGTTGGAGGGTCAGCCAGAGCCCCCCGGCTGGGCAGCACTCAGTGCCTGCCTCTCCCAGGGATGGTTTTACAAAGATTGTTAAAGATAGACTTAGTATGCCTGGCAGTTTTTATCTGTGTTTTAGTTTGTGCTCATCCTGCCTTCTTGATTTGTGTTAATCGCGCTTTCTTAAGTTAATAAAGAAGGGGAAGATGTGGGAGTGTGGCCATGGGGGTCGAGAAGCCCCATGGTATGTGATAACATCCGGCTATTAAAGATGAGGCCATCAGGAAAGTAAAGAGTTGAGAGGGAACAAAGAAAGGTGATTCAGGAGACACCTTAAACAGGGACATGAAGAACAGGAACAGGGACAGGCTAACAGAGCAGGGAGAAACAAAAAGCAGCATATGCTAGGGTCCCACTGGCATATGCTGGACCCACAAACAAGGACTCCAGGAGTTGGAGGGGCAGCCAGAGCCCCCTGGCTGGGCAGTACTCAGTGCCTGCCTCTCCCAGGGATGGTTTTACAAAGGTTGTTAAAGATAGTCTTAGTATGCCTGGCAGCTTTTCTCTGTGTTTTAGTTTGTGTTGATCCTGCCTTCTTAATTTGTGTTAATCGCGCTTTCTTATGTTAATAAAGAAGGGGGAGATGTGGGAGTGTGGCCATGGGGGTCGACAGGCCCCATGGTTGGTAATAACATCCAACTCTTAAGGATGAGACCATCAGGAATTTAAAGAGTTGAGAGGGAACAAAGAAGGGTGATTCAGGTGACACCTTGTTGTCTGGGGTGGCTTGTTCTACAGCCATTAAAGCATGGAAGTTGCTGGGTGTTTGCTGTTGCCGGGCAAAGTTGTTGACCAATGACTAGTTAGTGGAAAGGTACTGCTGTGAGGCGGAAATTATAGGAAGGGAGCCTTTCCTGAATCAGGGATAGAATGAAGTTGTGCCCTCACTCTGAGAGATGAAGTTATGCCCTCAGTAAGAGAGAGTTCAAGTTATGTCATTAATAAAGATGTAGCAGTTACAGATCCTGAAAGAACCCCGTTGTCCATGCGGTCTTTACGCCACAAATCGCCCCCCAACAGGGACATGAAAACGAACAGGGACAAGAAGAAAACAAACAGGGATATGAAGAACAGGAACAGGGACAGGCTAACAGCACAGGGACAAAAACAAAAAAGGAATGAATAGGGACAGGCAAACCGAACAGGGACAAAAACAGAAAAGGAATGAATAGGTACAGGCTAACAGAACAGGAACGAACAAAAAGAGGGTATGGGAGGGTCACGCTGGCTTACGCAGGACCCCCAAACAAGGACTCCAGGAGTTGGAGGGGCAGCCAGAGCCCCCCGGCTGGGCAGCACTCAGTGCCTGCCTCTCCTAGGGATGGGGTTACAAAGTTTGTTAAAGATGGAATTTGTATGCCTGGCAGTTTTTCTCTGTATTTTAATTTGTGTTAATAGTGCTTTCTTAATTTGTGTTACTCTTGCTTTCTTAATTTCTGTTAATCGCGCCTTCTTAAATTGTGTTAAACCTGCTTTCTTAATTTGTGTTAATCGAGCTCTTTTATGTTAATAAAGAAGGAGGAGATGTGGGAGCGTGACCATGGGGGTCGACAAGCCCCATGGTTGGTGATCACATCCGACTCTTAAAGACGAGACCATGAGGAAAGTAAAGCCTTAAGAGGGAACAAAGAAGGGTGATTCAGGAGACACCTTAAGCAGGGACATGAAGAGCAGGAACAGGGATAGTCTAACAGAACAGGGACAAAAACAAAAAAGGGATGAATAGGGACAGGAAAACGAAACAGGGACAAAAACAGAAAAGGAATGATCAGGTACAGGCTAACAGAACAGGGATGACCAAAAAGAGCATATGGGAGGGTCACGATGGTTTACGCAGGACCCACAAACAAGGACTCCAGGAGGTTGAGGGGTAGCCAGAGCCCCCCTGCTGGGCAGCACTCAGTGCCTGCCACTCCCAGGGATGGGGTTGCAAAGTTTGTTGAAGATAGACTTAGTATGCCTGGCAGTTTTTCTCTGTGTTTTAGTTTGTGCTGATCCTGCCTTCTTAATTTGTGTTAATCGCGCTTTCTTAAGTTAATAAAGAAGGGGAAGATGTGGGAGTGTGGCCATGGGGGTCGACAAGCCCCATGGTTGGTGATCACATCCGACTCTTACAGATGAGTCCATCAGGAAAGTAAAGCCTTGAGAGGGAACAAAGAAGGGTGATTCAGGAGACACCTTAACCAGGGACATGAAGAACAGGAACAGGGATAGTCTAACAGAACAGGGACAAAAACAAAAAAGGAATGAATAGGGACAGGCTATCAGAACAGGGACAAACAAAAAACAGCGTATGGGAGGGTCCCATGGTTGGTGATCACATCCGACTCTTAAAGATGAGGCCATCAGGAAAGTAAAGAGTTGAGAGGGAACAAAGAAGGGTGATTCAGGAGACACCTTAAGCAGGGACATGAAGAACAGGAACAGGGGCAGGCTAACAGAGCAGGAGGAAACAAAAAACAGCATATGGGAGGGTCCCACTGGCATATGCTGGACCCACAAACAAGGACTCCAGGAGTTGGAGGGGCAGCCAGAGCCCCCCGGCTGGGCAGCACTCAGTGCCTGCCTCTCCCAGGGATGGGGTTACAAAGTTTGTTAAAGATGGAATTAGTATGCCTGGCAGTTTTTCTCTGTATTTTAATTT
Source organism: Anser anser (assembly GCF_964211835.1). NCBI lineage: Eukaryota > Metazoa > Chordata > Aves > Anseriformes > Anatidae > Anser > Anser anser. The sequence continues at coordinate 4,974,899 of NC_139731.1, read as the reverse complement.
GTGTTAATAGTGGTTTCTTAATTTGTGTTTCTCTTGCTTTCTTAATTTCTGTTAATCGCGCCTTCTTAATTTGTGTTAAACCTGCTTTCTTAATTTGTGTTAATCGAGCTCTTTTATGTTAATAAAGAAGGGGGAGATGTGGGAGCGTGGCCATGGGGGTCGACAAGTCCCATGGTTGGTGATAACATCGGACTCTTAAAGTAGAGACCATCAGGAAAGTAAAGAGTTGAGAGGGAACAAAGAAGGGTGATTCAGGAGACACCTTAAACAGGGACATGAAGAACAGGAACAGGGACAGGCTAACAGAGCAGGGAGAAACAAAAAACAGCATATGGGAGGGTCCCACTGGCGTATGCTGGACCCACAATCAAGGACTCCAGGAGTTGGAGGGGCAGCCAGAGCCCCCCGGCTGGGCAGCACTCAGTGCCTGCCACTCCCAGGGATGGGGTTGCAAAGTTTGTTAAAGATAGTCTTAGTATGCCTGGCAGCTTTTCTCTGTGTTTTAGTTTGTGTTGATCCTGCCTTCTTAATTTGTGTTAATTGCGCTTTCTTATGTTAATAAAGAAGGAGGAGATGTGGGAGTGTGGCCATGGGGGTCGACAAGCCCCATGGTTGGTGATCACATCTGACTCTTAAGGATGAGACCATCAGGAAAGTAAAGCCCTGAGAGGGAACAAAGAAGGGTGATTCAGGAGACACCTTAAACAGGGACATGAAGAACAGGAACAGGGAGAGTCTAACAGAACAGGGACAAAAACAAAAAAGGAATGAATAGGGACAGGCTATCAGAACAGGGACAAACAAAAAACAGCATATGGGAGGGTCTCGCTGGCATGGGCAGGACCCAGAAACAAGGACTCCAGGAGTTGGAGGGGCAGCCAGAGCCCCCCGGCTGGGCAGCACTCAGTGCCTGCCACTCCCAGGGATGGGGTTACAAAGTTTGTTAAAGACGGAATTAGTATGCATGGCAGTTTTTCTCTGTATTTTAATTTGTGTTAATAGTGCTTTCTTAATTTGTGTTTCTCTTGCTTTCTTAATTTCTGTTAATCGCGCCTTCTTAATTTGTGTTAAACCTGCTTTCTTAATTTGTGTTAATCGACCTCTTTTATGTTAATAAAGAAGGGGGAGATGTGGGAGCGTGGCCATGGGGGTCGAGAAGCCCCATGGTTGGTGATAACATCCGACTATTAAAGATGAGGCCATCAGGAAAGTAAAGAGTTGAGAGGGAACAAAGAAGGGTGATTCAGGAGACACCTTAAACAGGGACATGAAGAACAGGAACAGGGATAGTCTAACAGAACAGGGACGAAAACAAAAAAGGAATGAATAGGGACAGGAAAACGGAACAGGGACAAACAAAAAACAGCATATGGGAGGGTCTCGCTGGCATAGGCAGGACCCACAAACAAGGACTCCAGGAGTTGGAGGGTCAGCCAGAGCCCCCCGGCTGGGCAGCACTCAGTGCCTGCCTCTCCCAGGGATGGTTTTACAAAGATTGTTAAAGATAGACTTAGTATGCCTGGCAGTTTTTATCTGTGTTTTAGTTTGTGCTGATCCTGCCTTCTTAATTTGTGTTAATCGCGCTTTCTTAAGTTAATAAAGAAGGGGAAGATGTGGGAGTGTGGCCATGGGGGTCGACAAGTCCCATGGTATGTGATAACATCCAAATCTTAAAGATGAGGCCATCAGGAAAGTAAAGAGTTGAGAGGGAACAAAGAAAGGTGATTCAGGAGACACCTTAAACAGGGACATGAAGAACAGGAACAGGGACAGGCTAACAGAACAGGGAGAAAAACAAAAAAAGGAATGAATAGAGACAGGCTATCAGAACAGGGACAAATAAAAACAGCATATGGGAGGGTCTCGCTGGCATGGGCAGGACCCAGAAACAAGGACTCCAGGAGTTGGAGGGGCAGCCAGAGCCCCCCGGCTGGGCAGCACTCAGTGCCTGCCTCTCCCAGGGTTGGTTTTACAAAGGTTGTTAAAGATAGACTTAGTATGCCCTTCAGTTTTTCTCTGTGTTTTAGTTTGTGTTGATCCTGCCTTCTTAATTTGTGTTAATCGCGCTTTCTTATGTTAATAAAGAAGGGGAAGATGTGGGAGTGTGGCCATGGGGGTCGACAAGCCCCATGGTTGGTAATAACATCCGACTCTTAAGGATGAGACAATCAGGAATTTAAAGAGTTGAGAGGGAACAAAGAAGGGTGATTCAGGTGACACCTTAAACAGGGACATAAAGAACAGGAACAGGGGCAGGCTAACAGAGCAGGAGGAAACAAAAAACAGCATATGGGAGGGTCCCACTGGCATATGCTGGACCCACAAACAAGGACTCCAGGAGTTGGAGGGGCAGCCAGAGCCCCCCGGCTGGGCAGCACTCCGTGCCTGCCTCTCCCAGGGATGGGGTTACAAAGTTTGTTAAAGATGGAATTAGTATGCCTGGCAGTTTTTCTCTGTATTTTAATTTGTGTTAATAGTGCTTTCTTAATTTGTGTTTCTCTTGCTTTCTTAATTTCTGTTAATCGCGCTTTCTTATGTTAATAAAGAAGGGGAAGATGTGGGAGTGTGGCCATGGGGGTCGAGAAGCCCCATGGTTGGTGATAACATCCGACTATTAAAGATGAGGCCATCAGGAAAGTAAAGAGTTGAGAGGGAACAAAGAAGGGTGATTCAGGAGACACCTTAAACAGGGACATGAAGAACAGGAACAGGGATAGTCTAACAGAACAGGGACGAAAACAAAAAAGGAATGAATAGGGACAGGAAAACGGAACAGGGACAAACAAAAAACAGCATATGGGAGGGTCTCGCTGGCATAGGCAGGACCCACAAACAAGGACTCCAGGAGTTGGAGGGTCAGCCAGAGCCCCCCGGCTGGGCAGCACTCAGTGCCTGCCTCTCCCAGGGATGGTTTTACAAAGATTGTTAAAGATAGACTTAGTATGCCTGGCAGTTTTTCTCTGTGTTTTAGTTTGTGCTGATCCTGCCTTCTTAATTTGTGTTAATCGCGCTTTCTTAAGTTAATAAAGAAGGGGAAGATGTGGGAGTGTGGCCATGGGGGTCGACAAGTCCCATGGTATGTGATAACATCCAAATCTTAAAGATGAGGCCATCAGGAAAGTAAAGAGTTGAGAGGGAACAAAGAAAGGTGATTCAGGAGACACCTTAAACAGGGACATGAAGAACAGGAACAGGGACAGGCTAACAGAGCAGGGAGAAACAAAAAGCAGCATATGCTAGGGTCCCACTGGCATATGCTGGACCCACAAACAAGGACTCCAGGAGTTGGAGGGGCAGCCAGAGCCCCCTGGCTGGGCAGTACTCAGTGCCTGCCTCTCCCAGGGATGGTTTTACAAAGGTTGTTAAAGATAGTCTTAGTATGCCTGGCAGCTTTTCTCTGTGTTTTAGTTTGTGTTGATCCTGCCTTCTTAATTTGTGTTAATCGCGCTTTCTTATGTTAATAAAGAAGGGGGAGATGTGGGAGTGTGGCCATGGGGGTCGACAGGCCCCATGGTTGGTAATAACATCCAACTCTTAAGGATGAGACCATCAGGAATTTAAAGAGTTGAGAGGGAACAAAGAAGGGTGATTCAGGTGACACCTTGTTGTCTGGGGTGGCTTGTTCTACAGCCATTAAAGCATGGAAGTTGCTGGGTGTTTGCTGTTGCCGGGCAAAGTTGTTGACCAATGACTAGTTAGTGGAAAGGTACTGCTGTGAGGCGGAAATTATAGGAAGGGAGCCTTTCCTGAATCAGGGATAGAATGAAGTTGTTCCCTCACTCTGAGAGATGAAGTTATGCCCTCAGTAAGAGAGAGTTCAAGTTATGTCATCAATAAAGAGGTAGCAGTTACAGATCCTGAAAGAACCCCGTTGTCCATGCGGTCTTTACGCCACAAATCGCCCCCCAACAGGGACATGAAAACGAACAGGGACAAGAAGAAAACAAACAGGGACATGAAGAACAGGAACAGGGACAGGCTAACAGCACAGGGACAAAAAAAAAAAGGAATGAATAGGGACAGGCAAACCGAACAGGGACAAAAACAGAAAAGGAATGAATAGGTACAGGCTAACAGAACAGGGACGAACAAAAAGAGGGTATGGGAGGGTCACGCTGGCTTACGCAGGACCCCCAAACAAGGACTCCAGGAGTTGGAGGGGCAGCCAGAGCCCCCCGGCTGGGCAGCACTCAGTGCCTGCCTCTCCTAGGGATGGGGTTACAAAGTTTGTTAAAGATGGAATTAGTATGCCTGGCAGTTTTTCTCTGTATTTTAGTTTGTGTTAATAGTGCTTTTTTAATTTGTGTTACTCTTGCTTTCTTAATTTCTGTTAGTCGCGCCTTCTTAATTTGTGTTAAACCTGCTTTCTTAATTTGTGTTAATCGAGCTCTTTTATGTTAATAAAGAATGGGGAGATGTGGGAGCATGGCCATGGGGGTCCACAAGTCCCATGGTTGGTGATAACATCCAACTCTTAAAGATGAGGCCATCAGGAAAGTAAAGAGTTGAGAGGGAACAAAGAAGGGTGATTCAGGAGACACCTTAAACAGGGAAATGAAGAACAGGAACAGGGACAGGCTAACAGAGCAGGGAGAAACAAAAAACAGCATATGGGAGGGTCCCACTGGCATATGCTGGACCCACAAACAAGGACTCCAGGAGTTGGAGGGTCAGCCAGAGCCCCCCGGCTGGGCAGCACTCAGTGCCTGCCTCTCCCAGGGATGGTTTTACAAAGATTGTTAAAGATAGACTTAGTATGCCTGGCAGTTTTTCTCTGTGTTTTAGTTTGTGTTGATCCTGCCTTCTTAATTTGTGTTAATCGCGCTTTCTTATGTTAATAAAGAAGGGGAAGATGTGGGAGTGTGGCCATGGGGGTCGACAAGCCCCATGGTTGGTGATAATATCCGACTCTTAAGGATGAGACCATCAGGAATTTAAAGAGTTGAGAGGGAACAAAGAAGGGTGATTCAGGTGACACCTTCTTGTCTGGGGTTGCTAGTTCTCCAGCCATTAATGCATCGAAGTGGCTGGGTGTTTGCTGTTGCCGGGCAAAGTTGTTGACCAATGACTAGTTAGTGGAAAGTTACTGCTGTGAGGTGGAAGTTATAGGAAGGGAGCCTTTCCTGAATAAGGGATAGAATGAAGTTGTGCCCTCACTCTGAGAGACGAAGTTATGCCTTCAGTAAGAGAGAGTTCAAGTTATGCTATCAATAAAGAGGTAGCAGTTACAGATCCTGAAAGAACCCCGTTGTCCGTGCGGTCTTTACGCCACAAATCGCCCCCCAACAGGGACATGAAAACGAACAGGGACGAGAAGAAAACAAACAGGGACATGAATGTTAGTGTTGGGGAGAATCGAATGGATGTTCTATTAATGTTTCTCAGGTGATGGATCATACGGTATAATTAAATATTATTAAATGTACTTACATTATCAAGTAATCTATGTATACTGGAAACCTAGGGAGTACATTGAACATTTAAAGGAATCGTTGAAGGGGAACCCTGGGAGGGAATAGGTACAACCTGACCTTGGATAAGGGCCTGGAGATGATGAAATGAGTTGAAGCAGAACCAAGGAGCGGAGGGAGCATGCGTCGAGTGAGAAAGGTGAAAGAGTTTAGCGGAGAGGAAGACTCCTTACTTCATCTGGACGACCACCTGGACGACCACCAGAGTGCGCCACGCATGTGCAAAGGGGAGGGGAGCTAATTAGAATGAAAAGCGAGGCTGATGTTGCAACCTGTAATGAATATGTATACCTGACGCAATATTGTATGTATAAATAATGGCTGGGAAGTAACGGGACTTGAAGCCAGATTTGGGCACCTGCCCCGGCTTCCAGCGCTGAATAAAGCACCTTCATATAATCACTTGGTGGTTATGTGGTTGCTACGCTAACATTTTGGCGACCCAGATGGGACAGCGTGGGCACTGCTGAGGCGGATCGTGTCTCGGTTTCGCTCCAGCCGGCACCGAGGGATTCTCGGGGAGCAGTCGACCACGACCGACCTCCGCTGCTCACGACGTACCACTGGAGTGGTAAGCAAAGGTGCTTTCAACTTTGGGTATTCGGTACCGATTTGGTTGGGAAAGCCTGCCGGTCAGACGCGGCGAAAGCCACGCTCGGTTGGGCAGGGAGCTCCCGGGGTAAGCCTAGGCGCCGTCCGTTAGACAGAGCGAAAGCTCTGCAGGTTCGGCATTGGTAACTGTATTGGTTTGTGCTGAAGGGTCAGCACCAGGTATTATTGGTATGTAGAAAGCGTGCTGCTGCTGCTCCGGCAGCTTTTTAGCGAAAAGCACGCTGCTGCTCCGGCAGCTTTTGGGAAAGCACACTGCTGCTCCGGCAGCTTCTGGAAAGTGTGCTGTTGCTGCTCCGGCAGCTTTCGGGAGAGTGTGTTGTTGCTGCAGCTTTCGGGAGAGTGTGTTGTTGCTCCAGCAGCTTTCGGGAGAGTGTGTTGTTGCTGCAGCTTTCGGGAGAGTGTGTTGCTGCAGCTTTCGGGAGAGTGTGTTGCTGCAGCTTTCGGGAGAGTGTGTTGTTGCTGCAGCTTTCGGGAGAGTGTGTTGTTGCTCCAGCAGCTTTCGGGAGAGTGTGTTGTTGCTGCAGCTTTCGGGAGAGTGTGTTGCTGCAGCTTTCGGGAGAGTGTGTTGCTGCAGCTTTCGGGAGAGTGTGTTGCTGCTCCGGCAGCTTTCGGGAGAGTGTGTTGCTGCTCCGGCAGCTTTCGGAAGAGTGTGTTGCTGCTCCGGCAGCTTTCGGGAGAGTGTGTTGCTGCTCCGGCAGCTTTCGAGAGAGTGTGTTGCTGCTCCAGCAGCTTTCGGGAGAGTGTGTTGTTGCTGCAGCTTTCGGGAGAGTGTGTTGCTGCAGCTTTCGGGAGAGTGTGTTGCTGCAGCTTTCGGGAGAGTGTGTTGCTGCTCCGGCAGCTTTCGGGAGAGTGTGTTGCTGCTCCGGCAGCTTTCGGGAGAGTGTGTTGCTGCTCCGGCAGCTTTCGGGAGAGTGTGTTGCTGCTCCGGCAGCTTTCGGGAGAGTGTGTTGCTGCTCCGGCAGCTTTCGGGAGAGTGTGTTGCTGCTCCGGCAGCTTTCGGGAGAGTGTGTTGCTGCTCCGGCAGCTTTCGGGAGAGTGTGTTGCTGCTCCGGCAGCTTTCGGGAGAGTGTGTTGCTGCTCCGGCAGCTTTCGGGAGAGTGTGTTGCTGCTCCGGCAGCTTTCGGGAGAGTGTGTTGCTGCTCCGGCAGCTTTTGGGTCCGTATCATAAGCTCAAAATGAAAAAGATTAAAGAAATTCTGGGAAAAGATGTACCTATCCCGCGGACATCCCCGCTGGGGTGTTTGCTAGCACACTGGAAAGAGGGAGGTTTTGGTCAAGAAATGCGGAAAGGAAAGCTGATTGATTATTGTAACATTTGGTGGCCACAGTATAAACTAGAGGACCAAGAAACTTGGCCTGAGAATGGGACATTGCAATATAATACAATTTTACAATTGATGCTATTTTGTAAGCGGGAAGGAAAATATGATGAACTGCCGTATGTGGAATTATTCTTTTATTTGCGCCGAAAGCCTGAATGGCAGCATGCTTGTGGAATAATGGTGCTTGAGGTTTCAACTGAGGAACGTTGTTGTGCATGTACTAAGGAGAGACGCTGTATACAGCATCAGGCAATAGAGAATAATAAGTATTATGGGAAATAATATAATATAATAATATAATAATGTATATAATAATATAATAATATAATATAATAATATAATAATGGAAATATTGATCTGGAAGTTGCGCCGTTGGCTCCGCCGGAAGAGCCAGGACAGGGAGGGAAAAGAGAAAAGGAAGATAGCAGTAGTGATGGAGAATCCCCGATTTTAGTCTCCCCGTGTCACATAGGACCCGGCAACAGCGAAGGGCAGGAGAAACTATAAATGAACAGGGAGGGAAAATAATCGCTCCCCTCAGGCAAGGAGTGGGGACAGAAGGACCGGTATATGTTAAGGTGCCTTTTTTTCAGCTGGGGATTTAATGATATGGAAGTAAGCAGCCGGCACCTACAGGGAAAACCCAGATAAAGTAGCTAGGATAATGAAAATGACAATTAAAACCCAAAATCCCGATTGGGATGATCTCCAGGTGATCCTGGATACTTTGATGGATTCAACAGAAAAGGACATGGTATTACGGGCAGCCAGAGAGAGAGCCCGAGAAGATATACGTAATGGATTAGTGCTTGGAAATCTAGATCAAAACTTCCCCACCGAGGATCCCCAATGGGATTATAACTCAGGGGATGGAATAAGGAGGCTGAAGAGATATCAAGATTGGGTACAAATCGGGGTACAGAATGCCATGCCCCGGACCATAAATTGGTCAAAATTGTATAATGTCAGGCAAGAAAAAGCGGAATCACCTTCCGCCTTTTTAGAGAGATTGAAAGAAACTGCTAAGAAATATACAGATTTAGACGTAGAGACTGAGCAAGCTAAAGCTCAATTAGCACTCATTTTCTTGGGACAAGCCCAAGAGGATATTAGGAAGAAATTGCAAAAGTTAGAAGGTGCAGATTTGAGAAATTTGGATAGGCTGTTGGAAATGGCCTGGAAAATCAAAACTAGCCCAGCCAGTAAAAATTGAACTTAAGGAAGGGGCCCGACCGGTACGGATTAAACAGTACCCATTGAAGCTAGAAGCTAGGCTAGGGATAGTAAAGATTATAGATAAATTTCTTAGCTACCACATTCTGGAGGAATGCAAATCTGAATATAATACCCCAATTTTCCCAGTAAAGAAACCTAATGGGGAATACAGGCTAGTGCAGGACCTTAGGGCAATAAACGAAATAACAAAAGATATTCACCCAGTGGTGGCTAATCCTTATACATTGTTAACATCTGTAAAAGAGAAATATAAGTGGTTTACGGTAATTGATTTAAAAGACGCCTTCTTCTGCATACCCATTGACAAGGAAAGTAGAAAGCTTTTTGCTTTTGAATGGGAAAATCCACGGAACGGACGAAAGATGCAACTAACCTGGACAAGGTTGCCTCAAGGATTCAAGAATAGCCCGACCCTCTTCGGCAGTCAACTAGCTAAAGAAATAGAAGACTGGATTAACCAAGAACAGATCCAGGTACCAAAGGACCGATACTTGCTGCTACAATATGCGGACGATATATTAATAGCTACCGAAGGAGAGTCGGAATGTATTCAGGTGACTATTGATATTTTGAATCAATTGGGACTAAATGGGTATAAGGTTTCTAAACAAAAGGCACAAATCGCGTGCACAACAGTAATTTATTTGGGATGTGAAATTTCTCAAGGACAAAGAAAATTGGGAGTTAACCGAATACAAGCTATTTGTGAAATCCCCGAGCCGCGAAATCTGCATGAACTACGGGCTTTCCTAGGTATGGCCGGGTGGTGTAGACTGTGGGTAATGGACTATGGACTCATAGCAAAGCCCCTCTATGAAACCCAAAAGGCCTGTACATTTACCTGGGGAAAGCCACAACAAGAGGCCTTTAAGAAATTAAAAGAAGCCCTGATGAAGGCGCCTGCCTTGGGCTTGCCGGACTTATCAAAGGACTTTCAGCTGTTTGTGCATGAGAGACAACGATTGGCATTAGGAGTACTGACCCAGCGACTTGGGAGCTGGAAAAGACCTGTGGGGTATTTTTCTAAACAATTGGATGCGGTAAGCGCCGGATGGCCCTCGTGTTTAAGGGCCGTGGCAGCCACAGTCCTTTTAATACAGGAAGCCAGGAAGCTCACATTAGGGAAACAAATTGAAGTGTTCGTGCCACATATGGTGACTACGGTATTGGAGCAAAAGGGGGGCCATTGGCTATCGCCCAGCCGAATGATGAAATATCAAGCTATATTAACTGAGCAAGATGATGTAATCTTAAGAACTACTAACCTATTGAACCCAGCAGTGTTTCTAGGAACAACTACGGAGGAAGGAGACCTCAGTCATGATTGCGTGGAGATCATCGAATATACCTATGCCAGCAGAACAGACTTAAAGGATCAGCCTCTGGGGAGACCGGATTGGGAACTTTTCACGGATGGAAGCAGCTTTGTGGAAAATGGGACTCGTTATGCAGGATACACGGTAACTACATCAAAGGTAGTGATTGAGGCAAATTCCCTACCTCCGGGGACTTCAGCCCAACGAGCAGAAATAGTCGCCCTGACGCGGGCCCTGGAACTAAGCGAGGGTAAAAATATGTGAATATTTGGACAGATTCAAAATATGCATTCGGGGTAGTCCACGTACATGGGGCATTATGGAAAGAAAGGGGAATGCTATCCTCATAAGGGACTAATATAAAATATCAGGAAGAAATATTGAAATTAATAACAGCTGTACAGAAACCCCAACAGGTGGCCATAATGCATTGTAAAGCTCATCAAGGAGGGATGTCAGAGATTGCAGAAGGTAACAGATTGGCAGATTTGACGGCCCGGAAGGTCGCGCGTGAAGTACGGAAAGTAATGGCTCTAATTCCATCGAAGGTAGGCCTCTCTTGTTTCAAATTACCTAAAAACCCAAAGTATTCAGCAGAAGACGAGAGACTTGCAAATTTGATGAAGGCCCAGAAGAATCCTGACGGATGGTATGTGACTGCGACAGGACAACTTATAGTGCCTCCTATAGTAATGCGAGAAATCTTACAAATATAACATAATGAATGTCACTGGGGTGCAGAAGCAATGGTGACCTATTTGAAACGAGGTGTCATCTCGGTACACATGTTAACAATGGCAAAGTCAGTAATGTCAAAATGTGAGCTTTGCTTAAAGAATAACCCGGTAGCAAGGAAACATGCTGAGATGGGGAGAACTAGAGCTGGAATAGAGCCTGGAGATTACCGGCAAATAGATTTCGTGGAACTGCCTAAAGCAAGAGGTTATAAATACCTATTGGTAGGGGTTGATACTTTTTCAGGATGGCCAGAGGCCCTTCCCTGTCGAACCAACCAAGCTAAAGAAACGGTAAAATGGTTACTATGGGAAATAGTCCCTAGATTTGGTGTACCATTGGGTATTTCTTCAGACAGGGGACCACATTTCATTGCCAATGTGGTTAAAGAGGTTAGTAGGTTACTAGGAATTACCTGGAACTTACATACCCCATGGAGGCCTCAATCTAGTGGTCAAGTAGAGAGGATGAACCAAACTTTAAAAGGACAATTAAGCAAAATCTGTCAGGAGGCTAAGATACAGTGGCCACAGGCCTTACCGATAGCTTTGCTAAGAATTAGAATAAAGCCAAGAAGTGGGATGTCAGTAAGTCCCTATGAAATCATGTATGGAAAACCTTATGAGTCTCCTGAACCGAACCCGAATATGCATGTTACCGGTAAACAGGATGTATATAATTGTGTTTTAATAGTAATGAAAATACTTGCTCTTGGTATGAGTGAAGTATTTTCAAAGGGGGGAAATGTTAGTGTTGGGGAGAATCGAATGGATGTTCTATTAATGTTTCTCAGGTGATGGATCATACGGTATAATTAAATATTATTAAATGTACTTACATTATCAAGTAATCTATGTATACTGGAAACCTAGGGAGTACATTGAACATTTAAAGGAATCGTTGAAGGGGAACCCTGGGAGGGAATAGGTACAACCTGACCTTGGATAAGGGCCTGGAGATGATGAAATGAGTTGAAGCAGAACCAAGGAGCGGAGGGAGCATGCGTCGAGTGAGAAAGGTGAAAGAGTTTAGCGGAGAGGAAGACTCCTTACTTCATCTGGACGACCACCTGGACGACCACCAGAGTGCGCCACGCATGTGCAAAGGGGAGGGGAGCTAATTAGAATGAAAAGCGAGGCTGATGTTGCAACCTGTAATGAATATGTATACCTGACGCAATATTGTATGTATAAATAATGGCTGGGAAGTAACGGGACTTGAAGCCAGATTTGGGCACCTGCCCCGGCTTCCAGCGCTGAATAAAGCACCTTCATATAATCACTTGGTGGTTATGTGGTTGCTACGCTAACATGAAGAACAGGAACAGGGACAGGCTAACAGAACAGGGACAAAAACAAAAAAGGAATGAATAGGGACAGGCAAACGGAACAGGGAAAAAAAAAAAAAAAGAATGAATAGGTACAGGCTAACAGAACAGGGACGAACAAAAAGAGCTTATGGGAGGGTCATGCTGGCTTACGCAGGACCCACAAAAAAGGTCTCCAGGAGTTGGAGGGGCAGCCAGAGCCCCCCGGCTGGGCAGCACTCAGTGCCTGCCTCTCCCAGGGATGGGGTTGCAAAGTTTGTTAAAGATAGTCTTAGTATGCCTGGCAGTTTTTCTCTGTGTTTTAGTTTGTGCTGATCCTCCCTTCTTAATTTGTGTTAATCACGCTTTCTTATGTTAATAAAGAAGGGGGAGATGTGGGAGTGTGGCCATGGGGGTCGACAAGTCCCATGGTTGGTGATAACATCAGACTCTTAATGATGAGACCATCAGGAAAGTAAAGCCTTGAGAGGGAACAAAGAAGGGTGATTCAGGAGACACCTTAAAAAGGGACATGAAGAACAGGAACAGGGACAGGCTAACAGAGCAGGGAGAAACAAAAAACAGCATATGGGAGGGTCCCACTGGCATATGCTGGACCCACAATCAAGGACTCCAGGAGTTGGAGGGGCAGCCAGAGCCCCCCGGCTGGGCAGCACTCAGTGCCTGCCTCTCCCAGGGAGTGTTTTACGAAGATTGTTAAAGATAGACTTAGTATGCCTGCCAGTTTTTCTCTGTGTTTTAGTTTGTGTTGATCCTGCCTTCTTAATTTGTGTTAATCGCGCTTTCTTATGTTAATAAAGAAGGGGAAGATGTGGGAGTGTGGCCATGGGGGTCGACAAGCCCCATGGTTGGTGATAACATCCGACTATTAAAGTAGAGACCATCAGGAATGTAAACCCTTGAGAGGGAACAAAGAAGGGTGATTCAGGAGACACCTTAAACAGGGACATGAAGGGCAGGAACAGGGATAGTCTAACAGAACAGGGACGAAAACAAAAAAGGAATGAATAGGGACAGGAAAACGGAACAGGGACAAACAAAAAACAGCATATGGGAGGGTCTCGCTGGCATAGGCAGGACCCACAAACAAGGACTCCAGGAGTTGGAGGGTCAGCCAGAGCCCCCCGGCTGGGCAGCACTCAGTGCCTGCCTCTCCCACGGCTGGTTTTACAAAGATTGTTAAAGATAGACTTAGTATGCCTGGTAGTTTTTCTCTGTGTTTTAGTTTGTGCTGATCCTGCCTTCTTAATTTGTGTTAATCGCGCTTTCTTAAGTTAATAAAGAAGGGGAAGATGTGGGAGTGTGGCCATGGGGGTCGACAAGCCCCATGGTTGGTGATCACATCCGACTCTTAAGGATGAGACCATCAGGAAAGTAAAGCCCTGAGAGGGAACAAAGGGTGATTCAGGAGACACCTTAAGCAGGGACATGAAGAACAGGAACAGGGACAGGCTAACAGAACAGGGACAAACAAAAAAAAATTGTATGGGATGGTCCCGCTAGCATATGCAGGACCCACAGACAAGGACTCCAGGAGTTGGAGGGGCAGCCAGAGCCCCCCGGCTGGGCAGCACTCAGTGCCTGCCTCTCCCAGGGATGGGGTTACAAAGTTTGTTAAAGATGGAATTAGTATGCCTGGCAGTTTTTCTCTGTGTTTTAGTTTGTGTTAATAGTGCTTTCTTAATTTGTGTTTCTCTTGCTTTCTTAATTTCTGTTAATCGCGCCTTCTTAATTTGTGTTAAACCTGCTTTCTTAATTTGTGTTAATCGAGCTCTTTTATGTTAATAAGGAAGGGGGAGATGTGGGAGCGTGGCCATGGGGGTCGACAAGTCCCATGGTTGGTGATAACATCCGACTCTTAAAGATGAGGCCATCAGGAAAGTAAACCCTTGAGAGGGAACAAAGAAGGGTGATTCAGGAGACACCTTAAACAGGGACATGGAGAACAGGAACAGGGACAGGCTAACAGAACAGGGACAAACAAAAAACAGCGTATGGGAGGGTCTCGCTGGCATAGGCAGGACCCACAAACAAGGACTCCAGGAGTTGGAGGGGCAGCCAGAGCCCCCCAGCTGGGCAGCACTCAGTGCCTGCCTCTCCCAGGGATGGGGTTACAAAGTTTGTTAAAGATGGAATTAGTATGCCTGGCAGTTTTTCTCTGTATTTTAGTTTGTGTTAATAGTGCTTTCTTAATTTGTGTTACTCTTGCTTTCTTAATTTCTGTTAATCGCGTCTTCTTAATTTGTGTTGATCCTGCCTTCTTAATTTGTGTTAATCGCGCTTTCTTATGTTAATAAAGAAGGGGAAGATGTGGGAGTGTGGCCATGGGGGTCGACAAGCCCCATGGTTGGTGATCACATCCGACTATTAAAGTAGAGACCATCAGGAAAGTAAAGCCCTGAGAGGGAACAAAGAAGGGTGATTCAGGAGACACCTTAAACAGGGACATGAAGAACAGGAACAGGGACAGGCTAACAGAGCAGGGAGAAACAAAAAAGAGCATATGGGAGGGTCCCACTGGCATAGGCAGGACCCACAAACAAGGACTCCAGGAGTTGGAGGGGCAGCCAGAGCCCCCTGGCTGGGCAGTACTCAGTGCCTGCCTCTCCCAGGGCTGGTTTTACAAAGGTTGTTAAAGATAGACTTAGTATGCCTGGCAGTTTTTCTCTGTGTTTTAGTTTGTGCTGATCCTGCCTTCTTAATATGTGTTAATCACGCTTTCTTATATTAATAAAGAAGAAGGAGATGTGGGAGTGTGGCCATGGGGGTCGACAAGCCCCATGGTTGGTGATAACATCCGACTCTTAAGGATGAGACCATCAGGAATTTAAAGAGTTGAGAGGGAACAAAGAAGGGTGATTCAGGTGACACCTTCTTGTCTGGGGTGGCTAGTTCTCCAGCCATTAATGCATGGAAGTGGCTAGGTGTTTGGTGTTGCCGGGCAAAGTTGTTGACCAATGACTAGTTAGTGGAAAGGTACTGTTGTGAGGCGGAAGTTATAGGAAGGGAGCCTTTCCTGAATAAGGGATAGAATGAAGTTGTGCCCTTGTTAGTGTTGGGGAGAATCGAATGGATGTTCTATTAATGTTTCTCAGGTGATGGATCATACGGTATAATTAAATATTATTAAATGTACTTACATTATCAAGTAATCTATGTATACTGGAAACCTAGGGAGTACATTGAACATTTAAAGGAATCGTTGAAGGGGAACCCTGGGAGGGAATAGGTACAACCTGACCTTGGATAAGGGCCTGGAGATGATGAAATGAGTTGAAGCAGAACCAAGGAGCGGAGGGAGCATGCGTCGAGTGAGAAAGGTGAAAGAGTTTAGCGGAGAGGAAGACTCCTTACTTCATCTGGACGACCACCTGGACGACCACCAGAGTGCGCCACGCATGTGCAAAGGGGAGGGGAGCTAATTAGAATGAAAAGCGAGGCTGATGTTGCAACCTGTAATGAATATGTATACCTGACGCAATATTGTATGTATAAATAACGGCTGGGAAGTAACGGGACTTGAAGCCAGATTTGGGCACCTGCCCCGGCTTCCAGCGCTGAATAAAGCACCTTCATATAATCACTTGGTGGTTATGTGGTTGCTACGCTAACATTTTGGCGACCCAGATGGGACAGCGTGGGCACTGCTGAGGCGGATCGTGTCTCGGTTTCGCTCCAGCCGGCACCGAGGGATTCTCGGGGAGCAGTCGACCACGACCGACCTCCGCTGCTCACGACGTACCACTGGAGTGGTAAGCAAAGGTGCTTTCAACTTTGGGTATTCGGTACCGATTTGGTTGGGAAAGCCTGCCGGTCAGACGCGGCGAAAGCCACGCTCGGTTGGGCAGGGAGCTCCCGGGGTAAGCCTAGGCGCCGTCCGTTAGACAGAGCGAAAGCTCTGCAGGTTCGGCATTGGTAACTGTATTGGTTTGTGCTGAAGGGTCAGCACCAGGCATTATTGGTATGTAGAAAGCGTGCTGCTGCTGCTCCGGCAGCTTTTTGCGAAAGCACGCTGCTGCTCCGGCAGCTTTTGGGAAAGCACACTGCTGCTCCGGCAGCTTCTGGAAAGTGTGCTGTTGCTGCTCCGGCAGCTTTCGGGAGAGTGTGTTGTTGCTGCAGCTTTCGGGAGAGTGTGTTGTTGCTGCAGCTTTCGGGAGAGTGTGTGTTGCTGCAGCTTTCGGGAGAGTGTGTTGCTGCAGCTTTCGGGAGAGTGTGTTGTTGCTCCGGTAGCTTTCGGGAGAGTGTATTGCTGCTCCGGCAGCTTTCGGAAGAGTGTGTTGCTGCTCCGGCAGCTTTCGAGAGAGTGTGTTGCTGCTCCGGCAGCTTTCGAGAGAGTGTGTTGCTGCTCCGGCAGCTTTCGAGAGAGTGTGTTGCTGCTCCGGCAGCTTTCGGAAGAGTGTGTTGCTGCTCCGGCAGCTTTCGGGAGAGTGTGTTGCTGCTCCAGCAGCTTTCGGGAGAGTGTGTTGCTGCTCCGGCAGCTTTCGAGAGAGTGTGTTGCTGCTCCGGCAGCTTTCGGGAGAGTGTGTTGCTGCTCCGGCAGCTTTCGGAAGAGTGTGTTGCTGCTCCGGCAGCTTTCGGGAGAGTGTGTTGCTGCTCCGGCAGCTTTCGGGAGAGTGTGTTGCTGCTCCGGCAGCTTTCGGGAGAGTGTGTTGCTGCTCCGGCAGCTTTTGGGTCCGTATCATAAGCTCAAAATGAAAAAGATTAAAGAAATTCTGGGAAAAGATGTACCTATCCCGCGGACATCCCCACTGGGGTGTTTGCTAGCACACTGGAAAGAGGGAGGTTTTGGTCAAGAAATGCGGAAAGGAAAGCTGATTGATTATTGTAACATTTGGTGGCCACAGTATAAACTAGAGGACCAAGAAACTTGGCCTGAGAATGGGACATTGCAATATAATACAATTTTACAATTAATGCTATTTTGTAAGTGGGAAGGAGAATATGATGAACTGCCGTATGTGGAATTATTCTTTTATTTGCGCCGAAAGCCTGAATGGCAGCATGCTTGTGGAATAATGGTGCTTGAAGTTTAAACTGAGGAACGTTGTTGTGCATGTACTAAGGAGGGACGCTGTATACAGCATCAGGCAATAGAGAATAATAAGTATTATGGGAAATAATATAATATAATAATATAATAATGTATATAATAATATAATAATATAATATAATAATATAATAATGGAAATATTGATCTGGAAGTTGCGCCGTTGGCTCCGCCGGAAGAGCCAGGACAGGGAGGGAAAAGAGAAAAGGAAGATAGCAGTAGTGATGGAGAATCCCCGATTTTAGTCTCCCCGTGTCACATAGGACCCGGCAACAGCGAAGGGCAGGAGAAACTATAAATGAACAGGGAGGGAAAATAATCGCTCCCCTCAGGCAAGGAGTGGGGACAGAAGGACCGGTATATGTTAAGGTGCCTTTTTCAGCTGGGGATTTAATGATATGGAAGCAAGCAGCCGGCACCTACAGGGAAAACCCAGATAAAGTAGCTAGGATAATGAAAATGATAATTAAAACCCAAAATCCCGATTGGGATGATCTCCAGGTGATCCTGGATACTTTGATGGATTCAACAGAAAAGGACATGGTATTACGGGCAGCCAGAGAGAGAGCCCGAGAAGATATACGTAATGGATTAGTGCTTGGAAATCTAGATCAAAACTTCCCCACCGAGGATCCCCAATGGGATTATAACTCAGGGGATGGAATAAGGAGGCTGAAGAGATATCAAGATTGGGTACAAATCGGGGTACAGAATGCCATGCCCCGGACCATAAACTGGTCAAAATTGTATAATGTCAGGCAAGAAAAAGCGGAATCACCTTCCGCCTTTTTAGAGAGATTGAAAGAAACTGCTAAAAAATATACAGATTTAGACGTAGAGACTGAGCAAGCTAAAGCTCAATTAGCACTCATTTTCTTGGGACAAGCCCAAGAGGATATTAGGAAGAAATTGCAAAAGTTAGAAGGTGCAGATTTGAGAAATTTGGATAGGCTGTTGGAAATAGCCTGGAAAATCAAAACTAGCCCAGCCAGTAAAAATTGAACTTAAGGAAGGGGCCCGACCGGTACGGATTAAACAGTACCCATTGAAGCTAGAAGCTAGGCTAGGGATAGTAAAGATTATAGATAAATTTCTTAGCTACCACATTCTGGAGGAATGCAAATCTGAATATAATACCCCAATTTTCCCAGTAAAGAAACCTAATGGGGAATACAGGCTAGTGCAGGACCTTAGGGCAATAAACGAAATAACAAAAGATATTCACCCAGTGGTGGCTAATCCTTATACATTGTTAACATCTGTAAAAGAGAAATATAAGTGGTTTACGGTAATTGATTTAAAAGACGCCTTCTTCTGCATACCCATTGACAAGGAAAGTAGAAAGCTTTTTGCTTTTGAATGGGAAAATCCACGGAACGGACGAAAGATGCAACTAACCTGGACAAGGTTGCCTCAAGGATTCAAGAATAGCCCGACCCTCTTCGGCAGTCAACTAGCTAAAGAAATAGAAGACTGGATTAACCAAGAACAGATTCAGGTACCAAAGGACCGATACTTGCTGCTACAATATGCGGACGATATATTAATAGCTACCGAAGGAGAGTCAGAATGTATTCAGGTAACTATTGATATTTTGAATCAATTGGGACTAAATGGGTACAAGGTTCCTAAACAAAAGGCACAAATCGCGTGCACAACAGTAATTTATTTGGGATGTGAAATTTCTCAAGGACAAAGAAAATTGGGAGTTAACCGAATACAAGCTATTTGTGAAATCCCCGAGCCGCGAAATCTGCACGAACTACGGGCTTTCTTAGGTATGGCCGGGTGGTGTAGACTGTGGGTAATGGACTATGGACTCATAGCAAAGCCCCTCTATGAAACCCAAAAGGCCTGTACATTTACCTGGGGAAAGCCACAACAAGAGGCCTTTAAGAAATTAAAAGAAGCCCTGATGAAGGCGCCTGCCTTGGGCTTGCCGGACTTATCAAAGGACTTTCAGCTGTTTGTGCATGAGAGACAACGATTGGCATTAGGAGTACTGACCCAGCGACTTGGGAGCTGGAAAAGACCTGTGGGGTATTTTTCTAAACAATTGGATGCGGTAAGCGCCGGATGGCCCTCGTGTTTAAGGGCCGTGGCAGCCACAGTCCTTTTAATACAGGCAAAAGGGGGGCCATTGGCTATCGCCCAGCCGAATGAATCTTAAGAACTACTAACCTATTGAACCCAGCAGTGTTTCTAGGAACAACTGCGGAGGAAGGAGACCTCAGTCATGATTGCGTGGAGATCATCGAACATACCTATGCCAGCAGAACAGACTTAAAAGATCAGCCTCTGGAGAGACCAGATTGAGAACTTTTCACGGATGGAAGCAGCTTTGTGGAAAATGGGACTCGTTTTGCAGGATACGCGGTAACTACATCAAAGGTAGTGATTGAGGCAAATTCCCTACCTCCGGGGCCTTTAGCCCAACGAGCAGAAATAGTTGCCCTGACACGAGCCCTGGAACTAAGCGAGGGTAAGAATGTGAATATTTGGACAGATTCAAAATATGCATTCGGGGTAGTCCACGTACATGGGGCATTATGGAAAGAAAGGGGAATGCTATCCTCATAAGGGACTAATATAAAATATCAGGAAGAAATATTGAAATTAATAACAGCTGTACAGAAACCCCAACAGGTGGCCATAATGCATTGTAAAGCTCATCAAGGAGGGATGTCAGAGATTGCAGAAGGTAACAGATTGGCAGATTTGACGGCCCGGAAGGTTGCGCGTGAAGTACGGAAAGTAATGGCTCTAATTCCATCGAAGGTAGGCCTCTCTTGTTTCAAATTACCTAAAAACCCAAAGTATTCAGCAGAAGATGAGAGACTTGCAAATTTGATGAAGGCCCGGAAGAATCCTGACGGATGGTATGTGACTGCGACAGGACAACTCATAGTGCCTCCTATAATAATGCGAGAAATCTTACAAATAAAACATAATGAATGTCACTGGGGTGCAGGAGCAATGGTGACCTATTTGAAACGAGGTGTCATCTCGGTACACATGTTAACAATGGCAAAGTCAGTAATGTCAAAATGTGAGCTTTGCTTAAAGAATAACCCGGTAGCAAGGAAACATGCTGAGATGGGGAGAACTAGAGCTGGAATAGAGCCTGGAGATTACTGGCAAATAGATTTCGTGGAACTGCCTAAAGCAAGAGGTTATAAATACCTATTGGTAGGGGTTGATACTTTTTCAGGATGGCCAGAGGCCCTTCCCTGTCGAACCAACCAAGCTAAAGAAACGGTAAAATGGTTACTACGGGAAATAGTCCCTAGATTTGGTGTACCATTGGGTATTTCTTCAGACAGGGGACCACATTTCATTGCCAATGTGGTTAAAGAGGTTAGTAGGTTACTAGGAATTACCTGGAACTTACATACCCCATGGAGGCCTCAATCTAGTGGTCAAGTAGAGAGGATGAACCAAACTTTAAAAGGACAATTAAGCAAAATCTGTCAGGAGGCTAAGATACAGTGGCCACAGGCCTTACCGATAGCTTTGCTAAGAATTAGAATAAAGCCAAGAAGTGGGATGTCAGTAAGTCCCTATGAAATCATGTATGGAAAACCTTATGAGTCTCCTGAACCGAACCCGAATATGCATGTTACCGGTAAACAGGATGTATATAATTATGTTTTAATAGTAATGAAAATACTTGCTCTTGGTGTGAGTGAAGTATTTTCAAAGGGGGGAAATGTTAGTGTTGGGGAGAATCGAATGGATGTTCTATTAATGTTTCTCAGGTGATGGATCATACGGTATAATTAAATATTATTAAATGTACTTACATTATCAAGTAATCTATGTATACTGGAAACCTAGGGAGTACATTGAACATTTAAAGGAATCGTTGAAGGGGAACCCTGGGAGGGAATAGGTACAACCTGACCTTGGATAAGGGCCTGGAGATGATGAAATGAGTTGAAGCAGAACCAAGGAGCGGAGGGAGCATGCGTCGAGTGAGAAAGGTGAAAGAGTTTAGCGGAGAGGAAGACTCCTTACTTCATCTGGACGACCACCTGGACGACCACCAGAGTGCGCCACGCATGTGCAAAGGGGAGGGGAGCTAACTAGAATGAAAAGCGAGGCTGATGTTGCAACCTGTAATGAATATGTATACCTGACGCAATATTGTATGTATAAATAACGGCTGGGAAGTAACGGGACTTGAAGCCAGATTTGGGCACCTGCCCCGGCTTCCAGCGCTGAATAAAGCACCTTCATATAATCACTTGGTGGTTATGTGGTTGCTACGCTAACACCCTCACTCTGAGAGATGAAGTTATGCCCTCAGTAAGAGAGAGTTCAAGTTATGTCATCAATAAAGAGGTAGCAGTTACAGATCCTGAAAGAACCCCGTTGTCCGTGCGGTCTTTACGCCACAAATCTCCCCCCAACAGGGACATGAAAACGAACAGGGACGAGAAGAAAACAAACAGGGACATGAAGAACAGGAACAGGGACAGACTAACAGAACAGGGACAAAAAAAAAAAAGGAATGAATAGGGACAGGCAAACGGAACAGGGAAAAAAAAAAAAAAGAATGAATAGGTACAGGCTATCAGAACAGGGACAAACAAAAAACAGCTTATGGGAGGGTCTCGCTGGCATAGGCAGGACCCACAAACAAGGACTCCAGGAGTTGGAGAGGCAGCTAGAGCCCCCCGGCTGGGCAGCACTCAGTGCCTGCCACTCCCAGGGATGGGGTTACAAAGTTTGTTAAAGATGGAATTAGTATGCCTGGCAGTTTTTCTCTGTGTTTTAGTTTGTGTTGATCCTGCCTTCTGAATTTGTGTTAATTGCGCTTTCTTATGTTAATAATGAAGGGGAAGATGTGGGAGTGTGGCCATGGGGGTCGACAAGCCCCATGGTTGGTGATCACATCCGACTCTTAAAGATGAGACCATCAGGAAAGGAAAGCCTTGAGAGGGAACAAAGAAGGGTGATTCAGGAGACACCTTAAACAGGGACATGAAGAACAGGAACAGGGACAGGCTAACGGAGCAGGGAGAAACAAAAAACAGCATATGGGAGGGTCCCACTGGCATATGCTGGACCCACAAACTAGGACTCCAGGAGTTGGAGGGGCAGCCAGAGCCCCCCGGCTGGGCAGCACTCAGTGCCTGCCTCTCCCAGGGATGGTTTTACAAAGGTTGTTAAAGATGGAATTAGTATGCCTGGCAGTTTTTCTCTGTGTTTTAGTTTGTGTTGATCCTGCCTTCTGAATTTGTGTTAATTGCGCTTTCTTATGTTAATAAAGAAGGAGGAGATGTGGGAGTGTGGCCATGGGGGTCGACAAGCCCCATGGTTGGTGATAACATCCGACTCTTAAAGATGAGACCATGAGGAAAGTAAAGCCTTGCGAGGGAACAAAGAAGGGTGATTCAGGAGACACCTTAACAAGGGACATGAAGAATAGGAACGGGAATAGTCTAACAGAACAGGGACAAAAACAAAAACGTAATGAATAGGGACAGGCTATCAGAACAGGGACAAACAAAAAACAGCGTATGGGAGGGTCTCGCTGGCATAGGCAGGACCCACAAACAATGACTCCAGGAGTTGGAGGGGCAGCCAGAGCCCCCCGGCTGGGCAGCACTCAGTGCCTGCCTCTCCCAGGGATGGGGTTGCAAAGTTTGTTAAAGATGGAATTAGTATGCCTGGCAGTTTTTCTCTGTATTTTAGTTTGTGTTAATAGTGCTTTTTTAATTTGTGTTACTCTTGCTATCTTAATTTCTGTTAATCGCGCCTTCTTAATTTGTGTTAAACCTGCTTTCTTAATTTGTGTTAATCGAGCTCTTTTATGTTAATAAAGAAGGGGGAGATGTGGGAGCCTGGCCATGGGGGTCGACAAGTCCCATGGTTGGTGATAACATTGGACTCTTAAAGATGAGGCCATCAGGAAAGTAAAGACTTGAGAGGGAACAAAGAAGGCTGATTCAGGAGACACCTTAAACAGGGACATGAAGAACAGGAACAGGGACAGGCTAACAGAGCAGGGAGAAACAAAAAAAAGCATATGGGAGGGTCCCACTGGCATATGCTGGACCCACAAACAAGGACTCCAGGAGTTGGAGGGGCAGCCAGAGCCCCCCGGCTGGGCAGCACTCAGTGCCTGCCTCTCCCAGGGATGGTTTTACAAAGATTGTTAAAGATAGACTTAGTATGCCTGGCAGTTTTTCTCTGTGTTTTAGTTTGTGTTGATCCTGCCTTCTGAATTTGTGTTAATTGCGCTTTCTTATGTTAATAATGAAGGGGAAGATGTGGGAGTGTGGCCATGGGGGTCGACAAGCCCCATGGTTGGTGATCACATCCGACTCTTAAAGATGAGACCATCAGGAAAGGAAAGCCTTGAGAGGGAACAAAGAAGGGTGATTCAGGAGACACCTTAAACAGGGACATGAAGAACAGGAACAGGGACAGGCTAACGGAGCAGGGAGAAACAAAAAACAGCATATGGGAGGGTCCCACTGGCATATGCTGGACCCACAAACAAGGACTCCAGGAGTTGGAGGGGCAGCCAGAGCCCCCCGGCTGGGCAGCACTCAGTGCCTGCCTCTCCCAGGGATGGGGTTGCAAAGTTTGTTAAAGATGGAATTAGTATGCCTGGCAGTTTTTCTCTGTATTTTAGTTTGTGTTAATAGTGCTTTTTTAATTTGTGTTACTCTTGCTATCTTAATTTCTGTTAATCGCGCCTTCTTAATTTGTGTTAAACCTGCTTTCTTAATTTGTGTTAATCGAGCTCTTTTATGTTAATAAAGAAGGGGGAGATGTGGGAGCCTGGCCATGGGGGTCGACAAGTCCCATGGTTGGTGATAACAACCCACTCTTAAAGATGAGGCCATCAGGAAAGTAAAGAGTTGAGAGGGAACAAAGAAGGGTGATTCAGGAGACACCTTAAACAGGGACATGAAGAACAGGAACAGGGACAGGCTAACAGAGCAGGGAGAAACAAAAAAAAGCATATGGGAGGGTCCCACTGGCATATGCTGGACCCACAAACAAGGACTCCAGGAGTTGGAGGGGCAGCCAGAGCCCCCCGGCTGGGCAGCACTCAGTGCCTGCCTCTCCCAGGGATGGTTTTACAAAGATTGTTAAAGATAGACTTAGTATGCCTGGCAGTTTTTCTCTGTGTTTTAGTTTGTGTTGATCCTGCCTTCTTAATTTGTGTTAATCGCGCTTTCTTATGTTAATAAAGAAGGAGGAGATGTGGGAGTGTGGCAATGGGGGTCCACAAGCCCCATGGTTGGTGATAACATCCGACTCTTAAGGATGAGACCATCAGGAATTTAAAGAGTTGAGAGGGAACAAAGAAGGGTGATTCAGGTGACACCTTGTTGTCTGGGGTGGCTAGTTCTCCAGCCATTAATGCATGGAAGTGGCTGGGTGTTTGCTGTTGCCGGGCAAAGTTGTTGACCAATGACTAGTTAGTGGAAAGTTACTGCTGTGAGGGGGAAGTTATAGGAAGGGAGCCTTTCCTGAATAAGGGATAGAATGAAGTTGTGCCCTCACTCTGAGAGATGAAGTTATGCCCTCAGTAAGAGAGAGTTCAAGTTATGTCATCAATAAAGAGGTAGCAGTTACAGATCCTGAAAGAACCCCGTTGTCCGTGCGGTCTTTACGCCACAAATCGCCCCCCAACAGGGACATGAAAACTAACAGGGACGAGAAGAAAACAAACAGGGACATGAAGAACAGGAACAGGGACAGGCTAACAGCACAGGGACAAAAACAAAAAAGGAATGAATAGGTACAGGCTATCAGAACAGGGACGAACAAAAAGAGCTTATGGGAGGGCCACGCTGGCTTACGCAGGACCCACAAACAAGGACTCCAGGAGTTGGAGGGGCAGCCAGAGCCCCCCGGCTGGGCAGCACTCAGTGCCTGCCTCTCCCAGGGATGGGGTTGCAAAGTTTGTTAAAGATAGTCTTAGTATGCCTGGCAGTTTTTCTCTGTGTTTTAGTTTGTGTTGATCCTGCCTTCTTAATTTGTGTTAATTCTGCTTTCTTATGTTAATAAAGAAGGAGGAGATGTGGGAGTGTGGCCATGGGGGTCGACAAGCCCCATGGTTGGTGATCACATCCGACTCTTAAAGATGAGGCCATCAGGAAAGTAAAGCCTTGAGAGGGAACAAAGAAGGGTCATTCAGGAGACACCTTAAACAGGGACATGAAGAACAGGAACAGGGACAGGCTAACAGAACAGGGACAAAAACAAAAAAGGAATGAATAGGGACAGGCTATCAGAACAGCGACAAACAAAAAACAGCGTATGGGAGGGTCTCGCTGGCATAGGCAGGACCCACAAACAAGGACTCCAGGAATTGGAGGGGCAGCCAGAGCCCCCCAGCTGGGCAGCACTCAGTGCCTGCCTCTCCCAGGGATGGGGTTACAAAGTTTGTTAAAGATGGAATTAGTATGCCTGGCAGTTTTTCTCTGTATTTTAGTTTGTGTAAATAGTGCTTTCTTAATTTGTGTTACTCTTGCTTTCTAAATTTCTGTTAATCACGCCTTCATAATTTGTGTTAAACCTGCTTTCTTAATTTGTATTAATCGAGCTCTTTTAGGTTAATAAAGAAGGGGGAGATGTGGGAGCCTGGCCATGGGGGTCGACAAGTCCCATGGTTGGTGATAACATTGGACTCTTAAAGATGAGTCCATCAGGAAAGTAAAGAGTTGAGAGGGAACAAAGAAGGGTGATTAAGGAGACACCTTAACCAGGGACATGAAGAACAGGAACAGGGACAGGCAAACAGAGCAGGGAGAAACAAAAAAGAGCATATGGGAGGGTCCCACTGGCATAGGCAGGACCCACAAACAAGGACTCCAGGAGTTGGAGGGGCAGCCAGAGCCCCCCGGCTGGGCAGCACTCAGTGCCTGCCTCTCCCAGGGATGGTTTTACAAAGGTTGTTAAAGATAGACTTAGTATGCCTGGCAGTTTTTCTCTGTGTTTTAGTTTGTGTTGATCCTGCCTTCTTAATTTGTGTTAATCGCGCTTTCTTAAGTTAATAAAGAAGGGGAAGATGTGGGAGTGTGGCCATGGGGGTCGACAAGCCCCATGGTTGGTGATTACATAGGACTCTTAAGGATGAGACCATCAGGAATTTAAAGAGTTGAGAGGGAACAAAGAAGGGTGATTCAGGTGACACCTTCTTGTCTGGGGTGGCTAGTTCTCCAGCCATTAATGCATGGAAGTGGCTGGGTGTTTGCTGTTGCCGGGCAAAGTTGTTGACCAATGACTAGTTAGTGGAAAGGTACTGCTGTGAGGCAGAAATTATAGGAAGGGAGCCTTTCCTGAATAAGGGATAGAATGAAGTTGTGCCCTCACTCTGAGAGATGAAGTTATGCCCTCAGTAAGAGAGAGTTCAAGTTATGTCGTCAATAAAGAGGTAGCAGTTACAGATCCTGAAAGAACCCCGTTGTCCGTGCGGTCTTTACGCCACAAATCGCCCCCCAACAGGGACATGAAAACGAACAGGGACGAGAAGAAAACAAACAGGGATATGAAGAACAGGAACAGGGACAGGCTAACAGAACAGGGACAAAAACAAAAAAGGAATGAATAGGGACAGGCAAAGGGAACAGGGAAAAAAACAGAAAAGGAATGAATAGGTACAGGCTAACAGAACAGGGATGAACAAAAAGAGCTTATGGGAGGGCCACGCTGGCTTACGCAGGACACACAAACAAGGTCTCCAGGAGTTGGAGGGGCAGCCAGAGCCCCCCGGCTGGGCAGCACTCAGTGCCTGCCACTCCCAGGGATGGGGTTGCAAAGTTTGTTAAAGATAGTCTTAGTATGCCTGGCAGCTTTTCTCTGTGTTTTAGTTTGTGTTGATCCTGCCTTCTTAATTTGTGTTAATTGCGCTTTCTTATGTTAATAAAGAAGGAGGAGATGTGGGAGCGTGGCCATGGGGGTCGACAAGTCCCATGGTTGGTGATAACATCCGACTCTTAAAGATGAGGCCATCAGGAAAGTAAAGAGTTGAGAGGGAACAAAGAAGGGTAATTCAGGAGACACCTTAAACAGGGACATGAAGAACAGGAACAGGGATAGTCTAACAGAACAGGGACAAAAACAAAAAAGGAATGAATAGGGACAGGCTATCAGAACAGGGACAAACAAAAAACAGCGTATGGGAGGGTCTCGCTGGCATACGCAGGACCCTCACACAAGGACTCCAGGAGTTGGAGGGGCAGCCAGAGCCCCCCGGCTGGGCAGCACTCAGTGCCTGCCTCTCCCAGGGATGGGGTTACAAAGTTTGTTAAAGATGGAATTAGTATGCCTGGCAGTTTTTCTCTGTATTTTAGTTTGTGTTAATAGTTCTTTCTTAATTTGTGTTACTCTTCCTTTCTTATTTTCTGTTAATCGCGCCTTCTTAATTTGTGTTAAACCTGCTTTCTTAATTTTTGATAATCAAGCTCTTTTATGTTAATAAAGAAGGGGGAGATGTGGGAGCATGGCCATGGGGGTCGACAAGTCCCATGGTTGGTGATAACATCCGACTATTAAAGTAGAGACCATCAGGAAAGTAAAGAGTTGAGAGGGAACAAAGAAGGGTGATTCAGGAGACACCTTAAACAGGGACATGAAGAACAGGAACAGGGACAGGCTAACAGAGCAGGGAGAAACAAAAAACAGCATATGGGAGGGTCCCGCTGGCATATGCTGGACCCACAAACAAGGACTCCAGGAGTTGGAGGGGCAGCCAGAGTCCCCCGGCTGGGCAGCACTCAGTGCCTGCCTCTCCCAGGGATGGGGTTACAAAGTTTGTAAAAGATGGAATTAGTATGCCTGGCAGTTTTTCTCTGTATTTTAGTTTGTGTTGATCCTCCCTTCTTAATTTGTGTTAATCGCGCTTTCTTAAGTTAATAAAGAAGGGGGAGATGTGGGAGTGTGGCCATGGGGGTCGACAGGCCCCATGGTTGGTAATAACATCCGACTCTTAAGGATGAGACCATCAGGAATTTAAAGAGTTGAGAGGGAACAAAGAAGGGTGATTCAGGTGACACCTTGTTGTCTGGGGTGGCTTGTTCTCCAGCCATTAAAGCATGGAAGTGGCTGGGTGTTTGCTGTTGCCGGGCAAAGTTGTTGACCAATGACTAGTTAGTGGAAAGGTACTGCTGTGAGGCGGAAGTTATAGGAAGGGAGCCTTTCTTTAATAAGGGATAGAATGAAGTTGTGCCCTCACTCTGAGAGATGAAGTTATGCCCTCAGTAAGAGAGAGTTCAAGTTATGTCATCAATAAAGAGGTAGCAGTTACAGATCCTGAAAGAACCCCGTGGTCCGTGCGGTCTTTACGCCACAAATCGCCCCCCAACAGGGACATGAAAACGAACAGGGACAAGAAGAAAACAAACAGGGAAATGAAGAACAGGAACAGGGACAGGCTAAGAGAACAGGGACAAAAATAAAAAAGGAATGAATACGGACAGGCAAAGGGAACAGGGACAAAAACAGAAAAGGAATGAATAGGTACAGGCTAACAGAACAGGGATGAACTAAAAGAGCTTATGGGAGGGTCATGCTGGCTTACGCAGGACCCACAAACAAGGTCTCCAGGAGTTGGAGGGGCAGCCAGAGCCCCCCGGCTGGGCAGCACTCAGTGCCTGCCACTCCCAGGGATGGGGTTGCAAAGTTTGTTAAAGATAGTCTTAGTATGCCTGGCAGCTTTTCTCTGTGTTTTTTTGTTTGTGTTGATCCTGCCTTCTTAATTTGTGTTAAACGCGCTTTCTTATGTTAATAAAGAAGGAGGAGATGTGGGAGCGTGGCCATGGGGGTCGACAAGTCCCATGGTTGGTGATCACATCCGACTCTTAAAGTAGAGACCATCACGAAAGTAAAGCCTTGAGAGGGAACAAAGAAGGGTGATTCAGGAGACACCTTAAGCAGGGACATGAAGAACAGGAACAGGGACAGGCTAACAGAACAGGGACAAAACAAAAAAGGAATGAATAGGGACATGCTATCAGTACAGGGACGAACAAAAAACAGCGTATGGGAGGGTCTCGCTGGCATAGGCCGGACCCCCAAACAAGGACTCCAGGAGTTGGAGGGGCAGCCAGAGCCCCCCGGCTGGGAAGCACTCAGTGCCTGCCTCTCCCAGGGATGGGGTTACAAAGTTTGTTAAAGATGGAATTAGTATGCCTGGCAGTTTTTCTCTGTATTTTAGTTTGTGTTAATAGTGCTTTCTTAATTTGTGTTACTCTTGCTTTCTTAATTTCTGTTAATCGCGCCTTCTTAATTTGTGTTAAACCTGCTTTCTTAATTTGTGTTAATCAAGCTCTTTTATGTTAATAAAGAAGGGGGAGATGTGGGAGCTTGGCCATGGGGGTGGACAAGTCCCATGGTTGGTGATAACATCCGACTATTAAAGTAGAGACCATCAGGAAAGTAAAGAGTTGAAAGGGAACAAAGAAGGGTGATTCAGGAGACACCTTAAACAGGGACATGAAGAACAGGAACAGGGGCAGGCAAACAGAGCAGGGAGAAACAAAAAACAGCATATGGGAGGGTCTCGCTGGCATATGCTGGACCCACAAACAAGGACTCCAGGAGTTGGAGGGGCAGCCAGAGCCCCCCGGCTGGGCAGTACTCAGTGCCTGCCTCTCCCAGGGATGGGGTTACAAAGTTTGTTAAAGATGGAATTAGTATGCCTGGCAGTTTTTCTCTGTATTTTAGTTTGTGTTAATAGTTCTTTCTTAATTTGTGTTACTCTTCCTTTCTTAATTTCTGTTAATCGCGCCTTCTTAATTTGTGTTAAACCTGCTTTCTTAATTTGTGTTAATCAAGCTCTTTTATGTTAATAAAGAAGGGGGAGATGTGGGAGCGTGGCCATGGGGGTGGACAAGCCCCATGGTTGGTGATCACATCCGACTCTTAAAGATGAGACCATCAGGAAAGTAAAGCCTTGAGAGGGAACAAAGAAGGGTGATTCAGGAGACACCTTAAACAGGGACATGAAGAACAGGAAAAGGGACAGGCTAACAGAGCAGGGAGAAACAAAAAAAGCATAGGGGAGGGTCCCACTGGCATATGCTGGACCCACAAACAAGGACTCCAGGAGTTGGAGGGGCAGCCAGAGACCCCCGGCTGGGCAGCACTCAGTGCCTGCCTCTCCCAGGGATGGTTTTACAAAGATTGTTAAAGATAGACTTAGTATGCCTGGCAGTTTTTCTCTGTGTTTTAGTTTGTGTTGATCCTGCCTTCTTAATTTGTGTTAATCGCGCTTTCTTATGTTAATAAAGAAGGGGAAGATGTGGGAGTGTGGCAATGGGGGTCGACAGGCCCCATGGTTGGTGATCACATCCGACTCTTAAGGATGAGACCATCAGGAATTTAAAGAGTTGAGAGGGAACAAAGAAGGGTGATTCAGGTGACACCTTCTTGTCTGGGGTGGCTAGTTCTCCAGCCATTAATGCATGGAAGTGGCTGGGTGTTTGCTGTTGCCGGGCAAAGTTGTTGACCAATGACTAGTTAGTGGAAAGTTACTGCTGTGAGGCGGAAGTTATAGGAAGGGAGCCTTTCCTGAATCAGGGATAGAATGAAGTTGTGCCCTCACTCTGAGAGATGAAGTTATGCCCTCAGTAAGAGAGAGTTCAAGTTATGTCATCAATAAAGAGGTAGCAGTTACAGATCCTGAAAGAACCCCGTTGTCCGTGCGGTCTTTACTCCACAAATCGCCCCCCAACAGGGACATGAAAACGAACAGGGACAAGAAGAAAACAAACAGGGACATGAAGAACAGGAACAGGGACAGGCTAACAGCACAGGGACAAAAACAAAAAAGGAATGAATAGGGACAGGCTAACAGAACAGGGACGAACAAAAAGAGCTTATGGGAGGGTCACGCTGGCTTACGCAGGACCCCCAAACAAGGACTCCAGGAGTTGGAGGGGCAGCCAGAGCCCCCCGGCTGGGCAGCACTCAGTGCCTGCCTCTCCCAGGGATGGGGTTGCAAAGTTTGTTAAAGATAGTCTTAGTATGCCTGGCAGTTTTTCTCTGTGTTTTAGTTTGTGTTGATCCTGCCTTCTTAATTTGTGTTAATTGCGCTTTCTTATGTTAATAAAGAAGGAGGAGATGTGGGAGTGTGGCCATGGGGGTCGACAAGCCCCATGGTTGGTGATAACATCCGACTCTTAAAGATGAGGCCATCAGGAAAGGAAAGAGTTGAGAGGGAACAAAGAAGGGTGATTCAGGAGACACCTTAAACAGGGACATGAAGAACAGGAACAGGGACAGGCTAAAGGAGCAGGGAGAAACAAAAAACAGCATATGGGAGGGTCCCACTGGCATAGGCAGGACCCACAAACAAGGACTCCAGGAGTTGGAGGGGCAGCCAGAGCCCCCCGGCTGGGCAGCACTCAGTGCCTGCCTCTCCCAGGGATGGTTTTACAAAGATTGTTAAAGATAGACTTAGTATGCCTGGCAGTTTTTCTCTGTGTTTTAGTTTGTGTTGATCCTGCCTTCTTAATTTGTGTTAATTGCGCTTTCTTATGTTAATAAAGAAGGAGGAGATGTGGGAGTGTGGCCATGGGGGTCGACAAGCCCCATGGTTGGTGATCACATCCGACTCTTAAAGATGAGACCATGAGGAAAGTAAAGCCTTGCGAGGGAACAAAGAAGGGTGATTTAGGAGACACCTTAAACAGGGACATGAAGAACAGGAACAGGGATAGTCTAACAGAACAGGGACAAAAACAAAAAAGTAATGAATAGGGACAGGCTATCAGAACAGGGACAAACAAAAAACAGCCTATGGGAGGGTCTCGCTGGCATAGGCAGGACCCACAAACAAGGACTCCAGGAGTTGGAGGGGCAGCCAGAGCCCCCCAGCTGGGAAGCACTCAGTGCCTGCCTCTCCCAGGGATGGGGTTACAAAGTTTGTTAAAGATGGAATTAGTATGCCTGGCAGTTTTTCTCTGTATTTTAGTTTGTGTTAATAGTGCTTTTTTAATTTTTGTTACTCTTGCTTTCTTAATTTCTGTTAATAGCGCCTTCTTAATTTGTGTTAAACCTGCTTTCTTAATTTGTGTTAATCGAGCTCTTTTATGTTAATAAAGAAGGGGGAGTTGTAGGAGCGTGGCCATGGGGGTCGACAAGTCCCATGGTTGGTGATCACATCCGACTCTTAAAGATGAGACCATCAGGAAAGTAAAGAGTTGAGAGGGAACAAAGAAGGGTGATTCAGGAGACACCTTAAACAGGGACATGAAGAACAGGGACAGGCTAACAGAGCAGGAAGAAACAAAAAAAGCATAGGGGAGGGTCCCACTGGCATAGGCGGGACCCACAAACAAGGACTCCAGGAGTTGGAGGGGCAGCCAGAGACCCCCGGCTGGGCAGCACTCAGTGCCTGCCTCTCCCAGGGATGGTTTTACAAAGATTGTTAAAGATAGACTTAGTATGCCTGGCAGTTTTTCTCTGTGTTTTAGTTTGTGTTGATCCTGCCTTCTTAATTTGTGTTAATTGTGCTTTCTGAAGTTAATAAAGAAGGGGAAGATGTGGGAGTGTGGCCATGGGGGTCGACAAGCCCCATGGCTGGTGATAACATCGGACTCTTAAGGATGAGACCATCAGGAATTTAAAGAGTTGAGAGGGAACAAAGAAGGGTGATTCAGGTGACACCTTCTTGTCTGGGGTGGCTAGTTCTCCAGCCATTAATGCATGGAAGTGGCTGGGTGTTTGCTGTTGCCGGGCAAAGTTGTTGACCAATGACTAGTTAGTGGAAAGTTACTGCTGTGAGGCGGAAGTTATAGGAAGGGAGCCTTTCCTGAATAAGGGATAGAATGAAGTTGTGCCCTCACTCTGAGAGATGAAGTTATGCCCTCAGTAAGAGAGAGTTCAAGTTATGTCATCAATAAAGAGGTAGCAGTTACAGATCCTGAAAGAACCCCGTTGTCCGTGCGGTCTTTACTCCACAAATCGCCCCCCAACAGGGACATGAAAACGAACAGGGACAAGAAGAAAACAAACAGGGACATGAAGAACAGGAACAGGGACAGGCTAACAGCACAGGGACAAAAACAAAAAAGGAATGAATAGGGACAGGCTAACAGAACAGGGACGAACAAAAAGAGCTTATGGGAGGGTCACGCTGGCTTACGCAGGACCCCCAAACAAGGACTCCAGGAGTTGGAGGGGCAGCCAGAGCCCCCCGGCTGGGCAGCACTCAGTGCCTGCCTCTCCCAGGGATGGGGTTGCAAAGTTTGTTAAAGATAGTCTTAGTATGCCTGGCAGTTTTTCTCTGTGTTTTAGTTTGTGTTGATCCTGCCTTCTTAATTTGTGTTAATTGCGCTTTCTTATGTTAATAAAGAAGGAGGAGATGTGGGAGTGTGGCCATGGGGGTCGACAAGCCCCATGGTTGGTGATAACATCCCACTCTTAAAGATGAGGCCATCAGGAAAGGAAAGAGTTGAGAGGGAACAAAGAAGGGTGATTCAGGAGACACCTTAAACAGGGACATGAAGAACAGGAACAGGGACAGGCTAACAGAACAGGGACAAAAACAAAAAAGGAATGAATAGGGACAGGCAAAGGGAACAGGGAAAAAAACAGAAAAGGAATGAATAGGTACAGGCTAACAGAACAGGGATGAACAAAAAGAGCTTATGGGAGGGCCACGCTGGCTTACGCAGGACACACAAACAAGGTCTCCAGGAGTTGGAGGGGCAGCCAGAGCCCCCCGGCTGGGCAGCACTCAGTGCCTGCCACTCCCAGGGATGGGGTTGCAAAGTTTGTTAAAGATAGTCTTAGTATGCCTGGCAGCTTTTCTCTGTGTTTTAGTTTGTGTTGATCCTGCCTTCTTAATTTGTGTTAATTGCGCTTTCTTATGTTAATAAAGAAGGAGGAGATGTGGGAGCGTGGCCATGGGGGTCGACAAGTCCCATGGTTGGTGATAACATCCGACTCTTAAAGATGAGGCCATCAGGAAAGTAAAGAGTTGAGAGGGAACAAAGAAGGGTAATTCAGGAGACACCTTAAACAGGGACATGAAGAACAGGAACAGGGATAGTCTAACAGAACAGGGACAAAAACAAAAAAGGAATGAATAGGGACAGGCTATCAGAACAGGGACAAACAAAAAACAGCGTATGGGAGGGTCTCGCTGGCATACGCAGGACCCTCACACAAGGACTCCAGGAGTTGGAGGGGCAGCCAGAGCCCCCCGGCTGGGCAGCACTCAGTGCCTGCCTCTCCCAGGGATGGGGTTACAAAGTTTGTTAAAGATGGAATTAGTATGCCTGGCAGTTTTTCTCTGTATTTTAGTTTGTGTTAATAGTTCTTTCTTAATTTGTGTTACTCTTCCTTTCTTATTTTCTGTTAATCGCGCCTTCTTAATTTGTGTTAAACCTGCTTTCTTAATTTTTGATAATCAAGCACTTTTATGTTAATAAAGAAGGGGGAGATGTGGGAGCATGGCCATGGGGGTCGACAAGTCCCATGGTTGGTGATAACATCCGACTATTAAAGTAGAGACCATCAGGAAAGTAAAGAGTTGAGAGGGAACAAAGAAGGGTGATTCAGGAGACACCTTAAACAGGGACATGAAGAACAGGAACAGGGACAGGCTAACAGAGCAGGGAGAAACAAAAAACAGCATATGGGAGGGTCCCGCTGGCATATGCTGGACCCACAAACAAGGACTCCAGGAGTTGGAGGGGCAGCCAGAGCCCCCCGGCTGGGCAGCACTCAGTGCCTGCCTCTCCCAGGGATGGGGTTACAAAGTTTGTAAAAGATGGAATTAGTATGCCTGGCAGTTTTTCTCTGTATTTTAGTTTGTGTTGATCCTCCCTTCTTAATTTGTGTTAATCGCGCTTTCTTAAGTTAATAAAGAAGGGGAAGATGTGGGAGTGTGGCCATGGGGGTCGACAGGCCCCATGGTTGGTAATAACATCCGACTCTTAAGGATGAGACCATCAGGAATTTAAAGAGTTGAGAGGGAACAAAGAAGGGTGATTCAGGTGACACCTTGTTGTCTGGGGTGGCTTGTTCTCCAGCCATTAAAGCATGGAAGTTGCTGGGTGTTTGCTGTTGCCGGGCAAAGTTGTTGACCAATGACTAGTTAGTGGAAAGGTACTGCTGTGAGGCGGAAATTATAGGAAGGGAGCCTTTCTTTAATAAGGGATAGAATGAAGTTGTGCCCTCACTCTGAGAGATGAAGTTATGCCCTCAGTAAGAGAGAGTTCAAGTTATGTCGTCAATAAAGAGGTAGCAGTTACAGATCCTGAAAGAACCCCGTTGTCCGTGCGGTCTTTACGCCACAAATCGCCCCCCAACAGGGACATGAAAACGAACAGGGACAAGAAGAAAACAAACAGGGAAATGAAGAACAGGAACAGGGACAGGCTAACAGAACAGGGACAAAAATAAAAAAGGAATGAATACGGACAGGCAAAGGGAACAGGGACAAAAACAGAAAAGGAATGAATAGGTACAGGCTAACAGAACAGGGATGAACTAAAAGAGCTTATGGGAGGGTCATGCTGGCTTACGCAGGACCCACAAACAAGGTCTCCAGGAGTTGGAGGGGCAGCCAGAGCCCCCCGGCTGGGCAGCACTCAGTGCCTGCCACTCCCAGGGATGGGGTTGCAAAGTTTGTTAAAGATAGTCTTAGTATGCCTGGCAGCTTTTCTCTGTGTTTTTTTGTTTGTGTTGATCCTGCCTTCTTAATTTGTGTTAAACGCGCTTTCTTATGTTAATAAAGAAGGAGGAGATGTGGGAGCGTGGCCATGGGGGTCGACAAGTCCCATGGTTGGTGATCACATCCGACTCTTAAAGTAGAGACCATCACGAAAGTAAAGCCTTGAGAGGGAACAAAGAAGGGTGATTCAGGAGACACCTTAAGCAGGGACATGAAGAACAGGAACAGGGACAGGCTAACAGAACAGGGACAAAACAAAAAAGGAATGAATAGGGACATGCTATCAGTACAGGGACGAACAAAAAACAGCGTATGGGAGGGTCTCGCTGGCATAGGCCGGACCCCCAAACAAGGACTCCAGGAGTTGGAGGGGCAGCCAGAGCCCCCCAACTGGGCAGCACTCAGTGCCTGCCTCTCCCAGGGATGGGGTTACAAAGTTTGTTAAAGATGGAATTAGTATGCCTGGCAGTTTTTCTCTGTATTTTAGTTTGTGTTAATAGTGCTTTCTTAATTTGTGTTACTCTTGCTTTCTTAATTTCTGTTAATCGCGCCTTCTTAATTTGTGTTAAACCTGCTTTCTTAATTTGTGTTAATCAAGCTCTTTTATGTTAATAAAGAAGGGGGAGATGTGGGAGCTTGGCCATGGGGGTGGACAAGTCCCATGGTTGGTGATAACATCCGACTATTAAAGTAGAGACCATCAGGAAAGTAAAGAGTTGAAAGGGAACAAAGAAGGGTGATTCAGGAGACACCTTAAACAGGGACATGAAGAACAGGAACAGGGGCAGGCAAACAGAGCAGGGAGAAACAAAAAACAGCATATGGGAGGGTCTCGCTGGCATATGCTGGACCCACAAACAAGGACTCCAGGAGTTGGAGGGGCAGCCAGAGCCCCCCGGCTGGGCAGCACTCAGTGCCTGCCTCTCCCAGGGATGGGGTTACAAAGTTTGTTAAAGATGGAATTAGTATGCCTGGCAGTTTTTCTCTGTATTTTAGTTTGTGTTAATAGTTCTTTCTTAATTTGTGTTACTCTTCCTTTCATAATTTCTGTTAATCGCGCCTTCTTAATTTGTGTTAAACCTGCTTTCTTAATTTGTGTTAATCAAGCTCTTTTATGTTAATAAAGAAGGGGGAGATGTGGGAGCGTGGCCATGGGGGTGGACAAGCCCCATGGTTGGTGATCACATCCGACTCTTAAAGATGAGACCATCAGGAAAGTAAAGCCTTGAGAGGGAACAAAGAAGGGTGATTCAGGAGACACCTTAAACAGGGACATGAAGAACAGGAACAGGGACAGGCTAACAGAACAGGGACAAAAACAAAAAAGGAATGAATAGGGACAGGCTATCAGAACAGGGACAAACAAAAAACAGCGTATGGGAGGGTCTCGTTGGCATACGCAGGACCCACAAACAAGGACTCCAGGAGTTGGAGGGGCAGCCAGGGCCCCCTGGCTGGGCAGTACTCAGTGCCTGCCTCTCCCAGGGATGGTTTTGCAAAGGTTGTTAAAGATAGACTTAGTATGCCTGGCAGTTTTTCTCTGTGTTTTAGTTTGTGTTGATCCTGCCTTCTTAATTTGTGTTAATCGCGCTTTCTTAAGTTAATAAAGAAGGGGGAGATGTGGGAGTGTGGCCATGGGGGTCGACAGGCCCCATGGTTGGTGATAACATAGGACTCTTAAGGATGAGACCATCAGGAATTTAAAGAGTTGAGAGGGAACAAAGAAGGGTGATTCAGGTGACACCTTCTTGTCTGGGGTGGCTAGTTCTCCAGCCATTAATGCATGGAAGTGGCTGGGTGTTTGGTGTTGCCGGGCAAAGTTGTTGTCCAATGACTAGTTAGTGGAAAGGTACTGCTGTGAGGCGGAAATTATAGGAAGGGAGCCTTTCCTGAATAAGGGATAGAATGAAGTTGTGCCCTCACTCTGAGAGACGAAGTTATGCCTTCAGTAAGAGAGAGTTTAAGTTATGTCATCAATAAAGAGGTAGCAGTTACAGATCCTGAAAGAACCCCGTTGTCCGTGCGGTCTTTACGCCACAAATCGCCCCCCAACAGGGACATGAAAACGAACAGGGACGAGAAGAAAACAAACAGGGACATGAAGAACAGGAACAGGGACAGGCTAACAGCACAGGGACAAAAACAAAAAAGGAATGAATAGGGACAGGCTAACAGAACAGGGACGAACAAAAAGAGCTTATGGGAGGGTCACGCTGGCTTACGCAGGACCCACAAACAAGGACTCCAGGAGTTGGAGGGGCAGCCAGAGCCCCCCGGCTGGGCAGCACTCAGTGCCTGCCTCTCCCAGGGATGGTTTTACAAAGTTTGTAAAAGATAGACTTAGTATGCCTGGCAGTTTTTCTCTGTGTTTTAGTTTGTGTTGATCCTGCCTTCTTAATATGTGTTAATCGCGCTTTCTTAAGTTAATAAAGAAGGGGGAGATGTGGGAGTGTGGCCATGGGGGTCGACAAGCCCCATGGTTGGTGATAACATCAGACTCTTAATGATGAGACCATCAGGAATTTAAAGAGTTGAGAGGGAACAAAGAAGGGTGATTCAGGAGACACCTTAAACAGGGACATGAAGAACAGGAACAGGGATAGTCTAACAGAACAGGGACAAAAACAAAAAAGTAATGAATAGGGACAGGCTATCAGAACAGGGACAAACAAAAAACAGCGTATGGGAGGGTCTCGCTGGCATTGGCAGGACCCACAAACAAGGACTCCAGGAGTTGGAGGGGCAGCCAGAGACCCCCGGCTGGGCAGCACTCAGTGCCTGCCTCTCCCAGGGATGGTTTTACAAAGATTGTTAAAGATAGACTTAGTATGCCTGGCAGTTTTTCTCTGTGTTTTAGTTTGTGTTGATCCTCCCTTCTTAATTTGTGTTAATTGTGCTTTCTTAAGTTAATAAAGAAGGGGAAGATGTGGGAGTGTGGCCATGGGGGTCGACAAGCCCCATGGCTGGTGATAACATCGGACTCTTAAGGATGAGACCATCAGGAATTTAAAGAGTTGAGAGGGAACAAAGAAGGGTGATTCAGGTGACACCTTCTTGTCTGGGGTGGCTAGTTCTCCAGCCATTAATGCATGGAAGTGGCTGGGTGTTTGCTGTTGCCGGGCAAAGTTGTTGACCAATGACTAGTTAGTGGAAAGTTACTGCTGTGAGGCGGAAGTTATAGGAAGGGAGCCTTTCCTGAATAAGGGATAGAATGAAGTTGTGCCCTCACTCTGAGAGATGAAGTTATGCCCTCAGTAAGAGAGAGTTCAAGTTATGTCATCAATAAAGAGGTAGCAGTTACAGATCCTGAAAGAACCCCGTTGTCCGTGCGGTCTTTACTCCACAAATCGCCCCCCAACAGGGACATGAAAACGAACAGGGACAAGAAGAAAACAAACAGGGACATGAAGAACAGGAACAGGGACAGGCTAACAGCACAGGGACAAAAACAAAAAAGGAATGAATAGGGACAGGCTAACAGAACAGGGACGAACAAAAAGAGCTTATGGGAGGGTCACGCTGGCTTACGCAGGACCCCCAAACAAGGACTCCAGGAGTTGGAGGGGCAGCCAGAGCCCCCCGGCTGGGCAGCACTCAGTGCCTGCCTCTCCCAGGGATGGGGTTGCAAAGTTTGTTAAAGATAGTCTTAGTATGCCTGGCAGTTTTTCTCTGTGTTTTAGTTTGTGTTGATCCTGCCTTCTTAATTTGTGTTAATTGCGCTTTCTTATGTTAATAAAGAAGGAGGAGATGTGGGAGTGTGGCCATGGGGGTCGACAAGCCCCATGGTTGGTGATAACATCCGACTCTTAAAGATGAGGCCATCAGGAAAGGAAAGAGTTGAGAGGGAACAAAGAAGGGTGATTCAGGAGACACCTTAAACAGGGACATGAAGAACAGGAACAGGGACAGGCTAAAGGAGCAGGGAGAAACAAAAAACAGCATATGGGAGGGTCCCACTGGCATAGGCAGGACCCACAAACAAGGACTCCAGGAGTTGGAGGGGCAGCCAGAGCCCCCCGGCTGGGCAGCACTCAGTGCCTGCCTCTCCCAGGGATGGTTTTACAAAGTTGTTAAAGATAGACTTAGTATGCCTGGCAGTTTTTCTCTGTGTTTTAGTTTGTGTTGATCCTGCCTTCTTAATTTGTGTTAATTGTGCTTTCTTATGTTAATAATGAAGGGGAAGATGTGGGAGTGTGGCCATGGGGGTCGACAAGCCCCATGGCTGGTGATAACATCGGACTCTTAAGGATGAGACCATCAGGAATTTAAAGAGTTGAGAGGGAACAAAGAAGGGTGATTCAGGTGACACCTTCTTGTCTGGGGTGGCTAGTTCTCCAGCCATTAATGCATGGAAGTGGCTGCGTGTTTGCTGTTGCCGGGCAAAGTTGTTGACCAATGACTAGTTAGTGGAAAGTTACTGCTGTGAGGCGGAAGTTATAGGAAGGGAGCCTTTCCTGAATAAGGGATAGAATGAAGTTGTGCCCTCACTCTGAGAGATGAAGTTATGCCCTCAGTAAGAGAGAGTTCAAGTTATGTCATCAATAAAGAGGTAGCAGTTACAGATCCTGAAAGAACCCCGTTGTCCGTGCGGTCTTTACTCCACAAATCGCCCCCCAACAGGGACATGAAAACGAACAGGGACAAGAAGAAAACAAACAGGGACATGAAGAACAGGAACAGGGACAGGCTAACAGCACAGGGACAAAAACAAAAAAGGAATGAATAGGGACAGGCTAACAGAACAGGGACGAACAAAAAGAGCTTATGGGAGGGTCACGCTGGCTTACGCAGGACCCCCAAACAAGGACTCCAGGAGTTGGAGGGGCAGCCAGAGCCCCCCGGCTGGGCAGCACTCAGTGCCTGCCTCTCCCAGGGATGGGGTTGCAAAGTTTGTTAAAGATGGAATTAGTATGCCTGGCAGTTTTTCTCTGTGTTTTAATTTGTGTTAATAGTGGTTTCTTAATTTGTGTTTCTCTTGCTTTCTTAATTTCTGTTAATCGCGCCTTCTTAATTTGTGTTAAACCTGCTTTCTTAATTTGTGTTAATCGAGCTCTTTTATGTTAATAAAGAAGGGGGAGATGTGGGAGCGTGGCCATGGGGGTCGACAAGTCCCATGGTTGGTGATAACATCGGACTCTTAAAGTAGAGACCATCAGGAAACTAAAGAGTTGAGAGGGAACAAAGAAGGGTGATTCAGGAGACACCTTAAACAGGGACATGAAGAACAGGAACAGGGACAGGCTAACAGAGCAGGGAGAAACAAAAAACAGCATATGGGAGGGTCCCACTGGCGTATGCTGGACCCACAATCAAGGACTCCAGGAGTTGGAGGGGCAGCCAGAGCCCCCCGGCTGGGCAGCACTCAGTTCCTGCCTCTCCCAGGGACGGTTTTACAAAGATTGTTAAAGATAGACTTAGTATGCCTGGCAGTTTTTCTCTGTGTTTTAGTTTGTGTTGATCCTGCCTACTTAATTTGTGTTAATCGCGCTTTCTTATGTTAATAAAGAAGGGGGAGATGTGGGAGTGTGGCCATGGGGGTCCACAAGTCCCATGGTTGGTGATAACAACGGACTCTTAAAGATGAGGCCATCAGGAAAGTAAAGAGTTGAGAGGGAACAAAGAAGGGTGATTCAGGAGACACCTTAACCAGGGACATGAAGAACAGGAACAGGGACAGGCTAACAGAACAGGGACGAAAACAAAAAAAGGAATGAATAGGGACAGGCTATCAGAACAGGGACAAACAAAAAACAGCGTATGGGAGGGTCTCGCTGGCATAGGCAGGACCCACAAACAAGGACTCCAGGAGGTGGAGGGGCAGCCAGAGCCCCCCGGCTGGGCAGCACTCAGTGCCTGCCACTCCCAGGGATGGGGTTGCAAAGTTTGTTAAAGATGGAATTAGTATGCCTGGCAGTTTTTCTCTGTGTTTTAGTTTGTGTTGATCCTGCCTTCTTAATTTGTGTTAATTGCGCTTTCTTATGTTAATAAAGAAGGAGGAGATGTGGGAGTGTGGCCATGGGGGTCGACAAGCCCCATGGTTGGTGATCACATCCGACTCTTAAGGATGAGACCATCAGGAAAGTAAAGCCCTGAGAGGGAACAAAGAAGGGTGATTCAGGAGACACCTTAAACAGGGACATGAAGAACAGGAACAGGGACAGGCTAAAGGAGCAGGGAGAAACAAAAAACAGCATATGGGAGGGTCCCACTGGCATAGGCAGGACCCACAAACAAGGACTCCAGGAGTTGGAGGGGCAGCCAGAGCCCCCCGGCTGGGCAGCACTCAGTGCCTGCCTCTCCCAGGGATGGTTTTACAAAGTTTGTTAAAGATGGAATTAGTATGCCTGGCAGTTTTTCTCTGTGTTTTAGTTTGTGTTGATCCTGCCTTCTGAATTTGTGTTAATTGCGCTTTCTTATGTTAATAAAGAAGGAGGAGATGTGGGAGTGTGGCCATGGGGGTCGACAAGCCCCATGGTTGGTGATCACATCCGACTCTTAAAGATGAGACCATGAGGGAAGTAAAGCCTTGCGAGGGAACAAAGAAGGGTGATTCAGGAGACACCTTAAACAGGGACATGAAGAACAGGAACAGGGATAGTCTAACAGAACAGGGACAAAAACAAAAAAGTAATGAATAGGGACAGGCTATCAGAACAGGGACAAACAAAAAACAGCCTATGGGAGGGTCTCGCTGGCATAGGCAGGACCCACA
The DNA here is from genome assembly GCF_964211835.1 of Anser anser. Classification (NCBI taxonomy): domain Eukaryota; kingdom Metazoa; phylum Chordata; class Aves; order Anseriformes; family Anatidae; genus Anser; species Anser anser. The sequence goes on along the minus strand of NC_139731.1, from coordinate 4,932,466 downwards.
AACAAGGACTCCAGGAGTTGGAGGGGCAGCCAGAGCCCCCCAGCTGGGAAGCACTCAGTGCCTGCCTCTCCCAGGGATGGGGTTACAAAGTTTGTTAAAGATGGAATTAGTATGCCTGGCAGTTTTTCTCTGTATTTTAGTTTGTGTTAATAGTGCTTTTTTAATTTTTGTTACTCTTGCTTTCTTAATTTCTGTTAATAGCGCCTTCTTAATTTGTGTTAAACCTGCTTTCTTAATTTGTGTTAATCGAGCTCTTTTATGTTAATAAAGAAGGGGGAGTTGTAGGAGCGTGGCCATGGGGGTCGACAAGTCCCATGGTGTGTGATCACATCCGACTCTTAAAGATGAGACCATCAGGAAAGTAAAGAGTTGAGAGGGAACAAAGAAGGGTGATTCAGGAGACACCTTAAACAGGGACATGAAGAACAGGGACAGGCTAACAGAGCAGGGAGAAACAAAAAAAGCATAGGGGAGGGTCCCACTGGCATAGGCAGGACCCACAAACAAGGACTCCAGGAGTTGGAGGGGCAGCCAGAGCCCCCCGGCTGGGCAGCACTCAGTGCCTGCCTCTCCCAGGGATGGGGTTACAAAGTTTGTTAAAGATGGAATTAGTATGCCTGGCAGTTTTTCTCTGTATTTTAGTTTGTGTTAATAGTGCTTTTTTAATTTTTGTTACTCTTGCTTTCTTAATTTCTGTTAATAGCGCCTTCTTAATTTGTGTTAAACCTGCTTTCTTAATTTGTGTTAATCGAGCTCTTTTATGTTAATAAAGAAGGGGGAGTTGTAGGAGCGTGGCCATGGGGGTCGACAATTCCCATGGTTGGTGATCACATCCGACTCTTAAAGATGAGACCATCAGGAAAGTAAAGAGTTGAGAGGGAACAAAGAAGGGTGATTCAGGAGACACCTTAAACAGGGACATGAAGAACAGGGACAGGCTAATAGAGCAGGGAGAAACAAAATAAGCATAGGGGAGGGTCCCACTGGCATAGGCAGGACCCACAAACAAGGACTCCAGGAGTTGGAGGGGCAGCCAGAGACCCCCGGCTGGGCAGCACTCAGTGCCTGCCTCTCCCAGGGATGGTTTTACAAAGATTGTTAAAGATAGACTTAGTATGCCTGGCAGTTTTTCTCTGTGTTTTAGTTTGTGTTGATCCTGCCTTCTTAATTTGTGTTAATCGCGCTTTCTTAAGTTAATAAAGAAGGGGAAGATGTGGGAGTGTGGCAATGGGGGTCCACAAGCCCCATGGCTGGTGATAACATCCGACTCTTAAGGATGAGACCATCAGGAATTTAAAGAGTTGAGAGGGAACAAAGAAGGGTGATTCAGGTGACACCTTCTTGTCTGGGGTGGCTAGTTCTCCAGCCATTAATGCATGGAAGTGGCTGGGTGTTTGCTGTTGCCGGGCAAAGTTGTTGACCAATGACTAGTTAGTGGAAAGGTACTGCTGTGAGGCGGAAGTTATAGGAAGGGAGCCTTTCCTGAATAAGGGATAGAATGAAGTTGTGCCCTCACTCTGAGAGATGAAGTTATGCCCTCAGTAAGAGAGAGTTCAAGTTATGTCATCAATAAAGAGGTAGCAGTTACAGATCCTGAAAGAACCCCGTTGTCCGTGCGGTCTTTACTCCACAAATCGCCCCCCAACAGGGACATGAAAACGAACAGGGACAAGAAGAAAACAAACAGGGACATGAAGAACAGGAACAGGGACAGGCTAACAGCACAGGGACAAAAACAAAAAAGGAATGAATAGGTACAGGCTAACAGAACAGGGACATACAAAAAACAGCATATGGGAGGGTCTCGCTGGCATAGGCAGGACCCACAAACAAGGACTCCAGGAGTTGGAGAGGCAGCTAGAGCCCCCCGGCTGGGCAGCACTCAGTGCCTGCCTCTCCCAGGGATGGGGTTACAAAGTTTGTTAAAGATAGTCTTAGTATGCCTGGCAGTTTTTCTCTGTGTTTTAGTCTGTGTTGATCCTGCCTTCTTAATTTGTGTTAATCGCGCTTTCTTATGTTAATAAAGAAGGGGAAGATGTGGGAGTGTGGCAATGGGGGTCGACAAGCCCCATGGTTGGTGATAACATCCGACTCTTAAGGATGAGACCATCAGGAATTTAAAGAGTTGAGAGGGAACAAAGAATGGTGATTCAGGTGACACCTTGTTGTCTGGGGTGGCTAGTTCTCCAGCCATTAAAGCATGGAAGTGGCTGGGTGTTTGCTGTTGCCGGGCAAAGTTGTTGACCAATGACTAGTTAGTGGAAAGGTACTGCTGTGAGGTGGAAGTTATAGGAAGGGAGCCTTTCCTGAATAAGGGATAGAATGAAGTTGTGCCCTCACTCTGAGAGATGAAGTTATGCCCTCAGTAAGAGAGAGTTCAAGTTATGTCATCAATAAAGAGGTAGCAGTTACAGATCCTGAAAGAACCCCGTTGTCTGTGCGGTCTTTACACCACAAATCGCGCCCAAACACGGACATGAAGAAATCAAACAGGGACAAGAAGAAAACAAACAGGGACATGAAGAACAGGAACAGGGACAGGCTAACAGAACAGGGACAAAAACAAAAAAGGAATGAATAGGGACAGGCAAACGGAACAGGGACAAAAACAGAATAGGAATGAATAGGTACAGGCTAACAGAACAGGGACGAAAAAAAAGAGCTTATGGGAGGGTCACGCTGGCTTACGCAGGACCCCCAAACAAGGACTCCAGGAGGTGGAGGGGCAGCCAGAGCCCCCCGGCTGGGCAGCACTCAGTGCCTGCCTCTCCCAGGGATGGGGTTACAAAGTTTGTTAAAGATGGAATTAGTATGCCTGGCAGTTTTTCTCTGTATTTTAGTTTGTGTTAATAGTGCTTTCTTAATTTGTGTTATTCTTGCTTTCTTAATTTCTGTTAATCGCGCCTTCTTAATTTGTGTTAAACCTGCTTTCTTAATTTGTGTTAATCAAGCTCTTTTATGTTAATAAAGAAGGGGGAGATGTGGGAGCCTGGACATGGGGGTCGACAAGTCCCATGGTTGGTGATAACATCCGACTCTTAAAGATGAGGCCATCAGGAAAGTAAAGATTTGAGAGGGAACAAAGAAGGGTGATTCAGGAGACACCTTAAACAGGGACATGAAGAACAGGAACAGGGACAGGCTAACAGAGCAGGGAGAAACAAAAACAGCATATGGGAGGGTCCCACTGGCATAGGCAGGACCCACAAACAAGGACTCCAGGAGTTGGAGGGGCAGCCAGAGACCCCCGTCTGGGCAGCACTCAGTGCCTGCCTCTCCCAGGGATGGTTTTACAAAGGTTGTTAAAGATAGACTTAGTATGCCTGGCAGTTTTTCTCTGTGTTTTAGTTTGTGTTGATCCTGCCTTCTTAATTTGTGTTAATCGCGCTTTCTTATGTTAAGAAAGAAGGGGAAGATGTGGGAGTTTGGCCAATGCGGTCGATAAGCCCCATGGTTGGTGATAACATCCTACTCTTAAGGATGAGACCATCAGGAATTTAAAGAGTTGAGAGGGAACAAAGAATGGTGATTCAGGTGACACCTTCTTGTCTGGGGTGGCTTGTTCTCCAGCCATTAAAGCATGGAAGTTGCTGGGTGTTTGCTGTTGCCGGGCAAAGTTGTTGACCAATGACTAGTTAGTGGAAAGGTACTGCTGTGAGGCGGAAATTATAGGAAGGGAGCCTTTCCTGAATAAGGGATAGAATGAAGTTGTGCCCTCACTCTGAGAGATGAAGTTATGCCCTCAGTAAGAGAGAGTTGAAGTTATGTCATCAATAAAGAGGTAGCAGTTACAGATCCTGAAAGAACCCCGTTGTCCATGTGGTCATTACACCAGAAATCGCGCCCAAACACAGACATGAAGAAATCAAACAGGGACGAGAGGAAAACAAACAGGGACATGAAGAACAGGAACAGGGACAGGCTAACAGAACAGGGACAAAAACAAAAAAGGAATGAATAGGGACAGGCAAACGGAACAGGGACAAAAACAGAATAGGAATGAATAGGTACAGGCTAACAGAACAGGGACGAACTAACAGAGCTTATGGGAGGGTCACGCTGGCTTACGCAGGACCCACAAACAAGGACTCCAGGAGGTGGAGGGGCAGCCAGAGCCCCCCGGCTGGGCAGCACTCAGTGCCTGCCTCTCCCAGGGATGGTTTTACAAAGATTGTTAAAGATAGACTTAGTATGCTGTCCTGGTTCCAGTTAGGACAGAATTAATTTTCCTTCATAGTAGCTGGTAGGGTGCTATGTTTTGGATTAGGATGAGAAGAGCGCTGATAACATGCTGATGTTTTAATTGTTGCAGAGCAGTGTTTACACCAGGCCAAGGACTTTTCGGCTTCTCGCTCTGTCCTGCCAGCGAGCAGGCTGGGGGTGCAGCAGGAGCTGGGAGGGGACAGACCCAGGACAGCTGACCCAAACTGGCCAAAGGGGTATTCCATACCTTCTGACGTCATGCTAAACAATATATAGGGGTGGCTGGCTGGGGTGTGGGGCCCGGCTGCTCGGGGATAGGCTGGGCATCGGTCAGCGGGTGGTGAGCAATTGCATTGTGCATCACTTGTTTTCTTACACATTATTATTATTAATACTATTATCATTATCACTATTATTACTATTATTGTTATTATTATATTTCTGTCTTAATAAACTGTCTTTATCTCAACTCACCGGCTTCACTTTCCCGTTTCTCTCCCCCATCCCAGAGAGGGAGGGGGGAGGGTGAGCGAACGGCTGTGTGGTGTTTAGCTGCCAGCCGGGTTAAACCACAACAGCCCTTTTGGCCCCCAAACTTGGGCACGAAGGGTTGAGATATCGACAAATTTGACCAGAGTGTGTTAAACTAAAATTGGTATAAGTATTGGACCTGCTTAATAGTTGCTAGTCACGATGTTGATTGCCTTAATCTCCAGTCTGCTGTACCTGTATTCCAAATTGAGTTTTATAGTGCGTTACTTTCTGTATGTGCTCCCTGTTGCACTGTTTATCCTTTCCGGGCCCTGGTTTAAGATTGTTATGGTACTGTGCGGTGTAACAATGGCTTATGAAATGATGAAATATCTGGTCACGACTCTAACCTGGTATTTGTACTCAGCACTGATGTCGACTCTATACTTTGTGTGATAAATTAGCGGGTGTTTGTTCATTGTCTTTAAAAGGAATTCAGAGGATCTGCTGAGAAGATAAGGTTTTGCAATTTACGACCTTGTTAAGGGGGAAGACTAAGCAAGTAGATAGTGGGGAGGGGGTGTTGGATAAACATCCTTGGTAAAACAAAGACTCTGTGAAATACTGTTTCCCGCTTCACTACCCTCCCCCTTGAACAGGAGCACAAGGCATGATCATTGAAAGAAACACAACGACCCCCAACAACGAACTGCGCAGCTTCAGAAGGTTCAACAAGTCCTGACAAGCCGAAACTTGGATGCTATAAAACGGCGACACTGAAAAGGGAAAGTTGCGTGCTGTGGTGGAGCGGAGACTCCCCAGCCGCCCAGCGCTGTTTTGTTTGTGCCTGCTTACTTAATTAATAAAATATTTCTGATAGACCAAGAAATTTGTATGGTCTCACTTATAACAAATTTGGTGCCGTGACTCGGATGAAGGCGGATTGACTGGGAATCCCTCTAGGGGAGGCGCCCCGCCGATTCTGGCGGCCCCGGGAACGGGAAATCCCGCTCGAGCCCTTCACCGACGAACCCAAAATTAGGCACAAGCAAATAAAACCGGTAACCCCAAGCAATCTTTGTGCACGAAGACCGAATGAAGACCCACGGGGTGGGTAAGTATAGGCCGGTGATCCGTTTGGTTGGGGTTGGTGATCCCGGAGTGCGTCTGTGTGAGACATCCAATTGCGGACGAAGTGAGTGCGGACCCCTCAGTAGTGCGGTTCCCACATCCCGCGAGGGACTGGGCCACGACCAGGGGGAAGCGGCTCTGTGTGTGTGTGAAGGCACTCCGGAAGATGGGACAGAAGAAGAGTAAGCCTTCTGGTCCCATGGGTGGGGTAATGCCTAGTGCTAGGTTGCCCCCTATTCCCCCAGATAGTCCACTGGGGTTAATGATTAAGAATTGGAGTGATTCCCCTTTTAGGCGGGGAAAGGATAAAGTAAAAATGATTCATTATTGTGTTGAAGTTTGGGGAGGTAGGCAAATTATTGGCCCATATTCGGGTCGTTTGAAGACTGGGTTTGCCAAGCCTTAAACATCTATGTAAATGCAAAGGAACCTTTTTGTTTAGAGGAGAGCGAATATGCGAGCCTTTGGATTGGCTCAGAGAATCGAGTTAATCTGTACCCTCTGTACCCTTTAAAAGAAAAAGGAGGGGCAAAATTACAAATTGTGGAGCAAGAGATAAAGTACCTGGGTCACCAGTTAAGTAAGGGTGTTAGTGTTGGGGAGAATCGAATGGATGTTTTACTAATGTCTCTTAGGTAATGGGACATACAGTATAATTAAGCATTGCCAAATGTACTTACATTATCAATTAATCTATGTACACTGGAAACTTAGGGAGTACACTGGACATTTAAAGGAATCCTTGAAGGGGAACCCTGGGAGGGAACAGGTACAACCTGACCTTGGATAAGGGCCTGGAAATGCTGAAATGAGTTGAAGCAGAACCAAGGAGCGGAGGGAGCATGCGTCGAGTGAGAAAGGTGAAAAGTTTAGCGGAGAGGAAGACTCCTTACTTCATCTGGACGACCACCTGGACGACCACCAGAGTGCGCCACGCATGTGCAAAGGGGAGGGGAGCTAATTAGAATGAAAAGCGAGGCTGATGTTGCAACCTGTAATGAATATGTATACCTTACGTAATGTTGAATGTATAAATAATGGCTGGGAAGTAACGGGACTTGAAGCCAGATTTGGGCACCTGCCCCGGCTTCCAGCGCTGAATAAAGCACCTTCATATAATCACTTGGTGGTTATGTGGTTGCTACGCTAACATTTTGGCGACCCAGATGGGACAGCGTGGGCACTGCTGAGGCGGCTCGTGTCTCGGTTTCGCTCCAGCCGGCACCGAGGGATTCTCGGGGAGCAGTCGACCACGACCGACCTCCGCTGCTCACGACGTACCACTGGAGTGGTAAGCAAAGGTGCTTTCAACTTGGGTATTCGGTACCGATTTGGTTGGGAAAGCCTGCCGGTCAGACGCGGCGAAAGCCACGCTCGGTTGGGCAGGGAGCTCCCGGGGTAAGCCTAGGCGCCGTCCGTTAGACAGAGCGAAAGCTCTGCAGGTTCGGCATTGGTGGTTTGGTATTGGTAATTGTATTGGTTTGTGCTGAAGGGTCAGCACCTGGTATTATTGGTATGTAGTAAGCACGCTGCTGCTCCGGCAGCTTCTGGGAAAGCGTGCTGCTGCTCCGGCAGCTTCTGGGTGAGCACGCTGCTGCTCCGGCAGCTTCTGGGAAAGCGTGCTGCTGCTCCGGCAGCTTTTGGGAAAGCGTGCTGCTGCTCCGGCAGCTTCTGGGAGAGCACGCTGCTGCTCCGGCAGCTTTTGGGAAAGCGTGCTGCTGCTCCGGCAGCTTCTGGGAGAGCACGCTGCTGCTCCGGCAGCTTTTGGGAGAGCGTGCTGCTGCTCCGGCAGCTTTGGGAGAGCACGCTGCTGCTCCGGCAGCTTTTGGGAAAGCGTGCTGCTGCTCCGGCAGCTTTGGGAGAGCACGCTGCTGCTCCGGCAGCTTTTGGGAAAGCGTGCTGCTGCTCCAGCAGCTTCTGGGAGAGCACGCTGCTGCTCCGGCAGCTTTTGGGAAAGCGTGCTGCTGCTCCGGCAGCTTCTGGGAGAGCACGCTGCTGCTCCGGCAGCTTTTGGGAGAGTGTGCTGCTGCTCTGGCAGCTTTTGGGTTTGTATCATAAGCTCAAAATGAAAAAGATTAAAGAAATTCTGGGAAAAGATGTACCTATCCCACGGACATCCCCGCTGGGGTGTTTGCTAGCACACTGGAAAGAGGGAGGTTTTGGTCAAGAAATGCGGAAAGGAAAGCTGATTGATTATTGTAATATTTGGTGGCCACAGTATAAACTAGAGGACCAAGAAACTTGGCCTGAGAATGGAACATTGCAATATAATACAATTTTACAATTGATGCTATTTTGCAAGCGGGAAGGAAAATATGATGAACTGCCGTATGTGGAATTATTCTTTTATTTGCGCCGAAAGCCTGAATGGCAGCATGCTTGTGGAATAATGGTGCTTGAAGTTTCAACTGAGGAACGTTGTTGTGCATGTACTAAGGAGGGACGCTGTATACAGCATCAGGCAATAGAGAATAATAAGTATTATGGGGAAATGAATAATGGAAATATTGATTTGGAAGTTGCGCCGTCGGCTCCGCCGGAAGAGCCAGGACAGGGAGGGAAAAGAGAAAAGGAAGATAGCAGTAGTGATGGAGAATCCCCGACTTTAGCCTCCCCTGTGTCACATAGGACTCGGCAACAGCGAAGGGCAGGAGAAACTATAAATGAACAGGGAGGGAAAATAATCGCTCCCCTCAGGCAAGGAGTGGGGACAGAAGGACCGGTATATGTTAAGGTGCCTTTTTCAGCTGGGGATTTAATGATATGGAAACAAGCAGCCGGCACCTACAGGGAAAACCCAGATAAAGTAGCTAGGATAATGAAAATGATAATTAAAACCCAAAATCCCGATTGGGATGATCTCCAGGTGATCCTGGATACTTTGATGGACTCGACAGAAAAAGACATGGTATTGCGGGCAGCCAGAGAGAGAGCCCGAGAAGATATACGAAATGGATTAGTGCTTGGAAATCTAGATCAAAACTTCCCCACTGAGGATCCCCAATGGGATTAGAACACAGGGGATGGAATAAGGAGGCTGAAGAGATATCAAGATTGGGTACAAGTCGGGGTACAGAATGCCATGCCCCGGACTTATCAAAGGACTTCCAGCTGTTTGTGCATGAGAGACAACGATTGGCATTAGGAGTACTGACCCAGCGACTTGGGAGCTGGAAAAGATCTGTGGGGTATTTTTCTAAACAATTGGACGCGGTAAGCGCTGGATGGCCCTCGTGTTTAAGGGCCGTGGCAGCCACAGTCCTTTTAATACAGGAAGCCAGGAAGCTCACATTAGGGAAGCAAATTGAGTGTTCGTGCCACATATGGTGACTACAGTATTGGAGCAAAAGGGGGGCCATTGGCTATCGCCCAGCCGAATGATGAAATATCAAGCTATACTAACTGAGCAAGATGATGTAATCTTAAGAACTACTAACTTATTGAACCCAGCAGTGTTTCTAGGAACAACTACGGAGGAAGGAGACCTCAGTCATGATTGCGTGGAGATCATCGAACATACCTATGCCAGCAGAACAGACTTAAAGGATCAGCCTCTGGGGAGACCGGATTGGGAACTTTTCACGGATGGAAGCAGCTTTGTGGAAAATGGGACTCGTTATGCAGGATACGCGGTAACAACATCAAAGGTAGTGATTGAGGCAAATTCCCTACCTCCGGGGACTTCAGCCCAACGAGCAGAAATAGTTGCCCTGACACGAGCCCTGGAACTAAGCGAGGGTAAGAACGTGAATATTTGGACAGATTCAAAATATGCATTCGGGGTAGTTCATGTACATGGGGCATTATGGAAAGAAAGGGGAATGCTATCCTCACAAGGGACTAATATAAAATACCAGGAAGAAATATTGAAATTAATAACAGCTGTACAGAAACCCCAACAGGTGGCCATAATGCATTGTAAAGCTCATCAAGGAGGGGTGTCAGAGATTGCAGAAGGTAACAGACTGGCAGATTTGACGGCCCGGAAGGTTGCGCGTGAAGTATGGAAAGTAATGGCTCTAATTCCATCAAAGGTAGGCCTCTCTTGTTTTAAATTACCTAAAGACCCAAAGTATTCAGCAGAAGATGAGAGACTTGCAAATTTGATGAAGGCCCAGAAGAATCCTGACGGATGGTATGTGACTGCGACAGGACAACTCATAGTGCCTCCTATAGTAATGCGAGAAAACTTACAAATAAAACATAATGAATGTCACTGGGGTGCAGGAGCAATGGTGACCTATTTGAAACGAGGTGTCATCTCGGTACACATGTTAACAATGGCAAAGTCAGTAATGTCAAAATGTGAGCTTTGCTTAAAGAATAATCCGGTAGCAAGGAAACATGCTGAGATGGGAAGAACTAGAGCTGGGATAGAGCCTGGAGATTACTGGCAAATAGACTTTGTGGAACTGCCTAAAGCAAGAGGTTATAAATACCTATTGGTAGGGGTTGATACTTTTTCAGGATGGCCAGAGGCCCTTCCCTGTCGCACCAACCAAGCAAAGGAAACGGTAAAATGGTTACTACGGGAAATAATCCCTAGATTTGGTGTACCATTGGGTATTTCTTCAAACAGGGGACCACATTTCATTGCCAATGTGGTTAAGGAGGTTAGTAGGTTACTGGGAATTACCTGGAACTTACATACCCCATGGAGGCCTCAATCTAGTGGTCAGGTAGAGAGGATGAACCAAACTTTAAAAGGACAATTAAGCAAAATCTGTCAGGAGGCTAAGATACAGTGGCCACAGGCCTTACCGATAGCTTTGCTAAGAATTAGAATAAAGCCAAGAAGTGGGATGTCAGTAAGTCCCTATGAAATCATGTATGGAAAACCTTATGAGTCTCCTGAACCGAACCCGAATATGCATGTTACCGGTAAACAGGATGTATATAATTATGTTTTAATAGTAATGAAAATACTTGCTCTTGGTATGAGTGAAGTATTTTCAAAGGGGGGAAATGTTAGTGTTGGGGAGAATCGAATGGATGTTTTACTAATGTCTCTTAGGTAATGGGACATACAGTATAATTAAGCATTGCCAAATGTACTTACATTATCAATTAATCTATGTACACTGGAAACTTAGGGAGTACACTGAACATTTAAAGGAATCCTTGAAGGGGAACCCTGGGAGGGAACAGGTACAACCTGACCTTGGATAAGGGCCTGGAAATGCTGAAATGAGTTGAAGCAGAACCAAGGAGCGGAGGGAGCATGCGTCGAGTGAGAAAGGTGAAAAGTTTAGCGGAGAGGAAGACTCCTTACTTCATCTGGACGACCACCTGGACGACCACCAGAGTGCGCCACGCATGTGCAAAGGGGAGGGGAGCTAATTAGAATGGAATGCGAGGCTGATGTTGCAACCTGTAATGAATATGTATACCTTACGTAATGTTGAATGTATAAATAATGGCTGGGAAGTAACGGGACTTGAAGCCAGATTTGGGCACCTGCCCCGGCTTCCAGCGCTGAATAAAGCACCTTCATATAATCACTTGGTGGTTATGTGGTTGCTACGCTAACAAGGGGACTAAGAAGTTAGACCCAGGCAGAATCAGTGGAATATTGGCTTTAGCGTCCCCGCGAACTAAAAGGCAGGTACGGCAACTGTTAGGGTTGACCGGATACTGTAGACAATGGATAGAAGATTACAGTGGAAAGGTTAAATTTTTATATAACAAGCTGAATAAGGATGGATTACTCAAATGGACAAAAGAAGATGAGGAATGACTGAACAAGTTAAAGGAGGAACTAGTATGCCCCCCCCAGTGTTAAGCTTACCAGATTTAAGGAGGCTGTTTTTTTTTTTTTTTTTTTTTTTTTTTTTGTGAACAGCGCAGCAGGCACGGCATACGGAGTGCTGGCCCAAGAATGGGCAGGGAGTAAAAAAAAAAAAAAAAAACCTGTGGCTTATTTGTCTAAATTATTGGATCCGGTTAGCCGGGGTTGGCCAAACTGTTTGCAGGTAGTGGTAGCTGCTGCCTTGTTAGCGGAAGAAGCACAGAAGATCACTTTTGGGGGGGAAATCAAAGTAATATCTCTACACAATATATGCGGGGTACTGCAACAGAAGGCAGAGAAATGGATCACTGACGCCAGATTATTAAAATATGAAGGAATTTTGATTTCCTCTCCAAAATTAACCTTAGGAACAACCTCCCTACAGAACCCTGCTCAGTTTCTTTATGGGGAACCAAATGAGTCCTTAGGATACGATTGCCTCCGAAATATAGAAGAGCAAACGAAATTGAGACCTGATCTAGAGGAGGTGGAATTACCCATCGGTGAACAGATATATGTGGATGGTTCTTCGAGAGTAGTCGAGGGAAAGCAAAAATCAGGATACGCGTTAGTAAACGGGAAAACATTTGAGATAGTGGAATCTGGACCTTTGAGTCCTAGCTGGTCTGCCCAAGCTTGCGAGCTATATGCCATATTGCGGGCCCTAAAATTGTTGAAAAATAAAAGCGGTACAACATATACAGATTCAAAATATGCTTATGGGGTAGTACATACATTTGGTAAAATATGGGAAGAAAGGGGGCTCATCAATTCACAAGGAAAGGGTTTAATACATCAGGAATTGATTACCCAGGTTTTACAAGCTATCAGAGAGCCCAAAGAAATTGCTGTAGTACATATAAAAGGGCATCAAAAAGGCCTCACCCCTCAGGTTAGGGGTAATAATCTAGCAGATCAGGAGGCAAAAAGGGCAGCATTAATGAGTATAAGAATTATAAGAACGAGGGAAGATTGCCCAGACTGTGGGAAATACTTAATACTTATACTTAATATATAATAATTAATATAATAATTAATAATATAATAATATATAATAATGCTTAATATAATACTTAATACTGTGGGAAAGGCTTAAAGGAATTTCCATGTTATGATTGCTGGAGTGAATGGGGAGTTGATGGGATTGAATGCAATTGTTCAGAGGAAGAAAGCCCGCCTTATAAAAACTGCTACAAGTGCGGGCCGACTAACTCCCTGTGGTCGAATGGACCCATTCCCCTCCCCTTACTCTGTTTCACTAATACAGAAGAAGACAAGATGACACAAATGGGGGTTCAAAAAAAAAAAAAAAAAAAACGATAAAGGGAAATGGGTACTGCCTGATGGACGGGAAGTGTTACCAAAATCAGTAGCTATGAGGGTGCTATGGAGATTTCATGAACAGACGCACTGGGGTACTCAGGCGTTGGTGGATCAATTTGCCACATATTATATGTGTATAGGGATTTATACTATAGCAAAGAGGATCGTAAATGATTGCATAACTTGTCGGAGGGTAAATGCTCAACACATGAGAAAAAGGGTCCCGGGAGGAGGACGAGAATTGGCACATCGACCTTTTGCAAAGATTCAATTAGATTTTACTGAACTTCCAAAAACGGGGCGATATAGATACTTATTAGTTATTGTAGACCACCTCACAAACTTTGTTGAAGCATTCCCTACGGCAAGGGCCACAGCTCAAACCGTGGTAAAGATATTATTAGAAAGCATCATACCCAGATACGGGGTAATAGAAGCAATTGACTCTGATCGAGGCCCACACTTTATGTCAAAGGTATCCCGAGACACGATGAAGGCTCTGGGAATTAAATGGGAATATCACACTCCCTGGCATCCTCAGAGTTCGGGAAAGGTAGAACGAATGAATGGTGAAATTAAAAAGCAACTAACAAAGCTTATGATAGAGACTAAAACCTCCTGGGTGAAATGTTTACCGTTTGCACTATTGAATATCCGGACGTAGCCCCGAGCCGATGTCGGAATCTCACCTTTTGAAAGGCTGTATGGTATGCCTTATGATTTAGAGATGCCATCTGATCACCCCCAGGTACAGGATATCCAATTAAAACCTTATTTAATACAGCTTATGAACCGACGGAGGGAGTTGCAAGCGAAAGGCTTGGTGGCTAGATTTAGCAATCCATAGGATACAACCTGGAGATAGGGTTCTAATTAAGACATGGAAAGAAACGTCTTTAACACCACGGTGGGGAGGCCCCTATGTTGTTTTACTTATCACAGAGACGGCTATCCGGACGGCTGAGAAGGGGTGAACGCATGCCAGTCGCGTGAAAGGACCGATCCAGAAAAGCAAATGGGAAGTGGTCGCAGGCCCTGATGACTTAAAGCTCACGTTGAAACAAACTCGATAAGTATGGTCTAACTGTCTATGTATCGTAAAAAAATAAAAAAAAAAAAAAAAAAAGAGGAGGAAAGGGGACCCTGTTTGATCAGAAAAAGGTCGCGGTTACCTGAGAAACTCCCCTGAAGAACACTGCTGCTGCCAAGAAGAACCTGCACCTTGTAGTTCTCTGCAACCGAACTGACAAGCGAGGCAGAGAGTGAAACGGTGGGGAATTACGTGGCCAGGTAAAGAACTCTGGAAAATGGGCCCTAGCCATTTTTTTTTGCGATACATAGTAATGGGTACGATTGTTTACACTGTTCCTGGGTCTGCGCACCCTCACAAACCTTTTAAATGGAGCCTGATTAGATGGGAAGATCACCATGTTGTTCAGCAGATAACTACTGCTGGGGGACTGATAGGGGAGGCATCATCTATATAAAGAAGGAAGAGACTAAGAGTCCCCAATGGGTGGGACCAAATCAGAAACTGTCGGGGAGTGTTTTGAGGATTCAGCCTACACAAGCTTTTAGAATGCTAACTCCTAATAGCCCTAAACCACTGGAGGTTGCTAATAAATCAGTAAACCCGGAGTACGGGATTAGAAATGAAGGGGTGACCGGGAATAACATATGGAGAATCATGAATGCTAGTTATCAGTTGTTGAATCAACCAAATCCAGACGTGCCTAGACCTTGCTGGTTATGTCTTGATATAAGGCCCTCATATTACGACGCCACTGGGGATCTGGGAGAAACCACCCGTTCAAACGAAACCGATCCCCCACAATGCCATTGGGGAAGGGATGTAGGAATAACGTTAACGGAAGTAACTGGGAATGGCAGGTGCGTAGGCACGGTCCCTGGTGAGAAGTTCCATCTATGCAATATTACAGAAAATGTTACACAATTAGACAAAGAAAAATGGTTAATACCAGCAGATAACACCAGATGGGTATGTTCGTCTCTGGGGGTAACTCCATGCTTATCTTTGAAATTGTTCAGCTCGTCTCATGATTTTTGTGTACAGGTAGTAATTATACCTAGGATTCTTTACCATTCTGAGGAGTATATGTACATCCAACATGCTATGGCAAAAAAACACTTAGGGAAGAGAGAGCCTATTACGGCTGTTACTTTAGCCACTCTGATGATTCTGGGGGCTGCAGGAGCCGGAACTGGAATTACCTCTCTGGTAAAACAAAGCCAAGAATTTACCTCTCTATGCATTGCTGTAGATGAGGATTTGGCCCGTATCGAGCAATCTGTATCAGCTTTAGAGAAATCTGTACGACAAAATCGTAGGGGATTAGATCTGATTTTTCTACAACAAGGAGGATTGTGTGCAGCCCTACGAGAGGAGTGTTGGAAACTATTAGGAAACTATTAGCTGTAGGAAACTATTAGCAATTACACCTATTGCCTGTTTTCGTTAGGGAGCCAATCTGTGAAGGGGACAGGGGAAGACATGTTTCCCTACCTGTTCACTCTCCCTTTCTCCTTCACCACCACCATCTTATCCCCCGAGCTAGTTACGGTGGTTCTCCGAGATGTTGAATATCCTTGGGATACTCAGACCAGCCTGCTCTTGTTGTTATGTCTCCTGAATGCGCTTCAGGTTTTGTTGAGGGTTAAACAGCTACTTAGGAATCTCATCCGGAGATCTGTCTTGAGGCGGGATAGTTGCGAGTGGCAGGGAGTGTGGGAGGATATGGGCAGGTTTCTAGAGCAGTGGTCACCTCCAGTGTTTTGGACATTCACCCCTGAACAACTGCAAAATCCTAAAAAGCTGGCAGAATGCTTGAAAAAAAGGTGTCATGACTCTGGCAGTTCCAAAGTGACACAAATCACTGTGGCGTGCTGGGGTCTGGCTTGTGCCTATCGAGCTGCAATTGATGCTACTAGCAACCTAGCTCCAGCTCCAGCTCCTGCAGCCACTCCAGTTCCAGCTCCTGCAGCTGCTCCAGTTCCAGCTCCTGCAGCCGCTCCATCTCCTGCAGCCACTGCAGCTCCAGCTCCTGCAGCCGCTCCAGCTCCAGCTCCTGCAGCCGCTCCAGTTCCAGCTCCTGCAGCCGCTCCAGCTCCTGCAGCTGCTCCAGCTCCAGCTCCTGCAGCCGCTCCAGCTCCTGCAGCCGCTCCGGCTCCTGCAGCCGCTCCAGCTCCAGCCCCTGCAGCCGCTCCAGCTCCTGCAGCCGCTCCAGTTCCAGCTCCTGCAGCCGCTCCAGCCCCTGCAGCCGCTCCAGCTCCAGCTCCAGCTCCTGCAGCCGCTCCAGCCCCTGCAGCCGCTCCAGCTCCAGCTCCTGCAGCCGCTCCAGCCCCTGCAGCTGCTCCAGCTCCAGCTCCTGCAGCCGCTCCAGCTCCTGCAGCCGCTCCAGCTCCAGCTCCCGCAGCCACTCCAGCCCCTGCAGTAGCTCCAGCTCCTGCAGCTGCTCCCACTCCTGTGTCTGGGTCAGAGAAACGAGCTGTAGCAGTGCAAGTTGACCCCGCAGAGGGTATTCCAACCCCTGTGGCAGACCCTGTGGCTGGGTTAGAGAAACGAGCTGTAGCAGTGCAAGTTGCCCCTGTAGACAAGGTGAAAAAATGGTATAGAGGCTCAGGTCGTTTAGAACGCAGACAGTCTTCTGCTAAGTCTGGGCATAGTGAAGACGAGGCTGGGCCATCAAAGGTGCAGGAGACTGAAGATGAGGATGAGGATGTCGAAAAATCAACAGTAACTACCCGGACTCTATACCAGCGTGAGCTACGAGATGTGCGAAAAGATTTTGGTCGCTGTATAGGTGAGCAGCTTGTCACCTGGCTGCTCCGGTGCTGGGACACGGGAGCCAATTATGTGGAATTAGAGGGCAAGGAAGCCAGGCGGCTGGGATCCCTTGCTAGGGACGCGTGCATTGACAAAACAATTGGAGATGGAGCATGATCTCGCAGCCTCTGGAGGTGTCTCCTGTCAGCTGTGAAGGAAAGGTATCCCTTCAAGGAAGAACTTGTATGTCTACCAGGCAAATGGACCACCATGGAGAAGGGAATTCAGTACCTGAGGGAATTGGCCGTACGGGAAGTAATTTATAAGGACCTAGACGACGCACAAACATCCGCAGATCCAGATGCAGTCCGGTGTACACTACCCATGTGGCGGAAGTTTGTACAGAGTGCACCATCATCATATGCCAGCTCATTGGCAATACTAGCCTGGAAAGCGGAGGAGAATCCCCCAGTGAATGAAGTGACTAAAATACTCCGGCAGTACAAAGGAAATCTCTCCTCTTCCCTACAGGCCTGTGTCTCAGCTGTGGAGAAACTCTCTGAAGAGGTCCACCAACTTAAAGAGAATTTATCTTCCCCTCCACCTGAACGAACCAGTGTCCACCAGCTAAAAGAGAATACTTTGGAGAAACTTTCTGAAAAGATCCACCAACTTGAAGAGAGATTATTTTCCTCCCCACCTGTACAAACCAGTGTCTCAGCTATTAGGGGTAAACGTTCATCTATGCAAGGAAGACAATATGGTGGGCACACACACCGCGCCACCCTGTGGTTTTACCTACGTGACCATGGAGAGGACATGAGAAAATGGGATGGAAAATCTACTGCGACCCTAGAGGCACGGGTACGTGAGTTGCAAAGGAAAACAATTGGGAAAAAGGAGTTCTCTGAAAAGTTTGCTGCTCCAACTTCCAGCAGGCAGTCCTTTAAACACAGAAACGAAGATTCTGACCAGGACTAGAGGGGCCCTGCCTCCAGCCAGGGGGAGGAAAGGGACAATCGAGTTTATTGGACTGTGTGGATTCGATGGCCTGGCACGTCAGACGCACAGAAGTATAAGGCTTTGGTAGACACCGGTGCACAATGTACTCTAATGCCATCAAGCTATAAAGGGCCAGAGCCCATCTGTATTTATGGTGTGACGGGGGGATCCCAGCAGTTAACTGTATTGGAGGCTGAAGTGAGTCTAACCGGTAATGAGTGGCAAAAGCACCGTATTGTGACTGGCCCAGATGCTCCGTGCATCCTTGGCATAGACTATCTTAGAAGAGGATATTTCAAGGACCCAAAAGGGTTCCGCTGGGCTTTTGGCATAGCTGCCTTGGAGACAGAGGACATTAAACAGTTGTCTACCTTGCCTGGTCTCTCAGAGGACCCTTCTGTTGTGGGGTTGCTGAGGGTTGAAGAACAGCAAGTGCCGATCGCTACCACAACTGTGCACCGGCGGCAATATCGCACCAACCGAGACTCCCTGAGTCCCATCCATAAGCTAATTCGTCAACTGGAGAGCCAAGGAGTGATCAGCAAGACTCATTCACCTTTTAATAGTCCTATATGGCCAGTGCGAAAGTCTAATGGTGAGTGGAGACTAACAGTGGACTATCGTGGCCTGAACGAAGTCACGCCACCACTGAGTGCTGCAGTGCCGGACATGCTAGAACTCCAGTATGAACTGGAATCAAAGGCAGCCAAGTGGTATGCCACAATTGATATCGCTAATGCATTTTTCTCCATCCCTCTAGCAGCAGAGTGCAGGCCACAGTTTGCTTTCACTTGGAGGGGAGTCCAATATACTTGGAATCGGCTGCCCCAGGGGTGGAAACACAGCCCTACCATTTGCCATGGACTGATCCAGTCTGCGCTGGAGCAGGGGGAAGCTCCTGAACACCTGCAGTACATCGATGACATCATTGTGTGGGGTGACACAGCACAGGAAGTTTTCGAGAAAGGGAAGAAAATAGTCCAAATCCTTCTGAAGGCCGGTTTTGCCATAAAACAGAATAAAGTTAAAGGACCTGCACGAGAGATCCAGTTTTTAGGAATAAAATGGCAAGATGGACGTCGTCAAATCCCAATGGATGTGATCAACAAAATAACAGCTATGTCTCCACCAACTAGCAAAAAAGAAACACAAACTTTCCTAGGTGTCGTGGGGTTTTGGAGAATGCATATTCCAAATTACAGTCTGATTGTAAACCCGCTCTACCAAGTAACCCGTAAGAAGAATGCTTTTGAATGCTAAACAATATATAGGGGTGGCTGGCCGGGGTGGGGGGGCTGGCTGCTCGGGGATAGGCTGGGCATCGGTCAGCGGGTGGTGAGCAATTGCATTGTGCATCACTTGTTTTCATACACATTATTATTATTAATACTATTATCATTATCACTATTATTATTATTATTGTTATTATTATATTCCGGTCTTAATAAACTGTCTTTATCTCAACTCACCGGCTTCACTTTCCCATTTCTCTCCCCCATCCCAGAGAGGGAGGGGGGAGGGTGAGCGAACGGCTGTGTGGTGTTTAGCTGCCAGCCGGGTTAAACCACAACAGAGGGGCAGCCAGAGCCCCCCAGCTAGGCAGCACTCAGTGCCTGCCTCTCCCAGGGATGGGGTTACAAAGTTTGTTAAAGATGGAATTAGTATGCCTGGCAGTTTTTCTCTGTGTTTTAGTTTGTGTTGATCCTGCCTTCTTAATTTGTGTTAATCGCGCTTTCTTATGTTAATAAAGAAGGGGAAGATGTGGGAGTGTGGCCATGGGGGTCGACAAGCCCCATGGTTTGTGATCACATCCGACTATTAAAGTAGAGACCATCAGGAAAGTAAAGCCTTGAGAGGGAACAAGGAAGGGTGATTCAGGAGACACCTTAAGCAGGGACATGAAGAAAAGGAACAGGGATAGTCTAACAGAACAGGGACAAAAACAAAAAAGGAATAGGGACAGGCTATCAGAACAGGGACAAACAAAAAACAGCGTATGGGAGGGTCTCGCTGGCATACGCAGGACCCACAAACAAGGACTCCAGGAGTTGGAGGGGCAGCCAGAGCCCCCCAGCTGGGCAGCACTCAGTGCCTGCCTCTCCCAGGGATGGGGTTACAAAGTTTGTTAAAGATGGAATCTGTATGCCTGGCCGTTTTTCTCTGTATTTTAGTTTGTGTTAATAGTGCTTTCTTAATTAGTGTTACTCTTGCTTTCTTAATTTCTGTTAATCGCGCCTTCTTAATTTGTGTTAAACCTGCTTTCTTAATTTGTGTTAATCGAGCTCTTTTATGTTAATAAAGAAGGGGGAGTTGTGGGAGCATGGCCATGGGGGTCGACAAGTCCCATGGTTGGTGATAACATGCGACTCTTAAAGATGAGGCCATCAGGAAAGTAAAGAGTTGAGAGGGAACAAAGAAGGGTGATTCAGGAGACACCTTAAACAGGGACATGAAGAACAGGAACAGGGACAGGCTAACAGAGCAGGGAGAAACAAAAAACAGCATATGGGAGGGTCCCACTGGCATATGCTTGACCCACAAACAAGGACTCCAGGAGTTGGAGGGGCAGCCAGAGCCCCCCGGCTGGGCAGCACTCAGTGCCTGCCTCTCCCACGGCTGGTTTTACAAAGGTTGTTAAAGATAGACTTACTATGCCTGGCAGTTTTTCTCTGTGTTTTAGTTTGTGTTGATCCTGCCTTCTTAATTTGTGTTAATCGCGCTTTCTTATTTTAATAAAGAAGGGGAAGATGTGGGAGTGTGGCCATGGGGGTTGACAAGCCCCATGGTTGGTGATCACATCCCACTATTAAAGTAGAGACCATCAGGAAAGTAAAGCCTTGAGAGGGAACAAAGAAGGGTGATTCAGGAGACACCTTAAGCAGGGACATGAAGAACAGGAACAGGGACAGGCTAACAGAACAGGGACAAAACGAAAAAGGAATTAATAGGGACATGCTATCAGAACAGCGACAAACAAAAAACAGCGTATGGGAGGGTCTCGCTGGCATAGGCAGGACCCACAAACAAGGACTCCAGGAGTTGGAGGGGCAGCCAGAGCCCCCCGGCTGGGCAGCACTCAGTGCCTGCCTCGCCCAGGGATGGTTTTACAAAGATTGTTAAAGATAGACTTAGTATGCCTGGCAGTTTTTCTCTGTGTTTTAGTTTGTGTTGATCCTGCCTTCTTAATTTGTGTTAATCGCGCTTTCTTATGTTAATAAAGAAGGGGAAGATGTGGGAGTGTGGCCATGGGGGTCGACAAGCCCCATGGTTGGTAATAACATCCGACTCTTAAGAATGAGACCATCAGTAATTTAAAGAGTTGAGAGGGAACAAAGAAGGGTGATTCAGGTGACACCTTAAACAGGGACATGAAGAACAGGAACAGGGGCAGGCTAACAGAGCAGGAGGAAACAAAAAACAGCATATGGGAGGGTCCCACTGGCATATGCTGGACCCTCAAACAAGGACTCCAGGAGTTGGAGGGGCAGCCAGAGCCCCCCGGCTGGGCAGCACTCAGTGCCTGCCACTCCCAGGGATGGGGTTGCAAAGTTTGTTAAAGATAGTCTTAGTATGCCGGGCAGCTTTTCTCTGTGTTTTAGTTTGTGTTGATCCTGCCTTCTTAATTTGTGTTAATCGCGCTTTCTTATGTTAATAAAGAAGGGGGAGATGTGGGAGTGTGGCCATGGGGGTCGACAAGCCCCATGGTTGGTGATCACATCCGACTCTTAAAGATGAGGCCATCAGGAAAGTAAAGAGTTGAGAGTGAACAAAGAAGGGTGATTCAGGAGACACCTTAAGCAGGGACATGAAGAACAGGAACAGGGGCAGGCTAACAGAGCAGGAGGAAACAAAAAACAGCATATGGGAGGGTCCCACTGGCATATGCTGGACCCACAAACAAGGACTCCAGGAGTTGGAGGGGCAGCCAGAGCCCCCCGGCTGGGCAGCACTCAGTGCCTGCCTCTCCCAGGGATGGGGTTACAAAGTTTGTTAAAGATGGAATTAGTATGCCTGGCAGTTTTTCTCTGTGTTTTAATTTGTGTTAATAGTGCTTTCTTAATTTGTGTTTCTCTTGCTTTCTTAATTTCTGTTAATCGCGCCTTCTTAATTTGTGTTAAACCTGCTTTCTTAATTTGTGTTAATCGAGCTCTTTTATGTTAATAAAGAAGGGGGAGATGTGGGAGCGTGGCCATGGGGGTCGACAAGTCCCATGGTTGGTGATAACATCCAAATCTTAAAGATGAGGCCATCAGGAAAGTAAAGAGTTGAGAGGGAACAAAGAAGGGTGATTCAGGAGACACCTTAAACAGGGACATGAAGAACAGGAACAGGGACAGGCTAACAGAACAGGGACAAAAACAAAAAAAGGAATGAATAGGGACAGGCTATCAGAACAGGGACAAACAAAAACAGCATATGGGAGGGTCTCGCTGGCATGGGCAGGACCCAGAAACAAGGACTCCAGGAGGTGGAGGGGCAGCCAGAGCCCCCCGGCTGGGCAGCACTCAGTGCCTGCCTCTCCCAGGGTTGGTTTTACAAAGGTTGTTAAAGATAGACTTAGTATGCCTGGCAGTTTTTCTCTGTGTTTTAGTTTGTGTTGATCCTGCCTTCTTAATTTGTGTTAATTGCGCTTTCTTATGTTAATAAAGAAGGAGGAGATGTGGGAGTGTGGCCATGGGGGTCGACAAGCCCCATGGTTGGTGATCACATCCGACTCTTAAGGATGAGACCATCAGGAAAGTAAAGCCCTGAGAGGGAACAAAGAAGGGTGATTCAGGAGACACCTTAAACAGGGACATGAAGAACAGGAACAGGGAGAGTCTAACAGAACAGGGACAAAAACAAAAAAGGAATGAATAGGGACAGGCTATCAGAACAGGGACAAACAAAAAACAGCATATGGGAGGGTCTCGCTGGCATACGCAGGACCCTCAAACAAGGACTCCAGGAGTTGGAGGGGCAGCCAGAGCCCCCCGGCTGGGCAGCACTCAGTGCCTGCCTCTCCCAGGGATGGGGTTACAAAGTTTGTTAAAGACGGAATTAGTATGCATGGCAGTTTTTCTCTGTATTTTAATTTGTGTTAATAGTGCTTTCTTAATTTGTGTTTCTCTTGCTTTCTTAATTTCTGTTAATCGCGCCTTCTTAATTTGTGTTAATCGAGCTCTTTTATGTTAATAAAGAAGGGGGAGATGTGGGAGCGTGGCCATGGGGGTCGAGAAGCCCCATGGTTGGTGATAACATCCGACTATTAAAGATGAGGCCATCAGGAAAGTAAAGAGTTGAGAGGGAACAAAGAAGGGTGATTCAGGAGACACCTTAAACAGGGACATGAAGAACAGGAACAGGGATAGTCTAACAGAACAGGGACGAAAACAAAAAAGGAATGAATAGGGACAGGAAAACGGAACAGGGACAAACAAAAAACAGCATATGGGAGGGTCTCGCTGGCATAGGCAGGACCCACAAACAAGGACTCCAGGAGTTGGAGGGTCAGCCAGAGCCCCCCGGCTGGGCAGCACTCAGTGCCTGCCTCTCCCAGGGATGGTTTTACAAAGATTGTTAAAGATAGACTTAGTATGCCTGGCAGTTTTTATCTGTGTTTTAGTTTGTGCTGATCCTGCCTTCTTAATTTGTGTTAATCGCGCTTTCTTAAGTTAATAAAGAAGGGGAAGATGTGGGAGTGTGGCCATGGGGGTCGACAAGTCCCATGGTATGTGATAACATCCAAATCTTAAAGATGAGGCCATCAGGAAAGTAAAGAGTTGAGAGGGAACAAAGAAAGGTGATTCAGGAGACACCTTAAACAGGGACATGAAGAACAGGAACAGGGACAGGCTAACAGAGCAGGGAGAAACAAAAAGCAGCATATGCTAGGGTCCCACTGGCATATGCTGGACCCACAAACAAGGACTCCAGGAGTTGGAGGGGCAGCCAGAGCCCCCTGGCTGGGCAGTACTCAGTGCCTGCCTCTCCCAGGGATGGTTTTACAAAGGTTGTTAAAGATAGTCTTAGTATGCCTGGCAGCTTTTCTCTGTGTTTTAGTTTGTGTTGATCCTGCCTTCTTAATTTGTGTTAATCGCGCTTTCTTATGTTAATAAAGAAGGGGGAGATGTGGGAGTGTGGCCATGGGGGTCGACAGGCCCCATGGTTGGTAATAACATCCAACTCTTAAGGATGAGACCATCAGGAATTTAAAGAGTTGAGAGGGAACAAAGAAGGGTGATTCAGGTGACACCTTGTTGTCTGGGGTGGCTTGTTCTACAGCCATTAAAGCATGGAAGTTGCTGGGTGTTTGCTGTTGCCGGGCAAAGTTGTTGACCAATGACTAGTTAGTGGAAAGGTACTGCTGTGAGGCGGAAATTATAGGAAGGGAGCCTTTCCTGAATCAGGGATAGAATGAAGTTGTGCCCTCACTCTGAGAGATGAAGTTATGCCCTCAGTAAGAGAGAGTTCAAGTTATGTCATCAATAAAGATGTAGCAGTTACAGATCCTGAAAGAACCCCGTTGTCCATGCGGTCTTTACGCCACAAATCGCCCCCCAACAGGGACATGAAAACGAACAGGGACAAGAAGAAAACAAACAGGGACATGAAGAACAGGAACAGGGACAGGCTAACAGCACAGGGACAAAAACAAAAAAGGAATGAATAGGGACAGGCAAACCGAACAGGGACAAAAACAGAAAAGGAATGAATAGGTACAGGCTAACAGAACAGGAACGAACAAAAAGAGGGTATGGGAGGGTCACGCTGGCTTACGCAGGACCCCCAAACAAGGACTCCAGGAGTTGGAGGGGCAGCCAGAGCCCCCCGGCTGGGCAGCACTCAGTGCCTGCCTCTCCTAGGGATGGGGTTACAAAGTTTGTTAAAGATGGAATTAGTATGCCTGGCAGTTTTTCTCTGTATTTTAATTTGTGTTAATAGTGCTTTCTTAATTTGTGTTACTCTTGCTTTCTTAATTTCTGTTAATCGCGCCTTCTTAAATTGTGTTAAACCTGCTTTCTTAATTTGTGTTAATCGAGCTCTTTTATGTTAATAAAGAAGGAGGAGATGTGGGAGCGTGACCATGGGGGTCGACAAGCCCCATGGTTGGTGATCACATCCGACTCTTAAAGACGAGACCATGAGGAAAGTAAAGCCTTGAGAGGGAACAAAGAAGGGTGATTCAGGAGACACCTTAAGCAGGGACATGAAGAGCAGGAACAGGGATAGTCTAACAGAACAGGGACAAAAACAAAAAAGGAATGAATAGGGACAGGAAAACGAAACAGGGACAAAAACAGAAAAGGAATGATCAGGTACAGGCTAACAGAACAGGGATGACCAAAAAGAGCATATGGGAGGGTCACGATGGTTTACGCAGGACCCACAAACAAGGACTCCAGGAGGTTGAGGGGTAGCCAGAGCCCCCCTGCTGGGCAGCACTCAGTGCCTGCCACTCCCAGGGATGGGGTTGCAAAGTTTGTTGAAGATAGACTTAGTATGCCTGGCAGTTTTTCTCTGTGTTTTAGTTTGTGCTGATCCTGCCTTCTTAATTTGTGTTAATCGCGCTTTCTTAAGTTAATAAAGAAGGGGAAGATGTGGGAGTGTGGCCATGGGGGTCGACAAGCCCCATGGTTGGTGATCACATCCGACTCTTACAGATGAGTCCATCAGGAAAGTAAAGCCTTGAGAGGGAACAAAGAAGGGTGATACAGGAGACACCTTAACCAGGGACATGAAGAACAGGAACAGGGATAGTCTAACAGAACAGGGACAAAAACAAAAAAGGAATGAATAGGGACAGGCTATCAGAACAGGGACAAACAAAAAACAGCGTATGGGAGGGTCCCATGGTTGGTGATCACATCCGACTCTTAAAGATGAGGCCATCAGGAAAGTAAAGAGTTGAGAGGGAACAAAGAAGGGTGATTCAGGAGACACCTTAAGCAGGGACATGAAGAACAGGAACAGGGGCAGGCTAACAGAGCAGGAGGAAACAAAAAACAGCATATGGGAGGGTCCCACTGGCATATGCTGGACCCACAAACAAGGACTCCAGGAGTTGGAGGGGCAGCCAGAGCCCCCCGGCTGGGCAGCACTCAGTGCCTGCCTCTCCCAGGGATGGGGTTACAAAGTTTGTTAAAGATGGAATTTGTATGCCTGGCCGTTTTTCTCTGTATTTTAGTTTGTGTTAATAGTGCTTTCTTAATTAGTGTTACTCTTGCTTTCTTAATTTCTGTTAATCGCGCCTTCTTAATTTGTGTTAAACCTGCTTTCTTAATTTGTGTTAATCGAGCTCTTTTATGTTAATAAAGAAGGGGGAGTTGTGGGAGCATGGCCATGGGGGTCGACAAGTCCCATGGTTGGTGATAACATGCGACTCTTAAAGATGAGGCCATCAGGAAAGTAAAGAGTTGAGAGGGAACAAAGAAGGGTGATTCAGGAGACACCTTAAACAGGGACATGAAGAACAGGAACAGGGACAGGCTAACAGAGCAGGGAGAAACAAAAAACAGCATATGGGAGGGTCCCACTGGCATATGCTTGACCCACAAACAAGGACTCCAGGAGTTGGAGGGGCAGCCAGAGCCCCCCGGCTGGGCAGCACTCAGTGCCTGCCTCTCCCACGGCTGGTTTTACAAAGGTTGTTAAAGATAGACTTACTATGCCTGGCAGTTTTTCTCTGTGTTTTAGTTTGTGTTGATCCTGCCTTCTTAATTTGTGTTAATCGCGCTTTCTTATTTTAATAAAGAAGGGGAAGATGTGGGAGTGTGGCCATGGGGGTTGACAAGCCCCATGGTTGGTGATCACATCCCACTATTAAAGTAGAGACCATCAGGAAAGTAAAGCCTTGAGAGGGAACAAAGAAGGGTGATTCAGGAGACACCTTAAGCAGGGACATGAAGAACAGGAACAGGGACAGGCTAACAGAACAGGGACGAAAACAAAAAAAGGAATGAATAGGGACAGGCTATCAGAACAGGGACAAACAAAAAACAGCGTATGGGAGGGTCTCGCTGGCATAGGCAGGACCCACAAACAAGGACTCCAGGAGTTGGAGGGGCAGTGAGAGCCCCCCGGCTGGGCAGCACTCAGTGCCTGCCTCTCCCACGGCTGGTTTTACAAAGGTTGTTAAACATAGACTTAGTATGCCTGGCAGTTTTTCTCTGTGTTTTAGTTTGTGTTGGTCCTGCCTTCTTAATTTGTGTTAATCGCGCTTTCTTAAGTTAATAAAGAAGGGGAAGATGTGGGAGTGTGGCCATGGGGGTCGACAAGCCCCATGGTTGGTAATAATATCCGACTCTTAAGGATGAGACCATCAGGAATTTAAAGAGTTGAGAGGGAACAAAGAAGGGTGATTCAGGTGACACCTTCTTGTCTGGGGTGGCTTGTTCTCCAGCCATTAAAGCATGGAAGTTGCTGGGGGTATGCTGTTGCCGGGCAAAGTTATTGACCAATGACTAGTTAGTGGAAAGGTACTGCTGTGAGGCGGAAATTATAGGAAGGGAGCCTTTCCTGAATCAGGGATAGAATGAAGTTGTGCCCTCACTCTGAGAGATGAAGTTATGCCCTCAGTAAGAGAGAGTTCAAGTTATGCTATCAATAAAGAGGTAGCAGTTACAGATCCTGAAAGAACCCCGTTGTCCGTGCGGTCTTTACGCCACAAATCGCCCCCCAACAGGGACATGAAAACGAACAGGGACAAGAAGAAAACAAACAGGGACATGAAGAACAGGAACAGGGACAGGCTAACAGCACAGGGACAAAAACAAAAAAGGAATGAATAGGGACAGGCAAACGGAACAGGGACAAAAACAGAAAAGGTATGAATAGGTACAGGCTAACAGAACAGGGACGAACAAAAAGAGCTTATGGGAGGGTCACGCTGGCTTACGCAGGACCCACAAACAAGGACTCAAGGAGGTGGAGGGGCAGCCAGAGCCCCCCGGCTGGGCAGCACTCAGTGCCTGCCTCTCCCACGGCTGGTTTTACAAAGATTGTTAAAGATAGACTTAGTATGCCTGGTAGTTTTTCTCTGTGTTTTAGTTTGTGCTGATCCTGCCTTCTTAATTTGTGTTAATCGCGCTTTCTTAAGTTAATAAAGAAGGGGAAGATGTGGGAGTGTGGCCATGGGGGTCGACAAGCCCCATGGTTGGTGATCACATCCGACTCTTAAGGATGAGACCATCAGGAAAGTAAAGCCCTGAGAGGGAACAAAGGGTGATTCAGGAGACACCTTAAGCAGGGACATGAAGAACAGGAACAGGGACAGGCTAACAGAACAGGGACAAACAAAAAAAAATTGTATGGGATGGTCCCGCTAGCATATGCAGGACCCACAGACAAGGACTCCAGGAGTTGGAGGGGCAGCCAGAGCCCCCCGGCTGGGCAGCACTCAGTGCCTGCCTCTCCCAGGGATGGGGTTACAAAGTTTGTAAAAGATGGAATTAGTATGCCTGGCAGTTTTTCTCTGTGTTTTATTTTGTGTTAATAGTGCTTTCTTAATTTGTGTTACTCTTGCTTTCTTAATTTCTGTTAATCGCGCCTTCTTAATTTGTGTTAAACCTGCTTTCTTAATTTGTGTTAATCGAGCTCTTTTATGTTAATAAAGAAGGGGGAGATGTGGGAGCGTGGCCATGGGGGTCGAGAAGCCCCATGGTTGGTGATAACATCCGACTATTAAAGATGAGGCCATCAGGAAAGTAAAGAGTTGAGAGGGAACAAAGAAGGGTGATTCAGGAGACACCTTAAACAGGGACATGAAGAACAGGAACAGGGATAGTCTAACAGAACAGGGACGAAAACAAAAAAGGAATGAATAGGGACAGGAAAACGGAACAGGGACAAACAAAAAACAGCAAATTGGAAGGGTCTCGCTGGCATAGGCAGGACCCACAAACAAGGACTCCAGGAGTTGGAGGGTCAGCCAGAGCCCCCCGGCTGGGCAGCACTCAGTGCCTGCCTCTCCCACGGCTGGTTTTACAAAGATTGTTAAAGATAGACTTAGTATGCCTGGCAGTTTTTATCTGTGTTTTAGTTTGCGCTGATCCTGCCTTCTTAATTTGTGTTAATCGCGCTTTCTTAAGTTAATAAAGAAGGGGGAGATGTGGGAGTGTGGCCATGGGGGTCGACAGGCCCCATGGTTGGTAATAACATCCGACTCTTAAGGATGAGACCATCAGGAATTTAAAGAGTTGAGAGGGAACAAAGAAGGGTGATTCAGGTGACACCTTGTTGTCTGGGGTGGCTTGTTCTCCAGCCATTAAAGCATGGAAGTTGCTGGGTGTTTGCTGTTTCCGGGCAAAGTTGTTGACCAATGACTAGTTAGTGGAAAGGTACTGCTGTGAGGCGGAAATTATAGGAAGGGAGCCTTTCCTGAATAAGGGATAGAATGAAGTTGTGCCCTCACTCTGAGAGACGAAGTTATGCCTTCAGTAAGAGAGAGTTCAAGTTATGCTATCAATAAAGAGGTAGCAGTTACAGATCCTGAAAGAACCCCGTTGTCCGTGCGGTCTTTACGCCATAAATCGCCCCCCAACAGGGACATGAAAACGAACAGGGACGAGAAGAAAACAAACAGGGGAATGAAGAACAGGAACAGGGACAGGCTAACAGAACAGGGACGAAAACAAAAAAGGAATGAATAGGGACAGGCAAACGGAACAGGGACGAACAAAAAGAGCTTATGGGAGGGTCAGGGTGGCTTACGCAGGACCCACAAACAAGGACTCCAGGAGGTGGAGGGGCAGCCAGAGCCCCCCAGCTGGGCAGCACTCAGTGCCTGCCACTCCCAGGGATGGGGTTGCAAAGTTTGTTAAAGATGGAATTAGTATGCCTGGCAGTTTTTCTCTGTGTTTTAGTTTGTGTTGATCCTGCCTTCTTAATTTGTGTTAATTGCGCTTTCTTATGTTAATAAAGAAGGGGGAGATGTGGGAGTGTGGCCATGGGGGTCGACAAGCCCCATGGTTGGTGATAACATCCGACTATTAAAGTAGAGACCATCAGGAAAGTAAAGCCTTGAGAGGGAACAAAGAAGAGTGATTCATGAGACACCTTAAACAGGGACATGAAGAACAGGAACAGGGGCAGGCTAACAGAGCAGGAGGAAACAAAAAACAGCATATGGGAGGGTCCCACTGGCATATGCTGGACCCACAATCAAGGACTCCAGGAGTTGGAGGGGCAGCCAGAGCCCCCCGGCTGGGCAGCACTCAGTGCCTGCCTCTCCCAGGGAGTGTTTTACGAAGATTGTTAAAGATAGACTTAGTATGCCTGCCAGTTTTTCTCTGTGTTTTAGTTTGTGTTGATCCTGCCTTCTTAATTTGTGTTAATCGCGCTTTCTTATGTTAATAAAGAAGGGGAAGATGTGGGAGTGTGGCCATGGGGGTCGACAAGCCCCATGGTTGGTGATAACATCTGACTATTAAAGTAGAGACCATCAGGAATGTAAACCCTTGAGAGGGAACAAAGAAGGGTGATTCAGGAGACACCTTAAACAGGGACATGAAGGACAGGAACAGGGATAGTCTAACAGAACAGGGACGAAAACAAAAAAGGAATGAATAGGGACAGGAAAACAGAACAGGGACAAACAAAAAACAGCATATGGGAGGGTCTCGCTGGCATAGGCAGGACCCACAAACAAGGACTCCAGGAGTTGGAGGGTCAGCCAGAGCCCCCCGGCTGGGCAGCACTCAGTGCCTGCCTCTCCCACGGCTGGTTTTACAAAGATTGTTAAAGATAGACTTAGTATGCCTGGTAGTTTTTCTCTGTGTTTTAGTTTGTGCTGATCCTGCCTTCTGAATTTGTGTTAATCGCGCTTTCTTAAGTTAATAAAGAAGGGGAAGATGTGGGAGTGTGGCCATGGGGGTCGACAAGCCCCATGGTTGGTGATCACATCCGACTCTTAAGGATGAGACCATCAGGAAAGTAAAGCCCTGAGAGGGAACAAAGGGTGATTCAGGAGACACCTTAAGCAGGGACATGAAGAACAGGAACAGGGACAGGCTAACAGAACAGGGACAAACAAAAAAAAATTGTATGGGATGGTCCCGCTAGCATATGCAGGACCCACAGACAAGGACTCCAGGAGTTGGAGGGGCAGCCAGAGCCCCCCGGCTGGGCAGCACTCAGTGCCTGCCTCTCCCAGGGATGGGGTTACAAAGTTTGTTAAAGATGGAATTAGTATGCCTGGCAGTTTTTCTCTGTATTTTAGTTTGTGTTAATAGTGCTTTCTTAATTTGTGTTACTCTTGCTTTCTTAATTTCTGTTAATCGCGTCTTCTTAATTTGTGTTGATCCTGCCTTCTTAATTTGTGTTAATCGCGCTTTCTTATGTTAATAAAGAAGGGGAAGATGTGGGAGTGTGGCCATGGGGGTCGACAAGCCCCATGGTTGGTGATCACATCCGACTCTTAAGGATGAGGCCATCAGGAATGTAAACCCTTGAGAGGGAACAAAGAAGGGTGATTCAGGAGACACCTTAAACAGGGACATGAAGGACAGGAACAGGGATAGTCTAACAGAACAGGGACAAAAACAAAAAAGGAATGAATAGGGACATGCTATCAGAACAGGGACAAACAAAAAACAGCGTATGGGAGGGTCTCGCTGGCATAGGCCGGACCCCCAAACAAGGACTCCAGGAGTTGGAGGGGCAGCCAGAGCCCCCCGGCTGGGCAGCACTCAGTGCCTGCCTCTCCCAGGGATGGGGTTACAAAGTTTGTAAAAGATGGAATTAGTATGCCTGGCAGTTTTTCTCTGTGTTTTATTTTGTGTTAATAGTGCTTTCTTAATTTGTGTTACTCTTGCTTTCTTAATTTCTGTTAATCGCGCCTTCTTAATTTGTGTTAAACCTGCTTTCTTAATTTGTGTTAATCGACCTCTTTTATGTTAATAAAGAAGGGGGAGATGTGGGAGTGTGGCCATGGGGGTCGACAAGTCCCATGGTTGGTGATAACATGCGACTCTTAAAGATGAGGCCATCAGGAAAGTAAAGAGTTGAGAGGGAACAAAGAAGGGTGATTCAGGAGACACCTTAAACAGGGACATGAAGAACAGGAACAGGGATAGTCTAACAGAACAGGGACGAAAACAAAAAAGGAATGAATAGGGACAGGAAAACGGAACAGGGACAAACAAAAAACAGCATATGGGAGGGTCTTGCTGGCATAGGCAGGACCCACAAACAAGGACTCCAGGAGTTGGAGGGTCAGCCAGAGCCCCCCGGCTGGGCAGCACTCAGTGCCTGCCTCTCCCACGGCTGGTTTTACAAAGATTGTTAAAGATAGACTTAGTATGCCTGGCAGTTTTTATCTGTGTTTTAGTTTGCGCTGATCCTGCCTTCTTAATTTGTGTTAATCGCGCTTTCTTAAGTTAATAAAGAAGGGGGAGATGTGGGAGTGTGGCCATGGGGGTCGACAAGCCCCATGGTTGGTAATAACATCCGACTCTTAAGGATGAGACCATCAGGAATTTAAAGAGTTGAGAGGGAACAAAGAAGGGTGATTCAGGTGACACCTTGTTGTCTGGGGTGGCTTGTTCTCCAGCCATTAAAGCATGGAAGTTGCTGGCTGTTTGCTGTTTCCGGGCAAAGTTGTTGACCAATGACTAGTTAGTGGAAAGGTACTGCTGTGAGGCGGAAATTATAGGAAGGGAGCCTTTCCTGAATAAGGGATAGAATGAAGTTGTGCCCTCACTCTGAGAGATGAAGTTATGCCTTCAGTAAGAGAGAGTTCAAGTTATGCTATCAATAAAGAGGTAGCAGTTACAGATCCTGAAAGAACCCCGTTGTCCGTGCGGTCTTTACGCCATAAATCGCCCCCCAACAGGGACATGAAAACGAACAGGGACGAGAAGAAAACAAAGAGGGGAATGAAGAACAGGAACAGGGACAGGCTAACAGAACAGGGACAAAAACAAAAAAGGAATGAATAGGGACAGGCAAACGGAACAGGGACGAACAAAAAGAGCTTATGGGAGGGTCAGGCTGGCTTACGCAGGACCCACAAACAAGGACTCCAGGAGGTGGAGGGGCAGCCAGAGCCCCCCAGCTGGGCAGCACTCAGTGCCTGCCACTCCCAGGGATGGGGTTGCAAAGTTTGTTAAAGATGGAATTAGTATGCCTGGCAGTTTTTCTCTGTGTTTTAGTTTGTGTTGATCCTGCCTTCTTAATTTGTGTTAATTGCGCTTTCTTATGTTAATAAAGAAGGGGGAGATGTGGGAGTGTGGCCATGGGGGTCGACAAGTCCCATGGTTGGTGATAACATCCGACTATTAAAGTAGAGACCATCAGGAAAGTAAAGCCTTGAGAGGGAACAAAGAAGAGTGATTCATGAGACACCTTAAACAGGGACATGAAGAACAGGAACAGGGGCAGGCTAACAGAGCAGGAGGAAACAAAAAACAGCATATGGGAGGGTCCCACTGGCATATGCTGGACCCACAATCAAGGACTCCAGGAGTTGGAGGGGCAGCCAGAGCCCCCCGGCTGGGCAGCACTCAGTGCCTGCCTCTCCCAGGGAGTGTTTTACGAAGATTGTTAAAGATAGACTTAGTATGCCTGCCAGTTTTTCTCTGTGTTTTGGTTTGTGTTGATCCTGCCTTCTTAATTTGTGTTAATCGCGCTTTCTTATGTTAATAAAGAAGGGGAAGATGTGGGAGTGTGGCCATGGGGGTCGACAAGCCCCATGGTTGGTGATAACATCTGACTATTAAAGTAGAGACCATCAGGAATGTAAACCCTTGAGAGGGAACAAAGAAGGGTGATTCAGGAGACACCTTAAACAGGGACATGAAGGACAGGAACAGGGATAGTCTAACAGAACAGGGACGAAAACAAAAAAGGAATGAATAGGGACAGGAAAACGGAACAGGGACAAACAAAAAACAGCATATGGGAGGGTCTCGCTGGCATAGGCAGGACCCACAAACAAGGACTCCAGGAGTTGGAGGGTCAGCCAGAGCCCCCCGGCTGGGCAGCACTCAGTGCCTGCCTCTCCCACGGCTGGTTTTACAAAGATTGTTAAAGATAGACTTAGTATGCCTGGTAGTTTTTCTCTGTGTTTTAGTTTGTGCTGATCCTGCCTTCTGAATTTGTGTTAATCGCGCTTTCTTAAGTTAATAAAGAAGGGGAAGATGTGGGAGTGTGGCCATGGGGGTCGACAAGCCCCATGGTTGGTGATCACATCCGACTCTTAAGGATGAGACCATCAGGAAAGTAAAGCCCTGAGAGGGAACAAAGGGTGATTCAGGAGACACCTTAAGCAGGGACATGAAGAACAGGAACAGGGACAGGCTAACAGAACAGGGACAAACAAAAAAAAATTGTATGGGATGGTCCCGCTAGCATATGCAGGACCCACAGACAAGGACTCCAGGAGTTGGAGGGGCAGCCAGAGCCCCCCGGCTGGGCAGCACTCAGTGCCTGCCTCTCCCAGGGATGGGGTTACAAAGTTTGTTAAAGATGGAATTAGTATGCCTGGCAGTTTTTCTCTGTATTTTAATTTGTGTTAATAGTGCTTTCTTAATTTGTGTTTCTCTTGCTTTCTTAATTTCTGTTAATCGCGCCTTCTTAATTTGTGTTAAACCTGCTTTCTTAATTTGTGTTAATCGAGCTCTTTTATGTTAATAAAGAAGGGGGAGATGTGGGAGCGTGGCCATGGGGGTCGACAAGTCCCATGGTTGGTGATCACATCCGACTATTAAAGTATAGACCATCAGGAAAGTAAAGCCTTGAGAGGGAACAAAGAAGGGTGATTCAGGAGACACCTTAAACAGGGACATGAAGAACAGGAACAGGGACAGGCTAACAGAGCAGGGAGAAACAAAAAAGAGCATATGGGAGGGTCCCACTGGCATAGGCAGGACCCACAAACAAGGACTCCAGGAGTTGGAGGGTCAGCCAGAGCCCCCCGGCTGGGCAGCACTCAGTGCCTGCCTCTACCAGGGATGGTTTTACAAAGATTGTTAAAGATAGACTTAGTATGCCTGGCAGTTTTTATCTGTGTTTTAGTTTGTGCTGATCCTGCCTTCTTAATTTGTGTTAATCGCGCTTTCTTAAGTTAATAAAGAAGGGGAAGATGTGGGAGTGTGGCCATGGGGGTCGACAAGTCCCATGGTATGTGATAACATCCAAATCTTAAAGATGAGGCCATCAGGAAAGTAAAGAGTTGAGAGGGAACAAAGAAAGGTGATTCAGGAGACACCTTAAACAGGGACATGAAGAACAGGAACAGGGACAGGCTAACAGAGCAGGGAGAAACAAAAAGCAGCATATGCTAGGGTCCCACTGGCATATGCTGGACCCACAAACAAGGACTCCAGGAGTTGGAGGGGCAGCCGGAGCCCCCTGGCTGGGCAGTACTCAGTGCCTGCCTCTCCCAGGGATGGTTTTACAAAGGTTGTTAAAGATAGTCTTAGTATGCCTGGCAGCTTTTCTCTGTGTTTTAGTTTGTGTTGATCCTGCCTTCTTAATTTGTGTTAATCGCGCTTTCTTATGTTAATAAAGAAGGGGGAGATGTGGGAGTGTGGCCATGGGGGTCGACAGGCCCCATGGTTGGTAATAACATCCAACTCTTAAGGATGAGACCATCAGGAATTTAAAGAGTTGAGAGGGAACAAAGAAGGGTGATTCAGGTGACACCTTGTTGTCTGGGGTGGCTTGTTCTACAGCCATTAAAGCATGGAAGTTGCTGGGTGTTTGCTGTTGCCGGGCAAAGTTGTTGACCAATGACTAGTTAGTGGAAAGGTACTGCTGTGAGGCGGAAATTATAGGAAGGGAGCCTTTCCTGAATCAGGGATAGAATGAAGTTGTGCCCTCACTCTGAGAGATGAAGTTATGCCCTCAGTAAGAGAGAGTTCAAGTTATGTCATCAATAAAGATGTAGCAGTTACAGATCCTGAAAGAACCCCGTTGTCCATGCGGTCTTTACGCCACAAATCGCCCCCCAACAGGGACATGAAAACAAACAGGGACAAGAAGAAAACAAACAGGGACATGAAGAACAGGAACAGGGACAGGCTAACAGCACAGGGACAAAAACAAAAAAGGAATGAATAGGGACAGGCAAACCGAACAGGGACAAAAACAGAAAAGGAATGAATAGGTACAGGCTAACAGAACAGGAACGAACAAAAAGAGGGTATGGGAGGGTCACGCTGGCTTACGCAGGACCCCCAAACAAGGACTCCAGGAGTTGGAGGGGCAGCCAGAGCCCCCCGGCTGGGCAGCACTCAGTGCCTGCCTCTCCTAGGGATGGGGTTACAAAGTTTGTTAAAGATGGAATTAGTATGCCTGGCAGTTTTTCTCTGTATTTTAATTTGTGTTAATAGTGCTTTCTTAATTTGTGTTACTCTTGCTTTCTTAATTTCTGTTAATCGCGCCTTCTTAAATTGTGTTAAACCTGCTTTCTTAATTTGTGTTAATCGAGCTCTTTTATGTTAATAAAGAAGGAGGAGATGTGGGAGCGTGACCATGGGGGTCGACAAGCCCCATGGTTGGTGATCACATCCGACTCTTAAAGACGAGACCATGAGGAAAGTAAAGCCTTGAGAGGGAACAAAGAAGGGTGATTCAGGAGACACCTTAAGCAGGGACATGAAGAGCAGGAACAGGGATAGTCTAACAGAACAGGGACAAAAACAAAAAAGGAATGAATAGGGACATGCTATCAGAACAGGGACAAACAAAAAACAGCGTATGGGAGGGTCTCGCTGGCATAGGCCGGACCCCCAAACAAGGACTCCAGGAGTTGGAGGGGCAGCCAGAGCCCCCCGGCTGGGCAGCACTCAGTGCCTGCCTCTCCCAGGGATGGGGTTACAAAGTTTGTAAAAGATGGAATTAGTATGCCTGGCAGTTTTTCTCTGTGTTTTATTTTGTGTTAATAGTGCTTTCTTAATTTGTGTTACTCTTGCTTTCTTAATTTCTGTTAATCGCGCCTTCTTAATTTGTGTTAAACCTGCTTTCTTAATTTGTGTTAATCGACCTCTTTTATGTTAATAAAGAAGGGGGAGATGTGGGAGTGTGGCCATGGGGGTCGACAAGTCCCATGGTTGGTGATAACATGCGACTCTTAAAGATGAGGCCATCAGGAAAGTAAAGAGTTGAGAGGGAACAAAGAAGGGTGATTCAGGAGACACCTTAAACAGGGACATGAAGAACAGGAACAGGGATAGTCTAACAGAACAGGGACGAAAACAAAAAAGGAATGAATAGGGACAGGAAAACGGAACAGGGACAAACAAAAAACAGCATATGGGAGGGTCTTGCTGGCATAGGCAGGACCCACAAACAAGGACTCCAGGAGTTGGAGGGTCAGCCAGAGCCCCCCGGCTGGGCAGCACTCAGTGCCTGCCTCTCCCACGGCTGGTTTTACAAAGATTGTTAAAGATAGACTTAGTATGCCTGGCAGTTTTTATCTGTGTTTTAGTTTGCGCTGATCCTGCCTTCTTAATTTGTGTTAATCGCGCTTTCTTAAGTTAATAAAGAAGGGGGAGATGTGGGAGTGTGGCCATGGGGGTCGACAAGCCCCATGGTTGGTAATAACATCCGACTCTTAAGGATGAGACCATCAGGAATTTAAAGAGTTGAGAGGGAACAAAGAAGGGTGATTCAGGTGACACCTTGTTGTCTGGGGTGGCTTGTTCTCCAGCCATTAAAGCATGGAAGTTGCTGGCTGTTTGCTGTTTCCGGGCAAAGTTGTTGACCAATGACTAGTTAGTGGAAAGGTACTGCTGTGAGGCGGAAATTATAGGAAGGGAGCCTTTCCTGAATAAGGGATAGAATGAAGTTGTGCCCTCACTCTGAGAGACGAAGTTATGCCTTCAGTAAGAGAGAGTTCAAGTTATGCTATCAATAAAGAGGTAGCAGTTACAGATCCTGAAAGAACCCCGTTGTCCGTGCGGTCTTTACGCCATAAATCGCCCCCCAACAGGGACATGAAAACGAACAGGGACGAGAAGAAAACAAACAGGGGAATGAAGAACAGGAACAGGGACAGGCTAACAGAACAGGGACAAAAACAAAAAAGGAATGAATAGGGACAGGCAAACGGAACAGGGACGAACAAAAAGAGCTTATGGGAGGGTCAGGCTGGCTTACGCAGGACCCACAAACAAGGACTCCAGGAGGTGGAGGGGCAGCCAGAGCCCCCCAGCTGGGCAGCACTCAGTGCCTGCCACTCCCAGGGATGGGGTTGCAAAGTTTGTTAAAGATGGAATTAGTATGCCTGGCAGTTTTTCTCTGTGTTTTAGTTTGTGTTGATCCTGCCTTCTTAATTTGTGTTAATTGCGCTTTCTTATGTTAATAAAGAAGGGGGAGATGTGGGAGTGTGGCCATGGGGGTCGACAAGTCCCATGGTTGGTGATAACATCCGACTATTAAAGTAGAGACCATCAGGAAAGTAAAGCCTTGAGAGGGAACAAAGAAGAGTGATTCATGAGACACCTTAAACAGGGACATGAAGAACAGGAACAGGGGCAGGCTAACAGAGCAGGAGGAAACAAAAAACAGCATATGGGAGGGTCCCACTGGCATATGCTGGACCCACAATCAAGGACTCCAGGAGTTGGAGGGGCAGCCAGAGCCCCCCGGCTGGGCAGCACTCAGTGCCTGCCTCTCCCAGGGAGTGTTTTACGAAGATTGTTAAAGATAGACTTAGTATGCCTGCCAGTTTTTCTCTGTGTTTTGGTTTGTGTTGATCCTGCCTTCTTAATTTGTGTTAATCGCGCTTTCTTATGTTAATAAAGAAGGGGAAGATGTGGGAGTGTGGCCATGGGGGTCGACAAGCCCCATGGTTGGTGATAACATCTGACTATTAAAGTAGAGACCATCAGGAATGTAAACCCTTGAGAGGGAACAAAGAAGGGTGATTCAGGAGACACCTTAAACAGGGACATGAAGGACAGGAACAGGGATAGTCTAACAGAACAGGGACGAAAACAAAAAAGGAATGAATAGGGACAGGAAAACGGAACAGGGACAAACAAAAAACAGCATATGGGAGGGTCTCGCTGGCATAGGCAGGACCCACAAACAAGGACTCCAGGAGTTGGAGGGTCAGCCAGAGCCCCCCGGCTGGGCAGCACTCAGTGCCTGCCTCTCCCACGGCTGGTTTTACAAAGATTGTTAAAGATAGACTTAGTATGCCTGGTAGTTTTTCTCTGTGTTTTAGTTTGTGCTGATCCTGCCTTCTTAATTTGTGTTAATCGCGCTTTCTTAAGTTAATAAAGAAGGGGAAGATGTGGGAGTGTGGCCATGGGGGTCGACAAGCCCCATGGTTGGTGATCACATCCGACTCTTAAGGATGAGACCATCAGGAAAGTAAAGCCCTGATAGGGAACAAAGGGTGATTCAGGAGACACCTTAAGCAGGGACATGAAGAACAGGAACAGGGACAGGCTAACAGAACAGGGACAAACAAAAAAAAATTGTATGGGATGGTCCCGCTAGCATATGCAGGACCCACAGACAAGGACTCCAGGAGTTGGAGGGGCAGCCAGAGCCCCCCGGCTGGGCAGCACTCAGTGCCTGCCTCTCCCAGGGATGGGGTTACAAAGTTTGTTAAAGATGGAATTAGTATGCCTGGCAGTTTTTCTCTGTATTTTAATTTGTGTTAATAGTGCTTTCTTAATTTGTGTTTCTCTTGCTTTCTTAATTTCTGTTAATCGCGCCTTCTTAATTTGTGTTAAACCTGCTTTCTTAATTTGTGTTAATCGAGCTCTTTTATGTTAATAAAGAAGGGGGAGATGTGGGAGCGTGGCCATGGGGGTCGACAAGTCCCATGGTTGGTGATCACATCCGACTATTAAAGTATAGACCATCAGGAAAGTAAAGCCTTGAGAGGGAACAAAGAAGGGTGATTCAGGAGACACCTTAAACAGGGACATGAAGAACAGGAACAGGGACAGGCTAACAGAGCAGGGAGAAACAAAAAAGAGCATATGGGAGGGTCCCACTGGCATAGGCAGGACCCACAAACAAGGACTCCAGGAGTTGGAGGGTCAGCCAGAGCCCCCCGGCTGGGCAGCACTCAGTGCCTGCCTCTCCCAGGGATGGTTTTACAAAGATTGTTAAAGATAGACTTAGTATGCCTGGCAGTTTTTATCTGTGTTTTAGTTTGTGCTGATCCTGCCTTCTTAATTTGTGTTAATCGCGCTTTCTTAAGTTAATAAAGAAGGGGAAGATGTGGGAGTGTGGCCATGGGGGTCGACAAGTCCCATGGTATGTGATAACATCCAAATCTTAAAGATGAGGCCATCAGGAAAGTAAAGAGTTGAGAGGGAACAAAGAAAGGTGATTCAGGAGACACCTTAAACAGGGACATGAAGAACAGGAACAGGGACAGGCTAACAGAGCAGGGAGAAACAAAAAGCAGCATATGCTAGGGTCCCACTGGCATATGCTGGACCCACAAACAAGGACTCCAGGAGTTGGAGGGGCAGCCAGAGCCCCCTGGCTGGGCAGTACTCAGTGCCTGCCTCTCCCAGGGATGGTTTTACAAAGGTTGTTAAAGATAGTCTTAGTATGCCTGGCAGCTTTTCTCTGTGTTTTAGTTTGTGTTGATCCTGCCTTCTTAATTTGTGTTAATCGCGCTTTCTTATGTTAATAAAGAAGGGGGAGATGTGGGAGTGTGGCCATGGGGGTCGACAGGCCCCATGGTTGGTAATAACATCCAACTCTTAAGGATGAGACCATCAGGAATTTAAAGAGTTGAGAGGGAACAAAGAAGGGTGATTCAGGTGACACCTTGTTGTCTGGGGTGGCTTGTTCTACAGCCATTAAAGCATGGAAGTTGCTGGGTGTTTGCTGTTGCCGGGCAAAGTTGTTGACCAATGACTAGTTAGTGGAAAGGTACTGCTGTGAGGCGGAAATTATAGGAAGGGAGCCTTTCCTGAATCAGGGATAGAATGAAGTTGTGCCCTCACTCTGAGAGATGAAGTTATGCCCTCAGTAAGAGAGAGTTCAAGTTATGTCATCAATAAAGATGTAGCAGTTACAGATCCTGAAAGAACCCCGTTGTCCATGCGGTCTTTACGCCACAAATCGCCCCCCAACAGGGACATGAAAACGAACAGGGACAAGAAGAAAACAAACAGGGACATGAAGAACAGGAACAGGGACAGGCTAACAGCACAGGGACAAAAACAAAAAAGGAATGAATAGGGACAGGCAAACCGAACAGGGACAAAAACAGAAAAGGAATGAATAGGTACAGGCTAACAGAACAGGAACGAACAAAAAGAGGGTATGGGAGGGTCACGCTGGCTTACGCAGGACCCCCAAACAAGGACTCCAGGAGTTGGAGGGGCAGCCAGAGCCCCCCGGCTGGGCAGCACTCAGTGCCTGCCTCTCCTAGGGATGGGGTTACAAAGTTTGTTAAAGATGGAATTAGTATGCCTGGCAGTTTTTCTCTGTATTTTAATTTGTGTTAATAGTGCTTTCTTAATTTGTGTTACTCTTGCTTTCTTAATTTCTGTTAATCGCGCCTTCTTAAATTGTGTTAAACCTGCTTTCTTAATTTGTGTTAATCGAGCTCTTTTATGTTAATAAAGAAGGAGGAGATGTGGGAGCGTGACCATGGGGGTCGACAAGCCCCATGGTTGGTGATCACATCCGACTCTTAAAGACGAGACCATGAGGAAAGTAAAGCCTTGAGAGGGAACAAAGAAGGGTGATTCAGGAGACACCTTAAGCAGGGACATGAAGAGCAGGAACAGGGATAGTCTAACAGAACAGGGACAAAAACAAAAAAGGAATGAATAGGGACAGGCTATCAGAACAGGGACAAACAAAAAACAGCGTATGGGAGGGTCCCATGGTTGGTGATCACATCCCACTCTTAAAGATGAGGCCATCAGGAAAGTAAAGAGTTGAGAGGGAACAAAGAAGGGTGATTCAGGAGACACCTTAAGCAGGGACATGAAGAACAGGAACAGGGGCAGGCTAACAGAGCAGGAGGAAACAAAAAACAGCATATGGGAGGGTCCCACTGGCATATGCTGGACCCAAAAACAAGGACTCCAGGAGTTGGAGGGGCAGCCAGAGCCCCCCGGCTGGGCAGCACTCAGTGCCTGCCTCTCCCAGGGATGGGGTTACAAAGTTTGTTAAAGATGGAATTAGTATGCCTGGCAGTTTTTCTCTGTGTTTTAATTTGTGTTAATAGTGGTTTCTTAATTTGTGTTTCTCTTGCTTTCTTAATTTCTGTTAATCGCGCCTTCTTAATTTGTGTTAAACCTGCTTTCTTAATTTGTGTTAATCGAGCTCTTTTATGTTAATAAAGAAGGGGGAGATGTGGGAGCGTGGCCATGGGGGTCGACAAGTCCCATGGTTGGTGATAACATCGGACTCTTAAAGTAGAGACCATCAGGAAACTAAAGAGTTGAGAGGGAACAAAGAAGGGTGATTCAGGAGACACCTTAAACAGGGACATGAAGAACAGGAACAGGGACAGGCTAACAGAGCAGGGAGAAACAAAAAACAGCATATGGGAGGGTCCCACTGGCGTATGCTGGACCCACAATCAAGGACTCCAGGAGTTGGAGGGGCAGCCAGAGCCCCCCGGCTGGGCAGCACTCAGTTCCTGCCTCTCCCAGGGACGGTTTTACAAAGATTGTTAAAGATAGACTTAGTATGCCTGGCAGTTTTTCTCTGTGTTTTAGTTTGTGTTGATCCTGCCTACTTAATTTGTGTTAATCGCGCTTTCTTATGTTAATAAAGAAGGGGGAGATGTGGGAGTGTGGCCATGGGGGTCCACAAGTCCCATGGTTGGTGATAACAACGGACTCTTAAAGATGAGGCCATCAGGAAAGTAAAGAGTTGAGAGGGAACAAAGAAGGGTGATTCAGGAGACACCTTAACCAGGGACATGAAGAACAGGAACAGGGACAGGCTAACAGAACAGGGACGAAAACAAAAAAAGGAATGAATAGGGACAGGCTATCAGAACAGGGACAAACAAAAAACAGCGTATGGGAGGGTCTCGCTGGCATAGGCAGGACCCACAAACAAGGACTCCAGGAGTTGGAGGGGCAGTGAGAGCCCCCCGGCTGGGCAGCACTCAGTGCCTGCCTCTCCCACGGCTGGTTTTACAAAGGTTGTTAAACATAGACTTAGTATGCCTGGCAGTTTTTCTCTGTGTTTTAGTTTGTGTTGGTCCTGCCTTCTTAATTTGTGTTAATCGCGCTTTCTTAAGTTAATAAAGAAGGGGAAGATGTGGGAGTGTGGCCATGGGGGTCGACAAGCCCCATGGTTGGTAATAATATCCGACTCTTAAGGATGAGACCATCAGGAATTTAAAGAGTTGAGAGGGAACAAAGAAGGGTGATTCAGGTGACACCTTCTTGTCTGGGGTGGCTTGTTCTCCAGCCATTAAAGCATGGAAGTTGCTGGGGGTATGCTGTTGCCGGGCAAAGTTATTGACCAATGACTAGTTAGTGGAAAGGTACTGCTGTGAGGCGGAAATT
Source organism: Anser anser (assembly GCF_964211835.1). Classification (NCBI taxonomy): domain Eukaryota; kingdom Metazoa; phylum Chordata; class Aves; order Anseriformes; family Anatidae; genus Anser; species Anser anser. The sequence continues at coordinate 4,889,319 of NC_139731.1, read as the reverse complement.
ATAGGAAGGGAGCCTTTCCTGAATCAGGGATAGAATGAAGTTGTGCCCTCACTCTGAGAGATGAAGTTATGCCCTCAGTAAGAGAGAGTTCAAGTTATGTCATCAATAAAGAGGTAGCAGTTACAGATCCTGAAAGAACCCCGTTGTCCGTGCGGTCTTTACGCCACAAATCGCCCCCCAACAGGGACATGAAAACGAACAGGGACAAGAAGAAAACAAACAGGGACATGAAGAACAGGAACAGGGACAGGCTAACAGCACAGGGACAAAAACAAAAAAGGAATGAATAGGGACAGGCAAACGGAACAGGGACAAAAACAGAAAAGGTATGAATAGGTACAGGCTAACAGAACAGGGACGAACAAAAAGAGCTTATGGGAGGGTCACGCTGGCTTACGCAGGACCCACAAACAAGGACTCCAGGAGGTGGAGGGGCAGCCAGAGCCCCCCGGCTGGGCAGCACTCAGTGCCTGCCTCTCCCACGGCTGGTTTTACAAAGATTGTTAAAGATAGACTTAGTATGCCTGGTAGTTTTTCTCTGTGTTTTAGTTTGTGCTGATCCTGCCTTCTTAATTTGTGTTAATCGCGCTTTCTTAAGTTAATAAAGAAGGGGAAGATGTGGGAGTGTGGCCATGGGGGTCGACAAGCCCCATGGTTGGTGATCACATCCGACTCTTAAGGATGAGACCATCAGGAAAGTAAAGCCCTGAGAGGGAACAAAGGGTGATTCAGGAGACACCTTAAGCAGGGACATGAAGAACAGGAACAGGGACAGGCTAACAGAACAGGGACAAACAAAAAAAAATTGTATGGGATGGTCCCGCTAGCATATGCAGGACCCACAGACAAGGACTCCAGGAATTGGAGGGGCAGCCAGAGCCCCCCGGCTGGGCAGCACTCAGTGCCTGCCTCTCCCAGGGATGGGGTTACAAAGTTTGTTAAAGATGGAATTAGTATGCCTGGCAGTTTTTCTCTGTATTTTAGTTTGTGATAATAGTGCTTTCTTAATTTGTGTTACTCTTGCTTTCTTAATTTCTGTTAATCGCGTCTTCTTAATTTGTGTTGATCCTGCCTTCTTAATTTGTGTTAATCGCGCTTTCTTATGTTAATAAAGAAGGGGAAGATGTGGGAGTGTGGCCATGGGGGTCGACAAGCCCCATGGTTGGTGATCACATCCGACTATTAAAGTAGAGACCATCAGGAATGTAAACCCTTGAGAGGGAACAAAGAAGGGTGATTCAGGAGACACCTTAAACAGGGACATGAAGGACAGGAACAGGGATAGTCTAACAGAACAGGGACAAAAACAAAAAAGGAATGAATAGGGACATGCTATCAGAACAGGGACAAACAAAAAACAGCGTATGGGAGGGTCTCGCTGGCATAGGCCGGACCCCCAAACAAGGACTCCAGGAGTTGGAGGGGCAGCCAGAGCCCCCCGGCTGGGCAGCACTCAGTGCCTGCCTCTCCCAGGGATGGGGTTACAAAGTTTGTAAAAGATGGAATTAGTATGCCTGGCAGTTTTTCTCTGTGTTTTATTTTGTGTTAATAGTGCTTTCTTAATTTGTGTTACTCTTGCTTTCTTAATTTCTGTTAATCGCGCCTTCTTAATTTGTGTTAAACCTGCTTTCTTAATTTGTGTTAATCGACCTCTTTTATGTTAATAAAGAAGGGGGAGATGTGGGAGCGTGGCCATGGGGGTCGAGAAGCCCCATGGTTGGTGATAACATCCGACTATTAAAGATGAGGCCATCAGGAAAGTAAAGAGTTGAGAGGGAACAAAGAAGGGTGATTCAGGAGACACCTTAAACAGGGACATGAAGAACAGGAACAGGGATAGTCTAACAGAACAGGGACGAAAACAAAAAAGGAATGAATAGGGACAGGAAAACGGAACAGGGACAAACAAAAAACAGCATATGGGAGGGTCTCGCTGGCATAGGCAGGACCCACAAACAAGGACTCCAGGAGTTGGAGGGTCAGCCAGAGCCCCCCGGCTGGGCAGCACTCAGTGCCTGCCTCTCCCAGGGATGGTTTTACAAAGATTGTTAAAGATAGACTTAGTATGCCTGGCAGTTTTTATCTGTGTTTTAGTTTGCGCTGATCCTGCCTTCTTAATTTGTGTTAATCGCGCTTTCTTAAGTTAATAAAGAAGGGGGAGATGTGGGAGTGTGGCCATGGGGGTCGACAGGCCCCATGGTTGGTAATAACATCCGACTCTTAAGGATGAGACCATCAGGAATTTAAAGAGTTGAGAGGGAACAAAGAAGGGTGATTCAGGTGACACCTTGTTGTCTGGGGTGGCTTGTTCTCCAGCCATTAAAGCATGGAAGTTGCTGGGTGTTTGCTGTTTCCGGGCAAAGTTGTTGACCAATGAGTAGTTAGTGGAAAGGTACTGCTGTGAGGCGGAAATTATAGGAAGGGAGCCTTTCCTGAATAAGGGATAGAATGAAGTTGTGCCCTCACTCTGAGAGACGAAGTTATGCCTTCAGTAAGAGAGAGTTCAAGTTATGCTATCAATAAAGAGGTAGCAGTTACAGATCCTGAAAGAACCCCGTTGTCCGTGCGGTCTTTACGCCATAAATCGCCCCCCAACAGGGACATGAAAACGAACAGGGACGAGAAGAAAACAAACAGGGGAATGAAGAACAGGAACAGGGACAGGCTAACAGAACAGGGACAAAAACAAAAAAGGAATGAATAGGGACAGGCAAACGGAACAGGGACGAACAAAAAGAGCTTATGGGAGGGTCAGGCTGGCTTACGCAGGACCCACAAACAAGGACTCCAGGAGGTGGAGGGGCAGCCAGAGCCCCCCAGCTGGGCAGCACTCAGTGCCTGCCACTCCCAGGGATGGGGTTGCAAAGTTTGTTAAAGATGGAATTAGTATGCCTGGCAGTTTTTCTCTGTGTTTTAGTTTGTGTTGATCCTGCCTTCTTAATTTGTGTTAATTGCGCTTTCTTATGTTAATAAAGAAGGGGGAGATGTGGGAGTGTGGCCATGGGGGTCGACAAGTCCCATGGTTGGTGATAACATCCGACTATTAAAGTAGAGACCATCAGGAAAGTAAAGCCTTGAGAGGGAACAAAGAAGAGTGATTCATGAGACACCTTAAACAGGGACATGAAGAACAGGAACAGGGGCAGGCTAACAGAGCAGGAGGAAACAAAAAACAGCATATGGGAGGGTCCCACTGGCATATGCTGGACCCACAATCAAGGACTCCAGGAGTTGGAGGGTCAGCCAGAGCCCCCCGGCTGGGCAGCACTCAGTGCCTGCCTCTCCCACGGCTGGTTTTACAAAGATTGTTAAAGATAGACTTAGTATGCCTGGTAGTTTTTCTCTGTGTTTTAGTTTGTGCTGATCCTGCCTTCTGAATTTGTGTTAATCGCGCTTTCTTAAGTTAATAAAGAAGGGGAAGATGTGGGAGTGTGGCCATGGGGGTCGACAAGCCCCATGGTTGGTGATCACATCCGACTCTTAAGGATGAGACCATCAGGAAAGTAAAGCCCTGAGAGGGAACAAAGGGTGATTCAGGAGACACCTTAAGCAGGGACATGAAGAACAGGAACAGGGACAGGCTAACAGAACAGGGACAAACAAAAAAAAATTGTATGGGATGGTCCCGCTAGCATATGCAGGACCCACAGACAAGGACTCCAGGAGTTGGAGGGGCAGCCAGAGCCCCCCGGCTGGGCAGCACTCAGTGCCTGCCTCTCCCAGGGATGGGGTTACAAAGTTTGTTAAAGATGGAATTAGTATGCCTGGCAGTTTTTCTCTGTATTTTAGTTTGTGTTAATAGTGCTTTCTTAATTTGTGTTACTCTTGCTTTCTTAATTTCTGTTAATCGCGTCTTCTTAATTTGTGTTGATCCTGCCTTCTTAATTTGTGTTAATCGCGCTTTCTTATGTTAATAAAGAAGGGGAAGATGTGGGAGTGTGGCCATGGGGGTCGACAAGCCCCATGGTTGGTGATCACATCCGACTATTAAAGATGAGGCCATCAGGAAAGTAAAGAGTTGAGAGGGAACAAAGAAGGGTGATTCAGGAGACACCTTAAACAGGGACATGAAGGACAGGAACAGGGATAGTCTAACAGAACAGGGACAAAAACAAAAAAGGAATGAATAGGGACATGCTATCAGAACAGGGACAAACAAAAAACAGCGTATGGGAGGGTCTCGCTGGCATAGGCCGGACCCCCAAACAAGGACTCCAGGAGTTGGAGGGGCAGCCAGAGCCCCCCGGCTGGGCAGCACTCAGTGCCTGCCTCTCCCAGGGATGGGGTTACAAAGTTTGTAAAAGATGGAATTAGTATGCCTGGCAGTTTTTCTCTGTGTTTTATTTTGTGTTAATAGTGCTTTCTTAATTTGTGTTACTCTTGCTTTCTTAATTTCTGTTAATCGCGCCTTCTTAATTTGTGTTAAACCTGCTTTCTTAATTTGTGTTAATCGACCTCTTTTATGTTAATAAAGAAGGGGGAGATGTGGGAGTGTGGCCATGGGGGTCGACAAGTCCCATGGTTGGTGATAACATGCGACTCTTAAAGATGAGGCCATCAGGAAAGTAAAGAGTTGAGAGGGAACAAAGAAGGGTGATTCAGGAGACACCTTAAACAGGGACATGAAGAACAGGAACAGGGATAGTCTAACAGAACAGGGACGAAAACAAAAAAGGAATGAATAGGGACAGGAAAACGGAACAGGGACAAACAAAAAACAGCATATGGGAGGGTCTCGCTGGCATAGGCAGGACCCACAAACAAGGACTCCAGGAGTTGGAGGGTCAGCCAGAGCCCCCCGGCTGGGCAGCACTCAGTGCCTGCCTCTCCCAGGGATGGTTTTACAAAGATTGTTAAAGATAGACTTAGTATGCCTGGCAGTTTTTATCTGTGTTTTAGTTTGCGCTGATCCTGCCTTCTTAATTTGTGTTAATCGCGCTTTCTTAAGTTAATAAAGAAGGGGGAGATGTGGGAGTGTGGCAATGGGGGTCGACAGGCCCCATGGTTGGTAATAACATCCGACTCTTAAGGATGAGACCATCAGGAATTTAAAGAGTTGAGAGGGAACAAAGAAGGGTGATTCAGGTGACACCTTGTTGTCTGGGGTGGCTTGTTCTCCAGCCATTAAAGCATGGAAGTTGCTGGGTGTTTGCTGTTTCCGGGCAAAGTTGTTGACCAATGAGTAGTTAGTGGAAAGGTACTGCTGTGAGGCGGAAATTATAGGAAGGGAGCCTTTCCTGAATAAGGGATAGAATGAAGTTGTGCCCTCACTCTGAGAGACGAAGTTATGCCTTCAGTAAGAGAGAGTTCAAGTTATGCTATCAATAAAGAGGTAGCAGTTACAGATCCTGAAAGAACCCCGTTGTCCGTGCGGTCTTTACGCCATAAATCGCCCCCCAACAGGGACATGAAAACGAACAGGGACGAGAAGAAAACAAACAGGGGAATGAAGAACAGGAACAGGGACAGGCTAACAGAACAGGGACAAAAACAAAAAAGGAATGAATAGGGACAGGCAAACGGAACAGGGACGAACAAAAAGAGCTTATGGGAGGGTCAGGCTGGCTTACGCAGGACCCACAAACAAGGACTCCAGGAGGTGGAGGGGCAGCCAGAGCCCCCCAGCTGGGCAGCACTCAGTGCCTGCCACTCCCAGGGATGGGGTTGCAAAGTTTGTTAAAGATGGAATTAGTATGCCTGGCAGTTTTTCTCTGTGTTTTAGTTTGTGTTGATCCTGCCTTCTTAATTTGTGTTAATTGCGCTTTCTTATGTTAATAAAGAAGGGGGAGATGTGGGAGTGTGGCCATGGGGGTCGACAAGTCCCATGGTTGGTGATAACATCCGACTATTAAAGTAGAGACCATCAGGAAAGTAAAGCCTTGACAGGGAACAAAGAAGAGTGATTCATGAGACACCTTAAACAGGGACATGAAGAACAGGAACAGGGGCAGGCTAACAGAGCAGGAGGAAACAAAAAACAGCATATGGGAGGGTCCCACTGGCATATGCTGGACCCACAATCAAGGACTCCAGGAGTTGGAGGGGCAGCCAGAGCCCCCCGTCTGGGCAGCACTCAGTGCCTGCCTCTCCCAGGGAGTGTTTTACGAAGATTGTTAAAGATAGACTTAGTATGCCTGGCAGTTTTTCTCTGTGTTTTAGTTTGTGTTGATCCTGCCTTCTTAATTTGTGTTAATCGCGCTTTCTTATGTTAATAAAGAAGGGGAAGATGTGGGAGTGTGGCCATGGGGGTCGACAAGCCCCATGGTTGGTGATAACATCTGACTATTAAAGTAGAGACCATCAGGAATGTAAACCCTTGAGAGGGAACAAAGAAGGGTGATTCAGGAGACACCTTAAACAGGGACATGAAGGACAGGAACAGGGATAGTCTAACAGAACAGGGACGAAAACAAAAAAGGAATGAATAGGGACAGGAAAACGGAACAGGGACAAACAAAAAACAGCATATGGGAGGGTCTCGCTGGCATAGGCAGGACCCACAAACAAGGACTCCAGGAGTTGGAGGGTCAGCCAGAGCCCCCCGGCTGGGCAGCACTCAGTGCCTGCCTCTCCCACGGCTGGTTTTACAAAGATTGTTAAAGATAGACTTAGTATGCCTGGTAGTTTTTCTCTGTGTTTTAGTTTGTGCTGATCCTGCCTTCTGAATTTGTGTTAATCGCGCTTTCTTAAGTTAATAAAGAAGGGGAAGATGTGGGAGTGTGGCCATGGGGGTCGACAAGCCCCATGGTTGGTGATCACATCCGACTCTTAAGGATGAGACCATCAGGAAAGTAAAGCCCTGAGAGGGAACAAAGGGTGATTCAGGAGACACCTTAAGCAGGGACATGAAGAACAGGAACAGGGACAGGCTAACAGAACAGGGACAAACAAAAAAAAATTGTATGGGATGGTCCCGCTAGCATATGCAGGACCCACAGACAAGGACTCCAGGAGTTGGAGGGGCAGCCAGAGCCCCCCGGCTGGGCAGCACTCAGTGCCTGCCTCTCCCAGGGATGGGGTTACAAAGTTTGTTAAAGATGGAATTAGTATGCCTGGCAGTTTTTCTCTGTATTTTAGTTTGTGTTAATAGTGCTTTCTTAATTTGTGTTACTCTTGCTTTCTTAATTTCTGTTAATCGCGTCTTCTTAATTTGTGTTGATCCTGCCTTCTTAATTTGTGTTAATCGCGCTTTCTTATGTTAATAAAGAAGGGGAAGATGTGGGAGTGTGGCCATGGGGGTCGACAAGCCCCATGGTTGGTGATCACATCCGACTATTAAAGATGAGGCCATCAGGAAAGTAAAGAGTTGAGAGGGAACAAAGAAGGGTGATTCAGGAGACACCTTAAACAGGGACATGAAGGACAGGAACAGGGATAGTCTAACAGAACAGGGACAAAAACAAAAAAGGAATGAATAGGGACATGCTATCAGAACAGGGACAAACAAAAAACAGCGTATGGGAGGGTCTCGCTGGCATAGGCCGGACCCCCAAACAAGGACTCCAGGAGTTGGAGGGGCAGCCAGAGCCCCCCGGCTGGGCAGCACTCAGTGCCTGCCTCTCCCAGGGATGGGGTTACAAAGTTTGTAAAAGATGGAATTAGTATGCCTGGCAGTTTTTCTCTGTATTTTAGTTTGTGTTAATAGTGCTTTCTTAATTTGTGTTACTCTTGCTTTCTTAATTTCTGTTAATCGCGCCTTCTTAATTTGTGTTAAACCTGCTTTCTTAATTTGTGTTAATCGACCTCTTTTATGTTAATAAAGAAGGGGGAGATGTGGGAGTGTGGCCATGGGGGTCGACAAGTCCCATGGTTGGTGATAACATGCGACTCTTAAAGATGAGGCCATCAGGAAAGTAAAGAGTTGAGAGGGAACAAAGAAGGGTGATTCAGGAGACACCTTAAACAGGGACATGAAGAACAGGAACAGGGATAGTCTAACAGAACAGGGACGAAAACAAAAAAGGAATGAATAGGGACAGGAAAACGGAACAGGGACAAACAAAAAACAGCATATGGGAGGGTCTTGCTGGCATAGGCAGGACCCACAAACAAGGACTCCAGGAGTTGGAGGGTCAGCCAGAGCCCCCCGGCTGGGCAGCACTCAGTGCCTGCCTCTCCCACGGCTGGTTTTACAAAGATTGTTAAAGATAGACTTAGTATGCCTGGCAGTTTTTATCTGTGTTTTAGTTTGCGCTGATCCTGCCTTCTTAATTTGTGTTAATCGCGCTTTCTTAAGTTAATAAAGAAGGGGGAGATGTGGGAGTGTGGCAATGGGGGTCGACAGGCCCCATGGTTGGTAATAACATCCGACTCTTAAGGATGAGACCATCAGGAATTTAAAGAGTTGAGAGGGAACAAAGAAGGGTGATTCAGGTGACACCTTGTTGTCTGGGGTGGCTTGTTCTCCAGCCATTAAAGCATGGAAGTTGCTGGGTGTTTGCTGTTGCCGGGCAAAGTTGTTGACCAATGAGTAGTTAGTGGAAAGGTACTGCTGTGAGGCGGAAATTATAGGAAGGGAGCCTTTCCTGAATAAGGGATAGAATGAAGTTGTGCCCTCACTCTGAGAGACGAAGTTATGCCTTCAGTAAGAGAGAGTTCAAGTTATGCTATCAATAAAGAGGTAGCAGTTACAGATCCTGAAAGAACCCCGTTGTCCGTGCGGTCTTTACGCCATAAATCGCCCCCCAACAGGGACATGAAAACGAACAGGGACGAGAAGAAAACAAACAGGGGAATGAAGAACAGGAACAGGGACAGGCTAACAGAACAGGGACAAAAACAAAAAAGGAATGAATAGGGACAGGCAAACGGAACAGGGACGAACAAAAAGAGCTTATGGGAGGGTCAGGCTGGCTTACGCAGGACCCACAAACAAGGACTCCAGGAGGTGGAGGGGCAGCCAGAGCCCCCCGGCTGGGCAGCACTCAGTGCCTGCCACTCCCAGGGATGGGGTTGCAAAGTTTGTTAAAGATGGAATTAGTATGCCTGGCAGTTTTTCTCTGTGTTTTAGTTTGTGTTGATCCTGCCTTCTTAATTTGTGTTAATTGCGCTTTCTTATGTTAATAAAGAAGGGGGAGATGTGGGAGTGTGGCCATGGGGGTCGACAAGTCCCATGGTTGGTGATAACATCCGACTATTAAAGTAGAGACCATCAGGAAAGTAAAGCCTTGAGAGGGAACAAAGAAGAGTGATTCATGAGACACCTTAAACAGGGACATGAAGAACAGGAACAGGGGCAGGCTAACAGAGCAGGAGGAAACAAAAAACAGCATATGGGAGGGTCCCACTGGCATATGCTGGACCCACAATCAAGGACTCCAGGAGTTGGAGGGGCAGCCAGAGCCCCCCGGCTGGGCAGCACTCAGTGCCTGCCTCTCCCAGGGAGTGTTTTACGAAGATTGTTAAAGATAGACTTAGTATGCCTGGCAGTTTTTCTCTGTGTTTTAGTTTGTGTTGATCCTGCCTTCTTAATTTGTGTTAATCGCGCTTTCTTATGTTAATAAAGAAGGGGAAGATGTGGGAGTGTGGCCATGGGGGTCGACAAGCCCCATGGTTGGTGATAACATCTGACTATTAAAGTAGAGACCATCAGGAATGTAAACCCTTGAGAGGGAACAAAGAAGGGTGATTCAGGAGACACCTTAAACAGGGACATGAAGGACAGGAACAGGGATAGTCTAACAGAACAGGGAGGAAAACAAAAAAGGAATGAATAGGGACAGGAAAATGGAACAGGGACAAACAAAAAACAGCATATGGGAGGGTCTCGCTGGCATAGGCAGGACCCACAAACAAGGACTCCAGGAGTTGGAGGGTCAGCCAGAGCCCCCCGGCTGGGCAGCACTCAGTGCCTGCCTCTCCCACGGCTGGTTTTACAAAGATTGTTAAAGATAGACTTAGTATGCCTGGTAGTTTTTCTCTGTGTTTTAGTTTGTGCTGATCCTGCCTTCTGAATTTGTGTTAATCGCGCTTTCTTAAGTTAATAAAGAAGGGGAAGATGTGGGAGTGTGGCCATGGGGGTCGACAAGCCCCATGGTTGGTGATCACATCCGACTCTTAAGGATGAGACCATCAGGAAAGTAAAGCCCTGAGAGGGAACAAAGGGTGATTCAGGAGACACCTTAAGCAGGGACATGAAGAACAGGAACAGGGACAGGCTAACAGAACAGGGACAAACAAAAAAAAATTGTATGGGATGGTCCCGCTAGCATATGCAGGACCCACAGACAAGGACTCCAGGAGTTGGAGGGGCAGCCAGAGCCCCCCGGCTGGGCAGCACTCAGTGCCTGCCTCTCCCAGGGATGGGGTTACAAAGTTTGTTAAAGATGGAATTAGTATGCCTGGCAGTTTTTCTCTGTATTTTAATTTGTGTTAATAGTGCTTTCTTAATTTGTGTTTCTCTTGCTTTCTTAATTTCTGTTAATCGCGCCTTCTTAATTTGTGTTAAACCTGCTTTCTTAATTTGTGTTAATCGAGCTCTTTTATGTTAATAAAGAAGGGGGAGATGTGGGAGCGTGGCCATGGGGGTCGACAAGTCCCATGGTTGGTGATCACATCCGACTATTAAAGTATAGACCATCAGGAAAGTAAAGCCTTGAGAGGGAACAAAGAAGGGTGATTCAGGAGACACCTTAAACAGGGACATGAAGAACAGGAACAGGGACAGGCTAACAGAACAGGGACAAAAACAAAAAAGGAATGAATAGGGACATGCTATCAGAACAGGGACAAACAAAAAACAGCGTATGGGAGGGTCTCACTGGCATAGGCCGGACCCCCAAACAAGGACTCCAGGAGTTGGAGGGGCAGCCAGAGCCCCCCGGCTGGGCAGCACTCAGTGCCTGCCTCTCCCAGGGATGGGGTTACAAAGTTTGTAAAAGATGGAATTAGTATGCCTGGCAGTTTTTCTCTGTGTTTTATTTTGTGTTAATAGTGCTTTCTTAATTTGTGTTACTCTTGCTTTCTTAATTTCTGTTAATCGCGCCTTCTTAATTTGTGTTAAACCTGCTTTCTTAATTTGTGTTAATCGACCTCTTTTATGTTAATAAAGAAGGGGGAGATGTGGGAGTGTGGCCATGGGGGTCGACAAGTCCCATGGTTGGTGATAACATGCGACTCTTAAAGATGAGGCCATCAGGAAAGTAAAGAGTTGAGAGGGAACAAAGAAGGGTGATTCAGGAGACACCTTAAACAGGGACATGAAGAACAGGAACAGGGATAGTCTAACAGAACAGGGACGAAAACAAAAAAGGAATGAATAGGGACAGGAAAACGGAACAGGGACAAACAAAAAACAGCATATGGGAGGGTCTCGCTGGCATAGGCAGGACCCACAAACAAGGACTCCAGGAGTTGGAGGGTCAGCCAGAGCCCCCCGGCTGGGCAGCACTCAGTGCCTGCCTCTCCCAGGGATGGTTTTACAAAGATTGTTAAAGATAGACTTAGTATGCCTGGCAGTTTTTATCTGTGTTTTAGTTTGCGCTGATCCTGCCTTCTTAATTTGTGTTAATCGCGCTTTCTTAAGTTAATAAAGAAGGGGGAGATGTGGGAGTGTGGCCATGGGGGTCGACAGGCCCCATGGTTGGTAATAACATCCGACTCTTAAGGATGAGACCATCAGGAATTTAAAGAGTTGAGAGGGAACAAAGAAGGGTGATTCAGGTGACACCTTGTTGTCTGGGGTGGCTTGTTCTCCAGCCATTAAAGCATGGAAGTTGCTGGGTGTTTGCTGTTGCCGGGCAAAGTTGTTGACCAATGAGTAGTTAGTGGAAAGGTACTGCTGTGAGGCGGAAATTATAGGAAGGGAGCCTTTCCTGAATAAGGGATAGAATGAAGTTGTGCCCTCACTCTGAGAGACGAAGTTATGCCTTCAGTAAGAGAGAGTTCAAGTTATGCTATCAATAAAGAGGTAGCAGTTACAGATCCTGAAAGAACCCCGTTGTCCGTGCGGTCTTTACGCCATAAATCGCCCCCCAACAGGGACATGAAAACGAACAGGGACGAGAAGAAAACAAACAGGGGAATGAAGAACAGGAACAGGGACAGGCTAACAGAACAGGGACAAAAACAAAAAAGGAATGAATAGGGACAGGCAAACGGAACAGGGACGAACAAAAAGAGCTTATGGGAGGGTCAGGCTGGCTTACGCAGGACCCACAAACAAGGACTCCAGGAGGTGGAGGGGCAGCCAGAGCCCCCCAGCTGGGCAGCACTCAGTGCCTGCCACTCCCAGGGATGGGGTTGCAAAGTTTGTTAAAGATGGAATTAGTATGCCTGGCAGTTTTTCTCTGTGTTTTAGTTTGTGTTGATCCTGCCTTCTTAATTTGTGTTAATTGCGCTTTCTTATGTTAATAAAGAAGGGGAAGATGTGGGAGTGTGGCCATGGGGGTCGACAAGCCCCATGGTTGGTGATAACATCTGACTATTAAAGTAGAGACCATCAGGAATGTAAACCCTTGAGAGGGAACAAAGAAGGGTGATTCAGGAGACACCTTAAACAGGGACATGAAGGACAGGAACAGGGATAGTCTAACAGAACAGGGAGGAAAACAAAAAAGGAATGAATAGGGACAGGAAAACGGAACAGGGACAAACAAAAAACAGCATATGGGAGGGTCTCGCTGGCATAGGCAGGACCCACAAACAAGGACTCCAGGAGTTGGAGGGTCAGCCAGAGCCCCCCGGCTGGGCAGCACTCAGTGCCTGCCTCTCCCACGGCTGGTTTTACAAAGATTGTTAAAGATAGACTTAGTATGCCTGGTAGTTTTTCTCTGTGTTTTAGTTTGTGCTGATCCTGCCTTCTGAATTTGTGTTAATCGCGCTTTCTTAAGTTAATAAAGAAGGGGAAGATGTGGGAGTGTGGCCATGGGGGTCGACAAGCCCCATGGTTGGTGATCACATCCGACTCTTAAGGATGAGACCATCAGGAAAGTAAAGCCCTGAGAGGGAACAAAGGGTGATTCAGGAGACACCTTAAGCAGGGACATGAAGAACAGGAACAGGGACAGGCTAACAGAACAGGGACAAACAAAAAAAAATTGTATGGGATGGTCCCGCTAGCATATGCAGGACCCACAGACAAGGACTCCAGGAGTTGGAGGGGCAGCCAGAGCCCCCCGGCTGGGCAGCACTCAGTGCCTGCCTCTCCCAGGGATGGGGTTACAAAGTTTGTTAAAGATGGAATTAGTATGCCTGGCAGTTTTTCTCTGTATTTTAATTTGTGTTAATAGTGCTTTCTTAATTTGTGTTTCTCTTGCTTTCTTAATTTCTGTTAATCGCGCCTTCTTAATTTGTGTTAAACCTGCTTTCTTAATTTGTGTTAATCGAGCTCTTTTATGTTAATAAAGAAGGGGGAGATGTGGGAGCGTGGCCATGGGGGTCGACAAGTCCCATGGTTGGTGATCACATCCGACTATTAAAGTATAGACCATCAGGAAAGTAAAGCCTTGAGAGGGAACAAAGAAGGGTGATTCAGGAGACACCTTAAACAGGGACATGAAGAACAGGAACAGGGACAGGCTAACAGAACAGGGACAAAAACAAAAAAGGAATGAATAGGGACATGCTATCAGAACAGGGACAAACAAAAAACAGCGTATGGGAGGGTCTCACTGGCATAGGCCGGACCCCCAAACAAGGACTCCAGGAGTTGGAGGGGCAGCCAGAGCCCCCCGGCTGGGCAGCACTCAGTGCCTGCCTCTCCCAGGGATGGGGTTACAAAGTTTGTAAAAGATGGAATTAGTATGCCTGGCAGTTTTTCTCTGTGTTTTATTTTGTGTTAATAGTGCTTTCTTAATTTGTGTTACTCTTGCTTTCTTAATTTCTGTTAATCGCGCCTTCTTAATTTGTGTTAAACCTGCTTTCTTAATTTGTGTTAATCGACCTCTTTTATGTTAATAAAGAAGGGGGAGATGTGGGAGTGTGGCCATGGGGGTCGACAAGTCCCATGGTTGGTGATAACATGCGACTCTTAAAGATGAGGCCATCAGGAAAGTAAAGAGTTGAGAGGGAACAAAGAAGGGTGATTCAGAAGACACCTTAAACAGGGACATGAAGAACAGGAACAGGGATAGTCTAACAGAACAGGGACGAAAACAAAAAAGGAATGAATAGGGACAGGAAAACGGAACAGGGACAAACAAAAAACAGCATATGGGAGGGTCTCGCTGGCATAGGCAGGACCCACAAACAAGGACTCCAGGAGTTGGAGGGTCAGCCAGAGCCCCCCGGCTGGGCAGCACTCAGTGCCTGCCTCTCCCAGGGATGGTTTTACAAAGATTGTTAAAGATAGACTTAGTATGCCTGGCAGTTTTTATCTGTGTTTTAGTTTGTGCTGATCCTGCCTTCTTAATTTGTGTTAATCGCGCTTTCTTAAGTTAATAAAGAAGGGGAAGATGTGGGAGTGTGGCCATGGGGGTCGACAAGTCCCATGGTATGTGATAACATCCAAATCTTAAAGATGAGGCCATCAGGAAAGTAAAGAGTTGAGAGGGAACAAAGAAGGGTGATTCAGGAGACACCTTAAACAGGGACATGAAGAACAGGGACAGGGACAGGCTAACAGAACAGGGACAAAAACAAAAAAAGGAATGAATAGGGACAGGCTATCAGAACAGGGACAAATAAAAACAGCATATGGGAGGGTCTCGCTGGCATGGGCAGGACCCAGAAACAAGGACTCCAGGAGTTGGAGGGGCAGCCAGAGCCCCCCGGCTGGGCAGCACTCAGTGCCTGCCTCTCCCAGGGTTGGTTTTACAAAGGTTGTTAAAGATAGACTTAGTATGCCTGGCAGTTTTTCTCTGTGTTTTAGTTTGTGTTGATCCTGCCTTCTTAATTTGTGTTAATCGCGCTTTCTTATGTTAATAAAGAAGGGGAAGATGTGGGAGTGTGGCCATGGGGGTCGACAAGCCCCATGGTTGGTAATAACATCCGACTCTTAAGGATGAGACCATCAGGAATTTAAAGAGTTGAGAGGGAACAAAGAAGGGTGATTCAGGTGACACCTTAAACAGGGACATGAAGAACAGGAACAGGGGCAGGCTAACAGAGCAGGAGGAAACAAAAAACAGCATATGGGAGGGTCCCACTGGCATATGCTGGACCCACAGACAAGGACTCCAGGAGTTGGAGGGGCAGCCAGAGCCCCCCGGCTGGGCAGCACTCAGTGCCTGCCTCTCCCAGGGATGGGGTCACAAAGTTTGTTAAAGATGGAATTAGTATGCCTGGCAGTTTTTCTCTGTATTTTAGTTTGTGTTAATAGTGCTTTCTTAATTTGTGTTACTCTTGCTTTCTTAATTTCTGTTAATCGCGCCTTCTTAATTTGTGTTAAACCTGCTTTCTTAATTTCTGTTAATCGAGCTCTTTTATGTTAATAAAGAAGGGGGAGATGTGGGAGCATGGCCATGGGGGTCGACAAGTCCCATGGTTGGTGATAACATCCGACTGTTAAAGTAGAGACCATCAGGAAAGTAAAGAGTTGAGAGGGAACAAAGAAGGGTGATTCAGGAGACAAAAGTGCCTGGCTCTCCCAGGGATGGTTTTACAAAGGTTGTTAAAGATAGACTTAGTATGCCTGGCAGTTTTTATCTGTGTTTTAGTTTGTGTTGATCCTGCCTTCTTAATTTGTGATAATCGCGCTTTCTTAAGTTAATAAAGAAGGGGGAGATGTGGGAGTGTGGCCATGGGGGTCGACAGGCCCCATGGTTGGTAATAACATCCAACTCTTAAGGATGAGACCATCAGGAATTTAAAGAGTTGAGAGGGAACAAAGAAGGGTGATTCAGGTGACACCTTGTTGTCTGGGGTGGCTTGTTCTCCAGCCATTAAAGCATGGAAGTTGCTGGGTGTTTGCTGTTGCCGGGCAAAGTTGTTGACCAATGACTAGTTAGTGGAAAGGTACTGCTGTGAGGCGGAAGTTATAGGAAGGGAGCCTTTCCTGAATAAGGGATAGAATGAATTTGTGCCCTCACTCTGAGAGATGAAGTTATGCCTTCAGTAAGAGAGTTCAAGATATGTCATCAATAAAGAGGTAGCAGTTACAGATCCTGAAAGAACCCCGTTGTCCGTGCGGTCTTTACGCCACAAATCGCCCCCCAACAGGGACATGAAAACGAACAGGGACGAGAAGAAAACAAACAGGGGAATGAAGAACAGGAACAGGGACAGGCTAACAGCACAGGGACAAAAACAAAAAAGGAATGAATAGGGACAGGCAAACGGAACAGGGACAAAAACAGAAAAGGAATGAATAGGTACAGGCTAACACAACAGGGACGAACAAAAAGAGGGTATGGGAGGGTCACGCTGGCTTACACAGAACCCCCAAACAAGGACTCCAGGAGTTGGAGGGGCAGCCAGAGCCCCCCGGCTGGGCAGCACTCAGTGCCTGCCACTCCCAGGGATGGGGTTGCAAAGTTTGTTAAAGATAGTCTTAGTATGCCTGGCAGCTTTTCTCTGTGTTTTAGTTTGTGTTGATCCTGCCTTCTTAATTTGTGTTAATTGTGCTTTCTTATGTTAATAAAGAAGGAGGAGATGTGGGAGTGTGGCCATGGGGGTCGACAAGCCCCATGGTTGGTGATCACATCCGACTCTTAAGAATGAGACCATCAGGAAAGTAAAGCCCTGAGAGGGAACAAAGAAGGGTGATTCAGGAGACACCTTAAACAGGGACATGAAGAACAGGAACAGGGAGAGTCTAACAGAACAGGGACAAAAACAAAAAAGGAATGAATAGGGACAGGCTATCAGAACAGGGACAAACAAAAAACAGCATATGGGAGGGTCTCGCTGGCATACGCAGGACCCTCAAACAAGGACTCCAGGAGTTGGAGGGTCAGCCAGAGCCCCCCGGCTGGGCAGCACTCAGTGCCTGCCTCTCCCAGGGATGGGGTTACAAAGTTTGTTAAAGACGGAATTAGTATGCATGGCAGTTTTTCTCTGTATTTTAATTTGTGTTAATAGTGCTTTCTTAATTTGTGTTTCTCTTGCTTTCTTAATTTCTGTTAATCGCGCCTTCTTAATTTGTGTTAAACCTGCTTTCTTAATTTGTGTTAATCGAGCTCTTTTATGTTAATAAAGAAGGGGGAGATGTGGGAGCATGGCCATGGGGGTCGAGAAGCCCCATGGTTGGTGATAACATCCGACTATTAAAGATGAGGCCATCAGGAAAGTAAAGAGTTGAGAGGGAACAAAGAAGGGTGATTCAGGAGACACCTTAAACAGGGACATGAAGAACAGGAACAGGGATAGTCTAACAGAACAGGGACGAAAACAAAAAAGGAATGAATAGGGACAGGAAAACGGAACAGGGACAAACAAAAAACAGCATATGGGAGGGTCTTGCTGGCATAGGCAGGACCCACAAACAAGGACTCCAGGAGTTGGAGGGTCAGCCAGAGCCCCCCGGCTGGGCAGCACTCAGTGCCTGCCTCTCCCAGGGATGGTTTTACAAAGATTGTTAAAGATAGACTTAGTATGCCTGGCAGTTTTTATCTGTGTTTTAGTTTGCGCTGATCCTGCCTTCTTAATTTGTGTTAATCGCGCTTTCTTAAGTTAATAAAGAAGGGGGAGATGTGGGAGTGTGGCCATGGGGGTCGACAGGCCCCATGGTTGGTAATAACATCCGACTCTTAAGGATGAGACCATCAGGAATTTAAAGAGTTGAGAGGGAACAAAGAAGGGTGATTCAGGTGACACCTTGTTGTCTGGGGTGGCTTGTTCTCCAGCCATTAAAGCATGGAAGTTGCTGGGTGTTTGCTGTTTCCGGGCAAAGTTGTTGACCAATGACTAGTTAGTGGAAAGGTACTGCTGTGAGGCGGAAATTATAGGAAGGGAGCCTTTCCTGAATAAGGGATAGAATGAAGTTGTGCCCTCACTCTGAGAGACGAAGTTATGCCTTCAGTAAGAGAGAGTTCAAGTTATGCTATCAATAAAGAGGTAGCAGTTACAGATCCTGAAAGAACCCCGTTGTCCGTGCGGTCTTTACGCCATAAATCGCCCCCCAACAGGGACATGAAAACGAACAGGGACGAGAAGAAAACAAACAGGGGAATGAAGAACAGGAACAGGGACAGGCTAACAGAACAGGGACAAAAACAAAAAAGGAATGAATAGGGACAGGCAAACGGAACAGGGACGAACAAAAAGAGCTTATGGGAGGGTCAGGCTGGCTTACGCAGGACCCACAAACAAGGACTCCAGGAGGTGGAGGGGCAGCCAGAGCCCCCCAGCTGGGCAGCACTCAGTGCCTGCCACTCCCAGGGATGGGGTTGCAAAGTTTGTTAAAGATGGAATTAGTATGCCTGGCAGTTTTTCTCTGTGTTTTAGTTTGTGTTGATCCTGCCTTCTTAATTTGTGTTAATTGCGCTTTCTTATGTTAATAAAGAAGGGGGAGATGTGGGAGTGTGGCCATGGGGGTCGACAAGTCCCATGGTTGGTGATAACATCCGACTATTAAAGTAGAGACCATCAGGAAAGTAAAGCCTTGAGAGGGAACAAAGAAGAGTGATTCATGAGACACCTTAAACAGGGACATGAAGAACAGGAACAGGGGCAGGCTAACAGAGCAGGAGGAAACAAAAAACAGCATATGGGAGGGTCCCACTGGCATATGCTGGACCCACAATCAAGGACTCCAGGAGTTGGAGGGGCAGCCAGAGCCCCCCGGCTGGGCAGCACTCAGTGCCTGCCTCTCCCACGGCTGGTTTTACAAAGATTGTTAAAGATAGACTTAGTATACCTGGTAGTTTTTCTCTGTGTTTTAGTTTGTGCTGATCCTGCCTTCTTAATTTGTGTTAATCGCGCTTTCTTAAGTTAATAAAGAAGGGGAAGATGTGGGAGTGTGGCCATGGGGGTCGACAAGCCCCATGGTTGGTGATCACATCCGACTCTTAAGGATGAGACCATCAGGAAAGTAAAGCCCTGAGAGGGAACAAAGGGTGATTCAGGAGACACCTTAAGCAGGGACATGAAGAACAGGAACAGGGACAGGCTAACAGAACAGGGACAAACAAAAAAAAATTGTATGGGATGGTCCCGCTAGCATATGCAGGACCCACAGACAAGGACTCCAGGAGTTGGAGGGGCAGCCAGAGCCCCCCGGCTGGGCAGCACTCAGTGCCTGCCTCTCCCAGGGATGGGGTTACAAAGTTTGTTAAAGATGGAATTAGTATGCCTGGCAGTTTTTCTCTGTATTTTAATTTGTGTTAATAGTGCTTTCTTAATTTGTGTTTCTCTTGCTTTCTTAATTTCTGTTAATCGCGCCTTCTTAATTTGTGTTAAACCTGCTTTCTTAATTTGTGTTAATCGAGCTCTTTTATGTTAATAAAGAAGGGGGAGATGTGGGAGCGTGGCCATGGGGGTCGACAAGTCCCATGGTTGGTGATCACATCCGACTATTAAAGTATAGACCATCAGGAAAGTAAAGCCTTGAGAGGGAACAAAGAAGGGTGATTCAGGAGACACCTTAAACAGGGACATGAAGAACAGGAACAGGGATAGTCTAACAGAACAGGGACGAAAACAAAAAAGGAATGAATAGGGACAGGAAAACGGAACAGGGACAAACAAAAAACAGCATATGGGAGGGTCTCGCTGGCATAGGCAGGACCCACAAACAAGGACTCCAGGAGTTGGAGGGTCAGCCAGAGCCCCCCGGCTGGGCAGCACTCAGTGCCTGCCTCTCCCAGGGATGGTTTTACAAAGATTGTTAAAGATAGACTTAGTATGCCTGCCAGTTTTTCTCTGTGTTTTAGTTTGTGTTGATCCTGCCTTCTTAATTTGTGTTAATCGCGCTTTCTTAAGTTAATAAAGAAGGGGAAGATGTGGGAGTGTGGCCATGGGGGTGGACAAGTCCCATGGTATGTGATAACATCCAAATCTTAAAGATGAGGCCATCAGGAAAGTAAAGAGTTGAGAGGGAACAAAGAAAGGTGATTCAGGAGACACCTTAAACAGGGACATGAAGAACAGGAACAGGGACAGGCTAACAGAACAGGGACAAAAACAAAAAAAGGAATGAATAGAGACAGGCTATCAGAACAGGGACAAATAATAACAGCATATGGGAGGGTCTCGCTGGCATGGGCAGGACCCAGAAACAAGGACTCCAGGAGTTGGAGTGGCAGCCAGAGCCCCCCGGCTGGGCAGCACTCAGTGCCTGCCTCTCCCAGGGTTGGTTTTACAAAGGTTGTTAAAGATAGACTTAGTATGCCCTTCAGTTTTTCTCTGTGTTTTAGTTTGTGTTGATCCTGCCTTCTTAATTTGTGTTAATCGCGCTTTCTTATGTTAATAAAGAAGGGGAAGATGTGGGAGTGTGGCCATGGGGGTCGACAAGCCCCATGGTTGGTAATAACATCCGACTCTTAAGGATGAGACAATCAGGAATTTAAAGAGTTGAGAGGGAACAAAGAAGGGTGATTCAGGAGACACCTTAAACAGGGACATGAAGAACAGGAACAGGGGCAGGCTAACAGAGCAGGAGGAAACAAAAAACAGCATATGGGAGGGTCCCACTGGCATATGCTGGACCCACAAACAAGGACTCCAGGAGTTGGAGGGGCAGCCAGAGCCCCCCGGCTGGGCAGCACTCCGTGCCTGCCTCTCCCAGGGATGGGGTTACAAAGTTTGTTAAAGATGGAATTAGTATGCCTGGCAGTTTTTCTCTGTATTTTAATTTGTGTTAATAGTGCTTTCTTAATTTGTGTTTCTCTTGCTTTCTTAATTTCTGTTAATCGCGCTTTCTTATGTTAATAAAGAAGGGGAAGATGTGGGAGTGTGGCCATGGGGGTCGAGAAGCCCCATGGTTGGTGATAACATCCGACTATTAAAGATGAGGCCATCAGGAAAGTAAAGAGTTGAGAGGGAACAAAGAAGGGTGATTCAGGAGACACCTTAAACAGGGACATGAAGAACAGGAACAGGGATAGTCTAACAGAACAGGGACGAAAACAAAAAAGGAATGAATAGGGACAGGAAAACGGAACAGGGACAAACAAAAAACAGCATATGGGAGGGTCTCGCTGGCATAGGCAGGACCCACAAACAAGGACTCCAGGAGTTGGAGGGTCAGCCAGAGCCCCCCGGCTGGGCAGCACTCAGTGCCTGCCTCTCCCAGGGATGGTTTTACAAAGATTGTTAAAGATAGACTTAGTATGCCTGGCAGTTTTTATCTGTGTTTTAGTTTGTGCTGATCCTGCCTTCTTAATTTGTGTTAATCGCGCTTTCTTAAGTTAATAAAGAAGGGGAAGATGTGGGAGTGTGGCCATGGGGGTCGACAAGTCCCATGGTATGTGATAACATCCAAATCTTAAAGATGAGGCCATCAGGAAAGTAAAGAGTTGAGAGGGAACAAAGAAAGGTGATTCAGGAGACACCTTAAACAGGGACATGAAGAACAGGAACAGGGACAGGCTAACAGAGCAGGGAGAAACAAAAAGCAGCATATGCTAGGGTCCCACTGGCATATGCTGGACCCACAAACAAGGACTCCAGGAGTTGGAGGGGCAGCCAGAGCCCCCTGGCTGGGCAGTACTCAGTGCCTGCCTCTCCCAGGGATGGTTTTACAAAGGTTGTTAAAGATAGTCTTAGTATGCCTGGCAGCTTTTCTCTGTGTTTTAGTTTGTGTTGATCCTGCCTTCTTAATTTGTGTTAATCGCGCTTTCTTATGTTAATAAAGAAGGGGGAGATGTGGGAGTGTGGCCATGGGGGTCGACAGGCCCCATGGTTGGTAATAACATCCAACTCTTAAGGATGAGACCATCAGGAATTTAAAGAGTTGAGAGGGAACAAAGATGGGTGATTCAGGTGACACCTTGTTGTCTGGGGTGGCTTGTTCTACAGCCATTAAAGCATGGAAGTTGCTGGGTGTTTGCTGTTGCCGGGCAAAGTTGTTGACCAATGACTAGTTAGTGGAAAGGTACTGCTGTGAGGCGGAAATTATAGGAAGGGAGCCTTTCCTGAATCAGGGATAGAATGAAGTTGTGCCCTCACTCTGAGAGATGAAGTTATGCCCTCAGTAAGAGAGAGTTCAAGTTATGTCATCAATAAAGATGTAGCAGTTACAGATCCTGAAAGAACCCCGTTGTCCATGCGGTCTTTACGCCACAAATCGCCCCCCAACAGGGACATGAAAACGAACAGGGACAAGAAGAAAACAAACAGGGACATGAAGAACAGGAACAGGGACAGGCTAACAGCACAGGGACAAAAACAAAAAAGGAATGAATAGGGACAGGCAAACCGAACAGGGACAAAAACAGAAAAGGAATGAATAGGTACAGGCTAACAGAACAGGGACGAACAAAAAGAGGGTATGGGAGGGTCACGCTGGCTTACGCAGGACCCCCAAACAAGGACTCCAGGAGTTGGAGGGGCAGCCAGAGCCCCCCGGCTGGGCAGCACTCAGTGCCTGCCTCTCCTAGGGATGGGGTTACAAAGTTTGTTAAAGATGGAATTAGTATGCCTGGCAGTTTTTCTCTGTATTTTAATTTGTGTTAATAGTGCTTTCTTAATTTGTGTTACTCTTGCTTTCTTAATTTCTGTTAATCGCGCCTTCTTAAATTGTGTTAAACCTGCTTTCTTAATTTGTGTTAATCGAGCTCTTTTATGTTAATAAAGAAGGAGGAGATGTGGGAGCGTGACCATGGGGGTCGACAAGCCCCATGGTTGGTGATCACATCCGACTCTTAAAGACGAGACCATGAGGAAAGTAAATCCTTGAGAGGGAACAAAGAAGGGTGTTTCAGGAGACACCTTAAGCAGGGACATGAAGAGCAGGAACAGGGATAGTCTAACAGAACAGGGACAAAAACAAAAAAGGAATGAATAGGGACAGGAAAATGAAACAGGGACAAAAAGAGAAAAGGAATGATCAGGTACAGGCTAACAGAACAGGGATGACCAAAAAGAGCATATGGGAGGGTCACGATGGTTTACGCAGGACCCACAAACAAGGACTCCAGGAGGTTGAGGGGTAGCCAGAGCCCCCCTGCTGGGCAGCACTCAGTGCCTGCCACTCCCAGGGATGGGGTTGCAAAGTTTGTTGAAGATAGACTTAGTATGCCTGGCAGTTTTTCTCTGTGTTTTAGTTTGTGCTGATCCTGCCTTCTTAATTTGTGTTAATCGCGCTTTCTTAAGTTAATAAAGAAGGGGAAGATGTGGGAGTGTGGCCATGGGGGTCGACAAGCCCCATGGTTGGTGATCACATCCGACTCTTACAGATGAGTCCATCAGGAAAGTAAAGCCTTGAGAGGGAACAAAGAAGGGTGATACAGGAGACACCTTAAGCAGGGACATGAAGAACAGGAACAGGGATAGTCTAACAGAACAGGGACAAAAACAAAAAAGGAATGAATAGGGACAGGCTATCAGAACAGGGACAAACAAAAAACAGCGTATGGGAGGGTCTCGCTGGCATAGGCAGGACCCACAATCAAGGACTCCAGGAGTTGGAGGGGCAGCCAGAGCCCCCCAGCTGGGCAGCACTCAGTGCCTGCCTCTCCCAGGGTTGTGGTTGCAAAGTTTGTTGAAGATAGACTTAGTATGCCTGGCAGTTTTTCTCTGTGTTTTAGTTTGTGCTGATCCTGCCTTCTTAATTTGTGTTAATCGCGCTTTCTTAAGTTAATGAAGAAGGGGAAGATGTGGGAGTGTGGCCATGGGGGTCGACAAGCCCCATGGTTGGTGATAACATCGGACTCTTAAAGTAGAGACCATCAGGAAACTAAAGAGTTGAGAGGGAACAAAGAAGGGTGATTCAGGAGACACGTTAAACAGGGACATGAAGAACAGGAACAGGGACAGGCTAACAGAGCAGGGAGAAACAAAAAACAGCATATGGGAGGGTCCCACTGGCATATGCTGGACCCAGAAACAAGGACTCCAGGAGTTGGAGGGGCAGCCAGAGCCCCCCGGCTGGGCAGCACTCAGTGCCTGCCTCTCCCACGGCTGGTTTTACAAAGGTTGTTAAACATAGACTTAGTATGCCTGGCAGTTTTTCTCTGTGTTTTAGTTTGTGTTGGTCCTGCCTTCTTAATTTGTGTTAATCGCGCTTTCTTATGTTAATGAAGAAGGGGAAGATGTGGGAGTGTGGCCATGGGGGTCGACAGGCCCCATGGTTGGTGATAACATCCGACTCTTAAAGATGAGGCCATCAGGAAAGTAAACCCTTGAGAGGGAACAAAGAAGGGTTATTCAAAAGACACCTTAACCAGGGACATGAAGAACAGGAACAGGGATAGTCTAACAGAACAGGGACAAAAACAAAAAAGGAATGAATAGGGACAGGCTATCAGAACAGGGACAAACAAAAAACAGCATATGGGAGGGTCTCGCTGGCATAGGCAGGACCCACAAACAAGGACTCCAGGAGTTGGAGGGGCAGCCAGAGCCCCCCTGCTGGGCAGCACTCAGTGCCTGCCTCTCCCAGGGATGGGGTTACAAAGTTTGTTAAAGATGGAATTCGTATGCCTGGCAGTTTTTCTCTGTATCTTAGTTTGTGTTAATAGTGCTTTCTTAATTTGTGTTACTCTTCCTTTCTTAATTTCTGTTAATCGCGCCTTCTTAATTTGTGTTAAACCTGCTTTCTTAATTTGTGTTAATCGAGCTCTTTTAGGTTAATAAAGAAGGGGGAGATGTGGGAGCATGGCCATGGGGGTCGACAAGTCCCATGGTTGGTGATAACAACCCACTCTTAAAGATGAGGCCATCAGGAAAGTAAAGAGTTGAGAGGGAACAAAGAAGGATGATTCAGGAGACACCTTAACCAGGGACATGAAGAACAGGAACAGGGACAGGCTAACAGAGCAGGGAGAAACAAAAAACAGCATATGGGAGGGTCCCACTGGCATATGCTGGACCCACAAACAAGGACTCCAGGAGTTGGAGGGTCAGCCAGAGCCCCCCGGCTGGGCAGCACTCAGTGCCTGCCTCTCCCAGGGATGGTTTTACAAAGGTTGTTAAAGATAGACTTAGTATGCCTGGCAGTTTTTCTCTGTGTTTTAGTTTGTGTTGATCCTGCCTTCTTAATTTGTGTTAATCGCGCTTTCTTAAGTTAATGAAGAAGGGGAAGATGTGGGAGTGTGGCCATGGGGGTCGACAACCCCCATGGTTGGTGATAACATCCGACTATTACAGTAGAGACCATCAGGAATGTAAACCCTTGAGAGGGAACAAAGAAGGGTTATTCAAAAGACACCTTAACCAGGGACATGAAGAACAGGAACAGGGATAGTCTAACAGAACAGGGACAGAAACAAAAAAGGAATGAATAGGGAAAGGCTATCAGAACAGGGACAAACAAAAAACAGCGTATGGGAGGGTCTCGCTGGCATAGGCAGGACCCACAAAGAAGGACTCCAGGAGTTGGAGGGGCAGCCAGAGCCCCCCGGGTGGGCAGCACTCAGTGCCTGCCTCTCCCAGGGATGGGGTTACAAAGTTTGTAAAAGATGGAATTAGTATGCCTGGCAGTTTTTCTCTGTGTTTTAGTTTGTGTTGATCCTGCCTTCTTAATTTGTATTAATCGCGCTTTCTTAAGTTAATGAAGAAGGGGAAGATGTGGGAGTGTGGCCATGGGGGTCGGCAAGCCCCATGGTTGGTGATAACATAGGACTCTTAAGGATGAGACCATCAGGAAAGGAAAGCCTTGAGAGGGAACAAAGAAGGGTGATTCAGGAGACACCTTAACCAGGGACATGAAGAACAGGAACAGGGATAGTCTAACAGAACAGGGACAAAAACAAAAAAGGAATGAATAGGGACAGGCTATCAGAACAGCGAGAAACAAAAAGCAGCGTATGGGAGGGTCTCGCTGGCATAGGCAGGACCCACAAACAAGGACTCCAGGAGTTGGAGGGGCAGCCAGAGCCCCCCAGCTGGGCAGCACTCAGTGCCTGCCTCTCCCAGGGATGGGGTTACAAAGTTTGTTAAAGATGGAATTAGTATGCCTGGCAGTTTTTCTCTGTATTTTAGTTTGTGTTAATAGTGCTTTCTTAATTTGTGTTACTCTTGCTTTCTTAATTTCTGTTAATCGCGCCTTCACAATTTGTGTTAATCCTGCTTTCTTAATTTGTGTTAATCGAGCTCTTTTATGTTAATAAAGAAGGGGGAGTTGTGGGAGCATGGCCATGGGGGTCCACAAGTCCCATGGTTGGTGATAACATCCGACTCTTAAAGATGAGGCCATCAGGAAAGTAAAGAGTTGAGAGGGAACAAAAAAGGGTGATTCAGGAGACACCTTAACCAGGGACATGAAGAACAGGAACAGGGACAGGCTAACAGAGCAGGGAGAAACAAAAAACAGCATATGGGAGGGTCCCACTGGCATATGCTGGACCCACAAACAAGGACTCCAGGAGTTGGAGGGGCAGCCAGAGCCCCCTGGCTGGGCAGTACTCAGTGCCTGCCTCTCCCAGGGCTGGTTTTACAAAGGTTGTTAAAGATAGACTTAGTATGCCTGGCAGTTTTTCTCTGTGTTTTAGTTTGTGTTGATCCTGCCTTCTTAATTTGTGTTAATTGTCCTTTCTTATGTTAATAATGAAGGGGAAGATGTGGGAGTGTGGCCATGGGGGTCGACAAGCCCCATGGTTGGTGATAACATCCCACTCTTAAGGATGAGACCATCAGGAAAGGAAAGCCTTGAGAGGGAACAAAGACGGGTGATTCAGGAGACACCTTAACCAGGGACATGAAGAACAGGAACAGGGATAGTCTAACAGAACAGGGACAAAAACAAAAAAGGAATGAATAGGGACAGGCTATCAGAACAGCGAGAAACAAAAAGCAGCGTATGGGAGGGTCTCGCTGGCATAGGCAGGACCCACAAACAAGGACTCCAGGAGTTGGAGGGGCAGCCAGAGCCCCCCAGCTGGGCAGCACTCAGTGCCTGCCTCTCCCAGGGATGGGGTTACAAAGTTTGTTAAAGATGGAATTAGTATGCCTGGCAGTTTTTCTCTGTATTTTAGTTTGTGTTAATAGTGCTTTCTTAATTTGTGTTACTCTTGCTTTCTTAATTTCTGTTAATCGCGCCTTCACAATTTGTGTTAATCCTGCTTTCTTAATTTGTGTTAATCGAGCTCTTTTAGGTTAATAAAGAAGGGGGAGTTGTGGGAGCATGGCCATGGGGGTCGACAAGTCCCATGGTTGGTGATAACATCCGACTCTTAAAGATGAGGCCATCAGGAAAGTAAAGAGTTGAGAGGGAACAAAAAAGGGTGATTCAGGAGACACCTTAACCAGGGACATGAAGAACAGGAACAGGGACAGGCTAACAGAGCAGGGAGAAACAAAAAACAGCATATGGGAGGGTCCCACTGGCATAGGCAGGACCCACAAACAAGGACTCCAGGAGTTGGAGGGGCAGCCAGAGCCCCCCGGCTGGGCAGCACTCAGTGCCTGCCTCTCCCAGGGATGGTTTTACAAAGGTTGTTAAAGATAGACTTAGTATGCCTGGCAGTTTTTCTCTGTGTTTTAGTTTGTGTTGATCCTGCCTTCTTAATTTGTGTTAATCGCGCTTTCTTAAGTTAATAAAGAAGGGGAAGATGTGGGAGTGTGGCCATGGGGGTCGACAAGCCCCATGGTTGGTGATAACATAGGACTCTTAAGGATGAGACCATCAGGAATTTAAAGAGTTGAGAGGGAACAAAGAAGGGTGATTCAGGTGACACCTTCTTGTCTGGGGTGGCTAGTTCTCCAGCCATTAATGCATGGAAGTGGCTGGGTGTTTGCTGTTGCCGGGCAAAGTTGTTGACCAATGACTAGTTAGTGGAAAGGTACTGCTGTGAGGCAGAAATTATAGGAAGGGAGCCTTTCCTGAATAAGGGATAGAATGAAGTTGTGCCCTCACTCTGAGAGATGAAGTTATGCCCTCAGTAAGAGAGAGTTCAAGTTATGTCGTCAATAAAGAGGTAGCAGTTACAGATCCTGAAAGAACCCCGTTGTCCGTGAGGTCTTTACGCCACAAATCGCCCCCCAACAGGGACATGAAAACGAACAGGGACGAGAAGAAAACAAACAGGGATATGAAGAACAGGAACAGGGACAGGCTAACAGAACAGGGACAAAAACAAAAAAGGAATGAATAGGGACAGGCAAAGGGAACAGGGAAAAAAACAGAAAAGGAATGAATAGGTACAGGCTAACAGAACAGGGATGAACAAAAAGAGCTTATGGGAGGGCCACGCTGGCTTACGCAGGACACACAAACAAGGTCTCCAGGAGTTGGAGGGGCAGCCAGAGCCCCCCGGCTGGGCAGCACTCAGTGCCTGCCACTCCCAGGGATGGGGTTGCAAAGTTTGTTAAAGATAGTCTTAGTATGCCTGGCAGCTTTTCTCTGTGTTTTTTTGTTTGTGTTGATCCTGCCTTCTTAATTTGTGTTAATTGCGCTTTCTTATGTTAATAAAGAAGGAGGAGATGTGGGAGCGTGGCCATGGGGGTCGACAAGTCCCATGGTTGGTGATAACATCGGACTCTTAAAGATGAGGCCATCAGGAAAGTAAAGAGTTGAGAGGGAACAAAGAAGGGTAATTCAGGAGACACCTTAAACAGGGACATGAAATACAGGAACAGGGATAGTCTAACAGAACAGGGACAAAAACAAAAAAGTAATGAATAGGGACAGGCTATCAGAACAGGGACAAACAAAAAACAGCATATGGGAGGGTCCCACTGGCATACGCAGGACCCTCACACAAGGACACCAGGAGTTGGAGGGTCAGCCAGAGCCCCCCGGCTGGGCAGCACTCAGTGCCTGCCTCTCCCAGGGATGGGGTTACAAAGTTTGTTAAAGATGGAATTAGTATGCCTGGCAGTTTTTCTCTGTATTTTAGTTTGTGTTAATAGTGCTTTCTTAATTTGTGTTACTCTTGCTTTCTTAATTTCTGTTAATCGCGCCTTCACAATTTGTGTTAATCCTGCTTTCTTAATTTGTGTTAATCGAGCTCTTTTATGTTAATAAAGAAGGGGGAGTTGTGGGAGCATGGCCATGGGGGTCGACAAGTCCCATGGTTGGTGATAACATCCGACTCTTAAAGATGAGGCCATCAGGAAAGTAAAGAGTTGAGAGGGAACAAAAAAGGGTGATTCAGGAGACACCTTAACCAGGGACATGAAGAACAGGAACAGGGACAGGCTAACAGAGCAGGGAGAAACAAAAAACAGCATATGGGAGGGTCCCACTGGCATATGCTGGACCCACAAACAAGGACTCCAGGAGTTGGAGGGTCAGCCAGAGCCCCCCGGCTGGGCAGCACTCAGTGCCTGCCTCTCCCAGGGATGGGGTTACAAAGTTTGTTAAAGATGGAATTAGTATGCCTGGCAGTTTTTCTCTGTATTTTAGTTTGTGGTAATAGTGCTTTCTTAATTTGTGTTACTCTTGCTTTCTTAATTTCTGTTAATCGCGCCTTCTTAATTTGTGTTAAATCTGCTTTCTTAATTTGTGTTAATCGAGCTCTTTTATGTTAATAAAGAAGGGGGAGATGTGGGAGCCTGGCCATGGGGGTCGACAAGTCCCATGGTTGTTGATAACATCCAACTCTTAAAGATGAGGCCATCAGGAAAGTAAAGAGTTGAGAGGGAACAAAGAAGGGTGATTCAGGAGACACCTTAAACAGGGACATGAAGAACAGGAACAGGGACAGGCTAACAGAGCAGGGAGAAACAAAAAAGAGCATATGGGAGGGTCCCACTGGCATAGGCAGGACCCACAAACAAGGACTGCAGGAGTTGGAGGGGCAGCCAGAGCCCCCTGGCTGGGCAGTACTCAGTGCCTGCCTCTCCCAGGGCTGGTTTTACAAAGGTTGTTAAAGATAGACTTAGTATGCCTGGCAGTTTTTCTCTGTGTTTTAGTTTGTGTTGATCCTGCCTTCTTAATTTGTGTTAATTGTCCTTTCTTATGTTAATAATGAAGGGGAAGATGTGGGAGTGTGGCCATGGGGGTCGACAAGCCCCATGGTTGGTGATAACATCCGACTCTTAAGGATGAGACCATCAGGAAAGGAAAGCCTTGAGAGGGAACAAAGAAGGGTGATTCAGGAGACACCTTAAACAGGGACA
Source organism: Anser anser (assembly GCF_964211835.1). NCBI lineage: Eukaryota > Metazoa > Chordata > Aves > Anseriformes > Anatidae > Anser > Anser anser. The sequence continues at coordinate 4,859,277 of NC_139731.1, read as the reverse complement.
TGAAGAACAGGAACAGGGATAGTCTAACAGAACAGGGACAAAAACAAAAAAGGAATGAATAGGGACAGGCTATCAGAACAGCGAGAAACAAAAAGCAGCGTATGGGAGGGTCTCGCTGGCATAGGCAGGACCCACAAACAAGGACTCCAGGAGTTGGAGGGGCAGCCAGAGCCCCCCAGCTGGGCAGCACTCAGTGCCTGCCTCTCCCAGGGATGGGGTTGCAAAGTTTGTTAAAGATAGTCTTAGTATGCCTGGCAGTTTTTCTCTGTGTTTTAGTTTGTGTTGATCCTGCCTTCTTAATTTGTGTTAATTGCGCTTTCTTATGTTAATAAAGAAGGAGGAGATGTGGGAGTGTGGCCATGGGGGTCGACAATCCCCATGGTTGGTGATCACATCCGACTCTTAAAGATGAGGCCATGAGGAAAGTAAAGCCTTGAGAGGGAACAAAGAAGGGTGATTCAGGAGACACCTTAACCAGGGACATGAAGAACAGGAACAGGGATAGTCTAACAGAACAGGGACAAAAACAAAAAAGGAATGAATAGGGACAGGCTATCAGAACAGGGACAAACAAAAAACAGCGTATGGGAGGGTCTCGTTGGCATAGGCAGGACCCAAAAACAAAGACTCCGGGAGTTGCAGGGGCAGCCAGAGCCCCCCAGCTGGGCAGCACTCAGTGCCTGCCTCTCCCAGGGATGGGGTTACAAAGTTTGTTAAAGATGGAATTAGTATGCCTGGCAGTTTTTCTCTGTGTTTTAGTTTGGGTTAATAGTGCTTTCTTAATTTGTGTTACTCTTGCTTTCTTAATTTCTGTTAATCACGCCTTCATAATTTGTGTTAAACCTGCTTTCTTAATTTGTGTTAATCGACCTCTTTTATGTTAATAAAGAAGGGGGAGTTGTGGGAGCATGGCCATGGGGGTCGACAAGTCCCATGGTTGGTGATAACATCCGACTCTTAAAGATGAGGCCATCAGGAAAGTAAAGAGTTGAGAGGGAACAAAGAAGGGTGATTCAGGAGACACCTTAACCAGGGACATGAAGAACAGGAACAGGGACAGGCTAACAGAGCAGGGAGAAACAAAAAACAGCATATGGGAGGGTCTCGCTGGCGTATGCTGGACCCACAAACAAGGACTCCAGGAGTTGGAGGGGCAGCCAGAGCCCCCCGGCTGGGCAGCACTCAGTGCCTGCCTCTCCCAGGGATGGTTTTACAAAGATTGTTAAAGATAGACTTAGTATGCCTGGCAGTTTTTCTCTGTTTTAGTTTGTGTTGATCCTGCCTTCTTAATTTGTGTTAATCGTGCTTTCTTATGTTAATAAAGAAGAAGGAGATGTGGGAGTGTGGCCATGGGGGTCGACAAGCCCCATGGTTGGTGATAACATAGGACTCTTAAGGATGAGACCATCAGGAATTTAAAGCCTTGAGAGGGAACAAAGAAGGGTGATTCAGGTGACACCTTCTTGTCTGGGGTGGCTAGTTCTCCAGCCATTAATGCATGGAAGTGGCTGGGTGTTTGCTGTTGCCGGGCAAAGTTGTTGACCAATGACTAGTTAGTGGAAAGGTACTGCTGTGAGGCGGAAGTTATAGGAAGGGAGCCTTTCCTGAATAAGGGATAGAATGAAGTTGTGCCCTCACTCTGAGAGATGAAGTTATGCCCTCAGTAAGAGAGAGTTCAAGTTATGTCATCAATAAAGAGGTAGCAGTTAAAGATCCTGAAAGAACCCCGTTGTCCGTGCGGTCTTTACGCCACAAATCGCCCCCCAACAGGGACAAGAAAACGAACAGGGACGAGAAGAAAACAAACAGGGACATGAAGAACAGGAACAGGGACAGGCTAACAGAACAGGGACAAAAACAAAAAAGGAATGAATAGGGACAGGCAAACGGAACAGGAAAAAAAAAAAAAAGGAATGAATAGGTACAGGCTAACAGAACAGGGACGAACAAAAAGAGCTTATGGGAGGGTCACGCTGGCTTACGCAGGACCCACAAACAAGGACTCCAGGAGTTGGAGGGGCAGCCAGAGCCCCCCGTCTGGGCAGCACTCAGTGCCTGCCTCTCCCAGGGATGGGGTTGCAAAGTTTGTTAAAGATAGTCTTAGTATGCCTGGCAGTTTTTCTCTGTGTTTTAGTTTGTGTTGATCCTGCCTTCTTAATTTGTGTTAATTGCGCTTTCTTATGTTAATAAAGAAGGAGGAGATGTGGGAGTGTGGCCATGGGGGTCGACAAGCCCCATGGTTGGAGATCACATCCGACTCTTAAAGATGAGACCATCAGGAAAGGAAAGCCTTGAGAGGGAACAAAGAAGGGTGATTCAGGAGACACCTTAACCAGGGACATGAAGAACAGGAACAGGGATAGTCTAACAGAACAGGGACAAAAACAAAAAAGGAATGAATAGGGACAGGCTATCAGAACAGGGACAAACAAAAAACAGCGTATGGGAGGGTCTCGTTGGCATAGGCAGGACCCAAAAACAAAGACTCCGGGAGTTGCAGGGGCAGCCAGAGCCCCCCAGCTGGGCAGCACTCAGTGCCTGCCTCTCCCAGGGATGGGGTTACAAAGTTTGTTAAAGATGGAATTAGTATGCCTGGCAGTTTTTCTCTGTGTTTTAGTTTGGGTTAATAGTGCTTTCTTAATTTGTGTTACTCTTGCTTTCTTAATTTCTGTTAATCATGCCTTCATAATTTGTGTTAAACCTGCTTTCTTAATTTGTGTTAATTGAGCTCTTTTATGTTAATAAAGAAGGGGGAGTTGTGGGAGCATGGCCATGGGGGTCGACAAGTCCCATGGTTGGTGATAACATCAGACTCTTAAAGATGAGACCATCAGGAAAGTAAAGCCCTGAGAGGGAACAAAGGGTGATTCAGGAGACACCTTAAACAGGGACATGAAGAACAGGAACAGGGACAGGCTAACAGAACAGGGACAAACAAAAAACAGCGCATGGGAGGGTCTCGCTGGCATAGGCAGGACCCACAAACAAGGACTCCAGGAGTTGGAGGGTCAGCCAGAGCCCCCCGGCTGGGCAGCACTCAGTGCCTGCCTCTCCCACGGCTGGTTTTACAAAGATTGTTAAAGATAGACTTAGTATGCCTGGCAGTTTTTATCTGTGTTTTAGTTTGTGCTGATCCTGCCTTCTTAATTTGTGTTAATCGCGCTTTCTTAAGTTAATAAGAAGGGGAAGATGTGGGAGTGTGGCCATGGGGGTCGACAAGCCCCATGGTTGGTGATAACATCAGACTCTTAAAGATGAGACCATCAGGAAAGTAAAGCCCTGAGAGGGAACAAAGGGTGATTCAGGAGACACCTTAAACAGGGACATGAAGAACAGGAACAGGGACAGGCTAACAGAACAGGGACAAACAAAAAACAGCGTATGGGAGGGTCTCGCTGGCATAGGCAGGACCCACAAACAAGGACTCCAGGAGTTGGAGGGGCAGCCAGAGCCCCCCGGCTGGGCAGCACTCAGTGCCTGCCTCTCCCAGGGATGGGGTTACAAAGTTTGTTAAAGATGGAATTAGTATGCCTGGCAGTTTTTCTCTGTATTTTAGTTTGTGTTAATAGTGCTTTCTTAATTTGTGTTACTCTTGCTTTCTTAATTTCTGTTAATCGCGCCTTCATAATTTGTGTTAAACCTGCTTTCCTAATTTGTGTTAATCGAGCTCTTTTATGTTAATAAAGAAGGGGGAGATGTGGGAGCATGGCCATGGGGGTCGACAAGTCCCATGGTTGGTGATAACATCCGACTCTTAAAGATGAGGCCATCAGGAATTTAAAGAGTTGAGAGGGAACAAAGAAGGGTGATTCAGGAGACACCTTAAACAGGGACTTGAAGAACAGGAACAGGGACAGGCTAACAGAGCAGGGAGAAACAAAAAACAGCATATGGGAGGGTCCCACTGGCATAGGCAGGACCCACAAACAAGGACTCCAGGAGTTGGAGGGGCAGCCAGAGCCCCCCGGCTGGGCAGCACTCAGTGCCTGCCTCTCCCAGGGATGGTTTTACAAAGGTTGTTAAACATAGACTTAGTATGCCTGGCAGTTTTTCTCTGTGTTTTAGTTTGTGTTGATCCTGCCTTCTTAATTTGTGTTAATCGCGCTTTCTTATGTTAATAAAGAAGAAGGAGATGTGGGAGTGTGGCCATGGGGGTCGACAGGCCCCATGGTTGGTGATAACATCCGACTCTTAAAGATGAGGCCATCAGGAATTTAAAGAGTTGAGAGGGAACAAAGAAGGGTGATTCAGGTGACACCTTCTTGTCTGGGGTGGCTAGTTCTCCAGCCATTAATGCATGGAAGTGGCTGGGTGTTTGCTGTTGCCGGGCAAAGTTGTTGACCAATGACTAGTTAGTGGAAAGGTACTGCTGTGAGGTGGAAGTTATAGGAAGGGAGCCTTTCCTGAATAAGGGATAGAATGAAGTTGTGCCCTCACTCTGAGAGATGAAGTTATGCCCTCAGTAAGAGAGAGTTCAAGTTATGTCATCAATAATGAGGTAGCAGTTACAGATCCTGAAAGAACCCCGGTGTCCGAGCGGTCTTTACGCCACAAATCGCCCCCCAACAGGGACATGAAAACGAACAGGGACGAGAAGAATACAAACAGGGACATGAAGAAGAGGAACAGGGACAGGCAAACAGAACAGGGACAAAAACAAAAAAGGAATGAATAGGGACAGGAAAACGGAACAGGGACAAAAACAGAAAAGGAATGATCAGGTACAGGCTAACAGAACAGGGATGACCAAAAAGAGCATATGGGAGGGCCACGATGGTTTACGCAGGACCCCCAAACAAGGACTCCAGGAGTTGGAGGGGCAGCCAGAGCCCCCCGGCTGGGCAGCACTCAGTGCCTGCCTCTCCCAGGGATGGGGTTATAAAGTTTGTTAAAGATAGACTTAGTATGCCTGGCAGTTTTTCTCTGTATTTTAGTTTGTGTTAATAGTGCTTTCTTAATTTGTGTTTCTCTTGCTTTCTTAATTTCTGTTAATCGCGCCTTCTTAATTTGTGTTAAACCTGCTTTCTTAATTTGTGTTAATCGAGCTCTTTTATGTTAATAAAGGAGGGGGAGATGTGGGAGCCTGGCCATGGGGTTAGACAAGCCCCATGGTTGGTGATAAGATCTGACTAATAAAGTAGAGACCATCAGGAAAGTAAAGCCTTGAGAGGGAACAAAGAAGGGTGATTCAGGAGACACCTTAAACAGGGACATGAAGAACAGGAACAGGGATAGTCTAACAGAACAGGGACGAAAATAAAAAAGTAATGAATAGGGACAGGCTATCAGAACAGGGACAAACAAAAAACAGCGTATGGGAGGGTCTCGCTGGCATAGGCAGGACCCCCAAACAAGGACTCCAGGAGTTGGAGGGGCAGCCAGAGCCCCCCGGCTGGGCAGCACTCAGTGCCTGCCTCTCCCAGGGTTGTGGTTACAAAGTTTGTTAAAGATGGAATTAGTATGCCTGGCATTTTTTCTCTGTATTTTAATTTGTGTTAATAGTGCTTTCTTAATTTGTGTTTCTCTAGCTTTCTTAATTTCTGTTAATCGTGCCTTCTTAATTTGTGTTAAACCTGCTTTCTTAATTTGTGTTAATCGAGCTCTTTTATGTTAATAAAGAAGGGGAAATGTGGGAGCCTGGCCATGGGGGTCGACAAGTCCCATGGTTGGTGATAACATAGGACTCTTAAGGATGAGACCATCAGGAATTTAAAGCCTTGAGAGGGAACAAAGAAGGGTGATTCAGGTGACACCTTCTTGTCTGGGGTGGCTAGTTCTCCAGCCATTAATGCATGGAAGTGGCTGGGTGTTTGCTGTTGCCGGGCAAAGTTGTTGACCAATTACTAGTTAGTGGAAAGGTACTGCTGTGAGGCGGAAATTATAGGAAGGGAGCCTTTCCTGAATAAGGGATAGAATGAAGTTGTGCCCTCACTCTGAGAGATGAAGTTATGCCCTCAGTAAGAGAGAGTTCACGTTATGTCATCAATAAAGAGGTAGCAGTTACAGATCCTGAAAGAACCCCGTTGTCCGTGCGGTCTTTACGCCACAAATCGCCCCCCAACAGGGACATGAAAACGAACAGGGACGAGAAGAAAACAAACAGGGACATGAAGAACAGGAACAGGGACAGGCTAACAGAACAGGGACAAAAACAAAAAAGGAATGAATTGGGACAGGCAAAGGGAACAGCGAAAAAAAAAAAAAAGGAATGAATAGGTACAGGCTAACAGAACAGGGACGAACAAAAAGAGCTTATGGGAGGGTCACGCTGGCTTACGCAGGACCCACAAACAAGGACTCCAGGAGGTGGAGGGGCAGCCAGAGCCCCCCCGGCTGGGCAGCACTCAGTGCCTGCCACTCCCAGGGATGGGGTTGCAAAGTTTGTTAAAGATAGTCTTAGTATGCCTGGCAGTTTTTCTCTGTGTTTTAGTTTGTGTTGATCCTGCCTTCTTAATTTGTGTTAATTGCGCTTTCTTATGTTAATAAAGAAGGAGGAGATGTGGGAGTGTGGCCATGGGGGTCGACAAGCCCCATGGTTGGTGATCACATCCGACTCTTAAAGATGAGACCATGAGGAAAGTAAAGCCTTGCGAGGGAACAAAGAAGGGTGATTCAGGAGACACCTTAAACAGGGACATGAAGAACAGGAACAGGGATAGTCTAACAGAACAGGGACAAAAACAAAAAAGTAATGAATAGGGACAGGCTATCAGAACAGGGACAAACAAAAAACAGCGTATGGGAGGGTCTCGCTGGCATAGGCAGGACCCACAAACAAGGACTCCAGGAGTTGGAGGGGCAGCTAGAGCCCCCCGGCTGGGCAGCACTCAGTGCCTGCCTCTCCCAGGGATGGTTTTACAAAGGTTGTTAAACATAGACTTAGTATGCCTGGCAGTTTTTCTCTGTGTTTTAGTTTGTGTTGATCCTGCCTTCTTAATTTGTGTTAATTGTGCTTTCTTATGTTAATAAAGAAGAAGGAGATGTGGGAGTGTGGCCATGGGGGTCGACAAGCCCCATGGTTGGTGATAACATCCGACTCTTAAGGATGAGACCATCAGGAATTTAAAGAGTTGAGAGGGAACAAAGAAGGGTGATTCAGGTGACACCTTCTTGTCTGGGGTGGCTAGTTCTCCAGCCATTAATGCATGGAAGTGGCTGGGTGTTTGCTGTTGCCGGGCAAAGTTGTTGACCAATGACTAGTTAGTGGAAAGGTACTGCTGTGAGGCGGAAGTTATAGGAAGGGAGCCTTTCCTGAATAAGGGATAGAATGAAGTTGTGCCCTCACTCTGAGAGATGAAGTTATGCCCTCAGTAAGAGAGAGTTCAAGTTATGTCATCAATAAAGAGGTAGCAGTTACAGATCCTGAAAGAACCCCGTTGTCCGTGCGGTCTTTACGCCACAAATCGCCCCCCAACAGGGACAAGAAAACGAACAGGGACGAGAAGAAAACAAACAGGGACATGAAGAACAGGAACAGGGACAGGCTAACAGAACAGGGACAAAAACAAAAAAGTAATGAATAGGGACAGGCTATCAGAACAGGGACAAACAAAAAACAGCGTATGGGAGGGTCTCGTAGGCATCGGCAGGACCCAAAAACAAAGACTCCGGGAGTTGGAGGGGCAGCCAGAGCCCCCCAGCTGGGAAGCACTCAGTGCCTGCCACTCCCAGGGATGGGGTTACAAAGTTTGGTAAAGATAGTCTTAGTATGCCTGGCAGTTTTTCTCTGTATTTTAGTTTGTGTTAATAGTGCTTTCTTAATTTGTGTTACTCTTGCTTTCTTAATTTCTGTTAATCGCGCCTTCATAATTTGTGTTAAACCTGCTTTCTTAATTTGTGTTAATCAAGCTCCTTTATGTTAATAAAGAAGGGGGAGATGTGGGAGTGTGGCCATGGGGGTCGACAATCCCCATGGTTGGTGATCACATCCGACTCTTAAAGATGAGGCCATGAGGAAAGTAAAGCCTTGAGAGGGAACAAAGAAGGGTGATTCAGGAGACACCTTAAACAGGGACATGAAGAACAGGAACAGGGATAGTCTAACAGAACAGGGACAAAAACAAAAAAGGAATGAATAGGGACAGGCTATCAGAACAGGGACAAACAAAAAACAGCATATGGGAGGGTCTCGCTGGCATAGGCAGGACCCACAAACAAGGACTCCAGGAGTTGGAGAGGCAGCTAGAGCCCCCCGGCTGGGCAGCACTCAGTGCCTGCCACTCCCAGGGATGGGGTTGCAAAGTTTGTTAAAGATGGAATTAGTATGCCTGGCAGTTTTTCTCTGTATTTTAGTTTGTGTTAATAGTGCTTTCTTAATTTGTGTTACTCTTGCTTTCTTAATTTCTGTTAATCGCGCCTTCTTAATTTGTGTTAAACCTGCTTTCTTAATTTGTGTTAATCGAGCTCTTTTATGTTAATAAAGAAGGGGGAGATGTGGGAGCCTGGCCATGGGGGTCGACAAGTCCCATGGTTGGTGATAACATCCGACTCTTAAAGATGAGGCCATCAGAAAAGTAAAGAGTTGAGAGGGAACAAAGAAGGGTGATTCAGGAGACACCTTAAACAGGGACATGAAGAACAGGAACAGGGACAGGCTAACAGAGCAGGGAGAAACAAAAAACAGCATATGGGAGGGTCCCACTGGCATAGGCAGGACCCACAAACAAGGACTCCAGTAGTCGGAGGGGCAGCCAGAGCCCCCCGGCTGGGCAGCACTCAGTGCCTGCCTCTCCCAGGGATGGTTTTACAAAGGTTGTTAAAGATAGACTTAGTATGCCTGGCAGTTTTTCTCTGTGTTTTAGTTTGTGTTGATAGTGCTTTCTTAATTTGTGTTAATTGCGCTTTCTTATGTTAATAAAGAAGGGGGAGATGTGGGAGTGTGGCCATGGGGGTGGACAAGCCCCATGGTTTGTGATAACATCAGACTATTAAGGATGAGACCATCAGGAATGTAAAGAGTTGAGAGGGAACAAAGAAGGGTGATTCAGGAGACACCTTAAACAGGGACATGAAGAACAGGAACAGGGACAGGCTATCAGAACAGGGACAAACAAAAAACAGCATATGGGAGGGTCACGCTGGTATAGGCAGGACCCACAAACAAGGACTCCAGGAGTTGGAGGGGTAGCCAGAGCCCCCCGTCTGGGCAGCACTCAGTGCCTGCCTCTCCCAGGGATGGTTTTACAAAGGTTGTTAAAGATAGACTTAGTATGCCTGGCAGTTTTTCTCTGTGTTTAAGTTTGTGTTGATCCTGCCTTCTTAATTTGTGTTAATTGCGCTTTCTTATGTTAATAAAGAAGGAGGAGGTGTGGGAGTGTGGCCATGGGGGTCGACAAGCCCCATGGTTGGTGATCACATCCGACTCTTAAAGATGAGACCATCAGGAATTTAAAGCCTTGAGAGGGAACAAAGAAGGGTGATTCAGGTGACACCTTCTTGTCTGGGGTGGCTAGTTCTCCAGCCATTAATGCATGGAAGTGGCTGGGTGTTTGCTGTTGCCGGGCAAAGTTGTTGACCAATGACTAGTTGGTGGAAAGGTACTGCTGTGAGGCGGAAATTATAGGAAGGGAGCCTTTCCTGAATAAGGGATAGAATGAAGTTGTGCCCTCACTCTGAGAGATGAAGTTATGCCCTCAGTAAGAGAGAGTTCAAGTTATGTCATCAATAAAGAGGTAGCAGTTACAGATCCTGAAAGAACCCCGTTGTCCGTGCGGTCTTTACGCCAGAAATCGCCCCCCAACAGGGACATGAAAACGAACAGGGACGAGAAGAAAACAAACAGGGACATGAAGAACAGGAACAGGGACAGGCTAACAGAACAGGGACAAAAACAAAAAAGGAATGAATAGGGACAGGCAAACGGAACAGGGACAAAAACAGAAAAGGAATGAATAGGTACAGGCTAACAGAACAGGGACGAACAAAAAGAGCGTATGGGAGGGTCACGCTGGCTTACGCAGGACCCCCAAACAAGGACTCCAGGAGTTGGAGGGGCAGCCAGAGCCCCCCGGCTTGGCAGCACTCAGTGCCTGCCTCTCCCAGGGTTGTGGTTACAAAGTTTGTTAAAGATGGAATTAGTATGCCTGGCAGTTTTTCTCTGTGTTTTAGTTTGTGTTAATAGTGCTTTCTTAATTTGTGTTACTCTTGCTTTCTTAATTTCTGTTAATCGCGCCTTCTTAATTTGTGTTAAACCTGCTTTCTTAATTTGTGTTAATCGAGCTCTCATGTTAATAAAGAAGGGGGAGATATGGGAGCATGGCCATGGGGGTCGACAAGTCCCATGGTTGGTGATAACATGCGACTCTTAAAGATGAGGCCATCAGGAAAGTAAAGAGTTGAGAGGGAACAAAGAAGGGTGATTCAGGAGACACCTTAAACAGGGACATGAAGAACAGGAACAGGGATAGTCTAACAGAACAGGGACAAAAACAAAAAAGGAATGAATAGGGACAGGAAAACGGAACAGGGACAAACAAAAAACAGCATATGGGAGGGTCACGCTGGCATAGGCAGGACCCACAAACAAGGACTCCAGGAGTTGGAGGGGCAGCCAGAGCCCCCCGGCTGGGCAGCACTCAGTGCCTGCCTCTCCCACGGCTGGTTTTACAAAGATTGTTAAAGATAGACTTAGTATGCCTGGCAGTTTTTATCTGTGTTTTAGTTTGTGCTGATCCTGCCTTCTTAATTTGTGTTAATCGCGCTTTCTTAAGTTAATAAAGAAGGGGAAGATGTGGGAGTGTGGCCATGGGGGTCGACAAGCCCCATGGTTGGTGATAACATCAGACTCTTAAAGATGAGACCATCAGGAAAGTAAAGCCCTGAGAGGGAACAAAGGGTGATTCAGGAGACACCTTAAACAGGGACATGAAGAACAGGAACAGGGACAGGCTAACAGAACAGGGACAAACAAAAAACAGCGTATGGGAGGGTCTCGCTGGCATAGGCAGGACCCAGAAACAAGGACTCCAGGAGTTGGAGGGGCAGCCAGAGCCCCCCGGCTGGGCAGCACTCAGTGCCTGCCTCTCCCAGGGATGGGGTTACAAAGGTTGTTAAAGATGGAATTAGTATGCCTGGCAGTTTTTCTCTGTATTTTAGTTTGTGTTAATAGTGCTTTCTTAATTTGTGTTACTCTTGCTTTCTTAATTTCTGTTAATCGCGCCTTCATAATTTGTGTTAAACCTGCTTTCTTAATTTGTGTTAATCGAGCTCTTTTATGTGAATAAAGAAGGAGGAGATGTGGGAGCGTGGCCATGGGGGTCGACAAGTCCCATGGTTGGTGATAACATCCAACTCTTAAGGATGAGACCATCAGGAATTTAAAGAGTTGAGAGGGAACAAAGAAGGGTGATTCAGGTGACACCTTCTTGTCTGGGGTGGCTAGTTCTCCAGCCATTAATGCATGGAAGTGGCTGGGTGTTTGCTGTTGCCGGGCAAAGTTGTTGACCAATGACTAGTTAGTGGAAAGGTACTGCTGTGAGGCGGAAGTTATAGGAAGGGAGCCTTTCCTGAATAAGGGATAGAATGAAGTTGTGCCCTCACTCTGAGAGATGAAGTTATGCCCTCAGTAAGAGAGAGTTCAAGTTATGTCATCAATAAAGAGGTAGCAGTTACAGATCCTGAAAGAACCCTGTTGTCCGTGCGGTCTTTACGCCACAAATCGCCCCCCAACAGGGACAAGAAAACGAACAGGGACGAGAAGAAAACAAACAGGGACATGAAGAACAGGAACAGGGACAGGCTAACAGAACAGGGACAAAAACAAAAAAGGAATGAATAGGGACAGGCAAACGGAACAGGAAAAAGAAAAAAAAAGGAATGAATAGGTACAGGCTAACAGAACAGGGACGAACAAAAAGAGCTTATGGGAGGGTCACGCTGGCTTACGCAGGACCCACAAACAAGGACTCCAGGAGGTGGAGGGGCAGCCAGAGCCCCCCGGTTGGGCAGCACTCAGTGCCTGCCTCTCCCAGGGATGGGGTTGCAAAGTTTGTTAAAGATAGTCTTAGTATGCCTGGCAGTTTTTCTCTGTGTTTTAGTTTGTGTTGATCCTGCCTTCTTAATTTGTGTTAATTGCGCTTTCTTATGTTAATAAAGAAGGAGGAGATGTGGGAGTGTGGCCATGGGGGTCGACAAGCCCCATGGTTGGTGATCACATCCGACTCTTAAAGATGAGGCCATGAGGAAAGTAAAGCCTTGAGAGGGAACAAAGAAGGGTGATTCAGGAGACACCTTAAACAGGGACATGAAGAACAGGAACAGGGACAGGCTAACAGAGCCGGGAGAAACAAAAAACAGCATATGGGAGGGTCCCACTGGCATAGGCAGCACCCACAAACAAGGACTCCAGGAGTTGGAGGGGCAGCCAGAGTCCCCCGGCTGGGCAGCACTCAGTGCCTGCCTCTCCCAGGGATGGTTTTACAAAGGTTGTTAAACATAGACTTAGTATGCCTGGCAGTTTTTCTCTGTGTTTTAGTTTGTGTTGATCCTGCCTTCTTAATTTGTGTTAATCGCGCTTTCTTATGTTAATAAAGAAGAAGGAGATGTGGGAGTGTGGCCATGGGGGTCGACAGGCCCCATGGTTGGTGATAACATCCGACTCTTAAAGATGAGGCCATCAGGAATTTAAAGAGTTGAGAGGGAACAAAGAAGGGTGATTCAGGTGACACCTTCTTGTCTGGGGTGGCTAGTTCTCCAGCCATTAATGCATGGAAGTGGCTGGGTGTTTGCTGTTGCCGGGCAAAGTTGTTGACCAATAACTAGTTAGTGGAAAGGTACTGCTGTGAGGTGGAAGTTATAGGAAGGGAGCCTTTCCTGAATAAGGGATAGAATGAAGTTGTGCCCTCACTCTGAGAGATGAAGTTATGCCCTCAGTAAGAGAGAGTTCAAGTTATGTCATCAATAATGAGGTAGCAGTTACAGATCCTGAAAGAACCCCGGTGTCCGAGCGGTCTTTACGCCACAAATCGCCCCCCAACAGGGACATGAAAACGAACAGGGACGAGAAGAATACAAACAGGGACATGAAGAAGAGGAACAGGGACAGGCTAACAGAACAGGGACAAAAACAAAAAAGGAATGAATAGGGACAGGAAAATGGAACAGGGACAAAAACAGAAAAGGAATGATCAGGTACAGGCTAACAGAACAGGGATGACCAAAAAGAGCATATGGGAGGGCCACGATGGTTTACGCAGGACCCCCAAACAAGGACTCCAGGAGTTGGAGGGGCAGCCAGAGCCCCCCGGCTGGGCAGCACTCAGTGCCTGCCTCTCCCAGGGATGGGGTTATAAAGTTTGTTAAAGATAGACTTAGTATGCCTGGCAGTTTTTCTCTGTATTTTAGTTTGTGTTAATAGTGCTTTCTTAATTTGTGTTTCTCTTGCTTTCTTAATTTCTGTTAATCGCGCCTTCTTAATTTGTGTTAAACCTGCTTTCTTAATTTGTGTTAATCGAGCTCTTTTATGTTAATAAAGGAGGGGGAGATGTGGGAGCCTGGCCATGGGGTTAGACAAGCCCCATGGTTGGTGATAAGATCTCACTAATAAAGTAGAGACCATCAGGAAAGTAAAGCCTTGAGAGGGAACAAAGAAGGGTGATTCAGGAGACACCTTAAACAGGGACATGAAGAACAGGAACAGGGATAGTCTAAAAGAACAGGGACGAAAATAAAAAAGTAATGAATAGGGACAGGCTATCAGAACAGGGACAAACAAAAAACAGCGTATGGGAGGGTCTCGCTGGCGTATGCTGGACCCACAAACAAGGACTCCAGGAGTTGGAGGGGAAGCCAGAGCCCCCCGGCTGGGCAGCACTCAGTGCCTGCCTCTCCCAGGGATGGTTTTACAAAGATTGTTAAAGATAGACTTAGTATGCCTGGCAGTTTTTCTCTGTTTTAGTTTGTGTTGATCCTGCCTTCTTAATTTGTGTTAATCGTGCTTTCTTATGTTAATAAAGAAGAAGGAGATGTGGGAGTGTGGCCATGGGGGTCGACAAGCCCCATGGTTGGTGATAACATAGGACTCTTAAGGATGAGACCATCAGGAATTTAAAGCCTTGAGAGGGAACAAAGAAGGGTGATTCAGGTGACACCTTCTTGTCTGGGGTGGCTAGTTCTCCATGCCATTAATGCATGGAAGTGGCTGGGTGTTTGCTGTTGCCGGGCAAAGTTGTTGACCAATGACTAGTTAGTGGAAAGGTACTGCTGTGAGGCGGAAGTTATAGGAAGGGAGCCTTTCCTGAATAAGGGATAGAATGAAGTTGTGCCCTCACTCTGAGAGATGAAGTTATGCCCTCAGTAAGAGAGAGTTCAAGTTATGTCATCAATAAAGAGGTAGCAGTTACAGATCCTGAAAGAACCCCGTTGTCCGTGCGGTCTTTACGCCACAAATCGCCCCCCAAAAGGGACATGAAAACGAACAGGGACGAGAAGAAAACAAACAGGGACATGAAGAACAGGAACAGGGACAGGCTAACAGAACAGGGACAAAAACAAAAAAGGAATGAATTGGGACAGGCAAAGGGAACAGCGAAAAAAAAAAAAAAGGAATGAATAGGTACAGGCTAACAGAACAGGGACGAACAAAAAGAGCTTATGGGAGGGTCTCGCTGGCTTACGCAGGACCCACAAACAAGGACTCCAGGAGTTGGAGGGGCAGCCAGAGCCCCCCGGCTGGGCAGCACTCAGTGCCTGCCTCTCCCAGGGATGGGGTTGCAAAGTTTGTTAAAGATAGTCTTAGTATGCCTGGCAGTTTTTCTCTGTGTTTTAGTTTGTGTTGATCCTGCCTTCTTAATTTGTGTTAATTGCGCTTTCTTATGTTAATAAAGAAGGAGGAGATGTGGGAGTGTGGCCATGGGGGTCGACAATCCCCATGGTTGGTGATCACATCCGACTCTTAAAGATGAGGCCATGAGGAAAGTAAAGCCTTGAGAGGGAACAAAGAAGGGTGATTCAGGAGACACCTTAAACAGGGACATGAAGAACAGGAACAGGGATAGTCTAACAGAACAGGGACAAAAACAAAAAAGTAATGAATAGGGACAGGCTATCAGAACAGGGACAAACAAAAAACAGCGTATGGGAGGGTCCCACTGGCATAGGCAGGACCCACAAACAAGGACTCCAGGAGTTGGAGGGGCAGCCAGAGCCCCCCGGCTGGGCAGCACTCAGTGCCTGCCTCTCCCAGGGTTGGTTTTACAAAGTTTGTTAAAGATGGAATTAGTATGCCTGGCAGTTTTTCTCTGTGTTTTAGTTTGTGTTAATAGTGCTTTCTTAATTTGTGTTACTCTTGCTTTCTTAATTTCTCTTAATCGCGCCTTCTTAATTTGTGTTAAACCTGCTTTCTTAATTTGTGTTAATCGAGCTCTCTTATGTTAATAAAGAAGGGGGAGATGTGGGAGCATGGCCATGGGGGTCGACAAGTCCCATGGTTGGTGATAACATGCGACTCTTAAAGATGAGGCCATCAGGAAAGTAAAGAGTTGAGAGGGAACAAAGAAGGGTGATTCAGGAGACACCTTAAACAGGGACATGAAGAACAGGAACAGGGATAGTCTAACAGAACAGGGACGAAAACAAAAAAGGAATGAATAGGGACAGGAAAACGGAACAGGGACAAACAAAAAACAGCATATGGGAGGGTCTCGCTGGCATAGGCAGGACCCACAAACAAGGACTCCAGGAGTTGGAGGGTCAGCCAGAGCCCCCCGGCTGGGCAGCACTCAGTGCCTGCCTCTCCCACGGCTGGTTTTACAAAGATTGTTAAAGATAGACTTAGTATGCCTGGCAGTTTTTATCTGTGTTTTAGTTTGTGCTGATCCTGCCTTCTTAATTTGTGTTAATCGCGCTTTCTTAAGTTAATAAAGAAGGGGAAGATGTGGGAGTGTGGCCATGGGGGTCGACAAGCCCCATGGTTGGTGATAACATCAGACTCTTAAAGATGAGACCATCAGGAAAGTAAAGCCCTGAGAGGGAACAAAGGGTGATTCAGGAGACACCTTAAACAGGGACATGAAGAACAGGAACAGGGACAGGCTAACAGAACAGGGACAAACAAAAAACAGCGTATGGGAGGGTCTCGCTGGCATAGGCAGGACCCAGAAACAAGGACTCCAGGAGTTGGAGGGGCAGCCAGAGCCCCCCAGCTGGGCAGCACTCAGTGCCTGCCTCTCCCAGGGATGGGGTTACAAAGTTTGTTAAAGATGGAATTAGTATGCCTGGCAGTTTTTCTCTGTATTTTAGTTTGTGTTAATAGTGCTTTCTTAATTTGTGTTACTCTTGCTTTCTTAATTTCTGTTAATCGCGCCTTCATAATTTGTGTTAAACCTGCTTTCTTAATTTGTGTTAATCGAGCTCTTTTATGTTAATAAAGAAGGGGGAGATGTGGGAGCATGGCCATGGGGGTCGACAAGTCCCATGGTTGGTGATAACATCCGACTCTTAAAGATGAGGCCATCAGGAATTTAAAGAGTTGAGAGGGAACAAAGAAGGGTGATTCAGGAGACACCTTAAACAGGGACTTGAAGAACAGGAACAGGGACAGGCTAACAGAGCAGGGAGAAACAAAAAACAGCATATGGGAGGGTCCCACTGGCATAGGCAGGACCCACAAACAAGGACTCCAGGAGTTGGAGGGGCAGCCAGAGCCCCCCGGCTGGGCAGCACTCAGTGCCTGCCTCTCCCAGGGATGGTTTTACAAAGGTTGTTAAACATAGACTTAGTATGCCTAGCAGTTTTTCTCTGTGTTTTAGTTTGTGTTGATCCTGCCTTCTTAATTTGTGTTAATCGCGCTTTCTTATGTTAATAAAGAAGGAGGAGGTGTGGGAGTGTGGCCATGGGGGTCGACAAGCCCCATGGTTGGTGATAACATAGGACTCTTAAGGATGAGACCATCAGGAATTTAAAGAGTTGAGAGGGAACAAAGAAGGGTGATTCAGGTGACACCTTCTTGTCTGGGGTGGCTAGTTCTCCAGCCATTAATGCATGGAAGTGGCTGGGTGTTTGCTGTTGCCGGGCAAAGTTGTTGACCAATGACTAGTTAGTGGAAAGGTACTGCTGTGAGGTGGAAGTTATAGGAAGGGAGCCTTTCCTGAATAAGGGATAGAATGAAGTTGTGCCCTCACTCTGAGAGATGAAGTTATGCCCTCAGTAAGAGAGAGTTCAAGTTATGTCATCAATAATGAGGTAGCAGTTACAGATCCTGAAAGAACCCCGGTGTCCGAGCGGTCTTTACGCCACAAATCGCCCCCCAACAGGGACATGAAAACGAACAGGGACGAGAAGAATACAAACAGGGACATGAAGAAGAGGAACAGGGACAGGCAAACAGAACAGGGACAAAAACAAAAAAGGAATGAATAGGGACAGGAAAACGGAACAGGGACAAAAACAGAAAAGGAATGATCAGGTACAGGCTAACAGAACAGGGATGACCAAAAAGAGCATATGGGAGGGCCACGATGGTTTACGCAGGACCCCCAAACAAGGACTCCAGGAGTTGGAGGGGCAGCCAGAGCCCCCCGGCTGGGCAGCACTCAGTGCCTGCCTCTCCCAGGGATGGGGTTATAAAGTTTGTTAAAGATAGACTTAGTATGCCTGGCAGTTTTTCTCTGTATTTTAGTTTGTGTTAATAGTGCTTTCTTAATTTGTGTTTCTCTTGCTTTCTTAATTTCTGTTAATCGCGCCTTCTTAATTTGTGTTAAACCTGCTTTCTTAATTTGTGTTAATCGAGCTCTTTTATGTTAATAAAGGAGGGGGAGATGTGGGAGCCTGGCCATGGGGTTAGACAAGCCCCATGGTTGGTGATAAGATCTGACTAATAAAGTAGAGACCATCAGGAAAGTAAAGCCTTGAGAGGGAACAAAGAAGGGTGATTCAGGAGACACCTTAAACAGGGACATGAAGAACAGGAACAGGGATAGTCTAACAGAACAGGGACGAAAATAAAAAAGTAATGAATAGGGACAGGCTATAAGAACAGGGACAAACAAAAAACAGCGTATGGGAGGGTCTCGCTGGCATAGGCAGGACCCCCAAACAAGGACTCCAGGAGTTGGAGGGGCAGCCAGAGCCCCCCGGCTGGGCAGCACTCAGTGCCTGCCTCTCCCAGGGTTGTGGTTACAAAGTTTGTTAAAGATGGAATTAGTATGCCTGGCATTTTTTCTCTGTATTTTAATTTGTGTTAATAGTGCTTTCTTAATCTGTGTTTCTCTAGCTTTCTTAATTTCTGTTAATCGCACCTTCATAATTTGTGTTAAACCTGCTTTCTTAATTTGTGTTAATCGAGCTCTTTTATGTTAATAAAGAAGGGGGAGTTGTAGGAGTGTGGCCATGGGGGTCGACAAGTCCCATGGTTGGTGATAACATCCGACTCTTAAAGATGAGGCCATCAGGAAAGTAAAGAGTTGAGAGGGAACAAAGAAGGGTGATTCAGGAGACACCTTAAACAGGGACATGAAGAACAGGAACAGGGACAGGCTAACAGAGCAGGGAGAAACAAAAAACAGCATATGGGAGGGTCCCACTGGCATAGGCAGGACCCACAAACAAGGACTCCAGGAGTTGGAGGGGCAGCCAGAGCCCCCCGGCTGGGCAGCACTCAGTGCCTGCCTCTCCCAGGGATGGTTTTACAAAGGTTGTTAAACATAGACTTAGTATGCCTGGCAGTTTTTCTCTGTGTTTTAGTTTGTGTTGATCCTGCCTTCTTAATTTGTGTTAATCGCGCTTTCTTATGTTAATAAAGAAGGAGGAGGTGTGGGAGTGTGGCCATGGGGGTCGACAAGCCCATGGTTGGTGATCACATCGGACTCTTAAAGATGAGACCATCAGGAATTTAAAGAGTTGAGAGGGAACAAAGAAGGGTGATTCAGGTGACACCTTCTTGTCTGGGGTGGCTAGTTCTCCAGCCATTAATGCATGGAAGTGGCTGGGTGTTTGCTGTTGCCGGGCAAAGTTGTTGACCAATGACTAGTTAGTGGAAAGGTACTGCTGTGAGGTGGAAGTTATAGGAAGGGAGCCTTTCCTGAATAAGGGATAGAATGAAGTTGTGCCCTCACTCTGAGAGATGAAGTTATGCCCTCAGTAAGAGAGAGTTCAAGTTATGTCATCAATAATGAGGTAGCAGTTACAGATCCTGAAAGAACCCCGGTGTCCGAGCGGTCTTTACGCCACAAATCGCCCCCCAACAGGGACATGAAAACGAACAGGGACGAGAAGAATACAAACAGGGACATGAAGAAGAGGAACAGGGACAGGCAAACAGAACAGGGACAAAAACAAAAAAGGAATGAATAGGGACAGGAAAACGGAACAGGGACAAAAACAGAAAAGGAATGATCAGGTACAGGCTAACAGAACAGGGATGACCAAAAAGAGCATATGGGAGGGCCACGATGGTTTACGCAGGACCCCCAAACAAGGACTCCAGGAGTTGGAGGGGCAGCCAGAGCACCCCGGCTGGGCAGCACTCAGTGCCTGCCTCTCCCAGGGATGGGGTTATAAAGTTTGTTAAAGATAGTCTTAGTATGCCTGGCAGTTTTTCTCTGTGTTTTAGTTTGTGTTAATAGTGCTTTCTTAATTTGTGTTTCTCTTGCTTTCTTAATTTCTGTTAATCGCGCCTTCTTAATTTGTGTTAAACCTGCTTTCTTAATTTGTGTTAATCGAGCTCTTTTATGTTAATAAAGAAGGAGGAGATGTGGGAGCATGGCCATGGGGGTCGACAAGTCCCATGGTTGGTGATAACATCCAACTCTTAAGGATGAGACCATCAGGAATTTAAAGAGTTGAGAGGGAACAAAGAAGGGTGATTCAGGTGACACCTTCTTGTCTGGGGTGGCTAGTTCTCCAGCCATTAATGCATGGAAGTGGCTGGGTGTTTGCTGTTGCCGGGCAAAGTTGTTGACCAATGACTAGTTAGTGGAAAGGTACTGCTGTGAGGCGGAAGTTATAGGAAGGGAGCCTTTCCTGAATAAGGGATAGCATGAAGTTGTGCCCTCACTCTGAGAGATGAAGTTATGCCCTCAGTAAGAGAGAGTTCAAGTTATGTCATCAATAAAGAGGTAGCAGTTACAGATCCTGAAAGAACCCCGTTGTCCGTGCGGTCTTTACGCCACAAATCGCCCCCCAACAGGGACAAGAAAACGAACAGGGACGAGAAGAAAACAAACAGGGACATGAAGAACAGGAACAGGGACAGGCTAACAGAACAGGGACAAAACCAAAAAAGGAATGAATAGGGACAGGCAAACGGAACAGGAAAAAGAAAAAAAAAGGAATGAATAGGTACAGGCTAACAGAACAGGGACGAACAAAAAGAGCTTATGGGAGGGTCACGCTGGCTTACGCAGGACCCACAAACAAGGACTCCAGGAGGTGGAGGGGCAGCCAGAGCCCCCCAGCTGGGCAGCACTCAGTGCCTGCCTCTCCCAGGGATGGGGTTGCAAAGTTTGTTAGATAGCCTTAGTATGCCTGGCAGTTTTTCTCTGTGTTTTAGTTTGTGTTGATCCTGCCTTCTTAATTTGTGTTAATTGCGCTTTCTTATGTTAATAAAGAAGGAGGAGATGTGGGAGTGTGGCCATGGGGGTCGACAAGCCCCATGGTTGGTGATCACATCCGACTCTTAAAGATGAGGCCATGAGGAAAGTAAAGCCTTGAGAGGGAACAAAGAAGGGTGATTCAGGAGACACCTTAAACAGGGACATGAAGAACAGGAACAGGGACAGGCTAACAGAGCAGGGAGAAACAAAAAACAGCATATGGGAGGGTCCCACTGGCATATGCTGGACCCACAAACAAGGACTCCAGGAGTTGGAGGGGCAGCCAGAGCCCCCCAGCTGGGAAGCACTCAGTGCCTGCCTCTCCCAGGGATGGGGTTACAAAGTTTGTTAAAGATGGAATTAGTATGCCTGGCACTTTTTCTCTGTATTTTAATTTGTGTTAATAGTGCTTTCTTAATTTGTGTTTCTCTAGCTTTCTTAATTTCTGTTAATCGCGCCTTCATAATTTGTGTTAAACCTGCTTTCTTAATTTGTGTTAATCGAGCTCTTTTATGTTAATAAAGAAGGGGGAGTTGTAGGAGTGTGGCCATGGGGGTCGACAAGTCCCATGGTTGGTGATAACATCCGACTCTTAAAGATGAGGCCATCAGGAAAGTAAAGAGTTGAGAGGGAACAAAGAAGGGTGATTCAGGAGACACCTTAAACAGGGACATGAAGAACAGGAACAGGGACAGGCTAACAGAGCAGGGAGAAACAAAAAACAGCATATGGGAGGGTCCCACTGGCATAGGCAGGACCCACAAACAAGGACTCCAGGAGTTGGAGGGGCAGCCAGAGCCCCCCGGCTGGGCAGCACTCAGTGCCTGCCTCTCCCAGGGATGGTTTTACAAAGGTTGTTAAACATAGACTTAGTATGCCTGGCAGTTTTTCTCTGTGTTTTAGTTTGTGTTGATCCTGCCTTCTTAATTTGTGTTAATCGCGCTTTCTTAAGTTAATAAAGAAGGGGGAGATGTGGGAGTGTGGCCATGGGGGTCGACAGGCCCCATGGTTGGTGATAACATCCGACTCTTAAAGATGAGGCCATCAGGAAAGTAAAGAGTTGAGAGGGAACAAAGAAGGGTGATTCAGGAGACACCTTAACCAGGGACATGAAGAACAGGAACAGGGATAGGCTAACAGAGCAGGGAGAAACAAAAAAGAGCATATGGGAGGGTCCCACTGGCATAGGCAGGACCCACAAACAAGGACTCCAGCAGGTGGAGGGGCAGCCAGAGCCCCCCGGCTGGGCAGCACTCAGTGCCTGCCACTCCCAGGGATGGGGTTGCAAAGTTTGTTAAAGATGGAATTAGTATGCCTGGCAGTTTTTCTCTGTGTTTTAGTTTGGGTTAATAGTGCTTTCTTAATTTGTGTTAAACCTGCTTTCTTAATTTGTGTTAATCGAGCTCTTTTATGTTAATAAAGAAGGGGGAGATGTGGGAGCCTGGCCATGGGGGTCGACAAGTCCCATGGTTGGTGATAACATCCGACTCTTAAAGATGAGGCCATCAGGAAAGTAAAGAGTTGAGAGGGAACAAAGAAGGGTGATTCAGGAGACACCTTAACCAGGGACATGAAGAACAGGAACAGGGACAGGCTAACAGAGCAGGGAGAAACAAAAAAGAGCATATGGGAGGGTCCCACTGGCATAGGCAGGACCCACAAACAAGGACTCCAGGAGTTGGAGGGTCAGCCAGAGCCCCCCGGCTGGGCAGCACTCAGTGCCTGCCTCTCCCAGGGATGGTTTTACAAAGGTTGTTAAAGATAGACTTAGTATGCCTGGCAGTTTTTCTCTGTGTTTTAGTTTGTGTTGATCCTGCCTTCTTAATTTGTGTTAATCGCGCTTTCTTATGTTAATAAAGAAGAAGGAGATGTGGGAGTGTGGCCATGGGGGTCGACAAGCCCCATGGTTGGTGATAACATCCGACTCTTAAGGATGAGACCATCAGGAATTTAAAGAGTTGAGAGGGAACAAAGAAGGGTGATTCAGGTGACACCTTCTTGTCTGGGGTGGCTAGTTCTCCAGCCATTAATGCATGGAAGTGGCTGGGTGTTTGCTGTTGCCGGGCAAAGTTGTTGACCAATGACTAGTTAGTGGAAAGGTACTGCTGTGAGGCGGAAGTTATAGGAAGGGAGCCTTTCCTGAATAAGGGATAGAATGAAGTTGTGCCCTCACTCTGAGAGATGAATTTATGCCCTCAGTAAGAGAGAGTTCAAGTTATGTCATCAATAAAGAGGTAGCAGTTACAGATCCTGAAAGAACCCCATTGTCCGTGCGGTCTTTACGCCACAAATCGCCCCCCAGCAGGGACAAGAAAACGAACAGGGACGAGAAGAAAACAAACAGGGACATGAAGAACAGGAACAGGGACAGGCTAACAGAACAGGGACAAAAACAAAAAAGGAATGAATAGGGACAGGCAAACGGAACAGGAAAAAAAAAAAAAAGGAATGAATAGGTACAGGCTAACAGAACAGGGACGAACAAAAAGAGCTTATGGGAGGGTCACGCTGGCTTACGCAGGACCCACAAACAAGGACTCCAGGAGTTGGAGGGGCAGCCAGAGCCCCCCGTCTGGGCAGCACTCAGTGCCTGCCTCTCCCAGGGATGGGGTTGCAAAGTTTGTTAAAGATAGTCTTAGTATGCCTGGCAGTTTTTCTCTGTGTTTTAGTTTGTGTTGATCCTGCCTTCTTAATTTGTGTTAATTGCGCTTTCTTATGTTAATAAAGAAGGAGGAGATGTGGGAGTGTGGCCATGGGGGTCGACAAGCCCCATGGTTGGTGATAACATCGGACTCTTAAGGATGAGACCATCAGGAAAGGAAAGCCTTGAGAGGGAACAAAGAAGGGTGATTCAGGAGACACCTTAACCAGGGACATGAAGAACAGGAACAGGGATAGTCTAACAGAACAGGGACAAAAACAAAAAAGGAATGAATAGGGACAGGCTATCAGAACAGGGACAAACAAAAAACAGCGTATGGGAGGGTCTCGCTGGCATAGGCAGGACCCCCAAACAAGGACTCCAGGAGTTGGAGGGGCAGCCAGAGCACCCCGGCTGGGCAGCACTCAGTGCCTGCCTCTCCCACGGCTGGTTTTACAAAGATTGTTAAAGATAGACTTAGTATGCCTGGCAGTTTTTCTCTGTGTTTTAGTTTGTGTTGATCCTGCCTTCTTAATTTGTGTTAATCGCGCTTTCTTATGTTAATAAAGAAGAAGGAGATGTGGGAGTGTGGCCATGGGGGTCGACAAGCCCCATGGTTGGTGATAACATAGGACTCTTAAGGATGAGACCATCAGGAATTTAAAGAGTTGAGAGGGAACAAAGGGTGATTCAGGTGACACCTTCTTATCTGGGGTGGCTAGTTCTCCAGCCATTAATGCATGGAAGTGGCTGGGTGTTTGCTGTTGCCGGGCAAAGTTGTTGACCAATGACTAGATAGTGGAGAGGTACTGCTGTGAGGCGGAAGTTATAGGAAGGGAGCCTTTCCTGAATAAGGGATAGAATGAAGTTGTGCCCTCACTCTGAGAGATGAAGTTATGCCCTCAGTAAGAGAGAGTTCAAGTTATGTCATCAATAAAGAGGTAGCAGTTACAGATCCTGAAAGAACCCCGTTGTCCGTGCGGTCTTTACGCCACAAATCGCCCCCCAACAGGGACATGAAAACGAACAGGGACGAGAAGAAAACAAACAGGGACATGAAGAACAGGAACAGGGACAGGCTAACAGAACAGGGACAAAAACAAAAAAGGAATGAATAGGGACAGGCGAAGGGAACAGGAAAAAAAAAAAAAAGGAATGATCAGGTACAGGCTAACAGAACAGGGACGAACAAAAAGAGCTTATGGGAGGGTCACGCTGGCTTACGCAGGACCCCCAAACAAGGACTCCAGGAGTTGGAGGGGCAGCCAAAGCCCCCCGGTTGGGCAGCACTCAGTGCCTGCCTCTCCCAGGGATGGGGTTGCAAAGTCTGTTAAAGATAGTCTTAGTATGCCTGGCAGTTTTTCTCTGTGTTTTAGTTTGTGTTGATCCTGCTTTCTTAATTTGTGTTAATTGCGCTTTCTTATGTTAATAAAGAAGGAGGAGATGTGGGAGTGTGGCCATGGGGGTCGACAAGCCCCATGGTTGGTGATCACATCCGACTCTTAAAGATGAGACCATCAGGAAAGGAAAGCCTTGAGAGGGAACAAAGAAGGGTGATTCAGGAGACACCTTAAACAGGGACATGAAGAACAGGAACAGGGACAGGCTAACAGAGCAGGGAGAAACAAAAAAGAGCATATGGGAGGGTCCCACTGGCATATGCTGGACCCACAAACAAGGACTCCAGGAGTTGGAGGGGCAGCCAGAGCCCCCCGGCTGGGCAGCACTTAGTGTCTCCCTCTGCCAGGGATGGGTTTACAAAGTTTGTTAAAGATGGAATTAGTATGCCTGGCAGTTTTTCTCTGTGTTTTAGTTTGTGTTAATAGTGCTTCCTTAATTTGTGTTAATTGCGCTTTCTTATGTTAATAAAGAAGGGGGAGATGTGGGAGTGTGGCCATGGGGGTGGACAAGCCCCATGGTTTGTGATAACATCAGACTATTAAGGATGAGACCATCAGGAATGTAAAGAGTTGAGAGGGAACAAAGAAGGGTGATTCAGGAGACACCTTAAACAGGGACATGAAGAACAGGAACAGGGACAGGCTATCAGAACAGGGACAAACAAAAAACAGCATATGGGAGGGTCACGCTGGTATAGGCAGGACCCACAAACAAGGACTCCAGGAGTTGGAGGGGTAGCCAGAGCCCCCCGTCTGGGCAGCACTCAGTGCCTGCCTCTCCCAGGGATGGTTTTACAAAGGTTGTTAAACATAGACTTAGTATGCCTGGCAGTTTTTCTCTGTGTTTAAGTTTGTGTTGATCCTGCCTTCTTAATTTGTGTTAATTGCGCTTTCTTATGTTAATAAAGAAGGAGGAGGTGTGGGAGTGTGGCCATGGGGGTCGACAAGCCCCATGGTTGGTGATCACATCCGACTCTTAAAGATGAGACCATCAGGAAAGTAAAGCCTTGAGAGGGAACAAAGAAGGGTGATTCAGGAGACACCTTAAGCAGGGACATGAGGAACAGGAACAGGGATAGTCTAACAGAACAGGGACAAAAACAAAAAGGGAATGAATAGGGACAGGTTATCAGAACAGGGACAAACAAAAAACAGCATATGGGAGGGTCACGCTGGTATAGGCAGGACCCAGAAACAAGGACTCCAGGAGTTGTAGAGGCAGCCAGAGCCCCCCGGCTGGGCAGCACTCAGTGCCTGCCTCGCCCAGGGATGGTTTTACAAAGATTGTTAAAGATAGAATTAGTATGCCTGGCAGTTTTTCTCTGTGTTTTAGTTTGTGTTGATCCTGCCTTCTTAATTTGTGTTAAACGCGCTTTCTTATGTTAATAAAGAAGGGGAAGATGTGGGAGTGTGGCCATGGGGGTCGACAAGCCCCATGGTTGGTAATAACATCCGACTCTTAAGGATGAGACCATCAGGAATTTAAAGAGTTGAGAGGGAACAAAGAATGGTGATTCAGGTGACACCTTGTTGTCTGGGGTGGCTTGTTCTCCAGCCAGTAAAGCATGGAAGTTGCTTGGTGTTTGCTGTGACCGGGCAAAGTTGTTGACCAATG
This sequence comes from Anser anser, assembly GCF_964211835.1. Lineage (NCBI taxonomy): Eukaryota > Metazoa > Chordata > Aves > Anseriformes > Anatidae > Anser > Anser anser. The sequence continues at coordinate 4,833,093 of NC_139731.1, read as the reverse complement.
ACTAGTTAGTGGAAAGGTACTGCTGTGAGGCGGAAGTTATAGGAAGGGAGCCTTTCCTGAATAAGGGATAGAATGAAGTTGTGCCCTCACTCTGAGAGATGAAGTTATGCCCTCAGTAAGAGAGAGTTCAAGTTATGTCATCAATAAAGAGGAAGCAGTTACAGATCCTGAAAGAACCCCGTTGTCCGTGCGGTCTTTACGCCACAAATCGCCCCCCAACAGGGACAAGAAAACGAACAGGGACGAGAAGAAAACAAACAGGGACATGAAGAACAGGAACAGGGACAGGCTAACAGAACAGGGACAAAAACAAAAAAGGAATGAATAGGGACAGGCAAACGGAACAGGAAAAAGAAAAAAAAAGGAATGAATAGGTACAGGCTAACAGAACAGGGACGAACAAAAAGAGCTTATGGGAGGGTCACGCTGGCTTACGCAGGACCCACAAACAAGGACTCCAGGAGTTGGAGGGGCAGCCAGAGCCCCCTGTCTGGGCAGCACTCAGTGCCTGCCTCTCCCAGGGATGGGGTTGCAAAGTTTGTTAGATAGCCTTAGTATGCCTGGCAGTTTTTCTCTGTGTTTTAGTTTGTGTTGATCCTGCCTTCTTAATTTGTGTTAATTGCGCTTTCTTATGTTAATAAAGAAGGAGGAGATGTGGGAGTGTGGCCATGGGGGTCGACAAGCCCCATGGTTGGTGATCACATCCGACTCTTAAAGATGAGGCCATCAGGAAAGTAAAGAGTTGAGAGGGAACAAAGAAGGGTGATTCAGGAGACACCTTAAACAGGGACATGAGGAACAGGAACAGGGATAGTCTAACAGAACAGGGACAAAAACAAAAAGGGAATGAATAGGGACAGGTTATCAGAACAGGGACAAACAAAAAACAGCATATGGGAGGGTCACGCTGGTATAGGCAGGACCCACAAACAAGGACTCCAGGAGTTGTAGAGGCAGCCAGAGCCCCCCGGCTGGGCAGCACTCAGTGCCTGCCTCGCCCAGGGATGGTTTTACAAAGATTGTTAAAGATAGAATTAGTATGCCTGGCAGTTTTTCTCTGTGTTTTAGTTTGTGTTGATCCTGCCTTCTTAATTTGTGTTAAACGCGCTTTCTTATGTTAATAAAGAAGGGGAAGATGTGGGAGTGTGGCCATGGGGGTCGACAAGCCCCATGGTTGGTAATAACATCCGACTCTTAAGGATGAGACCATCAGGAATTTAAAGAGTTGAGAGGGAACAAAGAAGGGTGATTCAGGTGACACCTTGTTGTCTGGGGTGGCTTGTTCTCCAGCCATTAAAGCATGGAAGTTGCTGGGTGTTTGCTGTTACCGGGCAAAGTTGTTGACCAATGACTAGTTAGTGGAAAGGTACTGCTGTGAGGCGGAAATTATAGGAAGGGAGCCTTTCCTGAATAAGGGATAGAATGAAGTTGTGCCCTCACTCTGAGAGATGAAGTTATGCCCTCAGTAAGAGAGAGTTCAAGTTATGTCATCAATAAAGAGGTAGCAGTTACAGATCCTGAAAGAACCCCGTTGTCCGTGCGGTCTTTACGCCACAAATCGCCCCCCAACAGGGACATGAAAACGAACAGGGACGAGAAGAAAACAAACAGGGACATGAAGAACAGGAACAGGGACAGGCTAACAGAACAGGGACAAAAACAAAAAAGGAATGAATAGGGACAGGCAAACGGAACTGGGACAAAAACAGAAAAGGAATGAATAGGTACAGGCTAACAGAACAGGGACGAACAAAAAGAGCGTATGGGAGGGTCACGCTGGCTTACGCAGGACCCCCAAACAAGGACTCCAGGAGTTGGAGGGGCAGCCAGAGCCCCCCGTCTGGGCAGCACTCAGTGCCTGCCTCTCCCAGGGTTGGTTTTACAAAGTTTGTTAAAGATGGAATTAGTATGCCTGGCAGTTTTTCTCTGTGTTTTAGTTTGTGTTAATAGTGCTTTCTTAATTTGTGTTACTCTTGCTTTCTTAATTTCTGTTAATCGCGCCTTCATAATTTGTGTTAAACCTGCTTTCTTAATTTGTGTTAATCGAGCTCTCTTATGTTAATAAAGAAGGGGGAGATATGGGAGCATGGCCATGGGGGTCGACAAGTCCCATGGTTGGTGATAACATGCGACTCTTAAAGATGAGGCCATCAGGAAAGTAAAGAGTTGAGAGGGAACAAAGAAGGGTGATTCAGGAGACACCTTAAACAGGGACATGAAGAACAGGAACAGGGACAGGCTAACAGAACAGGGACAAACAAAAAACAGCGTATGGGAGGGTCTCGCTGGCATAGGCAGGACCCAGAAACAAGAACTCCAGGAGTTGGAGGGGCAGCCAGAGCCCCCCGGCTGGGCAGCACTCAGTGCCTGCCTCTCCCAGGGATGGTTTTACAAGGGTGTTAAAGATGGAATTAGTATGCCTGGCAGTTTTTCTCTGTATTTTAGTTTGTGTTAATAGTGCTTTCTTAATTTGTGTTACTCTTGCTTTCTTAATTTCTGTTAATCGCGCCTTCATAATTTGTGTTAAACCTGCTTTCTTAATTTGTGTTAATCGAGCTCTTTTATGTTAATAAAGAAGGAGGAGATGTGGGAGCATGGCCATGGGGGTCGACAAGTCCCATGGTTGGTGATAACATCCAACTCTTAAGGATGAGACCATCAGGAATTTAAAGAGTTGAGAGGGAACAAAGAAGGGTGATTCAGGTGACACCTTCTTGTCTGGGGTGGCTAGTTCTCCAGCCATTAATGCATGGAAGTGGCTGGGTGTTTGCTGTTGCCGGGCAAAGTTGTTGACCAATGACTAGTTAGTGGAAAGGTACTGCTGTGAGGCGGAAGTTATAGGAAGGGAGCCTTTCCTGAATAAGGGATAGAATGAAGTTGTGCCCTCACTCTGAGAGATGAAGTTATGCCCTCAGTAAGAGAGAGTTCAAGTTATGTCATCAATAAAGAGGTAGCAGTTACAGATCCTGAAAGAACCCCGTTGTCCGTGCGGTCTTTACGCCACAAATCGCCCCCCAACAGGGACAAGAAAACGAACAGGGACGAGAAGAAAACAAACAGGGACATGAAGAACAGGAACAGGGACAGGCTAACAGAACAGGGACAAAAACAAAAAAGGAATGAATAGGGACAGGCAAACGGAACAGGAAAAAGAAAAAAAAAGGAATGAATAGGTACAGGCTAACAGAACAGGGACGAACAAAAAGAGCTTATGGGAGGGTCACGCTGGCTTACGCAGGACCCACAAACAAGGACTCCAGGAGTTGGAGGGGCAGCCAGAGCCCCCCGTCTGGGCAGCACTCAGTGCCTGCCTCTCCCAGGGATGGGGTTGCAAAGTTTGTTAGATAGCCTTAGTATGCCTGGCAGTTTTTCTCTGTGTTTTAGTTTGTGTTGATCCTGCCTTCTTAATTTGTGTTAATTGCGCTTTCTTATGTTAATAAAGAAGGAGGAGATGTGGGAGTGTGGCCATGGGGGTCGACAAGCCCCATGGTTGGTGATAACATCGGACTCTTAAGGATGAGACCATCAGGAAAGTAAAGCCTTTCGAGGGAACAAAGAAGGGTGATTCAGGAGACACCTTAAACAGGGACATGAAGAACAGGAACAGGGATAGTCTAACAGAACAGGGACAAAAACAAAAAAGTAATGAATAGGGACAGGCTATCAGAACAGGGACAAACAAAAAACAGCGTATGGGAGGGTCTCGATGGCATAGGCAGGACCCACAAACAAGGACTCCAGGAGTTGTTGGGGCAGCCAGAGCCCCCCAGCTGGGAAGAACTCAGTGCCTGCCTCTCCCAGGGATGGGGTTGCAAAGTTTGTTAAAGATAGTCTTAGTATGCCTGGCAGTTTTTCTCTGTGTTTTAGTTTGTGTTGATCCTGCCTTCTTAATTTGTGTTAATTGTGCTTTCTTATGTTAATAAAGAAGGAGGAGATGTGGGAGTGTGGCCATGGGGGTCGACAAGCCCCATGGTTGGTGATCACATCCGACTCTTAAAGGTGAGACCATGAGGAAAGTAAAGCCTTGCGAGGGAACAAAGAAGGGTGATTCAGGAGACACCTTAAGCAGGGACATGAAGAACAGGAACAGGGACAAGCTAACAGAACAGGGACAAAACCAAAAAAGGAATGAATAGGGACATGCTATCAGAACAGCGACAAACAAAAAACAGCGTATGGGAGGGTCTCGCTGGCATAGGCAGGACCCACAAACAAGGACTCCAGGAGTTGGAGGGGCAGCCAGAGCCCCCCAGCTGGGCAGCACTCAGTGCCTGCCTCTCCCAGGGATGGGGTTACAAAGTTTGTTAAAGATGGAATTAGTATGCCTGGCAGTTTTTCTCTGTGTTTTAGTTTGGGTTAATAGTGCTTTCTTAATTTGTGTTACTCTTGCTTTCTTAATTTCTGTTAATCACGCCTTCTTAATTTGTGTTAAACCTGCTTTCTTAATTTGTGTTAATCGAGCTCTTTTATGTTAATAAAGAAGGGGGAGTTGTGGGAGCATGGCCATGGGGGTCGACAAGTCCCATGGTTGGTGATAACATCGGACTCTTAAAGATGAGGCCATCAGGAAAGTAAAGAGTTGAGAGGGAACAAAGAAGGGTGATTCAGGAGACACCTTAACCAGGGACATGAAGAACAGGAACAGGGACAGGCTAACAGAGCAGGGAGAAACAAAAAACAGCATATGGGAGGGACCCACTGGCATAGGCAGGACCCACAAACAAGGACTCCAGGAGTTGGAGGGGCAGCCAGAGCCCCCCAGCTGGGCAGCACTCAGTGCCTGCCTCTCCCAGGGATGGGGTTACAAAGTTTGTTAAAGATGGAATTAGTATGCCTGGCAGTTTTTCTCTGTATTTTAGTTTGTGTTAATAGTGCTTTTTTAATTTGTGTTACTCTTGCTTTCTTAATTTCTGTTAATCGAGCCTTCTTAATTTGTGTTAAACCTGCTTTCTTAATTTGTGTTAATCGAGCTCTTTTATGTTAATAAAGAAGGGGGAGATGTGGGAGCATGGCCATGGGGGTCCAAAAGTCCCATGGTTGGTGATAACAACCCACTCTTAAAGATGAGGCCATCAGGAAAGTAAAGAGTTTAGAGGGAACAAAGAAGGGTGATTCAGGAGACACCTTAAACAGGGACATGAAGAACAGGAACAGGGACAGGCTAACAGAGCAGGGAGAAACAAAAAACAGCATATGGGAGGGTCCCACTGGCATATGCTGGACCCACAAACAAGGACTCCAGGAGTTGGAGGGGCAGCCAGAGCCCCCCGGCTGGGCAGCACTCAGTGCCTGCCTCTCCCAGGGATGGTTTTACAAAGATTGTTAAAGATAGACTTAGTATGCCTGGCAGTTTTTCTCTGTGTTTTAGTTTGTGTTGATCCTGCCTTCTTAATTTGTGTTAATCGCGCTTTCTTATGTTAATAAAGAAGGGGGAGATGTGGGAGTGTGGCAATGGGGGTCCACAAGCCCCATGGTTGGTGATAACATCCAACTCTTAAAGATGAGGCCATCAGGAAAGTAAAGAGTTGAGAGGGAACAAAGAAAGGTGATTCAGGAGACACCTTAAAGAGGGACATGAAGAACAGGAACAGGGACAGGCTAACAGAGCAGGGAGAAACAAAAAACAGCATATGGGAGGGTCCCACTGGCATATGCTGGACCCACAAACAAGGACTCCAGGAGTTGGAGGGGCAGCCAGAGCCCCCCGGCTGGGCAGCACTTAGTGTCTCCCTCTGCCAGGGATGGGTTTACAAAGTTTGTTAAAGATGGAATTAGTATGCCTGGCAGTTTTTCTCTGTGTTTTAGTTTGTGTTAATAGTGCTTTCTTAATTTGTGTTAATTGCGCTTTCTTATGTTAATAAAGAAGGGGGAGATGTGGGAGTGTGGCCATGGGGGTGGACAAGCCCCATGGTTTGTGATAACATCAGACTATTAAGGATGAGACCATCAGGAATGTAAAGAGTTGAGAGGGAACAAAGAAGGGTGATTCAGGAGACACCTTAAACAGGGACATGAAGAACAGGAACAGGGACAGGCTATCAGAACAGGGACAAACAAAAAACAGCATATGGGAGGGCCACGCTGGTTTACGCAGGACCCCCAAACAAGGACTCCAGGAGTTGGAGGGGCAGCCAGAGCCCCCCGGCTGGGCAGCACTCAGTGCCTGCCTCTCCCAGGGATGGGGTTATAAAGTTTGTTAAAGATAGACTTAGTATGCCTGGCAGTTTTTCTCTGTATTTTAGTTTGTGTTAATCGTGCTTTCTTAATTTGTGTTTCTCTTGCTTTCTTAATTTCTGTTAATCGCGCCTTCTTAATTTGTGTTAAACCTGCTTTCTTAATTTGTGTTAATCGAGCTCTTTTATGTTAATAAAGGAGGGGGAGATGTGGGAGCCTGGCCATGGGGTTAGACAAGCCCCATGGTTGGTGATAACATAGGACTCTTAAGGATGAGACCATCAGGAATTTAAAGCCTTGAGAGGGAACAAAGAAGGGTGATTCAGGTGACACCTTCTTGTCTGGGGTGGCTAGTTCTCCAGCCATTAATGCATGGAAGTGGCTGGGTGTTTGCTGTTGCCGGGCAAAGTTGTTGACCAATTACTAGTTAGTGGAAAGGTACTGCTGTGAGGCGGAAATTATAGGAAGGGAGCCTTTCCTGAATAAGGGATAGAATGAAGTTGTGCCCTCACTCTGAGAGATGAAGTTATGCCCTCAGTAAGAGAGAGTTCAAGTTATGTCATCAATAAAGAGGTAGCAGTTACAGATCCTGAAAGAACCCCGTTGTCCGTGCGGTCTTTACGCCACAAATCGCCCCCCAACAGGGACATGAAAACGAACAGGGACGAGAAGAAAACAAACAGGGACATGAAGAACAGGAACAGGGACAGGCTAACAGAACAGGGACAAAAACAAAAAAGGAATGAATAGGGACAGGCAAAGGGAACAGGGAAAAAAAAAAAAAGGAATGAATAGGTACAGGCTAACAGAACAGGGACGAACAAAAAGAGCTTATGGGAGGGTCACGCTGGCTTACGCAGGACCCACAAACAAGGACTCCAGGAGTTGGAGGGGCAGCCAGAGCCCCCCGGCTGGGCAGCACTCAGTGCACCCACTCCCAGGGATGGGGTTGCAAAGTTTGTTAAAGATAGTCTTAGTATGCCTGGCAGTTTTTCTCTGTGTTTTAGTTTGTGTTGATCCTGCCTTCTTAATTTGTGTTAATTGCGCTTTCTTATGTTAATAAAGAAGGAGGAGATGTGGGAGTGTGGCCATGGGGGTCGACAAGCCCCATGGTTGGTGATCACATCCGACTCTTAAAGATGAGACCATGAGGAAAGTAAAGCCTTGCGAGGGAACAAAGAAGGGTGATTCAGGAGACACCTTAAACAGGGACATGAAGAACAGGAACAGGGATAGTCTAACAGAACAGGGACAAAAACAAAAAAGTAATGAATAGGGGCAGGCTATCAGAACAGGGACAAACAAAAAACAGCGTATGGGAGGGTCTCGATGGCATAGGCAGGACCCACAAACAAGGACTCCAGGAGTTGGAGGGGCAGCCAGAGCCCCCCGGCTGGGCAGCACTCAGTGCCTGCCTCTCCCAGGGATGGTTTTACAAAGGTTGTTAAAGATAGACTTAGAATGCCTGGCAGTTTTTCTCTGTGTTTTAGTTTGTGTTGATCCTGCCTTCTTAATTTGTGTTAATTGTGCTTTCTTATGTTAATAAAGAAGAAGGAGATGTGGGAGTGTGGCCATGGGGGTCGACAAGCCCCATGGTTGGTGATAACATCCGACTCTTAAGGATGAGACCATCAGGAATTTAAAGAGTTGAGAGGGAACAAAGAAGGGTGATTCAGGTGACACCTTCTTGTCTGGGGTGGCTAGTTCTCCAGCCATTAATGCATGGAAGTGGCTGGGTGTTTGCTGTTGCCGGGCAAAGTTGTTGACCAGTGACTAGTTAGTGGAAAGGTACTGCTGTGAGGCGGAAGTTATAGGAAGGGAGCCTTTCCTGAATAAGGGATAGAATGAAGTTGTGCCCTCACTCTGAGAGATGAAGTTATGCCCTCAGTAAGAGAGAGTTCAAGTTATGTCATCAATAAAGAGGTAGCAGTTACAGATCCTGAAAGAACCCCGTTGTCCGTGCGGTCTTTACGCCACAAATCGCCCCCCAACAGGGACAAGAAAACGAACAGGGACGAGAAGAAAACAAACAGGGACATGAAGAACAGGAACAGGGACAGGCTAACAGAACAGGGACAAAAACAAAAAAGTAATGAATAGGGACAGGCTATCAGAACAAGGACAAACAAAAAACAGCGTATGGGAGGGTCTCGTTGGCATAGGCAGGACCCAAAAACAAAGACTCCGGGAGTTGGAGGGGCAGCCAGAGCCCCCCAGCTGGGAAGCACTCAGTGCCTGCCACTCCCAGGGATGGGGTTACAAAGTTTGTTAAAGATAGTCTTAGTATGCCTGGCAGTTTTTCTCTGTATTTTAGTTTGTGTTAATAGTGCTTTCTTAATTTGTGTTACTCTTGCTTTCTTAATTTCTGTTAATCACGCCTTCATAATTTGTGTTAAACCTGCTTTCTTAATTTGTGTTAATCAAGCTCCTTTATGTTAATAAAGAAGGGGGAGATGTGGGAGTGTGGCCATGGGGGTCGACAATCCCCATGGTTGGTGATCACATCCGACTCTTAAAGATGAGGCCATGAGGAAAGTAAAGCCTTGAGAGGGAACAAAGAAGGGTGATTCAGGAGACACCTTAAGCAGGGACATGAAGAACAGGAACAGGGGCAGGCTAACAGAGCAGGAGGAAACAAAAAACAGCATATGGGAGGGTCCCACTGGCATATGCTGGACCCACAAACAAGGACTCCAGGAGTTGGAGGGGCAGCCAGAGCCCCCCGGCTGGGCAGCACTCAGTGCCTGCCTCTCCCAGGGATGGGGTTACAAAGTTTGTTAAAGATGGAATTAGTATGCCTGGCAGTTTTTCTCTGTATTTTAATTTGTGTTAATAGTGCTTTCTTAATTTGTGTTTCTCTTGCTTTCTTAATTTCTGTTAATCGCGCCTTCTTAATTTGTGTTAAACCTGCTTTCTTAATTTGTGTTAATCGAGCTCTTTTATGTTAATAAAGAAGGGGGAGATGTGGGAGCGTGGCCATGGGGGTCGACAAGTCCCATGGTTGGTAATAACATCCGACTCTTAAGGATGAGACCATCAGGAATTTAAAGAGTTGAGAGGGAACAAAGAAGGGTGATTCAGGTGACACCTTGTTGTCTGGGGTGGCTTGTTCTCCAGCCATTAAAGCATGGAAGTTGCTGGGTGTTTGCTGTTTCCGGGCAAAGTTGTTGACCAATGACTAGTTAGTGGAAAGGTACTGCTGTGAGGCGGAAATTATAGGAAGGGAGCCTTTCCTGAATAAGGGATAGAATGAAGTTGTGCCCTCACTCTGAGAGACGAAGTTATGCCTTCAGTAAGAGAGAGTTCAAGTTATGCTATCAATAAAGAGGTAGCAGTTACAGATCCTGAAAGAACCCCGTTGTCCGTGCGGTCTTTACGCCATAAATCGCCCCCCAACAGGGACATGAAAACGAACAGGGACGAGAAGAAAACAAACAGGGGAATGAAGAACAGGAACAGGGACAGGCTAACAGAACAGGGACAAAAACAAAAAAGGAATGAATAGGGACAGGCAAACGGAACAGGGACAAAAACAGAAAAGGAATGAATAGGTACAGGCTAACAGAACAGGGACGAACAAAAAGAGCTTATGGGAGGGTCACGCTGCCTTACGCAGGACCCACAAACAAGGACTCCATGAGGTGGAGGGGCAGCCAGAGCCCCCCGGCTGGGCAGCACTCAGTGCCTGCCACTCCCAGGGATGGGGTTGCAAAGTTTGTTAAAGATGGAATTAGTATGCCTGGCAGTTTTTCTCTGTGTTTTAGTTTGTGTTGATCCTGCCTTCTTAATTTGTGTTAATTGCGCTTTCTTATGTTAATAAAGAAGGGGGAGATGTGGGAGTGTGGCCATGGGGGTCGACAAGTCCCATGGTTGGTGATAACATCCGACTATTAAAGTAGAGACCATCAGGAAAGTAAAGAGTTGAGAGGGAACAAAGAAGGGTGATTCAGGAGACACCTTAAACAGGGACATGAAGAACAGGAACAGGGACAGGCTAACAGAGCAGGAGGAAACAAAAAACAGCATATGGGAGGGTCCCACTGGCATATGCTGGACCCACAATCAAGGACTCCAGGAGTTGGAGGGGCAGCCAGAGCCCCCCGGCTGGGCAGCACTCAGTGCCTGCCTCTCCCAGGGAGTGTTTTACGAAGATTGTTAAAGATAGACTTAGTATGCCTGCCAGTTTTTCTCTGTGTTTTAGTTTGTGTTGATCCTGCCTTCTTAATTTGTGTTAATCGCGCTTTCTTATGTTAATAAAGAAGGGGAAGATGTGGGAGTGTGGCCATGGGGGTCGACAAGCCCCATGGTTGGTGATAACATCCGACTATTAAAGTAGAGACCATCAGGAATGTAAACCCTTGAGAGGGAACAAAGAAGGGTGATTCAGGAGACACCTTAAACAGGGACATGAAGGACAGGAACAGGGATAGTCTAACAGAACAGGGACGAAAACAAAAAAGGAATGAATAGGGACAGGAAAACGGAACAGGGACAAACAAAAAACAGCATATGGGAGGGTCTCGCTGGCATAGGCAGGACCCACAAACAAGGACTCCAGGAGTTGGAGGGTCAGCCAGAGCCCCCCGGCTGGGCAGCACTCAGTGCCTGCCTCTCCCACGGCTGGTTTTACAAAGATTGTAAAAGATAGACTTAGTATGCCTGGTAGTTTTTCTCTGTGTTTTAGTTTGTGCTGATCCTGCCTTCTTAATTTGTGTTAATCGCGCTTTCTTAAGTTAATAAAGAAGGGGAAGATGTGGGAGTGTGGCCATGGGGGTCGACAAGCCCCATGGTTGGTGATCACATCCGACTCTTAAGGATGAGACCATCAGGAAAGTAAAGCCCTGAGAGGGAACAAAGGGTGATTCAGGAGACACCTTAAGCAGGGACATGAAGAACAGGAACAGGGACAGGCTAACAGAACAGGGACAAACAAAAAAAAATTGTATGGGATGGTCCCGCTAGCATATGCAGGACCCACAGACAAGGACTCCAGGAGGCGGAGGGGCAGCCAGAGCCCCCCGGCTGGGCAGCACTCAGTGCCTGCCTCTCCCAGGGATGGGGTTACAAAGTTTGTTAAAGATGGAATTAGTATGCCTGGCAGTTTTTCTCTGTATTTTAATTTGTGTTAATAGTGCTTTCTTAATTTGTGTTTCTCTTGCTTTCTTAATTTCTGTTAATCGCGCCTTCTTAATTTGTGTTAAACCTGCTTTCTTAATTTGTGTTAATCGAGCTCTTTTATGTTAATAAAGAAGGGGGAGATGTGGGAGCGTGGCCATGGGGGTCGACAAGTCCCATGGTTGGTGATCACATCCGACTATTAATGTAGATACCATCAGGAAAGTAAAGCCTTGAGAGGGAACAAAGAAGGGTGATTCAGGAGACACCTTAAACAGGGACATGAAGAACAGGAACAGGGACAGGCTAACAGAACAGGGACAAAAACAAAAAAGGAATGAATAGGGACATGCTATCAGAACAGGGACAAACAAAAAACAGCGTATGGGAGGGTCTCGCTGGCATAGGCCGGACCCACAAACAAGGACTCCAGGAGTTGGAGGGGCAGCCAGAGCCCCCCGGCTGGGCAGCACTCAGTGCCTGCCTCTCCCAGGGATGGGGTTACAAAGTTTGTAAAAGATGGAATTAGTATGCCTGGCAGTTTTTCTCTGTGTTTTATTTTGTGTTAATAGTGCTTTCTTAATTTGTGTTACTCTTGCTTTCTTAATTTCTGTTAATCGCGCCTTCTTAATTTGTGTTAAACCTGCTTTCTTAATTTGTGTTAATCGACCTCTTTTATGTTAATAAAGAAGGGGGAGATGTGGGAGTGTGGCCATGGGGGTCGACAAGTCCCATGGTTGGTGATAACATGCGACTCTTAAAGATGAGGCCATCAGGAAAGTAAAGAGTTGAGAGGGAACAAAGAAGGGTGATTCAGGAGACACCTTAAACAGGGACATGAAGAACAGGAACAGGGACAGGCTAACAGAACAGGGACAAAAACAAAAAAAGGAATGAATAGGGACAGGCTATCAGAACAGGGACAAATAAAAACAGCATATGGGAGGGTCTCGCTGGCATGGGCAGGACCCAGAAACAAGGACTCCAGGAGTTGGAGGGGCAGCCAGAGCCCCCCGGCTGGGCAGCACTCAGTGCCTGCCTCTCCCAGGGTTGGTTTTACAAAGGTTGTTAAAGATAGACTTAGTATGCCTGGCAGTTTTTCTCTGTGTTTTAGTTTGTGTTGATCCTGCCTTCTTAATTTGTGATAATCGCGCTTTCTTAAGTTAATAAAGAAGGGGGAGATGTGGGAGTGTGGCCATGGGGGTCGACAAGCCCCATGGTTGGTAATAACATCCGACTCTTAAGGATGAGACCATCAGGAATTTAAAGAGTTGAGAGGGAACAAAGAAGGGTGATTCAGGTGACACCTTGTTGTCTGGGGTGGCTTGTTCTCCAGCCATTAAAGCATGGAAGTTGCTGGGTGTTTGGTGTTGCCGGGCAAAGTTGTTGACCAATGACTAGTTAGTGGAAAGGTACTGCTGTGAGGCGGAAGTTATAGGAAGGGAGCCTTTCCTGAATAAGGGATAGAATGAAGTTGTGCCCTCACTCTGAGAGATGAAGTTATGCCTTCAGTAAGAGAGTTCAAGATATGTCATCAATAAAGAGGTAGCAGTTACAGATCCTGAAAGAACCCCGTTGTCCGTGCGGTCTTTACGCCACAAATCGCCCCCCAACAGGGACATGAAAACGAACAGGGACGAGAAGAAAACAAACAGGGGAATGAAGAACAGGAACAGGGACAGGCTAACAGCACAGGGACAAAAACAAAAAAGGAATGAATAGGGACAGGCAAACGGAACAGGGACAAAAACAGAAAAGGAATGAATAGGTACAGGCTAACAGAACAGGGACGAACAAAAAGAGGGTATGGGAGGGTCACGCTGGCTTACACAGGACCCCCAAACAAGGACTCCAGGAGTTGGAGGGGCAGCCAGAGCCCCCCGGCTGGGCAGCACTCAGTGCCTGCCACTCCCAGGGATGGGGTTGCAAAGTTTGTTAAAGATAGTCTTAGTATGCCTGGCAGCTTTTCTCTGTGTTTTAGTTTGTGTTGATCCTGCCTTCTTAATTTGTGTTAATTGCGCTTTCTTATGTTAATAAAGAAGGAGGAGATGTGGGAGTGTGGCCATGGGGGTCGACAAGCCCCATGGTTGGTGATCACATCCGACTCTTAAGGATGAGACCATCAGGAAAGTAAAGCCCTGAGAGGGAACAAAGAAGGGTGATTCAGGAGACACCTTAAACAGGGACATGAAGAACAGGAACAGGGAGAGTCTAACAGAACAGGGACAAAAACAAAAAAGGAATGAATAGGGACAGGCTATCAGAACAGGGACAAACAAAAAACAGCATATGGGAGGGTCTCGCTGGCATACGCAGGACCCTCAAACAAGGACTCCAGGAGTTGGAGGGGCAGCCAGAGCCCCCCGGCTGGGCAGCACTCAGTGCCTGCCTCTCCCAGGGATGGGGTTACAAAGTTTGTTAAAGACGGAATTAGTATGCATGGCAGTTTTTCTCTGTATTTTAATTTGTGTTAATAGTGCTTTCTTAATTTGTGTTTCTCTTGCTTTCTTAATTTCTGTTAATCGCGCCTTCTTAATTTGTGTTAAACCTGCTTTCTTAATTTGTGTTAATCGAGCTCTTTTATGTTAATAAAGAAGGGGGAGATGTGGGAGCGTGGCCATGGGGGTCGAGAAGCCCCATGGTTGGTGATAACATCCGACTATTAAAGATGAGGCCATCAGGAAAGTAAAGAGTTGAGAGGGAACAAAGAAGGGTGATTCAGGAGACACCTTAAACAGGGACATGAAGAACAGGAACAGGGATAGTCTAACAGAACAGGGACGAAAACAAAAAAGGAATGAATAGGGACAGGAAAACGAAACAGGGACAAAAACAGAAAAGGAATGATCAGGTACAGGCTAACAGAACAGGGATGACCAAAAAGAGCATATGGGAGGGTCACGATGGTTTACGCAGGACCCACAAACAAGGACTCCAGGAGGTTGAGGGGTAGCCAGAGCCCCCCTGCTGGGCAGCACTCAGTGCCTGCCACTCCCAGGGATGGGGTTGCAAAGTTTGTTGAAGATAGACTTAGTATGCCTGGCAGTTTTTCTCTGTGTTTTAGTTTGTGCTGATCCTGCCTTCTTAATTTGTGTTAATCGCGCTTTCTTAAGTTAATAAAGAAGGGGAAGATGTGGGAGTGTGGCCATGGGGGTCGACAAGCCCCATGGTTGGTGATCACATCCGACTCTTACAGATGAGTCCATCAGGAAAGTAAAGCCTTGAGAGGGAACAAAGAAGGGTGATTCAGGAGACACCTTAACCAGGGACATGAAGAACAGGAACAGGGATAGTCTAACAGAACAGGGACAAAAACAAAAAAGGAATGAATAGGGACAGGCTATCAGAACAGGGACAAACAAAAAACAGCGTATGGGAGGGTCCCATGGTTGGTGATCACATCCGACTCTTAAAGATGAGGCCATCAGGAAAGTAAAGAGTTGAGAGGGAACAAAGAAGGGTGATTCAGGAGACACCTTAAGCAGGGACATGAAGAACAGGAACAGGGGCAGGCTAACAGAGCAGGAGGAAACAAAAAACAGCATATGGGAGGGTCCCACTGGCATATGCTGGACCCACAAACAAGGACTCCAGGAGTTGGAGGGGCAGCCAGAGCCCCCCGGCTGGGCAGCACTCAGTGCCTGCCTCTCCCAGGGATGGGGTTACAAAGTTTGTTAAAGATGGAATTAGTATGCCTGGCAGTTTTTCTCTGTGTTTTAATTTGTGTTAATAGTGGTTTCTTAATTTGTGTTTCTCTTGCTTTCTTAATTTCTGTTAATTGCGCCTTCTTAATTTGTGTTAAACCTGCTTTCTTAATTTGTGTTAATCGAGCTCTTTTATGTTAATAAAGAAGGGGGAGATGTGGGAGCGTGGCCATGGGGGTCGACAAGTCCCATGGTTGGTGATAACATCGGACTCTTAAAGTAGAGACCATCAGGAAAGTAAAGAGTTGAGAGGGAACAAAGAAGGGTGATTCAGGAGACACCTTAAACAGGGACATTAAGAACAGGAACAGGGACAGGCTAACAGAGCAGGGAGAAACAAAAAACAGCATATGGGAGGGTCCCACTGGCGTATGCTGGACCCACAATCAAGGACTCCAGGAGTTGGAGGGGCAGCCAGAGCCCCCCGGCTGGGCAGCACTCAGTTCCTGCCTCTCCCAGGGACGGTTTTACAAAGATGGTTAAAGATAGACTTAGTATGCCTGGCAGTTTTTCTCTGTGTTTTAGTTTGTGTTGATCCTGCCTACTTAATTTGTGTTAATCGCGCTTTCTTATGTTAATAAAGAAGGGGGAGATGTGGGAGTGTGGCCATGGGGGTCGACAAGTCCCATGGTTGGTGATAACATCGGACTCTTAAAGATGAGGCCATCAGGAATTTAAAGAGTTGAGAGGGAACAAAGAAGGGTGATTCAGGAGACACCTTAACCAGGGACATGAAGAACAGGAACAGGGACAGGCTAACAGAACAGGGACGAAAACAAAAAAAGGAATGAATAGGGACAGGCTATCAGAACAGGGACAAACAAAAAACAGCGTATGGGAGGGTCTCGCTGGCATAGGCAGGACCCACAAACAAGGACTCCAGGAGTTGGAGGGGCAGTGAGAGCCCCCCGGCTGGGCAGCACTCAGTGCCTGCCTCTCCCACGGCTGGTTTTACAAAGGTTGTTAAACATAGACTTAGTATGCCTGGCAGTTTTTCTCTGTGTTTTAGTTTGTGTTGGTCCTGCCTTCTTAATTTGTGTTAATCGCGCTTTCTTAAGTTAATAAAGAAGGGGAAGATGTGGGAGTGTGGCCATGGGGGTCGACAAGCCCCATGGTTGGTAATAATATCCGACTCTTAAGGATGAGACCATCAGGAATTTAAAGAGTTGAGAGGGAACAAAGAAGGGTGATTCAGGTGACACCTTCTTGTCTGGGGTGGCTTGTTCTCCAGCCATTAAAGCATGGAAGTTGCTGGGGGTATGCTGTTGCCGGGCAAAGTTATTGACCAATGACTAGTTAGTGGAAAGGTACTGCTGTGAGGCGGAAATTATAGGAAGGGAGCCTTTCCTGAATCAGGGATAGAATGAAGTTGTGCCCTCACTCTGAGAGATGAAGTTATGCCCTCAGTAAGAGAGAGTTCAAGTTATGTCATCAATAAAGAGGTAGCAGTTACAGATCCTGAAAGAACCCCGTTGTCCGTGCGGTCTTTACGCCACAAATCGCCCCCCAACAGGGACATGAAAACGAACAGGGACAAGAAGAAAACAAACAGGGACATGAAGAACAGGAACAGGGACAGGCTAACAGCACAGGGACAAAAACAAAAAAGGAATGAATAGGGACAGGCAAACGGAACAGGGACAAAAACAGAAAAGGAATGAATAGGTACAGGCTAACAGAACAGGGACGAACAAAAAGAGCTTATGGGAGGGTCACGCTGGCTTACGCAGGACCCATAAACAAGGACTCCAGGAGATGGAGGGGCAGCCAGAGCCCGCCGGCTGGGCAGCACTCAGTGCCTGCCTCTCCCACGGCTGGTTTTACAAAGATTGTTAAAGATAGACTTAGTATGCCTGGTAGTTTTTCTCTGTGTTTTAGTTTGTGCTGATCCTGCCTTCTTAATTTGTGTTAATCGCGCTTTCTTAAGTTAATAAAGAAGGGGAAGATGTGGGAGTGTGGCCATGGGGGTCGACAAGCCCCATGGTTGGTGATCACATCCGACTCTTAAGGATGAGACCATCAGGAAAGTAAAGCCCTGAGAGGGAACAAAGGGTGATTCAGGAGACACCTTAAGCAGGGACATGAAGAACAGGAACAGGGACAGGCTAACAGAACAGGGACAAACAAAAAAAAATTGTATGGGATGGTCCCGCTGGCATATGCAGGACCCACAAACAAGGACTCCAGGAGTTGGAGGGGCAGCCAGAGCCCCCCAGCTGGGCAGCACTCAGTGCCTGCCTCTCCCAGGGATGGGGTTGCAAAGTTTGTTAGATAGTCTTAGTATGCCTGGCAGTTTTTCTCTGTGTTTTATTTTGTGTTGATCCTGCCTTCTTAATTTGTGTTAATCGCGCTTTCTTAAGTTAATAAAGAAGGGGAAGATGTGGGAGTGTGGCCATGGGGGTCGACAAGCCCCATGGTTGGTGATCACATCCGACTCTTAAAGATGAGGCCATCAGGAAAGTAAAGAGTTGAGAGGGAACAAAGAAAGGTGATTCAGGAGACACCTTAAACAGGGACATGAAGAACAGGAACAGGGACAGGCTAACAGAACAGGGACAAAACAAAAAAGGAATGAATAGGGACATGCTATAAGAACAGGGACAAACAAAAAACAGCGTATGGGAGGGTCTCGCTGGCATAGGCCGGACCCCCAAACAAGGACTCCAGGAGTTGGAGGGGCAGCCAGAGCCCCCCGGCTGGGCAGCACTCAGTGCCTGCCTCTCCCAGGGATGGGGTTACAAAGTTTGTTAAAGATGGAATTAGTATGCCTGGCAGTTTTTCTCTGTATTTTAGTTTCTGTTAATAGTGCTTTCTTAATTTGTGTTACTCTTGCTTTCTTAATTTCTGTTAATCGCGCCTTCTTAATTTGTGTTAAACCTGCTTTCTTAATTTCTGTTAATCGAGCTCTTTTATGTTAATAAAGAAGGGGGAGATGTGGGAGCATGGCCATGGGGGTCGACAAGTCCCATGGTTGGTGATAACATCCGACTGTTAAAGTAGAGACCATCAGGAAAGTAAAGAGTTGAGAGGGAACAAAGAAGGGTGATTCAGGAGACAAAAGTGCCTGGCTCTCCCAGGGATGGTTTTACAAAGGTTGTTAAAGATAGACTTAGTATGCCTGGCAGTTTTTCTCTGTGTTTTAGTTTGTGTTGATCCTGCCTTCTTAATTTGTGTTAATCGCGCTTTCTTAAGTTAATAAAGAAGGGGGAGATGTGGGAGTGTGGCCATGGGGGTCGACAGGCCCCATGGTTGGTAATAACATCCAACTCTTAAGGATGAGACCATCAGGAATTTAAAGAGTTGAGAGGGAACAAAGAAGGGTGATTCAGGTGACACCTTGTTGTCTGGGGTGGCTTGTTCTCCAGCCATTAAAGCATGGAAGTTGCTGGGTGTTTGGTGTACCGGGCAAAGTTGTTGACCAATGACTAGTTAGTGGAAAGGTACTGCTGTGAGGCGGAAGTTATAGGAAGGGAGCCTTTCCTGAATAAGGGATAGAATGAAGTTGTGCCCTCACTCTGAGAGATGAAGTTATGCCTTCAGTAAGAGAGTTCAAGATATGTCATCAATAAAGAGGTAGCAGTTACAGATCCTGAAAGAACCCCGTTGTCCGTGCGGTCTTTACGCCACAAATCGCCCCCCAACAGGGACATGAAAACGAACAGGGACGAGAAGAAAACAAACAGGGGAATGAAGAACAGGAACAGGGACAGGCTAACAGCACAGGGACAAAAACAAAAAAGGAATGAATAGGGACAGGCAAACGGAACAGGGACAAAAACAGAAAAGGAATGAATAGGTACAGGCTAACAGAACAGGGACGAACAAAAAGAGCTTATGGGAGGGTCACGCTGGCTTACACAGGACCCCCAAACAAGGACTCCAGGAGTTGGAGGGGCAGCCAGAGCCCCCCGGCTGGGCAGCACTCAGTGCCTGCCACTCCCAGGGATGGGGTTGCAAAGTTTGTTAAAGATAGTCTTAGTATGCCTGGCAGCTTTTCTCTGTGTTTTAGTTTGTGTTGATCCTGCCTTCTTAATTTGTGTTAATTGCGCTTTCTTATGTTAATAAAGAAGGAGGAGATGTGGGAGTGTGGCCATGGGGGTCGACAAGCCCCATGGTTGGTGATCACATCCGACTCTTAAGGATGAGACCATCAGGAAAGTAAAGCCCTGAGAGGGAACAAAGAAGGGTGATTCAGGAGACACCTTAAACAGGGACATGAAGAACAGGAACAGGGAGAGTCTAACAGAACAGGGACAAAAACAAAAAAGGAATGAATAGGGACAGGCTATCAGAAAAGGGACAAACAAAAAACAGCATATGGGAGGGTCTCGCTGGCATACGCAGGACCCTCAAACAAGGACTCCAGGAGTTGGAGGGGCAGCCAGAGTCCCCCGGCTGGGCAGCACTCAGTGCCTGCCTCTCCCAGGGATGGGGTTACAAAGTTTGTTAAAGACGGAATTAGTGTTCATGGCAGTTTTTCTCTGTATTTTAATTTGTGTTAATAGTGCTTTCTTAATTTGTGTTTCTCTTGCTTTCTTAATTTCTGTTAATCGCGCCTTCTTAATTTGTGTTAAACCTGCTTTCTTAATTTGTGTTAATCGACCTCTTTTATGTTAATAAAGAAGGGGGAGATGTGGGAGCGTGGCCATGGGGGTCGAGAAGCCCCATGGTTGGTGATAACATCCGACTATTAAAGATGAGGCCATCAGGAAAGTAAAGAGTTGAGAGGGAACAAAGAAGGGTGATTCAGGAGACACCTTAAACAGGGACATGAAGAACAGGAACAGGGATAGTCTAACAGAACAGGGACGAAAACAAAAAAGGAATGAATAGGGACAGGAAAACGGAACAGGGACAAACAAAAAACAGCATATGGGAGGGTCTCGCTGGCATGGGCAGGACCCAGAAACAAGGACTCCAGGAGTTGGAGGGGCAGCCAGAGCCCCCCGGCTGGGCAGCACTCAGTGCTTGCCTCTCCCAGGGTTGGTTTTACAAAGGTTGTTAAAGATAGACTTAGTATGCCCTTCAGTTTTTCTCTGTGTTTTAGTTTGTGTTGATCCTGCCTTCTTAATTTGTGTTAATCGCGCTTTCTTATGTTAATAAAGAAGGGGAAGATGTGGGAGTGTGGCCATGGGGGTCGACAAGCCCCATGGTTGGTAATAACATCCGACTCTTAAGGATGAGACAATCAGGAATTTAAAGAGTTGAGAGGGAACAAAGAAGGGTGATTCAGGAGACACCTTAAACAGGGACATGAAGAACAGGAACAGGGGCAGGCTAACAGAGCAGGAGGAAACAAAAAACAGCATATGGGAGGGTCCCACTGGCATATGCTGGACCCACAATCAAGGACTCCAGGAGTTGGAGGGGCAGCCAGAGCCCCCCGGCTGGGCAGCACTCAGTGCCTGCCTCTCCCAGGGAGTGTTTTACGAAGATTGTTAAAGATAGACTTAGTATGCCTGCCAGTTTTTCTCTGTGTTTTAGTTTGTGTTGATCCTGCCTTCTTAATTTGTGTTAATCGCGCTTTCTTATGTTAATAAAGAAGGGGAAGATGTGGGAGTGTGGCCATGGGGGTCGACAAGCCCCATGGTTGGTGATAACATCCGACTATTAAAGTAGAGACCATCAGGAATGTAAACCCTTGAGAGGGAACAAAGAAGGGTGATTCAGGAGACACCTTAAACAGGGACATGAAGGACAGGAACAGGGATAGTCTAACAGAACAGGGACGAAAACAAAAAAGGAATGAATAGGGACAGGAAAACGGAACAGGGACAAACAAAAAACAGCATATGGGAGGGTCTCGCTGGCATAGGCAGGACCCACAAACAAGGACTCCAGGAGTTGGAGGGTCAGCCAGAGCCCCCCGGCTGGGCAGCACTCAGTGCCTGCCTCTCCCACGGCTGGTTTTACAAAGATTGTAAAAGATAGACTTAGTATGCCTGGTAGTTTTTCTCTGTGTTTTAGTTTGTGCTGATCCTGCCTTCTTAATTTGTGTTAATCGCGCTTTCTTAAGTTAATAAAGAAGGGGAAGATGTGGGAGTGTGGCCATGGGGGTCGACAAGTCCCATGGTATGTGAAAACATCCAAATCTTAAAGATGAGGCCATCAGGAAAGCAAAGAGTTGAGAGGGAACAAAGAAAGGTGATTCAGGAGACACCTTAAACAGGGACATGAAGAACAGGAACAGGGACAGGCTAACAGAACAGGGAGAAAAACAAAAAAAGGAATGAATAGAGACAGGCTATCAGAACAGGGACAAATAAAAACAGCATATGGGAGGGTCTCGCTGGCACGGGCAGGACCCAGAAACAAGGACTCCAGGAGTTGGAGGGGCAGCCAGAGCCCCCCGGCTGGGCAGCACTCAGTGCCTGCCTCTCCCAGGGTTGGTTTTACAAAGGTTGTTAAAGATAGACTTAGTATGCCCTTCAGTTTTTCTCTGTGTTTTAGTTTGTGTTGATCCTGCCTTCTTAATTTGTGTTAATCGCGCTTTCTTATGTTAATAAAGAAGGGGAAGATGTGGGAGTGTGGCCATGGGGGTCGACAAGCCCCATGGTTGGTAATAACATCCGACTCTTAAGGATGAGACAATCAGGAATTTAAAGAGTTGAGAGGGAACAAAGAAGGGTGATTCAGGAGACACCTTAAACAGGGACATGAAGAACAGGAACAGGGGCAGGCTAACAGAGCAGGAGGAAACAAAAAACAGCATATGGGAGGGTCCCACTGGCATATGCTGGACCCACAATCAAGGACTCCAGGAGTTGGAGGGGCAGCCAGAGCCCCCCGGCTGGGCAGCACTCAGTGCCTGCCTCTCCCAGGGAGTGTTTTACGAAGATTGTTAAAGATAGACTTAGTATGCCTGCCAGTTTTTCTCTGTGTTTTAGTTTGTGTTGATCCTGCCTTCTTAATTTGTGTTAATCGCGCTTTCTTATGTTAATAAAGAAGGGGAAGATGTGGGAGTGTGGCCATGGGGGTCGACAAGCCCCATGGTTGGTGATAACATCCGACTATTAAAGTAGAGACCATCAGGAAAGTAAAGAGTTGAGAGGGAACAAAGAAGGGTGATTCAGGAGACACCTTAAACAGGGACATGAAGGACAGGAACAGGGATAGTCTAACAGAACAGGGACGAAAACAAAAAAGGAATGAATAGGGACAGGAAAACGGAACAGGGACAAACAAAAAACAGCATATGGGAGGGTCTCGCTGGCATAGGCAGGACCCACAAACAAGGACTCCAGGAGTTGGAGGGTCAGCCAGAGCCCCCCGGCTGGGCAGCACTCAGTGCCTGCCTCTCCCACGGCTGGTTTTACAAAGATTGTAAAAGATAGACTTAGTATGCCTGGTAGTTTTTCTCTGTGTTTTAGTTTGTGCTGATCCTGCCTTCTTAATTTGTGTTAATCGCGCTTTCTTAAGTTAATAAAGAAGGGGAAGATGTGGGAGTGTGGCCATGGGGGTCGACAAGCCCCATGGTTGGTGATCACATCCGACTCTTAAGGATGAGACCATCAGGAAAGTAAAGCCCTGAGAGGGAACAAAGGGTGATTCAGGAGACACCTTAAGCAGGGACATGAAGAACAGGAACAGGGACAGGCTAACAGAACAGGGACAAACAAAAAAAAATTGTATGGGATGGTCCCGCTAGCATATGCAGGACCCACAGACAAGGACTCCAGGAGGTGGAGGGGCAGCCAGAGCCCCCCGGCTGGGCAGCACTCAGTGCCTGCCTCTCCCAGGGATGGGGTTACAAAGTTTGTTAAAGATGGAATTAGTATTGTTAGTGTTGGGGAGAATCGAATGGATGTTCTATTAATGTTTCTCAGGTGATGGATCATACGGTATAATTAAATATTATTAAATGTACTTACATTATCAAGTAATCTATGTATACTGGAAACCTAGGGAGTACATTGAACATTTAAAGGAATCGTTGAAGGGGAACCCTGGGAGGGAATAGGTACAACCTGACCTTGGATAAGGGCCTGGAGATGATGAAATGAGTTGAAGCAGAACCAAGGAGCGGAGGGAGCATGCGTCGAGTGAGAAAGGTGAAAGAGTTTAGCGGAGAGGAAGACTCCTTACTTCATCTGGACGACCACCTGGACGACCACCAGAGTGCGCCACGCATGTGCAAAGGGGAGGGGAGCTAATTAGAATGAAAAGCGAGGCTGATGTTGCAACCTGTAATGAATATGTATACCTGACGCAATATTGTATGTATAAATAACGGCTGGGAAGTAACGGGACTTGAAGCCAGATTTGGGCACCTGCCCCGGCTTCCAGCGCTGAATAAAGCACCTTCATATAATCACTTGGTGGTTATGTGGTTGCTACGCTAACATTTTGGCGACCCAGATGGGACAGCGTGGGCACTGCTGAGGCGGATCGTGTCTCGGTTTCGCTCCAGCCGGCACCGAGGGATTCTCGGGGAGCAGTCGACCACGACCGACCTCCGCTGCTCACGACGTACCACTGGAGTGGTAAGCAAAGGTGCTTTCAACTTTGGGTATTCGGTACCGATTTGGTTGGGAAAGCCTGCCGGTCAGACGCGGCGAAAGCCACGCTCGGTTGGGCAGGGAGCTCCCGGGGTAAGCCTAGGCGCCGTCCGTTAGACAGAGCGAAAGCTCTGCAGGTTCGGCATTGGTAACTGTATTGGTTTGTGCTGAAGGGTCAGCACCAGGCATTATTGGTATGTAGAAAGCGTGCTGCTGCTGCTCCGGCAGCTTTTTGCGAAAGCACGCTGCTGCTCCGGCAGCTTTTGGGAAAGCACACTGCTGCTCCGGCAGCTTCTGGAAAGTGTGCTGTTGCTGCTCCGGCAGCTTTCGGGAGAGTGTGTTGTTGCTGCAGCTTTCGGGAGAGTGTGTTGTTGCTGCAGCTTTCGGGAGAGTGTGTGTTGCTGCAGCTTTCGGGAGAGTGTGTTGCTGCAGCTTTCGGGAGAGTGTGTTGTTGCTCCGGTAGCTTTCGGGAGAGTGTATTGCTGCTCCGGCAGCTTTCGGAAGAGTGTGTTGCTGCTCCGGCAGCTTTCGAGAGAGTGTGTTGCTGCTCCGGCAGCTTTCGAGAGAGTGTGTTGCTGCTCCGGCAGCTTTCGAGAGAGTGTGTTGCTGCTCCGGCAGCTTTCGGAAGAGTGTGTTGCTGCTCCGGCAGCTTTCGGGAGAGTGTGTTGCTGCTCCAGCAGCTTTCGGGAGAGTGTGTTGCTGCTCCGGCAGCTTTCGAGAGAGTGTGTTGCTGCTCCGGCAGCTTTCGGGAGAGTGTGTTGCTGCTCCGGCAGCTTTCGGAAGAGTGTGTTGCTGCTCCGGCAGCTTTCGGGAGAGTGTGTTGCTGCTCCGGCAGCTTTCGGGAGAGTGTGTTGCTGCTCCGGCAGCTTTCGGGAGAGTGTGTTGCTGCTCCGGCAGCTTTTGGGTCCGTATCATAAGCTCAAAATGAAAAAGATTAAAGAAATTCTGGGAAAAGATGTACCTATCCCGCGGACATCCCCGCTGGGGTGTTTGCTAGCACACTGGAAAGAGGGAGGTTTTGGTCAAGAAATGCGGAAAGGAAAGCTGATTGATTATTGTAACATTTGGTGGCCACAGTATAAACTAGAGGACCAAGAAACTTGGCCTGAGAATGGGACATTGCAATATAATACAATTTTACAATAATGCTATTTTGTAAGTGGGAAGGAGAATATGATGAAGTGCCGTATGTGGAATTATTCTTTTATTTGCGCCGAAAGCCTGAATGGCAGCATGCTTGTGGAATAATGGTGCTTGAAGTTTAAACTGAGGAACGTTGTTGTGCATGTACTAAGGAGGGACGCTGTATACAGCATCAGGCAATAGAGAATAATAAGTATTATGGGAAATAATATAATATAATAATATAATAATGTATATAATAATATAATAATATAATATAATAATATAATAATGGAAATATTGATCTGGAAGTTGCGCCGTTGGCTCCGCCGGAAGAGCCAGGACAGGGAGGGAAAAGAGAAAAGGAAGATAGCAGTAGTGATGGAGAATCCCCGATTTTAGTCTCCCCGTGTCACATAGGACCCGGCAACAGCGAAGGGCAGGAGAAACTATAAATGAACAGGGAGGGAAAATAATCGCTCCCCTCAGGCAAGGAGTGGGGACAGAAGGACCGGTATATGTCAAGGTGCCTTTTTTTTCAGCTGGGGATTTAATGATATGGAAGCAAGCAGCCGGCACCTACAGGGAAAACCCAGATAAAGTAGCTAGGATAATGAAAATGATAATTAAAACCCAAAATCCCGATTGGGATGATCTCCAGGTGATCCTGGATACTTTGATGGATTCAACAGAAAAGGACATGGTATTACGGGCAGCCAGAGAGAGAGCCCGAGAAGATATATGAAATGGATTAGTGCTTGGAAATCTAGATCAAAACTTCCCCACTGAGGATCCCCAATGGGATTATAACACGGGGGATGGAATAAGGAGGCTGAAGAGATATCAAGATTGGGTACAAATCGGGGTACAGAATGCCATGCCCCGGACCATAAATTGGTCAAAATTGTATAATGTCAGGCAAGAAAAAGCGGAATCACCTTCCGCCTTTTTAGAGAGATTGAAAGAAACTAAAGAGCCCTTGGTAAAAAATTCAAATAGGAAATAAGGAAGTAAAATTTTTAATTGATACAGGGGCCACATATTCAGTACTCAATAGATTAAGTGGTAAGATAGGGGAAAGGAAAACTACTATTGTAGGTGCCACCGGGAAGGAGGAAATACGGCCGTTCTTACAACCCCTTGATTTACAGTTTGGAGGTAAAGAAATTACGCATGAATTTTTATATGTACCAGAATGCCCTATTCCTCTTTTGGGACGGGATTTGCTAACTAAACTATAATGTTTGAAGATGGAGAATTGATTATGAGAATCCCGGAATCAAAAGTGGGACAAATATTAATGATTAAAGAGAAGGCTGTTCCTCATATCCCAAAAGAGGTAGAAAATGCAGTAATGCCTGCAATTTGGGAAACGGACGTGCCTGGAAAATCAAAAGTAGCCCAGCCAGTAAAAATTGAACTTAAGGAAGGGGCCCGACCGGTACGGATTAAACAGTACCCGTTGAAGCTAGAAGCTAGGCTAGGGATAGTAAAGATTATAGATAAATTTCTTAGCTACCACATTCTGGAGGAATGCAAATCTGAATATAATACCCCAATTTTCCCAGTAAAGAAACCTAATGGGGAATACAGGCTAGTGCAGGACCTTAGGGCAATAAACGAAATAACAAAAGATATTCACCCAGTGGTGGCTAATCCTTATACATTGTTAACATCTGTAAAAGAGAAATATAAGTGGTTTACGGTAATTGATTTAAAAGACGCCTTCTTCTGCATACCCATTGACAAGGAAAGTAGAAAGCTTTTTGCTTTTGAATGGGAAAATCCACGGAACGGACGAAAGATGCAACTAACCTGGACAAGGTTGCCTCAAGGATTCAAGAATAGCCCGACCCTCTTCGGCAGTCAACTAGCTAAAGAAATAGAAGACTGGATTAACCAAGAACAGATCCAGGTACCAAAGGACCGATACTTGCTGCTACAATATGCGGACGATATATTAATAGCTACCGAAGGAGAGTCGGAATGTATTCAGGTAACTATTGATATTTTGAATCAATTGGGACTAAATGGGTATAAGGTTTCTAAACAAAAGGCACAAATCGCGTGCACAACAGTAATTTATTTGGGATGTGAAATTTCTCAAGGACAAAGAAAATTGGGAGTTAACCGAATACAAGCTATTTGTGAAATCCCCGAGCCGCGAAATCTGCATGAACTACGGGCTTTCCTAGGTATGGCCGGGTGGTGTAGACTGTGGGTAATGGACTATGGACTCATAGCAAAGCCCCTCTATGAAACCCAAAAGGCCTGTACATTTACCTGGGGAAAGCCACAACAAGAGGCCTTTAAGAAACTAAAAGAAGCCCTGATAAAGGCGCCTGCCTTGGGCTTGCCGGACTTATCAAAGGACTTTCAGCTGTTTGTGCATGAGAGACAACGATTGGCATTAGGAGTACTGACCCAGCGACTTGGGAGCTGGAAAAGACCTGTGGGGTATTTTTCTAAACAATTGGATGCGGTAAGCGCCGGATGGCCCTCGTGTTTAAGGGCCGTGGCAGCCACAGTCCTTTTAATACAGGCAAAAGGGGGGGCCATTGGCTATCGCCCAGCCGAATGAATCTTAAGAACTACTAACCTATTGAACCCAGCAGTGTTTCTAGGAACAACTGCGGAGGAAGGAGACCTCAGTCATGATTGCGTGGAGATCATCGAACATACCTATGCCAGCAGAACAGACTTAAAAGATCAGCCTCTGGAGAGACCGGATTGGGAACTTTTCACGGATGGAAGCAGCTTTGTGGAAAATGGGACTCGTTATGCAGGATACACGGTAACTACATCAAAGGTAGTGATTGAGGCAAATTCCCTACCTCCGGGGACTTCAGCCCAACGAGCAGAAATAGTCGCCCTGACACGAGCCCTGGAACTAAGCGAGGGTAAGAATGTGAATATTTGGACAGATTCAAAATATGCATTCGGGGTAGTCCACGTACATGGGGCATTATGGAAAGAAAGGGGAATGCTATCCTCACAAGGGACTAATATAAAATATCAGGAAGAAATATTGAAATTAATAACAGCTGTACAGAAACCCCAACAGGTGGCCATAATGCATTGTAAAGCTCATCAAGGAGGGGTGTCAGAGATTGCAGAAGGTAACAGATTGGCAGATTTGACGGCCCGGAAGGTCGCGCGTGAAGTACGGAAAGTAATGGCTCTAATTCCATCGAAGGTAGGCCTCTCTTGTTTCAAATTACCTAAAAACCCAAGGTATTCAGCAGAAGATGAGAGACTTGCAAATTTGATGAAGGCCCAGAAGAATCCTGACGGGTGGTATGTGACTACGACAGGACAACTCATAGTGCCTCCTATAACAATGCGAGAAATTTTACAAATAAAACATAACGAATGTCACTGGGGTGCAGAAGCAATGGTGACCTATTTGAAACGAGGTGTCATCTCGGTACACATGTTAACAATGGCAAAATCAGTAATGTCAAAATGTGAGCTTTGCTTAAAGAATAACCCGGTAGCAAGGAAACATGCTGAGATGGGGAGAATTAGAGCTGGAATAGAGCCTGGAGATTACTGGCAAATAGACTTTGTGGAATTGCCTAAAGCAAGAGGTTATAAATACCTATTGGTAGGGGTTGATACTTTTTCAGGATGGCCAGAGGCCCTTCCCTGTCGCACCAACCAAGCAAAGGAAACGGTAAAATGGTTACTACGGGAAATAGTCCCTAGATTTGGTGTACCACTGGGTATTTCTTCAGACAGGGGACCACATTTCACTGCCAATGTGGTTAAGGAGGTTAGTAGGTTACTAGGAATTACCTGGAACTTACATACCCCATGGAGGCCTCAATCTAGTGGTCAAGTAGAGAGGATGAACCAAACTTTAAAAGGACAATTAAGCAAAATCTGTCAGGAGGCTAAGATACAGTGGCCACAGGCCTTACCGATAGCTTTGCTAAGAATTAGAATAAAGCCAAGAAGTGGGATGTCAGTAAGTCCCTATGAAATCATGTATGGAAAACCTTATGAGTCTCCTGAACCGAACCCGAATATGCATGTTACCGGTAAACAGGATGTATATAATTATGTTTTAATAGTAATGAAAATACTTGCTCTTGGTATGAGTGAAGTATTTTCAAAGGGGGGAAATGTTAGTGTTGGGGAGAATCGAATGGATGTTCTATTAATGTTTCTCAGGTGATGGATCATACGGTATAATTAAATATTATTAAATGTACTTACATTATCAAGTAATCTATGTATACTGGAAACCTAGGGAGTACATTGAACATTTAAAGGAATCGTTGAAGGGGAACCCTGGGAGGGAATAGGTACAACCTGACCTTGGATAAGGGCCTGGAGATGATGAAATGAGTTGAAGCAGAACCAAGGAGCGGAGGGAGCATGCGTCGAGTGAGAAAGGTGAAAGAGTTTAGCGGAGAGGAAGACTCCTTACTTCATCTGGACGACCACCTGGACGACCACCAGAGTGCGCCACGCATGTGCAAAGGGGAGGGGAGCTAATTAGAATGAAAAGCGAGGCTGATGTTGCAACCTGTAATGAATATGTATACCTGACGCAATACTGTATGTATAAATAACGGCTGGGAAGTAACGGGACTTGAAGCCAGATTTGGGCACCTGCCCCGGCTTCCAGCGCTGAATAAAGCACCTTCATATAATCACTTGGTGGTTATGTGGTTGCTACGCTAACAGTATGCCTGGCAGTTTTTCTCTGTATTTTAATTTGTGTTAATAGTGCTTTCTTAATTTGTGTTTCTCTTGCTTTCTTAATTTCTGTTAATCGCGCCTTCTTAATTTGTGTTAAACCTGCTTTCTTAATTTGTGTTAATCGAGCTCTTTTATGTTAATAAAGAAGGGGGAGATGTGGGAGCGTGGCCATGGGGGTCGACAAGTCCCATGGTTGGTGATCACATCCGACTATTAAAGTAGAGACCATCAGGAAAGTAAAGCCTTGAGAGGGAACAAAGAAGGGTGATTCAGGAGACACCTTAAACAGGGACATGAAGAACAGGAACAGGGACAGGCTAACAGAACAGGGACAAAAACAAAAAAGGAATGAATAGGGACATGCTATCAGAACAGGGACAAACAAAAAACAGCGTATGGGAGGGTCTCGCTGGCATAGGCCGGACCCACAAACAAGGACTCCAGGAGTTGGAGGGGCAGCCAGAGCCCCCCGGCTGGGCAGCACTCAGTGCCTGCCTCTCCCAGGGATGGGGTTACAAAGTTTGTAAAACATGGAATTAGTATGCCTGGCAGTTTTTCTCTGTGTTTTATTTTGTGTTAATAGTGCTTTCTTAATTTGTGTTACTCTTGCTTTCTTAATTTCTGTTAATCGCGCCTTCTTAATTTGTGTTAAACCTGCTTTCTTAATTTGTGTTAATCGACCTCTTTTATGTTAATAAAGAAGGGGGAGATGTGGGAGTGTGGCCATGGGGGTCGACAAGTCCCATGGTTGGTGATAACATCCGACTCTTAAAGATGAGGCCATCAGGAAAGTAAAGAGTTGAGAGGGAACAAAGAAGGGTGATTCAGGAGACACCTTAAACAGGGACATGAAGAACAGGAACAGGGATAGTCTAACAGAACAGGGACGAAAACAAAAAAGGAATGAATAGGGACAGGAAAACGGAACAGGGACAAACAAAAAACAGCATATGGGAGGGTCTCGCTGGCATAGGCAGGACCCACAAACAAGCACTCCAGGAGTTGGAGGGTCAGCCAGAGCCCCCCGGCTGGGCAGCACTCAGTGCCTGCCTCTCCCAGGGATGGTTTTACAAAGATTGTTAAAGATAGACTTAGTATGCCTGGTAGTTTTTCTCTGTGTTTTAGTTTGTGCTGATCCTGCCTTCTTAATTTGTGTTAATCGCGCTTTCTTAAGTTAATAAAGAAGGGGAAGATGTGGGAGTGTGGCCATGGGGGTCGACAAGCCCCATGGTTGGTGATCACATCCGACTCTTAAGGATGAGACCATCAGGAAAGTAAAGCCCTGAGAGGGAACAAAGGGTGATTCAGGAGACACCTTAAGCAGGGACATGAAGAACAGGAACAGGGACAGGATAACAGAACAGGGACAAACAAAAAAAAATTGTATGGGATGGTCCCGCTAGCATATGCAGGACCCACAGACAAGGACTCCAGGAGTTGGAGGGGCAGCCAGAGCCCCCCGGCTGGGCAGCACTCAGTGCCTGCCTCTCCCAGGGATGGGGTTACAAAGTTTGTTAAAGATGGAATTAGTATGCCTGGCAGTTTTTCTCTGTATTTTAATTTGTGTTAATAGTGCTTTCTTAATTTGTGTTTCTCTTGCTTTCTTAATTTCTGTTAATCGCGCCTTCTTAATTTGTGTTAAACCTGCTTTCTTAATTTGTGTTAATCGAGCTCTTTTATGTTAATAAAGAAGGGGGAGATGTGGGAGCGTGGCCATGGGGGTCGACAAGTCCCATGGTTGGTGATAACATTGGACTATTAAAGTAGAGACCATCAGGAAAGTAAAGCCTTGAGAGGGAACAAAGAAGGGTGATTCAGGAGACACCTTAAACAGGGACATGAAGAACAGGAACAGGGACAGGCTAACAGAACAGGGACAAAAACAAAAAAGGAATGAATAGGGACATGCTATCAGAACAGGGACAAACAAAAAACAGCATATGGGAGGGTCTCGCTGGCATAGGCCGGACCCCCAAACAAGGACTCCAGGAGTTGGAGGGGCAGCCAGAGCCCCCCGGCTGGGCAGCACTCAGTGCCTGCCTCTCCCAGGGATGGGGTTACAAAGTTTGTAAAACATGGAATTAGTATGCCTGGCAGTTTTTCTCTGTGTTTTATTTTGTGTTAATAGTGCTTTCTTAATTTGTGTTACTCTTGCTTTCTTAATTTCTGTTAATCGCGCCTTCTTAATTTGTGTTAAACCTGCTTTCTTAATTTGTGTTAATCGACCTCTTTTATGTTAATAAAGAAGGGGGAGATGTGGGAGTGTGGCCATGGGGGTCGACAAGTCCCGTGGTTGGTGATAACATGCGACTCTTAAAGATGAGGCCATCAGGAAAGTAAAGAGTTGAGAGGGAACAAAGAAGGGTGATTCAGGAGACACCTTAAACAGGGACATGAAGAACAGGAACAGGGATAGTCTAACAGAACAGGGACAAAAACAAAAAAGGAATGAATAGGGACAGGAAAACGGAACAGGGACAAACAAAAAACAGCATATGGGAGGGTCTCGCTGGCATAGGCAGGACCCACAAACAAGGACTCCAGGAGTTGGAGGGTCAGCCAGAGCCCCCCGGCTGGGCAGCACTCAGTGCCTGCCTCTCCCAGGGATGGTTTTACAAAGATTGGTAAAGATAGACTTAGTATGCCTGGCAGTTTTTATCTGTGTTTTAGTTTGTGCTGATCCTGCCTTCTTAATTTGTGTTAATCGCGCTTTCTTAAGTTAATAAAGAAGGGGAAGATGTGGGAGTGTGGCCATGGGGGTCGACAAGTCCCATGGTATGTGATAACATCCAAATCTTAAAGATGAGGCCATCAGGAAAGTAAAGAGTTGAGAGGGAACAAAGAAGGGTGATTCAGGAGACACCTTAAACAGGGACATGAAGAACAGGAACAGGGACAGGCTAACAGAACAGGGACAAAAACAAAAAAAGGAATGAATAGGGACAGGCTATCAGAACAGGGACAAATAAAAACAGCATATGGGAGGGTCTCGCTGGCATGGGCAGGACCCAGAAACAAGGACTCCAGGAGTTGGAGGGGCAGCCAGAGCCCCCCGGCTGGGCAGCACTCAGTGCCTGCCTCTCCCAGGGCTGGTTTTACAAAGGTTGTTAAAGATAGACTTAGTATGCCTGGCAGTTTTTCTCTGTGTTTTAGTTTGTGTTGATCGTGCCTTCTTAATTTGTGTTAATCGCGCTTTCTTATGTTAATAAAGAAGGGGAAGGTGTGGGAGTGTGGCCATGGGGGTCGACAAGCCCCATGGTTGGTAATAACATCCGACTCTTAAGGATGAGACCATCAGGAATTTAAAGAGTTGAGAGGGAACAAAGAAGGGTGATTCAGGTGACACCTTAAACAGGGACATGAAGAACAGGAACAGGGGCAGGCTAACAGAGCAGGGAGAAACAAAAAACAGCATATGGGAGGGTCCCACTGGCATATGCTGGACCCACAAACAAGGACTCCAGGAGTTGGAGGGGCAGCCAGAGCCCCCCGGCTGGGCAGCACTCCGTGCCTGCCTCTCCCAGGGATGGGGTTACAAAGTTTGTTAAAGATGGAATTAGTATGCCTGGCAGTTTTTCTCTGTATTTTAGTTTGTGTTAATAGTGCTTTCTTAATTTGTGTTACTCTTGCTTTCTTAATTTCTGTTAATCGCGCCTTCTTAATTTGTGTTAAACCTGCTTTCTTAATTTCTGTTAATCGAGCTCTTTTATGTTAATAAAGAAGGGGGAGATGTGGGAGCATGGCCATGGGGGTCGACAAGTCCCATGGTTGGTGATAACATCCGACTGTTAAAGTAGAGACCATCAGGAAAGTAAAGAGTTGAGAGGGAACAAAGAAGGGTGATTCAGGAGACAAAAGTGCCTGGCTCTCCCAGGGATGGTTTTACAAAGGTTGTTAAAGATAGACTTAGTATGCCTGGCAGTTTTTCTCTGTGTTTTAGTTTGTGTTGATCCTGCCTTCTTAATTTGTGATAATCGCGCTTTCTTAAGTTAATAAAGAAGGGGGAGATGTGGGAGTGTGGCCATGGGGGTCGACAGGCCCCATGGTTGGTAATAACATCCAACTCTTAAGGATGAGACCATCAGGAATTTAAAGAGTTGAGAGGGAACAAAGAAGGGTGATTCAGGTGACACCTTGTTGTCTGGGGTGGCTTGTTCTCCAGCCATTAAAGCATGGAAGTTGCTGGGTGTTTGGTGTTGCCGGGCAAAGTTGTTGACCAATGACTAGTTAGTGGAAAGGTACTGCTGTGAGGCGGAAGTTATAGGAAGGGAGCCTTTCCTGAATAAGGGATAGAATGAAGTTGTGCCCTCACTCTGAGAGATGAAGTTATGCCTTCAGTAAGAGAGTTCAAGATATGTCATCAATAAAGAGGTAGCAGTTACAGATCCTGAAAGAACCCCGTTGTCCGTGCGGTCTTTACGCCACAAATCGCCCCCCAACAGGGACATGAAAACGAACAGGGACGAGAAGAAAACAAACAGGGGAATGAAGAACAGGAACAGGGACAGGCTAACAGCACAGGGACAAAAACAAAAAAGGAATGAATAGGGACAGGCAAACGGAACAGGGACAAAAACAGAAAAGGAATGAATAGGTACAGGCTAACAGAACAGGGACGAACAAAAAGAGGGTATGGGAGGGTCACGCTGGCTTACACAGGACCCCCAAACAAGGACTCCAGGAGTTGGAGGGGCAGCCAGAGCCCCCCGGCTGGGCAGCACTCAGTGCCTGCCTCTCCCAGGGATGGGGTTACAAAGTTTGTTAAAGACGGAATTAGTATGCCTGGCAGTTTTTCTCTGTATTTTA
Organism: Anser anser; assembly: GCF_964211835.1. NCBI lineage: Eukaryota > Metazoa > Chordata > Aves > Anseriformes > Anatidae > Anser > Anser anser. The sequence continues at coordinate 4,798,964 of NC_139731.1, read as the reverse complement.
ATTTGTGTTAAACCTGCTTTCTTAATTTGTGTTAATCGAGCTCTTTTATGTTAATAAAGAAGGGGGAGATGTGGGAGCGTGGCCATGGGGGTCGAGAAGCCCCATGGTTGGTGATAACATCCGACTATTAAAGATGAGGCCATCAGGAAAGTAAAGAGTTGAGAGGGAACAAAGAAGGGTGATTCAGGAGACACCTTAAACAGGGACATGAAGAACAGGAACAGGGATAGTCTAACAGAACAGGGACGAAAACAAAAAAGGAATGAATAGGGACAGGAAAACGGAACAGGGACAAACAAAAAACAGCATATGGGAGGGTCTCGCTGGCATAGGCAGGACCCACAAACAAGGACTCCAGGAGTTGGAGGGTCAGCCAGAGCCCCCCGGCTGGGCAGCACTCAGTGCCTGCCTCTCCCAGGGATGGTTTTACAAAGATTGTTAAAGATAGACTTAGTATGCCTGGCAGTTTTTATCTGTGTTTTAGTTTGTGCTCATCCTGCCTTCTTGATTTGTGTTAATCGCGCTTTCTTAAGTTAATAAAGAAGGGGAAGATGTGGGAGTGTGGCCATGGGGGTCGAGAAGCCCCATGGTATGTGATAACATCCGGCTATTAAAGATGAGGCCATCAGGAAAGTAAAGAGTTGAGAGGGAACAAAGAAAGGTGATTCAGGAGACACCTTAAACAGGGACATGAAGAACAGGAACAGGGACAGGCTAACAGAGCAGGGAGAAACAAAAAGCAGCATATGCTAGGGTCCCACTGGCATATGCTGGACCCACAAACAAGGACTCCAGGAGTTGGAGGGGCAGCCAGAGCCCCCTGGCTGGGCAGTACTCAGTGCCTGCCTCTCCCAGGGATGGTTTTACAAAGGTTGTTAAAGATAGTCTTAGTATGCCTGGCAGCTTTTCTCTGTGTTTTAGTTTGTGTTGATCCTGCCTTCTTAATTTGTGTTAATCGCGCTTTCTTATGTTAATAAAGAAGGGGGAGATGTGGGAGTGTGGCCATGGGGGTCGACAGGCCCCATGGTTGGTAATAACATCCAACTCTTAAGGATGAGACCATCAGGAATTTAAAGAGTTGAGAGGGAACAAAGAAGGGTGATTCAGGTGACACCTTGTTGTCTGGGGTGGCTTGTTCTACAGCCATTAAAGCATGGAAGTTGCTGGGTGTTTGCTGTTGCCGGGCAAAGTTGTTGACCAATGACTAGTTAGTGGAAAGGTACTGCTGTGAGGCGGAAATTATAGGAAGGGAGCCTTTCCTGAATCAGGGATAGAATGAAGTTGTGCCCTCACTCTGAGAGATGAAGTTATGCCCTCAGTAAGAGAGAGTTCAAGTTATGTCATTAATAAAGATGTAGCAGTTACAGATCCTGAAAGAACCCCGTTGTCCATGCGGTCTTTACGCCACAAATCGCCCCCCAACAGGGACATGAAAACGAACAGGGACAAGAAGAAAACAAACAGGGACATGAAGAACAGGAACAGGGACAGGCTAACAGCACAGGGACAAAAACAAAAAAGGAATGAATAGGGACAGGCAAACCGAACAGGGACAAAAACAGAAAAGGAATGAATAGGTACAGGCTAACAGAACAGGAACGAACAAAAAGAGGGTATGGGAGGGTCACGCTGGCTTACGCAGGACCCCCAAACAAGGACTCCAGGAGTTAGAGGGGCAGCCAGAGCCCCCCGGCTGGGCAGCACTCAGTGCCTGCCTCTCCTAGGGATGGGGTTACAAAGTTTGTTAAAGATGGAATTAGTATGCCTGGCAGTTTTTCTCTGTATTTTAATTTGTGTTAATAGTGCTTTCTTAATTTGTGTTACTCTTGCTTTCTTAATTTCTGTTAATCGCGCCTTCTTAAATTGTGTTAAACCTGCTTTCTTAATTTGTGTTAATCGAGCTCTTTTATGTTAATAAAGAAGGAGGAGATGTGGGAGCGTGACCATGGGGGTCGACAAGCCCCATGGTTGGTGATCACATCCGACTCTTAAAGACGAGACCATGAGGAAAGTAAAGCCTTAAGAGGGAACAAAGAAGGGTGATTCAGGAGACACCTTAAGCAGGGACATGAAGAGCAGGAACAGGGATAGTCTAACAGAACAGGGACAAAAACAAAAAAGGGATGAATAGGGACAGGAAAACGAAACAGGGACAAAAACAGAAAAGGAATGATCAGGTACAGGCTAACAGAACAGGGATGACCAAAAAGAGCATATGGGAGGGTCACGATGGTTTACGCAGGACCCACAAACAAGGACTCCAGGAGGTTGAGGGGTAGCCAGAGCCCCCCTGCTGGGCAGCACTCAGTGCCTGCCACTCCCAGGGATGGGGTTGCAAAGTTTGTTGAAGATAGACTTAGTATGCCTGGCAGTTTTTCTCTGTGTTTTAGTTTGTGCTGATCCTGCCTTCTTAATTTGTGTTAATCGCGCTTTCTTAAGTTAATAAAGAAGGGGAAGATGTGGGAGTGTGGCCATGGGGGTCGACAAGCCCCATGGTTGGTGATCACATCCGACTCTTAAGGATGAGACCATCAGGAAAGTAAAGCCCTGAGAGGGAACAAAGAAGGGTGATTCAGGAGACACCTTAATGAGGAGACATCTTAATGAAGAACAGGAACAGGGACAGGCTAACAGCACAGGGACAAAAACAAAAAAGGAATGAATAGGGACAGGCAAACGGAACAGGGACAAAAACAGAAAAGGAATGAATAGGTACAGGCTAACAGAACAGGGACGAACAAAAAGAGGGTATGGGAGGGTCACGCTGGCTTACACAGGACCCCCAAACAAGGACTCCAGGAGTTGGAGGGGCAGCCAGAGCCCCCCGGCTGGGCAGCACTCAGTGCCTGCCACTCCCAGGGATGGGGTTGCAAAGTTTGTTAAAGATAGTCTTAGTATGCCTGGCAGCTTTTCTCTGTGTTTTAGTTTGTGTTGATCCTGCCTTCTTAATTTGTGTTAATTGCGCTTTCTTATGTTAATAAAGAAGGAGGAGATGTGGGAGTGTGGCCATGGGGGTCGACAAGCCCCATGGTTGGTGATCACATCTGACTCTTAAGGATGAGACCATCAGGAAAGTAAAGCCCTGAGAGGGAACAAAGAAGGGTGATTCAGGAGACACCTTAAACAGGGACATGAAGAACAGGAACAGGGAGAGTCTAACAGAACAGGGACAAAAACAAAAAAGGAATGAATAGGGACAGGCTATCAGAACAGGGACAAACAAAAAACAGCATATGGGAGGGTCTCGCTGGCATGGGCAGGACCCAGAAACAAGGACTCCAGGAGTTGGAGGGGCAGCCAGAGCCCCCCGGCTGGGCAGCACTCAGTGCCTGCCTCTCCCAGGGATGGGGTTACAAAGTTTGTTAAAGACGGAATTAGTATGCATGGCAGTTTTTCTCTGTATTTTAATTTGTGTTAATAGTGCTTTCTTAATTTGTGTTTCTCTTGCTTTCTTAATTTCTGTTAATCGCGCCTTCTTAATTTGTGTTAAACCTGCTTTCTTAATTTGTGTTAATCGACCTCTTTTATGTTAATAAAGAAGGGGGAGATGTGGGAGCGTGGCCATGGGGGTCGAGAAGCCCCATGGTTGGTGATAACATCCGACTATTAAAGATGAGGCCATCAGGAAAGTAAAGAGTTGAGAGGGAACAAAGAAGGGTGATTCAGGAGACACCTTAAACAGGGACATGAAGAACAGGAACAGGGATAGTCTAACAGAACAGGGACGAAAACAAAAAAGGAATGAATAGGGACAGGAAAACGGAACAGGGACAAACAAAAAACAGCATATGGGAGGGTCTTGCTGGCATAGGCAGGACCCACAAACAAGGACTCCAGGAGTTGGAGGGGCAGCCAGAGCCCCCCGGCTGGGCAGCACTCAGTGCCTGCCTCTCCCAGGGTTGGTTTTACAAAGGTTGTTAAAGATAGACTTAGTATGCCCTTCAGTTTTTCTCTGTGTTTTAGTTTGTGTTGATCCTGCCTTCTTAATTTGTGTTAATCGCGCTTTCTTAAGTTAATAAAGAAGGGGGAGATGTGGGAGTGCGGCCATGGGGGTCGACAGGCCCCATGGTTGGTAATAACATCCGACTCTTAAGGATGAGACAATCAGGAATTTAAAGAGTTGAGAGGGAACAAAGAAGGGTGATTCAGGTGACACCTTAAACAGGGACATGAAGAACAGGAACAGGGGCAGGCTAACAGAGCAGGAGGAAACAAAAAACAGCATATGGGAGGGTCCCACTGGCATATGCTGGACCCACAAACAAGGACTCCAGGAGTTGGAGGGGCAGCCAGAGCCCCCCGGCTGGGCAGCACTCCGTGCCTGCCTCTCCCAGGGATGGGGTTACAAAGTTTGTTAAAGATGGAATTAGTATGCCTGGCAGTTTTTCTCTGTATTTTAATTTGTGTTAATAGTGCTTTCTTAATTTGTGTTTCTCTTGCTTTCTTAATTTCTGTTAATCGCGCTTTCTTATGTTAATAAAGAAGGGGAAGATGTGGGAGTGTGGCCATGGGGGTCGAGAAGCCCCATGGTTGGTGATAACATCCGACTATTAAAGATGAGGCCATCAGGAAAGTAAAGAGTTGAGAGGGAACAAAGAAGGGTGATTCAGGAGACACCTTAAACAGGGACATGAAGAACAGGAACAGGGATAGTCTAACAGAACAGGGACGAAAACAAAAAAGGAATGAATAGGGACAGGAAAACGGAACAGGGACAAACAAAAAACAGCATATGGGAGGGTCTCGCTGGCATAGGCAGGACCCACAAACAAGGACTCCAGGAGTTGGAGGGTCAGCCAGAGCCCCCCGGCTGGGCAGCACTCAGTGCCTGCCTCTCCCAGGGATGGTTTTACAAAGATTGTTAAAGATAGACTTAGTATGCCTGGCAGTTTTTCTCTGTGTTTTAGTTTGTGCTGATCCTGCCTTCTTAATTTGTGTTAATCGCGCTTTCTTAAGTTAATAAAGAAGGGGAAGATGTGGGAGTGTGGCCATGGGGGTCGACAAGTCCCATGGTATGTGATAACATCCAAATCTTAAAGATGAGGCCATCAGGAAAGTAAAGAGTTGAGAGGGAACAAAGAAAGGTGATTCAGGAGACACCTTAAACAGGGACATGAAGAACAGGAACAGGGACAGGCTAACAGAGCAGGGAGAAACAAAAAGCAGCATATGCTAGGGTCCCACTGGCATATGCTGGACCCACAAACAAGGACTCCAGGAGTTGGAGGGGCAGCCAGAGCCCCCTGGCTGGGCAGTACTCAGTGCCTGCCTCTCCCAGGGATGGTTTTACAAAGGTTGTTAAAGATAGTCTTAGTATGCCTGGCAGTTTTTCTCTGTGTTTTAGTTTGTGTTGATCCTGCCTTCTTAATTTGTGATAATCGCGCTTTCTTAAGTTAATAAAGAAGGGGGAGATGTGGGAGTGTGGCCATGGGGGTCGACAGGCCCCATGGTTGGTAATAACATCCAACTCTTAAGGATGAGACCATCAGGAATTTAAAGAGTTGAGAGGGAACAAAGAAGGGTGATTCAGGTGACACCTTGTTGTCTGGGGTGGCTTGTTCTCCAGCCATTAAAGCATGGAAGTTGCTGGGTGTTTGGTGTTGCCGGGCAAAGTTGTTGACCAATGACTAGTTAGTGGAAAGGTACTGCTGTGAGGCGGAAGTTATAGGAAGGGAGCCTTTCCTGAATCAGGGATAGAATGAAGTTGTGCCCTCACTCTGAGAGATGAAGTTATGCCCTCAGTAAGAGAGAGTTCAAGTTATGTCATCAATAAAGAGGTAGCAGTTACAGATCCTGAAAGAACCCCGTTGTCCGTGCGGTCTTTACGCCACAAATCGCCCCCCAACAGGGACATGAAAACGAACAGGGACGAGAAGAAAACAAACAGGGGAATGAAGAACAGGAACAGGGACAGGCTAACAGCACAGGGACAAAAACAAAAAAGGAATGAATAGGGACAGGCAAACGGAACAGGGACAAAAACAGAAAAGGAATGAATAGGTACAGGCTAACAGAACAGGGACGAACAAAAAGAGCTTATGGGAGGGTCACGCTGGCTTACGCAGGACCCACAAACAAGGACTCCAGGAGTTGGAGGGGCAGCCAGAGCCCCCCGGCTGGGCAGCACTCAGTGCCTGCCACTCCCAGGGATGGGGTTGCAAAGTTTGTTAAAGATAGTCTTAGTATGCCTGGCAGCTTTTCTCTGTGTTTTAGTTTGTGTTGATCCTGCCTTCTTAATTTGTGTTAATTGCGCTTTCTTATGTTAATAAAGAAGGAGGAGATGTGGGAGTGTGGCCATGGGGGTCGACAAGCCCCATGGTTGGTGATCACATCCGACTCTTAAGGATGAGACCATCAGGAAAGTAAAGCCCTGAGAGGGAACAAAGAAGGGTGATTCAGGAGACACCTTAAACAGGGACATTAAGAACAGGAACAGGGATAGTCTAACAGAACAGGGACGAAAACAAAAAAGGAATGAATAGGGACAGGCTATCAGAACAGGGACAAACAAAAAACAGCATATGGGAGGGTCTCGCTGGCATACGCAGGACCCTCAAACAAGGACTCCAGGAGTTGGAGGGGCAGCCAGAGCCCCCCGGCTGGGCAGCACTCAGTGCCTGCCTCTCCCAGGGATGGGGTTACAAAGTTTGTTAAAGACGGAATTAGTATGCATGGCAGTTTTTCTCTGTATTTTAATTTGTGTTAAACCTGCTTTCTTAATTTGTGTTAATCGAGCTCTTTTATGTTAATAAAGAAGGGGGAGATGTGGGAGCGTGGCCATGGGGGTCGAGAAGCCCCATGGTTGGTGATAACATCCGACTATTAAAGATGAGGCCATCAGGAAAGTAAAGAGTTGAGAGGGAACAAAGAAGGGTGATTCAGGAGACACCTTAAACAGGGACATGAAGAACAGGAACAGGGATAGTCTAACAGAACAGGGACGAAAACAAAAAAGGAATGAATAGGGACAGGAAAACGGAACAGGGACAAACAAAAAACAGCATATGGGAGGGTCTCGCTGGCATAGGCAGGACCCACAAACAAGGACTCCAGGAGTTGGAGGGTCAGCCAGAGCCCCCCGGCTGGGCAGCACTCAGTGCCTGCCTCTCCCAGGGATGGTTTTACAAAGATTGTTAAAGATAGACTTAGTATGCCTGGCAGTTTTTATCTGTGTTTTAGTTTGTGCTCATCCTGCCTTCTTGATTTGTGTTAATCGCGCTTTCTTAAGTTAATAAAGAAGGGGAAGATGTGGGAGTGTGGCCATGGGGGTCGAGAAGCCCCATGGTATGTGATAACATCCGGCTATTAAAGATGAGGCCATCAGGAAAGTAAAGAGTTGAGAGGGAACAAAGAAAGGTGATTCAGGAGACACCTTAAACAGGGACATGAAGAACAGGAACAGGGACAGGCTAACAGAGCAGGGAGAAACAAAAAGCAGCATATGCTAGGGTCCCACTGGCATATGCTGGACCCACAAACAAGGACTCCAGGAGTTGGAGGGGCAGCCAGAGCCCCCTGGCTGGGCAGTACTCAGTGCCTGCCTCTCCCAGGGATGGTTTTACAAAGGTTGTTAAAGATAGTCTTAGTATGCCTGGCAGCTTTTCTCTGTGTTTTAGTTTGTGTTGATCCTGCCTTCTTAATTTGTGTTAATCGCGCTTTCTTATGTTAATAAAGAAGGGGGAGATGTGGGAGTGTGGCCATGGGGGTCGACAGGCCCCATGGTTGGTAATAACATCCAACTCTTAAGGATGAGACCATCAGGAATTTAAAGAGTTGAGAGGGAACAAAGAAGGGTGATTCAGGTGACACCTTGTTGTCTGGGGTGGCTTGTTCTACAGCCATTAAAGCATGGAAGTTGCTGGGTGTTTGCTGTTGCCGGGCAAAGTTGTTGACCAATGACTAGTTAGTGGAAAGGTACTGCTGTGAGGCGGAAATTATAGGAAGGGAGCCTTTCCTGAATCAGGGATAGAATGAAGTTGTGCCCTCACTCTGAGAGATGAAGTTATGCCCTCAGTAAGAGAGAGTTCAAGTTATGTCATTAATAAAGATGTAGCAGTTACAGATCCTGAAAGAACCCCGTTGTCCATGCGGTCTTTACGCCACAAATCGCCCCCCAACAGGGACATGAAAACGAACAGGGACAAGAAGAAAACAAACAGGGATATGAAGAACAGGAACAGGGACAGGCTAACAGCACAGGGACAAAAACAAAAAAGGAATGAATAGGGACAGGCAAACCGAACAGGGACAAAAACAGAAAAGGAATGAATAGGTACAGGCTAACAGAACAGGAACGAACAAAAAGAGGGTATGGGAGGGTCACGCTGGCTTACGCAGGACCCCCAAACAAGGACTCCAGGAGTTGGAGGGGCAGCCAGAGCCCCCCGGCTGGGCAGCACTCAGTGCCTGCCTCTCCTAGGGATGGGGTTACAAAGTTTGTTAAAGATGGAATTTGTATGCCTGGCAGTTTTTCTCTGTATTTTAATTTGTGTTAATAGTGCTTTCTTAATTTGTGTTACTCTTGCTTTCTTAATTTCTGTTAATCGCGCCTTCTTAAATTGTGTTAAACCTGCTTTCTTAATTTGTGTTAATCGAGCTCTTTTATGTTAATAAAGAAGGAGGAGATGTGGGAGCGTGACCATGGGGGTCGACAAGCCCCATGGTTGGTGATCACATCCGACTCTTAAAGACGAGACCATGAGGAAAGTAAAGCCTTAAGAGGGAACAAAGAAGGGTGATTCAGGAGACACCTTAAGCAGGGACATGAAGAGCAGGAACAGGGATAGTCTAACAGAACAGGGACAAAAACAAAAAAGGGATGAATAGGGACAGGAAAACGAAACAGGGACAAAAACAGAAAAGGAATGATCAGGTACAGGCTAACAGAACAGGGATGACCAAAAAGAGCATATGGGAGGGTCACGATGGTTTACGCAGGACCCACAAACAAGGACTCCAGGAGGTTGAGGGGTAGCCAGAGCCCCCCTGCTGGGCAGCACTCAGTGCCTGCCACTCCCAGGGATGGGGTTGCAAAGTTTGTTGAAGATAGACTTAGTATGCCTGGCAGTTTTTCTCTGTGTTTTAGTTTGTGCTGATCCTGCCTTCTTAATTTGTGTTAATCGCGCTTTCTTAAGTTAATAAAGAAGGGGAAGATGTGGGAGTGTGGCCATGGGGGTCGACAAGCCCCATGGTTGGTGATCACATCCGACTCTTACAGATGAGTCCATCAGGAAAGTAAAGCCTTGAGAGGGAACAAAGAAGGGTGATTCAGGAGACACCTTAACCAGGGACATGAAGAACAGGAACAGGGATAGTCTAACAGAACAGGGACAAAAACAAAAAAGGAATGAATAGGGACAGGCTATCAGAACAGGGACAAACAAAAAACAGCGTATGGGAGGGTCCCATGGTTGGTGATCACATCCGACTCTTAAAGATGAGGCCATCAGGAAAGTAAAGAGTTGAGAGGGAACAAAGAAGGGTGATTCAGGAGACATCTTAAGCAGGGACATGAAGAACAGGAACAGGGGCAGGCTAACAGAGCAGGAGGAAACAAAAAACAGCATATGGGAGGGTCCCACTGGCATATGCTGGACCCACAAACAAGGACTCCAGGAGTTGGAGGGGCAGCCAGAGCCCCCCGGCTGGGCAGCACTCAGTGCCTGCCTCTCCCAGGGATGGGGTTACAAAGTTTGTTAAAGATGGAATTAGTATGCCTGGCAGTTTTTCTCTGTATTTTAATTTGTGTTAATAGTGGTTTCTTAATTTGTGTTTCTCTTGCTTTCTTAATTTCTGTTAATCGCGCCTTCTTAATTTGTGTTAAACCTGCTTTCTTAATTTGTGTTAATCGAGCTCTTTTATGTTAATAAAGAAGGGGGAGATGTGGGAGCGTGGCCATGGGGGTCGACAAGTCCCATGGTTGGTGATAACATCGGACTCTTAAAGTAGAGACCATCAGGAAAGTAAAGAGTTGAGAGGGAACAAAGAAGGGTGATTCAGGAGACACCTTAAACAGGGACATGAAGAACAGGAACAGGGACAGGCTAACAGAGCAGGGAGAAACAAAAAACAGCATATGGGAGGGTCCCACTGGCGTATGCTGGACCCACAATCAAGGACTCCAGGAGTTGGAGGGGCAGCCAGAGCCCCCCGGCTGGGCAGCACTCAGTTCCTGCCTCTCCCAGGGACGGTTTTACAAAGATGGTTAAAGATAGACTTAGTATGCCTGGCAGTTTTTCTCTGTGTTTTAGTTTGTGTTGATCCTGCCTACTTAATTTGTGTTAATCGCGCTTTCTTATGTTAATAAAGAAGGGGGAGATGTGGGAGTGTGGCCATGGGGGTCGACAAGTCCCATGGTTGGTGATAACATCGGACTCTTAAAGATGAGGCCATCAGGAAAGTAAAGAGTTGAGAGGGAACAAAGAAGGGTGATTCAGGAGACACCTTAAACAGGGACATGAAGAACAGGAACAGGGACAGGCTAACAGAACAGGGACGAAAACAAAAAAAGGAATGAATAGGGACAGGCTATCAGAACAGGGACAAACAAAAAACAGCGTATGGGAGGGTCTCGCTGGCATAGGCAGGACCCACAAACAAGGACTCCAGGAGTTGGAGGGGCAGTGAGAGCCCCCCGGCTGGGCAGCACTCAGTGCCTGCCTCTCCCACGGCTGGTTTTACAAAGGTTGTTAAACATAGACTTAGTATGCCTGGCAGTTTTTCTCTGTGTTTTAGTTTGTGTTGGTCCTGCCTTCTTAATTTGTGTTAATTGCGCTTTCTTATGTTAATAAAGAAGGAGGAGATGTGGGAGTGTGGCCATGGGGGTCGACAAGCCCCATGGTTGGTGATCACATCCGACTCTTAAGGATGAGACCATCAGGAAAGTAAAGCCCTGAGAGGGAACAAAGAAGGGTGATTCAGGAGACACCTTAATGAGGAGACATCTTAATGAAGAACAGGAACAGGGACAGGCTAACAGCACAGGGACAAAAACAAAAAAGGAATGAATAGGGACAGGCAAAGGGAACAGGGACAAAAACAGAAAAGGAATGAATAGGTACAGGCTAACAGAACAGGGACGAACAAAAAGAGGGTATGGGAGGGTCACGCTGGCTTACACAGGACCCCCAAACAAGGACTCCAGGAGTTGGAGGGGCAGCCAGAGCCCCCCGGCTGGGCAGCACTCAGTGCCTGCCACTCCCAGGGATGGGGTTGCAAAGTTTGTTAAAGATAGTCTTAGTATGCCTGGCAGCTTTTCTCTGTGTTTTAGTTTGTGTTGATCCTGCCTTCTTAATTTGTGTTAATTGCGCTTTCTTATGTTAATAAAGAAGGAGGAGATGTGGGAGTGTGGCCATGGGGGTCGACAAGCCCCATGGTTGGTGATCACATCTGACTCTTAAGGATGAGACCATCAGGAAAGTAAAGCCCTGAGAGGGAACAAAGAAGGGTGATTCAGGAGACACCTTAAACAGGGACATGAAGAACAGGAACAGGGAGAGTCTAACAGAACAGGGACAAAAACAAAAAAGGAATGAATAGGGACAGGCTATCAGAACAGGGACAAACAAAAAACAGCATATGGGAGGGTCTCGCTGGCATGGGCAGGACCCAGAAACAAGGACTCCAGGAGTTGGAGGGGCAGCCAGAGCCCCCCGGCTGGGCAGCACTCAGTGCCTGCCTCTCCCAGGGATGGGGTTACAAAGTTTGTTAAAGACGGAATTAGTATGCATGGCAGTTTTTCTCTGTATTTTAATTTGTGTTAATAGTGCTTTCTTAATTTGTGTTTCTCTTGCTTTCTTAATTTCTGTTAATCGCGCCTTCTTAATTTGTGTTAAACCTGCTTTCTTAATTTGTGTTAATCGACCTCTTTTATGTTAATAAAGAAGGGGGAGATGTGGGAGCGTGGCCATGGGGGTCGAGAAGCCCCATGGTTGGTGATAACATCCGACTATTAAAGATGAGGCCATCAGGAAAGTAAAGAGTTGAGAGGGAACAAAGAAGGGTGATTCAGGAGACACCTTAAACAGGGACATGAAGAACAGGAACAGGGATAGTCTAACAGAACAGGGACGAAAACAAAAAAGGAATGAATAGGGACAGGAAAACGGAACAGGGACAAACAAAAAACAGCATATGGGAGGGTCTCGCTGGCATAGGCAGGACCCACAAACAAGGACTCCAGGAGTTGGAGGGTCAGCCAGAGCCCCCCGGCTGGGCAGCACTCAGTGCCTGCCTCTCCCAGGGATGGTTTTACAAAGATTGTTAAAGATAGACTTAGTATGCCTGGCAGTTTTTATCTGTGTTTTAGTTTGTGCTGATCCTGCCTTCTTAATTTGTGTTAATCGCGCTTTCTTAAGTTAATAAAGAAGGGGAAGATGTGGGAGTGTGGCCATGGGGGTCGACAAGTCCCATGGTATGTGATAACATCCAAATCTTAAAGATGAGGCCATCAGGAAAGTAAAGAGTTGAGAGGGAACAAAGAAAGGTGATTCAGGAGACACCTTAAACAGGGACATGAAGAACAGGAACAGGGACAGGCTAACAGAACAGGGAGAAAAACAAAAAAAGGAATGAATAGAGACAGGCTATCAGAACAGGGACAAATAAAAACAGCATATGGGAGGGTCTCGCTGGCATGGGCAGGACCCAGAAACAAGGACTCCAGGAGTTGGAGGGGCAGCCAGAGCCCCCCGGCTGGGCAGCACTCAGTGCCTGCCTCTCCCAGGGTTGGTTTTACAAAGGTTGTTAAAGATAGACTTAGTATGCCCTTCAGTTTTTCTCTGTGTTTTAGTTTGTGTTGATCCTGCCTTCTTAATTTGTGTTAATCGCGCTTTCTTATGTTAATAAAGAAGGGGAAGATGTGGGAGTGTGGCCATGGGGGTCGACAAGCCCCATGGTTGGTAATAACATCCAACTCTTAAGGATGAGACAATCAGGAATTTAAAGAGTTGAGAGGGAACAAAGAAGGGTGATTCAGGTGACACCTTAAACAGGGACATGAAGAACAGGAACAGGGGCAGGCTAACAGAGCAGGAGGAAACAAAAAACAGCATATGGGAGGGTCCCACTGGCATATGCTGGACCCACAAACAAGGACTCCAGGAGTTGGAGGGGCAGCCAGAGCCCCCCGGCTGGGCAGCACTCCGTGCCTGCCTCTCCCAGGGATGGGGTTACAAAGTTTGTTAAAGATGGAATTAGTATGCCTGGCAGTTTTTCTCTGTATTTTAATTTGTGTTAATAGTGCTTTCTTAATTTGTGTTTCTCTTGCTTTCTTAATTTCTGTTAATCGCGCTTTCTTATGTTAATAAAGAAGGGGAAGATGTGGGAGTGTGGCCATGGGGGTCGAGAAGCCCCATGGTTGGTGATAACATCCGACTATTAAAGATGAGGCCATCAGGAAAGTAAAGAGTTGAGAGGGAACAAAGAAGGGTGATTCAGGAGACACCTTAAACAGGGACATGAAGAACAGGAACAGGGATAGTCTAACAGAACAGGGACGAAAACAAAAAAGGAATGAATAGGGACAGGAAAACGGAACAGGGACAAACAAAAAACAGCATATGGGAGGGTCTCGCTGGCATAGGCAGGACCCACAAACAAGGACTCCAGGAGTTGGAGGGTCAGCCAGAGCCCCCCGGCTGGGCAGCACTCAGTGCCTGCCTCTCCCAGGGATGGTTTTACAAAGATTGTTAAAGATAGACTTAGTATGCCTGGCAGTTTTTCTCTGTGTTTTAGTTTGTGCTGATCCTGCCTTCTTAATTTGTGTTAATCGCGCTTTCTTAAGTTAATAAAGAAGGGGAAGATGTGGGAGTGTGGCCATGGGGGTCGACAAGTCCCATGGTATGTGATAACATCCAAATCTTAAAGATGAGGCCATCAGGAAAGTAAAGAGTTGAGAGGGAACAAAGAAAGGTGATTCAGGAGACACCTTAAACAGGGACATGAAGAACAGGAACAGGGACAGGCTAACAGAGCAGGGAGAAACAAAAAGCAGCATATGCTAGGGTCCCACTGGCATATGCTGGACCCACAAACAAGGACTCCAGGAGTTGGAGGGGCAGCCAGAGCCCCCTGGCTGGGCAGTACTCAGTGCCTGCCTCTCCCAGGGATGGTTTTACAAAGGTTGTTAAAGATAGTCTTAGTATGCCTGGCAGCTTTTCTCTGTGTTTTAGTTTGTGTTGATCCTGCCTTCTTAATTTGTGTTAATCGCGCTTTCTTATGTTAATAAAGAAGGGGGAGATGTGGGAGTGTGGCCATGGGGGTCGACAAGCCCCATGGTTGGTAATAACATCCGACTCTTAAGGATGAGACCATCAGGAATTTAAAGAGTTGAGAGGGAACAAAGAAGGGTGATTCAGGTGACACCTTGTTGTCTGGGGTGGCTTGTTCTACAGCCATTAAAGCATGGAAGTTGCTGGGTGTTTGCTGTTGCCGGGCAAAGTTGTTGACCAATGACTAGTTAGTGGAAAGGTACTGCTGTGAGGCGGAAATTATAGGAAGGGAGCCTTTCCTGAATCAGGGATAGAATGAAGTTGTGCCCTCACTCTGAGAGATGAAGTTATGCCCTCAGTAAGAGAGAGTTCAAGTTATGTCATCAATAAAGAGGTAGCAGTTACAGATCCTGAAAGAACCCCGTTGTCCATGCGGTCTTTACGCCACAAATCGCCCCCCAACAGGGACATGAAAACGAACAGGGACAAGAAGAAAACAAACAGGGACATGAAGAACAGGAACAGGGACAGGCTAACAGCACAGGGACAAAAAAAAAAAGGAATGAATAGGGACAGGCAAACCGAACAGGGACAAAAACAGAAAAGGAATGAATAGGTACAGGCTAACAGAACAGGGACGAACAAAAAGAGGGTATGGGAGGGTCACGCTGGCTTACGCAGGACCCCCAAACAAGGACTCCAGGAGTTGGAGGGGCAGCCAGAGCCCCCCGGCTGGGCAGCACTCAGTGCCTGCCTCTCCTAGGGATGGGGTTACAAAGTTTGTTAAAGATGGAATTAGTATGCCTGGCAGTTTTTCTCTGTATTTTAGTTTGTGTTAATAGTGCTTTTTTAATTTGTGTTACTCTTGCTTTCTTAATTTCTGTTAGTCGCGCCTTCTTAATTTGTGTTAAACCTGCTTTCTTAATTTGTGTTAATCGAGCTCTTTTATGTTAATAAAGAATGGGGAGATGTGGGAGCATGGCTATGGGGGTCCACAAGTCCCATGGTTGGTGATAACATCCAACTCTTAAAGATGAGGCCATCAGGAAAGTAAAGAGTTGAGAGGGAACAAAGAAGGGTGATTCAGGAGACACCTTAAACAGGGAAATGAAGAACAGGAACAGGGACAGGCTAACAGAGCAGGGAGAAACAAAAAACAGCATATGGGAGGGTCCCACTGGCATATGCTGGACCCACAAACAAGGACTCCAGGAGTTGGAGGGTCAGCCAGAGCCCCCCGGCTGGGCAGCACTCAGTGCCTGCCTCTCCCAGGGATGGTTTTACAAAGATTGTTAAAGATAGACTTAGTATGCCTGGCAGTTTTTCTCTGTGTTTTAGTTTGTGTTGATCCTGCCTTCTTAATTTGTGTTAATCGCGCTTTCTTATGTTAATAAAGAAGGGGAAGATGTGGGAGTGTGGCCATGGGGGTCGACAAGCCCCATGGTTGGTGATAATATCCGACTCTTAAGGATGAGACCATCAGGAATTTAAAGAGTTGAGAGGGAACAAAGAAGGGTGATTCAGGTGACACCTTCTTGTCTGGGGTTGCTAGTTCTCCAGCCATTAATGCATCGAAGTGGCTGGGTGTTTGCTGTTGCCGGGCAAAGTTGTTGACCAATGACTAGTTAGTGGAAAGTTACTGCTGTGAGGTGGAAGTTATAGGAAGGGAGCCTTTCCTGAATAAGGGATAGAATGAAGTTGTGCCCTCACTCTGAGAGACGAAGTTATGCCTTCAGTAAGAGAGAGTTCAAGTTATGCTATCAATAAAGAGGTAGCAGTTACAGATCCTGAAAGAACCCCGTTGTCCGTGCGGTCTTTACGCCACAAATCGCCCCCCAACAGGGACATGAAAACGAACAGGGACGAGAAGAAAACAAACAGGGACATGAATGTTAGTGTTGGGGAGAATCGAATGGATGTTCTATTAATGTTTCTCAGGTGATGGATCATACGGTATAATTAAATATTATTAAATGTACTTACATTATCAAGTAATCTATGTATACTGGAAACCTAGGGAGTACATTGAACATTTAAAGGAATCGTTGAAGGGGAACCCTGGGAGGGAATAGGTACAACCTGACCTTGGATAAGGGCCTGGAGATGATGAAATGAGTTGAAGCAGAACCAAGGAGCGGAGGGAGCATGCGTCGAGTGAGAAAGGTGAAAGAGTTTAGCGGAGAGGAAGACTCCTTACTTCATCTGGACGACCACCTGGACGACCACCAGAGTGCGCCACGCATGTGCAAAGGGGAGGGGAGCTAATTAGAATGAAAAGCGAGGCTGATGTTGCAACCTGTAATGAATATGTATACCTGACGCAATATTGTATGTATAAATAATGGCTGGGAAGTAACGGGACTTGAAGCCAGATTTGGGCACCTGCCCCGGCTTCCAGCGCTGAATAAAGCACCTTCATATAATCACTTGGTGGTTATGTGGTTGCTACGCTAACATTTTGGCGACCCAGATGGGACAGCGTGGGCACTGCTGAGGCGGATCGTGTCTCGGTTTCGCTCCAGCCGGCACCGAGGGATTCTCGGGGAGCAGTCGACCACGACCGACCTCCGCTGCTCACGACGTACCACTGGAGTGGTAAGCAAAGGTGCTTTCAACTTTGGGTATTCGGTACCGATTTGGTTGGGAAAGCCTGCCGGTCAGACGCGGCGAAAGCCACGCTCGGTTGGGCAGGGAGCTCCCGGGGTAAGCCTAGGCGCCGTCCGTTAGACAGAGCGAAAGCTCTGCAGGTTCGGCATTGGTAACTGTATTGGTTTGTGCTGAAGGGTCAGCACCAGGTATTATTGGTATGTAGAAAGCGTGCTGCTGCTGCTCCGGCAGCTTTTTAGCGAAAAGCACGCTGCTGCTCCGGCAGCTTTTGGGAAAGCACACTGCTGCTCCGGCAGCTTCTGGAAAGTGTGCTGTTGCTGCTCCGGCAGCTTTCGGGAGAGTGTGTTGTTGCTGCAGCTTTCAGGAGAGTGTGTTGTTGCTCCAGCAGCTTTCGGGAGAGTGTGTTGTTGCTGCAGCTTTCGGGAGAGTGTGTTGCTGCAGCTTTCGGGAGAGTGTGTTGCTGCAGCTTTCGGGAGAGTGTGTTGTTGCTGCAGCTTTCGGGAGAGTGTGTTGTTGCTCCAGCAGCTTTCGGGAGAGTGTGTTGTTGCTGCAGCTTTCGGGAGAGTGTGTTGCTGCAGCTTTCGGGAGAGTGTGTTGCTGCAGCTTTCGGGAGAGTGTGTTGCTGCTCCGGCAGCTTTCGGGAGAGTGTGTTGCTGCTCCGGCAGCTTTCGGAAGAGTGTGTTGCTGCTCCGGCAGCTTTCGGGAGAGTGTGTTGCTGCTCCGGCAGCTTTCGAGAGAGTGTGTTGCTGCTCCAGCAGCTTTCGGGAGAGTGTGTTGTTGCTGCAGCTTTCGGGAGAGTGTGTTGCTGCAGCTTTCGGGAGAGTGTGTTGCTGCAGCTTTCGGGAGAGTGTGTTGCTGCTCCGGCAGCTTTCGGGAGAGTGTGTTGCTGCTCCGGCAGCTTTCGGGAGAGTGTGTTGCTGCTCCGGCAGCTTTCGAGAGAGTGTGTTGCTGCTCCGGCAGCTTTCGGGAGAGTGTGTTGCTGCTCCGGCAGCTTTCGGGAGAGTGTGTTGCTGCTCCGGCAGCTTTCGGGAAAGTGTGTTGCTGCTCCGGCAGCTTTCGGGAGAGTGTGTTGCTGCTCCGGCAGCTTTCGGGAGAGTGTGTTGCTGCTCCGGCAGCTTTCGGGAGAGTGTGTTGCTGCTCCGGCAGCTTTCGGGAGAGTGTGTTGCTGCTCCGGCAGCTTTTGGGTCCGTATCATAAGCTCAAAATGAAAAAGATTAAAGAAATTCTGGGAAAAGATGTACCTATCCCGCGGACATCCCCGCTGGGGTGTTTGCTAGCACACTGGAAAGAGGGAGGTTTTGGTCAAGAAATGCGGAAAGGAAAGCTGATTGATTATTGTAACATTTGGTGGCCACAGTATAAACTAGAGGACCAAGAAACTTGGCCTGAGAATGGGACATTGCAATATAATACAATTTTACAATTGATGCTATTTTGTAAGCGGGAAGGAAAATATGATGAACTGCCGTATGTGGAATTATTCTTTTATTTGCGCCGAAAGCCTGAATGGCAGCATGCTTGTGGAATAATGGTGCTTGAGGTTTCAACTGAGGAACGTTGTTGTGCATGTACTAAGGAGAGACGCTGTATACAGCATCAGGCAATAGAGAATAATAAGTATTATGGGAAATAATATAATATAATAATATAATAATGTATATAATAATATAATAATATAATATAATAATATAATAATGGAAATATTGATCTGGAAGTTGCGCCGTTGGCTCCGCCGGAAGAGCCAGGACAGGGAGGGAAAAGAGAAAAGGAAGATAGCAGTAGTGATGGAGAATCCCCGATTTTAGTCTCCCCGTGTCACATAGGACCCGGCAACAGCGAAGGGCAGGAGAAACTATAAATGAACAGGGAGGGAAAATAATCGCTCCCCTCAGGCAAGGAGTGGGGACAGAAGGACCGGTATATGTTAAGGTGCCTTTTTTTCAGCTGGGGATTTAATGATATGGAAGTAAGCAGCCGGCACCTACAGGGAAAACCCAGATAAAGTAGCTAGGATAATGAAAATGACAATTAAAACCCAAAATCCCGATTGGGATGATCTCCAGGTGATCCTGGATACTTTGATGGATTCAACAGAAAAGGACATGGTATTACGGGCAGCCAGAGAGAGAGCCCGAGAAGATATACGTAATGGATTAGTGCTTGGAAATCTAGATCAAAACTTCCCCACCGAGGATCCCCAATGGGATTATAACTCAGGGGATGGAATAAGGAGGCTGAAGAGATATCAAGATTGGGTACAAATCGGGGTACAGAATGCCATGCCCCGGACCATAAATTGGTCAAAATTGTATAATGTCAGGCAAGAAAAAGCGGAATCACCTTCCGCCTTTTTAGAGAGATTGAAAGAAACTGCTAAGAAATATACAGATTTAGACGTAGAGACTGAGCAAGCTAAAGCTCAATTAGCACTCATTTTCTTGGGACAAGCCCAAGAGGATATTAGGAAGAAATTGCAAAAGTTAGAAGGTGCAGATTTGAGAAATTTGGATAGGCTGTTGGAAATGGCCTGGAAAATCAAAACTAGCCCAGCCAGTAAAAATTGAACTTAAGGAAGGGGCCCGACCGGTACGGATTAAACAGTACCCATTGAAGCTAGAAGCTAGGCTAGGGATAGTAAAGATTATAGATAAATTTCTTAGCTACCACATTCTGGAGGAATGCAAATCTGAATATAATACCCCAATTTTCCCAGTAAAGAAACCTAATGGGGAATACAGGCTAGTGCAGGACCTTAGGGCAATAAACGAAATAACAAAAGATATTCACCCAGTGGTGGCTAATCCTTATACATTGTTAACATCTGTAAAAGAGAAATATAAGTGGTTTACGGTAATTGATTTAAAAGACGCCTTCTTCTGCATACCCATTGACAAGGAAAGTAGAAAGCTTTTTGCTTTTGAATGGGAAAATCCACGGAACGGACGAAAGATGCAACTAACCTGGACAAGGTTGCCTCAAGGATTCAAGAATAGCCCGACCCTCTTCGGCAGTCAACTAGCTAAAGAAATAGAAGACTGGATTAACCAAGAACAGATCCAGGTACCAAAGGACCGATACTTGCTGCTACAATATGCGGACGATATATTAATAGCTACCGAAGGAGAGTCGGAATGTATTCAGGTGACTATTGATATTTTGAATCAATTGGGACTAAATGGGTATAAGGTTTCTAAACAAAAGGCACAAATCGCGTGCACAACAGTAATTTATTTGGGATGTGAAATTTCTCAAGGACAAAGAAAATTGGGAGTTAACCGAATACAAGCTATTTGTGAAATCCCCGAGCCGCGAAATCTGCATGAACTACGGGCTTTCCTAGGTATGGCCGGGTGGTGTAGACTGTGGGTAATGGACTATGGACTCATAGCAAAGCCCCTCTATGAAACCCAAAAGGCCTGTACATTTACCTGGGGAAAGCCACAACAAGAGGCCTTTAAGAAATTAAAAGAAGCCCTGATGAAGGCGCCTGCCTTGGGCTTGCCGGACTTATCAAAGGACTTTCAGCTGTTTGTGCATGAGAGACAACGATTGGCATTAGGAGTACTGACCCAGCGACTTGGGAGCTGGAAAAGACCTGTGGGGTATTTTTCTAAACAATTGGATGCGGTAAGCGCCGGATGGCCCTCGTGTTTAAGGGCCGTGGCAGCCACAGTCCTTTTAATACAGGAAGCCAGGAAGCTCACATTAGGGAAACAAATTGAAGTGTTCGTGCCACATATGGTGACTACGGTATTGGAGCAAAAGGGGGGCCATTGGCTATCGCCCAGCCGAATGATGAAATATCAAGCTATATTAACTGAGCAAGATGATGTAATCTTAAGAACTACTAACCTATTGAACCCAGCAGTGTTTCTAGGAACAACTACGGAGGAAGGAGACCTCAGTCATGATTGCGTGGAGATCATCGAATATACCTATGCCAGCAGAACAGACTTAAAGGATCAGCCTCTGGGGAGACCGGATTGGGAACTTTTCACGGATGGAAGCAGCTTTGTGGAAAATGGGACTCGTTATGCAGGATACACGGTAACTACATCAAAGGTAGTGATTGAGGCAAATTCCCTACCTCCGGGGACTTCAGCCCAACGAGCAGAAATAGTCGCCCTGACGCGGGCCCTGGAACTAAGCGAGGGTAAAAATATGTGAATATTTGGACAGATTCAAAATATGCATTCGGGGTAGTCCACGTACATGGGGCATTATGGAAAGAAAGGGGAATGCTATCCTCATAAGGGACTAATATAAAATATCAGGAAGAAATATTGAAATTAATAACAGCTGTACAGAAACCCCAACAGGTGGCCATAATGCATTGTAAAGCTCATCAAGGAGGGATGTCAGAGATTGCAGAAGGTAACAGATTGGCAGATTTGACGGCCCGGAAGGTCGCGCGTGAAGTACGGAAAGTAATGGCTCTAATTCCATCGAAGGTAGGCCTCTCTTGTTTCAAATTACCTAAAAACCCAAAGTATTCAGCAGAAGACGAGAGACTTGCAAATTTGATGAAGGCCCAGAAGAATCCTGACGGATGGTATGTGACTGCGACAGGACAACTTATAGTGCCTCCTATAGTAATGCGAGAAATCTTACAAATATAACATAATGAATGTCACTGGGGTGCAGAAGCAATGGTGACCTATTTGAAACGAGGTGTCATCTCGGTACACATGTTAACAATGGCAAAGTCAGTAATGTCAAAATGTGAGCTTTGCTTAAAGAATAACCCGGTAGCAAGGAAACATGCTGAGATGGGGAGAACTAGAGCTGGAATAGAGCCTGGAGATTACCGGCAAATAGATTTCGTGGAACTGCCTAAAGCAAGAGGTTATAAATACCTATTGGTAGGGGTTGATACTTTTTCAGGATGGCCAGAGGCCCTTCCCTGTCGAACCAACCAAGCTAAAGAAACGGTAAAATGGTTACTATGGGAAATAGTCCCTAGATTTGGTGTACCATTGGGTATTTCTTCAGACAGGGGACCACATTTCATTGCCAATGTGGTTAAAGAGGTTAGTAGGTTACTAGGAATTACCTGGAACTTACATACCCCATGGAGGCCTCAATCTAGTGGTCAAGTAGAGAGGATGAACCAAACTTTAAAAGGACAATTAAGCAAAATCTGTCAGGAGGCTAAGATACAGTGGCCACAGGCCTTACCGATAGCTTTGCTAAGAATTAGAATAAAGCCAAGAAGTGGGATGTCAGTAAGTCCCTATGAAATCATGTATGGAAAACCTTATGAGTCTCCTGAACCGAACCCGAATATGCATGTTACCGGTAAACAGGATGTATATAATTGTGTTTTAATAGTAATGAAAATACTTGCTCTTGGTATGAGTGAAGTATTTTCAAAGGGGGGAAATGTTAGTGTTGGGGAGAATCGAATGGATGTTCTATTAATGTTTCTCAGGTGATGGATCATACGGTATAATTAAATATTATTAAATGTACTTACATTATCAAGTAATCTATGTATACTGGAAACCTAGGGAGTACATTGAACATTTAAAGGAATCGTTGAAGGGGAACCCTGGGAGGGAATAGGTACAACCTGACCTTGGATAAGGGCCTGGAGATGATGAAATGAGTTGAAGCAGAACCAAGGAGCGGAGGGAGCATGCGTCGAGTGAGAAAGGTGAAAGAGTTTAGCGGAGAGGAAGACTCCTTACTTCATCTGGACGACCACCTGGACGACCACCAGAGTGCGCCACGCATGTGCAAAGGGGAGGGGAGCTAATTAGAATGAAAAGCGAGGCTGATGTTGCAACCTGTAATGAATATGTATACCTGACGCAATATTGTATGTATAAATAATGGCTGGGAAGTAACGGGACTTGAAGCCAGATTTGGGCACCTGCCCCGGCTTCCAGCGCTGAATAAAGCACCTTCATATAATCACTTGGTGGTTATGTGGTTGCTACGCTAACATGAAGAACAGGAACAGGGACAGGCTAACAGAACAGGGACAAAAACAAAAAAGGAATGAATAGGGACAGGCAAACGGAAGAGGGAAAAAAAAAAAAAAGAATGAATAGGTACAGGCTAACAGAACAGGGACGAACAAAAAGAGCTTATGGGAGGGTCATGCTGGCTTACGCAGGACCCACAAAAAAGGTCTCCAGGAGTTGGAGGGGCAGCCAGAGCCCCCCGGCTGGGCAGCACTCAGTGCCTGCCTCTCCCAGGGATGGGGTTGCAAAGTTTGTTAAAGATAGTCTTAGTATGCCTGGCAGTTTTTCTCTGTGTTTTAGTTTGTGCTGATCCTCCCTTCTTAATTTGTGTTAATCACGCTTTCTTATGTTAATAAAGAAGGGGGAGATGTGGGAGTGTGGCCATGGGGGTCGACAAGTCCCATGGTTGGTGATAACATCAGACTCTTAATGATGAGACCATCAGGAAAGTAAAGCCTTGAGAGGGAACAAAGAAGGGTGATTCAGGAGACACCTTAAAAAGGGACATGAAGAACAGGAACAGGGACAGGCTAACAGAGCAGGGAGAAACAAAAAACAGCATATGGGAGGGTCCCACTGGCATATGCTGGACCCACAATCAAGGACTCCAGGAGTTGGAGGGGCAGCCAGAGCCCCCCGGCTGGGCAGCACTCAGTGCCTGCCTCTCCCAGGGAGTGTTTTACGAAGATTGTTAAAGATAGACTTAGTATGCCTGCCAGTTTTTCTCTGTGTTTTAGTTTGTGTTGATCCTGCCTTCTTAATTTGTGTTAATCGCGCTTTCTTATGTTAATAAAGAAGGGGAAGATGTGGGAGTGTGGCCATGGGGGTCGACAAGCCCCATGGTTGGTGATAACATCCGACTATTAAAGTAGAGACCATCAGGAATGTAAACCCTTGAGAGGGAACAAAGAAGGGTGATTCAGGAGACACCTTAAACAGGGACATGAAGGGCAGGAACAGGGATAGTCTAACAGAACAGGGACGAAAACAAAAAAGGAATGAATAGGGACAGGAAAACGGAACAGGGACAAACAAAAAACAGCATATGGGAGGGTCTCGCTGGCATAGGCAGGACCCACAAACAAGGACTCCAGGAGTTGGAGGGTCAGCCAGAGCCCCCCGGCTGGGCAGCACTCAGTGCCTGCCTCTCCCACGGCTGGTTTTACAAAGATTGTTAAAGATAGACTTAGTATGCCTGGTAGTTTTTCTCTGTGTTTTAGTTTGTGCTGATCCTGCCTTCTTAATTTGTGTTAATCGCGCTTTCTTAAGTTAATAAAGAAGGGGAAGATGTGGGAGTGTGGCCATGGGGGTCGACAAGCCCCATGGTTGGTGATCACATCCGACTCTTAAGGATGAGACCATCAGGAAAGTAAAGCCCTGAGAGGGAACAAAGGGTGATTCAGGAGACACCTTAAGCAGGGACATGAAGAACAGGAACAGGGACAGGCTAACAGAACAGGGACAAACAAAAAAAAATTGTATGGGATGGTCCCGCTAGCATATGCAGGACCCACAGACAAGGACTCCAGGAGTTGGAGGGGCAGCCAGAGCCCCCCGGCTGGGCAGCACTCAGTGCCTGCCTCTCCCAGGGATGGGGTTACAAAGTTTGTTAAAGATGGAATTAGTATGCCTGGCAGTTTTTCTCTGTGTTTTAGTTTGTGTTAATAGTGCTTTCTTAATTTGTGTTTCTCTTGCTTTCTTAATTTCTGTTAATCGCGCCTTCTTAATTTGTGTTAAACCTGCTTTCTTAATTTGTGTTAATCGAGCTCTTTTATGTTAATAAGGAAGGGGGAGATGTGGGAGCGTGGCCATGGGGGTCGACAAGTCCCATGGTTGGTGATAACATCCGACTCTTAAAGATGAGGCCATCAGGAAAGTAAACCCTTGAGAGGGAACAAAGAAGGGTGATTCAGGAGACACCTTAAACAGGGACATGGAGAACAGGAACAGGGACAGGCTAACAGAACAGGGACAAACAAAAAACAGCGTATGGGAGGGTCTCGCTGGCATAGGCAGGACCCACAAACAAGGACTCCAGGAGTTGGAGGGGCAGCCAGAGCCCCCCAGCTGGGCAGCACTCAGTGCCTGCCTCTCCCAGGGATGGGGTTACAAAGTTTGTTAAAGATGGAATTAGTATGCCTGGCAGTTTTTCTCTGTATTTTAGTTTGTGTTAATAGTGCTTTCTTAATTTGTGTTACTCTTGCTTTCTTAATTTCTGTTAATCGCGTCTTCTTAATTTGTGTTGATCCTGCCTTCTTAATTTGTGTTAATCGCGCTTTCTTATGTTAATAAAGAAGGGGAAGATGTGGGAGTGTGGCCATGGGGGTCGACAAGCCCCATGGTTGGTGATCACATCCGACTATTAAAGTAGAGACCATCAGGAAAGTAAAGCCCTGAGAGGGAACAAAGAAGGGTGATTCAGGAGACACCTTAAACAGGGACATGAAGAACAGGAACAGGGACAGGCTAACAGAGCAGGGAGAAACAAAAAAGAGCATATGGGAGGGTCCCACTGGCATAGGCAGGACCCACAAACAAGGACTCCAGGAGTTGGAGGGGCAGCCAGAGCCCCCTGGCTGGGCAGCACTCAGTGCCTGCCTCTCCCAGGGCTGGTTTTACAAAGGTTGTTAAAGATAGACTTAGTATGCCTGGCAGTTTTTCTCTGTGTTTTAGTTTGTGCTGATCCTGCCTTCTTAATATGTGTTAATCACGCTTTCTTATATTAATAAAGAAGAAGGAGATGTGGGAGTGTGGCCATGGGGGTCGACAAGCCCCATGGTTGGTGATAACATCCGACTCTTAAGGATGAGACCATCAGGAATTTAAAGAGTTGAGAGGGAACAAAGAAGGGTGATTTAGGTGACACCTTCTTGTCTGGGGTGGCTAGTTCTCCAGCCATTAATGCATGGAAGTGGCTAGGTGTTTGGTGTTGCCGGGCAAAGTTGTTGACCAATTACTAGTTAGTGGAAAGGTACTGTTGTGAGGCGGAAGTTATAGGAAGGGAGCCTTTCCTGAATAAGGGATAGAATGAAGTTGTGCCCTTGTTAGTGTTGGGGAGAATCGAATGGATGTTCTATTAATGTTTCTCAGGTGATGGATCATACGGTATAATTAAATATTATTAAATGTACTTACATTATCAAGTAATCTATGTATACTGGAAACCTAGGGAGTACATTGAACATTTAAAGGAATCGTTGAAGGGGAACCCTGGGAGGGAATAGGTACAACCTGACCTTGGATAAGGGCCTGGAGATGATGAAATGAGTTGAAGCAGAACCAAGGAGCGGAGGGAGCATGCGTCGAGTGAGAAAGGTGAAAGAGTTTAGCGGAGAGGAAGACTCCTTACTTCATCTGGACGACCACCTGGACGACCACCAGAGTGCGCCACGCATGTGCAAAGGGGAGGGGAGCTAATTAGAATGAAAAGCGAGGCTGATGTTGCAACCTGTAATGAATATGTATACCTGACGCAATATTGTATGTATAAATAACGGCTGGGAAGTAACGGGACTTGAAGCCAGATTTGGGCACCTGCCCCGGCTTCCAGCGCTGAATAAAGCACCTTCATATAATCACTTGGTGGTTATGTGGTTGCTACGCTAACATTTTGGCGACCCAGATGGGACAGCGTGGGCACTGCTGAGGCGGATCGTGTCTCGGTTTCGCTCCAGCCGGCACCGAGGGATTCTCGGGGAGCAGTCGACCACGACCGACCTCCGCTGCTCACGACGTACCACTGGAGTGGTAAGCAAAGGTGCTTTCAACTTTGGGTATTCGGTACCGATTTGGTTGGGAAAGCCTGCCGGTCAGACGCGGCGAAAGCCACGCTCGGTTGGGCAGGGAGCTCCCGGGGTAAGCCTAGGCGCCGTCCGTTAGACAGAGCGAAAGCTCTGCAGGTTCGGCATTGGTAACTGTATTGGTTTGTGCTGAAGGGTCAGCACCAGGCATTATTGGTATGTAGAAAGCGTGCTGCTGCTGCTCCGGCAGCTTTTTGCGAAAGCACGCTGCTGCTCCGGCAGCTTTTGGGAAAGCACACTGCTGCTCCGGCAGCTTCTGGAAAGTGTGCTGTTGCTGCTCCGGCAGCTTTCGGGAGAGTGTGTTGTTGCTGCAGCTTTCGGGAGAGTGTGTTGTTGCTGCAGCTTTCGGGAGAGTGTGTGTTGCTGCAGCTTTCGGGAGAGTGTGTTGCTGCAGCTTTCGGGAGAGTGTGTTGTTGCTCCGGTAGCTTTCGGGAGAGTGTATTGCTGCTCCGGCAGCTTTCGGAAGAGTGTGTTGCTGCTCCGGCAGCTTTCGAGAGAGTGTGTTGCTGCTCCGGCAGCTTTCGAGAGAGTGTGTTGCTGCTCCGGCAGCTTTCGAGAGAGTGTGTTGCTGCTCCGGCAGCTTTCGGAAGAGTGTGTTGCTGCTCCGGCAGCTTTCGGGAGAGTGTGTTGCTGCTCCAGCAGCTTTCGGGAGAGTGTGTTGCTGCTCCGGCAGCTTTCGAGAGAGTGTGTTGCTGCTCCGGCAGCTTTCGGGAGAGTGTGTTGCTGCTCCGGCAGCTTTCGGAAGAGTGTGTTGCTGCTCCGGCAGCTTTCGGGAGAGTGTGTTGCTGCTCCGGCAGCTTTCGGGAGAGTGTGTTGCTGCTCCGGCAGCTTTCGGGAGAGTGTGTTGCTGCTCCGGCAGCTTTTGGGTCCGTATCATAAGCTCAAAATGAAAAAGATTAAAGAAATTCTGGGAAAAGATGTACCTATCCCGCGGACATCCCCGCTGGGGTGTTTGCTAGCACACTGGAAAGAGGGAGGTTTTGGTCAAGAAATGCGGAAAGGAAAGCTGATTGATTATTGTAACATTTGGTGGCCACAGTATAAACTAGAGGACCAAGAAACTTGGCCTGAGAATGGGACATTGCAATATAATACAATTTTACAATTAATGCTATTTTGTAAGTGGGAAGGAGAATATGATGAACTGCCGTATGTGGAATTATTCTTTTATTTGCGCCGAAAGCCTGAATGGCAGCATGCTTGTGGAATAATGGTGCTTGAAGTTTAAACTGAGGAACGTTGTTGTGCATGTACTAAGGAGGGACGCTGTATACAGCATCAGGCAATAGAGAATAATAAGTATTATGGGAAATAATATAATATAATAATATAATAATGTATATAATAATATAATAATATAATATAATAATATAATAATGGAAATATTGATCTGGAAGTTGCGCCGTTGGCTCCGCCGGAAGAGCCAGGACAGGGAGGGAAAAGAGAAAAGGAAGATAGCAGTAGTGATGGAGAATCCCCGATTTTAGTCTCCCCGTGTCACATAGGACCCGGCAACAGCGAAGGGCAGGAGAAACTATAAATGAACAGGGAGGGAAAATAATCGCTCCCCTCAGGCAAGGAGTGGGGACAGAAGGACCGGTATATGTTAAGGTGCCTTTTTCAGCTGGGGATTTAATGATATGGAAGCAAGCAGCCGGCACCTACAGGGAAAACCCAGATAAAGTAGCTAGGATAATGAAAATGATAATTAAAACCCAAAATCCCGATTGGGATGATCTCCAGGTGATCCTGGATACTTTGATGGATTCAACAGAAAAGGACATGGTATTACGGGCAGCCAGAGAGAGAGCCCGAGAAGATATACGTAATGGATTAGTGCTTGGAAATCTAGATCAAAACTTCCCCACCGAGGATCCCCAATGGGATTATAACTCAGGGGATGGAATAAGGAGGCTGAAGAGATATCAAGATTGGGTACAAATCGGGGTACAGAATGCCATGCCCCGGACCATAAACTGGTCAAAATTGTATAATGTCAGGCAAGAAAAAGCGGAATCACCTTCCGCCTTTTTAGAGAGATTGAAAGAAACTGCTAAAAAATATACAGATTTAGACGTAGAGACTGAGCAAGCTAAAGCTCAATTAGCACTCATTTTCTTGGGACAAGCCCAAGAGGATATTAGGAAGAAATTGCAAAAGTTAGAAGGTGCAGATTTGAGAAATTTGGATAGGCTGTTGGAAATAGCCTGGAAAATCAAAACTAGCCCAGCCAGTAAAAATTGAACTTAAGGAAGGGGCCCGACCGGTACGGATTAAACAGTACCCATTGAAGCTAGAAGCTAGGCTAGGGATAGTAAAGATTATAGATAAATTTCTTAGCTACCACATTCTGGAGGAATGCAAATCTGAATATAATACCCCAATTTTCCCAGTAAAGAAACCTAATGGGGAATACAGGCTAGTGCAGGACCTTAGGGCAATAAACGAAATAACAAAAGATATTCACCCAGTGGTGGCTAATCCTTATACATTGTTAACATCTGTAAAAGAGAAATATAAGTGGTTTACGGTAATTGATTTAAAAGACGCCTTCTTCTGCATACCCATTGACAAGGAAAGTAGAAAGCTTTTTGCTTTTGAATGGGAAAATCCACGGAACGGACGAAAGATGCAACTAACCTGGACAAGGTTGCCTCAAGGATTCAAGAATAGCCCGACCCTCTTCGGCAGTCAACTAGCTAAAGAAATAGAAGACTGGATTAACCAAGAACAGATTCAGGTACCAAAGGACCGATACTTGCTGCTACAATATGCGGACGATATATTAATAGCTACCGAAGGAGAGTCAGAATGTATTCAGGTAACTATTGATATTTTGAATCAATTGGGACTAAATGGGTACAAGGTTCCTAAACAAAAGGCACAAATCGCGTGCACAACAGTAATTTATTTGGGATGTGAAATTTCTCAAGGACAAAGAAAATTGGGAGTTAACCGAATACAAGCTATTTGTGAAATCCCCGAGCCGCGAAATCTGCACGAACTACGGGCTTTCTTAGGTATGGCCGGGTGGTGTAGACTGTGGGTAATGGACTATGGACTCATAGCAAAGCCCCTCTATGAAACCCAAAAGGCCTGTACATTTACCTGGGGAAAGCCACAACAAGAGGCCTTTAAGAAATTAAAAGAAGCCCTGATGAAGGCGCCTGCCTTGGGCTTGCCGGACTTATCAAAGGACTTTCAGCTGTTTGTGCATGAGAGACAACGATTGGCATTAGGAGTACTGACCCAGCGACTTGGGAGCTGGAAAAGACCTGTGGGGTATTTTTCTAAACAATTGGATGCGGTAAGCGCCGGATGGCCCTCGTGTTTAAGGGCCGTGGCAGCCACAGTCCTTTTAATACAGGCAAAAGGGGGGCCATTGGCTATCGCCCAGCCGAATGAATCTTAAGAACTACTAACCTATTGAACCCAGCAGTGTTTCTAGGAACAACTGCGGAGGAAGGAGACCTCAGTCATGATTGCGTGGAGATCATCGAACATACCTATGCCAGCAGAACAGACTTAAAAGATCAGCCTCTGGAGAGACCAGATTGAGAACTTTTCACGGATGGAAGCAGCTTTGTGGAAAATGGGACTCGTTTTGCAGGATACGCGGTAACTACATCAAAGGTAGTGATTGAGGCAAATTCCCTACCTCCGGGGCCTTTAGCCCAACGAGCAGAAATAGTTGCCCTGACACGAGCCCTGGAACTAAGCGAGGGTAAGAATGTGAATATTTGGACAGATTCAAAATATGCATTCGGGGTAGTCCACGTACATGGGGCATTATGGAAAGAAAGGGGAATGCTATCCTCATAAGGGACTAATATAAAATATCAGGAAGAAATATTGAAATTAATAACAGCTGTACAGAAACCCCAACAGGTGGCCATAATGCATTGTAAAGCTCATCAAGGAGGGATGTCAGAGATTGCAGAAGGTAACAGATTGGCAGATTTGACGGCCCGGAAGGTCGCGCGTGAAGTACGGAAAGTAATGGCTCTAATTCCATCGAAGGTAGGCCTCTCTTGTTTCAAATTACCTAAAAACCCAAAGTATTCAGCAGAAGATGAGAGACTTGCAAATTTGATGAAGGCCCGGAAGAATCCTGACGGATGGTATGTGACTGCGACAGGACAACTCATAGTGCCTCCTATAATAATGCGAGAAATCTTACAAATAAAACATAATGAATGTCACTGGGGTGCAGGAGCAATGGTGACCTATTTGAAACGAGGTGTCATCTCGGTACACATGTTAACAATGGCAAAGTCAGTAATGTCAAAATGTGAGCTTTGCTTAAAGAATAACCCGGTAGCAAGGAAACATGCTGAGATGGGGAGAACTAGAGCTGGAATAGAGCCTGGAGATTACTGGCAAATAGATTTCGTGGAACTGCCTAAAGCAAGAGGTTATAAATACCTATTGGTAGGGGTTGATACTTTTTCAGGATGGCCAGAGGCCCTTCCCTGTCGAACCAACCAAGCTAAAGAAACGGTAAAATGGTTACTACGGGAAATAGTCCCTAGATTTGGTGTACCATTGGGTATTTCTTCAGACAGGGGACCACATTTCATTGCCAATGTGGTTAAAGAGGTTAGTAGGTTACTAGGAATTACCTGGAACTTACATACCCCATGGAGGCCTCAATCTAGTGGTCAAGTAGAGAGGATGAACCAAACTTTAAAAGGACAATTAAGCAAAATCTGTCAGGAGGCTAAGATACAGTGGCCACAGGCCTTACCGATAGCTTTGCTAAGAATTAGAATAAAGCCAAGAAGTGGGATGTCAGTAAGTCCCTATGAAATCATGTATGGAAAACCTTATGAGTCTCCTGAACCGAACCCGAATATGCATGTTACCGGTAAACAGGATGTATATAATTATGTTTTAATAGTAATGAAAATACTTGCTCTTGGTGTGAGTGAAGTATTTTCAAAGGGGGGAAATGTTAGTGTTGGGGAGAATCGAATGGATGTTCTATTAATGTTTCTCAGGTGATGGATCATACGGTATAATTAAATATTATTAAATGTACTTACATTATCAAGTAATCTATGTATACTGGAAACCTAGGGAGTACATTGAACATTTAAAGGAATCGTTGAAGGGGAACCCTGGGAGGGAATAGGTACAACCTGACCTTGGATAAGGGCCTGGAGATGATGAAATGAGTTGAAGCAGAACCAAGGAGCGGAGGGAGCATGCGTCGAGTGAGAAAGGTGAAAGAGTTTAGCGGAGAGGAAGACTCCTTACTTCATCTGGACGACCACCTGGACGACCACCAGAGTGCGCCACGCATGTGCAAAGGGGAGGGGAGCTAACTAGAATGAAAAGCGAGGCTGATGTTGCAACCTGTAATGAATATGTATACCTGACGCAATATTGTATGTATAAATAACGGCTGGGAAGTAACGGGACTTGAAGCCAGATTTGGGCACCTGCCCCGGCTTCCAGCGCTGAATAAAGCACCTTCATATAATCACTTGGTGGTTATGTGGTTGCTACGCTAACACCCTCACTCTGAGAGATGAAGTTATGCCCTCAGTAAGAGAGAGTTCAAGTTATGTCATCAATAAAGAGGTAGCAGTTACAGATCCTGAAAGAACCCCGTTGTCCGTGCGGTCTTTACGCCACAAATCTCCCCCCAACAGGGACATGAAAACGAACAGGGACGAGAAGAAAACAAACAGGGACATGAAGAACAGGAACAGGGACAGACTAACAGAACAGGGACAAAAAAAAAAAAGGAATGAATAGGGACAGGCAAACGGAACAGGGAAAAAAAAAAAAAAGAATGAATAGGTACAGGCTATCAGAACAGGGACAAACAAAAAACAGCTTATGGGAGGGTCTCGCTGGCATAGGCAGGACCCACAAACAAGGACTCCAGGAGTTGGAGAGGCAGCTAGAGCCCCCCGGCTGGGCAGCACTCAGTGCCTGCCACTCCCAGGGATGGGGTTACAAAGTTTGTTAAAGATGGAATTAGTATGCCTGGCAGTTTTTCTCTGTGTTTTAGTTTGTGTTGATCCTGCCTTCTGAATTTGTGTTAATTGCGCTTTCTTATGTTAATAATGAAGGGGAAGATGTGGGAGTGTGGCCATGGGGGTCGACAAGCCCCATGGTTGGTGATCACATCCGACTCTTAAAGATGAGACCATCAGGAAAGGAAAGCCTTGAGAGGGAACAAAGAAGGGTGATTCAGGAGACACCTTAAACAGGGACATGAAGAACAGGAACAGGGACAGGCTAACGGAGCAGGGAGAAACAAAAAACAGCATATGGGAGGGTCCCACTGGCATATGCTGGACCCACAAACTAGGACTCCAGGAGTTGGAGGGGCAGCCAGAGCCCCCCGGCTGGGCAGCACTCAGTGCCTGCCTCTCCCAGGGATGGTTTTACAAAGGTTGTTAAAGATGGAATTAGTATGCCTGGCAGTTTTTCTCTGTGTTTTAGTTTGTGTTGATCCTGCCTTCTGAATTTGTGTTAATTGCGCTTTCTTATGTTAATAAAGAAGGAGGAGATGTGGGAGTGTGGCCATGGGGGTCGACAAGCCCCATGGTTGGTGATAACATCCGACTCTTAAAGATGAGACCATGAGGAAAGTAAAGCCTTGCGAGGGAACAAAGAAGGGTGATTCAGGAGACACCTTAACAAGGGACATGAAGAATAGGAACGGGAATAGTCTAACAGAACAGGGACAAAAACAAAAACGTAATGAATAGGGACAGGCTATCAGAACAGGGACAAACAAAAAACAGCGTATGGGAGGGTCTCGCTGGCATAGGCAGGACCCACAAACAATGACTCCAGGAGTTGGAGGGGCAGCCAGAGCCCCCCGGCTGGGCAGCACTCAGTGCCTGCCTCTCCCAGGGATGGGGTTGCAAAGTTTGTTAAAGATGGAATTAGTATGCCTGGCAGTTTTTCTCTGTATTTTAGTTTGTGTTAATAGTGCTTTTTTAATTTGTGTTACTCTTGCTATCTTAATTTCTGTTAATCGCGCCTTCTTAATTTGTGTTAAACCTGCTTTCTTAATTTGTGTTAATCGAGCTCTTTTATGTTAATAAAGAAGGGGGAGATGTGGGAGCCTGGCCATGGGGGTCGACAAGTCCCATGGTTGGTGATAACATTGGACTCTTAAAGATGAGGCCATCAGGAAAGTAAAGACTTGAGAGGGAACAAAGAAGGCTGATTCAGGAGACACCTTAAACAGGGACATGAAGAACAGGAACAGGGACAGGCTAACAGAGCAGGGAGAAACAAAAAAAAGCATATGGGAGGGTCCCACTGGCATATGCTGGACCCACAAACAAGGACTCCAGGAGTTGGAGGGGCAGCCAGAGCCCCCCGGCTGGGCAGCACTCAGTGCCTGCCTCTCCCAGGGATGGTTTTACAAAGATTGTTAAAGATAGACTTAGTATGCCTGGCAGTTTTTCTCTGTGTTTTAGTTTGTGTTGATCCTGCCTTCTGAATTTGTGTTAATTGCGCTTTCTTATGTTAATAATGAAGGGGAAGATGTGGGAGTGTGGCCATGGGGGTCGACAAGCCCCATGGTTGGTGATCACATCCGACTCTTAAAGATGAGACCATCAGGAAAGGAAAGCCTTGAGAGGGAACAAAGAAGGGTGATTCAGGAGACACCTTAAACAGGGACATGAAGAACAGGAACAGGGACAGGCTAACGGAGCAGGGAGAAACAAAAAACAGCATATGGGAGGGTCCCACTGGCATATGCTGGACCCACAAACAAGGACTCCAGGAGTTGGAGGGGCAGCCAGAGCCCCCCGGCTGGGCAGCACTCAGTGCCTGCCTCTCCCAGGGATGGGGTTGCAAAGTTTGTTAAAGATGGAATTAGTATGCCTGGCAGTTTTTCTCTGTATTTTAGTTTGTGTTAATAGTGCTTTTTTAATTTGTGTTACTCTTGCTATCTTAATTTCTGTTAATCGCGCCTTCTTAATTTGTGTTAAACCTGCTTTCTTAATTTGTGTTAATCGAGCTCTTTTATGTTAATAAAGAAGGGGGAGATGTGGGAGCCTGGCCATGGGGGTCGACAAGTCCCATGGTTGGTGATAACAACCCACTCTTAAAGATGAGGCCATCAGGAAAGTAAAGAGTTGAGAGGGAACAAAGAAGGGTGATTCAGGAGACACCTTAAACAGGGACATGAAGAACAGGAACAGGGACAGGCTAACAGAGCAGGGAGAAACAAAAAAAAGCATATGGGAGGGTCCCACTGGCATATGCTGGACCCACAAACAAGGACTCCAGGAGTTGGAGGGGCAGCCAGAGCCCCCCGGCTGGGCAGCACTCAGTGCCTGCCTCTCCCAGGGATGGTTTTACAAAGATTGTTAAAGATAGACTTAGTATGCCTGGCAGTTTTTCTCTGTGTTTTAGTTTGTGTTGATCCTGCCTTCTTAATTTGTGTTAATCGCGCTTTCTTATGTTAATAAAGAAGGAGGAGATGTGGGAGTGTGGCAATGGGGGTCCACAAGCCCCATGGTTGGTGATAACATCCGACTCTTAAGGATGAGACCATCAGGAATTTAAAGAGTTGAGAGGGAACAAAGAAGGGTGATTCAGGTGACACCTTGTTGTCTGGGGTGGCTAGTTCTCCAGCCATTAATGCATGGAAGTGGCTGGGTGTTTGCTGTTGCCGGGCAAAGTTGTTGACCAATGACTAGTTAGTGGAAAGTTACTGCTGTGAGGGGGAAGTTATAGGAAGGGAGCCTTTCCTGAATAAGGGATAGAATGAAGTTGTGCCCTCACTCTGAGAGATGAAGTTATGCCCTCAGTAAGAGAGAGTTCAAGTTATGTCATCAATAAAGAGGTAGCAGTTACAGATCCTGAAAGAACCCCGTTGTCCGTGCGGTCTTTACGCCACAAATCGCCCCCCAACAGGGACATGAAAACTAACAGGGACGAGAAGAAAACAAACAGGGACATGAAGAACAGGAACAGGGACAGGCTAACAGCACAGGGACAAAAACAAAAAAGGAATGAATAGGTACAGGCTATCAGAACAGGGACGAACAAAAAGAGCTTATGGGAGGGCCACGCTGGCTTACGCAGGACCCACAAACAAGGACTCCAGGAGTTGGAGGGGCAGCCAGAGCCCCCCGGCTGGGCAGCACTCAGTGCCTGCCTCTCCCAGGGATGGGGTTGCAAAGTTTGTTAAAGATAGTCTTAGTATGCCTGGCAGTTTTTCTCTGTGTTTTAGTTTGTGTTGATCCTGCCTTCTTAATTTGTGTTAATTCTGCTTTCTTATGTTAATAAAGAAGGAGGAGATGTGGGAGTGTGGCCATGGGGGTCGACAAGCCCCATGGTTGGTGATCACATCCGACTCTTAAAGATGAGGCCATCAGGAAAGTAAAGCCTTGAGAGGGAACAAAGAAGGGTCATTCAGGAGACACCTTAAACAGGGACATGAAGAACAGGAACAGGGACAGGCTAACAGAACAGGGACAAAAACAAAAAAGGAATGAATAGGGACAGGCTATCAGAACAGCGACAAACAAAAAACAGCGTATGGGAGGGTCTCGCTGGCATAGGCAGGACCCACAAACAAGGACTCCAGGAATTGGAGGGGCAGCCAGAGCCCCCCAGCTGGGCAGCACTCAGTGCCTGCCTCTCCCAGGGATGGGGTTACAAAGTTTGTTAAAGATGGAATTAGTATGCCTGGCAGTTTTTCTCTGTATTTTAGTTTGTGTAAATAGTGCTTTCTTAATTTGTGTTACTCTTGCTTTCTAAATTTCTGTTAATCACGCCTTCATAATTTGTGTTAAACCTGCTTTCTTAATTTGTATTAATCGAGCTCTTTTAGGTTAATAAAGAAGGGGGAGATGTGGGAGCCTGGCCATGGGGGTCGACAAGTCCCATGGTTGGTGATAACATTGGACTCTTAAAGATGAGTCCATCAGGAAAGTAAAGAGTTGAGAGGGAACAAAGAAGGGTGATTAAGGAGACACCTTAACCAGGGACATGAAGAACAGGAACAGGGACAGGCAAACAGAGCAGGGAGAAACAAAAAAGAGCATATGGGAGGGTCCCACTGGCATAGGCAGGACCCACAAACAAGGACTCCAGGAGTTGGAGGGGCAGCCAGAGCCCCCCGGCTGGGCAGCACTCAGTGCCTGCCTCTCCCAGGGATGGTTTTACAAAGGTTGTTAAAGATAGACTTAGTATGCCTGGCAGTTTTTCTCTGTGTTTTAGTTTGTGTTGATCCTGCCTTCTTAATTTGTGTTAATCGCGCTTTCTTAAGTTAATAAAGAAGGGGAAGATGTGGGAGTGTGGCCATGGGGGTCGACAAGCCCCATGGTTGGTGATTACATAGGACTCTTAAGGATGAGACCATCAGGAATTTAAAGAGTTGAGAGGGAACAAAGAAGGGTGATTCAGGTGACACCTTCTTGTCTGGGGTGGCTAGTTCTCCAGCCATTAATGCATGGAAGTGGCTGGGTGTTTGCTGTTGCCGGGCAAAGTTGTTGACCAATGACTAGTTAGTGGAAAGGTACTGCTGTGAGGCAGAAATTATAGGAAGGGAGCCTTTCCTGAATAAGGGATAGAATGAAGTTGTGCCCTCACTCTGAGAGATGAAGTTATGCCCTCAGTAAGAGAGAGTTCAAGTTATGTCGTCAATAAAGAGGTAGCAGTTACAGATCCTGAAAGAACCCCGTTGTCCGTGCGGTCTTTACGCCACAAATCGCCCCCCAACAGGGACATGAAAACGAACAGGGACGAGAAGAAAACAAACAGGGATATGAAGAACAGGAACAGGGACAGGCTAACAGAACAGGGACAAAAACAAAAAAGGAATGAATAGGGACAGGCAAAGGGAACAGGGAAAAAAACAGAAAAGGAATGAATAGGTACAGGCTAACAGAACAGGGATGAACAAAAAGAGCTTATGGGAGGGCCACGCTGGCTTACGCAGGACACACAAACAAGGTCTCCAGGAGTTGGAGGGGCAGCCAGAGCCCCCCGGCTGGGCAGCACTCAGTGCCTGCCACTCCCAGGGATGGGGTTGCAAAGTTTGTTAAAGATAGTCTTAGTATGCCTGGCAGCTTTTCTCTGTGTTTTAGTTTGTGTTGATCCTGCCTTCTTAATTTGTGTTAATTGCGCTTTCTTATGTTAATAAAGAAGGAGGAGATGTGGGAGCGTGGCCATGGGGGTCGACAAGTCCCATGGTTGGTGATAACATCCGACTCTTAAAGATGAGGCCATCAGGAAAGTAAAGAGTTGAGAGGGAACAAAGAAGGGTAATTCAGGAGACACCTTAAACAGGGACATGAAGAACAGGAACAGGGATAGTCTAACAGAACAGGGACAAAAACAAAAAAGGAATGAATAGGGACAGGCTATCAGAACAGGGACAAACAAAAAACAGCGTATGGGAGGGTCTCGCTGGCATACGCAGGACCCTCACACAAGGACTCCAGGAGTTGGAGGGGCAGCCAGAGCCCCCCGGCTGGGCAGCACTCAGTGCCTGCCTCTCCCAGGGATGGGGTTACAAAGTTTGTTAAAGATGGAATTAGTATGCCTGGCAGTTTTTCTCTGTATTTTAGTTTGTGTTAATAGTTCTTTCTTAATTTGTGTTACTCTTCCTTTCTTATTTTCTGTTAATCGCGCCTTCTTAATTTGTGTTAAACCTGCTTTCTTAATTTTTGATAATCAAGCTCTTTTATGTTAATAAAGAAGGGGGAGATGTGGGAGCATGGCCATGGGGGTCGACAAGTCCCATGGTTGGTGATAACATCGGACTCTTAAAGTAGAGACCATCAGGAAAGTAAAGAGTTGAGAGGGAACAAAGAAGGGTGATTCAGGAGACACCTTAAACAGGGACATGAAGAACAGGAACAGGGACAGGCTAACAGAGCAGGGAGAAACAAAAAACAGCATATGGGAGGGTCCCGCTGGCATATGCTGGACCCACAAACAAGGACTCCAGGAGTTGGAGGGGCAGCCAGAGTCCCCCGGCTGGGCAGCACTCAGTGCCTGCCTCTCCCAGGGATGGGGTTACAAAGTTTGTAAAAGATGGAATTAGTATGCCTGGCAGTTTTTCTCTGTATTTTAGTTTGTGTTGATCCTCCCTTCTTAATTTGTGTTAATCGCGCTTTCTTAAGTTAATAAAGAAGGGGAAGATGTGGGAGTGTGGCCATGGGGGTCGACAGGCCCCATGGTTGGTAATAACATCCGACTCTTAAGGATGAGACCATCAGGAATTTAAAGAGTTGAGAGGGAACAAAGAAGGGTGATTCAGGTGACACCTTGTTGTCTGGGGTGGCTTGTTCTCCAGCCATTAAAGCATGGAAGTTGCTGGGTGTTTGCTGTTGCCGGGCAAAGTTGTTGACCAATGACTAGTTAGTGGAAAGGTACTGCTGTGAGGCGGAAGTTATAGGAAGGGAGCCTTTCTTTAATAAGGGATAGAATGAAGTTGTGCCCTCACTCTGAGAGATGAAGTTATGCCCTCAGTAAGAGAGAGTTCAAGTTATGTCATCAATAAAGAGGTAGCAGTTACAGATCCTGAAAGAACCCCGTGGTCCGTGCGGTCTTTACGCCACAAATCGCCCCCCAACAGGGACATGAAAACGAACAGGGACAAGAAGAAAACAAACAGGGAAATGAAGAACAGGAACAGGGACAGGCTAAGAGAACAGGGACAAAAATAAAAAAGGAATGAATACGGACAGGCAAAGGGAACAGGGACAAAAACAGAAAAGGAATGAATAGGTACAGGCTAACAGAACAGGGATGAACTAAAAGAGCTTATGGGAGGGTCATGCTGGCTTACGCAGGACCCACAAACAAGGTCTCCAGGAGTTGGAGGGGCAGCCAGAGCCCCCCGGCTGGGCAGCACTCAGTGCCTGCCACTCCCAGGGATGGGGTTGCAAAGTTTGTTAAAGATAGTCTTAGTATGCCTGGCAGCTTTTCTCTGTGTTTTTTTGTTTGTGTTGATCCTGCCTTCTTAATTTGTGTTAAACGCGCTTTCTTATGTTAATAAAGAAGGAGGAGATGTGGGAGCGTGGCCATGGGGGTCGACAAGTCCCATGGTTGGTGATCACATCCGACTCTTAAAGTAGAGACCATCACGAAAGTAAAGCCTTGAGAGGGAACAAAGAAGGGTGATTCAGGAGACACCTTAAGCAGGGACATGAAGAACAGGAACAGGGACAGGCTAACAGAACAGGGACAAAACAAAAAAGGAATGAATAGGGACATGCTATCAGTACAGGGACGAACAAAAAACAGCGTATGGGAGGGTCTCGCTGGCATAGGCCGGACCCCCAAACAAGGACTCCAGGAGTTGGAGGGGCAGCCAGAGCCCCCCGGCTGGGAAGCACTCAGTGCCTGCCTCTCCCAGGGATGGGGTTACAAAGTTTGTTAAAGATGGAATTAGTATGCCTGGCAGTTTTTCTCTGTATTTTAGTTTGTGTTAATAGTGCTTTCTTAATTTGTGTTACTCTTGCTTTCTTAATTTCTGTTAATCGCGCCTTCTTAATTTGTGTTAAACCTGCTTTCTTAATTTGTGTTAATCAAGCTCTTTTATGTTAATAAAGAAGGGGGAGATGTGGGAGCTTGGCCATGGGGGTGGACAAGTCCCATGGTTGGTGATAACATCCGACTATTAAAGTAGAGACCATCAGGAAAGTAAAGAGTTGAAAGGGAACAAAGAAGGGTGATTCAGGAGACACCTTAAACAGGGACATGAAGAACAGGAACAGGGGCAGGCAAACAGAGCAGGGAGAAACAAAAAACAGCATATGGGAGGGTCTCGCTGGCATATGCTGGACC
This sequence comes from Anser anser, assembly GCF_964211835.1. Lineage (NCBI taxonomy): Eukaryota > Metazoa > Chordata > Aves > Anseriformes > Anatidae > Anser > Anser anser. The sequence goes on along the minus strand of NC_139731.1, from coordinate 4,758,587 downwards.
CACAAACAAGGACTCCAGGAGTTGGAGGGGCAGCCAGAGCCCCCCGGCTGGGCAGTACTCAGTGCCTGCCTCTCCCAGGGATGGGGTTACAAAGTTTGTTAAAGATGGAATTAGTATGCCTGGCAGTTTTTCTCTGTATTTTAGTTTGTGTTAATAGTTCTTTCTTAATTTGTGTTACTCTTCCTTTCTTAATTTCTGTTAATCGCGCCTTCTTAATTTGTGTTAAACCTGCTTTCTTAATTTGTGTTAATCAAGCTCTTTTATGTTAATAAAGAAGGGGGAGATGTGGGAGCGTGGCCATGGGGGTGGACAAGCCCCATGGTTGGTGATCACATCCGACTCTTAAAGATGAGACCATCAGGAAAGTAAAGCCTTGAGAGGGAACAAAGAAGGGTGATTCAGGAGACACCTTAAACAGGGACATGAAGAACAGGAACAGGGACAGGCTAACAGAGCAGGGAGAAACAAAAAAAGCATAGGGGAGGGTCCCACTGGCATATGCTGGACCCACAAACAAGGACTCCAGGAGTTGGAGGGGCAGCCAGAGACCCCCGGCTGGGCAGCACTCAGTGCCTGCCTCTCCCAGGGATGGTTTTACAAAGATTGTTAAAGATAGACTTAGTATGCCTGGCAGTTTTTCTCTGTGTTTTAGTTTGTGTTGATCCTGCCTTCTTAATTTGTGTTAATCGCGCTTTCTTATGTTAATAAAGAAGGGGAAGATGTGGGAGTGTGGCAATGGGGGTCGACAGGCCCCATGGTTGGTGATAACATCCGACTCTTAAGGATGAGACCATCAGGAATTTAAAGAGTTGAGAGGGAACAAAGAAGGGTGATTCAGGTGACACCTTCTTGTCTGGGGTGGCTAGTTCTCCAGCCATTAATGCATGGAAGTGGCTGGGTGTTTGCTGTTGCCGGGCAAAGTTGTTGACCAATGACTAGTTAGTGGAAAGTTACTGCTGTGAGGCGGAAGTTATAGGAAGGGAGCCTTTCCTGAATAAGGGATAGAATGAAGTTGTGCCCTCACTCTGAGAGATGAAGTTATGCCCTCAGTAAGAGAGAGTTCAAGTTATGTCATCAATAAAGAGGTAGCAGTTACAGATCCTGAAAGAACCCCGTTGTCCGTGCGGTCTTTACTCCACAAATCGCCCCCCAACAGGGACATGAAAACGAACAGGGACAAGAAGAAAACAAACAGGGACATGAAGAACAGGAACAGGGACAGGCTAACAGCACAGGGACAAAAACAAAAAAGGAATGAATAGGGACAGGCTAACAGAACAGGGACGAACAAAAAGAGCTTATGGGAGGGTCACGCTGGCTTACGCAGGACCCCCAAACAAGGACTCCAGGAGTTGGAGGGGCAGCCAGAGCCCCCCGGCTGGGCAGCACTCAGTGCCTGCCTCTCCCAGGGATGGGGTTGCAAAGTTTGCTAAAGATAGTCTTAGTATGCCTGGCAGTTTTTCTCTGTGTTTTAGTTTGTGTTGATCCTGCCTTCTTAATTTGTGTTAATTGCGCTTTCTTATGTTAATAAAGAAGGAGGAGATGTGGGAGTGTGGCCATGGGGGTCGACAAGCCCCATGGTTGGTGATAACATCCGACTCTTAAAGATGAGGCCATCAGGAAAGGAAAGAGTTGAGAGGGAACAAAGAAGGGTGATTCAGGAGACACCTTAAACAGGGACATGAAGAACAGGAACAGGGACAGGCTAAAGGAGCAGGGAGAAACAAAAAACAGCATATGGGAGGGTCCCACTGGCATAGGCAGGACCCACAAACAAGGACTCCAGGAGTTGGAGGGGCAGCCAGAGCCCCCCGGCTGGGCAGCACTCAGTGCCTGCCTCTCCCAGGGATGGTTTTACAAAGATTGTTAAAGATAGACTTAGTATGCCTGGCAGTTTTTCTCTGTGTTTTAGTTTGTGTTGATCCTGCCTTCTTAATTTGTGTTAATTGCGCTTTCTTATGTTAATAAAGAAGGAGGAGATGTGGGAGTGTGGCCATGGGGGTCGACAAGCCCCATGGTTGGTGATCACATCCGACTCTTAAAGATGAGACCATGAGGAAAGTAAAGCCTTGCGAGGGAACAAAGAAGGGTGATTTAGGAGACACCTTAAACAGGGACATGAAGAACAGGAACAGGGATAGTCTAACAGAACAGGGACAAAAACAAAAAAGTAATGAATAGGGACAGGCTATCAGAACAGGGACAAACAAAAAACAGCCTATGGGAGGGTCTCGCTGGCATAGGCAGGACCCACAAACAAGGACTCCAGGAGTTGGAGGGGCAGCCAGAGCCCCCCAGCTGGGAAGCACTCAGTGCCTGCCTCTCCCAGGGATGGGGTTACAAAGTTTGTTAAAGATGGAATTAGTATGCCTGGCAGTTTTTCTCTGTATTTTAGTTTGTGTTAATAGTGCTTTTTTAATTTTTGTTACTCTTGCTTTCTTAATTTCTGTTAATAGCGCCTTCTTAATTTGTGTTAAACCTGCTTTCTTAATTTGTGTTAATCGAGCTCTTTTATGTTAATAAAGAAGGGGGAGTTGTAGGAGCGTGGCCATGGGGGTCGACAAGTCCCATGGTTGGTGATCACATCCGACTCTTAAAGATGAGGCCATCAGGAAAGTAAAGAGTTGAGAGGGAACAAAGAAGGGTGATTCAGGAGACACCTTAAACAGGGACATGAAGAACAGGGACAGGCTAACAGAGCAGGAAGAAACAAAAAAAGCATAGGGGAGGGTCCCACTGGCATAGGCGGGACCCACAAACAAGGACTCCAGGAGTTGGAGGGGCAGCCAGAGACCCCCGGCTGGGCAGCACTCAGTGCCTGCCTCTCCCAGGGATGGTTTTACAAAGATTGTTAAAGATAGACTTAGTATGCCTGGCAGTTTTTCTCTGTGTTTTAGTTTGTGTTGATCCTGCCTTCTTAATTTGTGTTAATTGTGCTTTCTGAAGTTAATAAAGAAGGGGAAGATGTGGGAGTGTGGCCATGGGGGTCGACAAGCCCCATGGCTGGTGATAACATAGGACTCTTAAGGATGAGACCATCAGGAATTTAAAGAGTTGAGAGGGAACAAAGAAGGGTGATTCAGGTGACACCTTCTTGTCTGGGGTGGCTAGTTCTCCAGCCATTAATGCATGGAAGTGGCTGGGTGTTTGGTGTTGCCGGGCAAAGTTGTTGTCCAATGACTAGTTAGTGGAAAGGTACTGCTGTGAGGCGGAAGTTATAGGAAGGGAGCCTTTCCTGAATAAGGGATAGAATGAAGTTGTGCCCTCACTCTGAGAGATGAAGTTATGCCCTCAGTAAGAGAGAGTTCAAGTTATGTCATCAATAAAGAGGTAGCAGTTACAGATCCTGAAAGAACCCCGTTGTCCGTGCGGTCTTTACTCCACAAATCGCCCCCCAACAGGGACATGAAAACGAACAGGGACGAGAAGAAAACAAACAGGGACATGAAGAACAGGAACAGGGACAGGCTAACAGCACAGGGACAAAAACAAAAAAGGAATGAATAGGGACAGGCTAACAGAACAGGGACGAACAAAAAGAGCTTATGGGAGGGTCACGCTGGCTTACGCAGGACCCCCAAACAAGGACTCCAGGAGTTGGAGGGGCAGCCAGAGCCCCCCGGCTGGGCAGCACTCAGTGCCTGCCTCTCCCAGGGATGGGGTTGCAAAGTTTGTTAAAGATAGTCTTAGTATGCCTGGCAGTTTTTCTCTGTGTTTTAGTTTGTGTTGATCCTGCCTTCTTAATTTGTGTTAATTGCGCTTTCTTATGTTAATAAAGAAGGAGGAGATGTGGGAGTGTGGCCATGGGGGTCGACAAGCCCCATGGTTGGTGATAACATCCGACTCTTAAAGATGAGGCCATCAGGAAAGGAAAGAGTTGAGAGGGAACAAAGAAGGGTGATTCAGGAGACACCTTAAACAGGGACATGAAGAACAGGAACAGGGACAGGCTAACAGAACAGGGACAAAAACAAAAAAGGAATGAATAGGGACAGGCAAAGGGAACAGGGAAAAAAACAGAAAAGGAATGAATAGGTACAGGCTAACAGAACAGGGATGAACAAAAAGAGCTTATGGGAGGGCCACGCTGGCTTACGCAGGACACACAAACAAGGTCTCCAGGAGTTGGAGGGGCAGCCAGAGCCCCCCGGCTGGGCAGCACTCAGTGCCTGCCACTCCCAGGGATGGGGTTGCAAAGTTTGTTAAAGATAGTCTTAGTATGCCTGGCAGCTTTTCTCTGTGTTTTAGTTTGTGTTGATCCTGCCTTCTTAATTTGTGTTAATTGCGCTTTCTTATGTTAATAAAGAAGGAGGAGATGTGGGAGCGTGGCCATGGGGGTCGACAAGTCCCATGGTTGGTGATAACATCCGACTCTTAAAGATGAGGCCATCAGGAAAGTAAAGAGTTGAGAGGGAACAAAGAAGGGTAATTCAGGAGACACCTTAAACAGGGACATGAAGAACAGGAACAGGGATAGTCTAACAGAACAGGGACAAAAACAAAAAAGGAATGAATAGGGACAGGCTATCAGAACAGGGACAAACAAAAAACAGCGTATGGGAGGGTCTCGCTGGCATACGCAGGACCCTCACACAAGGACTCCAGGAGTTGGAGGGGCAGCCAGAGCCCCCCGGCTGGGCAGCACTCAGTGCCTGCCTCTCCCAGGGATGGGGTTACAAAGTTTGTTAAAGATGGAATTAGTATGCCTGGCAGTTTTTCTCTGTATTTTAGTTTGTGTTAATAGTTCTTTCTTAATTTGTGTTACTCTTCCTTTCTTATTTTCTGTTAATCGCGCCTTCTTAATTTGTGTTAAACCTGCTTTCTTAATTTTTGATAATCAAGCACTTTTATGTTAATAAAGAAGGGGGAGATGTGGGAGCATGGCCATGGGGGTCGACAAGTCCCATGGTTGGTGATAACATCCGACTATTAAAGTAGAGACCATCAGGAAAGTAAAGAGTTGAGAGGGAACAAAGAAGGGTGATTCAGGAGACACCTTAAACAGGGACATGAAGAACAGGAACAGGGACAGGCTAACAGAGCAGGGAGAAACAAAAAACAGCATATGGGAGGGTCCCGCTGGCATATGCTGGACCCACAAACAAGGACTCCAGGAGTTGGAGGGGCAGCCAGAGCCCCCCGGCTGGGCAGCACTCAGTGCCTGCCTCTCCCAGGGATGGGGTTACAAAGTTTGTAAAAGATGGAATTAGTATGCCTGGCAGTTTTTCTCTGTATTTTAGTTTGTGTTGATCCTCCCTTCTTAATTTGTGTTAATCGCGCTTTCTTAAGTTAATAAAGAAGGGGAAGATGTGGGAGTGTGGCCATGGGGGTCGACAGGCCCCATGGTTGGTAATAACATCCGACTCTTAAGGATGAGACCATCAGGAATTTAAAGAGTTGAGAGGGAACAAAGAAGGGTGATTCAGGTGACACCTTGTTGTCTGGGGTGGCTTGTTCTCCAGCCATTAAAGCATGGAAGTTGCTGGGTGTTTGCTGTTGCCGGGCAAAGTTGTTGACCAATGACTAGTTAGTGGAAAGGTACTGCTGTGAGGCGGAAATTATAGGAAGGGAGCCTTTCTTTAATAAGGGATAGAATGAAGTTGTGCCCTCACTCTGAGAGATGAAGTTATGCCCTCAGTAAGAGAGAGTTCAAGTTATGTCGTCAATAAAGAGGTAGCAGTTACAGATCCTGAAAGAACCCCGTTGTCCGTGCGGTCTTTACGCCACAAATCGCCCCCCAACAGGGACATGAAAACGAACAGGGACAAGAAGAAAACAAACAGGGAAATGAAGAACAGGAACAGGGACAGGCTAACAGAACAGGGACAAAAATAAAAAAGGAATGAATACGGACAGGCAAAGGGAACAGGGACAAAAACAGAAAAGGAATGAATAGGTACAGGCTAACAGAACAGGGATGAACTAAAAGAGCTTATGGGAGGGTCATGCTGGCTTACGCAGGACCCACAAACAAGGTCTCCAGGAGTTGGAGGGGCAGCCAGAGCCCCCCGGCTGGGCAGCACTCAGTGCCTGCCACTCCCAGGGATGGGGTTGCAAAGTTTGTTAAAGATAGTCTTAGTATGCCTGGCAGCTTTTCTCTGTGTTTTTTTGTTTGTGTTGATCCTGCCTTCTTAATTTGTGTTAAACGCGCTTTCTTATGTTAATAAAGAAGGAGGAGATGTGGGAGCGTGGCCATGGGGGTCGACAAGTCCCATGGTTGGTGATCACATCCGACTCTTAAAGTAGAGACCATCACGAAAGTAAAGCCTTGAGAGGGAACAAAGAAGGGTGATTCAGGAGACACCTTAAGCAGGGACATGAAGAACAGGAACAGGGACAGGCTAACAGAACAGGGACAAAACAAAAAAGGAATGAATAGGGACATGCTATCAGTACAGGGACGAACAAAAAACAGCGTATGGGAGGGTCTCGCTGGCATAGGCCGGACCCCCAAACAAGGACTCCAGGAGTTGGAGGGGCAGCCAGAGCCCCCCAACTGGGCAGCACTCAGTGCCTGCCTCTCCCAGGGATGGGGTTACAAAGTTTGTTAAAGATGGAATTAGTATGCCTGGCAGTTTTTCTCTGTATTTTAGTTTGTGTTAATAGTGCTTTCTTAATTTGTGTTACTCTTGCTTTCTTAATTTCTGTTAATCGCGCCTTCTTAATTTGTGTTAATCAAGCTCTTTTATGTTAATAAAGAAGGGGGAGATGTGGGAGCTTGGCCATGGGGGTGGACAAGTCCCATGGTTGGTGATAACATCCGACTATTAAAGCAGAGACCATCAGGAAAGTAAAGAGTTGAAAGGGAACAAAGAAGGGTGATTCAGGAGACACCTTAAACAGGGACATGAAGAACAGGAACAGGGGCAGGCAAACAGAGCAGGGAGAAACAAAAAACAGCATATGGGAGGGTCTCGCTGGCATACGCAGGACCCACAAACAAGGACTCCAGGAGTTGGAGGGGCAGCCAGGGCCCCCTGGCTGGGCAGTACTCAGTGCCTGCCTCTCCCAGGGATGGTTTTGCAAAGGTTGTTAAAGATAGACTTAGTATGCCTGGCAGTTTTTCTCTGTGTTTTAGTTTGTGTTGATCCTGCCTTCTTAATTTGTGTTAATCGCGCTTTCTTAAGTTAATAAAGAAGGGGGAGATGTGGGAGTGTGGCCATGGGGGTCGACAGGCCCCATGGTTGGTGATAACATAGGACTCTTAAGGATGAGACCATCAGGAATTTAAAGAGTTGAGAGGGAACAAAGAAGGGTGATTCAGGTGACACCTTGTTGTCTGGGGTGGCTAGTTCTCCAGCCATTAATGCATGGAAGTGGCTGGGTGTTTGGTGTTGCCGGGCAAAGTTGTTGTCCAATGACTAGTTAGTGGAAAGGTACTGCTGTGAGGCGGAAATTATAGGAAGGGAGCCTTTCCTGAATAAGGGATAGAATGAAGTTGTGCCCTCACTCTGAGAGACGAAGTTATGCCTTCAGTAAGAGAGAGTTTAAGTTATGTCATCAATAAAGAGGTAGCAGTTACAGATCCTGAAAGAACCCCGTTGTCCGTGCGGTCTTTACGCCACAAATCGCCCCCCAACAGGGACATGAAAACGAACAGGGACGAGAAGAAAACAAACAGGGACATGAAGAACAGGAACAGGGACAGGCTAACAGCACAGGGACAAAAACAAAAAAGGAATGAATAGGGACAGGCTAACAGAACAGGGACGAACAAAAAGAGCTTATGGGAGGGTCACGCTGGCTTACGCAGGACCCACAAACAAGGACTCCAGGAGTTGGAGGGGCAGCCAGAGCCCCCCGGCTGGGCAGCACTCAGTGCCTGCCTCTCCCAGGGATGGTTTTACAAGGTTTGTAAAAGATAGACTTAGTATGCCTGGCAGTTTTTCTCTGTGTTTTAGTTTGTGTTGATCCTGCCTTCTTAATATGTGTTAATCGCGCTTTCTTAAGTTAATAAAGAAGGGGGAGATGTGGGAGTGTGGCCATGGGGGTCGACAAGCCCCATGGTTGGTGATAACATCAGACTCTTAATGATGAGACCATCAGGAATTTAAAGAGTTGAGAGGGAACAAAGAAGGGTGATTCAGGAGACACCTTAAACAGGGACATGAAGAACAGGAACAGGGATAGTCTAACAGAACAGGGACAAAAACAAAAAAGTAATGAATAGGGACAGGCTATCAGAACAGGGACAAACAAAAAACAGCGTATGGGAGGGTCTCGCTGGCATTGGCAGGACCCACAAACAAGGACTCCAGGAGTTGGAGGGGCAGCCAGAGCCCCCCGGCTGGGCAGCACTCAGTGCCTGCCTCTCCCACGGATTGTTAAAGATAGACTTAGTATGCCTGGCAGTTTTTCTCTGTGTTTTAGTTTGTGTTGATCCTGCCTTCTTAATATGTGTTAATCGCGCTTTCTTAAGTTAATAAAGAAGGGGGAGATGTGGGAGTGTGGCCATGGGGGTCGACAAGCCCCATGGTTGGTGATAACATCGGACTCTTAAGGATGAGACCATCAGGAAAGTAAAGCCTTGAGAGGGAACAAAGAAGGGTGATTCAGGAGACACCTTAAACAGGGACATGAAGAACAGGAACAGGGACAGGCTTAAGGAGCAGGGAGAAACAAAAAACAGCATATGGGAGGGTCCCACTGGCATATGCTGGACCCACAAACAAGGACTCCAGGAGTTGGAGGGGCAGCCAGAGCCCCCCGGCTGGGCAGCACTCAGTGCCTGCCTCTTCCAGGGATGGTTTTACAAAGGTTGTTAAAGATAGACTTAGTATGCCTGGCAGTTTTTCTCTGTGTTTTAGTTTGTGTTGATCCTGCCTTCTGAATTTGTGTTAATTGCGCTTTCTTATGTTAATAAAGAAGGAGGAGATGTGGGAGTCTGGCCATGGGGGTCGACAAGCCCCATGGTTGGTGATCACATCCGACTCTTAAAGATGAGACCATGAGGAAAGTAAAGCCTTGCGAGGGAACAAAGAAGGGTGATTCAGGAGACACCTTAAACAGGGACATGAAGAACAGGAACAGGGATAGTCTAACAGAACAGGGACAAAAACAAAAAAGTAATGAATAGGGACAGGCTATCAGAACAGGGACAAACAAAAAACAGCCTATGGGAGGGTCTCGCTGGCATAGGCAGGACCCACAAACAAGGACTCCAGGAGTTGGAGGGGCAGCCAGAGCCCCCCAGCTGGAAAGCACTCAGTGCCTGCCTCTCCCAGGGATGGGGTTACAAAGTTTGTTAAAGATGGAATTAGTATGCCTGGCAGTTTTTCTCTGTATTTTAGTTTGTGTTAATAGTGCTTTTTTAATTTGTGTTACTCTTGCTATCTTAATTTCTGTTAATCGCGCCTTCATAATTTGTGTTAAACCTGCTTTCTTAATTTGTGTTAATCGAGCTCTTTTATGTTAATAAAGAAGGGGGAGTTGTAGGAGTGTGGCCATGGGGGTCGACAAGTCCCATGGTTGGTGATCACATCCGACTCTTAAAGATGAGACCATCAGGAAAGTAAAGAGTTGAGAGGGAACAAAGAAGGGTGATTCAGGAGACACCTTAAACAGGGACATGAAGAACAGGAACAGGGACAGGCTAACAGAGCAGGGAGAAACAAAAAAAGCATAGGGGAGGGTCCCACTGGCATATGCTGGACCCACAAACAAGGACTCCAGGAGTTGGAGGGGCAGCCAGAGACCCCCGGCTGGGCAGCACTCAGTGCCTGCCTCTCCCAGGGATGGTTTTACAAAGATTGTTAAAGATAGACTTAGTATGCCTGGCAGTTTTTCTCTGTGTTTTAGTTTGTGTTGATCCTGCCTTCTTAATTTGTGTTAATCGCGCTTTCTTATGTTAATAAAGAAGGGGAAGATGTGGGAGTGTGGCCATGGGGGTCGACAGGCCCCATGGTTGGTGATAACATCCGACTCTTAAGGATGAGACCATCAGGAATTTAAAGAGTTGAGAGGGAACAAAGAAGGGTGATTCAGGTGACACCTTCTTGTCTGGGGTGGCTAGTTCTCCAGCCATTAATGCATGGAAGTGGCTGGGTGTTTGCTGTTGCCGGGCAAAGTTGTTGACCAATGACTAGTTAGTGGAAAGTTACTGCTGTGAGGCGGAAGTTATAGGAAGGGAGCCTTTCCTGAATAAGGGATAGAATGAAGTTGTGCCCTCACTCTGAGAGATGAAGTTATGCCCTCAGTAAGAGAGAGTTCAAGTTATGTCATCAATAAAGAGGTAGCAGTTACAGATCCTGAAAGAACCCCGTTGTCCGTGCGGTCTTTACTCCACAAATCGCCCCCCAACAGGGACATGAAAACGAACAGGGACAAGAAGAAAACAAACAGGGACATGAAGAACAGGAACAGGGACAGGCTAACAGCACAGGGACAAAAACAAAAAAGGAATGAATAGGGACAGGCTAACAGAACAGGGACGAACAAAAAGAGCTTATGGGAGGGTCACGCTGGCTTACGCAGGACCCCCAAACAAGGACTCCAGGAGTTGGAGGGGCAGCCAGAGCCCCCCGGCTGGGCAGCACTCAGTGCCTGCCTCTCCCAGGGATGGGGTTGCAAAGTTTGTTAAAGATAGTCTTAGTATGCCTGGCAGTTTTTCTCTGTGTTTTAGTTTGTGTTGATCCTGCCTTCTTAATTTGTGTTAATTGCGCTTTCTTATGTTAATAAAGAAGGAGGAGATGTGGGAGTGTGGCCATGGGGGTCGACAAGCCCCATGGTTGGTGATAACATCCGACTCTTAAAGATGAGGCCATCAGGAAAGGAAAGAGTTGAGAGGGAACAAAGAAGGGTGATTCAGGAGACACCTTAAACAGGGACATGAAGAACAGGAACAGGGACAGGCTAACAGAACAGGGACAAAAACAAAAAAGGAATGAATAGGGACAGGCAAAGGGAACAGGGAAAAAAACAGAAAAGGAATGAATAGGTACAGGCTAACAGAACAGGGATGAACAAAAAGAGCTTATGGGAGGGCCACGCTGGCTTACGCAGGACACACAAACAAGGTCTCCAGGAGTTGGAGGGGCAGCCAGAGCCCCCCGGCTGGGCAGCACTCAGTGCCTGCCACTCCCAGGGATGGGGTTGCAAAGTTTGTTAAAGATAGTCTTAGTATGCCTGGCAGCTTTTCTCTGTGTTTTAGTTTGTGTTGATCCTGCCTTCTTAATTTGTGTTAATTGCGCTTTCTTATGTTAATAAAGAAGGAGGAGATGTGGGAGCGTGGCCATGGGGGTCGACAAGTCCCATGGTTGGTGATAACATCCGACTCTTAAAGATGAGGCCATCAGGAAAGTAAAGAGTTGAGAGGGAACAAAGAAGGGTAATTCAGGAGACACCTTAAACAGGGACATGAAGAACAGGAACAGGGATAGTCTAACAGAACAGGGACAAAAACAAAAAAGGAATGAATAGGGACAGGCTATCAGAACAGGGACAAACAAAAAACAGCGTATGGGAGGGTCTCGCTGGCATACGCAGGACCCTCAAACAAGGACTCCAGGAGTTGGAGGGGCAGCCAGAGCCCCCCGGCTGGGCAGCACTCAGTGCCTGCCTCTCCCAGGGATGGGGTTACAAAGTTTGTTAAAGACGGAATTAGTATGCATGGCAGTTTTTCTCTGTATTTTAATTTGTGTTAATAGTGCTTTCTTAATTTGTGTTTCTCTTGCTTTCTTAATTTCTGTTAATCGCGCCTTCTTAATTTGTGTTAAACCTGCTTTCTTAATTTTTGATAATCAAGCTCTTTTATGTTAATAAAGAAGGGGGAGATGTGGGAGCATGGCCATGGGGGTCGACAAGTCCCATGGTTGGTGATAACATCCGACTATTAAAGTAGAGACCATCAGGAAAGTAAAGAGTTGAGAGGGAACAAAGAAGGGTGATTCAGGAGACACCTTAAACAGGGACATGAAGAACAGGAACAGGGACAGGCTAACAGAGCAGGGAGAAACAAAAAACAGCATATGGGAGGGTCCCGCTGGCATATGCTGGACCCACAAACAAGGACTCCAGGAGTTGGAGGGGAAGCCAGAGCCCCCCGGCTGGGCAGCACTCAGTGCCTGCCTCTCCCAGGGATGGGGTTACAAAGTTTGTAAAAGATGGAATTAGTATGCCTGGCAGTTTTTCTCTGTATTTTAGTTTGTGTTGATCCTCCCTTCTTAATTTGTGTTAATCGCGCTTTCTTAAGTTAATAAAGAAGGGGAAGATGTGGGAGTGTGGCCATGGGGGTCGACAGGCCCCATGGTTGGTAATAACATCCGACTCTTAAGGATGAGACCATCAGGAATTTAAAGAGTTGAGAGGGAACAAAGAAGGGTGATTCAGGTGACACCTTGTTGTCTGGGGTGGCTTGTTCTCCAGCCATTAAAGCATGGAAGTGGCTGGGTGTTTGCTGTTGCCGGGCAAAGTTGTTGACCAATGACTAGTTAGTGGAAAGGTACTGCTGTGAGGCGGAAATTATAGGAAGGGAGCCTTTCTTTAATAAGGGATAGAATGAAGTTGTGCCCTCACTCTGAGAGATGAAGTTATGCCCTCAGTAAGAGAGAGTTCAAGTTATGTCGTCAATAAAGAGGTAGCAGTTACAGATCCTGAAAGAACCCCGTTGTCCGTGCGGTCTTTACGCCACAAATCGCCCCCCAACAGGGACATGAAAACGAACAGGGACAAGAAGAAAACAAACAGGGAAATGAAGAACAGGAACAGGGACAGGCTAAGAGAACAGGGACAAAAATAAAAAAGGAATGAATACGGACAGGCAAAGGGAACAGGGACAAAAACAGAAAAGGAATGAATAGGTACAGGCTAACAGAACAGGGATGAACTAAAAGAGCTTATGGGAGGGTCATGCTGGCTTACGCAGGACCCACAAACAAGGTCTCCAGGAGTTGGAGGGGCAGCCAGAGCCCCCCGGCTGGGCAGCACTCAGTGCCTGCCACTCCCAGGGATGGGGTTGCAAAGTTTGTTAAAGATAGTCTTAGTATGCCTGGCAGCTTTTCTCTGTGTTTTTTTGTTTGTGTTGATCCTGCCTTCTTAATTTGTGTTAAACGCGCTTTCTTATGTTAATAAAGAAGGAGGAGATGTGGGAGCGTGGCCATGGGGGTCGACAAGTCCCATGGTTGGTGATCACATCCGACTCTTAAAGTAGAGACCATCACGAAAGTAAAGCCTTGAGAGGGAACAAAGAAGGGTGATTCAGGAGACACCTTAAGCAGGGACATGAAGAACAGGAACAGGGACAGGCTAACAGAACAGGGACAAAACAAAAAAGGAATGAATAGGGACATGCTATCAGTACAGGGACGAACAAAAAACAGCGTATGGGAGGGTCTCGCTGGCATAGGCCGGACCCCCAAACAAGGACTCCAGGAGTTGGAGGGGCAGCCAGAGCCCCCCGGCTGGGAAGCACTCAGTGCCTGCCTCTCCCAGGGATGGGGTTACAAAGTTTGTTAAAGATGGAATTAGTATGCCTGGCAGTTTTTCTCTGTATTTTAGTTTGTGTTAATAGTGCTTTCTTAATTTGTGTTACTCTTGCTTTCTTAATTTCTGTTAATCGCGCCTTCTTAATTTGTGTTAAACCTGCTTTCTTAATTTGTGTTAATCAAGCTCTTTTATGTTAATAAAGAAGGGGGAGATGTGGGAGCTTGGCCATGGGGGTGGACAAGTCCCATGGTTGGTGATAACATCCGACTATTAAAGTAGAGACCATCAGGAAAGTAAAGAGTTGAAAGGGAACAAAGAAGGGTGATTCAGGAGACACCTTAAACAGGGACATGAAGAACAGGAACAGGGGCAGGCAAACAGAGCAGGGAGAAACAAAAAACAGCATATGGGAGGGTCTCGCTGGCATATGCTGGACCCACAAACAAGGACTCCAGGAGTTGGAGGGGCAGCCAGAGCCCCCCGGCTGGGCAGCACTCAGTGCCTGCCTCTCCCAGGGATGGGGTTACAAAGTTTGTTAAAGATGGAATTAGTATGCCTGGCAGTTTTTCTCTGTATTTTAGTTTGTGTTAATAGTTCTTTCTTAATTTGTGTTACTCTTCCTTTCTTAATTTCTGTTAATCGCGCCTTCTTAATTTGTGTTAAACCTGCTTTCTTAATTTGTGTTAATCAAGCTCTTTTATGTTAATAAAGAAGGGGGAGATGTGGGAGCGTGGCCATGGGGGTGGACAAGCCCCATGGTTGGTGATCACATCCGACTCTTAAAGATGAGACCATCAGGAAAGTAAAGCCTTGAGAGGGAACAAAGAAGGGTGATTCAGGAGACACCTTAAACAGGGACATGAAGAACAGGAACAGGGACAGGCTAACAGAACAGGGACAAAAACAAAAAAGGAATGAATAGGGACAGGCTATCAGAACAGGGACAAACAAAAAACAGCGTATGGGAGGGTCTCGTTGGCATACGCAGGACCCACAAACAAGGACTCCAGGAGTTGGAGGGGCAGCCAGGGCCCCCTGGCTGGGCAGTACTCAGTGCCTGCCTCTCCCAGGGATGGTTTTGCAAAGGTTGTTAAAGATAGACTTAGTATGCCTGGCAGTTTTTCTCTGTGTTTTAGTTTGTGTTGATCCTGCCTTCTTAATTTGTGTTAATCGCGCTTTCTTAAGTTAATAAAGAAGGGGGAGATGTGGGAGTGTGGCCATGGGGGTCGACAGGCCCCATGGTTGGTGATAACATAGGACTCTTAAGGATGAGACCATCAGGAATTTAAAGAGTTGAGAGGGAACAAAGAAGGGTGATTCAGGTGACACCTTCTTGTCTGGGGTGGCTAGTTCTCCAGCCATTAATGCATGGAAGTGGCTGGGTGTTTGGTGTTGCCGGGCAAAGTTGTTGTCCAATGACTAGTTAGTGGAAAGGTACTGCTGTGAGGCGGAAATTATAGGAAGGGAGCCTTTCCTGAATAAGGGATAGAATGAAGTTGTGCCCTCACTCTGAGAGACGAAGTTATGCCTTCAGTAAGAGAGAGTTTAAGTTATGTCATCAATAAAGAGGTAGCAGTTACAGATCCTGAAAGAACCCCGTTGTCCGTGCGGTCTTTACGCCACAAATCGCCCCCCAACAGGGACATGAAAACGAACAGGGACGAGAAGAAAACAAACAGGGACATGAAGAACAGGAACAGGGACAGGCTAACAGCACAGGGACAAAAACAAAAAAGGAATGAATAGGGACAGGCTAACAGAACAGGGACGAACAAAAAGAGCTTATGGGAGGGTCACGCTGGCTTACGCAGGACCCACAAACAAGGACTCCAGGAGTTGGAGGGGCAGCCAGAGCCCCCCGGCTGGGCAGCACTCAGTGCCTGCCTCTCCCAGGGATGGTTTTACAAAGTTTGTAAAAGATAGACTTAGTATGCCTGGCAGTTTTTCTCTGTGTTTTAGTTTGTGTTGATCCTGCCTTCTTAATATGTGTTAATCGCGCTTTCTTAAGTTAATAAAGAAGGGGGAGATGTGGGAGTGTGGCCATGGGGGTCGACAAGCCCCATGGTTGGTGATAACATCAGACTCTTAATGATGAGACCATCAGGAATTTAAAGAGTTGAGAGGGAACAAAGAAGGGTGATTCAGGAGACACCTTAAACAGGGACATGAAGAACAGGAACAGGGATAGTCTAACAGAACAGGGACAAAAACAAAAAAGTAATGAATAGGGACAGGCTATCAGAACAGGGACAAACAAAAAACAGCGTATGGGAGGGTCTCGCTGGCATTGGCAGGACCCACAAACAAGGACTCCAGGAGTTGGAGGGGCAGCCAGAGACCCCCGGCTGGGCAGCACTCAGTGCCTGCCTCTCCCAGGGATGGTTTTACAAAGATTGTTAAAGATAGACTTAGTATGCCTGGCAGTTTTTCTCTGTGTTTTAGTTTGTGTTGATCCTCCCTTCTTAATTTGTGTTAATTGTGCTTTCTTAAGTTAATAAAGAAGGGGAAGATGTGGGAGTGTGGCCATGGGGGTCGACAAGCCCCATGGCTGGTGATAACATCGGACTCTTAAGGATGAGACCATCAGGAATTTAAAGAGTTGAGAGGGAACAAAGAAGGGTGATTCAGGTGACACCTTCTTGTCTGGGGTGGCTAGTTCTCCAGCCATTAATGCATGGAAGTGGCTGGGTGTTTGCTGTTGCCGGGCAAAGTTGTTGACCAATGACTAGTTAGTGGAAAGTTACTGCTGTGAGGCGGAAGTTATAGGAAGGGAGCCTTTCCTGAATAAGGGATAGAATGAAGTTGTGCCCTCACTCTGAGAGATGAAGTTATGCCCTCAGTAAGAGAGAGTTCAAGTTATGTCATCAATAAAGAGGTAGCAGTTACAGATCCTGAAAGAACCCCGTTGTCCGTGCGGTCTTTACTCCACAAATCGCCCCCCAACAGGGACATGAAAACGAACAGGGACAAGAAGAAAACAAACAGGGACATGAAGAACAGGAACAGGGACAGGCTAACAGCACAGGGACAAAAACAAAAAAGGAATGAATAGGGACAGGCTAACAGAACAGGGACGAACAAAAAGAGCTTATGGGAGGGTCACGCTGGCTTACGCAGGACCCCCAAACAAGGACTCCAGGAGTTGGAGGGGCAGCCAGAGCCCCCCGGCTGGGCAGCACTCAGTGCCTGCCTCTCCCAGGGATGGGGTTGCAAAGTTTGTTAAAGATAGTCTTAGTATGCCTGGCAGTTTTTCTCTGTGTTTTAGTTTGTGTTGATCCTGCCTTCTTAATTTGTGTTAATTGCGCTTTCTTATGTTAATAAAGAAGGAGGAGATGTGGGAGTGTGGCCATGGGGGTCGACAAGCCCCATGGTTGGTGATAACATCCGACTCTTAAAGATGAGGCCATCAGGAAAGGAAAGAGTTGAGAGGGAACAAAGAAGGGTGATTCAGGAGACACCTTAAACAGGGACATGAAGAACAGGAACAGGGACAGGCTAAAGGAGCAGGGAGAAACAAAAAACAGCATATGGGAGGGTCCCACTGGCATAGGCAGGACCCACAAACAAGGACTCCAGGAGTTGGAGGGGCAGCCAGAGCCCCCCGGCTGGGCAGCACTCAGTGCCTGCCTCTCCCAGGGATGGTTTTACAAAGTTGTTAAAGATAGACTTAGTATGCCTGGCAGTTTTTCTCTGTGTTTTAGTTTGTGTTGATCCTGCCTTCTTAATTTGTGTTAATTGTGCTTTCTTATGTTAATAATGAAGGGGAAGATGTGGGAGTGTGGCCATGGGGGTCGACAAGCCCCATGGCTGGTGATAACATCGGACTCTTAAGGATGAGACCATCAGGAATTTAAAGAGTTGAGAGGGAACAAAGAAGGGTGATTCAGGTGATACCTTCTTGTCTGGGGTGGCTAGTTCTCCAGCCATTAATGCATGGAAGTGGCTGCGTGTTTGCTGTTGCCGGGCAAAGTTGTTGACCAATGACTAGTTAGTGGAAAGTTACTGCTGTGAGGCGGAAGTTATAGGAAGGGAGCCTTTCCTGAATAAGGGATAGAATGAAGTTGTGCCCTCACTCTGAGAGATGAAGTTATGCCCTCAGTAAGAGAGAGTTCAAGTTATGTCATCAATAAAGAGGTAGCAGTTACAGATCCTGAAAGAACCCCGTTGTCCGTGCGGTCTTTACTCCACAAATCGCCCCCCAACAGGGACATGAAAACGAACAGGGACAAGAAGAAAACAAACAGGGACATGAAGAACAGGAACAGGGACAGGCTAACAGCACAGGGACAAAAACAAAAAAGGAATGAATAGGGACAGGCTAACAGAACAGGGACGAACAAAAAGAGCTTATGGGAGGGTCACGCTGGCTTACGCAGGACCCCCAAACAAGGACTCCAGGAGTTGGAGGGGCAGCCAGAGCCCCCCGGCTGGGCAGCACTCAGTGCCTGCCTCTCCCAGGGATGGGGTTGCAAAGTTTGTTAAAGATAGTCTTAGTATGCCTGGCAGTTTTTCTCTGTGTTTTAGTTTGTGTTGATCCTGCCTTCTTAATTTGTGTTAATTGCGCTTTCTTATGTTAATAAAGAAGGAGGAGATGTGGGAGTGTGGCCATGGGGGTCGACAAGCCCCATGGTTGGTGATCACATCCGACTCTTAAGGATGAGACCATCAGGAAAGTAAAGCCCTGAGAGGGAACAAAGAAGGGTGATTCAGGAGACACCTTAAACAGGGACATGAAGAACAGGAACAGGGACAGGCTAAAGGAGCAGGGAGAAACAAAAAACAGCATATGGGAGGGTCCCACTGGCATAGGCAGGACCCACAAACAAGGACTCCAGGAGTTGGAGGGGCAGCCAGAGCCCCCCGGCTGGGCAGCACTCAGTGCCTGCCTCTCCCAGGGATGGTTTTACAAAGTTTGTTAAAGATGGAATTAGTATGCCTGGCAGTTTTTCTCTGTGTTTTAGTTTGTGTTGATCCTGCCTTCTGAATTTGTGTTAATTGCGCTTTCTTATGTTAATAAAGAAGGAGGAGATGTGGGAGTGTGGCCATGGGGGTCGACAAGCCCCATGGTTGGTGATCACATCCGACTCTTAAAGATGAGACCATGAGGGAAGTAAAGCCTTGCGAGGGAACAAAGAAGGGTGATTCAGGAGACACCTTAAACAGGGACATGAAGAACAGGAACAGGGATAGTCTAACAGAACAGGGACAAAAACAAAAAAGTAATGAATAGGGACAGGCTATCAGAACAGGGACAAACAAAAAACAGCCTATGGGAGGGTCTCGCTGGCATAGGCAGGACCCACAAACAAGGACTCCAGGAGTTGGAGGGGCAGCCAGAGCCCCCCAGCTGGGAAGCACTCAGTGCCTGCCTCTCCCAGGGATGGGGTTACAAAGTTTGTTAAAGATGGAATTAGTATGCCTGGCAGTTTTTCTCTGTATTTTAGTTTGTGTTAATAGTGCTTTTTTAATTTTTGTTACTCTTGCTTTCTTAATTTCTGTTAATAGCGCCTTCTTAATTTGTGTTAAACCTGCTTTCTTAATTTGTGTTAATCGAGCTCTTTTATGTTAATAAAGAAGGGGGAGTTGTAGGAGCGTGGCCATGGGGGTCGACAAGTCCCATGGTTGGTGATCACATCCGACTCTTAAAGATGAGACCATCAGGAAAGTAAAGAGTTGAGAGGGAACAAAGAAGGGTGATTCAGGAGACACCTTAAACAGGGACATGAAGAACAGGGACAGGCTAACAGAGCAGGGAGAAACAAAAAAAGCATAGGGGAGGGTCCCACTGGCATAGGCAGGACCCACAAACAAGGACTCCAGGAGTTGGAGGGGCAGCCAGAGCCCCCCGGCTGGGCAGCACTCAGTGCCTGCCTCTCCCAGGGATGGGGTTACAAAGTTTGTTAAAGATGGAATTAGTATGCCTGGCAGTTTTTCTCTGTATTTTAGTTTGTGTTAATAGTGCTTTTTTAATTTTTGTTACTCTTGCTTTCTTAATTTCTGTTAATAGCGCCTTCTTAATTTGTGTTAAACCTGCTTTCTTAATTTGTGTTAATCGAGCTCTTTTATGTTAATAAAGAAGGGGAAGATGTGGGAGTGTGGCAATGGGGGTCCACAAGCCCCATGGCTGGTGATAACATCCGACTCTTAAGGATGAGACCATCAGGAATTTAAAGAGTTGAGAGGGAACAAAGAAGGGTGATTCAGGTGACACCTTCTTGTCTGGGGTGGCTAGTTCTCCAGCCATTAATGCATGGAAGTGGCTGGGTGTTTGCTGTTGCCGGGCAAAGTTGTTGACCAATGACTAGTTAGTGGAAAGGTACTGCTGTGAGGCGGAAGTTATAGGAAGGGAGCCTTTCCTGAATAAGGGATAGAATGAAGTTGTGCCCTCACTCTGAGAGATGAAGTTATGCCCTCAGTAAGAGAGAGTTCAAGTTATGTCATCAATAAAGAGGTAGCAGTTACAGATCCTGAAAGAACCCCGTTGTCCGTGCGGTCTTTACTCCACAAATCGCCCCCCAACAGGGACATGAAAACGAACAGGGACAAGAAGAAAACAAACAGGGACATGAAGAACAGGAACAGGGACAGGCTAACAGCACAGGGACAAAAACAAAAAAGGAATGAATAGGTACAGGCTAACAGAACAGGGACATACAAAAAACAGCATATGGGAGGGTCTCGCTGGCATAGGCAGGACCCACAAACAAGGACTCCAGGAGTTGGAGAGGCAGCTAGAGCCCCCCGGCTGGGCAGCACTCAGTGCCTGCCACTCCCAGGGATGGGGTTACAAAGTTTGTTAAAGATAGTCTTAGTATGCCTGGCAGTTTTTCTCTGTGTTTTAGTCTGTGTTGATCCTGCCTTCTTAATTTGTGTTAATCGCGCTTTCTTATGTTAATAAAGAAGGGGAAGATGTGGGAGTGTGGCAATGGGGGTCGACAAGCCCCATGGTTGGTGATAACATCCGACTCTTAAGGATGAGACCATCAGGAATTTAAAGAGTTGAGAGGGAACAAAGAATGGTGATTCAGGTGACACCTTGTTGTCTGGGGTGGCTAGTTCTCCAGCCATTAAAGCATGGAAGTGGCTGGGTGTTTGCTGTTGCCGGGCAAAGTTGTTGACCAATGACTAGTTAGTGGAAAGGTACTGCTGTGAGGTGGAAGTTATAGGAAGGGAGCCTTTCCTGAATAAGGGATAGAATGAAGTTGTGCCCTCACTCTGAGAGATGAAGTTATGCCCTCAGTAAGAGAGAGTTCAAGTTATGTCATCAATAAAGAGGTAGCAGTTACAGATCCTGAAAGAACCCCGTTGTCTGTGCGGTCTTTACACCACAAATCGCGCCCAAACACGGACATGAAGAAATCAAACAGGGACAAGAAGAAAACAAACAGGGACATGAAGAACAGGAACAGGGACAGGCTAACAGAACAGGGACAAAAACAAAAAAGGAATGAATAGGGACAGGCAAACGGAACAGGGACAAAAACAGAATAGGAATGAATAGGTACAGGCTAACAGAACAGGGACGAAAAAAAAGAGCTTATGGGAGGGTCACGCTGGCTTACGCAGGACCCCCAAACAAGGACTCCAGGAGGTGGAGGGGCAGCCAGAGCCCCCCGGCTGGGCAGCACTCAGTGCCTGCCTCTCCCAGGGATGGGGTTACAAAGTTTGTTAAAGATGGAATTAGTATGCCTGGCAGTTTTTCTCTGTATTTTATTTTGTGTTAATAGTGCTTTCTTAATTTGTGTTATTCTTGCTTTCTTAATTTCTGTTAATCGCGCCTTCTTAATTTGTGTTAAACCTGCTTTCTTAATTTGTGTTAATCAAGCTCTTTTATGTTAATAAAGAAGGGGGAGATGTGGGAGCCTGGACATGGGGGTCGACAAGTCCCATGGTTGGTGATAACATCCGACTCTTAAAGATGAGGCCATCAGGAAAGTAAAGATTTGAGAGGGAACAAAGAAGGGTGATTCAGGAGACACCTTAAACAGGGACATGAAGAACAGGAACAGGGACAGGCTAACAGAGCAGGGAGAAACAAAAACAGCATATGGGAGGGTCCCACTGGCATAGGCAGGACCCACAAACAAGGACTCCAGGAGTTGGAGGGGCAGCCAGAGACCCCCGTCTGGGCAGCACTCAGTGCCTGCCTCTCCCAGGGATGGTTTTACAAAGGTTGTTAAAGATAGACTTAGTATGCCTGGCAGTTTTTCTCTGTGTTTTAGTTTGTGTTGATCCTGCCTTCTTAATTTGTGTTAATCGCGCTTTCTTATGTTAAGAAAGAAGGGGAAGATGTGGGAGTTTGGCCAATGCGGTCGATAAGCCCCATGGTTGGTGATAACATCCTACTCTTAAGGATGAGACCATCAGGAATTTAAAGAGTTGAGAGGGAACAAAGAATGGTGATTCAGGTGACACCTTCTTGTCTGGGGTGGCTTGTTCTCCAGCCATTAAAGCATGGAAGTTGCTGGGTGTTTGCTGTTGCCGGGCAAAGTTGTTGACCAATGACTAGTTAGTGGAAAGGTACTGCTGTGAGGCGGAAATTATAGGAAGGGAGCCTTTCCTGAATAAGGGATAGAATGAAGTTGTGCCCTCACTCTGAGAGATGAAGTTATGCCCTCAGTAAGAGAGAGTTGAAGTTATGTCATCAATAAAGAGGTAGCAGTTACAGATCCTGAAAGAACCCCGTTGTCCATGTGGTCATTACACCAGAAATCGCGCCCAAACACAGACATGAAGAAATCAAACAGGGACGAGAGGAAAACAAACAGGGACATGAAGAACAGGAACAGGGACAGGCTAACAGAACAGGGACAAAAACAAAAAAGGAATGAATAGGGACAGGCAAACGGAACAGGGACAAAAACAGAATAGGAATGAATAGGTACAGGCTAACAGAACAGGGACGAACTAACAGAGCTTATGGGAGGGTCACGCTGGCTTACGCAGGACCCACAAACAAGGACTCCAGGAGGTGGAGGGGCAGCCAGAGCCCCCCGGCTGGGCAGCACTCAGTGCCTGCCTCTCCCAGGGATGGTTTTACAAAGATTGTTAAAGATAGACTTAGTATGCTGTCCTGGTTCCAGTTAGGACAGAATTAATTTTCCTTCATAGTAGCTGGTAGGGTGCTATGTTTTGGATTAGGATGAGAAGAGCGCTGATAACATGCTGATGTTTTAATTGTTGCAGAGCAGTGTTTACACCAGGCCAAGGACTTTTCGGCTTCTCGCTCTGTCCTGCCAGCGAGCAGGCTGGGGGTGCAGCAGGAGCTGGGAGGGGACAGACCCAGGACAGCTGACCCAAACTGGCCAAAGGGGTATTCCATACCTTCTGACGTCATGCTAAACAATATATAGGGGTGGCTGGCTGGGGTGTGGGGCCGGGCTGCTCGGGGATAGGCTGGGCATCGGTCAGCGGGTGGTGAGCAATTGCATTGTGCATCACTTGTTTTCTTACACATTATTATTATTAATACTATTATCATTATCACTATTATTACTATTATTGTTATTATTATATTTCTGTCTTAATAAACTGTCTTTATCTCAACTCACCGGCTTCACTTTCCCGTTTCTCTCCCCCATTCCAGAGAGGGAGGGGGGAGGGTGAGCGAACGGCTGTGTGGTGTTTAGCTGCCAGCCGGGTTAAACCACAACAGCCCTTTTGGCCCCCAAACTTGGGCACGAAGGGTTGAGATATCGACAAATTTGACCAGAGTGTGTTAAACTAAAATTGGTATAAGTATTGGACCTGCTTAATAGTTGCTAGTCACGATGTTGATTGCCTTAATCTCCAGTCTGCTGTACCTGTATTCCAAATTGAGTTTTATAGTGCGTTACTTTCTGTATGTGCTCCCTGTTGCACTGTTTATCCTTTCCGGGCCCTGGTTTAAGATTGTTATGGTACTGTGCGGTGTAACAATGGCTTATGAAATGATGAAATATCTGGTCACGACTCTAACCTGGTATTTGTACTCAGCACTGATGTCGACTCTATACTTTGTGTGATAAATTAGCGGGTGTTTGTTCATTGTCTTTAAAAGGAATTCAGAGGATCTGCTGAGAAGATAAGGTTTTGCAATTTACGACCTTGTTAAGGGGGAAGACTAAGCAAGTAGATAGTGGGGAGGGGGTGTTGGATAAACATCCTTGGTAAAACAAAGACTCTGTGAAATACTGTTTCCCGCTTCACTACCCTCCCCCTTGAACAGGAGCACAAGGCATGATCATTGAAAGAAACACAACGACCCCCAACAACGAACTGCGCAGCTTCAGAAGGTTCAACAAGTCCTGACAAGCCGAAACTTGGATGCTATAAAACGGCGACACTGAAAAGGGAAAGTTGCGTGCTGTGGTGGAGCGGAGACTCCCCAGCCGCCCAGCGCTGTTTTGTTTGTGCCTGCTTACTTAATTAATAAAATATTTCTGATAGACCAAGAAATTTGTATGGTCTCACTTATAACAAATTTGGTGCCGTGACTCGGATGAAGGCGGATTGACTGGGAATCCCTCTAGGGGAGGCGCCCCGCCGATTCTGGCGGCCCCGGGAACGGGAAATCCCGCTCGAGCCCTTCACCGACGAACCCAAAATTAGGCACAAGCAAATAAAACCGGTAACCCCAAGCAATCTTTGTGCACGAAGACCGAATGAAGACCCACGGGGTGGGTAAGTATAGGCCGGTGATCCGTTTGGTTGGGGTTGGTGATCCCGGAGTGCGTCTGTGTGAGACATCCAATTGCGGACGAAGTGAGTGCGGACCCCTCAGTAGTGCGGTTCCCACATCCCGCGAGGGACTGGGCCACGACCAGGGGGAAGCGGCTCTGTGTGTGTGTGAAGGCACTCCGGAAGATGGGACAGAAGAAGAGTAAGCCTTCTGGTCCCATGGGTGGGGTAATGCCTAGTGCTAGGTTGCCCCCTATTCCCCCAGATAGTCCACTGGGGTTAATGATTAAGAATTGGAGTGATTCCCCTTTTAGGCGGGGAAAGGATAAAGTAAAAATGATTCATTATTGTGTTGAAGTTTGGGGAGGTAGGCAAATTATTGGCCCATATTCGGGTCGTTTGAAGACTGGGTTTGCCAAGCCTTAAACATCTATGTAAATGCAAAGGAACCTTTTTGTTTAGAGGAGAGCGAATATGCGAGCCTTTGGATTGGCTCAGAGAATCGAGTTAATCTGTACCCTCTGTACCCTTTAAAAGAAAAAGGAGGGGCAAAATTACAAATTGTGGAGCAAGAGATAAAGTACCTGGGTCACCAGTTAAGTAAGGGTGTTAGTGTTGGGGAGAATCGAATGGATGTTTTACTAATGTCTCTTAGGTAATGGGACATACAGTATAATTAAGCATTGCCAAATGTACTTACATTATCAATTAATCTATGTACACTGGAAACTTAGGGAGTACACTGGACATTTAAAGGAATCCTTGAAGGGGAACCCTGGGAGGGAACAGGTACAACCTGACCTTGGATAAGGGCCTGGAAATGCTGAAATGAGTTGAAGCAGAACCAAGGAGCGGAGGGAGCATGCGTCGAGTGAGAAAGGTGAAAAGTTTAGCGGAGAGGAAGACTCCTTACTTCATCTGGACGACCACCTGGACGACCACCAGAGTGCGCCACGCATGTGCAAAGGGGAGGGGAGCTAATTAGAATGAAAAGCGAGGCTGATGTTGCAACCTGTAATGAATATGTATACCTTACGTAATGTTGAATGTATAAATAATGGCTGGGAAGTAACGGGACTTGAAGCCAGATTTGGGCACCTGCCCCGGCTTCCAGCGCTGAATAAAGCACCTTCATATAATCACTTGGTGGTTATGTGGTTGCTACGCTAACATTTTGGCGACCCAGATGGGACAGCGTGGGCACTGCTGAGGCGGCTCGTGTCTCGGTTTCGCTCCAGCCGGCACCGAGGGATTCTCGGGGAGCAGTCGACCACGACCGACCTCCGCTGCTCACGACGTACCACTGGAGTGGTAAGCAAAGGTGCTTTCAACTTGGGTATTCGGTACCGATTTGGTTGGGAAAGCCTGCCGGTCAGACGCGGCGAAAGCCACGCTCGGTTGGGCAGGGAGCTCCCGGGGTAAGCCTAGGCGCCGTCCGTTAGACAGAGCGAAAGCTCTGCAGGTTCGGCATTGGTGGTTTGGTATTGGTAATTGTATTGGTTTGTGCTGAAGGGTCAGCACCTGGTATTATTGGTATGTAGTAAGCACGCTGCTGCTCCGGCAGCTTCTGGGAAAGCGTGCTGCTGCTCCGGCAGCTTCTGGGTGAGCACGCTGCTGCTCCGGCAGCTTCTGGGAAAGCGTGCTGCTGCTCCGGCAGCTTTTGGGAAAGCGTGCTGCTGCTCCGGCAGCTTCTGGGAGAGCACGCTGCTGCTCCGGCAGCTTTTGGGAAAGCGTGCTGCTGCTCCGGCAGCTTCTGGGAGAGCACGCTGCTGCTCCAGCAGCTTTTGGGAGAGCGTGCTGCTGCTCCGGCAGCTTTGGGAGAGCACGCTGCTGCTCCGGCAGCTTTTGGGAAAGCGTGCTGCTGCTCCGGCAGCTTTGGGAGAGCACGCTGCTGCTCCGGCAGCTTTTGGGAAAGCGTGCTGCTGCTCCAGCAGCTTCTGGGAGAGCACGCTGCTGCTCCGGCAGCTTTTGGGAAAGCGTGCTGCTGCTCCGGCAGCTTCTGGGAGAGCACGCTGCTGCTCCGGCAGCTTTTGGGAGAGTGTGCTGCTGCTCTGGCAGCTTTTGGGTTTGTATCATAAGCTCAAAATGAAAAAGATTAAAGAAATTCTGGGAAAAGATGTACCTATCCCACGGACATCCCCGCTGGGGTGTTTGCTAGCACACTGGAAAGAGGGAGGTTTTGGTCAAGAAATGCGGAAAGGAAAGCTGATTGATTATTGTAATATTTGGTGGCCACAGTATAAACTAGAGGACCAAGAAACTTGGCCTGAGAATGGAACATTGCAATATAATACAATTTTACAATTGATGCTATTTTGCAAGCGGGAAGGAAAATATGATGAACTGCCGTATGTGGAATTATTCTTTTATTTGCGCCGAAAGCCTGAATGGCAGCATGCTTGTGGAATAATGGTGCTTGAAGTTTCAACTGAGGAACGTTGTTGTGCATGTACTAAGGAGGGACGCTGTATACAGCATCAGGCAATAGAGAATAATAAGTATTATGGGGAAATGAATAATGGAAATATTGATTTGGAAGTTGCGCCGTCGGCTCCGCCGGAAGAGCCAGGACAGGGAGGGAAAAGAGAAAAGGAAGATAGCAGTAGTGATGGAGAATCCCCGACTTTAGCCTCCCCTGTGTCACATAGGACTCGGCAACAGCGAAGGGCAGGAGAAACTATAAATGAACAGGGAGGGAAAATAATCGCTCCCCTCAGGCAAGGAGTGGGGACAGAAGGACCGGTATATGTTAAGGTGCCTTTTTCAGCTGGGGATTTAATGATATGGAAACAAGCAGCCGGCACCTACAGGGAAAACCCAGATAAAGTAGCTAGGATAATGAAAATGATAATTAAAACCCAAAATCCCGATTGGGATGATCTCCAGGTGATCCTGGATACTTTGATGGACTCGACAGAAAAAGACATGGTATTGCGGGCAGCCAGAGAGAGAGCCCGAGAAGATATACGAAATGGATTAGTGCTTGGAAATCTAGATCAAAACTTCCCCACTGAGGATCCCCAATGGGATTAGAACACAGGGGATGGAATAAGGAGGCTGAAGAGATATCAAGATTGGGTACAAGTCGGGGTACAGAATGCCATGCCCCGGACTTATCAAAGGACTTCCAGCTGTTTGTGCATGAGAGACAACGATTGGCATTAGGAGTACTGACCCAGCGACTTGGGAGCTGGAAAAGATCTGTGGGGTATTTTTCTAAACAATTGGACGCGGTAAGCGCTGGATGGCCCTCGTGTTTAAGGGCCGTGGCAGCCACAGTCCTTTTAATACAGGAAGCCAGGAAGCTCACATTAGGGAAGCAAATTGAGTGTTCGTGCCACATATGGTGACTACAGTATTGGAGCAAAAGGGGGGCCATTGGCTATCGCCCAGCCGAATGATGAAATATCAAGCTATACTAACTGAGCAAGATGATGTAATCTTAAGAACTACTAACTTATTGAACCCAGCAGTGTTTCTAGGAACAACTACAGAGGAAGGAGACCTCAGTCATGATTGCGTGGAGATCATCGAACATACCTATGCCAGCAGAACAGACTTAAAGGATCAGCCTCTGGGGAGACCGGATTGGGAACTTTTCACGGATGGAAGCAGCTTTGTGGAAAATGGGACTCGTTATGCAGGATACGCGGTAACAACATCAAAGGTAGTGATTGAGGCAAATTCCCTACCTCCGGGGACTTCAGCCCAACGAGCAGAAATAGTTGCCCTGACACGAGCCCTGGAACTAAGCGAGGGTAAGAACGTGAATATTTGGACAGATTCAAAATATGCATTCGGGGTAGTTCATGTACATGGGGCATTATGGAAAGAAAGGGGAATGCTATCCTCACAAGGGACTAATATAAAATACCAGGAAGAAATATTGAAATTAATAACAGCTGTACAGAAACCCCAACAGGTGGCCATAATGCATTGTAAAGCTCATCAAGGAGGGGTGTCAGAGATTGCAGAAGGTAACAGACTGGCAGATTTGACGGCCCGGAAGGTTGCGCGTGAAGTATGGAAAGTAATGGCTCTAATTCCATCAAAGGTAGGCCTCTCTTGTTTTAAATTACCTAAAGACCCAAAGTATTCAGCAGAAGATGAGAGACTTGCAAATTTGATGAAGGCCCAGAAGAATCCTGACGGATGGTATGTGACTGCGACAGGACAACTCATAGTGCCTCCTATAGTAATGCGAGAAAACTTACAAATAAAACATAATGAATGTCACTGGGGTGCAGGAGCAATGGTGACCTATTTGAAACGAGGTGTCATCTCGGTACACATGTTAACAATGGCAAAGTCAGTAATGTCAAAATGTGAGCTTTGCTTAAAGAATAATCCGGTAGCAAGGAAACATGCTGAGATGGGAAGAACTAGAGCTGGGATAGAGCCTGGAGATTACTGGCAAATAGACTTTGTGGAACTGCCTAAAGCAAGAGGTTATAAATACCTATTGGTAGGGGTTGATACTTTTTCAGGATGGCCAGAGGCCCTTCCCTGTCGCACCAACCAAGCAAAGGAAACGGTAAAATGGTTACTACGGGAAATAATCCCTAGATTTGGTGTACCATTGGGTATTTCTTCAAACAGGGGACCACATTTCATTGCCAATGTGGTTAAGGAGGTTAGTAGGTTACTGGGAATTACCTGGAACTTACATACCCCATGGAGGCCTCAATCTAGTGGTCAGGTAGAGAGGATGAACCAAACTTTAAAAGGACAATTAAGCAAAATCTGTCAGGAGGCTAAGATACAGTGGCCACAGGCCTTACCGATAGCTTTGCTAAGAATTAGAATAAAGCCAAGAAGTGGGATGTCAGTAAGTCCCTATGAAATCATGTATGGAAAACCTTATGAGTCTCCTGAACCGAACCCGAATATGCATGTTACCGGTAAACAGGATGTATATAATTATGTTTTAATAGTAATGAAAATACTTGCTCTTGGTATGAGTGAAGTATTTTCAAAGGGGGGAAATGTTAGTGTTGGGGAGAATCGAATGGATGTTTTACTAATGTCTCTTAGGTAATGGGACATACAGTATAATTAAGCATTGCCAAATGTACTTACATTATCAATTAATCTATGTACACTGGAAACTTAGGGAGTACACTGAACATTTAAAGGAATCCTTGAAGGGGAACCCTGGGAGGGAACAGGTACAACCTGACCTTGGATAAGGGCCTGGAAATGCTGAAATGAGTTGAAGCAGAACCAAGGAGCGGAGGGAGCATGCGTCGAGTGAGAAAGGTGAAAAGTTTAGCGGAGAGGAAGACTCCTTACTTCATCTGGACGACCACCTGGACGACCACCAGAGTGCGCCACGCATGTGCAAAGGGGAGGGGAGCTAATTAGAATGGAATGCGAGGCTGATGTTGCAACCTGTAATGAATATGTATACCTTACGTAATGTTGAATGTATAAATAATGGCTGGGAAGTAACGGGACTTGAAGCCAGATTTGGGCACCTGCCCCGGCTTCCAGCGCTGAATAAAGCACCTTCATATAATCACTTGGTGGTTATGTGGTTGCTACGCTAACAAGGGGACTAAGAAGTTAGACCCAGGCAGAATCAGTGGAATATTGGCTTTAGCGTCCCCGCGAACTAAAAGGCAGGTACGGCAACTGTTAGGGTTGACCGGATACTGTAGACAATGGATAGAAGATTACAGTGGAAAGGTTAAATTTTTATATAACAAGCTGAATAAGGATGGATTACTCAAATGGACAAAAGAAGATGAGGAATGACTGAACAAGTTAAAGGAGGAACTAGTATGCCCCCCCCAGTGTTAAGCTTACCAGATTTAAGGAGGCTGTTTTTTTTTTTTTTTTTTTTTTTTTTTTTGTGAACAGCGCAGCAGGCACGGCATACGGAGTGCTGGCCCAAGAATGGGCAGGGAGTAAAAAAAAAAAAAAAAAACCTGTGGCTTATTTGTCTAAATTATTGGATCCGGTTAGCCGGGGTTGGCCAAACTGTTTGCAGGTAGTGGTAGCTGCTGCCTTGTTAGCGGAAGAAGCACAGAAGATCACTTTTGGGGGGGAAATCAAAGTAATATCTCTACACAATATATGCGGGGTACTGCAACAGAAGGCAGAGAAATGGATCACTGACGCCAGATTATTAAAATATGAAGGAATTTTGATTTCCTCTCCAAAATTAACCTTAGGAACAACCTCCCTACAGAACCCTGCTCAGTTTCTTTATGGGGAACCAAATGAGTCCTTAGGATACGATTGCCTCCGAAATATAGAAGAGCAAACGAAATTGAGACCTGATCTAGAGGAGGTGGAATTACCCATCGGTGAACAGATATATGTGGATGGTTCTTCGAGAGTAGTCGAGGGAAAGCAAAAATCAGGATACGCGTTAGTAAACGGGAAAACATTTGAGATAGTGGAATCTGGACCTTTGAGTCCTAGCTGGTCTGCCCAAGCTTGCGAGCTATATGCCATATTGCGGGCCCTAAAATTGTTGAAAAATAAAAGCGGTACAACATATACAGATTCAAAATATGCTTATGGGGTAGTACATACATTTGGTAAAATATGGGAAGAAAGGGGGCTCATCAATTCACAAGGAAAGGGTTTAATACATCAGGAATTGATTACCCAGGTTTTACAAGCTATCAGAGAGCCCAAAGAAATTGCTGTAGTACATATAAAAGGGCATCAAAAAGGCCTCACCCCTCAGGTTAGGGGTAATAATCTAGCAGATCAGGAGGCAAAAAGGGCAGCATTAATGAGTATAAGAATTATAAGAACGAGGGAAGATTGCCCAGACTGTGGGAAATACTTAATACTTATACTTAATATATAATAATTAATATAATAATTAATAATATAATAATATATAATAATGCTTAATATAATACTTAATACTGTGGGAAAGGCTTAAAGGAATTTCCATGTTATGATTGCTGGAGTGAATGGGGAGTTGATGGGATTGAATGCAATTGTTCAGAGGAAGAAAGCCCGCCTTATAAAAACTGCTACAAGTGCGGGCCGACTAACTCCCTGTGGTCGAATGGACCCATTCCCCTCCCCTTACTCTGTTTCACTAATACAGAAGAAGACAAGATGACACAAATGGGGGTTCAAAAAAAAAAAAAAAAAAACGATAAAGGGAAATGGGTACTGCCTGATGGACGGGAAGTGTTACCAAAATCAGTAGCTATGAGGGTGCTATGGAGATTTCATGAACAGACGCACTGGGGTACTCAGGCGTTGGTGGATCAATTTGCCACATATTATATGTGTATAGGGATTTATACTATAGCAAAGAGAATCGTAAATGATTGCATAACTTGTCGGAGGGTAAATGCTCAACACATGAGAAAAAGGGTCCCGGGAGGAGGACGAGAATTGGCATATCGACCTTTTGCAAAGATTCAATTAGATTTTACTGAACTTCCAAAAACGGGGCGATATAGATACTTATTAGTTATTGTAGACCACCTCACAAACTTTGTTGAAGCATTCCCTACGGCAAGGGCCACAGCTCAAACCGTGGTAAAGATATTATTAGAAAGCATCATACCCAGATACGGGGTAATAGAAGCAATTGACTCTGATCGAGGCCCACACTTTATGTCAAAGGTATCCCGAGACACGATGAAGGCTCTGGGAATTAAATGGGAATATCACACTCCCTGGCATCCTCAGAGTTCGGGAAAGGTAGAACGAATGAATGGTGAAATTAAAAAGCAACTAACAAAGCTTATGATAGAGACTAAAACCTCCTGGGTGAAATGTTTACCGTTTGCACTATTGAATATCCGGACGTAGCCCCGAGCCGATGTCGGAATCTCACCTTTTGAAAGGCTGTATGGTATGCCTTATGATTTAGAGATGCCATCTGATCACCCCCAGGTACAGGATATCCAATTAAAACCTTATTTAATACAGCTTATGAACCGACGGAGGGAGTTGCAAGCGAAAGGCTTGGTGGCTAGATTTAGCAATCCATAGGATACAACCTGGAGATAGGGTTCTAATTAAGACATGGAAAGAAACGTCTTTAACACCACGGTGGGGAGGCCCCTATGTTGTTTTACTTATCACAGAGACGGCTATCCGGACGGCTGAGAAGGGGTGAACGCATGCCAGTCGCGTGAAAGGACCGATCCAGAAAAGCAAATGGGAAGTGGTCGCAGGCCCTGATGACTTAAAGCTCACGTTGAAACAAACTCGATAAGTATGGTCTAACTGTCTATGTATCGTAAAAAAATAAAAAAAAAAAAAAAAAAAAGAGGAGGAAAGGGGACCCTGTTTGATCAGAAAAAGGTCGCGGTTACCTGAGAAACTCCCCTGAAGAACACTGCTGCTGCCAAGAAGAACCTGCACCTTGTAGTTCTCTGCAACCGAACTGACAAGCGAGGCAGAGAGTGAAACGGTGGGGAATTACGTGGCCAGGTAAAGAACTCTGGAAAATGGGCCCTAGCCATTTTTTTTTGCGATACATAGTAATGGGTACGATTGTTTACACTGTTCCTGGGTCTGCGCACCCTCACAAACCTTTTAAATGGAGCCTGATTAGATGGGAAGATCACCATGTTGTTCAGCAGATAACTACTGCTGGGGGACTGATAGGGGAGGCATCATCTATATAAAGAAGGAAGAGACTAAGAGTCCCCAATGGGTGGGACCAAATCAGAAACTGTCGGGGAGTGTTTTGAGGATTCAGCCTACACAAGCTTTTAGAATGCTAACTCCTAATAGCCCTAAACCACTGGAGGTTGCTAATAAATCAGTAAACCCGGAGTACGGGATTAGAAATGAAGGGGTGACCGGGAATAACATATGGAGAATCATGAATGCTAGTTATCAGTTGTTGAATCAACCAAATCCAGACGTGCCTAGACCTTGCTGGTTATGTCTTGATATAAGGCCCTCATATTACGACGCCACTGGGGATCTGGGAGAAACCACCCGTTCAAACGAAACCGATCCCCCACAATGCCATTGGGGAAGGGATGTAGGAATAACGTTAACGGAAGTAACTGGGAATGGCAGGTGCGTAGGCACGGTCCCTGGTGAGAAGTTCCATCTATGCAATATTACAGAAAATGTTACACAATTAGACAAAGAAAAATGGTTAATACCAGCAGATAACACCAGATGGGTATGTTCGTCTCTGGGGGTAACTCCATGCTTATCTTTGAAATTGTTCAGCTCGTCTCATGATTTTTGTGTACAGGTAGTAATTATACCTAGGATTCTTTACCATTCTGAGGAGTATATGTACATCCAACATGCTATGGCAAAAAAACACTTAGGGAAGAGAGAGCCTATTACGGCTGTTACTTTAGCCACTCTGATGATTCTGGGGGCTGCAGGAGCCGGAACTGGAATTACCTCTCTGGTAAAACAAAGCCAAGAATTTACCTCTCTATGCATTGCTGTAGATGAGGATTTGGCCCGTATCGAGCAATCTGTATCAGCTTTAGAGAAATCTGTACGACAAAATCGTAGGGGATTAGATCTGATTTTTCTACAACAAGGAGGATTGTGTGCAGCCCTACGAGAGGAGTGTTGGAAACTATTAGGAAACTATTAGCTGTAGGAAACTATTAGCAATTACACCTATTGCCTGTTTTCGTTAGGGAGCCAATCTGTGAAGGGGACAGGGGAAGACATGTTTCCCTACCTGTTCACTCTCCCTTTCTCCTTCACCACCACCCTCTTATCCCCCGAGCTAGTTACGGTGGTTCTCCGAGATGTTGAATATCCTTGGGATACTCAGACCAGCCTGCTCTTGTTGTTATGTCTCCTGAATGCGCTTCAGGTTTTGTTGAGGGTTAAACAGCTACTTAGGAATCTCATCCGGAGATCTGTCTTGAGGCGGGATAGTTGCGAGTGGCAGGGAGTGTGGGAGGATATGGGCAGGTTTCTAGAGCAGTGGTCACCTCCAGTGTTTTGGACATTCACCCCTGAACAACTGCAAAATCCTAAAAAGCTGGCAGAATGCTTGAAAAAAAGTTGTCATGACTCTGGCAGTTCCAAAGTGACACAAATCACTGTGGCGTGCTGGGGTCTGGCTTGTGCCTATCGAGCTGCAATTGATGCTACTAGCAACCTAGCTCCAGCTCCAGCTCCTGCAGCCGCTCCAGTTCCAGCTCCTGCAGCCGCTCCAGCTCCTGCAGCTGCTCCAGCTCCAGCTCCTGCAGCCACTCCAGTTCCAGCTCCTGCAGCTGCTCCAGTTCCAGCTCCTGCAGCCGCTCCATCTCCTGCAGCCACTCCAGCTCCAGCTCCTGCAGCCGCTCCAGCTCCAGCTCCTGCAGCCGCTCCAGTTCCAGCTCCTGCAGCCGCTCCAGCTCCTGCAGCTGCTCCAGCTCCAGCTCCTGCAGCCGCTCCAGCTCCTGCAGCCGCTCCGGCTCCTGCAGCCGCTCCAGCTCCAGCCCCTGCAGCCGCTCCAGCTCCTGCAGCCGCTCCAGTTCCAGCTCCTGCAGCCGCTCCAGCCCCTGCAGCCGCTCCAGCTCCAGCTCCAGCTCCTGCAGCCGCTCCAGCCCCTGCAGCCGCTCCAGCTCCAGCTCCTGCAGCCGCTCCAGCCCCTGCAGCTGCTCCAGCTCCAGCTCCTGCAGCCGCTCCAGCTCCTGCAGCCGCTCCAGCTCCAGCTCCCGCAGCCACTCCAGCCCCTGCAGTAGCTCCAGCTCCTGCAGCTGCTCCCACTCCTGTGTCTGGGTCAGAGAAACGAGCTGTAGCAGTGCAAGTTGACCCCGCAGAGGGTATTCCAACCCCTGTGGCAGACCCTGTGGCTGGGTTAGAGAAACGAGCTGTAGCAGTGCAAGTTGCCCCTGTAGACAAGGTGAAAAAATGGTATAGAGGCTCAGGTCGTTTAGAACGCAGACAGTCTTCTGCTAAGTCTGGGCATAGTGAAGACGAGGCTGGGCCATCAAAGGTGCAGGAGACTGAAGATGAGGATGAGGATGTCGAAAAATCAACAGTAACTACCCGGACTCTATACCAGCGTGAGCTACGAGATGTGCGAAAAGATTTTGGTCGCTGTATAGGTGAGCAGCTTGTCACCTGGCTGCTCCGGTGCTGGGACACGGGAGCCAATTATGTGGAATTAGAGGGCAAGGAAGCCAGGCGGCTGGGATCCCTTGCTAGGGACGCGTGCATTGACAAAACAATTGGAGATGGAGCATGATCTCGCAGCCTCTGGAGGTGTCTCCTGTCAGCTGTGAAGGAAAGGTATCCCTTCAAGGAAGAACTTGTATGTCTACCAGGCAAATGGACCACCATGGAGAAGGGAATTCAGTACCTGAGGGAATTGGCCGTACGGGAAGTAATTTATAAGGACCTAGACGACGCACAAACATCCGCAGATCCAGATGCAGTCCGGTGTACACTACCCATGTGGCGGAAGTTTGTACAGAGTGCACCATCATCATATGCCAGCTCATTGGCAATACTAGCCTGGAAAGCGGAGGAGAATCCCACAGTGAATGAAGTGACTAAAATACTCCGGCAGTACAAAGGAAATCTCTCCTCTTCCCTACAGGCCTGTGTCTCAGCTGTGGAGAAACTCTCTGAAGAGGTCCACCAACTTAAAGAGAATTTATCTTCCCCTCCACCTGAACGAACCAGTGTCCACCAGCTAAAAGAGAATACTTTGGAGAAACTTTCTGAAAAGATCCACCAACTTGAAGAGAGATTATTTTCCTCCCCACCTGTACAAACCAGTGTCTCAGCTATTAGGGGTAAACGTTCATCTATGCAAGGAAGACAATATGGTGGGCACACACACCGCGCCACCCTGTGGTTTTACCTACGTGACCATGGAGAGGACATGAGAAAATGGGATGGAAAATCTACTGCGACCCTAGAGGCACGGGTACGTGAATTGCAAAGGAAAACAATTGGGAAAAAGGAGTTCTCTGAAAAGTTTGCTGCTCCAACTTCCAGCAGGCAGTCCTTTAAACACAGAAACGAAGATTCTGACCAGGACTAGAGGGGCCCTGCCTCCAGCCAGGGGGAGGAAAGGGACAATCGAGTTTATTGGACTGTGTGGATTCGATGGCCTGGCACGTCAGACGCACAGAAGTATAAGGCTTTGGTAGACACCGGTGCACAATGTACTCTAATGCCATCAAGCTATAAAGGGCCAGAGCCCATCTGTATTTATGGTGTGACGGGGGGATCCCAGCAGTTAACTGTATTGGAGGCTGAAGTGAGTCTAACCGGTAATGAGTGGCAAAAGCACCGTATTGTGACTGGCCCAGATGCTCCGTGCATCCTTGGCATAGACTATCTTAGAAGAGGATATTTCAAGGACCCAAAAGGGTTCCGCTGGGCTTTTGGCATAGCTGCCTTGGAGACAGAGGACATTAAACAGTTGTCTACCTTGCCTGGTCTCTCAGAGGACCCTTCTGTTGTGGGGTTGCTGAGGGTTGAAGAACAGCAAGTGCCGATCGCTACCACAACTGTGCACCGGCGGCAATATCGCACCAACCGAGACTCCCTGAGTCCCATCCATAAGCTAATTCGTCAACTGGAGAGCCAAGGAGTGATCAGCAAGACTCATTCACCTTTTAATAGTCCTATATGGCCAGTGCGAAAGTCTAATGGTGAGTGGAGACTAACAGTGGACTATCGTGGCCTGAACGAAGTCACGCCACCACTGAGTGCTGCAGTGCCGGACATGCTAGAACTCCAGTATGAACTGGAATCAAAGGCAGCCAAGTGGTATGCCACAATTGATATCGCTAATGCATTTTTCTCCATCCCTCTAGCAGCAGAGTGCAGGCCACAGTTTGCTTTCACTTGGAGGGGAGTCCAATATACTTGGAATCGGCTGCCCCAGGGGTGGAAACACAGCCCTACCATTTGCCATGGACTGATCCAGTCTGCGCTGGAGCAGGGGGAAGCTCCTGAACACCTGCAGTACATCGATGACATCATTGTGTGGGGTGACACAGCACAGGAAGTTTTCGAGAAAGGGAAGAAAATAGTCCAAATCCTTCTGAAGGCCGGTTTTGCCATAAAACAGAATAAAGTTAAAGGACCTGCACGAGAGATCCAGTTTTTAGGAAAAAAATGGCAAGATGGACGTCGTCAAATCCCAATGGATGTGATCAACAAAATAACAGCTATGTCTCCACCAACTAGCAAAAAAGAAACACAAACTTTCCTAGGTGTCGTGGGGTTTTGGAGAATGCATATTCCAAATTACAGTCTGATTGTAAACCCGCTCTACCAAGTAACCCGTAAGAAGAATGCTTTTGAATGCTAAACAATATATAGGGGTGGCTGGCCGGGGTGGGGGGGCTGGCTGCTCGGGGATAGGCTGGGCATCGGTCAGCGGGTGGTGAGCAATTGCATTGTGCATCACTTGTTTTCATACACATTATTATTATTAATACTATTATCATTATCACTATTATTATTATTATTGTTATTATTATATTCCGGTCTTAATAAACTGTCTTTATCTCAACTCACCGGCTTCACTTTCCCGTTTCTCTCCCCCATCCCAGAGAGGGAGGGGGGAGGGTGAGCGAACGGCTGTGTGGTGTTTAGCTGCCAGCCGGGTTAAACCACAACAGAGGGGCAGCCAGAGCCCCCCAGCTAGGCAGCACTCAGTGCCTGCCTCTCCCAGGGATGGGGTTACAAAGTTTGTTAAAGATGGAATTAGTATGCCTGGCCGTTTTTCTCTGTATTTTAGTTTGTGTTAATAGTTCTTTCCTAATTTGTGTTACTTTTCCTTTCTTATTTTCTGTTAATCACGCCTTCTTAATTTGTGTTAAACCTGCTTTCTTAATTTGTGTTAATCGAGCTCTTCTATGTTAATAAAGAAGGGGGAGATGTGGGAGCATGGCCATGGGGGTCCACAAGTCCCATGGTTGGTGATAACATCCGACTCTTAAAGATGAGGCCATCAGGAAAGTAAAGAGTTGAGAGGGAACAAAGAAGGGTGATTCAGGTGACACCTTCTTGTCTGGGGTGGCTTGTTCTCCAGCCATTAAAGCATGGAAGTTGCTGGGTGTTTGCTGTTGCCGGGCAAAGTTGTTGACCAATGACTAGTTAGTGGAAAGGTACTGCTGTGAGGCGGAAGTTATAGGAAGAGAGCCTTTCCTGAATAAGGGATAGAATGAAGTTGTGCCCTCACTCTGAGAGATGAAGTTATGCCCTCAGTAAGAGAGAGTTCAAGTTATGTCATCAATAAAGAGGTAGCAGTTACAGATCCTGAAAGAACCCCGTTGTCCGTGCGGTCTTTACGCCACAAATCGCCCCCCAACAGGGACATGAAAACGAACAGGGACAAGAAGAAAACAAACAGGGACATGAAGAACAGGAACAGGGACAGGCTAACAGCACAGGGACAAAAACAAAAAGGGAATGAATAGGGACAGAGTATCAGAACAGGGACAAACAAAAAACAGCGTATGGGAGGGTCTCGCTGGCATATGCAGGACCCACAATCAAGGACTCCAGGAGTTGGAGGGGCAGCCAGAGCCCCCCGGCTGGGCAGCACTCAGTGCCTGCCTCTCCCAGGGATGGTTTTACAAAGGTTGTTAAAGATAGACTTAGTATGCCTGGCAGTTTTTCTCTGTGTTTTAGTTTGTGTTGATCCCGACTTCTTAATATGTGTTAATCGCGCTTTCTTCTGTTAATAAAGAAGGGGAAGATGTGGGAGTTTGGCCATGGGGGTCGATAAGCCCCATGGTTGGTGATAACATCGGACTCTTAAGGATGAGACCATCAGGAATTTAAAGAGTTGAGAGGGAACAAAGAAGGGTGATTCAGGTGACAACTTGTTGTCTGGGGTGGCTAGTTCTCCAGCCATTAAAGCATGGAAGTTGCTGGGTGTTTGCTGTTGCCGGGCAAAGTTGTTGACCAATGACTAGTTAGTGGAAAGGTACTGCTGTGAGGCGGAAGTTATAGGAAGGGAGCTTGTCCTGAATAAGGGATAGAATGAAGTTGTGCCCTCACTCTGAGAGATGAAGTTATGCCCTCAGTAAGAGAGAGTTGAAGTTATGTCATCAATAAAGAGGTAGCAGTTACAGATCCTGAAAGAACCCCGTTGTCTGTGCGGTCTTTACACCACAAATCGCGCCCAAACACGGACATGAAGAAATCAAACAGGGACGAGAAGAAAACAAACAGGGACATGAAGAACAGGAACAGGGACAGGCTAACAGAACAGGGACAAAAACAAAAAAGGAATGAATAGGGACAGGCAAACGGAACAGGGACAAAAACAGAATAGGAATGAATAGGTACAGGCTAACAGAACAGGGACGAACTAACAGAGCTTATGGGAGGGTCACGCTGGCTTACGCAGGACCCACAAACAAGGTCTCCAGGAGGTGGAGGGGCAGCCAGAGCCCCCCGGCTGGGCAGCACTCAGTGCCTGCCTCTCCCAGGGATGGGGTTACAAAGTTTGTTAAAGATGGAATAGTATGCTTGGCAGTTTTTCTCTGTATTTTAGTTTGTGTTAATAGTGCTTTCTTAATTTGTGTTACTCTTGCTTTCTTAATTTCTGTTAATCGCGCCTTCTTAATTTGTGTTAAACCTGCTTTCTTAATTTGTGTTAATCGAGCTCTTTTATGTTAATAAAGAAGGGGGAGATGTGGGAGCCTGGCCATGGGGGTCGACAAGTCCCATGGTTGGTGATAACATCCGACTCTTAAAGATGAGGCCATCAGGAAAGTAAAGAGTTGAGAGGGAACAAAGAAGGCTGATTCAGGAGACACCTTAAACAGGGACATGAAGAACAGGAACAGGGACAGGCTAACAGAGCAGGGAGAAACAAAAAACAGCATATGGGAGGGTCCCACTGGCATATGCTGGACCCAAAACTAGGACTCCAGGAGTTGGAGGGGCAGCCAGAGCCCCCCGGCTGGGCAGCACTCAGTGCCTGCCTCTCCCAGGGATGGTTTTACAAAGGTTGTTAAAGATAGACTTAGTATGCTGTCCTGGTTCCAGTTAGGACAGAGTTAATGAGGTGTGTACCTCAAGGTGATTTGATACTGGGTGAGAATAGCCCATGAGTTGAATTGTAGTATGTTAATTA
The DNA here is from genome assembly GCF_964211835.1 of Anser anser. Classification (NCBI taxonomy): domain Eukaryota; kingdom Metazoa; phylum Chordata; class Aves; order Anseriformes; family Anatidae; genus Anser; species Anser anser. The sequence continues at coordinate 4,718,479 of NC_139731.1, read as the reverse complement.
TTATATAATACTGTATGTCATCACTACCATGATTGCTATATATCATAGATGAAAATGGTGATTAATTAGAATGTATTGGAAAGAGTGTAACCTGAGCATGACATAAATGGTATGGAATAAGGGGTGGATATCTGTCCTGGTTCCAGTTAGGACAGAGTTAATTTTCCCTCATAGTAGCTGGTATGTTATGTCTCCTGAATGCGCTTCAGGTTTTGTTGAGGGTTAAACAGCTACTTAGGAATCTCATCCGGAGATCTGTCTTGAGGCGGGGTAGTTGCGAGTGGCAGGGAGTGTGGGAGGATATGGGCAGGTTTCTAGAGCAGTGGTCACCTCCAGTGTTTTGGACATTCACCCCTGAACAACTGCAAAATCCTAAAAAGCTGGCAGAATGCTTGAAAAAAAGGTGTCATGACTCTGGCAGTTCCAAAGTGACACAAATCACTGTGGCGTGCTGGGGTCTGGCTTGTGCCTATCGAGCTGCAATTGATGCTACTAGCAACCTAGCTCCAGTTCCAGCTCCTGCAGCCGCTCCAGCTCCTGCAGCTGCTCCAGCTCCAGCTCCTGCAGCCGCTCCAGCTCCAGCTCCTGCAGCCGCTCCAGCTCCTGCAGCCACTCCAGTTCCAGCTCCTGCAGCCGCTCCAGTTCCAGCTCCTGCAGCCGCTCCAGCTCCTGCAGCCACTCCAGTTCCAGCTCCTGCAGCCGCTCCAGCTCCAGCTCCTGCAGCCGCTCCAGTTCCAGCTCCTGCAGCCGCTCCAGCTCCTGCAGCCGCTCCAGCTCCAGCTCCTGCAGCCGCTCCAGCTCCAGCTCCTGCAGCCGCTCCAGCTCCTGCAGCCGCTCCGGCTCCTGCAGCCACTCCAGCTCCAGCCCCTGCAGCCGCTCCAGCTCCTGCAGCCGCTCCAGTTCCAGCTCCTGCAGCCACTCCAGCCCCTGCAGCCGCTCCAGCTCCAGCTCCAGCTCCTGCAGCCGCTCCAGCCCCTGCAGCCGCTCCAGCTCCAGCTCCTGCAGCCGCTCCAGCCCCTGCAGCTGCTCCAGCTCCAGCTCCTGCAGCCACTCCAGCCCCTGTAGCAGCTCCAGCTCCTGCAGCTGCTCCCACTCTTGTGTCTGGGTCAGAGAAACGAGCTGTAGCAGTGCAAGTTGACCCCGCAGAGGGTATTCCAACCCCTGTGGCAGACCCTGTGGCTGGGTTAGAGAAACGAGCTGTAGCATTGCAAGTTGCCCCTGTAGACAAGGTGAAAAAATGGTATAGAGGCTCAGGTCGTTTAGAACGCAGACAGTCTTCTGCTAAGTCTGGGCATAGTGAAGACGAGGCTGGGCCATCAAAGGTGCAGGAGACTGAAGATGAGGATGAGGATGTCGAAAAATCAACAGTAACTACCCGGACTCTATACCAGCGTGAGCTACGAGATGTGCGAAAAGATTTTGGTCGCTGTATAGGCGAGCAGCTTGTCACCTGGCTGCTCCGGTGCTGGGACACGGGAGCCAATTATGTGGAATTAGAGGGCAAGGAAGCCAGGCGGCTGGGATCCCTTGCTAGGGACGCGTGCATTGACAAAGCAATTGGAGATGGAGCACGATCTCGCAGCCTCTGGAGGCGTCTCCTGTCAGCTGTGAAGGAAAGGTATCCCTTCAAGGAAGAACTTGTATGTCTACCAGGCAAATGGACCACCATGGAGAAGGGAATTCAGTACCTGAGGGAATTGGCCGTACGGGAAGTAATTTATAAGGACCTAGACGACGCACAAACATCCGCAGATCCAGATGCAGTCCGGTGTACACTACCCATGTGGCGGAAGTTTGTACAGAGTGCACCATCATCATATGCCAGCTCATTGGCAATACTAGCCTGGAAAGCGGAGGAGAATCCCACAGTGAATGAAGTGACTAAAATACTCCGGCAGTACAAAGGAAATCTCTCCTCTTCCCTACAGGCCTGTGTCTCAGCTGTGGAGAAACTCTCTGAAGAGGTCCACCAACTTAAAGAGAATTTATCTTCCCCTCCACCTGAACGAACCAGTGTCCACCAGCTAAAAGAGAATACTTTGGAGAAACTTTCTGAAAAGATCCATCAAAGATCCATCTGAAAAGAGCCATCAAACAGGACTATAGGGGGCTGGGACGATTGGTGGAGGGTGCGGGAGTGCAGGTGGTGTTTTCGTCTATCCCTACGGGGGAAGGGAGAGGCACGGAGAGGACACGGAAAGCTCATGTGGTTAATAGGTGGCTCAGAGGCTGGTGCCAGCATAGAAATTTTGGGTTTTTTCACCATGGGGAGCTTTACTCGGCACCCGGCCTGATGGCCCCAGATGGGTCTCTATCTCCAAGGGGAAAACGGATCCTAGGCCAGGAGCTGGCGGGGCTCATAGAGAGAGCTTTAAACTAGGTAAGAAGGGGGACGGGGCTCAAACAAGGCTTGTTGGAGCTGTGCCGGGGGAAACAATGGCTAGGCCGGGGAAGAAGGCGATGGCCCAGCTGAAGTGCATCTACACTAATGCACGCAGCATGGGTAACAAACAGGAGGAGCTGGAAGCCATTGTGCAGCAGGCAGGCTACGACTTGGTTGCCATCACGGAGACGTGGTGGGACCGCTCCCACGACTGGAGTGCTGCAATGCCTGGCTATCGGCTCTTCAGGAGGGACAGGCAGCACAGAAGGGGTGGTGGCGTGGCTCTCTACATTAGAGAATCTTTTGATGTTGTGGAACTCCAGGCTGGGAATGATAAGGTTGAATCCCTGTGGGTTAGGATCCGCGGGAAGGCCGGCAAGGCTAGCATCCTGGTGGGGGTCTGTTATAGACCGCCGAACCAGGATGAGGAGACGGATGAGGAGTTTTATAGGCAACTGACAGAAGTTGCAAAATCGTCGGCGCTTGTCCTCGTGGGGGACTTCAACTTCCCGGACATATCCTGGAAACACAACACGGCACAGAGAAAGCAGTCTAGGAGGTTTCTGGAGAGCGTGGGAGATAGCTTCCTGACGCAGCTGGTCAGTGAACCTACCAGGGGAGTTGCCCCGCTAGACCTTCTCTTCACAAACAGAGAAGGACTGGTGGGAGATGTGGTGGTCGGAAGCTGTCTGGGGCAGAGTGACCACGAAATGGTAGAGTTCTCTATTCTTGGCGAGGCCAGGAAGGGGACCAGTAAAACTGCTGTCTTGGACTTCCGGAGGGCTGACTTTGAGCTGCTCAGGACGCTGGTTGGCCGAGTCCCTTGGGAGGCGGTTCTGAAGGGCAGAGGAGTCCAGGAAGGCTGGGCGCTCCTCAAGAAGGAAATCGTGATGGCACAGGAGCGGTCCGTCCCCACGTGCCCAAAGATGAGCCGGCGTGGAAGAAGACCGGCCTGGCTCAACAGAGAGTTGCGGCTGGAGCTTAGCAGAAAAAAGAGGGTTTATAATCTTTGGAAAAAAGGGCGGGCCACTGAGGAGGACTACAAGGATGTAGCGAGGCTGTGCAGGGAGAAAATTAGAAAGGCCAAAGCTCATCTGGAGCTCAATCTGGCTACTGCCGTTAAAGACAACAAAAAATCCTTTTACAAATACATCAACGCGAAACGGAGGACTAGGGAGAATCTCCATCCTTTACTGGATGCGAGGGGAAACCTAGTTACTAAGGATGAGGAAAAGGCTGAGGTGCTTAATGCCGCCTTTGCCTCAGTCTTTAGCGGCAATACCGGTTGTTCTCCGGACACCCAGTGCCCTGAGCTGGTGGAAGGGGATGGGGAGCAGGATGTGGCCTTCGCTATCCATGAGGAAATGGTTGGCGACCTGCTACGGAGCTTGGATGTGCGCAAGTCGATGGGGCCGGATGGGATCCACCCGAGGGTACTGAGAGAACTGGCGGAGGATCTGGCCGAGCCGCTTTCCATCATTTATCGGCAGTCCTGGCTATCGGGGGAGGTCCCGGTTGACTGGCGGCTAGCCAATGTGACGCCCATCTATAAGAAGGGCCGGAGGGCAGACCCGGGGGACTATAGGCCTGTCAGTTTGACCTCAGTGCCGGGGAAGCTCATGGAGCAGATTATCTTGAGGGTCATCACGCGGCACTTGCAGGGCAAGCAGGCGATCAGGCCCAGTCAGCATGGGTTTATGAAAGGCAGGTCCTGCTTGACGAACCTGATCTCCTTCTATGACCAAGTGACGCGCTTGGTGGATGAGGGAAAGGCTGTGGACGTGGTCTACCTTGACCTCAGTAAGGCTTTTGACACCGTTCCCCACAACATTCTCCTCGAGAAACTGGCTGCTCGGGGCTTGGACTGGCGTACGCTTCGCTGGGTTAGAAACTGGCTGGATGGCCGGGCCCAGAGAGTTGTGGTGAATGGAGTCAAATCTGGTTGGAGGCCGGTCACTAGTGGAGTCCCCCAGGGCTCGGTACTGGGGCCGGTCCTCTTTAATATCTTTATTGATGATCTGGATGAGGGCGTCCAGTGCACCCTCAGTAAGTTTGCAGACGACACCAAGCTAAGTGCGTGTGTCGATCTGCTCGAGGGCAGGAAGGCTCTGCAGGAGGATCTGGATAGGCTGGAGCGATGGGCTGAGGTCAACTGCATGAAGTTCAACAAGGCCAAGTGCCGGGTCCTGCACCTGGGCTGCAACAACCCCAAGCAGAGCTACAGGCTGGGAGATGAGTGGCTGGAAAGCTGCCTGGCCGAGAAGGACCTGGGAGTATTGGTGGATAGTCGGCTGAATATGAGCCAGCAGTGTGCTCAGGTGGCCAAGAAGGCCAACGGCATCCTGGCCTGTATAAGAAGCAGTGTGGCCAGCAGGTCGAGGGAAGTGATTGTGCCCCTGTACTCGGCTCTGGTGAGGCCGCACCTCGAGTACTGTGTTCAGTTTTGGGCCCCTCGCTACAGGAAGGACATGGACGTGCTCGAGCGAGTCCAGAGAAGGGCGACCAAGCTGGTGAGGGGTCTGGAGAACAAGTCTTACGAGGAGCGGCTGAGGGAGCTGGGCTTGTTCAGCCTGGAGAAGAGGAGGCTCAGGGGCGACCTCATCGCTCTCTACAGTTACCTGAAAGGAGGCTGTAGCGAGGTGGGGGTTGGTCTATTCTCCCACGTGCCTAGTGACAGGACGAGGGGGAATGGGCTAAAGTTGCGACAGGGGAGTTTTAGGTTGGATGTTAGGAAGTACTTCTTTACCGAAAGGGTTATTAAGCATTGGAACGGGCTGCCCAGGGAGGTGGTGGAGTCACCATCCCTGGAGGTCTTTAAAAGACGTTTAGATGTAGAGCTTAGGGATATGGTTTAGTGGAGTACTTAGTGTTAGGTCGGAGGTTGGACTCGATGATCTTGAGGTCTCTTCCAACCTAGAGAAATCTGTGAAATCTGTGAATCTGTGAATCCACCAACTTGAAGAGAGATTATTTTCCTCCCCACCTGTACAAACCAGTGTCTCAGCTATTAGGGGTAAACGTTCATCTATGCAAGGAAGACAATATGGTGGGCACACACACCGCGCCACCCTGTGGTTTTACCTACGTGACCATGGAGAGGACATGAGAAAATGGGATGGAAAATCTACTGCGACCCTAGAGGCACGGGTATGTGAATTGCAAAGGAAAACAATTGGGAAAAAGGAGTTCTCTGAAAAGTTTGCTGCTCCAACTTCCAGCAGGCAGTCCTTTAAACACAGAAACGAAGATTCTGACCAGGACTAGAGGGGCCCTGCCTCCAGCCAGGGGGAGGAAAGGGACAATCGAGTTTATTGGACTGTGTGGATTCGATGGCCTGGCACGTCAGACGCACAGAAGTATAAGGCTTTGGTAGACACCGGTGCACAATGTACTCTAATGCCATCAAGCTATAAAGGGCCAGAGCCCATCTGTATTTATGGTGTGACGGGGGGATCCCAGCAGTTAACTGTATTGGAGGCTGAAGTGAGTCTAACCGGTAATGAGTGGCAAAAGCACCGTATTGTGACTGGCCCAGATGCTCCGTGCATCCTTGGCATAGACTATCTTAGAAGAGGATATTTCAAGGACCCAAAAGGGTTCCGCTGGGCTTTTGGCATAGCTGCCTTGGAGACAGAGGACATTAAACAGTTGTCTACCTTGCCTGGTCTCTCAGAGGACCCTTCTGTTGTGGGGTTGCTGAGGGTTGAAGAACAGCAAGTGCCGATCGCTACCACAACTGTGCACCGGCGGCAATATCGCACCAACCGAGACTCCCTGAGTCCCATCCATAAGCTAATTCGTCAACTGGAGAGCCAAGGAGTGATCAGCAAGACTCATTCACCTTTTAATAGTCCTATATGGCCAGTGCGAAAGTCTAATGGTGAGTGGAGACTAACAGTGGACTATCGTGGCCTGAACGAAGTCACGCCACCACTGAGTGCTGCAGTGCCGGACATGCTAGAACTCCAGTATGAACTGGAATCAAAGGCAGCCAAGTGGTATGCCACAATTGATATCGCTAATGCATTTTTCTCCATCCCTCTAGCAGCAGAGTGCAGGCCACAGTTTGCTTTCACTTGGAGGGGAGTCCAATATACTTGGAATCGGCTGCCCCAGGGGTGGAAACACAGCCCTACCATTTGCCATGGACTGATCCAGTCTGCGCTGGAGCAGGGGGAAGCTCCTGAACACCTGCAGTACATCGATGACATCATTGTGTGGGGTGACACAGCACAGGAAGTTTTCGAGAAAGGGAAGAAAATAGTCCAAATCCTTCTGAAGGCCGGTTTTGCCATAAAACAGAATAAAGTTAAAGGACCTGCACGAGAGATCCAGTTTTTAGGAAAAAAATGGCAAGATGGACGTCGTCAAATCCCAATGGATGTGATCAACAAAATAACAGCTATGTCTCCACCAACTAGCAAAAAAGAAACACAAACTTTCCTAGGTGTCGTGGGGTTTTGGAGAATGCATATTCCAAATTACAGTCTGATTGTAAACCCGCTCTACCAAGTAACCCGTAAGAAGAATGCTTTTGAATGCTAAACAATATATAGGGGTGGCTGGCCGGGGTGGGGGGGCTGGCTGCTCGGGGATAGGCTGGGCATCGGTCAGCGGGTGGTGAGCAATTGCATTGTGCATCACTTGTTTTCATACACATTATTATTATTAATACTATTATCATTATCACTATTATTATTATTATTGTTATTATTATATTCCGGTCTTAATAAACTGTCTTTATCTCAACTCACCGGCTTCACTTTCCCGTTTCTCTCCCCCATCCCAGAGAGGGAGGGGGGAGGGTGAGCGAACGGCTGTGTGGTGTTTAGCTGCCAGCCGGGTTAAACCACAACAGAGGGGCAGCCAGAGCCCCCCAGCTAGGCAGCACTCAGTGCCTGCCTCTCCCAGGGATGGGGTTACAAAGTTTGTTAAAGATGGAATTAGTATGCCTGGCAGTTTTTCTCTGTGTTTTAGTTTGTGTTAATAGTTCTTTCCTAATTTGTGTTACTTTTCCTTTCTTATTTCCTGTTAATCACGCCTTCTTAATTTGTGTTAAACCTGCTTTCTTAATTTGTGTTAATCGAGCTCTTTTATGTTAATAAAGAAGGGGGAGTTGTGGGAGCATGGCCATGGGGGTCGACAAGTCCCATGGTTGGTGATAACATGCGACTCTTAAAGATGAGGCCATCAGGAAAGTAAAGAGTTGAGAGGGAACAAAGAAGGGTGATTCAGGAGACACCTTTAAACAGGGACATGAAGAACAGGAACAGGGACAGGCTAACAGAGCAGGGAGAAACAAAAAACAGCATATGGGAGGGTCCCACTGGCATATGCTTGACCCACAAACAAGGACTCCAGGAGTTGGAGGGGCAGCCAGAGCCCCCCGGCTGGGCAGCACTCAGTGCCTGCCTCTCCCACGGCTGGTTTTACAAAGGTTGTTAAAGATAGACATACTATGCCTGGCAGTTTTTCTCTGTGTTTTAGTTTGTGTTGATCCTGCCTTCTTAATTTGTGTTAATCGCGCTTTCTTATTTTAATAAAGAAGGGGAAGATGTGGGAGTGTGGCCATGGGGGTTGACAAGCCCCATGGTTGGTGATCACATCCGACTCTTAAAGATGAGACCATCAGGAAAGTAAAGCCTTGAGAGGGAACAAAGAAGGGTCATTCAGGAGACACCTTAAACAGGGACATGAAGAACAGGAACAGGGACAGGCTAACAGAACAGGGACAAAACGAAAAAGGAATTAATAGGGACATGCTATCAGAACAGCGGCAAACAAAAAACAGCGTATGGGAGGGTCTCGCTGGCATAGGCAGGACCCACAAACAAGGACTCCAGGAGTTGGAGGGGCAGCCAGAGCCCCCCGGCTGGGCAGCACTCAGTGCCTGCCTCGCCCAGGGATGGTTTTACAAAGATTGTTAAAGATAGACTTAGTATGCCTGGCAGTTTTTATCTGTGTTTTAGTTTGTGTTGATCCTGCCTTCTTAATTTGTGTTAATTGCGCTTTCTTATGTTAATAAAGAAGGGGAAGATGTGGGAGTGTGGCCATGGGGGTCGACAAGCCCCATGGTTGGTAATAACATCCGACTCTTAAGGATGAGACCATCAGGAATTTAAAGAGTTGAGAGGGAACAAAGAAGGGTGATTCAGGTGACACCTTGTTGTCTGGGGTGGCTTGTTCTCCAGCCATTAAAGCATGGAAGTTGTGGGTGTTTGCTGTTGCCGGGCAAAGTTGTTGACCAATGACTAGTTAGTGGAAAGGTACTGCTGTGAGGCGGAAATTATAGGAAGGGAGCCTTTCCTGAATAAGGGATAGAATGAAGTTGTGCCCTCACTCTGAGAGATGAAGTTATGCCCTCAGTAAGAGAGAGTTCAAGTTATGTTGTCAATAAAGAGGTAGCAGTTACAGATCCTGAAAGAACCCCGTTGTCCGTGCGGTCTTTACGCCACAAATCGCCCCCCAACAGGGACATGAAAACGAACAGGGACGAGAAGAAAACAAACAGGGACATGAAGAAGAGGAACAGGGACAGGCTAACAGAACAGGGACAAAAACAAAACAGGAATGAATAGGGACAGGCAAACGGAACAGGGACAAAAACAGAAAAGGAATGAATAGGTACAGGCTAACAGAACAGGGACGAACAAAAAGAGCGTATGGGAGGGTCACGCTGGCTTACGCAGGACCCCCAAACAAGGACTCCAGGAGTTGGAGGGGCAGCCAGAGCCCCCCGGCTGGGCAGCACTCAGTGCCTGCCTCTCCCAGGGTTGGTTTTACAAAGTTTGTTAAAGATGGAATTAGTATGCCTGGCAGTTTTTCTCTGTGTTTTAGTTTGTGTTAATAGTGCTTTCTTAAATTGTGTTACTCTTGCTTTCTTAATTTCTGTTAATCGCGCCTTCATAATTTGTGTTAAATCTGCTTTCTTAATTTATGTTAATCGAGCTCTTTTATGTTAATAAAGAAGGGGGAGATGTGGGAGCATGGCCATGGGGGTCGACAAGTCCCATGGTTGGTGATAACATGCGACTCTTAAAGATGAGGCCATCAGGAAAGTAAAGAGTTGAGAGGGAACAAAGAAGGGTGATTCAGGAGACACCTTAAACAGGGACATGAAGAACAGGAACAGGGATAGTCTAACAGAACAGGGACGAAAACAAAAAAGGAATGAATAGGGACAGGAAAACGGAACAGGGACAAACAAAAAACAGAATATGGGAGGGTCTCGCTGGCATAGGCAGGACCCACAAACAAGGACTCCAGGAGTTGGAGGGTCAGCCAGAGCCCCCCGGCTTGGCAGCACTCAGTGCCTGCCTCTCCCAGGGATGGTTTTACAAAGATCGTTAAAGATAGACTTAGTATGCCTGGCAGTTTTTCTCTGTGTTTTAGTTTGTGTTGATCCTGCCTTCTTAATTTGTGTTAATCGCGCTTTCTTATGTTAATAAAGAAGGGGAAGATGTGGGAGTGTGGCCATGGGGGTCGACAAGCCCCATGGTTGGTAATAACATCCGACTCTTAAGGATGAGACCATCAGGAATTTAAAGAGTTGAGAGGGAACAAAGAAGGGTGATTCAGGTGACACCTTAAACAGGGACATGAAGAACAGGAACAGGGGCAGGCTAACAGAGCAGGAGGAAACAAAAAACAGCATATGGGAGGGTCCCACTGGCATATGCTGGACCCTCAAACAAGGACTCCAGGAGTTGGAGGGGCAGCCAGAGCCCCCCGGCTGGGCAGCACTCAGTGCCTGCCACTCCCAGGGATGGGGTTGCAAAGTTTGTTAAAGATAGTCTTAGTATGCCTGGCAGTTTTTCTCTGTGTTTTAGTTTGTGTTGATCCTGCCTTCTTAATTTGTGTTAATCGCGCTTTCTTAATTTCTGTTAATCGCGCCTTCTTAATTTGTGTTAAACCTGCTTTCTTAATTTGTGTTAATCGAGCTCTTTTATGTTAATAAAGAAGGGGGAGATGTGGGAGCGTGGCCATGGGGGTCGACAAGTCCCATGGTTGGTGATAACATGCGACTCTTAAAGATGAGGCCATCAGGAAAGTAAAGAGTTGAGAGGGAACAAAGAAGGGTGATTCAGGAGACACCTTAAACAGGGACATGAAGAACAGGAACAGGGATAGTCTAACAGAACAGGGACGAAAACAAAAAAGGAATGAATAGGGACAGGAAAACGGAACAGGGACAAACAAAAAACAGCATATGGGAGGGTCTTGCTGGCATAGGCAGGACCCACAAACAAGGACTCCAGGAGTTGGAGGGTCAGCCAGAGCCCCCCGGCTGGGCAGCACTCAGTGCCTGCCTCTCCCACGGCTGGTTTTACAAAGATTGTTAAAGATAGACTTAGTATGCCTGGCAGTTTTTATCTGTGTTTTAGTTTGCGCTGATCCTGCCTTCTTAATTTGTGTTAATCGCGCTTTCTTAAGTTAATAAAGAAGGGGGAGATGTGGGAGTGTGGCCATGGGGGTCGACAGGCCCCATGGTTGGTAATAACATCCGACTCTTAAGGATGAGACCATCAGGAATTTAAAGAGTTGAGAGGGAACAAAGAAGGGTGATTCAGGTGACACCTTGTTGTCTGGGGTGGCTTGTTCTCCAGCCATTAAAGCATGGAAGTTGCTGGGTGTTTGCTGTTTCCGGGCAAAGTTGTTGACCAATGACTAGTTAGTGGAAAGGTACTGCTATGAGGCGGAAATTATAGGAAGGGAGCCTTTCCTGAATAAGGGATAGAATGAAGTTGTGCCCTCACTCTGAGAGATGAAGTTATGCCTTCAGTAAGAGAGAGTTCAAGTTATGTCATCAATAAAGAGGTAGCAGTTACAGATCCTGAAAGAACCCCGTTGTCCGTGCGGTCTTTACGCCATAAATCGCCCCCCAACAGGGACATGAAAACGAACAGGGACAAGAAGAAAACAAACAGGGGAATGAAGAACAGGAACAGGGACAGGCTAACAGAACAGGGACAAAAACAAAAAAGGAATGAATAGGGACAGGCAAACGGAACAGGGACAAAAACAGAAAAGGAATGAATAGGTACAGGCTAACAGAACAGGGACGAACAAAAAGAGCTTATGGGAGGGTCACGCTGCCTTACGCAGGACCCACAAACAAGGACTCCAGGAGGTGGAGGGGCAGCCAGAGCCCCCCGGCTGGGCAGCACTCAGTGCCTGCCACTCCCAGGGATGGGGTTGCAAAGTTTGTTAAAGATGGAATTAGTATGCCTGGCAGTTTTTCTCTGTGTTTTAGTTTGTGTTGATCCTGCCTTCTTAATTTGTGTTAATTGCGCTTTCTTATGTTAATAAAGAAGGGGGAGATGTGGGAGTGTGGCCATGGGGGTCAACAAGTCCCATGGTTGGTGATAACATCCGACTATTAAAGTAGAGACCATCAGGAAAGTAAAGAGTTGAGAGGGAACAAAGAAGGGTGATTCAGGAGACACCTTAAACAGGGACATGAAGAACAGGAACAGGGGCAGGCTAACAGAGCAGGAGGAAACAAAAAACAGCATATGGGAGGGTCCCACTGGCATATGCTGGACCCACAATCAAGGACTCCAGGAGTTGGAGGGGCAGCCAGAGCCCCCCGGCTGGGCAGCACTCAGTGCCTGCCTCTCCCAGGGAGTGTTTTACGAAGATTGTTAAAGATAGACTTAGTATGCCTGCCAGTTTTTCTCTGTGTTTTAGCTTGTGTTGATCCTGCCTTCTTAATTTGTGTTAATCGCGCTTTCTTATGTTAATAAAGAAGGGGAAGATGTGGGAGTGTGGCCATGGGGGTCGACAAGCCCCATGGTTGGTGATAACATCCGACTATTAAAGTAGAGACCATCAGGAATGTAAACCCTTGAGAGGGAACAAAGAAGGGTGATTCAGGAGACACCTTAAACAGGGACATGAAGGACAGGAACAGGGATGGTCTAACAGAACAGGGACGAAAACAAAAAAGGAATGAATAGGGACAGGAAAACGGAACAGGGACAAACAAAAAACAGCATATGGGAGGGTCTCGCTGGCATAGGCAGGACCCACAAACAAGGACTCCAGGAGTTGGAGGGTCAGCCAGAGCCCCCCGGCTGGGCAGCACTCAGTGCCTGCCTCTCCCACGGCTGGTTTTACAAAGATTGTTAAAGATAGACTTAGTATGCCTGGTAGTTTTTCTCTGTGTTTTAGTTTGTGCTGATCCTGCCTTCTTAATTTGTGTTAATCGCGCTTTCTTAAGTTAATAAAGAAGGGGAAGATGTGGGAGTGTGGCCATGGGGGTCGACAAGCCCCATGGTTGGTGATCACATCCGACTCTTAAGGATGAGACCATCAGGAAAGTAAAGCCCTGAGAGGGAACAAAGGGTGATTCAGGAGACACCTTAAGCAGGGACATGAAGAACAGGAACAGGGACAGGCTAACAGAACAGGGACAAACAAAAAAAAATTGTATGGGATGGTCCCGCTAGCATATGCAGGACCCACAGACAAGGACTCCAGGAGTTGGAGGGGCAGCCAGAGCCCCCCGGCTGGGCAGCACTCAGTGCCTGCCTCTCCCAGGGATGGGGTTACAAAGTCTTTTAAAGATGGAATTAGTATGCCTGGCAGTTTTTCTCTGTGTTTTAGTTTGTGTTAATAGTGCTTTCTTAATTTGTGTTTCTCTTGCTTTCTTAATTTCTGTTAATCGCGCCTTCTTAATTTGTGTTAAACCTGCTTTCTTAATTTGTGTTAATCGAGCTCTTTTATGTTAATAAAGAAGGGGGAGATGTGGGAGCGTGGCCATGGGGGTCGACAAGTCCCATGGTTGTTGATAACATGCGACTCTTAAAGATGAGGCCATCAGGAAAGTAAACCCTTGAGAGGGAACAAAGAAGGGTGATTCAGGAGACACCTTAAACAGGGACATGGAGAACAGGAACAGGGACAGGCTAACAGAACAGGGACAAACAAAAAACAGCGTATGGGAGGGCCCCGCTGGCATAGGCAGGACCCACAAACAAGGACTCCAGGAGTTGGAGGGGCAGCCAGAGCCCCCCAGCTGGGCAGCACTCAGTGCCTGCCTCTCCCAGGGATGGGGTTACAAAGTTTGTTAAAGATGGAATTAGTATGCCTGGCAGTTTTTCTCTGTATTTTAGTTTGTGTTAATAGTGCTTTCTTAATTTGTGTTACTCTTGCTTTCTTAATTTCTGTTAATCGCGTCTTCTTAATTTGTGTTGATCCTGCCTTCTTAATTTGTGTTAATCGCGCTTTCTTATGTTAATAAAGAAGGGGAAGATGTGGGAGTGTGGCCATGGGGGTCGACAAGCCCCATGGTTGGTGATCACATCCGACTATTAAAGTAGAGACCATCAGGAAAGTAAAGCCTTGAGAGGGAACAAAGAAGGGTGATTCAGGAGACACCTTAAACAGGGACATGAAGAACAGGAACAGGGACAGGCTAACAGAACAGGGACAAAAACAAAAAAGGAATGAATAGGGACATGCTATCAGAACAGGGACAAACAAAAAACAGCGTATGGGAGGGTCTCGCTGGCATAGGCCGGACCCCCAAACAAGGACTCCAGGAGTTGGAGGGGCAGCCAGAGCCCCCCGGCTGGGCAGCAGTCAGTGCCTGCCTCTCCCAGGGATGGGGTTGTTAGTGTTGGGGAGAATCGAATGGATGTTCTATTAATGTTTCTCAGGTGATGGATCATACGGTATAATTAAATATTATTAAATGTACTTACATTATCAAGTAATCTATGTATACTGGAAACCTAGGGAGTACACTGAACATTTAAAGGAATCGTTGAAGGGGAACCCTGGGAGGGAATAGGTACAACCTGACCTTGGATAAGGGCCTGGAAATGATGAAATGAGTTGAAGCAGAACCAAGGAGCGGAGGGAGCATGCGTCGAGTAAGAAAGGTGAAAAGTTTAGCGGAGAGGAAGACTCTTTACTTCATCTGGACGACCACCTGGACGACCACCAGAGTGCGCCACGCATGTGCAAAGGGGAGGGGAGCTAATTAGAATGAAAAGCGAGGCTGATGTTGCAACCTGTAATGAATATGTATACCTGACGCAATGTTGAATGTATAAATAATGATCGGGATGTAACGGGACTTGAAGCCAGATTTGGGCACCTGCCCCGGCTTCCAGCGCTGAATAAAGCACCTTCATATAATCACTTGGTGGTTATGTGGTTGCTACGCTAACATTTTGGCGACCCAGATGGGACAGCGTGGGCACTGCTGAGGCGGATCGTGTCTCGGTTTCGCTCCAGCCGGCACCGAGGGATTCTCGGGGAGCAGTCGACCACGACCGACCTCCGCTGCTCACGACGTACCACTGGAGTGGTAAGCAAAGGTGCTTTCAACTTTGGGTATTCGGTACCGATTTGGTTGGGAAAGCCTGCCGGTCAGACGCGGCGAAAGCCACGCTCGGTTGGGCAGGGAGCTCCCGGGGTAAGCCTAGGCGCCGTCCGTTAGACAGAGCGAAAGCTCTGCAGGTTCGGCATTGGTAACTGTATTGGTTTGTGCTGAAGGGTCAGCACCAGGTATTATTGGTATGTAGAAAGCGTGCTGCTGCTGCTCCGGCAGCTTTTGCGAAAGCACGCTGCTGCTCCGGCAGCTTTTGGGAAAGCACACTGCTGCTCCGGCAGCTTCTGGAAAGTGTGCTGTTGCTGCTCCGGCAGCTTTCGGGAGAGTGTGTTGCTGCAGCTTTCGGGAGAGTGTGTTGTTGCTCCGGCAGCTTTCGGGAGAGTGTGTTGTTGCTCCAGCAGCTTTCGGGAGAGTGTGTTGTTGCTCCAGCAGCTTTCGGGAGAGTGTGTTGTTGCTCCGGCAGCTTTCGGGAGAGTGTGTTGTTGCTCCGGCAGCTTTCGGGAGAGTGTGTTGTTGCTCCGGCAGCTTTCGGGAGAGTGTGTTGTTGCTCCAGCAGCTTTCGGGAGAGTGTGTTGCTGCAGCTTTCGGGAGAGTGTGTTGTTGCTCCGGCAGCTTTCGGGAGAGTGTGTTGTTGCTCCGGCAGCTTTCGGGAGAGTGTGTTGTTGCTCCAGCAGCTTTCGGGAGAGTGTGTTGTTGCTCCAGCAGCTTTCGGGAGAGTGTGTTGTTGCTCCAGCAGCTTTCGGGAGAGTGTGTTGCTGCTCCGGCAGCTTTCGGGAGAGTGTGTTGCTGCAGCTTTCGGGAGAGTGTGTTGTTGCTCCGGCAGCTTTCGGGAGAGTGTGTTGTTGCTCCGGCAGCTTTCGGGAGAGTGTGTTGTTGCTCCAGCAGCTTTCGGGAGAGTGTGTTGCTGCTCCGGCAGCTTTCGGGAGAGTGTGTTGTTGCTCCGGCAGCTTTCGGGTCCGTATTATAAGCTCAAAATGAAAAAGATTAAAGAAATTCTGGGAAAAGATGTACCTATCCCGCGGACATCCCCGCTGGGGTGTTTGCTAGCACACTGGAAAGAGGGAGGTTTTGGTCAAGAAATGCGGAAAGGAAAGCTGATTGATTATTGTAATATTTGGTGGCCACAGTATAAACTAGAGGACCAAGAAACTTGGCCTGAGAATGGAACATTGCAATATAATACAATTTTACAATAATGCTATTTTGTAAGTGGGAAGGAAAATATGATGAACTGCCGTATGTGGAATTATTCTTTTATTTGCGCCGAAAGCCTGAATGGCAGCATGCTTGTGGAATAATGGTGCTTGAAGTTTAAACTGAGGAACGTTGTTGTGCATGTACTAAGGAGGGACGCTGTATACAGCATCAGGCAATAGAGAATAATAAGTATTATGGGAAATAATATAATATAATAATATAATAATGTATATAATAATATAATAATATAATATAATAATATAATAATGGAAATATTGATCTGGAAGTTGCGCCGTCGGCTCCGCCGGAAGAGCCAGGACAGGGAGGGAAAATAATCGCTCCCCTCAGGCAAGGAGTGGGGACAGAAGGACCGGTATATGTCAAGGTGCCTTTTTCAGCTGGGGATTTAATGATATGGAAGCAAGCAGCCGGCACCTACAGGGAAAACCCAGATAAAGTAGCTAGGATAATGAAAATGATAATTAAAACCCAAAATCCCGATTGGGATGATCTCCAGGTGATCCTGGATACTTTGATGGATTCAACAGAAAAGGACATGGTATTACGGGCAGCCAGAGAGAGAGCCCGAGAAGATATACGTAATGGATTAGTGCTTGGAAATCTAGATCAAAACTTCCCCACCGAGGATCCCCAACGGGATTATAACACAGGGGATGGAATAAGGAGGCTGAAGAGATATCAAGATTGGGTACAAATCGGGGTACAGAATGCCATGCCCCGGACCATAAATTGGTCAAAATTGTATAATGTCAGGCAAGAAAAAGCGGAATCACCTTCCGCCTTTTTAGAGAGATTGAAAGAAACTAAAGAGCCCTTGGTAAAAAATACAAATAGGAAATAAGGAAGTAAAATTTTTAATTGATACAGGGGCCACATATTCAGTACTCAATAGATTAAGTGGTAAGATAGGGGAAAGGAAAACTACTATTGTAGGTGCCACCGGGAAGGAGGAAATACGGCCGTTCTTACAACCCCTTGATTTACAGTTTGGAGGTAAAGAAATTACGCATGAATTTTTATATGTACCAGAATGCCCTATTCCTCTTTTGGGACGGGATTTGCTAACTAAACTATAATGTTTGAAGATGGAGAATTGATTATGAGAATCCCGGAATCAAAAGTGGGACAAATATTAATGATTAAAGAGAAGGCTGTTCCTCATATCCCAAAAGAGGTAGAAAATGCAGTAATGCCTGCAATTTGGGAAACGGACGTGCCTGGAAAATCAAAAGTAGCCCAGCCAGTAAAAATTGAACTTAAGGAAGGGGCCCGACCGGTATGGATTAAACAGTACCCATTGAAGCTAGAAGCTAGGCTAGGGATAGTAAAGATTATAGATAAATTTCTTAGCTACCACATTCTGGAGGAATGCAAATCTGAATATAATACCCCAATTTTCCCAGTAAAGAAACCTAATGGGGAATACAGGCTAGTGCAGGACCTTAGGGCAATAAACGAAATAACAAAAGATATTCACCCAGTGGTGGCTAATCCTTATACATTGTTAACATCTGTAAAAGAAAAATATAAGTGGTTTACTGTAATTGATTTAAAAGATGCCTTCTTCTGCATACCCATTGACAAGGATAGTAGAAAACTTTTTGCTTTTGAATGGGAAAATCCACGGAACGGACGAAAGATGCAACTAACCTGGACAAGGTTGCCTCAAGGATTCAAGAATAGCCCGACCCTCTTCGGCAGTCAACTAGCTAAAGAAATAGAAGACTGGATTAACCAAGGACAAATTCAGGTACCAAAGGATCGATACCTGCTGTTACAATATGTGGACGATATATTAATAGCTACCGAAGGAGAGTCAGAATGTATTCAGGTAACTGTTGATATTTTGAATCAATTGGGACTAAATGGGTACAAGGTTTCTAAACAAAAGGCACAAATCGCGTGCACAACAGTAATTTATTTGGGATGTGAAATTTCTCAAGGACAAAGAAAATTGGGAGTTAACCGAATACAAGCTATTTGTGAAATCCCCGAGCCGCGAAATCTGCACGAACTACGGGCTTTCCTAGGTATGGCCGGGTGGTGTAGACTGTGGGTCTACTGGGGACTATGGACTCATAGCAAAGCCCCTCTATGAAACCCAAAAGGCCTGTACATTTACCTGGGAAGCCACAACAAGAGGCCTTTAAGAAATTAAAAGAAGCCCTGATAAAGGCGCCTGCCTTGGGCTTGCCGGACTTATTAAAGGACTTTCAGCTGTTTGTGCATGAGAGACAACGATTGGCATTAGGAGTACTGACCCAGCGACTTGGGAGCTGGAAAAGACCTGTGGGGTATTTTTCTAAACAATTGGATGCGGTAAGCGCCGGATGGCCCTCGTGTTTAAGGGCCATGGCAGCCACAGTCCTTTTAATACAGGCAAAAGGGGGGCCATTGGCTATCGCCCAGCCGAATGAATCTTAAGAACTACTAACCTATTGAACCCAGCAGTGTTTCTAGGAACAACTGCGGAGGAAGGAGACCTCAGTCATGATTGCGTGGAGATCATCGAACATACCTATGCCAGCAGAACAGACTTAAAAGATCAGCCTCTGGAGAGACCAGATTGGGAACTTTTCACGGATGGAAGCAGCTTCGTGGAAAATGGGACTCGTTACGCAGGATACGCAGTAACTACATCAAAGGTAGTGATCGAGGCAAATTCCCTACCTCCGGGGACTTCAGCCCAACGAGCAGAAATAGTGGCCCTGACACGAGCCCTGGAACTAAGCGAGGGTAAGAATGTGAATATTTGGACAGATTCAAAATATGCATTTCGGGTAGTCCACGTACATGGGGCATTATGGAAAGAAAGGGGAATGCTATCCTCACAAGGGACTAATATAAAATATCAGGAAGAAATATTGAAATTAATAATAGCTGTACAGAACCCCAACAGGTGGCCATAATGCATTGTAAAGCTCATCAAGGAGGGATGTCAGAGATTGCAGAAGGTAACAGATTGGCAGATTTGACGGCCCGGAAGGTCGCGCGTGAAGTACGGAAAGTAATGGCTCTAATTCCATCGAAGGTAGGCCTCTCTTGTTTTAAATTACCTAAAGACCCAAAGTATTCAGCAGAAGATGAGAGACTTGCAAATTTGATGAAGGCCCGGAAGAATCCTGACGGATGGTATGTGACTACGACAGGACAACTCATAGTGCCTCCTATAATAATGCGAGAAATCTTACAAATAAAACATAATGAATGTCACTGGGGTGCAGGAGCAATGGTGACCTATTTGAAACGAGGTGTCATCTCGGTACACATGTTAACAATGGCAAAGTCAGTAATGTCAAAATGTGAGCTTTGCTTAAAGAATAACCCGGTAGCAAGGAAACATGCTGAGATGAGGAGAATTAGAGCTGGAATAGAGCCTGGAGATTACTGGCAAATAGATTTCGTGGAACTGCCTAAAGCAAGAGGTTATAAATACCTATTGGTAGGGGTTGATACTTTTTCAGGATGGCCGGAGGCCCTTCCCTGTCGCACCAACCAAGCAAAGGAAACGGTAAAATGGTTACTACAGGAAATAATCCTTAGATTTGGTGTACCATTGGGTATTTCTTCAGACAGGGGACCACATTTCATTGCCAATGTGGTTAAGGAGGTTAGTAGGTTACTGGGAATCACCCAGAACACCCTATCCCACTTACTCCACCCCCATCCTATAGTACTAGCGTTAACAAGCAGGCATAGAGGAATCAATAAGATAGTAGACTAACAAAGATGCGTTAAGATTATACTTACTAATCTCTATATCAAGTTATACACACTAACCTCTACTAACCTGATTCAACCTAATAGTAATGAAAATACTTGCTCTTGGTATGAGTGAAGTATTTTCAAAGGGGGGAAATGTTAGTGTTGGGGAGAATCGAATGGATGTTCTATTAATGTTTCTCAGGTGATGGATCATACGGTATAATTAAATATTATTAAATGTACTTACATTATCAAGTAATCTATGTATACTGGAAACCTAGGGAGTACACTGAACATTTAAAGGAATCGTTGAAGGGGAACCCTGGGAGGGAATAGGTACAACCTGACCTTGGATAAGGGCCTGGAAATGATGAAATGAGTTGAAGCAGAACCAAGGAGCGGAGGGAGCATGCGTCGAGTAAGAAAGGTGAAAAGTTTAGCGGAGAGGAAGACTCTTTACTTCATCTGGACGACCACCTGGACGACCACCAGAGTGCGCCACGCATGTGCAAAGGGGAGGGGAGCTAATTAGAATGAAAAGCGAGGCTGATGTTGCAACCTGTAATGAATATGTATACCTGACGCAATGTTGAATGTATAAATAATGATCGGGATGTAACGGGACTTGAAGCCAGATTTGGGCACCTGCCCCGGCTTCCAGCGCTGAATAAAGCACCTTCATATAATCACTTGGTGGTTATGTGGTTGCTACGCTAACAGGGTTACAAAGTTTGTAAAAGATGGAATTAGTATGCCTGGCAGTTTTTCTCTGTGTTTTATTTTGTGTTAATAGTGCTTTCTTAATTTGTGTTACTCTTGCTTTCTTAATTTCTGTTAATCGAGCCTTCTTAATTTGTGTTAAACCTGCTTTCTTAATTTGTGTTAATCGACCTCTTTTATGTTAATAAAGAAGGGGGAGATGTGGGAGTGTGGCCATGGGGGTCGACAAGTCCCATGGTTGGTGATAACATGCGACTCTTAAAGATGAGGCCATCAGGAAAGTAAAGAGTTGAGAGGGAACAAAGAAGGGTGATTCAGGAGACACCTTAAACAGGGACATGAAGAACAGGAACAGGGATAGTCTAACAGAACAGGGACGAAAACAAAAAAGGAATGAATAGGGACAGGAAAACGGAACAGGGACAAACAAAAAACAGCATATGGGAGGGTCTCGCTGGCATAGGCAGGACCCAGAAACAAGGACTCCAGGAGTTGGAGGGGCAGCCAGAGCCCCCCGGCTGGGCAGCACTCAGTGCCTGCCTCTCCCAGGGTTGGTTTTACAAAGGTTGTTAAAGATAGACTTAGTATGCCTGGCAGTTTTTCTCTGTGTTTTAGTTTGTGTTGATCCTTCCTTCTTAATTTGTGTTAATCGCGCTTTCTTATGTTAATAAAGAAGGGGAAGATGTGTGAGTGTGGCCATGGGGGTCGACAAGCCCCATGGTTGGTAATAACATCCGACTCTTAAGGATGAGACCATCAGGAATTTAAAGAGTTGAGAGGGAACAAAGAAGGGTGATTCAGGTGACACCTTGTTGTCTGGGGTGGCTTGTTCTCCAGCCATTAAAGCATGGAAGTTGCTGGGTGTTTGCTGTTTCCGGGCAAAGTTGTTGACCAATGACTAGTTAGTGGAAAGGTACTGCTGTGAGGCGGAAATTATAGGAAGGGAGCCTTTCCTGAATAAGGGATAGAATGAAGTTGTGCCCTCACTCTGAGAGACGAAGTTATGCCTTCAGTAAGAGAGAGTTCAAGTTATGCTATCAATAAAGAGGTAGCAGTTACAGATCCTGAAAGAACCCCGTTGTCCGTGCGGTCTTTACGCCATAAATCGCCCCCCAACAGGGACATGAAAACGAACAGGGACGAGAAGAAAACAAACAGGGGAATGAAGAACAGGAACAGGGACAGGCTAACAGAACAGGGACAAAAACAAAAAAAGGAATGAATAGGGACAGGCAAACGGAACAGGGACGAACAAAAAGAGCTTATGGGAGGGTCACGCTGGCTTACGCAGGACCCACAAACAAGGACTCCAGGAGGTGGAGGGGCAGCCAGAGCCCCCCGGCTGGGCAGCACTCAGTGCCTGCCACTCCCAGGGATGGGGTTGCAAAGTTTGTTAAAGATGGAATTAGTATGCCTGGCAGTTTTTCTCTGTGTTTTAGTTTGTGTTGATCCTGCCTTCTTAATTTGTGTTAATTGCGCTTTCTTATGTTAATAAAGAAGGGGGAGATGTGGGAGTGTGGCCATGGGGGTCGACAAGTCCCATGGTTGGTGATAACATCCGACTATTAAAGTAGAGACCATCAGGAAAGTAAAGCCTTGAGAGGGAACAAAGAAGGGTGATTCAGGAGACACCTTAAACAGGGACATGAAGAACAGGAACAGGGGCAGGCTAACAGAGCAGGAGGAAACAAAAAACAGCATATGGGAGGGTCCCACTGGCATATGCTGGACCCACAAACAAGGACTCCAGGAGTTGGAGGGGCAGCCAGAGCCCCCCGGCTGGGCAGCACTCAGTGCCTGCCTCTCCCAGGGAGTGTTTTACGAAGATTGTTAAAGATAGACTTAGTATGCCTGCCAGTTTTTCTCTGTGTTTTAGTTTGTGTTGATCCTGCCTTCTTAATTTGTGTTAATCGCGCTTTCTTAAGTTAATAAAGAAGGGCAAGATGTGGGAGTGTGGCCATGGGGGTCGACAAGCCCCATGGTTGGTGATCACATCCGACTCTTAAGGATGAGACCATCAGGAATGTAAACCCTTGAGAGGGAACAAAGAAGGGTGATTCAGGAGACACCTTAAGCAGGGACATGAAGAACAGGAACAGGGACAGGCTATCAGAACAGGGACAAACAAAAAACAGCATATGGGAGGGTCACGCTGGTATAGGCAGGACCCACAGACAAGGACTCCAGGAGTTGGAGGGGCAGCCAGAGCCCCCCGGCTGGGCAGCACTCAGTGCCTGCCTCTCCCAGGGATGGGGTTACAAAGTTTGTTAAAGATGGAATTAGTATGCCTGGCAGTTTTTCTCTGTATTTTAATTTGTGTTAATAGTGCTTTCTTAATTTGTGTTTCTCTTGCTTTCTTAATTTCTGTTAATCGCGCCTTCTTAATTTGTGTTAAACCTGCTTTCTTAATTTGTGTTAATCGAGCTCTTTTATGTTAATAAAGAAGGGGGAGATGTGGGAGCGTGGCCATGGGGGTCGACAAGTCCCATGGTTGGTGATCACATCCGACTATTAAAGTAGAAACCATCAGGAAAGTAAAGCCTTGAGAGGGAACAAAGAAGGGTGATTCAGGAGACACCTTAAACAGGGACATGAAGAACAGGAACAGGGACAGGCTAACAGAACAGGGACAAAAACAAAAAAGGAATGAATAGGGACATGCTATCAGAACAGGGACAAACAAAAAACAGCGTATGGGAGGGTCTCGCTGGCATAGGCCGGACCCACAAACAAGGACTCCAGGAGTTGGAGGGGCAGCCAGAGCCCCCCGGCTGGGCAGCACTCAGTGCCTGCCTCTCCCAGGGATGGGGTTACAAAGTTTGTAAAAGATGGAATTAGTATGCCTGGCAGTTTTTCTCTGTGTTTTATTTTGTGTTAATAGTGCTTTCTTAATTTGTGTTACTCTTGCTTTCTTAATTTCTGTTAATCGCGCCTTCTTAATTTGTGTTAAACCTGCTTTCTTAATTTGTGTTAATCGACCTCTTTTATGTTAATAAAGAAGGGGGAGATGTGGGAGTGTGGCCATGGGGGTCGACAAGTCCCATGGTTGGTGATAACATGCGACTCTTAAAGATGAGGCCATCAGGAAAGTAAAGAGTTGAGAGGGAACAAAGAAGGGTGATTCAGGAGACACCTTAAACAGGGACATGAAGAACAGGAACAGGGATAGTCTAACAGAACAGGGACGAAAACAAAAAAGGAATGAATAGGGACAGGAAAACGGAACAGGGACAAACAAAAAACAGCATATGGGAGGGTCTTGCTGGCATAGGCAGGACCCACAAACAAGGACTCCAGGAGTTGGAGGGTCAGCCAGAGCCCCCCGGCTGGGCAGCACTCAGTGCCTGCCTCTCCCACGGCTGGTTTTACAAAGATTGTTAAAGATAGACTTAGTATGCCTGGCAGTTTTTATCTGTGTTTTAGTTTGCGCTGATCCTGCCTTCTTAATTTGTGTTAATCGCGCTTTCTTAAGTTAATAAAGAAGGGGGAGATGTGGGAGTGTGGCCATGGGGGTCGACAGGCCCCATGGTTGGTAATAACATCCGACTCTTAAGGATGAGACCATCAGGAATTTAAAGAGTTGAGAGGGAACAAAGAAGGGTGATTCAGGTGACACCTTGTTGTCTGGGGTGGCTTGTTCTCCAGCCATTAAAGCATGGAAGTTGCTGGGTGTTTGCTGTTTCCGGGCAAAGTTGTTGACCAATGACTAGTTAGTGGAAAGGTACTGCTGTGAGGCGGAAATTATAGGAAGGGAGCCTTTCCTGAATAAGGGATAGAATGAAGTTGTGCCCTCACTCTGAGAGACGAAGTTATGCCTTCAGTAAGAGAGAGTTCAAGTTATGCTATCAATAAAGAGGTAGCAGTTACAGATCCTGAAAGAACCCCGTTGTCCGTGCGGTCTTTACGCCATAAATCGCCCCCCAACAGGGACATGAAAACGAACAGGGACGAGAAGAAAACAAACAGGGGAATGAAGAACAGGAACAGGGACAGGCTAACAGAACAGGGACAAAAACAAAAAAGGAATGAATAGGGACAGGCAAACGGAACAGGGACGAACAAAAAGAGCTTATGGGAGGGTCACGCTGGCTTACGCAGGACCCACAAACAAGGACTCCAGGAGGTGGAGGGGCAGCCAGAGCCCCCCGGCTGGGCAGCACTCAGTGCCTGCCACTCCCAGGGATGGGGTTGCAAAGTTTGTTAAAGATGGAATTAGTATGCCTGGCAGTTTTTCTCTGTGTTTTAGTTTGTGTTGATCCCGCCTTCTTAATTTGTGTTAATCGCGCTTTCTTAAGTTAATAAAGAAGGGGGAGATGTGGGAGTGTGGCCATGGGGGTCGACAAGTCCCATGGTTGGTGATAACATCCGACTATTAAAGTAGAGACCATCAGGAAAGTAAAGCCTTGAGAGGGAACAAAGAAGGGTGATTCAGGAGACACCTTAAACAGGGACATGAAGAACAGGAACAGGGGCAGGCTAACAGAGCAGGAGGAAACAAAAAACAGCATATGGGAGGGTCCCACTGGCATATGCTGGACCCACAATCAAGGACTCCAGGAGTTGGAGGGGCAGCCAGAGCCCCCCGGCTGGGCAGCACTCAGTGCCTGCCTCTCCCAGGGAGTGTTTTACGAAGATTGTTAAAGATAGACTTAGTATGCCTGCCAGTTTTTCTCTGTGTTTTAGTTTGTGTTGATCCTGCCTTCTTAATTTGTGTTAATCGCGCTTTCTTATGTTAATAAAGAAGGGGAAGATGTGGGAGTGTGGCCATGGGGGTCGACAAGCCCCATGGTTGGTGATAACATCCGACTATTAAAGTAGAGACCATCAGGAATGTAAACCCTTGAGAGGGAACAAAGAAGGGTGATTCAGGAGACACCTTAAACAGGGACATGAAGGACAGGAACAGGGATAGTCTAACAGAACAGGGACGAAAACAAAAAAGGAATGAATAGGGACAGGAAAACGGAACAGGGACAAACAAAAAACAGCATATGGGAGGGTCTCGCTGGCATAGGCAGGACCCACAAACAAGCACTCCAGGAGTTGGAGGGTCAGCCAGAGCCCCCCGGCTGGGCAGCACTCAGTGCCTGCCTCTCCCACGGCTGGTTTTACAAAGATTGTTAAAGATAGACTTAGTATGCCTGGTAGTTTTTCTCTGTGTTTTAGTTTGTGCTGATCCTGCCTTCTTAATTTGTGTTAATCGCGCTTTCTTAAGTTAATAAAGAAGGGCAAGATGTGGGAGTGTGGCCATGGGGGTCGACAAGCCCCATGGTTGGTGATCACATCCGACTCTTAAGGATGAGACCATCAGGAAAGTAAAGCCCTGAGAGGGAACAAAGGGTGATTCAGGAGACACCTTAAGCAGGGACATGAAGAACAGGAACAGGGACAGGCTAACAGAACAGGGACAAACAAAAAAAAATTGTATGGGATGGTCCCGCTAGCATATGCAGGACCCACAGACAAGGACTCCAGGAGGTGGAGGGGCAGCCAGAGCCCCCCGGCTGGGCAGCACTCAGTGCCTGCCTCTCCCAGGGATGGGGTTACAAAGTTTGTTAAAGATGGAATTAGTATGCCTGGCAGTTTTTCTCTGTATTTTAATTTGTGTTAATAGTGCTTTCTTAATTTGTGTTTCTCTTGCTTTCTTAATTTCTGTTAATCGCGCCTTCTTAATTTGTGTTAAACCTGCTTTCTTAATTTGTGTTAATCGAGCTCTTTTATGTTAATAAAGAAGGGGGAGATGTGGGAGCGTGGCCATGGGGGTCGACAAGTCCCATGGTTGGTGATCACATCCGACTATTAAAGTAGAGACCATCAGGAAAGTAAAGCCTTGAGAGGGAACAAAGAAGGGTGATTCAGGAGACACCTTAAACAGGGACATGAAGAACAGGAACAGGGACAGGCTAACAGAACAGGGACAAAAACAAAAAAGGAATGAATAGGGACATGCTATCAGAACAGGGACAAACAAAAAACAGCGTATGGGAGGGTCTCGCTGGCATAGGCCGGACCCACAAACAAGGACTCCAGGAGTTGGAGGGGCAGCCAGAGCCCCCCGGCTGGGCAGCACTCAGTGCCTGCCTCTCCCAGGGATGGGGTTACAAAGTTTGTAAAAGATGGAATTAGTATGCCTGGCAGTTTTTCTCTGTGTTTTATTTTGTGTTAATAGTGCTTTCTTAATTTGTGTTACTCTTGCTTTCTTAATTTCTGTTAATCGCGCCTTCTTAATTTGTGTTAAACCTGCTTTCTTAATTTGTGTTAATCGACCTCTTTTATGTTAATAAAGAAGGGGGAGATGTGGGAGTGTGGCCATGGGGGTCGACAAGTCCCATGGTTGGTGATAACATGCGACTCTTAAAGATGAGGCCATCAGGAAAGTAAAGAGTTGAGAGGGAACAAAGAAGGGTGATTCAGGAGACACCTTAAACAGGGACATGAAGAACAGGAACAGGGATAGTCTAACAGAACAGGGACGAAAACAAAAAAGGAATGAATATGGACAGGAAAACGGAACAGGGACAAACAAAAAACAGCATATGGGAGGGTCTCGCTGGCATAGGCAGGACCCACAAACAAGGACTCCAGGAGTTGGAGGGTCAGCCAGAGCCCCCCGGCTGGGCAGCACTCAGTGCCTGCCTCTCCCACGGCTGGTTTTACAAAGATTGTTAAAGATAGACTTAGTATGCCTGGCAGTTTTTATCTGTGTTTTAGTTTGCGCTGATCCTGCCTTCTTAATTTGTGTTAATCGCGCTTTCTTAAGTTAATAAAGAAGGGGGAGATGTGGGAGTGTGGCCATGGGGGTCGACAGGCCCCATGGTTGGTAATAACATCCGACTCTTAAGGATGAGACCATCAGGAATTTAAAGAGTTGAGAGGGAACAAAGAAGGGTGATTCAGGTGACACCTTGTTGTCTGGGGTGGCTTGTTCTCCAGCCATTAAAGCATGGAAGTTGCTGGGTGTTTGCTGTTTCCGGGCAAAGTTGTTGACCAATGACTAGTTAGTGGAAAGGTACTGCTGTGAGGCGGAAATTATAGGAAGGGAGCCTTTCCTGAATAAGGGATAGAATGAAGTTGTGCCCTCACTCTGAGAGACGAAGTTATGCCTTCAGTAAGAGAGAGTTCAAGTTATGCTATCAATAAAGAGGTAGCAGTTACAGATCCTGAAAGAACCCCGTTGTCCGTGCGGTCTTTACGCCATAAATCGCCCCCCAACAGGGACATGAAAACGAACAGGGACGAGAAGAAAACAAACAGGGGAATGAAGAACAGGAACAGGGACAGGCTAACAGAACAGGGACAAAAACAAAAAAGGAATGAATAGGGACAGGCAAACGGAACAGGGACGAACAAAAAGAGCTTATGGGAGGGTCACGCTGGCTTACGCAGGACCCACAAACAAGGACTCCAGGAGGTGGAGGGGCAGCCAGAGCCCCCCAGCTGGGCAGCACTCAGTGCCTGCCACTCCCAGGGATGGGGTTGCAAAGTTTGTTAAAGATGGAATTAGTATGCCTGGCAGTTTTTCTCTGTGTTTTAGTTTGTGTTGATCCTGCCTTCTTAATTTGTGTTAATTGCGCTTTCTTATGTTAATAAAGAAGGGGGAGATGTGGGAGTGTGGCCATGGGGGTCCACAAGTCCCATGGTTGGTGATAACATCCGACTATTAAAGTAGAGACCATCAGGAAAGTAAAGCCTTGAGAGGGAACAAAGAAGGGTGATTCAGGAGACACCTTAAACAGGGACATGAAGAACAGGAACAGGGGCAGGCTAACAGAGCAGGAGGAAACAAAAAACAGCATATGGGAGGGTCCCACTGGCATATGCTGGACCCACAATCAAGGACTCCAGGAGTTGGAGGGGCAGCCAGAGCCCCCCGGCTGGGCAGCACTCAGTGCCTGCCTCTCCCAGGGAGTGTTTTACGAAGATTGTTAAAGATAGACTTAGTATGCCTGGCAGTTTTTCTCTGTGTTTTAGTTTGTGTTGATCCTGCCTTCTTAATTTGTGTTAATCGCGCTTTCTTAGGTTAATAAAGAAGGGGAAGATGTGGGAGTGTGGCCATGGGGGTCGACAAGCCCCATGGTTGGTGATAACATCCGACTATTAAAGTAGAGACCATCAGGAATGTAAACCCTTGAGAGGGAACAAAGAAGGGTGATTCAGGAGACACCTTAAACAGGGACATGAAGGACAGGAACAGGGATAGTCTAACAGAACAGGGACGAAAACAAAAAAGGAATGAATAGGGACAGGAAAACGGAACAGGGACAAACAAAAAACAGCATATGGGAGGGTCTCGCTGGCATAGGCAGGACCCACAAACAAGGACTCCAGGAGTTGGAGGGTCAGCCAGAGCCCCCCGGCTGGGCAGCACTCAGTGCCTGCCTCTCCCACGGCTGGTTTTACAAAGATTGTTAAAGATAGACTTAGTATGCCTGGTAGTTTTTCTCTGTGTTTTAGTTTGTGCTGATCCTGCCTTCTTAATTTGTGTTAATCGACCTCTTTTATGTTAATAAAGAAGGGGGAGATGTGGGAGTGTGGCCATGGGGGTCGACAAGTCCCATGGTTGGTGATAACATGCGACTCTTAAAGATGAGGCCATCAGGAAAGTAAAGAGTTGAGAGGGAACAAAGAAGGGTGATTCAGGAGACACCTTAAACAGGGACATGAAGAACAGGAACAGGGATAGTCTAACAGAACAGGGACGAAAACAAAAAAGGAATGAATAGGGACAGGAAAACGGAACAGGGACAAACAAAAAACAGCATATGGGAGGGTCTCGCTGGCATAGGCAGGACCCACAAACAAGGACTCCAGGAGTTGGAGGGTCAGCCAGAGCCCCCCGGCTGGGCAGCACTCAGTGCCTGCCTCTCCCAGGGATGGTTTTACAAAGATTGTTAAAGATAGACTTAGTATGCCTGGCAGTTTTTCTCTGTGTTTTAGTTTGTGCTGATCCTGCCTTCTTAATTTGTGTTAATCGCGCTTTCTTAAGTTAATAAAGAAGGGGAAGATGTGGGAGTGTGGCCATGGGGGTCGACAAGTCCCATGGTATGTGATAACATCCAAATCTTAAAGATGAGGCCATCAGGAAAGTAAAGAGTTGAGAGGGAACAAAGAAGGGTGATTCAGGAGACACCTTAAACAGGGACATGAAGAACAGGAACAGGGACAGGCTAACAGAACAGGGACAAAAACAAAAAAAGGAATGAATAGGGACAGGCTATCTGAACAGGGACAAATAAAAACAGCATATGGGAGGGTCTCGCTGGCATGGGCAGGACCCAGAAACAAGGACTCCAGGAGTTGGAGGGGCAGCCAGAGCCCCCCGGCTGGGCAGCACTCAGTGCCTGCCTCTCCCAGGGATGGTTTTACAAAGGTTGTTAAAGATAGACTTAGTATGCCTGGCAGTTTTTCTCTGTGTTTTAGTTTGTGTTGATCCTGCCTTCTTAATTTGTGTTAATCGCGCTTTCTTATGTTAATAAAGAAGGGGAAGATGTGGGAGTGTGGCCATGGGGGTCGACAAGCCCCATGGTTGGTAATAACATCCGACTCTTAAGGATGAGACCATCAGGAATTTAAAGAGTTGAGAGGGAACAAAGAAGGGTGATTCAGGTGACACCTTAAACAGGGACATGAAGAACAGGAACAGGGGCAGGCTAACAGAGCAGGAGGAAACAAAAAACAGCATATGGGAGGGTCCCACTGGCATATGCTGGACCCACAAACAAGGACTCCAGGAGTTGGAGGGGCAGCCAGAGCCCCCCGGCTGGGCAGCACTCCGTGCCTGCCTCTCCCAGGGATGGGGTTGCAAAGTTTGTTGAAGATAGACTTAGTATGCCTGGCAGTTTTTCTCTGTGTTTTAGTTTGTGTTGATCCTGCCTTCTTAATTTGTGTTAATCGCGCTTTCTTAAGTTAATAAAGAAGGGGAAGATGTGGGAGTGTGGCCATGGGGGTCGACAAGCCCCATGGTTGGTGATCACATCCGACTCTTACAGATGAGTCCATCAGGAAAGTAAAGCCTTGAGAGGGAACAAAGAAGGGTGATTCAGGAGACACCTTAACCAGGGACATGAAGAACAGGAACAGGGATAGTCTAACAGAACAGGGACAAAAACAAAAAAGGAATGAATAGGGACAGGCTATCAGAACAGGGACAAACAAAAAACAGCGTATGGGAGGGTCTCGCTGGCATAGGCAGGACCCACAATCAAGGACTCCAGGAGTTGGAGGGGCAGCCAGAGCCCCCCAGCTGGGCAGCACTCAGTGCCTGCCTCTCCCAGGGTTGTGGTTACAAAGTTTGTTAAAGATGGAATTAGTATGCCTGGCAGTTTTTCTCTGTATTTTAATTTGTGTTAATAGTGGTTTCTTAATTTGTGTTTCTCTAGCTTTCTTAATTTCTGTTAAAGATAGACTTATTAATTTGTGTTAAACCTGCCTTCTTAATTTGTGTTAATCGCGCTTTCTTAAGTTTATGAATTAGGGGAAGATGTGGGAGTGTGGCCATGGGGGTCGACAAGCCCCATGGTTGGTGATAACATCGGACTCTTAAAGTAGAGACCATCAGGAAACTAAAGAGTTGAGAGGGAACAAAGAAGAGTGATTCAGGAGACACGTTAAACAGGGACATGAAGAACAGGAACAGGGACAGGCTAACAGAACAGGGACAAAAAAAAAAAAATTGTATGGGATTGTCCCGCTGGCATATGCAGGACCCACAAACAAGGACTCCAGGAGTTGGAGGGGCAGCCAGAGCCCCCCAGCTGGGCAGCACTCAGTGCCTGCCACTCCCAGGGATGGGGTTGCAAAGTTTGTTAGATAGTCTTAGTATGCCTAGCAGTTTTTCTCTGTGTTTTATTTTGTGTTGATCCTGCCTTCTTAATTTGTGTTAATCGCGCTTTCTTATGTTAATAAAGAAGGGGAAGATGTGGGAGTGTGGCCATGGGGGTCGACAAGCCCCATGGTTGGTGATCACATCCGACTCTTAAAGATGAGACCATCAGGAAAGTAAAGCCTTGAGAGGGAACAAAGAAGGGTGATTCAGGAGACACCTTAAGCAGGGACATGAAGAACAGGAACAGGGACAGGCTAACAGAACAGGGACAAAACAAAAAAGGAATGAATAGGGACATGCTATCAGAACAGGGACAAACAAAAAACAGTTTATGGGAGGGTCTCGCTGGCATAGGCCGGACCCCCAAACAAGGACTCCAGGAGTTGGAGGGGCAGCCAGAGCCCCCCGGCTGGGCAGCACTCAGTGCCTGCCTCTCCCAGGGATGGGGTTACAAAGTTTGTTAAAGATGGAATTAGTATGCCTGGCAGTTTTTCTCTGTATTTTAGTTTGTGTTAATAGTGCTTTCTTAATTTGTGTTACTCTTGCTTTCTTAATTTCTGTTAATCGCGCCTTCTTAATTTGTGTTAAACCTGCTTTCTTAATTTCTGTTAATCGAGCTCTTTTATGTTAATAAAGAAGGGGGAGATGTGGGAGCATGGCCATGGGGGTCGACAAGTCCCATGGTTGGTGATAACATCCGACTGTTAAAGTAGAGACCATCAGGAAAGTAAAGAGTTGAGAGGGAACAAAGAAGGGTGATTCAGGAGACAAAAGTGCCTGGCTCTCCCAGGGATGGTTTTACAAAGGTTGTTAAAGATAGACTTAGTATGCCTGGCAGTTTTTCTCTGTGTTTTAGTTTGTGTTGATCCTGCCTTCTGAATTTGTGATAATCGCGCTTTCTTAAGTTAATAAAGAAGGGGGAGATGTGGGAGTGTGGCCATGGGGGTCGACAGGCCCCATGGTTGGTAATAACATCCAACTCTTAAGGATGAGACCATAAGGAATTTAAAGAGTTGAGAGGGAACAAAGAAGGGTGATTCAGGTGACACCTTGTTGTCTGGGGTGGCTTGTTCTCCAGCCATTAAAGCATGGAAGTTGCTGGGTGTTTGGTGTTGCCGGGCAAAGTTGTTGACCAATGACTAGTTAGTGGAAAGGTACTGCTGTGAGGCGGAAGTTATAGGAAGGGAGCCTTTCCTGAATAAGGGATAGAATGAAGTTGTGCCCTCACTCTGAGAGATGAAGTTATGCCTTCAGTAAGAGAGTTCAAGATATGTCATCAATAAAGAGGTAGCAGTTACAGATCCTGAAAGAACCCCGTTGTCCGTGCGGTCTTTACGCCACAAATCGCCTCCCAACAGGGACATGAAAACGAACAGGGACGAGAAGAAAACAAACAGGGGAATGAAGAACAGGAACAGGGACAGGCTAACAGCACAGGGACAAAAACAAAAAAGGAATGAATAGGGACAGGCAAACGGAACAGGGACAAAAACAGAAAAGGAATGAATAGGTACAGGCTAACAGAACAGGGACGAACAAAAAGAGGGTATGGGAGGGTCACGCTGGCTTACACAGGACCCCCAAACAAGGACTCCAGGAGTTGGAGGGGCAGCCAGAGCCCCCCGGCTGGGCAGCACTCAGTGCCTGCCACTCCCAGGGATGGGGTTGCAAAGTTTGTTCAAGATAGTCTTAGTATGCCTGGCAGCTTTTCTCTGTGTTTTAGTTTGTGTTGATCCTGCCTTCTTAATTTGTGTTAATTGCGCTTTCTTACGTTAATAAAGAAGGAGGAGATGTGGGAGTGTGGCCATGGGGGTCGACAAGCCCCATGGTTGGTGATCACATCCGACTCTTAAGAATGAGACCATCAGGAAAGTAAAGCCCTGAGAGGGAACAAAGAAGGGTGATTCAGGAGACACCTTAAACAGGGACATGAAGAACAGGAACAGGGAGAGTCTAACAGAACAGGGACAAAAACAAAAAAGGAATGAATAGGGACAGGCTATCAGAACAGGGACAAACAAAAAACAGCATATGGGAGGGTCTCGCTGGCATACGCAGGACCCTCAAACAAGGACTCCAGGAGTTGGAGGGGCAGCCAGAGCCCCCCGGCTGGGCAGCACTCAGTGCCTGCCTCTCCCAGGGATGGGGTTACAAAGTTTGTTAAAGATGGAATTAGTATGCCTGGCAGTTTTTCTCTGTATTTTAATTTGTGTTAATAGTGCTTTCTTAATTTGTGTTTCTCTTGCTTTCTTAATTTCTGTTAATCGCGCCTTCTTAATTTGTGTTAAACCTGCTTTCTTAATTTGTGTTAATCGAGCTCTTTTATGTTAATAAAGAAGGGGGAGATGTGGGAGGGTGGCCATGGGGGTCGAGAAGCCCCATGGTTGGTGATAACATCCGACTATTAAAGATGAGGCCATCAGGAAAGTAAAGAGTTTAGAGGGAACAAAGAAGGGTGATTCAGGAGACACCTTAAACAGGGACATGAAGAACAGGAACAGGGATAGTCTAACAGAACAGGGACGAAAACAAAAAAGGAATGAATAGGGACAGGAAAACGGAACAGGGACAAACAAAAAACAGCATATGGGAGGGTCTCGCTGGCATAGGCAGGACCCACAAAGAAGGACTCCAGGAGTTGGAGGGTCAGCCAGAGCCCCCCGGCTGGGCAGCACTCAGTGCCTGCCTCTCCCAGGGATGGTTTTACAAAGATTGTTAAAGATAGACTTAGTATGCCTGGCAGTTTTTATCTGTGTTTTAGTTTGTGCTGATCCTGCCTTCTTAATTTGTGTTAATCGCGCTTTCTTATGTTAATAAAGAAGGGGGAGATGTGGGAGTGTGGCCATGGGGGTGGACAAGCCCCATGGTTTGTGATAACATCAGACTATTAAGGATGAGACCATCAGGAATGTAAAGAGTTGAGAGGGAACAAAGAAGGGTGATTCAGGAGACACCTTAAACAGGGACATGAAGAACAGGAACAGGGACAGGCTATCAGAACAGGGACAAACAAAAAACAGCATATGGGAGGGTCACGCTGGTATAGGCAGGACCCACAAACAAGGACTCCAGGAGTTGGAGGGGCAGCCAGAGCCCCCCGTCTGGGCAGCACTCAGTGCCTGCCTCTCCCAGGGATGGTTTTACAAAGGTTGTTAAAGATAGACTTAGTATGCCTGGCAGTTTTTCTCTGTGTTTAAGTTTGTGTTGATCCTGCCTTCTTAATTTGTGTTAATTGCGCTTTCTTATGTTAATAAAGAAGGAGGAGGTGTGGGAGTGTGGCCATGGGGGTCGACAAGCCCCATGGTTGGTGATCACATCCGACTCTTAAAGATGAGACCATCAGGAAAGTAAAGCCTTGAGAGGGAACAAAGAAGGGTGATTCAGGAGACACCTTAAGCAGGGACATGAGGAACAGGAACAGGGATAGTCTAACAACAAAAAAAAGTCTAACAACAAAAAAAAAGTCTAAAAACAAAAAAGGAATGAATAGGTACAGGCTAACAGAACAGGGACGAACAAAAAGAGCTTATGGGAGGGTCACGCTGGCTTACGCAGGACCCACAAACAAGGACTCCAGCAGGTGGAGGGGCAGCCAGAGCCCCACGGTTGGGCAGCACTCAGTGCCTGCCTCTCCCAGGGATGGGGTTGCAAAGTTTGTTAAAGATAGTCTTAGTATGCCTGGCAGTTTTTCTCTGTGTTTTAGTTTGTGTTGATCCTGCCTTCTTAATTTGTGTTAATTGCGCTTTCTTATGTTAATAAAGAAGGAGGAGATGTGGGAGTGTGGCCATGGGGGTCGACAAGCCCCATGGTTGGTGATCACATCCGACTCTTAAAGATGAGGCCATGAGGAAAGTAAAGCCTTGAGAGGGAACAAAGAAGGGTGATTCAGGAGACACCTTAAACAGGGACATGAAGAACAGGAACAGGGACAGGCTATCAGAACAGGGACAAACAAAAAACAGCATATGGGAGGGTCACGCTGGTATAGGCAGGACCCACAAACAAGGACTCCAGGAGTTGGAGGGGCAGCCAGAGCCCCCCAGCTGGGAAGCACTCAGTGCCTGCCTCTCCCAGGGATGGGGTTACAAAGTTTGTTAAAGATGGAATTAGTATGCCTGGCACTTTTCCTCTGTATTTTAATTTGTGTTGAGTGCTTTCTTAATTTGTGTTTCTCTTGCTTTCTTAATTTCTGTTAATCGCGCCTTCTTAATTTGTGTTAAACCTGCTTTCTTAATTTGTGTTAATCGAGCTCTTTTATGTTAATAAAGAAGGGGGAGATGTGGGAGCATGGCCATGGGGGTCCACAAGCCCTATGGTTGGTGATAACATCCAACTCTTAAAGATGAGGCCATCAGGAAAGTAAAGAGTTGAGAGGGAACAAATTAGGGTGATTCAGGAGACACCTGAAACAGGGACATGAAGAACAGGAACAGGGACAGGCTAACAGAGCAGGGAGAAACAAAAAACAGCATATGGGAGGGTCCCACTGGCATAGGCAGGACCCACAAAGAAGGACTCCAGGAGTTGGAGGGGCAGCCAGAGCCCCCCAGCTGGGCAGCACTCAGTGCCTGCCTCTCCCAGGGATGGGGTTGCAAAGTTTGTTGAAGATAGACTTAGTATGCCTGGCAGTTTTTCTCTGTGTTTTAGTTTGTGCTGATCCTGCCTTCTTAATTTGTGTTAATCGCGCTTTCTTAAGTTAATAAAGAAGGGGAAGATGTGGGAGTGTGGCCATGGGGGTCGAGAAGCCCCATGGTTGGTAATAACATCCGACTCTTAAGGATGAGACCATCAGGAATTTAAAGAGTTGAGAGGGAACAAAGAAGGGTGATTCAGGTGACACCTTGTTGTCTGGGGTGGCTTGTTCTCCAGCCATTAAAGCATGGAAGTTGCTGGGTGTTTGCTGTTGCCGGGCAAAGTTGTTAACCAATGACTAGTTAGTGGAAAGGTACTGCTGTGAGGCGGAAATTATAGGAAGGGAGCCTTTCCTGAATAAGGGATAGAATGAAGTTGTGCCCTCACTCTGAGAGATGAAGTTATGCCCTCAGTAAGAGAGAGTTCAAGTTATGTCATCAATAAAGAGGTAGCAGTTACAGATCCTGAAAGAACCCCGTTGTCCGTGCGGTCTTTACGCCACAAATCGCCCCCCAACAGGGACATGAAAACGAACAGGGACGAGAAGAAAACAAACAGGGACATGAAGAACAGGAACAGGGACAGGCTAACAGAACAGGGACAAAAACAAAAAAGGAATGAATAGGGACAGGCAAACGGAACAGGGACAAAAACAGAAAAGGAATGAATAGGTACAGGCTAACAGAACAGGGACGAACAAAAAGAGCTTATGGGAGGGTCACGCTGGCTTACGCAGGACCCACAAACAAGGACTCCAGGAGTTGGAGGGGCAGCCAGAGCCCCCCGGCTGGGCAGCACTCAGTGCCTGCCTCTCCCAGGGATGGGGTTGCAAAGTTTGTTAAAGATAGTCTTAGTATGCCTGGCAGTTTTTATCTGTGTTTTAGTTTGCGCTGATCCTGCCTTCTTAATTTGTGTTAATCGCGCTTTCTTAAGTTAATAAAGAAGGGGGAGATGTGGGAGTGTGGCCATGGGGGTCGACAGGCCCCATGGTTGGTAATAACATCCGACTCTTAAGGATGAGACCATCAGGAATTTAAAGAGTTGAGAGGGAACAAAGAAGGGTGATTCAGGTGACACCTTGTTGTCTGGGGTGGCTTGTTCTCCAGCCATTAAAGCATGGAAGTTGCTGGGTGTTTGCTGTTTCCGGGCAAAGTTGTTGACCAATGACTAGTTAGTGGAAAGGTACTGCTGTGAGGCGGAAATTATAGGAAGGGAGCCTTTCCTGAATAAGGGATAGAATGAAGTTGTGCCCTCACTCTGAGAGACGAAGTTATGCCTTCAGTAAGAGAGAGTTCAAGTTATGCTATCAATAAAGAGGTAGCAGTTACAGATCCTGAAAGAACCCCGTTGTCCGTGCGGTCTTTACGCCATAAATCGCCCCCCAACAGGGACATGAAAACGAACAGGGACGAGAAGAAAACAAACAGGGGAATGAAGAACAGGAACAGGGACAGGCTAACAGAACAGGGACAAAAACAAAAAAGGAATGAATAGGGACAGGCAAACGGAACAGGGACGAACAAAAAGAGCTTATGGGAGGGTCACGCTGGCTTACGCAGGACCCACAAACAAGGACTCCAGGAGGTGGAGGGGCAGCCAGAGCCCCCCAGCTGGGCAGCACTCAGTGCCTGCCACTCCCAGGGATGGGGTTGCAAAGTTTGTTAAAGATGGAATTAGTATGCCTGGCAGTTTTTCTCTGTGTTTTAGTTTGTGTTGATCCTGCCTTCTTAATTTGTGTTAATCGAGCTCTTTTATGTTAATAAAGAAGGGGGAGATGTGGGAGTGTGGCCATGGGGGTCCACAAGTCCCATGGTTGGTGATAACATCCGACTATTAAAGTAGAGACCATCAGGAAAGTAAAGCCTTGAGAGGGAACAAAGAAGGGTGATTCAGGAGACACCTTAAACAGGGACATGAAGAACAGGAACAGGGGCAGGCTAACAGAGCAGGAGGAAACAAAAAACAGCATATGGGAGGGTCCCACTGGCATATGCTGGACCCACAATCAAGGACTCCAGGAGTTGGAGGGGCAGCCAGAGCCCCCCGGCTGGGCA
Organism: Anser anser; assembly: GCF_964211835.1. Lineage (NCBI taxonomy): Eukaryota > Metazoa > Chordata > Aves > Anseriformes > Anatidae > Anser > Anser anser. Next base: position 4,680,599 of record NC_139731.1, on the reverse strand, counting down.
GCACTCAGTGCCTGCCTCTCCCAGGGAGTGTTTTACGAAGATTGTTAAAGATAGACTTAGTATGCCTGGCAGTTTTTCTCTGTGTTTTAGTTTGTGTTGATCCTGCCTTCTTAATTTGTGTTAATCGCGCTTTCTTAGGTTAATAAAGAAGGGGAAGATGTGGGAGTGTGGCCATGGGGGTCGACAAGCCCCATGGTTGGTGATAACATCCGACTATTAAAGTAGAGACCATCAGGAATGTAAACCCTTGAGAGGGAACAAAGAAGGGTGATTCAGGAGACACCTTAAACAGGGACATGAAGGACAGGAACAGGGATAGTCTAACAGAACAGGGACGAAAACAAAAAAGGAATGAATAGGGACAGGAAAACGGAACAGGGACAAACAAAAAACAGCATATGGGAGGGTCTCGCTGGCATAGGCAGGACCCACAAACAAGGACTCCAGGAGTTGGAGGGTCAGCCAGAGCCCCCCGGCTGGGCAGCACTCAGTGCCTGCCTCTCCCACGGCTGGTTTTACAAAGATTGTTAAAGATAGACTTAGTATGCCTGGTAGTTTTTCTCTGTGTTTTAGTTTGTGCTGATCCTGCCTTCTTAATTTGTGTTAATCGACCTCTTTTATGTTAATAAAGAAGGGGGAGATGTGGGAGTGTGGCCATGGGGGTCGACAAGTCCCATGGTTGGTGATAACATGCGACTCTTAAAGATGAGGCCATCAGGAAAGTAAAGAGTTGAGAGGGAACAAAGAAGGGTGATTCAGGAGACACCTTAAACAGGGACATGAAGAACAGGAACAGGGATAGTCTAACAGAACAGGGACGAAAACAAAAAAGGAATGAATAGGGACAGGAAAACGGAACAGGGACAAACAAAAAACAGCATATGGGAGGGTCTCGCTGGCATAGGCAGGACCCACAAACAAGGACTCCAGGAGTTGGAGGGTCAGCCAGAGCCCCCCGGCTGGGCAGCACTCAGTGCCTGCCTCTCCCAGGGATGGTTTTACAAAGATTGTTAAAGATAGACTTAGTATGCCTGGCAGTTTTTCTCTGTGTTTTAGTTTGTGCTGATCCTGCCTTCTTAATTTGTGTTAATCGCGCTTTCTTAAGTTAATAAAGAAGGGGAAGATGTGGGAGTGTGGCCATGGGGGTCGACAAGTCCCATGGTATGTGATAACATCCAAATCTTAAAGATGAGGCCATCAGGAAAGTAAAGAGTTGAGAGGGAACAAAGAAGGGTGATTCAGGAGACACCTTAAACAGGGACATGAAGAACAGGAACAGGGACAGGCTAACAGAACAGGGACAAAAACAAAAAAAGGAATGAATAGGGACAGGCTATCTGAACAGGGACAAATAAAAACAGCATATGGGAGGGTCTCGCTGGCATGGGCAGGACCCAGAAACAAGGACTCCAGGAGTTGGAGGGGCAGCCAGAGCCCCCCGGCTGGGCAGCACTCAGTGCCTGCCTCTCCCAGGGTTGGTTTTACAAAGGTTGTTAAAGATAGACTTAGTATGCCTGGCAGTTTTTCTCTGTGTTTTAGTTTGTGTTGATCCTGCCTTCTTAATTTGTGTTAATCGCGCTTTCTTATGTTAATAAAGAAGGGGAAGATGTGGGAGTGTGGCCATGGGGGTCGACAAGCCCCATGGTTGGTAATAACATCCGACTCTTAAGGATGAGACCATCAGGAATTTAAAGAGTTGAGAGGGAACAAAGAAGGGTGATTCAGGTGACACCTTAAACAGGGACATGAAGAACAGGAACAGGGGCAGGCTAACAGAGCAGGAGGAAACAAAAAACAGCATATGGGAGGGTCCCACTGGCATATGCTGGACCCACAAACAAGGACTCCAGGAGTTGGAGGGGCAGCCAGAGCCCCCCGGCTGGGCAGCACTCCGTGCCTGCCTCTCCCAGGGATGGGGTTGCAAAGTTTGTTGAAGATAGACTTAGTATGCCTGGCAGTTTTTCTCTGTGTTTTAGTTTGTGTTGATCCTGCCTTCTTAATTTGTGTTAATCGCGCTTTCTTAAGTTAATAAAGAAGGGGAAGATGTGGGAGTGTGGCCATGGGGGTCGACAAGCCCCATGGTTGGTGATCACATCCGACTCTTACAGATGAGTCCATCAGGAAAGTAAAGCCTTGAGAGGGAACAAAGAAGGGTGATTCAGGAGACACCTTAACCAGGGACATGAAGAACAGGAACAGGGATAGTCTAACAGAACAGGGACAAAAACAAAAAAGGAATGAATAGGGACAGGCTATCAGAACAGGGACAAACAAAAAACAGCGTATGGGAGGGTCTCGCTGGCATAGGCAGGACCCACAATCAAGGACTCCAGGAGTTGGAGGGGCAGCCAGAGCCCCCCAGCTGGGCAGCACTCAGTGCCTGCCTCTCCCAGGGTTGTGGTTACAAAGTTTGTTAAAGATGGAATTAGTATGCCTGGCAGTTTTTCTCTGTATTTTAATTTGTGTTAATAGTGGTTTCTTAATTTGTGTTTCTCTAGCTTTCTTAATTTCTGTTAAAGATAGACTTATTAATTTGTGTTAAACCTGCCTTCTTAATTTGTGTTAATCGCGCTTTCTTAAGTTTATGAATTAGGGGAAGATGTGGGAGTGTGGCCATGGGGGTCGACAAGCCCCATGGTTGGTGATAACATCGGACTCTTAAAGTAGAGACCATCAGGAAACTAAAGAGTTGAGAGGGAACAAAGAAGAGTGATTCAGGAGACACGTTAAACAGGGACATGAAGAACAGGAACAGGGACAGGCTAACAGAGCAGGGAGAAACAAAAAACAGCATATGGGAGGGTCCCACTGGCGTATGCTGGACCCACAAACAAGGACTCCAGGAGTTGGAGGGGCAGCCAGAGCCCCCCGGCTGGGCAGCACTCAGTTCCTGCCTCTCCCAGGGACGGTTTTACAAAGATTGTTAAAGATAGACTTAGTATGCCTGGTAGTTTTTCTCTGTGTTTTAGTTTGTGCTGATCCTGCCTTCTTCATTTGTGTTAATCGCGCTTTCTTAAGTTAATAAAGAAGGGGAAGATGTGGGAGTGTGGCCATGGGGGTCGACAAGCCCCATGGTTGGTGATCACATCCGACTCTTAAGGATGAGACCATCAGGAAAGTAAAGCCCTGAGAGGGAACAAAGGGTGATTCAGGAGACACCTTAAGCAGAGACATGAAGAACAGGAACAGGGACAGGCTAACAGAACAGGGACAAAAAAAAAAAAATTGTATGGGATTGTCCCGCTGGCATATGCAGGACCCACAAACAAGGACTCCAGGAGTTGGAGGGGCAGCCAGAGCCCCCCAGCTGGGCAGCACTCAGTGCCTGCCACTCCCAGGGATGGGGTTGCAAAGTTTGTTAGATAGTCTTAGTATGCCTGGCAGTTTTTCTCTGTGTTTTATTTTGTGTTGATCCTGCCTTCTTAATTTGTGTTAATCGCGCTTTCTTATGTTAATAAAGAAGGGGAAGATGTGGGAGTGTGGCCATGGGGGTCGACAAGCCCCATGGTTGGTGATCACATCCGACTCTTAAAGATGAGACCATCAGGAAAGTAAAGCCTTGAGAGGGAACAAAGAAGGGTGATTCAGGAGACACCTTAAGCAGGGACATGAAGAACAGGAACAGGGACAGGCTAACAGAACAGGGACAAAACAAAAAAGGAATGAATAGGGACATGCTATCAGAACAGGGACAAACAAAAAACAGTTTATGGGAGGGTCTCGCTGGCATAGGCCGGACCCCCAAACAAGGACTCCAGGAGTTGGAGGGGCAGCCAGAGCCCCCCGGCTGGGCAGCACTCAGTGCCTGCCTCTCCCAGGGATGGGGTTACAAAGTTTGTTAAAGATGGAATTAGTATGCCTGGCAGTTTTTCTCTGTATTTTAGTTTGTGTTAATAGTGCTTTCTTAATTTGTGTTACTCTTGCTTTCTTAATTTCTGTTAATCGCGCCTTCTTAATTTGTGTTAAACCTGCTTTCTTAATTTCTGTTAATCGAGCTCTTTTATGTTAATAAAGAAGGGGGAGATGTGGGAGCATGGCCATGGGGGTCGACAAGTCCCATGGTTGGTGATAACATCCGACTGTTAAAGTAGAGACCATCAGGAAAGTAAAGAGTTGAGAGGGAACAAAGAAGGGTGATTCAGGAGACAAAAGTGCCTGGCTCTCCCAGGGATGGTTTTACAAAGGTTGTTAAAGATAGACTTAGTATGCCTGGCAGTTTTTCTCTGTGTTTTAGTTTGTGTTGATCCTGCCTTCTGAATTTGTGATAATCGCGCTTTCTTAAGTTAATAAAGAAGGGGGAGATGTGGGAGTGTGGCCATGGGGGTCGACAGGCCCCATGGTTGGTAATAACATCCAACTCTTAAGGATGAGACCATAAGGAATTTAAAGAGTTGAGAGGGAACAAAGAAGGGTGATTCAGGTGACACCTTGTTGTCTGGGGTGGCTTGTTCTCCAGCCATTAAAGCATGGAAGTTGCTGGGTGTTTGGTGTTGCCGGGCAAAGTTGTTGACCAATGACTAGTTAGTGGAAAGGTACTGCTGTGAGGCGGAAGTTATAGGAAGGGAGCCTTTCCTGAATAAGGGATAGAATGAAGTTGTGCCCTCACTCTGAGAGATGAAGTTATGCCTTCAGTAAGAGAGTTCAAGATATGTCATCAATAAAGAGGTAGCAGTTACAGATCCTGAAAGAACCCCGTTGTCCGTGCGGTCTTTACGCCACAAATCGCCTCCCAACAGGGACATGAAAACGAACAGGGACGAGAAGAAAACAAACAGGGGAATGAAGAACAGGAACAGGGACAGGCTAACAGCACAGGGACAAAAACAAAAAAGGAATGAATAGGGACAGGCAAACGGAACAGGGACAAAAACAGAAAAGGAATGAATAGGTACAGGCTAACAGAACAGGGACGAACAAAAAGAGGGTATGGGAGGGTCACGCTGGCTTACACAGGACCCCCAAACAAGGACTCCAGGAGTTGGAGGGGCAGCCAGAGCCCCCCGGCTGGGCAGCACTCAGTGCCTGCCACTCCCAGGGATGGGGTTGCAAAGTTTGTTAAAGATAGTCTTAGTATGCCTGGCAGCTTTTCTCTGTGTTTTAGTTTGTGTTGATCCTGCCTTCTTAATTTGTGTTAATTGCGCTTTCTTACGTTAATAAAGAAGGAGGAGATGTGGGAGTGTGGCCATGGGGGTCGACAAGCCCCATGGTTGGTGATCACATCCGACTCTTAAGAATGAGACCATCAGGAAAGTAAAGCCCTGAGAGGGAACAAAGAAGGGTGATTCAGGAGACACCTTAAACAGGGACATGAAGAACAGGAACAGGGAGAGTCTAACAGAACAGGGACAAAAACAAAAAAGGAATGAATAGGGACAGGCTATCAGAACAGGGACAAACAAAAAACAGCATATGGGAGGGTCTCGCTGGCATACGCAGGACCCTCAAACAAGGACTCCAGGAGTTGGAGGGGCAGCCAGAGCCCCCCGGCTGGGCAGCACTCAGTGCCTGCCTCTCCCAGGGATGGGGTTACAAAGTTTGTTAAAGATGGAATTAGTATGCCTGGCAGTTTTTCTCTGTATTTTAATTTGTGTTAATAGTGCTTTCTTAATTTGTGTTTCTCTTGCTTTCTTAATTTCTGTTAATCGCGCCTTCTTAATTTGTGTTAAACCTGCTTTCTTAATTTGTGTTAATCGAGCTCTTTTATGTTAATAAAGAAGGGGGAGATGTGGGAGGGTGGCCATGGGGGTCGAGAAGCCCCATGGTTGGTGATAACATCCGACTATTAAAGATGAGGCCATCAGGAAAGTAAAGAGTTGAGAGGGAACAAAGAAGGGTGATTCAGGAGACACCTTAAACAGGGACATGAAGAACAGGAACAGGGATAGTCTAACAGAACAGGGACGAAAACAAAAAAGGAATGAATAGGGACAGGAAAACGGAACAGGGACAAACAAAAAACAGCATATGGGAGGGTCTCGCTGGCATAGGCAGGACCCACAAACAAGGACTCCAGGAGTTGGAGGGTCAGCCAGAGCCCCCCGGCTGGGCAGCACTCAGTGCCTGCCTCTCCCAGGGATGGTTTTACAAAGATTGTTAAAGATAGACTTAGTATGCCTGGCAGTTTTTATCTGTGTTTTAGTTTGTGCTGATCCTGCCTTCTTAATTTGTGTTAATCGCGCTTTCTTATGTTAATAAAGAAGGGGGAGATGTGGGAGTGTGGCCATGGGGGTGGACAAGCCCCATGGTTTGTGATAACATCAGACTATTAAGGATGAGACCATCAGGAATGTAAAGAGTTGAGAGGGAACAAAGAAGGGTGATTCAGGAGACACCTTAAACAGGGACATGAAGAACAGGAACAGGGACAGGCTATCAGAACAGGGACAAACAAAAAACAGCATATGGGAGGGTCACGCTGGTATAGGCAGGACCCACAAACAAGGACTCCAGGAGTTGGAGGGGCAGCCAGAGCCCCCCGTCTGGGCAGCACTCAGTGCCTGCCTCTCCCAGGGATGGTTTTACAAAGGTTGTTAAAGATAGACTTAGTATGCCTGGCAGTTTTTCTCTGTGTTTAAGTTTGTGTTGATCCTGCCTTCTTAATTTGTGTTAATTGCGCTTTCTTATGTTAATAAAGAAGGAGGAGGTGTGGGAGTGTGGCCATGGGGGTCGACAAGCCCCATGGTTGGTGATCACATCCGACTCTTAAAGATGAGACCATCAGGAAAGTAAAGCCTTGAGAGGGAACAAAGAAGGGTGATTCAGGAGACACCTTAAGCAGGGACATGAGGAACAGGAACAGGGATAGTCTAACAACAAAAAAAAGTCTAACAACAAAAAAAAAGTCTAAAAACAAAAAAGGAATGAATAGGTACAGGCTAACAGAACAGGGACGAACAAAAAGAGCTTATGGGAGGGTCACGCTGGCTTACGCAGGACCCACAAACAAGGACTCCAGCAGGTGGAGGGGCAGCCAGAGCCCCACGGTTGGGCAGCACTCAGTGCCTGCCTCTCCCAGGGATGGGGTTGCAAAGTTTGTTAAAGATAGTCTTAGTATGCCTGGCAGTTTTTCTCTGTGTTTTAGTTTGTGTTGATCCTGCCTTCTTAATTTGTGTTAATTGCGCTTTCTTATGTTAATAAAGAAGGAGGAGATGTGGGAGTGTGGCCATGGGGGTCGACAAGCCCCATGGTTGGTGATCACATCCGACTCTTAAAGATGAGGCCATGAGGAAAGTAAAGCCTTGAGAGGGAACAAAGAAGGGTGATTCAGGAGACACCTTAAACAGGGACATGAAGAACAGGAACAGGGACAGGCTATCAGAACAGGGACAAACAAAAAACAGCATATGGGAGGGTCACGCTGGTATAGGCAGGACCCACAAACAAGGACTCCAGGAGTTGGAGGGGCAGCCAGAGCCCCCCAGCTGGGAAGCACTCAGTGCCTGCCTCTCCCAGGGATGGGGTTACAAAGTTTGTTAAAGATGGAATTAGTATGCCTGGCACTTTTCCTCTGTATTTTAATTTGTGTTGAGTGCTTTCTTAATTTGTGTTTCTCTTGCTTTCTTAATTTCTGTTAATCGCGCCTTCTTAATTTGTGTTAAACCTGCTTTCTTAATTTGTGTTAATCGAGCTCTTTTATGTTAATAAAGAAGGGGGAGATGTGGGAGCATGGCCATGGGGGTCCACAAGCCCTATGGTTGGTGATAACATCCAACTCTTAAAGATGAGGCCATCAGGAAAGTAAAGAGTTGAGAGGGAACAAATTAGGGTGATTCAGGAGACACCTGAAACAGGGACATGAAGAACAGGAACAGGGACAGGCTAACAGAGCAGGGAGAAACAAAAAACAGCATATGGGAGGGTCCCACTGGCATAGGCAGGACCCACAAAGAAGGACTCCAGGAGTTGGAGGGGCAGCCAGAGCCCCCCAGCTGGGCAGCACTCAGTGCCTGCCTCTCCCAGGGATGGGGTTGCAAAGTTTGTTGAAGATAGACTTAGTATGCCTGGCAGTTTTTCTCTGTGTTTTAGTTTGTGCTGATCCTGCCTTCTTAATTTGTGTTAATCGCGCTTTCTTAAGTTAATAAAGAAGGGGAAGATGTGGGAGTGTGGCCATGGGGGTCGAGAAGCCCCATGGTTGGTAATAACATCCGACTCTTAAGGATGAGACCATCAGGAATTTAAAGAGTTGAGAGGGAACAAAGAAGGGTGATTCAGGTGACACCTTGTTGTCTGGGGTGGCTTGTTCTCCAGCCATTAAAGCATGGAAGTTGCTGGGTGTTTGCTGTTGCCGGGCAAAGTTGTTAACCAATGACTAGTTAGTGGAAAGGTACTGCTGTGAGGCGGAAATTATAGGAAGGGATCCTTTCCTGAATAAGGGATAGAATGAAGTTGTGCCCTCACTCTGAGAGATGAAGTTATGCCCTCAGTAAGAGAGAGTTCAAGTTATGTCATCAATAAAGAGGTAGCAGTTACAGATCCTGAAAGAACCCCGTTGTCCGTGCGGTCTTTACGCCACAAATCGCCCCCCAACAGGGACATGAAAACGAACAGGGACGAGAAGAAAACAAACAGGGACATGAAGAACAGGAACAGGGACAGGCTAACAGAACAGGGACAAAAACAAAAAAGGAATGAATAGGGACAGGCAAACGGAACAGGGACAAAAACAGAAAAGGAATGAATAGGTACAGGCTAACAGAACAGGGACGAACAAAAAGAGCTTATGGGAGGGTCACGCTGGCTTACGCAGGACCCACAAACAAGGACTCCAGGAGTTGGAGGGGCAGCCAGAGCCCCCCGGCTGGGCAGCACTCAGTGCCTGCCTCTCCCAGGGATGGGGTTGCAAAGTTTGTTAAAGATAGTCTTAGTATGCCTGGCAGTTTTTCTCTGTGTTTTAGTTTGTGTTGATCCTGCCTTCTTAATTTGTGTTAATTGCGCTTTCTTATGTTAATAAAGAAGGGGAAGATGTGGGAGTGTGGCCATGGGGGTCGGCAAGCCCCATGGTTGGTGATAACATCCGACTCTTAAGGATGAGACCATCAGGAAAGGAAAGCCTTGAGAGGGAACAAAGAAGGGTGATTCAGGAGACACCTTAAGCAGGGACATGAAGAACAGGAACAGGGACAGGCTAACAGAGCAGGGAGAAACAAAAAACAGCATATGGGAGGGTCCCACTGGCATATGCTGGACCCACAAACAAGGACTCCAGTAGTCGGAGGGGCAGCCAGAGCCCCCCGGCTGGGCAGTACTCAGTGCCTGCCTCTCCCAGGGATGGTTTTACAAAGGTTGTTAAACATAGACTTAGTATGCCTGGCAGCTTTTCTCTGTGTTTTAATTTGTGCTGATCCTGCCTTCTTAATTTGTGTTAATCGCGCTTTCTTAAGTTAATAAAGAAGGGGAAGATGTGGGAGTGTGGCCATGGGGGTCGACAAGCCCCATGGTTGGTGATCACATCCGACTCTTAAAGATGAGGCCATGAGGAAAGTAAAGCCTTGAGAGGGAACAAAGAAGGGTGATTCAGGAGACACCTTAAACAGGGACATGAAGAACAGGAACAGGGACAGGCTAACAGAGCAGGGAGAAACAAAAAACAGCATATGGGAGGGTCCCACTGGCATAGGCAGGACCCACAAACAAGGACTCCAGGAGTTGGAGGGGCAGCCAGAGCCCCCCAGCTGGGAAGCACTCAGTGCCTGCCTCTCCCAGGGATGGGGTTACAAAGTTTGTTAAAGATGGAATTAGTATGCCTGGCACTTTTCCTCTGTATTTTAATTTGTGTTGAGTGCTTTCTTAATTTGTGTTTCTCTTGCTTTCTTAATTTCTGTTAATCGCGCCTTCTTAATTTGTGTTAAACCTGCTTTCTTAATTTGTGTTAATCGAGCTCTTTTATGTTAATAAAGAAGGGGGAGATGTGGGAGCATGGCCATGGGGGTCCACAAGCCCTATGGTTGGTGATAACATCCAACTCTTAAAGATGAGGCCATCAGGAAAGTAAAGAGTTGAGAGGGAACAAATTAGGGTGATTCAGGAGACACCTGAAACAGGGACATGAAGAACAGGAACAGGGACAGGCTAACAGAGCAGGGAGAAACAAAAAACAGCATATGGGAGGGTCCCACTGGCATAGGCAGGACCCACAAAGAAGGACTCCAGGAGTTGGAGGGGCAGCCAGAGCCCCCCAGCTGGGCAGCACTCAGTGCCTGCCTCTCCCAGGGATGGGGTTGCAAAGTTTGTTGAAGATAGACTTAGTATGCCTGGCAGTTTTTCTCTGTGTTTTAGTTTGTGCTGATCCTGCCTTCTTAATTTGTGTTAATCGCGCTTTCTTAAGTTAATAAAGAAGGGGAAGATGTGGGAGTGTGGCCATGGGGGTCGAGAAGCCCCATGGTTGGTAATAACATCCGACTCTTAAGGATGAGACCATCAGGAATTTAAAGAGTTGAGAGGGAACAAAGAAGGGTGATTCAGGTGACACCTTGTTGTCTGGGGTGGCTTGTTCTCCAGCCATTAAAGCATGGAAGTTGCTGGGTGTTTGCTGTTGCCGGGCAAAGTTGTTAACCAATGACTAGTTAGTGGAAAGGTACTGCTGTGAGGCGGAAATTATAGGAAGGGAGCCTTTCCTGAATAAGGGATAGAATGAAGTTGTGCCCTCACTCTGAGAGATGAAGTTATGCCCTCAGTAAGAGAGAGTTCAAGTTATGTCATCAATAAAGAGGTAGCAGTTACAGATCCTGAAAGAACCCCGTTGTCCGTGCGGCCTTTACGCCACAAATCGCCCCCCAACAGGGACATGAAAACGAACAGGGACGAGAAGAAAACAAACAGGGACATGAAGAACAGGAACAGGGACAGGCTAACAGAACAGGGACAAAAACAAAAAAGGAATGAATAGGGACAGGCAAACGGAACAGGGACAAAAACAGAAAAGGAATGAATAGGTACAGGCTAACAGAACAGGGACGAACAAAAAGAGCTTATGGGAGGGTCACGCTGGCTTACGCAGGACCCCCAAACAAGGACTCCAGGAGTTGGAGGGGCAGCCAGAGCCCCCCGGCTGGGCAGCACTCAGTGCCTGCCTCTCCCAGGGATGGGGTTGCAAAGTTTGTTAAAGATAGTCTTAGTATGCCTGGCAGTTTTTCTCTGTGTTTTAGTTTGTGTTGATCCTGCCTTCTTAATTTGTGTTAATCGCGCTTTCTTATGTTAATAAAGAAGGGGAAGATGTGGGAGTGTGGCCATGGGGGTCGGCAAGCCCCATGGTTGGTGATAACATCCGACTCTTAAGGATGAGACCATCAGGAAAGGAAAGCCTTGAGAGGGAACAAAGAAGGGTGATTCAGGAGACACCTTAAGCAGGGACATGAAGAACAGGAACAGGGACAGGCTAACAGAGCAGGGAGAAACAAAAAACAGCATATGGGAGGGTCCCACTGGCATATGCTGGACCCACAAACAAGGACTCCAGTAGTCGGAGGGGCAGCCAGAGCCCCCCGGCTGGGCAGTACTCAGTGCCTGCCTCTCCCAGGGATGGTTTTACAAAGGTTGTTAAACATAGACTTAGTATGCCTGGCAGCTTTTCTCTGTGTTTTAATTTGTGCTGATCCTGCCTTCTTAATTTGTGTTAATCGCGCTTTCTTAAGTTAATAAAGAAGGGGAAGATGTGGGAGTGTGGCCATGGGGGTCGACAAGCCCCATGGTTGGTGATCACATCCGACTATTAAAGTAGAGACAATCAGGAAAGTAAAGCCTTGAGAGGGAACAAAGAAGGGTGATTCAGGAGACACCTTAAACAGGGACATGAAGAACAGGAACAGGGATAGTCTAACAGAACAGGGACGAAAACAAAAAAGTAATGAATAGGGACAGGCTATCAGAACAGGGACAAACAAAAAACAGCCTATGGGAGTGTCTCGCTGGCATAGGCAGGACCCCCAAACAAGGACTCCAGGAGTTGGAGGGGCAGCCAGAGCCCCCCGGCTGGGCAGCACTCAGTGCCTGCCTCTCCCAGGGATGGGGTTACGAAGTTTGTTAAAGATGGAATTAGTATGCCTGGCAGTTTTTCTCTGTTTTTTAGTTTGTGTTGATCCTGCCTTCTTAATTTGTGTTAATCGCGCTTTCTTATGTTAATAAAGAAGGGGAAGATGTGGGAGTGTGGCCATGGGGGTCGACAAGCCCCATGGTTGGTGATAACATCCGACTGTTAAAGTAGAGACCATCAGGAAAGTAAAGCCTTGAGAGGGAACAAAGAAGGGTGATTCAGGAGACACCTTAAGCAGGGACATGAAGAACAGGAACAGGGATAGTCTAACAGAACAGGGACAAAAACAAAAAGGGAATGAATAGGGACAGGCTATCAGAACAGGGACAAACAAAAAACAGCGTATGGGAGGGTCTCGCTGGCATAGGCAGGACCCACAAACAAGGACTCCAGGAGTTGGAGGGGCAGCCAGAGCCCCCTGGCTGGGCAGCACTCAGTGCCTGCCTCTCCCAGGGATGGTTTTACAAAGTTTGTTAAAGATGGAATTAGTATGCCTGGCAGTTTTTCTCTGTGTTTTAGTTTGTGTTGATCCTGCCTTCTTAATTTGTGTTAATTGCGCTTTCTTATGTTAATAAAGAAGGGGAAGATGTGGGAGTGTGGCCATGGGGGTCGACAAGCCCCATGGTTGGTGATCACATCCGACTCTAAAAGATGAGACTATGAGGAAAGTAAAGCCTTGAGAGGGAACAAAGAAGGGTGATTCAGGAGACACCTTAAACAGGGACATGAAGAACAGGAACAGGGATAGTCTAACAGAACAGGGACAAAAACAAAAAAGGAATTAATAGGGACAGGCTATCAGAACAGGGACAAACAAAAAACAGCGTATGGGAGGGTCTCGCTGGCATAGTCAGGACCCCCAAACAAGGACTCCAGGAGTTGGAGGGGCAGCCAGAGCCCCCCGGCTGGGCAGCACTCAGTGCCTGCCTCTCCCAGGGATGGGGTTACAAAGTTTGTTAAAGATGGAATTAGTATGCCTGGCAGTTTTTCTCTGTGTTTTAGTTTGTGTTAATAGTGCTTTCTTAATTTCTGTTAATCGCACCTTCTTAATTTGTGTTAAACCTGCTTTCTTAATTTGTGTTAATCGAGCTCTTTTAGGTTAATAAAGAAGGGGGAGATGTGGGAGCCTGGCCATGGGGGTCGACAAGTCCCATGGTTGGTGATAACATCCGACTCTTAAAGATGAGGCCATGAGGAAAGTAAAGCCTTGAGAGGGAACAAAGAAGGGTGATTCAGGAGACACCTTAAACAGGGACATGAAGAACAGGAACAGGGACAGGCTAACAGAGCAGGGAGAAACAAAAAACAGCATATGGGAGGGTCCCACTGGCATATGCTGGACCCACAAACAAGGACTCCAGGAGTTGGAGGGGCAGCCAGAGCCCCCCGGCTGGGCAGTACTCAGTGCCTGCCTCTCCCAGGGATGGTTTTACAGAGGTTGTTAAAGATAGAATTAGTATGCCTGGCAGTTTTTCTCTGTGTTTTTGTTTGTGTTGATCCTGCCTTCTAAATTTGTGTTAATTGTGCTTTCTTATGTTAATAAAGAAGGGGAAGATGTGGGAGTGTGACCATGGGGGTCGACAAGCCCCATGGTTGGTGATAACATCGGACTCTTAAGGATAAGACCATCAGGAAAGGAAAGCCTTGAGAGGGAACAAAGAAGGGTGATTCAGGAGACACCTTAACCAGGGACATGAAGAACAGGAACAGGGATAGTCTAACAGAACAGGGAGGAAAACGAAAAAGGAATGAATAGGGACAGGCTATCAGAACAGGGACAAACAAAAAACAGCCTATGGGAGGGTCTCGCTGGCATAGGCAGGACCCACAAACAAGGACTCCAGGAGTTGGAGGGGCAGCCAGAGCCCCCCAGCTGGGAAGCACTCAGTGCCTGCCTCTCCCAGGGATAGGGTTACAAAGTTTGTTAAAGATGGAATTAGTATGCCTGGCAGTTTTTCTCTGTTTTTTAGTTTGTGTTGATCCTGCCTTCTTAATTTGTGTTAATCGCGCTTTCTTATGTTAATAAAGAAGGGGAAGATGTGGGAGTGTGGCCATGGGGGTCGACAAGCCCCATGGTTGGTGATAACATCGGACTCTTAAGGATGAGACCATCAGGAATTTAAAGAGTTGAGTGGGAACAAAGAAGGGTGATTCAGGTGACACCTTCTTGTCTGGGGTGGCCTTGTTCTCCAGCCATTAATGCATGGAAGTGGCTGGGTGTTTGGTGTTGCCGGGCAAAGTTGTTGACCAATGACTAGTTAGTGGAAAGGTACTGCTGTGAGGCGGAAGTTATAGGAAGGGAGCCTTTCCTGAATAAGGGATAGAATGAAGTTGTGCCCTCACTCTGAGAGATGAAGTTATGCCCTAAGTAAGAGAGAGTTCAAGTTATGTCATCAATAAAGAGGTAGCAGTTACAGATCCTGAAAGAACCCCGTTGTCCGTGCGGTCTTTACGCCACAAATCGCCCCCCAACAGGGACAAGAAAACGAACAGGGACGAGAAGAAAACAAACAGGGACATGAAGAACAGGAACAGGGACAGGCTAACAGAACAGGGACAAAAACAAAAAAGGAATGAATAGGGACAGGCAAACGGAACAGGAAAAAGAAAAAAAAAGGAATGAATAGGTACAGGCTAACAGAACAGGGACGAACAAAAAGAGCTTATGGGAGGGTCACGCTGGCTTACGCAGGACCCACAAACAAGGACTCCAGGAGTTGGAGGGGCAGCCAGAGCCCCCCGGGTGGGCAGCACTCAGTGCCTGCCTCTCCCAGGGATGGTTTTACAAAGGTTGTTAAAGATAGACTTAGTATGTCTGGCAGTTTTTCTCTGTGTTTTAGTTTGTGTTGATCCTGCCTTCTTAATTTGTGTTAATTGCGCTTTCTTATGTTAATAAAGAAGGAGGAGATGTGGGAGTGTGGCCATGGGGGTCGACAAGCCCCATGGTTGGTGATCACATCCGACTCTTAAAGATGAGGCCATGAGGAAAGTAAAGCCTTGAGAGGGAACAAAGAAGGGTGATTCAGGAGACACCTTAAACAGGGACATGAAGAACAGGAACAGGGATAGTCTAACAGAACAGGGACAAAACCAAAAAAGGAATGAATAGGGACAGGCTATCAGAACAGGGACAAACAAAAAACAGCATATGGGAGGGTCTCGCTGGCATAGGCAGGACCCACAAACAAGGACTCCAGGAGTTGGAGAGGCAGCTAGAGCCCCCCGGCTGGGCAGCACTCAGTGCCTGCCACTACCAGGGATGGGGTTGCAAAGTTTGTTAAAGATAGTCTTAGTATGCCTGCCAGTTTTTCTCCGTGTTTTAGTTAGTGTTGATCCTGCCTTCTTAATTTGTGTTAATTGTGCTTTCTTATGTTAATAAAGAAAGAGGAGATGTGGGAGTGTGGCCATGGGGGTCGACAAGCCCCATGGTTGGTGATCACATCCGACTCTTAAAGATGAGGCCATGAGGAAAGTAAAGCCTTGAGAGGGAACAAAGAAGGGTGATTCAGGAGACACCTTAAGCAGGGACATGAAGAACAGGAACAGGGACAGGCTAACAGAGCAGGGAGAAACAAAAAACAGGATATGGGAGGGTCTCGCTGGCATAGGCAGGACCCACAAACAAGGACTCCAGGAGTTGGAGGGGCAGCCAGAGCCCCCCGGCTGGGCAGTACTCAGTGCCTGCCTCTCCCAGGGATGGTTTTACAAAGGTTGTTAAAGATAGACTTAGTATGCCTGGCAGTTTTTCTCTGTGTTTTAGTTTGTGTTGATCCTGCCTTCTTAATTTGTGTTAATTGTGCTTTCTTATGTTAATAATGAAGGGGAAGATGTGGGAGTGTGGCCATGGGGGTCGACAGGCCCCATGGTTGGTGATAACATTGGACTCTTAAGGATGAGACCATCAGGAAAGGAAAGCCTTGAGAGGGAACAAAGAAGGGTGATTCAGGAGACACCTTAACCAGGGACATGAAGAACAGGAACAGGGATAGTCTAACAGAACAGGGAGGAAAACAAAAAAGGAATGAATAGGGACAGGCTATCAAAACAGGGACAAACAAAAAACAGCGTATGGGAGGGTCTCGCTGGCATAGGCAGGACCCACAAACAAGGACTCCAGGAGTTGGAGGGGCAGCCAGAGTCCCCCAGCTGGGAAGCACTCATTGCCTGCCTCTCCCAGGGATGGGGTTACAAAGTTTGTTAAAGATGGAATTAGTATGCCTGGCTGTTTTTCTCTGTGTTTTAGTTTGTGTTAATAGTGCTTTCTTAATTTGTGTTACTCTTGCTTTCTTAATTTCTGTTAATCGCGCCTTCATAATTTGTGTTAAACCTGCTTTCTTAATTTGTGTTAATCGAGCTCTTTTATGTTAATAAAGAAGGGGGAGATGTGGGAGCATGGCCATGGGGGTCGACAAGTCCCATGGTTGGTGATAACAACCGACTCTTAAAGATGAGACCATCAGGAAAGGAAAGCCTTGAGAGGGAACAAAGAAGGGTGATTCAGGAGACACCTTAAGCAGGGACATGAAGAACAGGAACAGGGACAGGCTAACGGAGCAGGGAGAAACAAAAAACAGCATATGGGAGGGTCCCACTGGCATATGCTGGACCCACAAACAAGGACTCCAGGAGTTGGAGGGGCAGCCAGAGCCCCCCGGCTGGGCAGCACTCAGTGCCTGCCTCTCCCAGGGATGGTTTTACAAAGGTTGTTAAAGATAGACTTAGTATGCCTGGCAGTTTTTCTCTGTGTTTTAGTTTGTGTTGATCCTGCCTTCTGAATTTGTGTTAATTGCGCTTTCTTATGTTAATAAAGAAGGAGGAGATGTGGGAGTGTGGCCATGGGGGTCGACAAGCCCCATGGTTGGTGATCACATCCGACTCTTAAAGATGAGACCATGAGGAAAGTAAAGCCTTGAGAGGGAACAAAGAAGGGTGATTCAGGTGACACCTTGTTGTCTGGGGTGGCTTGTTCTCCAGCCATTAATGCGTGGAAGTTGCTGGGTGTTTGCTGTTGCCGGGCAACGTTGTTGACCAATGACTAGTTAGTGGAAAGGTACTGCTGTGAGGCGGAAGTTATAGGAAGGGAGCCTTTCCTGAATAAGGGATAGAATGAAGTTGTGCCCTCACTCTGAGAGATGAAGTTATGCCTTCAGTAAGAGAGAGTTCAAGTTATGTCATCAATAAAGAGGTAGCAGTTACAGATCCTGAAAGAACCCCGTTGTCCGTGCGGTCTTTACGCCACAAATCGCCCCCCAACAGGGACATGAAAACGAACAGGGACAAGAAGAAAACAAACAGGGACATGAAGAACAGGAACAGGGACAGGCTAACAGCACAGGGACAAAAACAAAAAAGGAATGAATAGGGACAGGCTAACAGAACAGGGACGAACAAAAAGAGCTTATGGGAGGGTCACGCTGGCTTACGCAGGACCCCCAAACAAGGACTCCAGGAGTTGGAGGGGCAGCCAGAGCCCCCCGGCTGGGCAGTACTCAGTGCCTGCCACTCCCAGGGATGGGGTTGCAAAGGTTGTTAAACATAGACTTAGTATGCCTGGCACTTTTTCTCTGTATTTTAATTTGTGTTAATAGTGCTTTCTTAATTTGTGTTTCTCTTGCTTTCTTAATTTCTGTTAATCGCGCCTTTTTAGTTTGTGTTAAACCTGCTTTCTTAATTTGTGTTAATCGAGCTCTTCTATGTTAATAAAGAAGGGGGAGATGTGGTAGCCTGGCCATGGGGGTCGACAAGTCCCATGGTTGGTGATAACATGCGACTCTTAAAGATGAGGCCATCAGGAAAGTAAAGAGTTGAGAGGGAACAAAGAAGGGTGATTCAGGAGACACCTTAACCAGGGACATGAAGAACAGGAACAGGGACAGGCTAACAGAGCAGGGAGAAACAAAAAAGAGCATATGGGAGGGTCCCACTGGCATAGGCAGGACCCACAAACAAGGACTCCAGGAGTTGGAGGGGCAGCCAGAGCCCCCCGGCTGGGCAGTACTCAGTGCCTGCCTCTCCCAGGGATGGTTTTACAAAGGTTGTTAAAGATAGAATTAGTATGCCTGGCAGTTTTTCTCTGTGTTTTTGTTTGTGTTGATCCTGCCTTCAAAAATTGTGTTAATTGTGCTTTCTTATGTTAATAAAGAAGGGGAAGATGTGGGAGTGTGGCCATGGGGGTCGACAAGCCCCATGGTTGGTGATAACATCCGAATATTAAAGTAGAGACCATGAGGAAAGTAAAGCCTTGAGAGGGAGCAAAGAAGGGTGATTCAGGAGACACCTTAAACAGGGACAGGAAGAACAGGAACAGGGATAGTCTAACAGAACAGGGAGGAAAACAAAAAAGGAATGAATAGGGACAGGCTATCAGAACAGGGACAAACAAAAAACAGCGTATGGGAGGGTCTCGCTGGCATAGGCCGGACCCCCAAACAAGGACTCCAGGAGTTGGAGGGGCAGCCAGAGCCCCCCAGCTGGGCAGCACTCAGTGCCTGCCTCTCCCAGGGATGGGGTTACAAAGTTTGTTAAAGATGGAATTAGTATGCCTGGCAGTTTTTCTCTGTATTTTAGTTTGTGTTAATAGTGCTTTCTTAATTTGTGTTACTCTTGCTTTCTTATGTTAATAAAGAAGGGGAAGATGTGGGAGTGTGGCCATGGGGGTCGACAAGCCCCATGGTTGGTGATAACATCCGACTCTTAAGGATGAGACCATCAGGAAAGGAAAGCCTTGAGAGGGAACAAAGAAGGGTGATTCAGGAGACACCTTAAGCAGGGACATGAAGAACAGGAACAGGGATAGTCTAACAGAACAGGGACAAATACAAAAAAGTAATGAATAGGGACATGCTATCAGAACAGGGACAAACAAAAAACAGCGTATGGGAGGGTCTCGCTGGCATAGGCCGGACCCCCAAACAAGGACTCCAGGAGTTGGAGGGGCAGCCAGAGCCCCCCAGCTGGGCAGCACTCAGTGCCTGCCTCTCCCAGGGATGGGGTTACAATGTTTGTTAAAGATGGAATTAGTATGCCTGGCAGTTTTTCTCTGTATTTTAGTTTGTGTTAATAGTGCTTTCTTAATTTGTGTTACTCTTGCTTTCTTAATTTCTGTTAATCGCGCCTTCATAATTTGTGTTAAACCTGCTTTCTTAATTTGTGTTAATCGAGCTCTTTTATGTTAATAAAGAAGGGGGAGATGTGGGAGCATGGCCATGGGGGTCGACAAGCCCCATGGTTGGTGATCACATCCGACTCTTAAAGATGAGACCATGAGGAAAGTAAAGCCTTGAGAGGGAACAAAGAAGGGTGATTCAGGAGTCACCTTAAACAGGGACATGAAGAACAGGAACAGGGACAGGCTAACAGAGCAGGGAGAAACAAAAAACAGCATATGGGAGGGTCCCACTGGCATAGGCAGGACCCACAAACAAGGACTCCAGGAGTTGGAGGGGCAGCCAGAGCCCCCCGGCTGGGCAGCACTCAGTGCCTGCCTCTCCCAAGGATGGTTTTACAAAGGTTGTTAAAGATAGACTTAGTATGCCTGGCAGTTTTTCTCTGTGTTTTAGTTTGTGTTGATCCTGCCTTCTGAATTTGTGTTAATTGCGCTTTCTTATGTTAATAAAGAAGGAGGAGATGTGGGAGTGTGGCCATGGGGGTCGACAAGCCCCATGGTTGGTGATCACATCCGACTCTTAAAGATGAGACCATGAGGAAAGTAAAGCCTTGCGAGGGAACAAAGAAGGGTGATTCAGGAGACACCTTAAACAGGGACATGAAGAACAGGAACAGGGATAGTCTAACAGAACAGGGACAAAAACAAAAAAGGAATGAATAAGGACAGGCTATCAGAACAGGGACAAACAAAAAACAGCGTATGGGAGGGTCTCGCTGGCATAGGCAGGACCCCCAAACAAGGACTCCAGGAGTTGGAGGGGCAGCCAGAGCCCCCCAGCTGGGCAGCACTCAGTGCCTGCCTCTCCCAGGTTTGTGGTTACAAAGTTTGTTAAAGATGGAATTAGTATGGCTGGCAGTTTTTCTCTGTATTTTAATTTGTGTTAATAGTGGTTTCTTAATTTGTGTTTCTCTAGCTTTCTTAATTTCTGTTAATCGCGCCTTCTTAATTTGTGTTAAACCTGCTTTCTTAATTTGTGTTAATCGAGCTCTTTTATGTTAATAAAGAAGGGGGAGATGTGGGAGCATGGCCATGGGGGTCGACAAGTCCCATGGTTGGTGATAACATCCGACTCTTAAAGATGAGACCATCAGGAAAGGAAAGCCTTGAGAGGGAACAAAGAAGGGTGATTCAGGAGACACCTTAAGCAGGGACATGAAGAACAGGAACAGGGACAGGCTAAGGGAGCAGGGAGAAACAAAAAACAGCATATGGGAGGGTCCCACTGGCATATGCTGGACCCACAAACAAGGACTCCAGGAGTTGGAGGGGCAGCCAGAGCCCCCTGGCTGGGCAGTACTCAGTGCCTGCCTCTCCCAGGGCTGGTTTTACAAAGGTTGTTAAAGATAGACTTAGTATGCCTGGCAGTTTTTCTCTGTGTTTTAGTTTGTGTTGATCCTGTCTTCTGAATTTGTGTTAATTGCGCTTTCTTATGTTAATAAAGAAGGGGAAGATGTGGGAGTGTGGCCATGGGGGTCGACAAGTCCCATGGTTGGTGATAACATCCGACTGTTAAAGTAGAGACCATCAGGAAAGTAAAGAGTTGAGAGGGAACAAAGAAGGGTGATTCAGGAGACAAAAGTGCCTGGCTCTCCCAGGGATGGTTTTACAAAGGTTGTTAAAGATAGACTTAGTATGCCTGGCAGTTTTTCTCTGTGTTTTAGTTTGTGTTGATCCTGCCTTCTTAATTTGTGATAATCGCGCTTTCTTAAGGTAATAAAGAAGGGGGAGATGTGGGAGTGTGGCCATGGGGGTCGACAGGCCCCATGGTTGGTAATAACATCCAACTCTTAAGGATGAGACCATCAGGAATTTAAAGAGTTGAGAGGGAACAAAGAAGGGTGATTCAGGTGACACCTTGTTGTCTGGGGTGGCTTGTTCTCCAGCCATTAAAGCATGGAAGTTGCTGGGTGTTTGGTGTTGCCGGGCAAAGTTGTTGACCAATGACTAGTTAGTGGAAAGGTACTGCTGTGAGGCGGAAGTTATAGGAAGGGAGCCTTTCCTGAATAAGGGATAGAATGAAGTTGTGCCCTCACTCTGAGAGATGAAGTTATGCCTTCAGTAAGAGAGTTCAAGATATGTCATCAATAAAGAGGTAGCAGTTACAGATCCTGAAAGAACCCCGTTGTCCGTGCGGTCTTTACGCCACAAATCGCCCCCCAACAGGGACATGAAAACGAACAGGGACGAGAAGAAAACAAACAGGGACATGAAGAACAGGAACAGGGACAGGCTAACAGCACAGGGACAAAAACAAAAAAGGAATGAATAGGGACAGGCAAACGGAACAGGGACAAAAACAGAAAAGGAATGAATAGGTACAGGCTAACAGAACAGGGACGAACAAAAAGAGGGTATGGGAGGGTCACGCTGGCTTACACAGGACCCCCAAACAAGGACTCCAGGAGTTGGAGGGGCAGCCAGAGCCCCCCGGCTGGGCAGCACTCAGTGCCTGCCACTCCCAGGGATGGGGTTGCAAAGTTTGTTAAAGATAGTCTTAGTATGCCTGGCAGCTTTTCTCTGTGTTTTAGTTTGTGTTGATCCTGCCTTCTTAATTTGTGTTAATTGCGCTTTCTTACGTTAATAAAGAAGGAGGAGATGTGGGAGTGTGGCCATGGGGGTCGACAAGCCCCATGGTTGGTGATCACATCCGACTCTTAAGAATGAGACCATCAGGAAAGTAAAGCCCTGAGAGGGAACAAAGAAGGGTGATTCAGGAGACACCTTAAACAGGGACATGAAGAACAGGAACAGGGAGAGTCTAACAGAACAGGGACAAAAACAAAAAAGGAATGAATAGGGACAGGCTATCAGAACAGGGACAAACAAAAAACAGCATATGGGAGGGTCTCGCTGGCATACGCAGGACCCTCAAACAAGGACTCCAGGAGTTGGAGGGGCAGCCAGAGCCCCGCGGCTGGGCAGCACTCAGTGCCTGCCTTTCCCAGGGATGGGGTTACAAAGTTTGTTAAAGACGGAATTAGTATGCATGGCAGTTTTTCTCTGTATTTTAATTTGTGTTAATAGTGCTTTCTTAATTTGTGTTTCTCTTGCTTTCTTAATTTCTGTTAATCGCGCCTTCTTAATTTGTGTTAAACCTGCTTTCTAAATTTGTGTTAATCGAGCTCTTTTATGTTAATAAAGAAGGGGGAGATGTGGGAGCGTGGCCATGGGGGTCGAGAAGCCCCATGGTTGGTGATAACATCCGACTATTAAAGATGAGGCCATCAGGAAAGTAAAGAGTTGAGAGGGAACAAAGAAAGGTGATTCAGGAGACACCTTAAACAGGGACATGAAGAACAGGAACAGGGACAGGCTAACAGAACAGGGACAAAAACAAAAAAAGGAACGAATAGAGACAGGCTATCAGAACAGGGACAAATAATAACAGCATATGGGAGGGTCTCGCTGGCATGGGCAGGACCCAGAAACAAGGACTCCAGGAGTTGGAGGGGCAGCCAGAGCCCCCCGGCTGGGCAGCACTCAGTGCCTGCCTCTCCCAGGGTTGGTTTTACAAAGGTTGTTAAAGATAGACTTAGTATGCCCTTCAGTTTTTCTCTGTGTTTTAGTTTGTGTTGATCCTGCCTTCTTAATTTGTGTTAATCGCACTTTCTTATGTTAATAAAGAAGGGGAAGATGTGGGAGTGTGGCCATGGGGGTCGACAAGCCCCATGGTTGGTAATAACATCCGACTCTTAAGGATGAGACAATCAGGAATTTAAAGAGTTGAGAGGGAACAAAGAAGGGTGATTCAGGTGACACCTTAAACAGGGACATGAAGAACAGGAACAGGGGCAGGCTAACAGAGCAGGAGGAAACAAAAAACAGCATATGGGAGGGTCCCACTGGCATATGCTGGACCCACAAACAAGGACTCCAGGAGTTGGAGGGGCAGCCAGAGCCCCCCGGCTGGGCAGCACTCCGTGCCTGCCTCTCCCAGGGATGGGGTTACAAAGTTTGTTAAAGATGGAATTAGTATGCCTGGCAGTTTTTCTCTGTATTTTAATTTGTGTTAATAGTGCTTTCTTAATTTGTGTTTCTCTTGCTTTCTTAATTTCTGTTAATCGCGCTTTCTTATGTTAATAAAGAAGGGGAAGATGTGGGAGTGTGGCCATGGGGGTCGAGAAGCCCCATGGTTGGTGATAACATCCGACTATTAAAGATGAGGCCATCAGGAAAGTAAAGAGTTGAGAGGGAACAAAGAAGGGTGATTCAGGAGACACCTTAAACAGGGACATGAAGAACAGGAACAGGGATAGTCTAACAGAACAGGGACGAAAACAAAAAAGGAATGAATAGGGACAGGAAAACGGAACAGGGACAAACAAAAAACAGCATATGGGAGGGTCTCGCTGGCATAGGCAGGACCCACAAACAAGGACTCCAGGAGTTGGAGGGTCAGCCAGAGCCCCCCGGCTGGGCAGCACTCAGTGCCTGCCTCTCCCAGGGATGGTTTTACAAAGATTGTTAAAGATAGACTTAGTATGCCTGGCAGTTTTTCTCTGTGTTTTAGTTTGTGCTGATCCTGCCTTCTTAATTTGTGTTAATCGCGCTTTCTTAAGTTAATAAAGAAGGGGAAGATGTGGGAGTGTGGCCATGGGGGTCGACAAGTCCCATGGTATGTGATAACATCCAAATCTTAAAGATGAGGCCATCAGGAAAGTAAAGAGTTGAGAGGGAACAAAGAAAGGTGATTCAGGAGACACCTTAAACAGGGACATGAAGAACAGGAACAGGGACAGGCTAACAGAGCAGGGAGAAACAAAAAGCAGCATATGGGAGGGTCCCACTGGCATAGGCAGGACCCACAAACAAGGACTCCAGGAGTTGGAGGGGCAGCCAGAGCCCCCTGGCTGGGCAGTACTCAGTGCCTGCCTCTCCCAGGGATGGTTTTACAAAGGTTGTTAAAGATAGTCTTAGTATGCCTGGCAGCTTTTCTCTGTGTTTTAGTTTGTGTTGATCCTGCCTTCTTAATTTGTGTTAATCGCGCTTTCTTATGTTAATAAAGAAGGGGGAGATGTGGGAGTGTGGCCATGGGGGTCGACAGGCCCCATGGTTGGTAATAACATCCAACTCTTAAGGATGAGACCATCAGGAATTTAAAGAGTTGAGAGGGAACAAAGATGGGTGATTCAGGTGACACCTTGTTGTCTGGGGTGTCTTGTTCTACAGCCATTAAAGCATGGAAGTTGCTGGGTGTTTGCTGTTGCCGGGCAAAGTTGTTGACCAATGACTAGTTAGTGGAAAGGTACTGCTGTGAGGCGGAAATTATAGGAAGGGAGCCTTTCCTGAATCAGGGATAGAATGAAGTTGTGCCCTCACTCTGAGAGATGAAGTTATGCCCTCAGTAAGAGAGAGTTCAAGTTATGTCATCAATAAAGATGTAGCAGTTACAGATCCTGAAAGAACCCCGTTGTCCATGCGGTCTTTACGCCACAAATCGCCCCCCAACAGGGACATGAAAACGAACATGGACAAGAAGAAAACAAACAGGGACATGAAGAACAGGAACAGGGACAGGCTAACAGCACAGGGACAAAAACAAAAAAGGAATGAATAGGGACAGGCAAACCGAACAGGGACAAAAACAGAAAAGGAATGAATAGGTACAGGCTAACAGAACAGGGACGAACAAAAAGAGGGTATGGGAGGGTCACGCTGGCTTACGCAGGACCCCCAAACAAGGACTCCAGGAGTTGGAGGGGCAGCCAGAGCCCCCCGGCTGGGCAGCACTCAGTGCCTGCCTCTCCTAGGGATGGGGTTACAAAGTTTGTTAAAGATGGAATTAGTATGCCTGGCAGTTTTTCTCTGTATTTTAATTTGTGTTAATAGTGCTTTCTTAATTTGTGTTACTCTTGCTTTCTTAATTTCTGTTAATCGCGCCTTCTTAAATTGTGTTAAACCTGCTTTCTTAATTTGTGTTAATCGAGCTCTTTTATGTTAATAAAGAAGGAGGAGATGTGGGAGCGTGACCATGGGGGTCGACAAGCCCCATGGTTGGTGATCACATCCGACTCTTAAAGACGAGACCATGAGGAAAGTAAAGCCTTGAGAGGGAACAAAGAAGGGTGTTTCAGGAGACACCTTAAGCAGGGACATGAAGAGCAGGAACAGGGATAGTCTAACAGAACAGGGACAAAAACAAAAAAGGAATGAATAGGGACAGGAAAACGAAACAGGGACAAAAAGAGAAAAGGAATGATCAGGTACAGGCTAACAGAACAGGGATGACCAAAAAGAGCATATGGGAGGGTCACGATGGTTTACGCAGGACCCACAAACAAGGACTCCAGGAGGTTGAGGGGTAGCCAGAGCCCCCCTGCTGGGCAGCACTCAGTGCCTGCCACTCCCAGGGATGGGGTTGCAAAGTTTGTTGAAGATAGACTTAGTATGCCTGGCAGTTTTTCTCTGTGTTTTAGTTTGTGCTGATCCTGCCTTCTTAATTTGTGTTAATCGCGCTTTCTTAAGTTAATGAAGAAGGGGAAGATGTGGGAGTGTGGCCATGGGGGTCGACAAGCCCCATGGTTGGTGATCACATCCGACTCTTACAGATGAGTCCATCAGGAAAGTAAAGCCTTGAGAGGGAACAAAGAAGGGTGATACAGGAGACACCTTAAGCAGGGACATGAAGAACAGGAACAGGGATAGTCTAACAGAACAGGGACAAAAACAAAAAAGGAATGAATAGGGACAGGCTATCAGAACAGGGACAAACAAAAAACAGCGTATGGGAGGGTCTCGCTGGCATAGGCAGGACCCACAATCAAGGACTCCAGGAGTTGGAGGGGCAGCGTGAGCCCCCCAGCTGGGCAGCACTCAGTGCCTGCCTCTCCCAGGGTTGTGGTTACAAAGTTTGTTAAAGATGGAATTAGTATGCCTGGCAGTTTTTCTCTGTATTTTAATTTGTGTTAATAGTGGTTTCTTAATTTGTGTTTCTCTAGCTTTCTTAATTTCTGTTAAAGATAGACTTATTAATTTGTGTTAAACCTGCATTCTTAATTTGTGTTAATCGCGCTTTCTTAAGTTAATGAAGAAGGGGAAGATGTGGGAGTGTGGCCATGGGGGTCGACAAGCCCCATGGTTGGTGATAACATCGGACTCTTAAAGTAGAGACCATCAGGAAACTAAAGAGTTGAGAGGGAACAAAGAAGGGTGATTCAGGAGACACCTTAAACAGGGACATGAAGAACAGGAACAGGGACAGGCTAACAGAGCAGGGAGAAACAAAAAACAGCATATGGGAGGGTCCCACTGGCATATGCTGGACCCACAAACAAGGACTCCAGGAGTTGGAGGGGCAGCCAGAGCCCCCCGGCTGGGCAGCACTCAGTTCCTGCCTCTCCCAGGGACGGTTTTACAAAGATTGTTAAAGATAGACTTAGTATGCCTGGCAGTTTTTCTCTGTGTTTTAGTTTGTGTTGATCCTGCCTTCTTAATTTCTGTTAATCGCGCTTTCTTAAGTTAATGAAGAAGGGGAAGATGTGGGAGTGTGGCCATGGGGGTCGACAACCCCCATGGTTGGTGATAACATCCGACTATTACAGTAGAGACCATCAGGAATGTAAACCCTTGAGAGGGAACAAAGAAGGGTTATTCAAAAGACACCTTATCCAGGGACATGAAGAACAGGAACAGGGATAGTCTAACAGAACAGGGACAGAAACAAAAAAGGAATGAATAGGGAAAGGCTATCAGAACAGGGACAAACAAAAAACAGCGTATGGGAGGGTCTCGCTGGCATAGGCAGGACCCACAAAGAAGGACTCCAGGAGTTGGAGGGGCAGCCAGAGCCCCCCGGGTGGGCAGCACTCAGTGCCTGCCTCTCCCAGGGATGGGGTTACAAAGTTTGTTAAAGATGGAATTAGTATGCCTGGCAGTTTTTCTCTGTATTTTAGTTTGTGTTAATAGTGCTTTCTTAATTTGTGTTACTCTTGCTTTCTTAATTTCTGTTAATCGCGCCTTCACAATTTGTGTTAAACCTGCTTTCTTAATTTGTGTTAATCGAGCTCTTTTATGTTAATAAAGAAGGGGGAGTTGTGGGAGCATGGCCATGGGGGTCGACAAGTCCCATGGTTGGTGATCACATCCGACTCTTAAAGATGAGGCCATCAGGAAAGTAAAGAGTTGAGAGGGAACAAAAAAGGGTGATTCAGGAGACACCTTAACCAGGGACATGAAGAACAGGAACAGGGACAGGCTAACAGAGCAGGGAGAAACAAAAAACAGCATATGGGAGGGTCCCACTGGCATATGCTGGACCCACAAACAAGGACTCCAGGAGTTGGAGGGGCAGCCAGAGCCCCCCAGCTGGGCAGCACTCAGTGCCTGCCTCTCCCAGGGATGGGGTTACAAAGTTTGTTAAAGATGGAATTAGTATGCCTGGCAGTTTTTCTCTGTATTTTAGTTTGTGTTAATAGTGCTTTCTTAATTTGTGTTACTCTTGCTTTCTTAATTTCTGTTAATCACGCCTTCTTAATTTGTGTTAAATCTGCTTTCTTAATTTGTGTTAATCGAGCTCTTTTATGTTAATAAAGAAGGGGGAGATGTGGGAGCCTGGCCATGGGGGTCGACAAGTCCCATGGTTGTTGATAACATCCGACTCTTAAAGATGAGGCCATCAGGAAAGTAAAGAGTTGAGAGGGAACAAAGAAGGGTGATTCAGGAGACACCTTAAACAGGGACATGAAGAACAGGAACAGGGACAGGCTAACAGAGCAGGGAGAAACAAAAAAGAGCATATGGGAGGGTCCCACTGGCATAGGCAGGACCCACAAACAAGGACTCCAGGAGTTGGAGGGGCAGCCAGAGCCCCCTGGCTGGGCAGTACTCAGTGCCTGCCTCTCCCAGGGCTGGTTTTACAAAGGTTGTTAAAGATAGACTTAGTATGCCTGGCAGTTTTTCTCTGTGTTTTAGTTTGTGTTGATCCTGCCTTCTTAATTTGTGTTAATTGCGCTTTCTTATGTTAATAAAGAAGGAGGAGATGTGGGAGTGTGGCCATGGGGGTCGACAAGCCCCATGGCTGGTGATCACATCCGACTCTTAAAGATGAGACCATCAGGAAAGTAAAGCCTTGAGAGGGAACAAAGACGGGTGATTCAGGAGACACCTTAAGCAGGGACATGAAGAACAGGAACAGGGACATGCTATCAGAACAGGGACAAACAAAAAACAGCATATGGGAGGGTCTCGCTGGCATAGGCAGGACCCACAAACAAGGACTCCAGGAGTTGGAGGGGCAGCCAGAGCCCCCCAGCTGGGCAGCACTCAGTGCCTGCCTCTCCCAGGGATGGGGTTACAAAGTTTGTTAAAGATGGAATTAGTATGCCTGGCTGTTTTTCTCTGTATTTTAGTTTGTGTTAATAGTGCTTTCTTAATTTGTGTTACTCTTGCTTTCTTAATTTCTGTTAATCGCGCCTTCATAATTTGTGTTAAACCTGCTTTCTTAATTTGTGTTAATCGAGCTCTTTTATGTTAATAAAGAAGGGGGAGTTGTGGGAGCATGGCCATGGGGGTCGACAAGTCCCATGGTTGGTGATAACATCCGACTCTTAAAGATGAGGCCATCAGGAAAGTAAAGAGTTGAGAGGGAACAAAAAAGGGTGATTCAGGAGACACCTTAACCAGGGACATGAAGAACAGGAACAGGGACAGGGTAACAGAGCAGGGAGAAACAAAAAACAGCATATGGGAGGGTCCCACTGGCATATGCTGGACCCACAAACAAGGACTCCAGGAGTTGGAGGGGCAACCAGAGCCCCCCAGCTGGGCAGCACTCAGTGCCTGCCTCTCCCAGGGATGGTTTTACAAAGGTTGTTAAAGATAGACTTAGTATGCCTGGCAGTTTTTCTCTGTGTTTTAGTTTGTGTTGATCCTGCCTTCTTAATTTGTGTTAATTGTCCTTTCTTATGTTAATAATGAAGGGGAAGATGTGGGAGTGTGGCCATGGGGGTCGACAAGCCCCATGGTTGGTGATAACATCCGACTCTTAAGGATGAGACCATCAGGAAAGGAAAGCCTTGAGAGGGAACAAAGAAGGGTGATTCAGGAGACACCTTAACCAGGGACATGAAGAACAGGAACAGGGATAGTCTAACAGAACAGGGACAAAAACAAAAAAGGAATGAATAGGGACAGGCTATCAGAACAGCGAGAAACAAAAAGCAGCGTATGGGAGGGTCTCGCTGGCATAGGCAGGACCCACAAACAAGGACTCCAGGAGTTGGAGGGGCAGCCAGAGCCCCCCAGCTGGGCAGCACTCAGTGCCTGCCTCTCCCAGGGATGGGGTTACAAAGTTTGTTAAAGATGGAATTAGTATGCCTGGCAGTTTTTCTCTGTATTTTAGTTTGTGTTAATAGTGCTTTCTTAATTTGTGTTACTCTTGCTTTCTTAATTTCTGTTAATCGCGCCTTCACAATTTGTGTTAATCCTGCTTTCTTAATTTGTGTTAATCGAGCTCTTTTATGTTAATAAAGAAGGGGGAGTTGTGGGAGCATGGCCATGGGGGTCGACAAGTCCCATGGTTGGTGATAACATCCGACTCTTAAAGATGAGGCCATCAGGAAAGTAAAGAGTTGAGAGGGAACAAAAAAGGGTGATTCAGGAGACACCTTAACCAGGGACATGAAGAACAGGAACAGGGACAGGCTAACAGAACAGGGACAAACAAAAAACAGCTTATGGGAGGGTCTCGCTGGCATAGGCAGGACCCACAAAGAATGACTCCAGGAGTTGGAGGGGCAGCCAGAGCCCCCCGCCTGGGCAGCACTCAGTGCCTGCCTCTCCCAGGGATGGGGTTGCAAAGTTTGTTAAAGATGGAATTAGTATGCCTGGCAGTTTTTCTCTGTATTTTAGTTTGTGTTAATAGTGCTTTTTTAATTTGTGTTACTCTTGCTATCTTAATTTCTGTTAATCGCGCCTTCTTAATTTGTGTTAAACCTGCTTTCTTAATTTGTGTTAATCGAGCTCTTTTATGTTAATAAAGAAGGGGGAGATGTGGGAGCCTGGCCATGGGGGTCGACAAGTCCCATGGTTGGTGATAACAACCCACTCTTAAAGATGAGGCCATCAGGAAAGTAAAGAGTTGAGAGGGAACAAAGAAGGGTGATTCAGGAGACACCTTAAACAGGGACATGAAGAACAGGAACAGGGACAGGCTAACAGAGCAGGGAGAAACAAAAAAAAGCATATGGGAGGGTCCCACTGGCATATGCTGGACCCACAAACAAGGACTCCAGGAGTTGGAGGGGCAGCCAGAGCCCCCCGGCTGGGCAGCACTCAGTGCCTGCCTCTCCCAGGGATGGTTTTACAAAGATTGTTAAAGATAGACTTAGTATGCCTGGCAGTTTTTCTCTGTGTTTTAGTTTGTGTTGATCCTGCCTTCTTAATTTGTGTTAATCGCGCTTTCTTATGTTAATAAAGAAGGAGGAGATGTGGGAGTGTGGCCATGGGGGTCCACAAGCCCCATGGTTGGTGATAACATCCGACTCTTAAGGATGAGACCATCAGGAATTTAAAGAGTTGAGAGGGAACAAAGAAGGGTGATTCAGGTGACACCTTGTTGTCTGGGGTGGCTAGTTCTCCAGCCATTAATGCATGGAAGTGGCTGGGTGTTTGCTGTTGCCGGGCAAAGTTGTTGACCAATGACTAGTTAGTGGAAAGTTACTGCTGTGAGGGGGAAGTTATAGGAAGGGAGCCTTTCCTGAATAAGGGATAGAATGAAGTTGTGCCCTCACTCTGAGAGATGAAGTTATGCCCTCAGTAAGAGAGAGTTCAAGTTATGTCATCAATAAAGAGGTAGCAGTTACAGATCCTGAAAGAACCCCATTGTCCGTGCGGTCTTTACGCCACAAATCGCCCCCCAACAGGGACATGAAAACTAACAGGGACGAGAAGAAAACAAACAGGGACATGAAGAACAGGAACAGGGACAGGCTAACAGAACAGGGACAAAAACAAAAAAGGAATGAATAGGTACAGGCTATCAGAACAGGGACGAACAAAAAGAGCTTATGGGAGGGCCACGCTGGCTTACGCAGGACCCACAAACAAGGACTCCAGGAGTTGGAGGGGCAGCCAGAGCCCCCCGGCTGGGCAGCACTCAGTGCCTGCCTCTCCCAGGGATGGGGTTGCAAAGTTTGTTAAAGATAGTCTTAGTATGCCTGGCAGTTTTTCTCTGTATTTTAGTTTGTGTTAATAGTTCTTTCTTAATTTGTGTTACTCTTCCTTTCTTAATTTCTGTTAATTGCGCCTTCTTAATTTGTGTTAAACCTGCTTTCTTAATTTGTGTTAATCAAGCTCTTTTATGTTAATAAAGAAGGGGGAGATGTGGGAGCGTGGCCATGGGGGTGGACAAGTCCCATGGTTGGTGATAACATCCGACTATTAAAGTAGAGACCATCAGGAAAGTAAAGAGTTGAGAGGGAACAAAGAAGGGTGATTCAGGAGACACCTTAAACAGGGACATGAAGAACAGGAACAGGGATAGTCTAACAGAACAGGGACGAAAACAAAAAAGGAATGAATAGGGACAGGCTATCAGAACAGGGACAAACAAAAAACAGCGTATGGGAGGGTCTCGTTGGCATACGCAGGACCCACAAACAAGGACTCCAGGAGTTGGAGGGGCAGCCAGAGACCCCTGGCTGGGCAGTACTCAGTGCCTGCCTCTCCCAGGGATGGTTTTACAAAGGTTGTTAAAGATAGACTTAGTATGCCTGGCAGTTTTTCTCTGTGTTTTAGTTTGTGTTGATCCTGCCTTCTTAATTTGTGTTAATCGCGCTTTCTTAAGTTAATAAAGAAGGGGGAGATGTGGGAGTGTGGCCATGGGGGTCGACAGGCCCCATGGTTGGTGATAACATAGGACTCTTAAGGATGAGACCATCAGGAATTTAAAGAGTTGAGAGGGAACAAAGAAGGGTGATTCAGGTGACACCTTCTTGTCTGGGGTGGCTAGTTCTCCAGCCATTAATGCATGGAAGTGGCTGGGTGTTTGGTGTTGCCGGGCAAAGTTGTTGTCCAATGACTAGTTAGTGGAAAGGTACTGCTGTGAGGCGGAAATTATAGGAAGGGAGCCTTTCCTGAATAAGGGATAGAATGAAGTTGTGCCCTCACTCTGAGAGACGAAGTTATGCCTTCAGTAAGAGAGAGTTCAAGTTATGTCATCAATAAAGAGGTAGCAGTTACAGATCCTGAAAGAACCCCGTTGTCCGTGCGGTCTTTACGCCACAAATCGCCCCCCAACAGGGACATGAAAACGAACAGGGACGAGAAGAAAACAAACAGGGACAAGAAGAACAGGAACAGGGACAGGCTAACAGCACAGGGACAAAAACAAAAAAGGAATGAATAGGGACAGGCAAACGGAACAGGGACAAAAACAGAAAAGGAATGAATAGGTACAGGCTAACAGAACAGGGACGAACAAAAAGAGCTTATGGGAGGGTCACGCTGGCTTACGCAGGACCCACAAACAAGGACTCCAGGAGTTGGAGGGGCAGCCAGAGCCCCCCGGCTGGGCAGCACTCAGTGCCTGCCTCTCCCAGGGATGGGGTTGCAAAGTTTGTTAAAGATAGACTTAGTATGCCTGGCAGTTTTTCTCTGTGTTTTAGTTTGTGTTGATCCTGCATTCTTAATTTGTGTTAGTTGCGCTTTCTTATTTTAATAAAGAAGGGGAAGATGTGGGAGTGTGGCCATGGGGGTCGACAAGCCCCATGGTTGGTGATAACATCCAACTCTTAAAGATGAAACCATCAGGAAAGTGAAGAGTTGAGAGGGAACAAAGAAGGGTGATTCAGGAGACACCTTAACCAGGGAGATGAAGAACAGGAACAGGGATAGTCTAACAAAACAGGGAGGAAAACAAAAAAGGAATGAAAAGGGACAGGCTAACAGAGCAGGGAGAAACAAAAAACAGCATATGGGAGGGTCCCACTGGCATATGCTGGACCCACAAACAAGGACTCCAGGAGTTGGAGGGGCAGCCAGAGCCCCCCGGCTGGGCAGCACTCTGTGCCTGCCTCTCCCAGGGATGGTTTTACAAAGATTGTTAAAGATAGACTTAGTATGCCTGGCAGTTTTTCTCTGTGTTTTAGTTTGTGTTGATCCTGCCTTCTTAATTTGTGTTAATCGCGTTTTCTTATGTTAATAAAGAAGGGGAAGATGTGGGAGTGTGGCTATGGGGGTCCACAAGCCCCATGGTTGGTGATAACATCCGACTACTAAAGTAGAGACCATCAGGAAAGTAAAGCCTTGAGAGGGAACAAAGAAGGGTGATTCAGGAGACACCTTAAGCAGGGACATGAAGAACAGGAACAGGGATAGTCTAACAGAACAGGGACAAAAACAAAAAAGGAATGAATAGGGACAGGCTATCAGAACAGCGACAAACAAAAAACAGCGCATGGGAGGGTCTCGCTGGCATAGGCAGGACCCCCAAACAAGGACTCCAGGAGTTGGAGGGGCAGCCAGAGCCCCCCGGCTAGGCAGTACTCAGTGCCTGCCTCTCCCAGGGATGGGGTTACAAAGTTTGTTAAAGATGGAATTAGTATGCCTGGCAGTTTTTCTCTGTATTTTAGTTTGTGTTAATAGTGCTTTCTTAATTTGTGTTACTTTTCCTTTCTTATTTTCTGTTAATCGCGCCTTCATAATTTGTGTTAAACCTGCTTTCTGAATTTGTGTTAATCAAGCTCTTTTATGTTAATAAAGAAGGGGGAGATGTGGTAGCATGGCCATGGGGGTCGACAAGTCCCATGGTTGGTGATCACATCCGACTCTTAAAGATGAGGCCATCAGGAAAGTAAAGAGTTGAGAGGGAACAAAAAAGGGTGATTCAGGAGACACCTTAAGCAGGGACATGAAGAACAGGAACAGGGACAGGCTAACAGAGCAGGGACAAAAACAGAAAAGGAATGAATAGGGACAGGCTAACAGAACAGGGACTAACAAAAAGAGCTTATGGGAGGGTCACGCTGGCTTACGCAGGACCCACAAACAAGGACTCCAGGAGTTGGAGGGGCAGCCAGAGCCCCCCGGCTGGGCAGCACTCAGTGCCTGCCTCTCCCAGGGATGGTTTTACAAAGTTTGTAAAAGATAGACTTAGTATGCCTGGCAGTTTTTCTCTGTGTTTTAGTTTGTGTTGATCCTGCCTTCTTAATATGTGTTAATCGCGCTTTCTTAAGTTAATAAAGAAGGGGGAGATGTGGGAGTGTGGCCATGGGGGTCGACAAGCCCCATGGTTGGTGATAACATCGGACTCTTAAGGATGAGACCATCAGGAAAGTAAAGCCTTGAGAGGGAACAAAGAAGGGTGATTCAGGAGACACCTTAAACAGGGACATGAAGAACAGGAACAGGGACAGGCTAACGGAGCAGGGAGAAACAAAAAACAGCATATGGGAGGGTCCCACTGGCATATGCTGGACCCACAAACAAGGACTCCAGGAGTTGGAGGGGCAGCCAGAGCCCCCCGGCTGGGCAGCACTCAGTGCCTGCCTCTCCCAGGGATGGTTTTACAAAGGTTGTTAAAGATAGACTTAGTATGCCTGGCAGTTTTTCTCTGTGTTTTAGTTTGTGTTGATCCTGCCTTCTGAATTTGTGTTAATTGCGCTTTCTTATGTTAATAAAGAAGGAGGAGATGTGGGAGTGTGGCCATGGGGGTCGACAAGCCCCATGGTTGGTGATCACATCCGACTCTTAAAGATGAGAGCATGAGGAAAGTAAAGCCTTGCGAGGGAACAAAGAAGGGTGATTCAGGAGACACCTTAAACAGGGACATGAAGAACAGGAACAGGGATAGTCTAACAGAACAGGGACAAAAACAAAAAAGTAATGAATAGGGACAGGCTATCAGAACAGGGACAAACAAAAAACAGCCTATGGGAGGGTCTCGCTGGCATAGGCAGGACCCACAAACAAGGACTCCAGGAGTTGGAGGGGCAGCCAGAGCCCCCCAGCTGGGCAGCACTCAGTGCCTGCCTCTCCCAGGGATGGGGTTACAAAGTTTGTTAAAGATGGAATTAGTATGCCTGGCAGTTTTTCTCTGTATTTTAGTTTGTGTTAATAGTGCTTTTTTAATTTGTGTTACTCTTGCTATCTTAATTTCTGTTAATCGCGCCTTCATAATTTCTGTTAAACCTGCTTTCTTAATTTGTGTTAATCGAGCTCTTTTATGTTAATAAAGAAGGGGGAGATGTGGGAGTGTGGCCATGGGGGTCGACAAGTCCCATGGTTGGTGATCACATCCGACTCTTAAAGATGAGACCATCAGGAAAGTAAAGAGTTGAGAGGGAACAAAGAAGGGTGATTCAGGAGACACCTTAAACAGGGACATGAAGAACAGGAACAGGGACAGGCTAA
Organism: Anser anser; assembly: GCF_964211835.1. Lineage (NCBI taxonomy): Eukaryota > Metazoa > Chordata > Aves > Anseriformes > Anatidae > Anser > Anser anser. Next base: position 4,645,053 of record NC_139731.1, on the reverse strand, counting down.
CAGAGCAGGGAGAAACAAAAAAAGCATAGGGGAGGGTCCCACTGGCATATGCTGGACCCACAAACAAGGACTCCAGGAGTTGGAGGGGCAGCCAGAGACCCCCGGCTGGGCAGCACTCAGTGCCTGCCTCTCCCAGGGATGGTTTTACAAAGATTGTTAAAGATAGACTTAGTATGCCTGGCAGTTTTTCTCTGTGTTTTAGTTTGTGTTGATCCTGCCTTCTTAATTTGTGTTAATCGCGCTTTCTTATGTTAATAAAGAAGGGGCAGATGTGGGAGTGTGGCAATGGGGGTCGACAGGCCCCATGGTTGGTGATAACATCCGACTCTTAAGGATGAGACCATCAGGAATTTAAAGAGTTGAGAGGGAACAAAGAAGGGTGATTCAGGTGACACCTTCTTGTCTGGGGTGGCTAGTTCTCCAGCCATTAATGCATGGAAGTGGCTGGGTGTTTGCTGTTGCCGGGCAAAGTTGTTGACCAATGACTAGTTAGTGGAAAGTTACTTCTGTGAGGCGGAAGTTATAGGAAGGGAGCCTTTCCTGAATAAGGGATAGAATGAAGTTGTGCCCTCACTCTGAGAGATGAAGTTATGCCCTCAGTAAGAGAGAGTTCAAGTTATGTCATCAATAAAGAGGTAGCAGTTACAGATCCTGAAAGAACCCCGTTGTCCGTGCGGTCTTTACTCCACAAATCGCCCCCCAACAGGGACATGAAAACGAACAGGGACAAGAAGAAAACAAACAGGGACATGAAGAACAGGAACAGGGACAGGCAAACCGAACAGGGACAAAAACAGAAAAGGAATGAATAGGTACAGGCTAACAGAACAGGGACGAACAAAAAGAGGGTATGGGAGGGTCACGCTGGCTTACGCAGGACCCCCAAACAAGGACTCCAGGAGTTGGAGGGGCAGCCAGAGCCCCCCGGCTGGGCAGCACTCAGTGCCTGCCTCTCCCAGGGATGGGGTTGCAAAGTTTGTTAAAGATAGTCTTAGTATGCCTGGCAGTTTTTCTCTGTGTTTTAGTTTGTGTTGATCCTGCCTTCTGAATTTGTGTTAATTGCGCTTTCTTATGTTAATAAAGAAGGAGGAGATGTGGGAGTGTGGCCATGGGGGTCGACAAGCCCCATGGTTGGTGATAACATCCGACTCTTAAAGATGAGGCCATCAGGAAAGGAAAGAGTTGAGAGGGAACAAAGAAGGGTGATTCAGGAGACACCTTAAACAGGGACATGAAGAACAGGAACAGGGACAGGCTAAAGGAGCAGGGAGAAACAAAAAACAGCATATGGGAGGGTCCCACTGGCATAGGCAGGACCCACAAACAAGGACTCCAGGAGTTGGAGGGGCAGCCAGAGCCCCCCGGCTGGGCAGCACTCAGTGCCTGCCTCTCCCAGGGATGGGGTTGCAAAGTTTGTTAAAGATAGTCTTAGTATGCCTGGCAGTTTTTCTCTGTGTTTTAGTTTGTGTTGATCCTGCCTTCTTAATTTGTGTTAATTGCGCTTTCTTATGTTAATAAAGAAGGAGGAGATGTGGGAGTGTGGCCATGGGGGTCGACAAGCCCCATGGTTGGTGATTACATCCGACTCTTAAAGATGAGGCCATGAGGAAAGTAAAGCCTTGAGAGGGAACAAAGAAGGGTCATTCAGGAGACACCTTAAACAGGGACATGAAGAACAGGAACAGGGACAGGCTAACAGAGCAGGGAGAAACACAAAACAGCATATGGGAGGGTCCAACTGGCATATGGTGTACCCAAAAACAAGGACTCCAGGAGCTGGAGGGAACAAAGAAGGGTGATTCAGGAGACACCTTAAACAGGGACATGAAGAACAGGAACAGGCATAGTCTAACAGAACAGGGACAAAACCAAAAAAGGAATGAATAGGGACAGGCTATCAGAACAGGGACATACAAAAAACAGCATATGGGAGGGTCTCGCTGGCATAGGCAGGACCCACAAACAAGGACTCCAGGAGTTGGAGAGGCAGCTAGAGCCCCCCGGCTGGGCAGCACTCAGTGCCTGCCACTCCCAGGGATGGGGTTACAAAGTTTGTTAAAGATAGTCTTAGTATGCCTGGCAGTTTTTCTCTGTGTTTTAGTCTGTGTTGATCCTGCCTTCTTAATATGTGTTAATTGTGCTTTCTTATGTTAATAAAGAAGGAGGAGATGTGGGAGTGTGGCCATGGGGGTCGACAAGCCCCATGGTTGGTGATCACATCCGACTCTTAAAGATGAGACCATCAGGAAAGTAAAGCCTTGAGAGGGAACAAAGAAGGGTGATTCAGGAGACACCTTAACCAGGGACATGAAGAACAGGAACAGGGACAGGCTAACAGAACAGGGACAAAAACAAAAAAAGGAATGAATAGGGACATGCTATCAGAACAGGGACAAACAAAAAACAGCGTATGGGAGGGTCTCGCTGGCATAGGCAGGACCCACAAACAAGGACTCCAGGAGTTGGAGGGGCAGCGTGAGCCCCCCAGCTGGGCAGCACTCAGTGCCTGCCTCTCCCAGGGATGGGGTTACAAAGTTTGTTAAAGATGGAATTAGTATGCCTGGCAGTTTTTCTCTGTATTTTAGTTTGTGTTAATAGTGCTTTCTTAATTTGTGTTACTCTTGCTTTCTTAATTTCTGTTAATCGCGCCTTCATAATTTGTGTTAAACCTGCTTTCTTAATTTGTGTTAATCGAGCTCTTTTATGTTAATAAAGAAGGGGGAGTTGTGGGAGCATGGCCATGGGGGTCGACAAGTCCCATGGTTGGTGATAACATCCGACTGTTAAAGTAGAGACCATCAGGAAAGGAAAGAGTTGAGAGGGAACAAAGAAGGGTGATTCAGGAGACACCTTAACCAGGGACATGAAGAACAGGAACAGGGACAGGCTAACAGAGCAGGGAGAAACAAAAAAAAGCATATGGGAGGGTCCCACTGGCATATGCTGGACCCACAAACAAGGACTCCAGTAGTCGGAGGGGCAGCCAGAGCCCCCCGGCTGGGCAGTACTCAGTGCCTGCCTCTCCCAGGGATGGTTTTACAAAGGTTGTTAAAGATAGACTTACTATGCCTGGCAGTTTTTCTCTGTGTTTTAGTTTGTGTTGATCCTGCCTTCTTAATTTGTGTTAATTGTGCTTTCTTATGTTAATAATGAAGGGGAAGATGTGGGAGTGTGGCCATGGGGGTCGACAAGCCCCATGGTTGGTGATAACATCCGACTCTTAAGGATGAGACCATCAGGAAAGGAAAGCCTTGAGAGGGAACAAAGAAGGGTGATTCAGGAGACACCTTAAGCAGGGACATGAAGAACAGGAACAGGGATAGTCTAACAGAACAGGGACAAAAACAAAAAAGGAATGAATAGGGACAGGCTATCAGAACAGCGACAAACAAAAAGCAGCGTATGGGAGGGTCTCGCTGGCATAGGCAGGACCCACAAACAAGGACTCCAGGAGTTGGAGGGGCAGCCAGAGCCCCCCAGCTGGGCAGCACTCAGTGCCTGCCTCTCCCAGGGATGGGGTTACAAAGTTTGTTAAAGATGGAATTAGTATGCCTGGCAGTTTTTCTCTGTATTTTAGTTTGTGTTAATAGTGCTTTCTTAATTTGTGTTACTCTTGCTTTCTTAATTTCTGTTAATCGCGCCTTCTTAATTTGTGTTAAACCTGCTTTCTTAATTTGTGTTAATCGAGCTCTTTTATGTTAATAAAGAAGGAGGAGATGTGGGAGTGTGGCCATGGGGGTCGACAAGCCCCATGGTTGGTGATCACATCCGACTCTTAAAGATGAGACCATCAGGAAAGGAAAGCCTTGAGAGGGAACAAAGAAGGGTGATTCAGGAGACACCTTAAACAGGGACATGAAGAACAGGAACAGGGACAGGCTAACGGAGCAGGGAGAAACAAAAAACAGCATATGGGAGGGTCCCACTGGCATATGCTGGACCCACAAACAAGGACTCCAGGAGTTGGAGGGGCAGCCAGAGCCCCCCGGCCTGGCAGCACTCAGTGCCTGCCTCTCCCAGGGATGGTTTTACAAAGTTTGTTAAAGATGGAATTAGTATGCCTGGCAGTTTTTCTCTGTGTTTTAGTTTGTGTTGATCCTGCCTTCTGAATTTGTGTTAATTGCGCTTTCTTATGTTAATAAAGAAGGAGGAGATGTGGGAGTGTGGCCATGGGGGTCGACAAGCCCCATGGTTGGTGATAACATAGGACTCTTAAGGATGAGACCATCAGGAATTTAAAGAGTTGAGAGGGAACAAAGAAGGGTGATTCAGGTGACACCTTCTTGTCTGGGGTGGCTAGTTCTCCAGCCATTAATGCATGGAAGTGGCTGGGTGTTTGCTGTTGCCGGGCAAAGTTGTTGACCAATGACTAGTTAGTGGAAAGGTACTGCTGTGAGGCGGAAGTTATAGGAAGGGAGCCTTTCCTGAATAAGGGATAGAATGAAGTTGTGCCCTCACTCTGAGAGATGAAGTTATGCCCTCAGTAAGAGAGAGTTCAAGTTATGTCATCAATAAAGAGGTAGCAGTTACAGATCCTGAAAGAACCCCGTTGTCCGTGCGGTCTTTACGCCACAAATCGCCCCCCAACAGGGACATGAAAACGAACAGGGACGAGAAGAAAACAAACAGGGACATGAAGAACAGGAACAGGGACAGGCTAACAGAACAGGGACGAACAAAAAGAGCTTATGGGAGGGTCACGCTGGCTTACGCAGGACCCACAAACAAGGACTCCAGGAGTTGGAGGGGCAGCCAGAGCCCCCCGGCTGGGCAGCACTCAGTGCCTGCCTCTCCCAGGGATGGGGTTGCAAAGTTTGTTAAAGATAGTCTTAGTATGCCTGGCAGTTTTTCTCTGTGTTTTAGTTTGTGTTGATCCTGCCTTCTGAATTTGTGTTAATTGCGCTTTCTTATGTTAATAAAGAAGGAGGAGATGTGGGAGTGTGGCCATGGGGGTCGACAAGCCCCATGGTTGGTGATCACATCCGACTCTTAAAGATGAGACCATGAGGAAAGTAAAGCCTTGCGAGGGAACAAAGAAGGGTGATTCAGGAGACACCTTAAACAGGGACATGAAGAACAGGAACAGGGATAGTCTAACAGAACAGGGACAAAAACAAAAAAGTAATGAATAGGGACAGGCTATCAGAACAGGGACAAACAAAAAACAGCATATGGGAGGGTCTCGCTGGCATAGGCAGGACCCACAAACAAGGACTCCAGGAGTTGGAGGGGCAGCCAGAGCCCCCCAGCTGGGAAGCACTCAGTGCCTGCCTCTCCCAGGGATGGGGTTACAAAGTTTGTTAAAGATGGAATTAGTATGCCTGGCAGTTTTTCTCTGTGTTTTAGTTTGTGTTGATCCTGCCTTCTTAATTTGTGTTAATCGCGCTTTCTTATGTTAATAAAGAAGGGGAAGATGTGGGAGTGTGGCAATGGGGGTCGACAAGCCCCATGGTTGGTGATAACATCCGACTCTTAAGGATGAGACCATCAGGAATTTAAAGAGTTGAGAGGGAACAAAGAATGGTGATTCAGGTGACACCTTGTTGTCTGGGGTGGCTAGTTCTCCAGCCATTAAAGCATGGAAGTGGCTGGGTGTTTGCTGTTGCCGGGCAAAGTTGTTGACCAATGACTAGTTAGTGGAAAGGTACTGCTGTGAGGTGGAAGTTATAGGAAGGGAGCCTTTCCTGAATAAGGGATAGAATGAAGTTGTGCCCTCACTCTGAGAGATGAAGTTATGCCCTCAGTAAGAGAGAGTTCAAGTTATGTCATCAATAAAGAGGTAGCAGTTACAGATCCTGAAAGAACCCCGTTGTCTGTGCGGTCTTTACACCACAAATCGCGCCCAAACACGGACATGAAGAAATCAAACAGGGACAAGAAGAAAACAAACAGGGACATGAAGAACAGGAACAGGGACAGGCTAACAGAACAGGGACAAAAACAAAAAAGGAATGAATAGGGACAGGCAAACGGAACAGGGACAAAAACAGAATAGGAATGAATAGGTACAGGCTAACAGAACAGGGACGAAAAAAAAGAGCTTATGGGAGGGTCACGCTGGCTTACGCAGGACCCCCAAACAAGGACTCCAGGAGGTGGAGGGGCAGCCAGAGCCCCCCGGCTGGGCAGCACTCAGTGCCTGCCTCTCCCAGGGATGGGGTTACAAAGTTTGTTAAAGATGGAATTAGTATGCCTGGCAGTTTTTCTCTGTATTTTAGTTTGTGTTAATAGTGCTTTCTTAATTTGTGTTATTCTTGCTTTCTTAATTTCTGTTAATCGCGCCTTCTTAATTTGCGTTAAACCTGCTTTCTTAATTTGTGTTAATCAAGCTCTTTTATGTTAATAAAGAAGGGGGAGATGTGGGAGCCTGGACATGGGGGTCGACAAGTCCCATGGTTGTTGATAACATCGGACTCTTAAAGATGAGGCCATCAGGAAAGTAAAGATTTGAGAGGGAACAAAGAAGGGTGATTCAGGAGACACCTTAAACAGGGACATGAAGAACAGGAACAGGGACAGGCTAACAGAGCAGGAGGAAACAAAAACAGCATGTGGGAGGGTCCCACTGGCATAGGCAGGACCCACAAACAAGGACTCCAGGAGTTGGAGGGGCAGCCAGAGCCCCCCGTCTGGGCAGCACTCAGTGCCTGCCTCTCCCAGGGATGGTTTTACAAAGGTTGTTAAAGATAGACTTAGTATGCCTGGCAGTTTTTCTCTGTGTTTTAGTTTGTGTTGATCCTGCCTTCTTAATTTGTGTTAATCGCGCTTTCTTATGTTAAGAAAGAAGGGGAAGATGTGGGAGTTTGGCCATGGGGGTCGATAAGCCCCATGGTTGGTGATAACATCCTACTCTTAAGGATGAGACCATCAGGAATTTAAAGAGTTGAGAGGGAACAAAGAATGGTGATTCAGGTGACACCTTCTTGTCTGGGGTGGCTTGTTCTCCAGCCATTAAAGCATGGAAGTTGCTGGGTGTTTGCTGTTGCCGGGCAAAGTTGTTGACCAATGACTAGTTAGTGGAAAGGTACTGCTGTGAGGCGGAAATTATAGGAAGGGAGCCTTTCCTGAATAAGGGATAGAATGAAGTTGTGCCCTCACTCTGAGAGATGAAGTTATGCCCTCAGTAAGAGAGAGTTGAAGTTATGTCATCAATAAAGAGGTAGCAGTTACAGATCCTGAAAGAACCCCGTTGTCCATGTGGTCATTACGCCAGAAATCGCGCCCAAACACAGACATGAAGAAATCAAACAGGGACGAGAGGAAAACAAACAGGGACATGAAGAACAGGAACAGGGACAGGCTAACAGAACAGGGACAAAAACAAAAAAGGAATGAATAGGGACAGGCAAACGGAACAGGGACAAAAACAGAATAGGAATGAATAGGTACAGGCTAACAGAACAGGGACGAACTAACAGAGCTTATGGGAGGGTCACGCTGGCTTACGCAGGACCCACAAACAAGGACTCCAGGAGGTGGAGGGGCAGCCAGAGCCCCCCGGCTGGGCAGCACTCAGTGCCTGCCTCTCCCAGGGATGGTTTTACAAAGATTGTTAAAGATAGACTTAGTATGCTGTCCTGGTTCCAGTTAGGACAGAATTAATTTTCCTTCATAGTAGCTGGTAGGGTGCTATGTTTTGGATTAGGATGAGAAGAGCGCTGATAACATGCTGATGTTTTAATTGTTGCAGAGCAGTGTTTACACCAGGCCAAGGACTTTTCGGCTTCTCGCTCTGTCCTGCCAGCGAGCAGGCTGGGGGTGCAGCAGGAGCTGGGAGGGGACAGACCCAGGACAGCTGACCCAAACTGGCCAAAGGGGTATTCCATACCTTCTGACGTCATGCTAAACAATATATAGGGGTGGCTGGCTGGGGTGTGGGGCCGGGCTGCTCGGGGATAGGCTGGGCATCGGTCAGCGGGTGGTGAGCAATTGCATTGTGCATCACTTGTTTTCTTACACATTATTATTATTAATACTATTATCATTATCACTATTATTACTATTATTGTTATTATTATATTTCTGTCTTAATAAACTGTCTTTATCTCAACTCACCGGCTTCACTTTCCCGTTTCTCTCCCCCATCCCAGAGAGGGAGGGGGGAGGGTGAGCGAACGGCTGTGTGGTGTTTAGCTGCCAGCCGGGTTAAACCACAACAGCCCTTTTGGCCCCCAAACTTGGGCACGAAGGGTTGAGATATCGACAAATTTGACCAGAGTGTGTTAAACTAAAATTGGTATAAGTATTGGACCTGCTTAATAGTTGCTAGTCACGATGTTGATTGCCTTAATCTCCAGTCTGCTGTACCTGTATTCCAAATTGAGTTTTATAGTGCGTTACTTTCTGTATGTGCTCCCTGTTGCACTGTTTATCCTTTCCGGGCCCTGGTTTAAGATTGTTATGGTACTGTGCGGTGTAACAATGGCTTATGAAATGATGAAATATCTGGTCACGACTCTAACCTGGTATTTGTACTCAGCACTGATGTCGACTCTATACTTTGTGTGATAAATTAGCGGGTGTTTGTTCATTGTCTTTAAAAGGAATTCAGAGGATCTGCTGAGAAGATAAGGTTTTGCAATTTACGACCTTGTTAAGGGGGAAGACTAAGCAAGTAGATAGTGGGGAGGGGGTGTTGGATAAACATCCTTGGTAAAACAAAGACTCTGTGAAATACTGTTTCCCGCTTCACTACCCTCCCCCTTGAACAGGAGCACAAGGCATGATCATTGAAAGAAACACAACGACCCCCAACAACGAACTGCGCAGCTTCAGAAGGTTCAACAAGTCCTGACAAGCCGAAACTTGGATGCTATAAAACGGCGACACTGAAAAGGGAAAGTTGCGTGCTGTGGTGGAGCGGAGACTCCCCAGCCGCCCAGCGCTGTTTTGTTTGTGCCTGCTTACTTAATTAATAAAATATTTCTGATAGACCAAGAAATTTGTATGGTCTCACTTATAACAAATTTGGTGCCGTGACTCGGATGAAGGCGGATTGACTGGGAATCCCTCTAGGGGAGGCGCCCCGCCGATTCTGGCGGCCCCGGGAACGGGAAATCCCGCTCGAGCCCTTCACCGACGAACCCAAAATTAGGCACAAGCAAATAAAACCGGTAACCCCAAGCAATCTTTGTGCACGAAGACCGAATGAAGACCCACGGGGTGGGTAAGTATAGGCCGGTGATCCGTTTGGTTGGGGTTGGTGATCCCGGAGTGCGTCTGTGTGAGACATCCAATTGCGGACGAAGTGAGTGCGGACCCCTCAGTAGTGCGGTTCCCACATCCCGCGAGGGACTGGGCCACGACCAGGGGGAAGCGGCTCTGTGTGTGTGTGAAGGCACTCCGGAAGATGGGACAGAAGAAGAGTAAGCCTTCTGGTCCCATGGGTGGGGTAATGCCTAGTGCTAGGTTGCCCCCTATTCCCCCAGATAGTCCACTGGGGTTAATGATTAAGAATTGGAGTGATTCCCCTTTTAGGCGGGGAAAGGATAAAGTAAAAATGATTCATTATTGTGTTGAAGTTTGGGGAGGTAGGCAAATTATTGGCCCATATTCGGGTCGTTTGAAGACTGGGTTTGCCAAGCCTTAAACATCTATGTAAATGCAAAGGAACCTTTTTGTTTAGAGGAGAGCGAATATGCGAGCCTTTGGATTGGCTCAGAGAATCGAGTTAATCTGTACCCTCTGTACCCTTTAAAAGAAAAAGGAGGGGCAAAATTACAAATTGTGGAGCAAGAGATAAAGTACCTGGGTCACCAGTTAAGTAAGGGTGTTAGTGTTGGGGAGAATCGAATGGATGTTTTACTAATGTCTCTTAGGTAATGGGACATACAGTATAATTAAGCATTGCCAAATGTACTTACATTATCAATTAATCTATGTACACTGGAAACTTAGGGAGTACACTGGACATTTAAAGGAATCCTTGAAGGGGAACCCTGGGAGGGAACAGGTACAACCTGACCTTGGATAAGGGCCTGGAAATGCTGAAATGAGTTGAAGCAGAACCAAGGAGCGGAGGGAGCATGCGTCGAGTGAGAAAGGTGAAAAGTTTAGCGGAGAGGAAGACTCCTTACTTCATCTGGACGACCACCTGGACGACCACCAGAGTGCGCCACGCATGTGCAAAGGGGAGGGGAGCTAATTAGAATGAAAAGCGAGGCTGATGTTGCAACCTGTAATGAATATGTATACCTTACGTAATGTTGAATGTATAAATAATGGCTGGGAAGTAACGGGACTTGAAGCCAGATTTGGGCACCTGCCCCGGCTTCCAGCGCTGAATAAAGTACCTTCATATAATCACTTGGTGGTTATGTGGTTGCTACGCTAACATTTTGGCGACCCAGATGGGACAGCGTGGGCACTGCTGAGGCGGCTCGTGTCTCGGTTTCGCTCCAGCCGGCACCGAGGGATTCTCGGGGAGCAGTCGACCACGACCGACCTCCGCTGCTCACGACGTACCACTGGAGTGGTAAGCAAAGGTGCTTTCAACTTGGGTATTCGGTACCGATTTGGTTGGGAAAGCCTGCCGGTCAGACGCGGCGAAAGCCACGCTCGGTTGGGCAGGGAGCTCCCGGGGTAAGCCTAGGCGCCGTCCGTTAGACAGAGCGAAAGCTCTGCAGGTTCGGCATTGGTGGTTTGGTATTGGTAATTGTATTGGTTTGTGCTGAAGGGTCAGCACCTGGTATTATTGGTATGTAGTAAGCACGCTGCTGCTCCGGCAGCTTCTGGGAAAGCGTGCTGCTGCTCCGGCAGCTTCTGGGTGAGCACGCTGCTGCTCCGGCAGCTTCTGGGAAAGCGTGCTGCTGCTCCGGCAGCTTTTGGGAAAGCGTGCTGCTGCTCCGGCAGCTTCTGGGAGAGCACGCTGCTGCTCCGGCAGCTTTTGGGAAAGCGTGCTGCTGCTCCGGCAGCTTCTGGGAGAGCGTGCTGCTGCTCCGGCAGCTTTTGGGAGAGCGTGCTGCTGCTCCGGCAGCTTTGGGAGAGCACGCTGCTGCTCCGGCAGCTTTTGGGAAAGCGTGCTGCTGCTCCGGCAGCTTTGGGAGAGCACGCTGCTGCTCCGGCAGCTTTTGGGAAAGCGTGCTGCTGCTCCAGCAGCTTCTGGGAGAGCACGCTGCTGCTCCGGCAGCTTTTGGGAAAGCGTGCTGCTGCTCCGGCAGCTTCTGGGAGAGCACGCTGCTGCTCCGGCAGCTTTTGGGAGAGTGTGCTGCTGCTCTGGCAGCTTTTGGGTTTGTATCATAAGCTCAAAATGAAAAAGATTAAAGGAATTCTGGGAAAAGATGTACCTATCCCACGGACATCCCCGCTGGGGTGTTTGCTAGCACACTGGAAAGAGGGAGGTTTTGGTCAAGAAATGCGGAAAGGAAAGCTGATTGATTATTGTAATATTTGGTGGCCACAGTATAAACTAGAGGACCAAGAAACTTGGCCTGAGAATGGAACATTGCAATATAATACAATTTTACAATTGATGCTATTTTGCAAGCGGGAAGGAAAATATGATGAACTGCCGTATGTGGAATTATTCTTTTATTTGCGCCGAAAGCCTGAATGGCAGCATGCTTGTGGAATAATGGTGCTTGAAGTTTCAACTGAGGAACGTTGTTGTGCATGTACTAAGGAGGGACGCTGTATACAGCATCAGGCAATAGAGAATAATAAGTATTATGGGGAAATGAATAATGGAAATATTGATTTGGAAGTTGCGCCGTCGGCTCCGCCGGAAGAGCCAGGACAGGGAGGGAAAAGAGAAAAGGAAGATAGCAGTAGTGATGGAGAATCCCCGACTTTAGCCTCCCCTGTGTCACATAGGACTCGGCAACAGCGAAGGGCAGGAGAAACTATAAATGAACAGGGAGGGAAAATAATCGCTCCCCTCAGGCAAGGAGTGGGGACAGAAGGACCGGTATATGTTAAGGTGCCTTTTTCAGCTGGGGATTTAATGATATGGAAACAAGCAGCCGGCACCTACAGGGAAAACCCAGATAAAGTAGCTAGGATAATGAAAATGATAATTAAAACCCAAAATCCCGATTGGGATGATCTCCAGGTGATCCTGGATACTTTGATGGACTCGACAGAAAAAGACATGGTATTGCGGGCAGCCAGAGAGAGAGCCCGAGAAGATATACGAAATGGATTAGTGCTTGGAAATCTAGATCAAAACTTCCCCACTGAGGATCCCCAATGGGATTAGAACACAGGGGATGGAATAAGGAGGCTGAAGAGATATCAAGATTGGGTACAAGTCGGGGTACAGAATGCCATGCCCCGGACTTATCAAAGGACTTCCAGCTGTTTGTGCATGAGAGACAACGATTGGCATTAGGAGTACTGACCCAGCGACTTGGGAGCTGGAAAAGATCTGTGGGGTATTTTTCTAAACAATTGGACGCGGTAAGCGCTGGATGGCCCTCGTGTTTAAGGGCCGTGGCAGCCACAGTCCTTTTAATACAGGAAGCCAGGAAGCTCACATTAGGGAAGCAAATTGAGTGTTCGTGCCACATATGGTGACTACAGTATTGGAGCAAAAGGGGGGCCATTGGCTATCGCCCAGCCGAATGATGAAATATCAAGCTATACTAACTGAGCAAGATGATGTAATCTTAAGAACTACTAACTTATTGAACCCAGCAGTGTTTCTAGGAACAACTACGGAGGAAGGAGACCTCAGTCATGATTGCGTGGAGATCATCGAACATACCTATGCCAGCAGAACAGACTTAAAGGATCAGCCTCTGGGGAGACCGGATTGGGAACTTTTCACGGATGGAAGCAGCTTTGTGGAAAATGGGACTCGTTATGCAGGATACGCGGTAACAACATCAAAGGTAGTGATTGAGGCAAATTCCCTACCTCCGGGGACTTCAGCCCAACGAGCAGAAATAGTTGCCCTGACACGAGCCCTGGAACTAAGCGAGGGTAAGAACGTGAATATTTGGACAGATTCAAAATATGCATTCGGGGTAGTTCATGTACATGGGGCATTATGGAAAGAAAGGGGAATGCTATCCTCACAAGGGACTAATATAAAATACCAGGAAGAAATATTGAAATTAATAACAGCTGTACAGAAACCCCAACAGGTGGCCATAATGCATTGTAAAGCTCATCAAGGAGGGATGTCAGAGATTGCAGAAGGTAACAGACTGGCAGATTTGACGGCCCGGAAGGTTGCGCGTGAAGTATGGAAAGTAATGGCTCTAATTCCATCAAAGGTAGGCCTCTCTTGTTTTAAATTACCTAAAGACCCAAAGTATTCAGCAGAAGATGAGAGACTTGCAAATTTGATGAAGGCCCAGAAGAATCCTGACGGATGGTATGTGACTGCGACAGGACAACTCATAGTGCCTCCTATAGTAATGCGAGAAAACTTACAAATAAAACATAATGAATGTCACTGGGGTGCAGGAGCAATGGTGACCTATTTGAAACGAGGTGTCATCTCGGTACACATGTTAACAATGGCAAAGTCAGTAATGTCAAAATGTGAGCTTTGCTTAAAGAATAATCCGGTAGCAAGGAAACATGCTGAGATGGGAAGAACTAGAGCTGGGATAGAGCCTGGAGATTACTGGCAAATAGACTTTGTGGAACTGCCTAAAGCAAGAGGTTATAAATACCTATTGGTAGGGGTTGATACTTTTTCAGGATGGCCAGAGGCCCTTCCCTGTCGCACCAACCAAGCAAAGGAAACGGTAAAATGGTTACTACGGGAAATAATCCCTAGATTTGGTGTACCATTGGGTATTTCTTCAGACAGGGGACCACATTTCATTGCCAATGTGGTTAAGGAGGTTAGTAGGTTACTGGGAATTACCTGGAACTTACATACCCCATGGAGGCCTCAATCTAGTGGTCAGGTAGAGAGGATGAACCAAACTTTAAAAGGACAATTAAGCAAAATCTGTCAGGAGGCTAAGATACAGTGGCCACAGGCCTTACCGATAGCTTTGCTAAGAATTAGAATAAAGCCAAGAAGTGGGATGTCAGTAAGTCCCTATGAAATCATGTATGGAAAACCTTATGAGTCTCCTGAACCGAACCCGAATATGCATGTTACCGGTAAACAGGATGTATATAATTATGTTTTAATAGTAATGAAAATACTTGCTCTTGGTATGAGTGAAGTATTTTCAAAGGGGGGAAATGTTAGTGTTGGGGAGAATCGAATGGATGTTTTACTAATGTCTCTTAGGTAATGGGACATACAGTATAATTAAGCATTGCCAAATGTACTTACATTATCAATTAATCTATGTACACTGGAAACTTAGGGAGTACACTGAACATTTAAAGGAATCCTTGAAGGGGAACCCTGGGAGGGAACAGGTACAACCTGACCTTGGATAAGGGCCTGGAAATGCTGAAATGAGTTGAAGCAGAACCAAGGAGCGGAGGGAGCATGCGTCGAGTGAGAAAGGTGAAAAGTTTAGCGGAGAGGAAGACTCCTTACTTCATCTGGACGACCACCTGGACGACCACCAGAGTGCGCCACGCATGTGCAAAGGGGAGGGGAGCTAATTAGAATGGAATGCGAGGCTGATGTTGCAACCTGTAATGAATATGTATACCTTACGTAATGTTGAATGTATAAATAATGGCTGGGAAGTAACGGGACTTGAAGCCAGATTTGGGCACCTGCCCCGGCTTCCAGCGCTGAATAAAGCACCTTCATATAATCACTTGGTGGTTATGTGGTTGCTACGCTAACAAGGGGACTAAGAAGTTAGACCCAGGCAGAATCAGTGGAATATTGGCTTTAGCGTCCCCGCGAACTAAAAGGCAGGTACGGCAACTGTTAGGGTTGACCGGATACTGTAGACAATGGATAGAAGATTACAGTGGAAAGGTTAAATTTTTATATAACAAGCTGAATAAGGATGGATTACTCAAATGGACAAAAGAAGATGAGGAATGACTGAACAAGTTAAAGGAGGAACTAGTATGCCCCCCCCAGTGTTAAGCTTACCAGATTTAAGGAGGCTGTTTTTTTTTTTTTTTTTTTTTTTTTTTTTTTTGTGAACAGCGCAGCAGGCACGGCATACGGAGTGCTGGCCCAAGAATGGGCAGGGAGTAAAAAAAAAAAAAAAAAACCTGTGGCTTATTTGTCTAAATTATTGGATCCGGTTAGCCGGGGTTGGCCAAACTGTTTGCAGGTAGTGGTAGCTGCTGCCTTGTTAGCGGAAGAAGCACAGAAGATCACTTTTGGGGGGGAAATCAAAGTAATATCTCTACACAATATATGCGGGGTACTGCAACAGAAGGCAGAGAAATGGATCACTGACGCCAGATTATTAAAATATGAAGGAATTTTGATTTCCTCTCCAAAATTAACCTTAGGAACAACCTCCCTACAGAACCCTGCTCAGTTTCTTTATGGGGAACCAAATGAGTCCTTAGGACACGATTGCCTCCGAAATATAGAAGAGCAAACGAAATTGAGACCTGATCTAGAGGAGGTGGAATTACCCATCGGTGAACAGATATATGTGGATGGTTCTTCGAGAGTAGTCGAGGGAAAGCAAAAATCAGGATACGCGTTAGTAAACGGGAAAACATTTGAGATAGTGGAATCTGGACCTTTGAGTCCTAGCTGGTCTGCCCAAGCTTGCGAGCTATATGCCATATTGCGGGCCCTAAAATTGTTGAAAAATAAAAGCGGTACAACATATACAGATTCAAAATATGCTTATGGGGTAGTACATACATTTGGTAAAATATGGGAAGAAAGGGGGCTCATCAATTCACAAGGAAAGGGTTTAATACATCAGGAATTGATTACCCAGGTTTTACAAGCTATCAGAGAGCCCAAAGAAATTGCTGTAGTACATATAAAAGGGCATCAAAAAGGCCTCACCCCTCAGGTTAGGGGTAATAATCTAGCAGATCAGGAGGCAAAAAGGGCAGCATTAATGAGTATAAGAATTATAAGAACGAGGGAAGATTGCCCAGACTGTGGGAAATACTTAATACTTATACTTAATATATAATAATTAATATAATAATTAATAATATAATAATATATAATAATGCTTAATATAATACTTAATACTGTGGGAAAGGCTTAAAGGAATTTCCATGTTATGATTGCTGGAGTGAATGGGGAGTTGATGGGATTGAATGCAATTGTTCAGAGGAAGAAAGCCCGCCTTATAAAAACTGCTACAAGTGCGGGCCGACTAACTCCCTGTGGTCGAATGGACCCATTCCCCTCCCCTTACTCTGTTTCACTAATACAGAAGAAGACAAGATGACACAAATGGGGGTTCAAAAAAAAAAAAAAAAAAAACGATAAAGGGAAATGGGTACTGCCTGATGGACGGGAAGTGTTACCAAAATCAGTAGCTATGAGGGTGCTACGGAGATTTCATGAACAGACGCACTGGGGTACTCAGGCGTTGGTGGATCAATTTGCCACATATTATATGTGTATAGGGATTTATACTATAGCAAAGAGAATCGTAAATGATTGCATAACTTGTCGGAGGGTAAATGCTCAACACATGAGAAAAAGGGTCCCGGGAGGAGGACGAGAATTGGCATATCGACCTTTTGCAAAGATTCAATTAGATTTTACTGAACTTCCAAAAACGGGGCGATATAGATACTTATTAGTTATTGTAGACCACCTCACAAACTTTGTTGAAGCATTCCCTACGGCAAGGGCCACAGCTCAAACCGTGGTAAAGATATTATTAGAAAGCATCATACCCAGATACGGGGTAATAGAAGCAATTGACTCTGATCGAGGCCCACACTTTATGTCAAAGGTATCCCGAGACACGATGAAGGCTCTGGGAATTAAATGGGAATATCACACTCCCTGGCATCCTCAGAGTTCGGGAAAGGTAGAACGAATGAATGGTGAAATTAAAAAGCAACTAACAAAGCTTATGATAGAGACTAAAACCTCCTGGGTGAAATGTTTACCGTTTGCACTATTGAATATCCGGACATAGCCCCGAGCCGATGTCGGAATCTCACCTTTTGAAAGGCTGTATGGTATGCCTTATGATTTAGAGATGCCATCTGATCACCCCCAGGTACAGGATATCCAATTAAAACCTTATTTAATACAGCTTATGAACCGACGGAGGGAGTTGCAAGCGAAAGGCTTGGTGGCTAGATTTAGCAATCCATAGGATACAACCTGGAGATAGGGTTCTAATTAAGACATGGAAAGAAACGTCTTTAACACCACGGTGGGGAGGCCCCTATGTTGTTTTACTTATCACAGAGACGGCTATCCGGACGGCTGAGAAGGGGTGAACGCATGCCAGTCGCGTGAAAGGACCGATCCAGAAAAGCAAATGGGAAGTGGTCGCAGGCCCTGATAACTTAAAGCTCACGTTGAAACAAACTCGATAAGTATGGTCTAACTGTCTATGTATCGTAAAAAAATAAAAAAAAAAAAAAAAAAAGAGGAGGAAAGGGGACCCTGTTTGATCAGAAAAAGGTCGCGGTTACCTGAGAAACTCCCCTGAAGAACACTGCTGCTGCCAAGAAGAACCTGCACCTTGTAGTTCTCTGCAACCGAACTGACAAGCGAGGCAGAGAGTGAAACGGTGGGGAATTACGTGGCCAGGTAAAGAACTCTGGAAAATGGGCCCTAGCCATTTTTTTTTGCGATACATAGTAATGGGTACGATTGTTTACACTGTTCCTGGGTCTGCGCACCCTCACAAACCTTTTAAATGGAGCCTGATTAGATGGGAAGATCACCATGTTGTTCAGCAGATAACTACTGCTGGGGGACTGATAGGGGAGGCATCATCTATATAAAGAAGGAAGAGACTAAGAGTCCCCAATGGGTGGGACCAAATCAGAAACTGTCGGGGAGTGTTTTGAGGATTCAGCCTACACAAGCTTTTAGAATGCTAACTCCTAATAGCCCTAAACCACTGGAGGTTGCTAATAAATCAGTAAACCCGGAGTACGGGATTAGAAATGAAGGGGTGACCGGGAATAACATATGGAGAATCATGAATGCTAGTTATCAGTTGTTGAATCAACCAAATCCAGACGTGCCTAGACCTTGCTGGTTATGTCTTGATATAAGGCCCTCATATTACGACGCCACTGGGGATCTGGGAGAAACCACCCGTTCAAACGAAACCGATCCCCCACAATGCCATTGGGGAAGGGATGTAGGAATAACGTTAACGGAAGTAACTGGGAATGGCAGGTGCGTAGGCACGGTCCCTGGTGAGAAGTTCCATCTATGCAATATTACAGAAAATGTTACACAATTAGACAAAGAAAAATGGTTAATACCAGCAGATAACACCAGATGGGTATGTTCGTCTCTGGGGGTAACTCCATGCTTATCTTTGAAATTGTTCAGCTCGTCTCATGATTTTTGTGTACAGGTAGTAATTATACCTAGGATTCTTTACCATTCTGAGGAGTATATGTACATCCAACATGCTATGGCAAAAAAACACTTAGGGAAGAGAGAGCCTATTACGGCTGTTACTTTAGCCACTCTGATGATTCTGGGGGCTGCAGGAGCCGGAACTGGAATTACCTCTCTGGTAAAACAAAGCCAAGAATTTACCTCTCTATGCATTGCTGTAGATGAGGATTTGGCCCGTATCGAGCAATCTGTATCAGCTTTAGAGAAATCTGTACGACAAAATCGTAGGGGATTAGATCTGATTTTTCTACAACAAGGAGGATTGTGTGCAGCCCTACGAGAGGAGTGTTGGAAACTATTAGGAAACTATTAGCTGTAGGAAACTATTAGCAATTACACCTATTGCCTGTTTTCGTTAGGGAGCCAATCTGTGAAGGGGACAGGGGAAGACATGTTTCCCTACCTGTTCACTCTCCCTTTCTCCTTCACCACCACCCTCTTATCCCCCGAGCTAGTTACGGTGGTTCTCCGAGATGTTGAATATCCTTGGGATACTCAGACCAGCCTGCTCTTGTTGTTATGTCTCCTGAATGCGCTTCAGGTTTTGTTGAGGGTTAAACAGCTACTTAGGAATCTCATCCGGAGATCTGTCTTGAGGCGGGATAGTTGCGAGTGGCAGGGAGTGTGGGAGGATATGGGCAGGTTTCTAGAGCAGTGGTCACCTCCAGTGTTTTGGACATTCACCCCTGAACAACTGCAAAATCCTAAAAAGCTGGCAGAATGCTTGAAAAAAAGTTGTCATGACTCTGGCAGTTCCAAAGTGACACAAATCACTGTGGCGTGCTGGGGTCTGGCTTGTGCCTATCGAGCTGCAATTGATGCTACTAGCAACCTAGCTCCAGCTCCAGCTCCTGCAGCCGCTCCAGTTCCAGCTCCTGCAGCCGCTCCAGCTCCTGCAGCTGCTCCAGCTCCAGCTCCTGCAGCCACTCCAGTTCCAGCTCCTGCAGCTGCTCCAGTTCCAGCTCCTGCAGCCGCTCCATCTCCTGCAGCCACTCCAGCTCCAGCTCCTGCAGCCGCTCCAGCTCCAGCTCCTGCAGCCGCTCCAGTTCCAGCTCCTGCAGCCGCTCCAGCTCCTGCAGCTGCTCCAGCTCCAGCTCCTGCAGCCGCTCCAGCTCCTGCAGCCGCTCCGGCTCCTGCAGCCGCTCCAGCTCCAGCCCCTGCAGCCGCTCCAGCTCCTGCAGCCGCTCCAGTTCCAGCTCCTGCAGCCGCTCCAGCCCCTGCAGCCGCTCCAGCTCCAGCTCCAGCTCCTGCAGCCGCTCCAGCCCCTGCAGCCGCTCCAGCTCCAGCTCCTGCAGCCGCTCCAGCCCCTGCAGCTGCTCCAGCTCCAGCTCCTGCAGCCGCTCCAGCTCCTGCAGCCGCTCCAGCTCCAGCTCCTGCAGCCACTCCAGCCCCTGCAGTAGCTCCAGCTCCTGCAGCTGCTCCCACTCCTGTGTCTGGGTCAGAGAAACGAGCTGTAGCAGTGCAAGTTGACCCCGCAGAGGGTATTCCAACCCCTGTGGCAGACCCTGTGGCTGGGTTAGAGAAACGAGCTGTAGCAGTGCAAGTTGCCCCTGTAGACAAGGTGAAAAAATGGTATAGAGGCTCAGGTCGTTTAGAACGCAGACAGTCTTCTGCTAAGTCTGGGCATAGTGAAGACGAGGCTGGGCCATCAAAGGTGCAGGAGACTGAAGATGAGGATGAGGATGTCGAAAAATCAACAGTAACTACCCGGACTCTATACCAGCGTGAGCTACGAGATGTGCGAAAAGATTTTGGTCGCTGTATAGGTGAGCAGCTTGTCACCTGGCTGCTCCGGTGCTGGGACACGGGAGCCAATTATGTGGAATTAGAGGGCAAGGAAGCCAGGCGGCTGGGATCCCTTGCTAGGGACGCGTGCATTGACAAAGCAATTGGAGATGGAGCATGATCTCGCAGCCTCTGGAGGTGTCTCCTGTCAGCTGTGAAGGAAAGGTATCCCTTCAAGGAAGAACTTGTATGTCTACCAGGCAAATGGACCACCATGGAGAAGGGAATTCAGTACCTGAGGGAATTGGCCGTACGGGAAGTAATTTATAAGGACCTAGACGACGCACAAACATCCGCAGATCCAGATGCAGTCCGGTGTACACTACCCATGTGGCGGAAGTTTGTACAGAGTGCACCATCATCATATGCCAGCTCATTGGCAATACTAGCCTGGAAAGCGGAGGAGAATCCCACAGTGAATGAAGTGACTAAAATACTCCGGCAGTACAAAGGAAATCTCTCCTCTTCCCTACAGGCCTGTGTCTCAGCTGTGGAGAAACTCTCTGAAGAGGTCCACCAACTTAAAGAGAATTTATCTTCCCCTCCACCTGAACGAACCAGTGTCCACCAGCTAAAAGAGAATACTTTGGAGAAACTTTCTGAAAAGATCCACCAACTTGAAGAGAGATTATTTTCCTCCCCACCTGTACAAACCAGTGTCTCAGCTATTAGGGGTAAACGTTCATCTATGCAAGGAAGACAATATGGTGGGCACACACACCGCGCCACCCTGTGGTTTTACCTACGTGACCATGGAGAGGACATGAGAAAATGGGATGGAAAATCTACTGCGACCCTAGAGGCACGGGTACGTGAATTGCAAAGGAAAACAATTGGGAAAAAGGAGTTCTCTGAAAAGTTTGCTGCTCCAACTTCCAGCAGGCAGTCCTTTAAACACAGAAACGAAGATTCTGACCAGGACTAGAGGGGCCCTGCCTCCAGCCAGGGGGAGGAAAGGGACAATCGAGTTTATTGGACTGTGTGGATTCGATGGCCTGGCACGTCAGACGCACAGAAGTATAAGGCTTTGGTAGACACCGGTGCACAATGTACTCTAATGCCATCAAGCTATAAAGGGCCAGAGCCCATCTGTATTTATGGTGTGACGGGGGGATCCCAGCAGTTAACTGTATTGGAGGCTGAAGTGAGTCTAACCGGTAATGAGTGGCAAAAGCACCGTATTGTGACTGGCCCAGATGCTCCGTGCATCCTTGGCATAGACTATCTTAGAAGAGGATATTTCAAGGACCCAAAAGGGTTCCGCTGGGCTTTTGGCATAGCTGCCTTGGAGACAGAGGACATTAAACAGTTGTCTACCTTGCCTGGTCTCTCAGAGGACCCTTCTGTTGTGGGGTTGCTGAGGGTTGAAGAACAGCAAGTGCCGATCGCTACCACAACTGTGCACCGGCGGCAATATCGCACCAACCGAGACTCCCTGAGTCCCATCCATAAGCTAATTCGTCAACTGGAGAGCCAAGGAGTGATCAGCAAGACTCATTCACCTTTTAATAGTCCTATATGGCCAGTGCGAAAGTCTAATGGTGAGTGGAGACTAACAGTGGACTATCGTGGCCTGAACGAAGTCACGCCACCACTGAGTGCTGCAGTGCCGGACATGCTAGAACTCCAGTATGAACTGGAATCAAAGGCAGCCAAGTGGTATGCCACAATTGATATCGCTAATGCATTTTTCTCCATCCCTCTAGCAGCAGAGTGCAGGCCACAGTTTGCTTTCACTTGGAGGGGAGTCCAATATACTTGGAATCGGCTGCCCCAGGGGTGGAAACACAGCCCTACCATTTGCCATGGACTGATCCAGTCTGCGCTGGAGCAGGGGGAAGCTCCTGAACACCTGCAGTACATCGATGACATCATTGTGTGGGGTGACACAGCACAGGAAGTTTTCGAGAAAGGGAAGAAAATAGTCCAAATCCTTCTGAAGGCCGGTTTTGCCATAAAACAGAATAAAGTTAAAGGACCTGCACGAGAGATCCAGTTTTTAGGAAAAAAATGGCAAGATGGACGTCGTCAAATCCCAATGGATGTGATCAACAAGATAACAGCTATGTCTCCACCAACTAGCAAAAAAGAAACACAAACTTCCCTAGGTGTCGTGGGGTTTTGGAGAATGCATATTCCAAATTACAGTCTGATTGTAAACCCGCTCTACCAAGTAACCCGTAAGAAGAATGCTTTTGAATGCTAAACAATATATAGGGGTGGCTGGCCGGGGTGGGGGGGCTGGCTGCTCGGGGATAGGCTGGGCATCGGTCAGCGGGTGGTGAGCAATTGCATTGTGCATCACTTGTTTTCATACACATTATTATTATTAATACTATTATCATTATCACTATTATTATTATTATTGTTATTATTATATTCCGGTCTTAATAAACTGTCTTTATCTCAACTCACCGGCTTCACTTTCCCATTTCTCTCCCCCATCCCAGAGAGGGAGGGGGGAGGGTGAGCGAACGGCTGTGTGGTGTTTAGCTGCCAGCCGGGTTAAACCACAACAGAGGGGCAGCCAGAGCCCCCCAGCTAGGCAGCACTCAGTGCCTGCCTCTCCCAGGGATGGGGTTACAAAGTTTGTTAAAGATGGAATTAGTATGCCTGGCAGTTTTTCTCTGTGTTTTAGTTTGTGTTGATCCTGCCTTCTTAATTTGTGTTAATCGCGCTTTCTTATGTTAATAAAGAAGGGGAAGATGTGGGAGTGTGGCCATGGGGGTCGACAAGCCCCATGGTTTGTGATCACATCCGACTATTAAAGTAGAGACCATCAGGAAAGTAAAGCCTTGAGAGGGAACAAGGAAGGGTGATTCAGGAGACACCTTAAGCAGGGACATGAAGAACAGGAACAGGGATAGTCTAACAGAACAGGGACAAAAACAAAAAAGGAATAGGGACAGGCTATCAGAACAGGGACAAACAAAAAACAGCGTATGGGAGGGTCTCGCTGGCATAGGCAGGACCCACAAACAAGGACTCCAGGAGTTGGAGGGGCAGCCAGAGCCCCCCAGCTGGGCAGCACTCAGTGCCTGCCTCTCCCAGGGATGGGGTTACAAAGTTTGTTAAAGATGGAATTTGTATGCCTGGCCGTTTTTCTCTGTATTTTAGTTTGTGTTAATAGTGCTTTCTTAATTAGTGTTACTCTTGCTTTCTTAATTTCTGTTAATCGCGCCTTCTTAATTTGTGTTAAACCTGCTTTCTTAATTTGTGTTAATCGAGCTCTTTTATGTTAATAAAGAAGGGGGAGTTGTGGGAGCATGGCCATGGGGGTCGACAAGTCCCATGGTTGGTGATAACATCCGACTCTTAAAGATGAGGCCATCAGGAAAGTAAAGAGTTGAGAGGGAACAAAGAAGGGTGATTCAGGAGACACCTTAAACAGGGACATGAAGAACAGGAACAGGGACAGGCTAACAGAGCAGGGAGAAACAAAAAACAGCATATGGGAGGGTCCCACTGGCATATGCTTGACCCACAAACAAGGACTCCAGGAGTTGGAGGGGCAGCCAGAGCCCCCCGGCTGGGCAGCACTCAGTGCCTGCCTCTCCCACGGCTGGTTTTACAAAGGTTGTTAAAGATAGACTTACTATGCCTGGCAGTTTTTCTCTGTGTTTTAGTTTGTGTTGATCCTGCCTTCTTAATTTGTGTTAATCGCGCTTTCTTATTTTAATAAAGAAGGGGAAGATGTGGGAGTGTGGCCATGGGGGTTGACAAGCCCCATGGTTGGTGATCACATCCCACTATTAAAGTAGAGACCATCAGGAAAGTAAAGCCTTGAGAGGGAACAAAGAAGGGTGATTCAGGAGACACCTTAAGCAGGGACATGAAGAACAGGAACAGGGACAGGCTAACAGAACAGGGACAAAACGAAAAAGGAATTAATAGGGACATGCTATCAGAACAGCGACAAACAAAAAACAGCGTATGGGAGGGTCTCGCTGGCATAGGCAGGACCCACAAACAAGGACTCCAGGAGTTGGAGGGGCAGCCAGAGCCCCCCGGCTGGGCAGCACTCAGTGCCTGCCTCGCCCAGGGATGGTTTTACAAAGATTGTTAAAGATAGACTTAGTATGCCTGGCAGTTTTTATCTGTGTTTTAGTTTGTGTTGATCCTGCCTTCTTAATTTGTGTTAATCGCGCTTTCTTATGTTAATAAAGAAGGGGAAGATGTGGGAGTGTGGCCATGGGGGTCGACAAGAACCGTGGTTGGTAATAACATCCGACTCTTAAGGATGAGACCATCAGGAATTTAAAGAGTTGAGAGGGAACAAAGAAGGGTGATTCAGGTGACACCTTGTTGTCTGGGGTGGCTTGTTCTCCAGCCATTAAAGCATGGAAGTTGCTGGGTGTTTGCTGTTGCCGGGCAAAGTTGTTGACCAATGACTAGTTAGTGGAAAGGTACTGCTGTGAGGCGGAAATTATAGGAAGGGAGCCTTTCCAGAATAAGGGATAGAATGAAGTTGTGCCCTCACTCTGAGAGATGAAGTTATGCCCTCAGTAAGAGAGAGTTCAAGTTATGTCGTCAATAAAGAGGTAGCAGTTACAGATCCTGAAAGAACCCCGTTGTCCGTGCGGTCTTTACGCCACAAATCGCCCCCCAACAGGGACATGAAAACGAACAGGGACGAGAAGAAAACAAACAGGGACATGAAGAAGAGGAACAGGGACAGGCTAACAGAACAGGGACAAAAACAAAAAAGGAATGAATAGGGACAGGCAAACGGAACAGGGACAAAAACAGAAAAGGAATGAATAGGGACAGGCTAACAGAACAGGGACGAACAAAAAGAGCGTATGGGAGGGTCACGCTGGCTTACGCAGGACCCCCAAACAAGGACTCCAGGAGTTGGAGGGGCAGCCAGAGCCCCCCGGCTGGGCAGCACTCAGTGCCTGCCTCTCCCAGGGATGGTTTTACAAAGATCGTTAAAGATAGACTTAGTATGCCTGGCAGTTTTTCTCTGTGTTTTAGTTTGTGTTGATCCTGCCTTCTTAATTTGTGTTAATCGCGCTTTCTTATGTTAATAAAGAAGGGGAAGATGTGGGAGTGTGGCCATGGGGGTCGACAAGCCCCATGGTTGGTAATAACATCCGACTCTTAAGGATGAGACCATCAGGAATTTAAAGAGTTGAGAGGGAACAAAGAAGGGTGATTCAGGTGACACCTTAAACAGGGACATGAAGAACAGGAACAGGGGCAGGCTAACAGAGCAGGAGGAAACAAAAAACAGCATATGGGAGGGTCCCACTGGCATATGCTGGACCCTCAAACAAGGACTCCAGGAGTTGGAGGGGCAGCCAGAGCCCCCCGGCTGGGCAGCACTCAGTGCCTGCCTCTCCCAGGGATGGGGTTACAAAGTTTGTTAAAGATGGAATTAGTATGCCTGGCAGTTTTTCTCTGTGTTTTAATTTGTGTTAATAGTGGTTTCTTAATTTGTGTTTCTCTTGCTTTCTTAATTTCTGTTAATCGCGCCTTCTTAATTTGTGTTAAACCTGCTTTCTTAATTTGTGTTAATCGAGCTCTTTTATGTTAATAAAGAAGGGGGAGATGTGGGAGCGTGGCCATGGGGGTCGACAAGTCCCATGGTTGGTGATAACATCCAAATCTTAAAGATGAGGCCATCAGGAAAGTAAAGAGTTGAGAGGGAACAAAGAAGGGTGATTCAGGAGACACCTTAAACAGGGACATGAAGAACAGGAACAGGGACAGGCTAACAGAACAGGGACAAAAACAAAAAAAGGAATGAATAGGGACAGGCTATCAGAACAGGGACAAACAAAAACAGCATATGGGAGGGTCTCGCTGGCATGGGCAGGACCCAGAAACAAGGACTCCAGGAGTTGGAGGGGCAGCCAGAGCCCCCCGGCTGGGCAGCACTCAGTGCCTGCCTCTCCCAGGGTTGGTTTTACAAAGGTTGTTAAAGATAGACTTAGTATGCCCTTCAGTTTTTCTCTGTGTTTTAGTTTGTGTTGATCCTTCCTTCTTAATTTGTGTTAATCGCGCTTTCTTATGTTAATAAAGAAGGGGAAGATGTGTGAGTGTGGCCATGGGGGTCGACAAGCCCCATGGTTGGTAATAACATCCGACTCTTAAGGATGAGACCATCAGGAATTTAAAGAGTTGAGAGGGAACAAAGAAGGGTGATTCAGGTGACACCTTGTTGTCTGGGGTGGCTTGTTCTCCAGCCATTAAAGCATGGAAGTTGCTGGGTGTTTGCTGTTGCCGGGCAAAGTTGTTGACCAATGACTAGTTAGTGGAAAGGTACTGCTGTGAGGCGGAAATTATAGGAAGGGAGCCTTTCCAGAATAAGGGATAGAATGAAGTTGTGCCCTCACTCTGAGAGATGAAGTTATGCCCTCAGTAAGAGAGAGTTCAAGTTATGTCGTCAATAAAGAGGTAGCAGTTACAGATCCTGAAAGAACCCCGTTGTCCATGCGGTCTTTACGCCACAAATCGCCCCCCAACAGGGACATGAAAACGAACAGGGACGAGAAGAAAACAAACAGGGACATGAAGAACAGGAACAGGGACAGGCTAACAGCACAGGGACAAAAAAAAGGAATGAATAGGGACAGGCAAACAGAACAGGGACAAAAACAGAAAAGGAATGAATAGGTACAGGCTAACAGAACAGGGACGAACAAAAAGAGGGTATGGGAGGGTCACGCTGGCTTACGCAGGACCCCCAAACAAGGACTCCAGGAGTTGGAGGGGCAGCCAGAGCCCCTCGGCTGGGCAGCACTCAGTGCCTGCCACTCCCAGGGATGGGGTTGCAAAGTTTGTTAAAGATAGTCTTAGTATGCCTGGCAGCTTTTCTCTGTGTTTTAGTTTGTGTTGATCCTGCCTTCTTAATTTGTGTTAATTGCGCTTTCTTATGTTAATAAAGAAGGAGGAGATGTGGGAGTGTGGCCATGGGGGTCGACAAGCCCCATGGTTGGTGATCACATCCGACTCTTAAAGATGAGGCCATCAGGAAAGTAAAGATTTGAGAGGGAACAAAGAAGGGTGATTCAGGAGACACCTTAAGCAGGGACATGAAGAACAGGAACAGGGGCAGGCTAACAGAGCAGGAGGAAACAAAAAACAGCATATGGGAGGGTCCCACTGGCATATGCTGGACCCACAAACAAGGACTCCAGGAGTTGGAGGGGCAGCCAGAGCCCCCCGGCTGGGCAGCACTCAGTGCCTGCCTCTCCCAGGGATGGGGTTACAAAGTTTGTTAAAGATGGAATTAGTATGCCTGGCAGTTTTTCTCTGTATTTTAATTTGTGTTAATAGTGCTTTCTTAATTTGTGTTTCTCTTGCTTTCTTAATTTCTGTTAATCGCGCCTTCTTAATTTGTGTTAAACCTGCTTTCTTAATTTGTGTTAATCGAGCTCTTTTATGTTAATAAAGAAGGGGGAGATGTGGGAGCGTGGCCATGGGGGTCGACAAGTCCCATGGTTGGTGATAACCTGCGACTCTTAAAGATGAGGCCATCAGGAAAGTAAAGAGTTGAGAGGGAACAAAGAAGGGTGATTCAGGAGACACCTTAAACAGGGACATGAAGAACAGGAACAGGGACAGGCTAACAGAACAGGGACAAACAAAAAAAAATTGTATGGGATGGTCCCGCTAGCATATGCAGGACCCACAAACAAGGACTCCAGGAGGTGGAGGGGCAGCCAGAGCCCCCCGGCTGGGCAGCACTCAGTGCCTGCCTCTCCCAGGGATGGGGTTACAAAGTTTGTAAAAGATGGAATTAGTATGCCTGGCAGTTTTTCTCTGTGTTTTAGTTTGTGTTAATAGTGCTTTCTTAATTTGTGTTTCTCTTGCTTTCTTAATTTCTGTTAATCGCGCCTTCTTAATTTGTGTTAAACCTGCTTTCTTAATTTGTGTTAATCGAGCTCTTTTATGTTAATAAAGAAGGGGGAGATGTGGGAGCGTGGCCATGGGGGTCGACAAGTCCCATGGTTGGTGATAACATCCGACTCTTAAAAATGAGGCCATCAGGAAAGTAAACCCTTGAGAGGGAACAAAGAAGGGTGATTCAGGAGACACCTTAAACAGGGACATGGAGAACAGGAACAGGGACAGGCTAACAGAACAGGGACAAAAACAAAAAAGGAATGAATAGGGACATGCTATCAGAACAGGGACAAACAAAAAACAGCGTATGGGAGGGTCTCGCTGGCATAGGCCGGACCCCCAAACAAGGACTCCAGGAGTTGGAGGGTCAGCCAGAGCCCCCCGGCTGGGCAGCACTCAGTGCCTGCCTCTCCCACGGCTGGTTTTACAAAGATTGTTAAAGATAGACTTAGTATGCCTGGCAGTTTTTATCTGTGTTTTAGTTTGTGCTGATCCTGCCTTCTTAATTTGTGTTAATCGCGCTTTCTTAAGTTAATAAAGAAGGGGGAGATGTGGGAGTGTGGCCATGAGGGGTCGACAGGCCCCATGGTTGGTAATAACATCCGACTCTTAAGGATGAGACCATCAGGAATTTAAAGAGTTGAGAGGGAACAAAGAAGGGTGATTCAGGTGACACCTTGTTGTCTGGGGTGGCTTGTTCTCCAGCCATTAAAGCATGGAAGTTGCTGGGTGTTTGCTGTTTCCGGGCAAAGTTGTTGACCAATGACTAGTTAGTGGAAAGGTACTGCTGTGAGGCGGAAATTATAGGAAGGGAGCCTTTCCTGAATAAGGGATAGAATGAAGTTGTGCCCTCACTCTGAGAGACGAAGTTATGCCTTCAGTAAGAGAGAGTTCAAGTTATGCTATCAATAAAGAGGTAGCAGTTACTGATCCTGAAAGAACCCCGTTGTCCGTGCGGTCTTTACGCCATAAATCGCCCCCCAACAGGGACATGAAAACGAACAGGGACGAGAAGAAAACAAACAGGGGAATGAAGAACAGGAACAGGGACAGGCTAACAGAACAGGGACAAAAACAAAAAAGGAATGAATAGGGACAGGCAAACGGAACAGGGACGAACAAAAAGAGCTTATGGGAGGGTCACGCTGGCTTACGCAGGACCCACAAACAAGGACTCCAGGAGGTGGAGGGGCAGCCAGAGCCCCCCGGCTGGGCAGCACTCAGTGCCTGCCACTCCCAGGGATGGGGTTGCAAAGTTTGTTAAAGATGGAATTAGTATGCCTGGCAGTTTTTCTCTGTGTTTTAGTTTGTGTTGATCCTGCCTTCTTAATTTGTGTTAATTGCGCTTTCTTATGTTAATAAAGAAGGGGGAGATGTGGGAGTGTGGCCATGGGGGTCGACAAGTCCCATGGTTGGTGATAACATCCGACTATTAAAGTAGAGACCATCAGGAAAGTAAAGCCTTGAGAGGGAACAAAGAAGAGTGATTCATGAGACACCTTAAACAGGGACATGAAGAACAGGAACAGGGGCAGGCTAACAGAGCAGGGACAAATAAAAACAGCATATGGGAGGGTCTCGCTGGCATGGGCAGGACCCAGAAACAAGGACTCCAGGAGTTGGAGGGGCAGCCAGAGCCCCCCGGCTGGGCAGCACTCAGTGCCTGCCTCTCCCAGGGTTGGTTTTACAAAGGTTGTTAAAGATAGACTTAGTATGCCTGGCAGTTTTTCTCTGTGTTTTAGTTTGTGTTGATCCTGCCTTCTTAATTTGTGTTAATCGCGCTTTCTTATGTTAATAAAGAAGGGGAAGATGTGGGAGTGTGGCCATGGGGGTCGACAAGCCCCATGGTTGGTAATAACATCCGACTCTTAAGGATGAGACCATCAGGAATTTAAAGAGTTGAGAGGGAACAAAGAAGGGTGATTCAGGTGACACCTTAAACAGGGACATGAAGAACAGGAACAGGGGCAGGCTAACAGAGCAGGAGGAAACAAAAAACAGCATATGGGAGGGTCCCACTGGCATATGCTGGACCCACAAACAAGGACTCCAGGAGTTGGAGGGGCAGCCAGAGCCCCCCGGCTGGGAAGCACTCCGTGCCTGCCTCTCCCAGGGATGGGGTTACAAAGTTTGTTAAAGATGGAATTAGTATGCCTGGCAGTTTTTCTCTGTATTTTAGTTTGTGTTAATAGTGCTTTCTTAATTTGTGTTACTCTTGCTTTCTTAATTTCTGTTAATCGCGCCTTCTTAATTTGTGTTAAACCTGCTTTCTTAATTTCTGTTAATCGAGCTCTTTTATGTTAATAAAGAACGGGAAGATGTGGGAGTGTGGCCATGGGGGTCGACAAGCCCCATGGTTGGTAATAACATCCGACTCTTAAGGATGAGACAATCAGGAATTTGAAGAGTTGAGAGGGAACAAAGAAGGGTGATTCAGGAGACACCTTAAACAGGGACATGAAGAACAGGAACAGGGATAGTCTAACAGAACAGGGACGAAAACAAAAAAGGAATGAATAGGGACAGGAAAACGGAACAGGGACAAACAAAAAACAGCATATGGGAGGGTCTCGCTGGCATAGGCAGGACCCACAAACAAGGACTCCAGGAGTTGGAGGGTCAGCCAGAGCCCCCCGGCTGGGCAGCACTCAGTGCCTGCCTCTCCCAGGGATGGTTTTACAAAGATTGTTAAAGATAGACTTAGTATGCCTGGCAGTTTTTCTCTGTGTTTTAGTTTGTGCTGATCCTGCCTTCTTAATTTGTGTTAACCGCGCTTTCTTAAGTTAATAAAGAAGGGGAAGATGTGGGAGTGTGGCCATGGGGGTCGAAAAGTCCCATGGTATGTGATAACATCCAAATCTTAAAGATGAGGCCATCAGGAAAGTAAAGAGTTGAGAGGGAACAAAGAAAGGATATTCAGGAGACACCTTAAACAGGGACATGAAGAACAGGAACAGGGACAGGCTAACAGAGCAGGGAGAAACAAAAAGCAGCATATGCTAGGGTCCCACTGGCATATGCTGGACCCACAAACAAGGACTCCAGGAGTTGGAGGGGCAGCCAGAGCCCCCTGGCTGGGCAGTACTCAGTGCCTGCCTCTCCCAGGGATGGTTTTACAAAGGTTGTTAAAGATAGTCTTAGTATGCCTGGCAGCTTTTCTCTGTGTTTTAGTTTGTGTTGATCCTGCTTTCTTAATTTGTGTTAATCGCGCTTTCTTATGTTAATAAAGAAGGGGGAGATGTGGGAGTGTGGCCATGGGGGTCGACAGGCCCCATGGTTGGTAATAACATCCGACTCTTAAGGATGAGACCATCAGGAATTTAAAGAGTTGAGAGGGAACAAAGAAGGGTGATTCAGGTGACACCTTGTTGTCTGGGGTGGCTTGTTCTACAGCCATTAAAGCATGGAAGTTGCTGGGTGTTTGCTGTTGCCGGGCAAAGTTATTGACCAATGACTAGTTAGTGGAAAGGTACTGCTGTGAGGCGGAAATTATAGGAAGGGAGCCTTTCCTGAATCAGGGATAGAATGAAGTTGTGCCCTCACTCTGAGAGATGAAGTTATGCCCTCAGTAAGAGAGAGTTCAAGTTATGTCATCAATAAAGATGTAGCAGTTACAGATCCTGAAAGAACCCCGTTGTCCATGCGGTCTTTACGCCACAAATCGCCCCCCAACAGGGACATGAAAACGAACAGGGACAAGAAGAAAACAAACAGGGACATGAAGAACAGGAACAGGGACAGGCTAACAGCACAGGGACAAAAACAAAAAAGGAATGAATAGGGACAGGCAAACCGAACAGGGACAAAAACAGAAAAGGAATGAATAGGTACAGGCTAACAGAACAGGGACGAACAAAAAGAGGGTATGGGAGGGTCACGCTGGCTTACGCAGGACCCCCAAACAAGGACTCCAGGAGTTGGAGGGGCAGCCAGAGCCCCCCGGCTGGGCAGCACTCAGTGCCTGCCTCTCCTAGGGATGGGGTTACAAAGTTTGTTAAAGATGGAATTAGTATGCCTGGCAGTTTTTCTCTGTATTTTAATTTGTGTTAATAGTGCTTTCTTAATTTGTGTTACTCTTGCTTTCTTAATTTCTGTTAATCGCGCCTTCTTAAATTGTGTTAAACCTGCTTTCTTAATTTGTGTTAATCGAGCTCTTTTATGTTAATAAAGAAGGAGGAGATGTGGGAGCGTGACCATGGGGGTCGACAAGCCCCATGGTTGGTGATCACATCCGACTCTTAAAGACGAGACCATGAGGAAAGTAAAGCCTTGAGAGGGAACAAAGAAGGGTGATTCAGGAGACACCTTAAGCAGGGACATGAAGAGCAGGAACAGGGATAGTCTAACAGAACAGGGACAAAAACAAAAAAGGAATGAATAGGGACAGGAAAACGAAACAGGGACAAAAAGAGAAAAGGAATGATCAGGTACAGGCTAACAGAACAGGGATGACCAAAAAGAGCATATGGGAGGGTCACGATGGTTTACGCAGGACCCACAAACAAGGACTCCAGGAGGTTGAGGGGTAGCAGGAGCCCCCCTGCTGGGCAGCACTCAGTGCCTGCCACTACCAGGGATGGGGTTGCAAAGTTTGTTGAAGATAGACTTAGTATGCCTGGCAGTTTTTCTCTGTGTTTTAGTTTGTGCTGATCCTGCCTTCTTAATTTGTGTTAATCGCGCTTTCTTAAGTTAATAAAGAAGGGGGAGATGTGGGAGTGTGGCCATGGGGGTCGACAAGCCCCATGGTTGGTGATCACATCCGACTCCTACAGATGAGTCCATCAGGAAAGTAAAGCCTTGAGAGGGAACAAAGAAGGGTGATACAGGAGACACCTTAAGCAGGGACATGAAGAACAGGAACAGGGATAGTCTAACAGAACAGGGACAAAAACAAAAAAGGAATGAATAGGGACAGGCTATCAGAACAGGGACAAACAAAAAACAGCGTATGGGAGGGTCTCGCTGGCATAGGCAGGACCCACAATCAAGGACTCCAGGAGTTGGAGGGGCAGCCAGAGCCCCCCAGCTGGGCAGCACTCAGTGCCTGCCTCTCCCAGGGTTGTGGTTACAAAGTTTGTTAAAGATGGAATTAGTATGCCTGGCAGTTTTTCTCTGTATTTTAATTTGTGTTAATAGTGGTTTCTTAATTTGTGTTTCTCTAGCTTTCTTAATTTCTGTTAAAGATAGACTTATTAATTTGTGTTAAACCTGCCTTCTTAATTTGTGTTAATCGCGCTTTCTTAAGTTAATGAAGTAGGGGAAGATGTGGGAGTGTGGCCATGGGGGTCGACAAGCCCCATGGTTGGTGATAACATCGGACTCTTAAAGTAGAGACCATCAGGAAAGTAAAGAGTTGAGAGGGAACAAAGAAGGGTGATTCAGGAGACACCTTAAACAGGGACATGAAGAACAGGAACAGGGACAGGCTAACAGAGCAGGGAGAAACAAAAAACAGCATATGGGAGGGTCCCACTGGCGTATGCTGGACCCACAAACAAGGACTCCAGGAGTTGGAGGGGCAGCCAGAGCCCCCCGGCTGGGCAGCACTCAGTTCCTGCCTCTCCCAGGGACGGTTTTACAAAGATTGTTAAAGATAGACTTAGTATGCCTGGCAGTTTTTCTCTGTGTTTTAGTTTGTGTTGATCCTGCCTACTTAGTTTGTGTTAATCGCGCTTTCTTATGTTAATAAAGAAGGGGGAGATGTGGGAGTGTGGCCATGGGGGTCGACAAGCCCCATGGTTGGTGATCACATCCGACTCTTAAGAATGAGACCATCAGGAAAGTAAAGCCCTGAGAGGGAACAAAGAAGGGTGATTCAGGAGACACCTTA
Organism: Anser anser; assembly: GCF_964211835.1. Taxonomy (NCBI): domain Eukaryota; kingdom Metazoa; phylum Chordata; class Aves; order Anseriformes; family Anatidae; genus Anser; species Anser anser. The sequence goes on along the minus strand of NC_139731.1, from coordinate 4,611,166 downwards.
AACAGGGACATGAAGAACAGGAACAGGGAGAGTCTAACAGAACAGGGACAAAAACAAAAAAGGAATGAATAGGGACAGGCTATCAGAACAGGGACAAACAAAAAACAGCATATGGGAGGGTCTCGCTGGCATACGCAGGACCCTCAAACAAGGACTCCAGGAGTTGGAGGGGCAGCCAGAGCCCCCCGGCTGGGCAGCACTCAGTGCCTGCCTCTCCCAGGGATGGGGTTACAAAGTTTGTTAAAGACGGAATTAGTATGCATGGCAGTTTTTCTCTGTATTTTAATTTGTGTTAATAGTGCTTTCTTAATTTGTGTTTCTCTTGCTTTCTTAATTTCTGTTAATCGCGCCTTCTTAATTTGTGTTAAACCTGCTTTCTTAATTTGTGTTAATCGAGCTCTTTTATGTTAATAAAGAAGGGGGAGATGTGGGAGCGTGGCCATGGGGGTCGAGAAGCCCCATGGTTGGTGATAACATCCGACTATTAAAGATGAGGCCATCAGGAAAGTAAAGAGTTGAGAGGGAACAAAGAAGGGTGATTCAGGTGACACCTTAAACAGGGACATGAAGAACAGGAACAGGGGCAGGCTAACAGAGCAGGGACGAAAACAAAAAAGGAATGAATAGGGACAGGAAAACGGAACAGGGACAAACAAAAAACAGCATATGGGAGGGTCTCGCTGGCATAGGCAGGACCCACAAACAAGGACTCCAGGAGTTGGAGGGTCAGCCAGAGCCCCCCGGCTGGGCAGCACTCAGTGCCTGCCTCTCCCAGGGATGGTTTTACAAAGATTGTTAAAGATAGACTTAGTATGCCTGGCAGTTTTTATCTGTGTTTTAGTTTGTGCTGATCTTGCCTTCTTAATTTGTGTTAATCGCGCTTTCTTATGTTAATAAAGAAGGGGAAGATGTGGGAGTGTGGCCATGGGGGTCGACAGGCCCCATGGTTGGTGATAACATCCGACTCTTAAAGATGAGGCCATCAGGAATTTAAAGATTTGAGAGGGAACAAAGAAGGGTGATTCAGGTGACACCTTCTTGTCTGGGGTGGCTAGTTCTCCAGTCATTAATGCATGGAAGTGGCTGGGTGTTTGCTGTTGCAGGGCAAAGTTGTTGACCAATGACTAGTTAGTGGAAAGGTACTGCTGTGAGGTGGAAGTTATAGGAAGGGAGCCTTTCCTGAATAAGGGATAGAATGAAGTTGTGCCCTCACTCTGAGAGAGGAAGTTATGCCCTCAGTAAGAGAGAGTTCAAGTTATGTCATCAATAATGAGGTAGCAGTTACAGATCCTGAAAGAACCCCGGTGTCCGTGCGGTCTTTACGCCACAAATCGCCCCCCAACAGGGACATGAAAACGAACAGGGACGAGAAGAATACAAACAGGGACATGAAGAAGAGGAACAGGGACAGGCAAACAGCACAGGGACAAAAACAAAAAAGGAATGAATAGGGACAGGCAAACGGAACAGGGACAAAAACAGAAAAGGAATAATCAGGTACAGGCTATCAGAACAGGGATGACCAAAAAGAGCATATGGGAGGGTCACGATGGTTTACGCAGGACCCCCAAACAATGACTCCAGGAGTTGGAGGGGCAGCCAGAGCCCCCCGGCTGGGCAGCACTCAGTGCCTGCCTCTCCCAGGGATGGGGTTGCAAAGTTTGTTAAAGATGGAATTAGTATGCCTGGCAGTTTTTCTCTGTATTTTAGTTTGTGTTAATAGTTCTTTCTTAATTTGTGTTACTCTTCCTTTCTTAATTTCTGTTAATCGCGCCTTCTTAATTTGTGTTAAACCTGCTTTCTTAATTTGTGTTAATCAAGCTCTTTTATGTTAATAAAGAAGGGGGAGATGTGGGAGCGTGGCCATGGGGGTGGACAAGTCCCATGGTTGGTGATAACATCCTTCTATTAAAGTAGAGACCATCAGGAAAGTAAAGAGTTGAAAGGGAACAAAGAAGGGTGATTCAGGAGACACCTTAAACAGGGACATGAAGAACAGGAACAGGGATAGTCTAACAGAACAGGGACGAAAACAAAAAAGGAATGAATAGGGACAGGCTATCAGAACAGGGACAAACAAAAAACAGCGTATGGGAGGGTCTCGTTGGCATACGCAGGACCCACAAACAAGGACTCAAGGAGTTGGAGGGGCAGCCAGAGCCCCCTGGCTGGGCAGTACTCAGTGCCTGCCTCTCCCAGGGATGGTTTTACAAAGGTTGTTAAAGATAGACTTAGTATGCCTGGCAGTTTTTCTCTGTGTTTTAGTTTGTGTTGATCCTGCCTTCTTAATTTGTGTTAATCGCGCTTTCTTAAGTTAATAAAGAAGGGGGAGATGTGGGAGTGTGGCCATGGGGGTCGACAGGCCCCATGGTTGGTGATAACATAGGACTCTTAAGGATGAGACCATCAGGAATTTAAAGAGTTGAGAGGGAACAAAGAAGGGTGATTCAGGTGACACCTTCTTGTCTGGGGTGGCTAGTTCTCCAGCCATTAATGCATGGAAGTGGCTGGGTGTTTGGTGTTGCCGGGCAAAGTTGTTGTCCAATGACTAGTTAGTGGAAAGGTACTGCTGTGAGGCGGAAATTATAGGAAGGGAGCCTTTCCTGAATAAGGGATAGAATGAAGTTGTGCCCTCACTCTGAGAGACGAAGTTATGCCTTCAGTAAGAGAGAGTTCAAGTTATGTCATCAATAAAGAGGTAGCAGTTACAGATCCTGAAAGAACCCCGTTGTCCGTGCGGTCTTTACGCCACAAATCGCCCCCCAACAGGGACATGAAAACGAACAGGGACGAGAAGAAAACAAACAGGGACATGAAGAACAGGAACAGGGACAGGCTAACAGAACAGGGACAAAAACAAAAAAGGAATGAATAGGGACAGGCAAACGGAACAGGGACAAAAACAGAAAAGGAATGAATAGGTACAGGCTAACAGAACAGGGACGAACAAAAAGAGCTTATGGGAGGGTCACGCTGGCTTACGCAGGACCCACAAACAAGGACTCCAGGAGTTGGAAGGGCAGCCAGAGCCCCCCAGCTGGGCAGCACTCAGTGCCTGCCTCTCCCAGGGATGGGGTTGCAAAGTTTGTTAAAGATAGACTTAGTATGCCTGGCAGTTTTTCTCTGTGTTTTAGTTTGTGTTGATCCTGCCTTCTTAATTTGTGTTGATTGCGCTTTCTTATTTTAATAAAGAAGGGGAAGATGTGGGAGTGTGGCCATGGGGGTCGACAAGCCCCATGGTTGGTGATAACATCCAACTCTTAAAGATGAAACCATCAGGAAAGTGAAGAGTTGAGAGGGAACAAAGAAGGGTGATTCAGGAGACACCTTAACCAGGGAGATGAAGAACAGGAACAGGGATAGTCTAACAAAACAGGGAGGAAAACAAAAAAGGAATGAAAAGGGACAGGCTAACAGAGCAGGGAGAAACAAAAAACAGCATATGGGAGGGTCCCACTGGCATATGCTGGACCCACAAACAAGGACTCCAGCAGTTGGAGGGGCAGCCAGAGCCCCCCGGCTGGGCAGCACTCAGTGCCTGCCTCTCCCAGGGATGGTTTTACAAAGGTTGTTAAAGATAGACTTAGTATGCCTGGCAGTTTTTCTCTGTGTTTTAGTTTGTGTTGATCCTGCCTTCTGAATTTGTGTTAATTGCGCTTTCTTATGTTAATAAAGAAGGAGGAGATGTGGGAGTGTGGCCATGGGGGTCGACAAGCCCCATGGTTGGTGATCACATCCGACTCTTAAAGATGAGACCATGAGGAAAGTAAAGCCTTGCGAGGGAACAAAGAAGGGTGATTCAGGAGACACCTTAAACAGGGACATGAAGAACAGGAACAGGGACAGGCTAACAGAACAGGGACAAAAACAAAAAAGGAATGAATAGGGACAGGCTATCAGAACAGCGACAAACAAAAAAGAGCGTATGGGAGGGTCTCGCTGGCATAGGCAGGACCCACAAACAAGGACTCCAGGAATTGGAGGGGCAGCCAGAGCCCCCCAGCTGGGCAGCACTCAGTGCCTGCCTCTCCCAGGGATGGGGTTACAAAGTTTGTTAAAGATGGAATTAGTATGCCTGGTAGTTTTTCTCTGTGTTTTAGTTTGTGTTAATAGTGCTTTCTTAATTTGTGTTACTCTTGCTTTCTTAATTTCTGTTAATCACGCCTTCATAATTTGTGTTAAACCTGCTTTCCTAATTTGTGTTAATCGAGCTCTTTTATGTTAATAAAGAAGGGGGAGTTGTGGGAGTGTGGCCATGGGGGTCGACAAGTCCCATGGTTGGTGATAACATCCAACTCTTAAAGATGAGACCATCAGGAAAGTAAAGCCTTGAGAGGGAACAAAGAAGGGTGATTCAGGAGACACGTTAAACAGGGACATGAAGAACAGGAACAGGGACAGGCTAACAGAGCAGGGAGAAACAAAAAACAGCATATGGGAGGGTCCCACTGGCATATGCTGGACCCACAAACAAGGACTCCAGGAGTTGGAGGGGCAGCCAGAGCCCCCCGGCTGGGCAGCACTCAGTGCCTGCCTCTCCCAGGGATGGTTTTACAAAGTTGTTAAAGATAGACTTAGTATGCCTGGCAGTTTTTCTCTGTGTTTTAGTTTGTGTTGATCCTGCCTTCTTAATTTGTGTTAATCGCGCTTTCTTATGTTAATAAAGAAGGGGAAGATGTGGGAGTGTGGCAATGGGGGTCGACAAGCCCCATGGTTGGTGATAACATCGGACTCTTAAGGATGAGACCATCAGGAATTTAAAGAGTTGAGAGGGAACAAAGAATGGTGATTCAGGTGACACCTTGTTGTCTGGGGTGGCTAGTTCTCCAGCCATTAAAGCATGGAAGTGGCTGGGTGTTTGCTGTTGCCGGGCAAAGTTGTTGACCAATGACTAGTTAGTGGAAAGGTACTGCTGTGAGGCGGAAGTTATAGGAAGGGAGCCTTTCTTGAATAAGGGATAGAATGAAGTTGTGCCCTCACTCTGAGAGATGAAGTTATGCCCTCAGTAAGAGAGAGTTCAAGTTATGTCATCAATAAAGAGGTAGCAGTTACAGATCCTGAAAGAACCCCGTTGTCCGTGCGGTCTTTACGCCACAAATCGCCCCCCAACAGGGACATGAAAACGAACAGGGACGAGAAGAAAACAAACAGGGACATGAAGAACAGGAACAGGGACAGGCTAACAGAACAGGGACAAAAACAAAAAAGGAATGAATAGGGACAGGCAAACGGAACAGGGACAAAAACAGAATAGGAATGAATAGGTACAGGCTAACAGAACAGGGACGAAAAAAAAGAGCTTATGGGAGGGTCACGCTGGCTTACTTAGGACCCCCAAACAAGGACTCCAGGAGGTGGAGGGGCAGCCAGAGCCCCCCGGCTGGGCAGCACTCAGTGCCTGCCTCTCCCAGGGATGGGGTTACAAAGTTTGTTAAAGATGGAATTAGTATGCCTGGCAGTTTTTCTCTGTATTTTAGTTTGTGTTAATAGTGCTTTCTTAATTTGTGTTATTCTTGCTTTCTTAATTTCTGTTAATCGCGCCTTCTTAATTTGCGTTAAACCTGCTTTCTTAATTTGTGTTAATCAAGCTCTTTTATGTTAATAAAGAAGGAGGAGATGTGGGAGCCTGGACATGGGCGTCGACAAGTCCCATGGTTGGTGATCACATCCGACTCTTAAAGATGAGGCCATCAGGAAAGTAAAGATTTGAGAGGGAACAAAGAAGGGTGATTCAGGAGACACCTTAAACAGGGACATGAAGAACAGGAACAGGGACAGGCTAACAGAGCAGGAGGAAACAAAAACAGCATGTGGGAGGGTCCCACTGGCATAGGCAGGACCCACAAACAAGGACTCCAGGAGTTGGAGGGGCAGCCAGAGCCCCCCGTCTGGGCAGCACTCAGTGCCTGCCTCTCCCAGGGATGGTTTTACAAAGGTTGTTAAAGATAGACTTAGTATGCCTGGCAGTTTTTCTCTGTGTTTTAGTTTGTGTTGATCCTGCCTTCTTAATTTGTGTTAATCGCGCTTTCTTATGTTAAGAAAGAAGGGGAAGATGTGGGAGTTTGGCCATGGGGGTCGATAAGCCCCATGGTTGGTGATAACATCCTACTCTTAAGGATGAGACCATCAGGAATTTAAAGAGTTGAGAGGGAACAAAGAATGGTGATTCAGGTGACACCTTCTTGTCTGGGGTGGCTTGTTCTCCAGCCATTAAAGCATGGAAGTTGCTGGGTGTTTGCTGTTGCCGGGCAAAGTTGTTGACCAATGACTAGTTAGTGGAAAGGTACTGCTGTGAGGCGGAAATTATAGGAAGGGAGCCTTTCCTGAATAAGGGATAGAATGAAGTTGTGCCCTCACTCTGAGAGATGAAGTTATGCCCTCAGTAAGAGAGAGTTGAAGTTATGTCATCAATAAAGAGGTAGCAGTTACAGATCCTGAAAGAACCCCGTTGTCCATGTGGTCATTACGCCAGAAATCGCGCCCAAACACAGACATGAAGAAATCAAACAGGGACGAGAGGAAAACAAACAGGGACATGAAGAACAGGAACAGGGACAGGCTAACAGAACAGGGACAAAAACAAAAAAGGAATGAATAGGGACAGGCAAACGGAACAGGGACAAAAACAGAATAGGAATGAATAGGTACAGGCTAACAGAACAGGGACGAACTAACAGAGCTTATGGGAGGGTCACGCTGGCTTACGCAGGACCCACAAACAAGGACTCCAGGAGGTGGAGGGGCAGCCAGAGCCCCCCGGCTGGGCAGCACTCAGTGCCTGCCTCTCCCAGGGATGGTTTTACAAAGATTGTTAAAGATAGACTTAGTATGCTGTCCTGGTTCCAGTTAGGACAGAATTAATTTTCCTTCATAGTAGCTGGTAGGGTGCTATGTTTTGGATTAGGATGAGAAGAGCGCTGATAACATGCTGATGTTTTAATTGTTGCAGAGCAGTGTTTACACCAGGCCAAGGACTTTTCGGCTTCTCGCTCTGTCCTGCCAGCGAGCAGGCTGGGGGTGCAGCAGGAGCTGGGAGGGGACAGACCCAGGACAGCTGACCCAAACTGGCCAAAGGGGTATTCCATACCTTCTGACGTCATGCTAAACAATATATAGGGGTGGCTGGCTGGGGTGTGGGGCCGGGCTGCTCGGGGATAGGCTGGGCATCGGTCAGCGGGTGGTGAGCAATTGCATTGTGCATCACTTGTTTTCTTACACATTATTATTATTAATACTATTATCATTATCACTATTATTACTATTATTGTTATTATTATATTTCTGTCTTAATAAACTGTCTTTATCTCAACTCACCGGCTTCACTTTCCCGTTTCTCTCCCCCATCCCAGAGAGGGAGGGGGGAGGGTGAGCGAACGGCTGTGTGGTGTTTAGCTGCCAGCCGGGTTAAACCACAACAGCCCTTTTGGCCCCCAAACTTGGGCACGAAGGGTTGAGATATCGACAAATTTGACCAGAGTGTGTTAAACTAAAATTGGTATAAGTATTGGACCTGCTTAATAGTTGCTAGTCACGATGTTGATTGCCTTAATCTCCAGTCTGCTGTACCTGTATTCCAAATTGAGTTTTATAGTGCGTTACTTTCTGTATGTGCTCCCTGTTGCACTGTTTATCCTTTCCGGGCCCTGGTTTAAGATTGTTATGGTACTGTGCGGTGTAACAATGGCTTATGAAATGATGAAATATCTGGTCACGACTCTAACCTGGTATTTGTACTCAGCACTGATGTCGACTCTATACTTTGTGTGATAAATTAGCGGGTGTTTGTTCATTGTCTTTAAAAGGAATTCAGAGGATCTGCTGAGAAGATAAGGTTTTGCAATTTACGACCTTGTTAAGGGGGAAGACTAAGCAAGTAGATAGTGGGGAGGGGGTGTTGGATAAACATCCTTGGTAAAACAAAGACTCTGTGAAATACTGTTTCCCGCTTCACTACCCTCCCCCTTGAACAGGAGCACAAGGCATGATCATTGAAAGAAACACAACGACCCCCAACAACGAACTGCGCAGCTTCAGAAGGTTCAACAAGTCCTGACAAGCCGAAACTTGGATGCTATAAAACGGCGACACTGAAAAGGGAAAGTTGCGTGCTGTGGTGGAGCGGAGACTCCCCAGCCGCCCAGCGCTGTTTTGTTTGTGCCTGCTTACTTAATTAATAAAATATTTCTGATAGACCAAGAAATTTGTATGGTCTCACTTATAACAAATTTGGTGCCGTGACTCGGATGAAGGCGGATTGACTGGGAATCCCTCTAGGGGAGGCGCCCCGCCGATTCTGGCGGCCCCGGGAACGGGAAATCCCGCTCGAGCCCTTCACCGACGAACCCAAAATTAGGCACAAGCAAATAAAACCGGTAACCCCAAGCAATCTTTGTGCACGAAGACCGAATGAAGACCCACGGGGTGGGTAAGTATAGGCCGGTGATCCGTTTGGTTGGGGTTGGTGATCCCGGAGTGCGTCTGTGTGAGACATCCAATTGCGGACGAAGTGAGTGCGGACCCCTCAGTAGTGCGGTTCCCACATCCCGCGAGGGACTGGGCCACGACCAGGGGGAAGCGGCTCTGTGTGTGTGTGAAGGCACTCCGGAAGATGGGACAGAAGAAGAGTAAGCCTTCTGGTCCCATGGGTGGGGTAATGCCTAGTGCTAGGTTGCCCCCTATTCCCCCAGATAGTCCACTGGGGTTAATGATTAAGAATTGGAGTGATTCCCCTTTTAGGCGGGGAAAGGATAAAGTAAAAATGATTCATTATTGTGTTGAAGTTTGGGGAGGTAGGCAAATTATTGGCCCATATTCGGGTCGTTTGAAGACTGGGTTTGCCAAGCCTTAAACATCTATGTAAATGCAAAGGAACCTTTTTGTTTAGAGGAGAGCGAATATGCGAGCCTTTGGATTGGCTCAGAGAATCGAGTTAATCTGTACCCTCTGTACCCTTTAAAAGAAAAAGGAGGGGCAAAATTACAAATTGTGGAGCAAGAGATAAAGTACCTGGGTCACCAGTTAAGTAAGGGTGTTAGTGTTGGGGAGAATCGAATGGATGTTTTACTAATGTCTCTTAGGTAATGGGACATACAGTATAATTAAGCATTGCCAAATGTACTTACATTATCAATTAATCTATGTACACTGGAAACTTAGGGAGTACACTGGACATTTAAAGGAATCCTTGAAGGGGAACCCTGGGAGGGAACAGGTACAACCTGACCTTGGATAAGGGCCTGGAAATGCTGAAATGAGTTGAAGCAGAACCAAGGAGCGGAGGGAGCATGCGTCGAGTGAGAAAGGTGAAAAGTTTAGCGGAGAGGAAGACTCCTTACTTCATCTGGACGACCACCTGGACGACCACCAGAGTGCGCCACGCATGTGCAAAGGGGAGGGGAGCTAATTAGAATGAAAAGCGAGGCTGATGTTGCAACCTGTAATGAATATGTATACCTTACGTAATGTTGAATGTATAAATAATGGCTGGGAAGTAACGGGACTTGAAGCCAGATTTGGGCACCTGCCCCGGCTTCCAGCGCTGAATAAAGCACCTTCATATAATCACTTGGTGGTTATGTGGTTGCTACGCTAACATTTTGGCGACCCAGATGGGACAGCGTGGGCACTGCTGAGGCGGCTCGTGTCTCGGTTTCGCTCCAGCCGGCACCGAGGGATTCTCGGGGAGCAGTCGACCACGACCGACCTCCGCTGCTCACGACGTACCACTGGAGTGGTAAGCAAAGGTGCTTTCAACTTGGGTATTCGGTACCGATTTGGTTGGGAAAGCCTGCCGGTCAGACGCGGCGAAAGCCACGCTCGGTTGGGCAGGGAGCTCCCGGGGTAAGCCTAGGCGCCGTCCGTTAGACAGAGCGAAAGCTCTGCAGGTTCGGCATTGGTGGTTTGGTATTGGTAATTGTATTGGTTTGTGCTGAAGGGTCAGCACCTGGTATTATTGGTATGTAGTAAGCACGCTGCTGCTCCGGCAGCTTCTGGGAAAGCGTGCTGCTGCTCCGGCAGCTTTTGGGTGAGCACGCTGCTGCTCCGGCAGCTTCTGGGAAAGCGTGCTGCTGCTCCGGCAGCTTTTGGGAAAGCGTGCTGCTGCTCCGGCAGCTTCTGGGAGAGCACGCTGCTGCTCCGGCAGCTTTTGGGAAAGCGTGCTGCTGCTCCGGCAGCTTCTGGGAGAGCACGCTGCTGCTCCGGCAGCTTTTGGGAGAGCGTGCTGCTGCTCCGGCAGCTTTGGGAGAGCACGCTGCTGCTCCGGCAGCTTTTGGGAAAGCGTGCTGCTGCTCCGGCAGCTTTGGGAGAGCACGCTGCTGCTCCGGCAGCTTTTGGGAAAGCGTGCTGCTGCTCCAGCAGCTTCTGGGAGAGCACGCTGCTGCTCCGGCAGCTTTTGGGAAAGCGTGCTGCTGCTCCGGCAGCTTCTGGGAGAGCACGCTGCTGCTCTGGCAGCTTTTGGGTTTGTATCATAAGCTCAAAATGAAAAAGATTAAAGGAATTCTGGGAAAAGATGTACCTATCCCACGGACATCCCCGCTGGGGTGTTTGCTAGCACACTGGAAAGAGGGAGGTTTTGGTCAAGAAATGCGGAAAGGAAAGCTGATTGATTATTGTAATATTTGGTGGCCACAGTATAAACTAGAGGACCAAGAAACTTGGCCTGAGAATGGAACATTGCAATATAATACAATTTTACAATTGATGCTATTTTGCAAGCGGGAAGGAAAATATGATGAACTGCCGTATGTGGAATTATTCTTTTATTTGCGCCGAAAGCCTGAATGGCAGCATGCTTGTGGAATAATGGTGCTTGAAGTTTCAACTGAGGAACGTTGTTGTGCATGTACTAAGGAGGGACGCTGTATACAGCATCAGGCAATAGAGAATAATAAGTATTATGGGGAAATGAATAATGGAAATATTGATTTGGAAGTTGCGCCGTCGGCTCCGCCGGAAGAGCCAGGACAGGGAGGGAAAAGAGAAAAGGAAGATAGCAGTAGTGATGGAGAATCCCCGACTTTAGCCTCCCCTGTGTCACATAGGACTCGGCAACAGCGAAGGGCAGGAGAAACTATAAATGAACAGGGAGGGAAAATAATCGCTCCCCTCAGGCAAGGAGTGGGGACAGAAGGACCGGTATATGTTAAGGTGCCTTTTTCAGCTGGGGATTTAATGATATGGAAACAAGCAGCCGGCACCTACAGGGAAAACCCAGATAAAGTAGCTAGGATAATGAAAATGATAATTAAAACCCAAAATCCCGATTGGGATGATCTCCAGGTGATCCTGGATACTTTGATGGACTCGACAGAAAAAGACATGGTATTGCGGGCAGCCAGAGAGAGAGCCCGAGAAGATATACGAAATGGATTAGTGCTTGGAAATCTAGATCAAAACTTCCCCACTGAGGATCCCCAATGGGATTAGAACACAGGGGATGGAATAAGGAGGCTGAAGAGATATCAAGATTGGGTACAAGTCGGGGTACAGAATGCCATGCCCCGGACTTATCAAAGGACTTCCAGCTGTTTGTGCATGAGAGACAACGATTGGCATTAGGAGTACTGACCCAGCGACTTGGGAGCTGGAAAAGATCTGTGGGGTATTTTTCTAAACAATTGGACGCGGTAAGCGCTGGATGGCCCTCGTGTTTAAGGGCCGTGGCAGCCACAGTCCTTTTAATACAGGAAGCCAGGAAGCTCACATTAGGGAAGCAAATTGAGTGTTCGTGCCACATATGGTGACTACAGTATTGGAGCAAAAGTGGGGCCATTGGCTATCGCCCAGCCGAATGATGAAATATCAAGCTATACTAACTGAGCAAGATGATGTAATCTTAAGAACTACTAACTTATTGAACCCAGCAGTGTTTCTAGGAACAACTACGGAGGAAGGAGACCTCAGTCATGATTGCGTGGAGATCATCGAACATACCTATGCCAGCAGAACAGACTTAAAGGATCAGCCTCTGGGGAGACCGGATTGGGAACTTTTCACGGATGGAAGCAGCTTTGTGGAAAATGGGACTCGTTATGCAGGATACGCGGTAACAACATCAAAGGTAGTGATTGAGGCAAATTCCCTACCTCCGGGGACTTCAGCCCAACGAGCAGAAATAGTTGCCCTGACACGAGCCCTGGAACTAAGCGAGGGTAAGAACGTGAATATTTGGACAGATTCAAAATATGCATTCGGGGTAGTTCATGTACATGGGGCATTATGGAAAGAAAGGGGAATGCTATCCTCACAAGGGACTAATATAAAATACCAGGAAGAAATATTGAAATTAATAACAGCTGTACAGAAACCCCAACAGGTGGCCATAATGCATTGTAAAGCTCATCAAGGAGGGGTGTCAGAGATTGCAGAAGGTAACAGACTGGCAGATTTGACGGCCCGGAAGGTTGCGCGTGAAGTATGGAAAGTAATGGCTCTAATTCCATCAAAGGTAGGCCTCTCTTGTTTTAAATTACCTAAAGACCCAAAGTATTCAGCAGAAGATGAGAGACTTGCAAATTTGATGAAGGCCCAGAAGAATCCTGACGGATGGTATGTGACTGCGACAGGACAACTCATAGTGCCTCCTATAGTAATGCGAGAAAACTTACAAATAAAACATAATGAATGTCACTGGGGTGCAGGAGCAATGGTGACCTATTTGAAACGAGGTGTCATCTCGGTACACATGTTAACAATGGCAAAGTCAGTAATGTCAAAATGTGAGCTTTGCTTAAAGAATAATCCGGTAGCAAGGAAACATGCTGAGATGGGAAGAACTAGAGCTGGGATAGAGCCTGGAGATTACTGGCAAATAGACTTTGTGGAACTGCCTAAAGCAAGAGGTTATAAATACCTATTGGTAGGGGTTGATACTTTTTCAGGATGGCCAGAGGCCCTTCCCTGTCGCACCAACCAAGCAAAGGAAACGGTAAAATGGTTACTACGGGAAATAATCCCTAGATTTGGTGTACCATTGGGTATTTCTTCAGACAGGGGACCACATTTCATTGCCAATGTGGTTAAGGAGGTTAGTAGGTTACTGGGAATTACCTGGAACTTACATACCCCATGGAGGCCTCAATCTAGTGGTCAGGTAGAGAGGATGAACCAAACTTTAAAAGGACAATTAAGCAAAATCTGTCAGGAGGCTAAGATACAGTGGCCACAGGCCTTACCGATAGCTTTGCTAAGAATTAGAATAAAGCCAAGAAGTGGGATGTCAGTAAGTCCCTATGAAATCATGTATGGAAAACCTTATGAGTCTCCTGAACCGAACCCGAATATGCATGTTACCGGTAAACAGGATGTATATAATTATGTTTTAATAGTAATGAAAATACTTGCTCTTGGTATGAGTGAAGTATTTTCAAAGGGGGGAAATGTTAGTGTTGGGGAGAATCGAATGGATGTTTTACTAATGTCTCTTAGGTAATGGGACATACAGTATAATTAAGCATTGCCAAATGTACTTACATTATCAATTAATCTATGTACACTGGAAACTTAGGGAGTACACTGAACATTTAAAGGAATCCTTGAAGGGGAACCCTGGGAGGGAACAGGTACAACCTGACCTTGGATAAGGGCCTGGAGATGATGAAATGAGTTGAAGCAGAACCAAGGAGCGGAGGGAGCATGCGTCGAGTGAGAAAGGTGAAAAGTTTAGCGGAGAGGAAGACTCCTTACTTCATCTGGACGACCACCTGGACGACCACCAGAGTGCGCCACGCATGTGCAAAGGGGAGGGGAGCTAATTAGAATGGAATGCGAGGCTGATGTTGCAACCTGTAATGAATATGTATACCTTACGTAATGTTGAATGTATAAATAATGGCTGGGAAGTAACGGGACTTGAAGCCAGATTTGGGCACCTGCCCCGGCTTCCAGCGCTGAATAAAGCACCTTCATATAATCACTTGGTGGTTATGTGGTTGCTACGCTAACAAGGGGACTAAGAAGTTAGACCCAGGCAGAATCAGTGGAATATTGGCTTTAGCGTCCCCGCGAACTAAAAGGCAGGTACGGCAACTGTTAGGGTTGACCGGATACTGTAGACAATGGATAGAAGATTACAGTGGAAAGGTTAAATTTTTATATAACAAGCTGAATAAGGATGGATTACTCAAATGGACAAAAGAAGATGAGGAATGACTGAACAAGTTAAAGGAGGAACTAGTATGCCCCCCCCAGTGTTAAGCTTACCAGATTTAAGGAGGCTGTTTTTTTTTTTTTTTTTTTTTTTTTTTTTTTTGTGAACAGCGCAGCAGGCACGGCATACGGAGTGCTGGCCCAAGAATGGGCAGGGAGTAAAAAAAAAAAAAAAAAACCTGTGGCTTATTTGTCTAAATTATTGGATCCGGTTAGCCGGGGTTGGCCAAACTGTTTGCAGGTAGTGGTAGCTGCTGCCTTGTTAGCGGAAGAAGCACAGAAGATCACTTTTGGGGGGGAAATCAAAGTAATATCTCTACACAATATATGCGGGGTACTGCAACAGAAGGCAGAGAAATGGATCACTGACGCCAGATTATTAAAATATGAAGGAATTTTGATTTCCTCTCCAAAATTAACCTTAGGAACAACCTCCCTACAGAACCCTGCTCAGTTTCTTTATGGGGAACCAAATGAGTCCTTAGGACACGATTGCCTCCGAAATATAGAAGAGCAAACGAAATTGAGACCTGATCTAGAGGAGGTGGAATTACCCATCGGTGAACAGATATATGTGGATGGTTCTTCGAGAGTAGTCGAGGGAAAGCAAAAATCAGGATACGCGTTAGTAAACGGGAAAACATTTGAGATAGTGGAATCTGGACCTTTGAGTCCTAGCTGGTCTGCCCAAGCTTGCGAGCTATATGCCATATTGCGGGCCCTAAAATTGTTGAAAAATAAAAGCGGTACAACATATACAGATTCAAAATATGCTTATGGGGTAGTACATACATTTGGTAAAATATGGGAAGAAAGGGGGCTCATCAATTCACAAGGAAAGGGTTTAATACATCAGGAATTGATTACCCAGGTTTTACAAGCTATCAGAGAGCCCAAAGAAATTGCTGTAGTACATATAAAAGGGCATCAAAAAGGCCTCACCCCTCAGGTTAGGGGTAATAATCTAGCAGATCAGGAGGCAAAAAGGGCAGCATTAATGAGTATAAGAATTATAAGAACGAGGGAAGATTGCCCAGACTGTGGGAAATACTTAATACTTATACTTAATATATAATAATTAATATAATAATTAATAATATAATAATATATAATAATGCTTAATATAATACTTAATACTGTGGGAAAGGCTTAAAGGAATTTCCATGTTATGATTGCTGGAGTGAATGGGGAGTTGATGGGATTGAATGCAATTGTTCAGAGGAAGAAAGCCCGCCTTATAAAAACTGCTACAAGTGCGGGCCGACTAACTCCCTCTGGTCGAATGGACCCATTCCCCTCCCCTTACTCTGTTTCACTAATACAGAAGAAGACAAGATGACACAAATGGGGGTTCAAAAAAAAAAAAAAAAAAAACGATAAAGGGAAATGGGTACTGCCTGATGGACGGGAAGTGTTACCAAAATCAGTAGCTATGAGGGTGCTACGGAGATTTCATGAACAGACGCACTGGGGTACTCAGGCGTTGGTGGATCAATTTGCCACATATTATATGTGTATAGGGATTTATACTATAGCAAAGAGAATCGTAAATGATTGCATAACTTGTCGGAGGGTAAATGCTCAACACATGAGAAAAAGGGTCCCGGGAGGAGGACGAGAATTGGCATATCGACCTTTTGCAAAGATTCAATTAGATTTTACTGAACTTCCAAAAACGGGGCGATATAGATACTTATTAGTTATTGTAGACCACCTCACAAACTTTGTTGAAGCATTCCCTACGGCAAGGGCCACAGCTCAAACCGTGGTAAAGATATTATTAGAAAGCATCATACCCAGATACGGGGTAATAGAAGCAATTGACTCTGATCGAGGCCCACACTTTATGTCAAAGGTATCCCGAGACACGATGAAGGCTCTGGGAATTAAATGGGAATATCACACTCCCTGGCATCCTCAGAGTTCGGGAAAGGTAGAACGAATGAATGGTGAAATTAAAAAGCAACTAACAAAGCTTATGATAGAGACTAAAACCTCCTGGGTGAAATGTTTACCGTTTGCACTATTGAATATCCGGACATAGCCCCGAGCCGATGTCGGAATCTCACCTTTTGAAAGGCTGTATGGTATGCCTTATGATTTAGAGATGCCATCTGATCACCCCCAGGTACAGGATATCCAATTAAAACCTTATTTAATACAGCTTATGAACCGACGGAGGGAGTTGCAAGCGAAAGGCTTGGTGGCTAGATTTAGCAATCCATAGGATACAACCTGGAGATAGGGTTCTAATTAAGACATGGAAAGAAACGTCTTTAACACCACGGTGGGGAGGCCCCTATGTTGTTTTACTTATCACAGAGACGGCTATCCGGACGGCTGAGAAGGGGTGAACACATGCCAGTCGCGTGAAAGGACCGATCCAGAAAAGCAAATGGGAAGTGGTCGCAGGCCCTGATGACTTAAAGCTCACGTTGAAACAAACTCGATAAGTATGGTCTAACTGTCTATGTATCGTAAAAAAATAAAAAAAAAAAAAAAAAAAAGAGGAGGAAAGGGGACCCTGTTTGATCAGAAAAAGGTCGCGGTTACCTGAGAAACTCCCCTGAAGAACACTGCTGCTGCCAAGAAGAACCTGCACCTTGTAGTTCTCTGCAACCGAACTGACAAGCGAGGCAGAGAGTGAAACGGTGGGGAATTACGTGGCCAGGTAAAGAACTCTGGAAAATGGGCCCTAGCCATTTTTTTTTGTGATACATAGTAATGGGTACGATTGTTTACACTGTTCCTGGGTCTGCGCACCCTCACAAACCTTTTAAATGGAGCCTGATTAGATGGGAAGATCACCATGTTGTTCAGCAGATAACTACTGCTGGGGGACTGATAGGGGAGGCATCATCTATATAAAGAAGGAAGAGACTAAGAGTCCCCAATGGGTGGGACCAAATCAGAAACTGTCGGGGAGTGTTTTGAGGATTCAGCCTACACAAGCTTTTAGAATGCTAACTCCTAATAGCCCTAAACCACTGGAGGTTGCTAATAAATCAGTAAACCCGGAGTACGGGATTAGAAATGAAGGGGTGACCGGGAATAACATATGGAGAATCATGAATGCTAGTTATCAGTTGTTGAATCAACCAAATCCAGACGTGCCTAGACCTTGCTGGTTATGTCTTGATATAAGGCCCTCATATTACGACGCCACTGGGGATCTGGGAGAAACCACCCGTTCAAACGAAACCGATCCCCCACAATGCCATTGGGGAAGGGATGTAGGAATAACGTTAACGGAAGTAACTGGGAATGGCAGGTGCGTAGGCACGGTCCCTGGTGAGAAGTTCCATCTATGCAATATTACAGAAAATGTTACACAATTAGACAAAGAAAAATGGTTAATACCAGCAGATAACACCAGATGGGTATGTTCGTCTCTGGGGGTAACTCCATGCTTATCTTTGAAATTGTTCAGCTCGTCTCATGATTTTTGTGTACAGGTAGTAATTATACCTAGGATTCTTTACCATTCTGAGGAGTATATGTACATCCAACATGCTATGGCAAAAAAACACTTAGGGAAGAGAGAGCCTATTACGGCTGTTACTTTAGCCACTCTGATGATTCTGGGGGCTGCAGGAGCCGGAACTGGAATTACCTCTCTGGTAAAACAAAGCCAAGAATTTACCTCTCTATGCATTGCTGTAGATGAGGATTTGGCCCGTATCAAGCAATCTGTATCAGCTTTAGAGAAATCTGTACGACAAAATCGTAGGGGATTAGATCTGATTTTTCTACAACAAGGAGGATTGTGTGCAGCCCTACGAGAGGAGTGTTGGAAACTATTAGGAAACTATTAGCTGTAGGAAACTATTAGCAATTACACCTATTGCCTGTTTTCGTTAGGGAGCCAATCTGTGAAGGGGACAGGGGAAGACATGTTTCCCTACCTGTTCACTCTCCCTTTCTCCTTCACCACCACCCTCTTATCCCCCGAGCTAGTTACGGTGGTTCTCCGAGATGTTGAATATCCTTGGGATACTCAGACCAGCCTGCTCTTGTTGTTATGTCTCCTGAATGCGCTTCAGGTTTTGTTGAGGGTTAAACAGCTACTTAGGAATCTCATCCGGAGATCTGTCTTGAGGCGGGATAGTTGCGAGTGGCAGGGAGTGTGGGAGGATATGGGCAGGTTTCTAGAGCAGTGGTCACCTCCAGTGTTTTGGACATTCACCCCTGAACAACTGCAAAATCCTAAAAAGCTGGCAGAATGCTTGAAAAAAAGTTGTCATGACTCTGGCAGTTCCAAAGTGACACAAATCACTGTGGCGTGCTGGGGTCTGGCTTGTGCCTATCGAGCTGCAATTGATGCTACTAGCAACCTAGCTCCAGCTCCAGCTCCTGCAGCCGCTCCAGTTCCAGCTCCTGCAGCCGCTCCAGCTCCTGCAGCTGCTCCAGCTCCAGCTCCTGCAGCCACTCCAGTTCCAGCTCCTGCAGCTGCTCCAGTTCCAGCTCCTGCAGCCGCTCCATCTCCTGCAGCCACTCCAGCTCCAGCTCCTGCAGCCGCTCCAGCTCCAGCTCCTGCAGCCGCTCCAGTTCCAGCTCCTGCAGCCGCTCCAGCTCCTGCAGCTGCTCCAGCTCCAGCTCCTGCAGCCGCTCCAGCTCCTGCAGCCGCTCCGGCTCCTGCAGCCGCTCCAGCTCCAGCCCCTGCAGCCGCTCCAGCTCCTGCAGCCGCTCCAGTTCCAGCTCCTGCAGCCGCTCCAGCCCCTGCAGCCGCTCCAGCTCCAGCTCCAGCTCCTGCAGCCGCTCCAGCCCCTGCAGCCGCTCCAGCTCCAGCTCCTGCAGCCGCTCCAGCCCCTGCAGCTGCTCCAGCTCCAGCTCCTGCAGCCGCTCCAGCTCCTGCAGCCGCTCCAGCTCCAGCTCCCGCAGCCACTCCAGCCCCTGCAGTAGCTCCAGCTCCTGCAGCTGCTCCCACTCCTGTGTCTGGGTCAGAGAAACGAGCTGTAGCAGTGCAAGTTGACCCCGCAGAGGGTATTCCAACCCCTGTGGCAGACCCTGTGGCTGGGTTAGAGAAACGAGCTGTAGCAGTGCAAGTTGCCCCTGTAGACAAGGTGAAAAAATGGTATAGAGGCTCAGGTCGTTTAGAACGCAGACAGTCTTCTGCTAAGTCTGGGCATAGTGAAGACGAGGCTGGGCCATCAAAGGTGCAGGAGACTGAAGATGAGGATGAGGATGTCGAAAAATCAACAGTAACTACCCGGACTCTATACCAGCGTGAGCTACGAGATGTGCGAAAAGATTTTGGTCGCTGTATAGGTGAGCAGCTTGTCACCTGGCTGCTCCGGTGCTGGGACACGGGAGCCAATTATGTGGAATTAGAGGGCAAGGAAGCCAGGCGGCTGGGATCCCTTGCTAGGGACGCGTGCATTGACAAAACAATTGGAGATGGAGCATGATCTCGCAGCCTCTGGAGGTGTCTCCTGTCAGCTGTGAAGGAAAGGTATCCCTTCAAGGAAGAACTTGTATGTCTACCAGGCAAATGGACCACCATGGAGAAGGGAATTCAGTACCTGAGGGAATTGGCCGTACGGGAAGTAATTTATAAGGACCTAGACGACGCACAAACATCCGCAGATCCAGATGCAGTCCGGTGTACACTACCCATGTGGCGGAAGTTTGTACAGAGTGCACCATCATCATATGCCAGCTCATTGGCAATACTAGCCTGGAAAGCGGAGGAGAATCCCACAGTGAATGAAGTGACTAAAATACTCCGGCAGTACAAAGGAAATCTCTCCTCTTCCCTACAGGCCTGTGTCTCAGCTGTGGAGAAACTCTCTGAAGAGGTCCACCAACTTAAAGAGAATTTATCTTCCCCTCCACCTGAACGAACCAGTGTCCACCAGCTAAAAGAGAATACTTTGGAGAAACTTTCTGAAAAGATCCACCAACTTGAAGAGAGATTATTTTCCTCCCCACCTGTACAAACCAGTGTCTCAGCTATTAGGGGTAAACGTTCATCTATGCAAGGAAGACAATATGGTGGGCACACACACCGCGCCACCCTGTGGTTTTACCTACGTGACCATGGAGAGGACATGAGAAAATGGGATGGAAAATCTACTGCGACCCTAGAGGCACGGGTACGTGAATTGCAAAGGAAAACAATTGGGAAAAAGGAGTTCTCTGAAAAGTTTGCTGCTCCAACTTCCAGCAGGCAGTCCTTTAAACACAGAAACGAAGATTCTGACCAGGACTAGAGGGGCCCTGCCTCCAGCCAGGGGGAGGAAAGGGACAATCGAGTTTATTGGACTGTGTGGATTCGATGGCCTGGCACGTCAGACGCACAGAAGT
This sequence comes from Anser anser, assembly GCF_964211835.1. Taxonomy (NCBI): domain Eukaryota; kingdom Metazoa; phylum Chordata; class Aves; order Anseriformes; family Anatidae; genus Anser; species Anser anser. The sequence continues at coordinate 4,590,715 of NC_139731.1, read as the reverse complement.
ATAAGGCTTTGGTAGACACCGGTGCACAATGTACTCTAATGCCATCAAGCTATAAAGGGCCAGAGCCCATCTGTATTTATGGTGTGACGGGGGGATCCCAGCAGTTAACTGTATTGGAGGCTGAAGTGAGTCTAACCGGTAATGAGTGGCAAAAGCACCGTATTGTGACTGGCCCAGATGCTCCGTGCATCCTTGGCATAGACTATCTTAGAAGAGGATATTTCAAGGACCCAAAAGGGTTCCGCTGGGCTTTTGGCATAGCTGCCTTGGAGACAGAGGACATTAAACAGTTGTCTACCTTGCCTGGTCTCTCAGAGGACCCTTCTGTTGTGGGGTTGCTGAGGGTTGAAGAACAGCAAGTGCCGATCGCTACCACAACTGTGCACCGGCGGCAATATCGCACCAACCGAGACTCCCTGAGTCCCATCCATAAGCTAATTCGTCAACTGGAGAGCCAAGGAGTGATCAGCAAGACTCATTCACCTTTTAATAGTCCTATATGGCCAGTGCGAAAGTCTAATGGTGAGTGGAGACTAACAGTGGACTATCGTGGCCTGAACGAAGTCACGCCACCACTGAGTGCTGCAGTGCCGGACATGCTAGAACTCCAGTATGAACTGGAATCAAAGGCAGCCAAGTGGTATGCCACAATTGATATCGCTAATGCATTTTTCTCCATCCCTCTAGCAGCAGAGTGCAGGCCACAGTTTGCTTTCACTTGGAGGGGAGTCCAATATACTTGGAATCGGCTGCCCCAGGGGTGGAAACACAGCCCTACCATTTGCCATGGACTGATCCAGTCTGCGCTGGAGCAGGGGGAAGCTCCTGAACACCTGCAGTACATCGATGACATCATTGTGTGGGGTGACACAGCACAGGAAGTTTTCGAGAAAGGGAAGAAAATAGTCCAAATCCTTCTGAAGGCCGGTTTTGCCATAAAACAGAATAAAGTTAAAGGACCTGCACGAGAGATCCAGTTTTTAGGAAAAAAATGGCAAGATGGACGTCGTCAAATCCCAATGGATGTGATCAACAAGATAACAGCTATGTCTCCACCAACTAGCAAAAAAGAAACACAAACTTCCCTAGGTGTCGTGGGGTTTTGGAGAATGCATATTCCAAATTACAGTCTGATTGTAAACCCGCTCTACCAAGTAACCCGTAAGAAGAATGCTTTTGAATGCTAAACAATATATAGGGGTGGCTGGCCGGGGTGGGGGGGCTGGCTGCTCGGGGATAGGCTGGGCATCGGTCAGCGGGTGGTGAGCAATTGCATTGTGCATCACTTGTTTTCTTACACATTATTATTATTAATACTATTATCATTATCACTATTATTATTATTATTGTTATTATTATATTCCGGTCTTAATAAACTGTCTTTATCTCAACTCACCGGCTTCACTTTCCCGTTTCTCTCCCCCATCCCAGAGAGGGAGGGGGGAGGGTGAGCGAACGGCTGTGTGGTGTTTAGCTGCCAGCCGGGTTAAACCACAACAGAGGGGCAGCCAGAGCCCCCCAGCTAGGCAGCACTCAGTGCCTGCCTCTCCCAGGGATGGGGTTACAAAGTTTGTTAAAGATGGAATTAGTATGCCTGGCAGTTTTTCTCTGTGTTTTAGTTTGTGTTGATCCTGCCTTCTTAATTTGTGTTAATCGCGCTTTCTTATGTTAATAAAGAAGGGGAAGATGTGGGAGTGTGGCCATGGGGGTCGACAAGCCCCATGGTTTGTGATCACATCCGACTATTAAAGTAGAGACCATCAGGAAAGTAAAGCCTTGAGAGGGAACAAGGAAGGGTGATTCAGGAGACACCTTAAGCAGGGACATGAAGAACAGGAACAGGGATAGTCTAACAGAACAGGGACAAAAACAAAAAAGGAATAGGGACAGGCTATCAGAACAGGGACAAACAAAAAACAGCGTATGGGAGGGTCTCGCTGGCATAGGCAGGACCCACAAACAAGGACTCCAGGAGTTGGAGGGGCAGCCAGAGCCCCCCAGCTGGGCAGCACTCAGTGCCTGCCTCTCCCAGGGATGGGATTACAAAGTTTGTTAAAGATGGAATTTGTATGCCTGGCCGTTTTTCTCTGTATTTTAGTTTGTGTTAATAGTGCTTTCTTAATTAGTGTTACTCTTGCTTTCTTAATTTCTGTTAATCGCGCCTTCTTAATTTGTGTTAAACCTGCTTTCTTAATTTGTGTTAATCGAGCTCTTTTATGTTAATAAAGAAGGGGGAGATGTGGGAGCGTGGCCATGGGGGTCGACAAGTCCCATGGTTGGTGATCACATCCGACTATTAAAGTAGAGACCATCAGGAAAGTAAAGCCTTGAGAGGGAACAAAGAAGGGTGATTCAGGAGACACCTTAAACAGGGACATGAAGAACAGGAACAGGGACAGGCTAACAGAGCAGGGAGAAACAAAAAACAGCATATGGGAGGGTCCCACTGGCATATGCTTGACCCACAAACAAGGACTCCAGGAGTTGGAGGGGCAGCCAGAGCCCCCCGGCTGGGCAGCACTCAGTGCCTGCCTCTCCCACGGCTGGTTTTACAAAGGTTGTTAAAGATAGACTTAGTATGCCTGGCAGTTTTTCTCTGTGTTTTAGTTTGTGTTGATCCTGCCTTCTTAATTTGTGTTAATCGCGCTTTCTTATTTTAATAAAGAAGGGGAAGATGTGGGAGTGTGGCCATGGGGGTTGACAAGCCCCATGGTTGGTGATCACATCCCACTATTAAAGTAGAGACCATCAGGAAAGTAAAGCCTTGAGAGGGAACAAAGAAGGGTGATTCAGGAGACACCTTAAGCAGGGACATGAAGAACAGGAACAGGGACAGGCTAACAGAACAGGGACAAAACGAAAAAGGAATTAATAGGGACATGCTATCAGAACAGCGACAAACAAAAAACAGCGTATGGGAGGGTCTCGCTGGCATAGGCAGGACCCACAAACAAGGACTCCAGGAGTTGGAGGGGCAGCCAGAGCCCCCGGGCTGGGCAGCACTCAGTGCCTGCCTCGCCCAGGGATGGTTTTACAAAGATTGTTAAAGATAGACTTAGTATGCCTGGCAGTTTTTATCTGTGTTTTAGTTTGTGTTGATCCTTCCTTCTTAATTTGTGTTAATCGCGCTTTCTTATGTTAATAAAGAAGGGGAAGATGTGGGAGTGTGGCCATGGGGGTCGACAAGCCCCATGGTTGGTAATAACATCCGACTCTTAAGGATGAGACCATCAGGAATTTAAAGAGTTGAGAGGGAACAAAGAAGGGTGATTCAGGTGACACCTTGTTGTCTGGGGTGGCTTGTTCTCCAGCCATTAAAGCATGGAAGTTGCTGGGTGTTTGCTGTTGCCGGGCAAAGTTGTTGACCAATGACTAGTTAGTGGAAAGGTACTGCTGTGAGGCGGAAATTATAGGAAGGGAGCCTTTCCTGAATAAGGGATAGAATGAAGTTGTGCCCTCACTCTGAGAGATGAAGTTATGCCCTCAGTAAGACAGAGTTCAAGTTATGTTGTCAATAAAGATGTAGCAGTTACAGATCCTGAAAGAACCCCGTTGTCCGTGCGGTCTTTACGCCACAAATCGCCCCCCAACAGGGACATGAAAACGAACAGGGACGAGAAGAAAACAAACAGGGACATGAAGAAGAGGAACAGGGACAGGCTAACAGAACAGGGACAAAAACAAAAAAGGAATGAATAGGGACAGGCAAACGGAACAGGGACAAAAACAGAAAAGGAATGAATAGGGACAGGCTAACAGAACAGGGACGAACAAAAAGAGCGTATGGGAGGGTCACGCTGGCTTACGCAGGACCCCCAAACAAGGACTCCAGGAGTTGGAGGGGCAGCCAGAGCCCCCCGGCTGGGCAGCACTCAGTGCCTGCCTCTCCCAGGGATGGTTTTACAAAGATCGTTAAAGATAGACTTAGTATGCCTGGCAGTTTTTCTCTGTGTTTTAGTTTGTGTTGATCCTGCCTTCTTAATTTGTGTTAATCGCGCTTTCTTATGTTAATAAAGAAGGGGAAGATGTGGGAGTGTGGCCATGGGGGTCGACAAGCCCCATGGTTGGTAATAACATCCGACTCTTAAGGATGAGACCATCAGGAATTTAAAGAGTTGAGAGGGAACAAAGAAGGGTGATTCAGGTGACACCTTAAACAGGGACATGAAGAACAGGAACAGGGGCAGGCTAACAGAGCAGGAGGAAACAAAAAACAGCATATGGGAGGGTCCCACTGGCATATGCTGGACCCTCAAACAAGGACTCCAGGAGTTGGAGGGGCAGCCAGAGCCCCCCGGCTGGGCAGCACTCAGTGCCTGCCACTCCCAGGGATGGGGTTGCAAAGTTTGTTAAAGATAGTCTTAGTATGCCTGGCAGCTTTTCTCTGTGTTTTAGTTTGTGTTGATCCTGCCTTCTTAATTTGTGTTAATTGCGCTTTCTTATGTTAATAAAGAAGGAGGAGATGTGGGAGTGTGGCCATGGGGGTCGACAAGCCCCATGGTTGGTGATCACATCCGACCCTTAAAGATGAGGCCATCAGGAAAGTAAAGATTTGAGAGGGAACAAAGAAGGGTGATTCAGGAGACACCTTAAGCAGGGACATGAAGAACAGGAACAGGGGCAGGCTAACAGAGCAGGAGGAAACAAAAAACAGCATATGGGAGGGTCCCACTGGCATATGCTGGACCCACAAACAAGGACTCCAGGAGTTGGAGGGGCAGCCAGAGCCCCCCGGCTGGGCAGCACTCAGTGCCTGCCTCTCCCAGGGATGGGGTTACAAAGTTTGTTAAAGATGGAATTAGTATGCCTGGCAGTTTTTCTCTGTATTTTAATTTGTGTTAATAGTGCTTTCTTAATTTGTGTTTCTCTTGCTTTCTTAATTTCTGTTAATCGCGCCTTCTTAATTTGTGTTAAACCTGCTTTCTTAATTTGTGTTAATCGAGCTCTTTTATGTTAATAAAGAAGGGGGAGATGTGGGAGCGTGGCCATGGGGGTCGACAAGTCCCATGGTTGGTGATAACATCCGACTCTTAAAGATGAGGCCATCAGGAAAGTAAAGAGTTGAGAGGGAACAAAGAAGGGTGATTCAGGAGACACCTTAAACAGGGACATGAAGAACAGGAACAGGGATAGTCTAACAGAACAGGGACGAAAACAAAAAAGGAATGAATAGGGACAGGCAAACGGAACAGGGACAAAAACAGAAAAGGAATGAATAGGTACAGGCTAACAGAAAAGGGACGAACAAAAAGAGCTTATGGGAGGGTCACGCTGCCTTACGCAGGACCCACAAACAAGGACTCCAGGAGGTGGAGGGGCAGCCAGAGCCCCCCGGCTGGGCAGCACTCAGTGCCTGCCACTCCCAGGGATGGGGTTGCAAAGTTTGTTAAAGATGGAATTAGTATGCCTGGCAGTTTTTCTCTGTGTTTTAGTTTGTGTTGATCCTGCCTTCTTAATTTGTGTTAATTGCGCTTTCTTATGTTAATAAAGAAGGGGGAGATGTGGGAGTGTGGCCATGGGGGTCGACAAGTCCCATGGTTGGTGATAACATCCGACTATTAAAGTAGAGACCATCAGGAAAGTAAAGAGTTGAGAGGGAACAAAGAAGGGTGATTCAGGAGACACCTTAAACAGGGACATGAAGAACAGGAACAGGGGCAGGCTAACAGAGCAGGAGGAAACAAAAAACAGCATATGGGAGGGTCCCACTGGCATATGCTGGACCCACAATCAAGGACTCCAGGAGTTGGAGGGGCAGCCAGAGCCCCCCGGCTGGGCAGCACTCAGTGCCTGCCTCTCCCAGGGAGTGTTTTACGAAGATTGTTAAAGATAGACTTAGTATGCCTGCCAGTTTTTCTCTGTGTTTTAGTTTGTGTTGATCCTGCCTTCTTAATTTGTGTTAATCGCGCTTTCTTATGTTAATAAAGAAGGGGAAGATGTGGGAGTGTGGCCATGGGGGTCGACAAGCCCCATGGTTGGTGATAACATCCGACTATTAAAGTAGAGACCATCAGGAATGTAAACCCTTGAGAGGGAACAAAGAAGGGTGATTCAGGAGACACCTTAAACAGGGACATGAAGGACAGGAACAGGGATAGTCTAACAGAACAGGGACGAAAACAAAAAAGGAATGAATAGGGACAGGAAAACGGAACAGGGACAAACAAAAAACAGCATATGGGAGGGTCTCGCTGGCATAGGCAGGACCCACAAACAAGGACTCCAGGAGTTGGAGGGTCAGCCAGAGCCCCCCGGCTGGGCAGCACTCAGTGCCTGCCTCTCCCACGGCTGGTTTTACAAAGATTGTTAAAGATAGACTTAGTATGCCTGGTAGTTTTTCTCTGTGTTTTAGTTTGTGCTGATCCTGCCTTCTTAATTTGTGTTAATCGCGCTTTCTTAAGTTAATAAAGAAGGGGAAGATGTGGGAGTGTGGCCATGGGGGTCGACAAGCCCCATGGTTGGTGATCACATCCGACTCTTAAGGATGAGACCATCAGGAAAGTAAAACCCTTGAGAGGGAACAAAGAAGGGTGATTCAGGAGACACCTTAAACAGGGACATGAAGAACAGGAACAGGGACAGGCTAACAGAACAGGGACGAAAACAAAAAAGGAATGAATAGGGACAGGAAAACGGAACAGGGACAAACAAAAAACAGCATATGGGAGGGTCTCGCTGGCATAGGCAGGACCCACAAACAAGGACTCCAGGAGTTGGAGGGTCAGCCAGAGCCCCCCGGCTGGGCAGCACTCAGTGCCTGCCTCTCCCAGGGATGGGGTTACAAAGTTTGTTAAAGATGGAATTAGTATGCCTGGCAGTTTTTCTCTGTATTTTAGTTTGTGTTAATAGTGCCTTCTTAATCTGTGTTACTCTTGCTTTCTTAATTTCTGTTAATCGCGTCTTCTTAATTTGTGTTGATCCTGCCTTCTTAATTTGTGTTAATCGCGCTTTCTTATGTTAATAAAGAAGGGGAAGATGTGGGAGTGTGGCCATGGGGGTCGACAAGCCCCATGGTTGGTGATCACATCCGACTATTAAAGTAGAGACCATCAGGAAAGTAAAGCCTTGAGAGGGAACAAAGAAGGGTGATTCAGGAGACACCTTAAACAGGGACATGAAGAACAGGAACAGGGACAGGCTAACAGAACAGGGACAAAAACAAAAAAGGAATGAATAGGGACATGCTATCAGAACAGGGACAAACAAAAAACAGCGTATGGGAGGGTCTCGCTGGCATAGGCCGGACCCCCAAACAAGGACTCCAGGAGTTGGAGGGGCAGCCAGAGCCCCCCGGCTGGGCAGCACTCAGTGCCTGCCTCTCCCAGGGATGGGGTTACAAAGTTTGTAAAAGATGGAATTAGTATGCCTGGCAGTTTTTCTCTGTGTTTTATTTTGTGTTAATAGTGCTTTCTTAATTTGTGTTACTCTTGCTTTCTTAATTTCTGTTAATCGCGCCTTCTTAATTTGTGTTAAACCTGCTTTCTTAATTTGTGTTAATCGACCTCTTTTATGTTAATAAAGAAGGGGGAGATGTGGGAGTGTGGCCATGGGGGTCGACAAGTCCCATGGTTGGTGATAACATGCGACTCTTAAAGATGAGGCCATCAGGAAAGTAAAGAGTTGAGAGGGAACAAAGAAGGGTGATTCAGGAGACACCTTAAACAGGGACATGAAGAACAGGAACAGGGATAGTCTAACAGAACAGGGACGAAAACAAAAAAGGAATGAATAGGGACAGGAAAACGGAACAGGGACAAACAAAAAACAGCATATGGGAGGGTCTTGCTGGCATAGGCAGGACCCACAAACAAGGACTCCAGGAGTTGGAGGGTCAGCCAGAGCCCCCCGGCTGGGCAGCACTCAGTGCCTGCCTCTCCCACGGCTGGTTTTACAAAGATTGTTAAAGATAGACTTATTATGCCTGGCAGTTTTTATCTGTGTTTTAGTTTGCGCTGATCCTGCCTTCTTAATTTGTGTTAATCGCGCTTTCTTAAGTTAATAAAGAAGGGGGAGATGTGGGAGTGTGGCCATGGGGGTCGACAGGCCCCATGGTTGGTAATAACATCCGACTCTTAAGGATGAGACCATCAGGAATTTAAAGAGTTGAGAGGGAACAAAGAAGGGTGATTCAGGTGACACCTTGTTGTCTGGGGTGGCTTGTTCTCCAGCCATTAAAGCATGGAAGTTGCTGGGTGTTTGCTGTTTCCGGGCAAAGTTGTTGACCAATGACTAGTTAGTGGAAAGGTACTGCTGTGAGGCGGAAATTATAGGAAGGGAGCCTTTCCTGAATAAGGGATAGAATGAAGTTGTGCCCTCACTCTGAGAGACGAAGTTATGCCTTCAGTAAGAGAGAGTTCAAGTTATGCTATCAATAAAGAGGTAGCAGTTACAGATCCTGAAAGAACCCCGTTGTCCGTGCGGTCTTTACGCCATAAATCGCCCCCCAACAGGGACATGAAAACGAACAGGGACGAGAAGAAAACAAACAGGGGAATGAAGAACAGGAACAGGGACAGGCTAACAGAACAGGGACAAAAACAAAAAAGGAATGAATAGGGACAGGCAAACGGAACAGGGACGAACAAAAAGAGCTTATGGGAGGGTCACGCTGGCTTACGCAGGACCCACAAACAAGGACTCCAGGAGGTGGAGGGGCAGCCAGAGCCCCCCGGCTGGGCAGCACTCAGTGCCTGCCACTCCCAGGGATGGGGTTGCAAAGTTTGTTAAAGATGGAATTAGTATGCCTGGCAGTTTTTCTCTGTGTTTTAGTTTGTGTTGATCCTGCCTTCTTAATTTGTGTTAATTGCGCTTTCTTATGTTAATAAAGAAGGGGGAGATGTGGGAGTGTGGCCATGGGGGTCCACAAGTCCCATGGTTGGTGATAACATCCGACTATTAAAGTAGAGACCATCAGGAAAGTAAAGCCTTGAGAGGGAACAAAGAAGAGTGATTCATGAGACACCTTAAACAGGGACATGAAGAACAGGAACAGGGGCAGGCTAACAGAGCAGGAGGAAACAAAAAACAGCATATGGGAGGGTCCCACTGGCATATGCTGGACCCACAATCAAGGACTCCAGGAGTTGGAGGGGCAGCCAGAGCCCCCTGGCTGGGCAGCACTCAGTGCCTGCCTCTCCCAGGGAGTGTTTTACGAAGATTGTTAAAGATAGACTTAGTATGCCTGCCAGTTTTTCTCTGTGTTTTAGTTTGTGTTGATCCTGCCTTCTTAATTTGTGTTAATCGCGCTTTCTTATGTTAATAAAGAAGGGGAAGATGTGGGAGTGTGGCCATGGGGGTCGACAAGCCCCATGGTTGGTGATAACATCCGACTATTAAAGTAGAGACCATCAGGAATGTAAACCCTTGAGAGGGAACAAAGAAGGGTGATTCAGGAGACACCTTAAACAGGGACATGAAGGACAGGAACAGGGATAGTCTAACAGAACAGGGACGAAAACAAAAAAGGAATGAATAGGGACAGGAAAACGGAACAGGGACAAACAAAAAACAGCATATGGGAGGGTCTCGCTGGCATAGGCAGGACCCACAAACAAGGACTCCAGGAGTTGGAGGGTCAGCCAGAGCCCCCCGGCTGGGCAGCACTCAGTGCCTGCCTCTCCCACGGCTGGTTTTACAAAGTTTGTTAAAGATAGACTTAGTATGCGTGGTAGTTTTTCTCTGTGTTTTAGTTTGTGCTGATCCTGCCTTCTTAATTTGTGTTAATCGCGCTTTCTTAAGTTAATAAAGAAGGGGAAGATGTGGGAGTGTGGCCATGGGGGTCGACAAGCCCCATGGTTGGTGATCACATCCGACTCTTAAGGATGAGACCATCAGGAAAGTAAAGCCCTGAGAGGGAACAAAGGGTGATTCAGGAGACACCTTAAGCAGGGACATGAAGAACAGGAACAGGGACAGGCTAACAGAACAGGGACAAACAAAAAAAAATTGTATGGGATGGTCCCGCTAGCATATGCAGGACCCACAGACAAGGACTCCAGGAGTTGGAGGGGCAGCCAGAGCCCCCCGGCTGGGCAGCACTCTGTGCCTGCCTCTCCCAGGGATGGGGTTACAAAGTTTGTTAAAGATGGAATTAGTATGCCTGGCAGTTTTTCTCTGTATTTTAATTTGTGTTAATAGTGCTTTCTTAATTTGTGTTTCTCTTGCTTTCTTAATTTCTGTTAATCGCGCCTTCTTAATTTGTGTTAAACCTGCTTTCTTAATTTGTGTTAATCGAGCTCTTTTATGTTAATAAAGAAGGGGGAGATGTGGGAGCGTGGCCATGGGGGTCGACAAGTCCCATGGTTGGTGATCACATCCGACTATTAAAGTAGAGACCATCAGGAAAGTAAAGCCTTGAGAGGGAACAAAGAAGGGTGATTCAGGAGACACCTTAAACAGGGACATGAAGAACAGGAACAGGGACAGGCTAACAGAACAGGGACAAAAACAAAAAAGGAATGAATAGGGACATGCTATCAGAACAGGGACAAACAAAAAACAGCGTATGGGAGGGTCTCGCTGGCATAGGCCGGACCCCCAAACAAGGACTCCAGGAGTTGGAGGGGCAGCCAGAGCCCCCCGGCTGGGCAGCACTCAGTGCCTGCCTCTCCCAGGGATGGGGTTACAAAGTTTGTAAAAGATGGAATTAGTATGCCTGGCAGTTTTTCTCTGTGTTTTATTTTGTGTTAATAGTGCTTTCTTAATTTGTGTTACTCTTGCTTTCTTAATTTCTGTTAATCGCGCCTTCTTAATTTGTGTTAAACCTGCTTTCTTAATTTGTGTTAATCGACCTCTTTTATGTTAATAAAGAAGAGGGAGATGTGGGAGTGTGGCCATGGGGGTCGACAAGTCCCATGGTTGGTGATAACATGCGACTCTTAAAGATGAGGCCATCAGGAAAGTAAAGAGTTGAGAGGGAACAAAGAAGGGTGATTCAGGAGACACCTTAAACAGGGACATGAAGAACAGGAACAGGGATAGTCTAACAGAACAGGGACGAAAACAAAAAAGGAATGAATAGGGACAGGAAAACGGAACAGGGACAAACAAAAAACAGCATATGGGAGGGTCTTGCTGGCATAGGCAGGACCCACAAACAAGGACTCCAGGAGTTGGAGGGTCAGCCAGAGCCCCCCGGCTGGGCAGCACTCAGTGCCTGCCTCTCCCACGGCTGGTTTTACAAAGATTGTTAAAGATAGACTTAGTATGCCTGGCAGTTTTTATCTGTGTTTTAGTTTGCGCTGATCCTGCCTTCTTAATTTGTGTTAATCGCGCTTTCTTAAGTTAATAAAGAAGGGGGAGATGTGGGAGTGTGGCCATGGGGGTCGACAGGCCCCATGGTTGGTAATAACATCCGACTCTTAAGGATGAGACCATCAGGAATTTAAAGAGTTGAGAGGGAACAAAGAAGGGTGATTCAGGTGACACCTTGTTGTCTGGGGTGGCTTGTTCTCCAGCCATTAAAGCATGGAAGTTGCTGGGTGTTTGCTGTTTCCGGGCAAAGTTGTTGACCAATGACTAGTTAGTGGAAAGGTACTGCTGTGAGGCGGAAATTATAGGAAGGGAGCCTTTCCTGAATAAGGGATAGAATGAAGTTGTGCCCTCACTCTGAGAGACGAAGTTATGCCTTCAGTAAGAGAGAGTTCAAGTTATGCTATCAATAAAGAGGTAGCAGTTACAGATCCTGAAAGAACCCCGTTGTCCGTGCGGTCTTTACGCCATAAATCGCCCCCCAACAGGGACATGAAAACGAACAGGGACGAGAAGAAAACAAACAGGGGAATGAAGAACAGGAACAGGGACAGGCTAACAGAACAGGGACAAAAACAAAAAAGGAATGAATAGGGACAGGCAAACGGAACAGGGACGAACAAAAAGAGCTTATGGGAGGGTCACGCTGGCTTACGCAGGACCCACAAACAAGGACTCCAGGAGGTGGAGGGGCAGCCAGAGCCCCCCGGCTGGGCAGCACTCAGTGCCTGCCACTCCCAGGGATGGGGTTGCAAAGTTTGTTAAAGATGGAATTAGTATGCCTGGCAGTTTTTCTCTGTGTTTTAGTTTGTGTTGATCCTGCCTTCTTAATTTGTGTTAATTGCGCTTTCTTATGTTAATAAAGAAGGGGGAGATGTGGGAGTGTGGCCATGGGGGTCGACAAGTCCCATGGTTGGTGATAACATCCGACTATTAAAGTAGAGACCATCAGGAAAGTAAAGCCTTGAGAGGGAACAAAGAAGAGTGATTCATGAGACACCTTAAACAGGGACATGAAGAACAGGAACAGGGGCAGGCTAACAGAGCAGGAGGAAACAAAAAACAGCATATGGGAGGGTCCCACTGGCATATGCTGGACCTGTTAGCGTAGCAACCACATAACCACCAAGTGATTATATGAAGGTGCTTTATTCAGCGCTGGAAGCCGGGGCAGGTGCCCAAATCTGGCTTCAAGTCCCGTTACTTCCCAACCGTTATTTATACATACAACATTGCGTCAGGTATACATATTCATTACAGGTTGCAACATCAGCCTCGCTTTTCATTCTAATTAGCTCCCCTCCCCTTTGCACATGCGTGGCGCACTCTGGTGGTCGTCCAGGTGGTCGTCCAGATGAAGTAAGGAGTCTTCCTCTCCGCTAAACTCTTTCACCTTTCTCACTCGACGCATGCTCCCTCCGCTCCTTGGTTCTGCTTCAACTCATTTCATCATCTCCAGGCCCTTATCCAAGGTCAGGTTGTACCTATTTCCTCCCGGGGTTCCCCTCCAACGATTCTTTTGATTGTTCTATGTACTCCCTAAGTTTCCAGTATACATAGATTACTTGATAATGTAAGTACATTTAATAATATTTAATTATACCGTATGATCCATCACCTGAGAAACATTAATAGAACATCCATTCGATTCTCCCCAACACTAACATTTCCCCCCTTTGAAAATACTTCACTCATACCAAGAGCAAGTATTTTCATTACTATTAAAACATAATTATATACATCCTGTTTACCGGTAACATGCATATTCGGGTTCGGTTCAGGAGACTCATAAGGTTTTCCATACATGATTTCATAGGGACTTACTGACATCCCACTTCTTGGCTTTATTCTAATTCTTAGCAAAGCTATCGGTAAGGCCTGTGGCCACTGTATCTTAGCCTCCTGACAGATTTTGCTTAATTGTCCTTTTAAAGTTTGGTTCATCCTCTCTACCTGACCACTAGATTGAGGCCTCCATGGGGTATGTAAGTTCCAGGTAATTCCCACTAACCTACTAACCTCCTTAACCACATTGGCAATGAAATGTGGTCCCCTGTCTGAAGAAATACCCAATGGTACACCAAATCTAGGGATTATTTCCTGTAGTAACCATTTTACCGTTTCCTTTGCTTGGTTGGTGCGACAGGGAAGGGCCTCCGGCCATCCTGAAAAAGTATCAACCCCTACCAATAGGTATTTATAACCTCTTGCTTTAGGCAGTTCCACAAAGTCTATTTGCCAGTAATCTCCAGGCTCTATTCCAGCTCTAATTCTCCCCATCTCAGCATGTTTCCTTGCTACCGGGTTATTCTTTAAGCAAAGCTCACATTTTGACATTACTGACTTTGCCATTGTTAACATGTGTACCGAGATGACACCTCGTTTCAAATAGGTCACCATTGCTCCTGCACCCCAGTGACATTCATTATGTTTTATTTGTAAGATTTCTCGCATTACTATAGGAGGCACTATAAGTTGTCCTGTCGCAGTCACATACCATCCGTCAGGATTCTTCCGGGCCTTCATCAAATTTGCAAGTCTCTCATCTTCTGCTGAATACTTTGGGTTTTTAGGTAATTTGAAACAAGAGAGGCCTACCTTCGATGGAATTAGAGCCATTACTTTCCGTACTTCACGCGCGACCTTCCGGGCCGTCAAATCTGCCAATCTGTTACCTTCTGCAATCTCTGACATCCCTCCTTGATGAGCTTTACAATGCATTATGGCCACCTGTTGGGGTTTCTGTACAGCTGTTATTAATTTCAATATTTCTTCCTGATATTTTATATTAGTCCCTTATGAGGATAGCATTCCCCTTTCTTTCCATAATGCCCCATGTACGTGGACTACCCCGAATGCATATTTTGAATCTGTCCAAATATTCACATTCTTACCCTCGCTTAGTTCCAGGGCCCGCGTCAGGGCGACTATTTCTGCTCGTTGGGCTGAAGTCCCCGGAGGTAGGGAATTTGCCTCAATCACTACCTTTGATGTAGTTACCGTGTATCCTGCATAACGAGTCCCATTTTCCACAAAGCTGCTTCCATCCGTGAAAAGTTCCCAATCCGGTCTCCCCAGAGGCTGATCCTTTAAGTCTGTTCTGCTGGCATAGGTATATTCGATGATCTCCACGCAATCATGACTGAGGTCTCCTTCCTCCGTAGTTGTTCCTAGAAACACTGCTGGGTTCAATAGGTTAGTAGTTCTTAAGATTACATCATCTTGCTCAGTTAATATAGCTTGATATTTCATCATTCGGCTGGGCGATAGCCAATGGCCCCCCTTTTGCTCCAATACCGTAGTCACCATATGTGGCACGAACACTTCAATTTGTTTCCCTAATGTGAGCTTCCTGGCTTCCTGTATTAAAAGGACTGTGGCTGCCACGGCCCTTAAACACGAGGGCCATCCGGCGCTTACCGCATCCAATTGTTTAGAAAAATACCCCACAGGTCTTTTCCAGCTCCCAAGTCGCTGGGTCAGTACTCCTAATGCCAATCGTTGTCTCTCATACACAAACAGCTGTAAGTCCTTTGATAAGTCCGGCAAGCCCAAGGCAGGCGCCTTTATCGGGGCTTCTTTTAATTTCTTAAAGGCCTCTTGTTGTGGCTTTCCCCAGGTAAATGTACAGGCCTTTTGGGTTTCATAGAGGGGCTTTGCTATGAGTCCATAGTCCATTACCCACAGTCTACACCACCCGGCCATACCTAGGAAAGCCCGTAGTTCGTGCAGATTTCGCGGCTCGGGGATTTCACAAATAGCTTGTATTCGGTTAACTCCCAATTTTCTTTGTCCTTGAGAAATTTCACATCCCAAATAAATTACTGTTGTGCACGCGATTTGTGCCTTTTGTTTAGAAACCTTGTACCCATTTAGTCCCAATTGATTCAAAATATCAACAGTTACCTGAATACATTCTGACTCTCCTTCGGTAGCTATTAATATATCGTCCACATATTGTAACAGCAGGTATCGATCCTTTGGTACCTGAATCTGTCCTTGGTTAATCCAATATTCTATTTCTTTAGCTAGTTGACTGCCGAAGAGGGTCGGGCTATTCTTGAATCCTTGAGGCAATCTTGTCCAGGTCAGTTGCATCTTTCGTCCGTTCCGTGGACTTTCCCATTCAAAAGCAAAAAGTTTTCTACTATCCTTGTCAATGGGTATGCAGAAGAAGGCATCTTTAAATCAATTACAGTAAACCACTTATATTTTTCTTTTACAGATGTTAACAATGTATAAGGATTAGCCACCACTGGGTGAATATCTTTTGTTATTTCGTTTATTGCCCTAAGGTCCTGCACTAGCCTGTATTCCCCATTAGGTTTCTTTACTGGGAAAATTGGGGTATTATATTCAGATTTGCATTCCTCCAGAATGTGGTAGCTAAGAAATTTATCTATAATCTTTACTATCCCTAGCCTAGCTTCTAGCTTCAATGGGTACTGTTTAATCCATACCGGTCGGGCCCCTTCCTTAAGTTCAATTTTTACTGGCTGGGCTACTTTTGATTTTCCAGGCACGTCCGTTTCCCAAATTGCAGGCATTACTGCATTTTCTACCTCTTTTGGGATATGAGGAACAGCCTTCTCTTTAATCATTAATATTTGTCCCACTTTTGATTCCGGGATTCTCATAATCAATTCTCCATCTTCAAACATTATAGTTTAGTTAGCAAATCCCGTCCCAAAAGAGGAATAGGGCATTCTGGTACATATAAAAATTCATGCGTAATTTCTTTACCTCCAAACTGTAAATCAAGGGGTTGTAAGAACGGCCGTATTTCCTCCTTCCCGGTGGCACCTACAATAGTAGTTTTCCTTTCCCCTATCTTACCACTTAATCTATTGAGTACTGAATATGTGACCCCTGTATCAATTAAAATTTTACTTCCTTATTTCCTATTTGAATTTTTTACCAAGGGCTCTTTAGTTTCTTTCAATCTCTCTAAAAAAGGCGGAAGGTGATTCCGCTTTTTCTTGCCTGACATTATACAATTTTGACCAATTTATGGTCCGGGGCATGGCATTCTGTACCCCGATTTGTACCCAATCTTGATATCTCTTCAGCCTCCTTATTCCATCCCCCGTGTTATAATCCCATTGGGGATCCTCAGTGGGGAAGTTTTGATCTAGATTTCCAAGCACTAATCCATTTCATATATCTTCTCGGGCTCTCTCTCTGGCTGCCCGCAATACCATGTCTTTTTCTGTCGAGTCCATCAAAGTATCCAGGATCACCTGGAGATCATCCCAATCGGGATTTTGGGTTTTAATTATCATTTTCATTACCCTGGCTACTTTATCTGGGTTTTCCCTGTAGGTGCCAGCTGCTTGCTTCCATATCATTAAATCCCCAGCTGAAAAAGGCACCTTAACATATACCGGTCCTTCTGTCCCCACTCCTTGCCTGAGGGGAGCGATTATTTTCCCTCCCTGTTCGTTTATAGTTTCTCCTGCCCTTCGCTGTTGCCGGGTCCTATGTGACACAGGGAGACTAAAATCAGGGATTCTCCATCACTACTGCTATCTTCCTTTTCTCTTTTCCCTCCTTGTCCTGGCTCTTCCGGCGGAGCCGACGGCGCAACTTCCAGATCAATATTTCCATTATTCATTTCCCATAATACTTATTATTCTCTATTGCTTGATGCTGTATACAGCGTCCCTCCTTAGTACATGCACAACAACGTTCCTCAGTTGAAACTTCAAGCACCATTATTCCACAAGCATGCTGCCATTCAGGCTTTCGGCGCAAATAAAAGAATAATTCCACATACGGCAGTTCATCATATTTTCCTTCCCACTTACAAAATAGCATTAATTGTAAAATTGTATTATATTGCAATGTTCCATTCTCAGGCCAAGTTTCTTGGTCCTCTAGTTTATACTGTGGCCACCAAATATTACAATAATCAATCAGCTTTCCTTTCCGCATTTCTTGACCAAAACCTCCCTCTTTCCAGTGTGCTAGCAAACACCCCAGCGGGGATGTCCGCGGGATAGGTACATCTTTTCCCAGAATTTCTTTAATCTTTTTCATTTTGAGCTTATGATACGGACCCAAAAGCTGCCGGAGCAGCAACACACTCTCCCGGAAGCTGCCGGAGCAGCAATACACTCTCCCGAAAGCTGCCGGAGCAGCAACACACTCTCCCGAAAGCTGCCGGAGCAGCAACACACTCTCCCGAAAGCTGCCGGAGCAGCAACACACTCTCCCGAAAGCTGCCGGAGCAGCAACACACTCTCCCGAAAGCTGCCGGAGCAGCAACACACTCTCCCAAAAGCTGCCGGAGAAGCAACACACTCTCCCAAAAGCTGCCGGAGCAGCAACAGCACACTTTCCGGAAGCTGCCGGAGCAGCAGCGTGCTTTCCCAAAAGCTGCCGGAGCAGCAGCGTGCTTTCCCAAAAGCTGCCGGAGCAGCAGCAGCACGCTTTTTACATACCAATAATACCAGGTGCTGACCCTTCAGCACAAACCAATACAATTACCAATGCCGAACCTGCAGAGCTTTCGCTCTGTCTAACGGACGGCGCCTAGGCTTACCCCGGGAGCTCCCTGCCCAACCGAGCGTGGCTTTCGCCGCGTCTGACCGGCAGGCTTTCCCAACCAAATCGGTACCGAATACCCAAAGTTGAAAGCACCTTTGCTTACCACTCCAGTGGTACGTCGTGAGCAGCAGAGGTCGGTCGTGGTCGACTGCTCCCCGAGAATCCCTCGGTGCCGGCTGGAGCGAAACCGAGACACGAGCCGCCTCAGCAGTGCCCACGCTGTCCCATCTGGGTCGCCAAAATGTTAGCGTAGCAACCACATAACCACCAAGTGATTATATGAAGGTGCTTTATTCAGCGCTGGAAGCCGGGGCAGGTGCCCAAATCTGGCTTCAAGTCCCGTTACTTCCCAGCCGTTATTTATACATACAACATTGCGTCAGGTATACATATTCATTACAGGTTGCAACATCAGCCTCGCTTTTCATTCTAATTAGCTCCCCTCCCCTTTGCACATGCGTGGCGCACTCTGGTGGTCGTCCAGGTGGTCGTCCAGATGAAGTAAGGAGTCTTCCTCTCCGCTAAACTCTTTCACCTTTCTCACTCGACGCATGCTCCCTCCGCTCCTTGGTTCTGCTTCAACTCATTTCATCATCTCCAGGCCCTTATCCAAGGTCAGGTTGTACCTATTCCCTCCCGGGGTTCCCCTCCAACGATTCTTTTGATTGTTCAATGTACTCCCTAAGTTTCCAGTATACATAGATTACTTGATAATGTAAGTACATTTAATAATATTTAATTATACCGTATGATCCATCACCTGAGAAACATTAATAGAACATCCATTCGATTCTCCCCAACACTAACAGACCCACAATCAAGGACTCCAGGAGTTGGAGGGGCAGCCAGAGCCCCCCGGCTGGGCAGCACTCAGTGCCTGCCTCTCCCAGGGAGTGTTTTACGAAGATTGTTAAAGATAGACTTAGTATGCCTGCCAGTTTTTCTCTGTGTTTTAGTTTGTGTTGATCCTGCCTTCTTAATTTGTGTTAATCGCGCTTTCTTATGTTAATAAAGAAGGGGAAGATGTGGGAGTGTGGCCATGGGGGTCGACAAGCCCCATGGTTGGTGATAACATCCGACTATTAAAGTAGAGACCATCAGGAATGTAAACCCTTGAGAGGGAACAAAGAAGGGTGATTCAGGAGACACCTTAAACAGGGACATGAAGGACAGGAACAGGGATAGTCTAACAGAACAGGGACGAAAACAAAAAAGGAATGAATAGGGACAGGAAAACGGAACAGGGACAAACAAAAAACAGCATATGGGAGGGTCTCGCTGGCATAGGCAGGACCCACAAACAAGGACTCCAGGAGTTGGAGGGTCAGCCAGAGCCCCCCGGCTGGGCAGCACTCAGTGCCTGCCTCTCCCACGGCTGGTTTTACAAAGATTGTTAAAGATAGACTTAGTATGCCTGGTAGTTTTTCTCTGTGTTTTAGTTTGTGCTGATCCTGCCTTCTTAATTTGTGTTAATCGCGCTTTCTTAAGTTAATAAAGAAGGGGAAGATGTGGGAGTGTGGCCATGGGGGTCGACAAGCCCCATGGTTGGTGATCACATCCGACTCTTAAGGATGAGACCATCAGGAAAGTAAAGCCCTGAGAGGGAACAAAGGGTGATTCAGGAGACACCTTAAGCAGGGACATGAAGAACAGGAACAGGGACAGGCTAACAGAACAGGGACAAACAAAAAAAAATTGTATGGGATGGTCCCGCTAGCATATGCAGGACCCACAGACAAGGACTCCAGGAGTTGGAGGGGCAGCCAGAGCCCCCCGGCTGGGCAGCACTCAGTGCCTGCCTCTCCCAGGGATGGGGTTACAAAGTTTGTTAAAGATGGAATTAGTATGCCTGGCAGTTTTTCTCTGTATTTTAATTTGTGTTAATAGTGCTTTCTTAATTTGTGTTTCTCTTGCTTTCTTAATTTCTGTTAATCGCGCCTTCTTAATTTGTGTTAAACCTGCTTTCTTAATTTGTGTTAATCGAGCTCTTTTATGTTAATAAAGAAGGGGGAGATGTGGGAGCGTGGCCATGGGGGTCGACAAGTCCCATGGTTGGTGATAACATCCGACTGTTAAAGTAGAGACCATCAGGAAAGTAAAGAGTTGAGAGGGAACAAAGAAGGGTGATTCAGGAGACAAAAGTGCCTGGCTCTCCCAGGGATGGTTTTACAAAGGTTGTTAAAGATAGACTTAGTATGCCTGGCAGTTTTTCTCTGTGTTTTAGTTTGTGTTGATCCTGCCTTCTTAATTTGTGTTAATCGCGCTTTCTTAAGTTAATAAAGAAGGGGGAGATGTGGGAGTGTGGCCATGGGGGTCGACAGGCCCCATGGTTGGTAATAACATCCAACTCTTAAGGATGAGACCATCAGGAATTTAAAGAGTTGAGAGGGAACAAAGAAGGGTGATTCAGGTGACACCTTGTTGTCTGGGGTGGCTTGTTCTCCAGCCATTAAAGCATGGAAGTTGCTGGGTGTTTGGTGTTGCCGGGCAAAGTTGTTGACCAATGACTAGTTAGTGGAAAGGTACTGCTGTGAGGCGGAAGTTATAGGAAGGGAGCCTTTCCTGAATAAGGGATGGAATGAAGTTGTGCCCTCACTCTGAGAGATGAAGTTATGCCTTCAGTAAGAGAGTTCAAGATATGTCATCAATAAAGAGGTAGCAGTTACAGATCCTGAAAGAACCCCGTTGTCCGTGCGGTCTTTACGCCACAAATCGCCCCCCAACAGGGACATGAAAACGAACAGGGACGAGAAGAAAACAAACAGGGGAATGAAGAACAGGAACAGGGACAGGCTAACAGCACAGGGACAAAAACAAAAAAGGAATGAATAGGGACAGGCAAACGGAACAGGGACAAAAACAGAAAAGGAATGAATAGGTACAGGCTAACAGAACAGGGACGAACAAAAAGAGGGTATGGGAGGGTCACGCTGGCTTACACAGGACCCCCAAACAAGGACTCCAGGAGTTGGAGGGGCAGCCAGAGCCCCCCGGCTGGGCAGCACTCAGTGCCTGCCACTCCCAGGGATGGGGTTGCAAAGTTTGTTAAAGATAGTCTTAGTATGCCTGGCAGCTTTTCTCTGTGTTTTAGTTTGTGTTGATCCTGCCTTCTTAATTTGTGTTAATTGCGCTTTCTTATGTTAATAAAGAAGGAGGAGATGTGGGAGTGTGGCCATGGGGGTCGACAAGCCCCATGGTTGGTGATCACATCCGACTCTTAAGGATGAGACCATCAGGAAAGTAAAGCCCTGAGAGGGAACAAAGAAGGGTGATTCAGGAGACACCTTAAACAGGGACATGAAGAACAGGAACAGGGAGAGTCTAACAGAACAGGGACAAAAACAAAAAAGGAATGAATAGGGACAGGCTATCAGAACAGGGACAAACAAAAAACAGCATATGGGAGGGTCTCGCTGGCATACGCAGGACCCTCAAACAAGGACTCCAGGAGTTGGAGGGGCAGCCAGAGCCCCCCGGCTGGGCAGCACTCAGTGCCTGCCTCTCCCAGGGATGGGGTTACAAAGTTTGTTAAAGACGGAATTAGTATGCATGGCAGTTTTTCTCTGTATTTTAATTTGTGTTAATAGTGCTTTCTTAATTTGTGTTTCTCTTGCTTTCTTAATTTCTGTTAGTCGCGCCTTCTTAATTTGTGTTAAACCTGCTTTCTTAATTTGTGTTAATCGAGCTCTTTTATGTTAATAAAGAAGGGGGAGATGTGGGAGCGTGGCCATGGGGGTCGAGAAGCCCCATGGTTGGTGATAACATCCGACTATTAAAGATGAGGCCATCAGGAAAGTAAAGAGTTGAGAGGGAACAAAGAAGGGTGATTCAGGAGACACCTTAAACAGGGACATGAAAAACAGGAACAGGGATAGTCTAACAGAACAGGGACAAAAACTAAAAAGGAATGAATAGGGACAGGAAAACGGAACAGGGACAAACAAAAAACAGCATATGGGAGGGTCTCGCTGGCATAGGCAGGACCCACAAACAAGGACTCCAGGAGTTGGAGGGTCAGCCAGAGCCCCCCGGCTGGGCAGCACTCAGTGCCTGCCTCTCCCAGGGATGGTTTTACAAAGATTGTTAAAGATAGACTTAGTATGCCTGGCAGTTTTTATCTGTGTTTTAGTTTGTGCTGATCCTGCCTTCTTAATTTGTGTTAATCGCGCTTTCTTAAGTTAATAAAGAAGGGGAAGATGTGGGAGTGTGGCCATGGGGGTCGACAAGCCCCATGGTATGTGATAACATCCAAATCTTAAAGATGAGGCCATCAGGAAAGTAAAGAGTTGAGAGGGAACAAAGAAAGGTGATTCAGGAGACACCTTAAACAGGGACATGAAGAACAGGAACAGGGACAGGCTAACAGAGCAGGGAGAAACAAAAAGCAGCATATGCTAGGGTCCCACTGGCATATGCTGGACCCACAAACAAGGACTCCAGGAGTTGGAGGGGCAGCCAGAGCCCCCTGGCTGGGCAGTACTCAGTGCCTGCCTCTCCCAGGGATGGTTTTACAAAGGTTGTTAAAGATAGTCTTAGTATGCCTGGCAGCTTTTCTCTGTGTTTTAGTTTGTGTTGATCCTGCCTTCTTAATTTGTGTTAATCGCTCTTTCTTAAGTTAATAAAGAAGGGGGAGATGTGGGAGTGTGGCCATGGGGGTCGACAGGCCCCATGGTTGGTAATAACATCCAACTCTTAAGGATGAGACCATCAGGAATTTAAAGAGTTGAGAGGGAACAAAGAAGGGTGATTCAGGTGACACCTTGTTGTCTGGGGTGGCTTGTTCTACAGCCATTAAAGCATGGAAGTTGCTGGGTGTTTGCTGTTGCCGGGCAAAGTTGTTGACCAATGACTAGTTAGTGGAAAGGTACTGCTGTGAGGCGGAAATTATAGGAAGGGAGCCTTTCCTGAATCAGGGATAGAATGAAGTTGTGCCCTCACTCTGAGAGATGAAGTTATGCCCTCAGTAAGAGAGAGTTCAAGTTATGTCATCAATAAAGATGTAGCAGTTACAGATCCTGAAAGAACCCCGTTGTCCATGCGGTCTTTACGCCACAAATCGCCCCCCAACAGGGACATTAAAACGAACAGGGACGAGAAGAAAAAAAAACAGGGACATGAAGAACAGGAACAGGGACAGGCTAACAGCACAGGGACAAAAACAAAAAAGGAATGAATAGGGACAGGCAAACCGAACAGGGACAAAAACAGAAAAGGAATGAATAGGTACAGGCAAACGGAACAGGGACGAACAAAAAGAGGGTATGGGAGGGTCACGCTGGCTTACGCAGGACCCCCAAACAAGGACTCCAGGAGTTGGAGGGGCAGCCAGAGCCCCCCGGCTGGGCAGCACTCAGTGCCTGCCTCTCCTAGGGATGGGGTTACAAAGTTTGTTAAAGATGGAATTAGTATGCCTGGCAGTTTTTCTCTGTATTTTAGTTTGTGTTAATAGTGCTTTTTTAATTTGTGTTACTCTTGCTTTCTTAATTTCTGTTAGTCGCGCCTTCTTAATTTGTGTTAAACCTGCTTTCTTAATTTGTGTTAATCGAGCTCTTTTATGTTAATAAAGAAGGGGGAGATGTGGGAGCATGGCCATGGGGGTCCACAAGTCCCATGGTTGGTGATAACATCCGACTCTTAAGGATGAGGCCATCAGGAAAGTAAAGAGTTGAGAGGGAACAAAGAAGGGTGATTCAGGAGACACCTTAAACAGGGACATGAAGAACAGGAACAGGGACAGGCTAACAGAGCAGGGAGAAACAAAAAACAGCATATGGGAGGGTCCCACTGGCATATGCTGGACCCACAAACAAGGACTCCAGGAGTTGGAGGGGCAGCCAGAGCCCCCCGGCTGGGCAGCACTCAGTGCCTGCCTCTCCCAGGGATGGTTTTACAAAGATTGTTAAAGATAGACTTAGTATGCCTGGCAGTTTTTCTCTGTGTTTTAGTTTGTGTTGATCCTGCCTTCTTAATTTGTGTTAATCGCGCTTTCTTATGTTAATAAAGAAGGGGAAGATGTGGGAGTGTGGCAATGGGGGTCCGCAAGCCCCATGGTTGGTGATAACATCCGACTCTTAAGGATGAGACCATCAGGAATTTAAAGAGTTGAGAG
This sequence comes from Anser anser, assembly GCF_964211835.1. Lineage (NCBI taxonomy): Eukaryota > Metazoa > Chordata > Aves > Anseriformes > Anatidae > Anser > Anser anser. Next base: position 4,566,807 of record NC_139731.1, on the reverse strand, counting down.
GGAACAAAGAAGGGTGATTCAGGTGACACCTTGTTGTCTGGGGTGGCTTGTTCTCCAGCCATTAATGCATGGAAGTGGCTGGGTGTTTGCTGTTGCCGGGCAAAGTTGTTGACCAATGACTAGTTAGTGGAAAGTTACTGCTGTGAGGTGGAAGTTATAGGAAGGGAGCCTTTCCTGAATAAGGGATAGAATGAAGTTGTGCCCTCACTCTGAGAGATGAAGTTATGCCTTCAGTAAGAGAGTTCAAGATATGTCATCAATAAAGAGGTAGCAGTTACAGATCCTGAAAGAACCCCGTTGTCCGTGCGGTCTTTACGCCACAAATCGCCCCCCAACAGGGACATGAAAACGAACAGGGACGAGAAGAAAACAAACAGGGGAATGAAGAACAGGAACAGGGACAGGCTAACAGAACAGGGACAAAAACAAAAAAGGAATGAATAGGGACAGGCAAACGGAACAGGGACAAAAACAGAAAAGGAATGAATAGGTACAGGCTAACAGAACAGGGACGAACAAAAAGAGGGTATGGGAGGGTCACGCTGGCTTACACAGGACCCCCAAACAAGGACTCCAGGAGTTGGAGGGGCAGCCAGAGCCCCCCGGCTGGGCAGCACTCAGTGCCTGCCACTCCCAGGGATGGGGTTGCAAAGTTTGTTAAAGATAGTCTTAGTATGCCTGGCAGCTTTTCTCTGTGTTTTAGTTTGTGTTGATCCTGCCTTCTTAATTTGTGTTAATTGCGCTTTCTTATGTTAATAAAGAAGGAGGAGATGTGGGAGTGTGGCCATGGGGGTCGACAAGCCCCATGGTTGGTGATCACATCCGACTCTTAAGGATGAGACCATCAGGAAAGTAAAGCCCTGAGAGGGAACAAAGAAGGGTGATTCAGGAGACACCTTAAACAGGGACATGAAGAACAGGAACAGGGAGAGTCTAACAGAACAGGGACAAAAACAAAAAAGGAATGAATAGGGACAGGCTATCAGAACAGGGACAAACAAAAAACAGCATATGGGAGGGTCTCGCTGGCATACGCAGGACCCTCAAACAAGGACTCCAGGAGTTGGAGGGGCAGCCAGAGCCCCCCGGCTGGGCAGCACTCAGTGCCTGCCTCTCCCAGGGATGGGGTTACAAAGTTTGTTAAAGACGGAATTAGTATGCATGGCAGTTTTTCTCTGTATTTTAATTTGTGTTAATAGTGCTTTCTTAATTTGTGTTTCTCTTGCTTTCTTAATTTCTGTTAATCGCGCCTTCTTAATTTGTGTTAAACCTGCTTTCTTAATTTGTGTTAATCGAGCTCTTTTATGTTAATAAAGAAGGGGGAGATGTGGGAGCGTGGCCATGGGGGTCGAGAAGCCCCATGGTTGGTGATAACATCCGACTATTAAAGATGAGGCCATCAGGAAAGTAAAGAGTTGAGAGGGAACAAAGAAGGGTGATTCAGGAGACACCTTAAACAGGGACATGAAAAACAGGAACAGGGATAGTCTAACAGAACAGGGACGAAAACAAAAAAGGAATGAATAGGGACAGGAAAACGGAACAGGGACAAACAAAAAACAGCATATGGGAGGGTCTCGCTGGCATAGGCAGGACCCACAAACAAGGACTCCAGGAGTTGGAGGGTCAGCCAGAGCCCCCCGGCTGGGCAGCACTCAGTGCCTGCCTCTCCCAGGGATGGTTTTACAAAGATTGTTAAAGATAGACTTAGTATGCCTGGCAGTTTTTATCTGTGTTTTAGTTTGTGCTGATCCTGCCTTCTTAATTTGTGTTAATCGCGCTTTCTTAAGTTAATAAAGAAGGGGAAGATGTGGGAGTGTGGCCATGGGGGTTGACAAGTCCCATGGTATGTGATAACATCCAAATCTTAAAGATGAGGCCATCAGGAAAGTAAAGAGTTGAGAGGGAACAAAGAAAGGTGATTCAGGAGACACCTTAAACAGGGACATGAAGAACAGGAACAGGGACAGGCTAACAGAGCAGGGAGAAACAAAAAGCAGCATATGCTAGGGTCCCACTGGCATATGCTGGACCCACAAACAAGGACTCCAGGAGTTGGAGGGGCAGCCAGAGCCCCCTGGCTGGGCAGTACTCAGTGCCTGCCTCTCCCAGGGATGGTTTTACAAAGGTTGTTAAAGATAGTCTTAGTATGCCTGGCAGCTTTTCTCTGTGTTTTAGTTTGTGTTGATCCTGCCTTCTTAATTTGTGTTAATCGCGCTTTCTTATGTTAATAAAGAAGGGGGAGATGTGGGAGTGTGGCCATGGGGGTCGACAGGCCCCATGGTTGGTAATAACATCCAACTCTTAAGGATGAGACCATCAGGAATTTAAAGAGTTGAGAGGGAACAAAGAAGGGTGATTCAGGTGACACCTTGTTGTCTGGGGTGGCTTGTTCTACAGCCATTAAAGCATGGAAGTTGCTGGGTGTTTGCTGTTGCCGGGCAAAGTTGTTGACCAATGACTAGTTAGTGGAAAGGTACTGCTGTGAGGCGGAAATTATAGGAAGGGAGCCTTTCCTGAATCAGGGATAGAATGAAGTTGTGCCCTCACTCTGAGAGATGAAGTTATGCCCTCAGTAAGAGAGAGTTCAAGTTATGTCATCAATAAAGATGTAGCAGTTACAGATCCTGAAAGAACCCCGTTGTCCATGCGGTCTTTACGCCACAAATCGCCCCCCAACAGGGACATGAAAACGAACAGGGACAAGAAGAAAACAAACAGGGACATGAAGAACAGGAACAGGGACAGGCTAACAGCACAGGGACAAAAACAAAAAAGGAATGAATAGGGACAGGCAAACCGAACAGGGACAAAAACAGAAAAGGAATGAATAGGTACAGGCTAACAGAACAGGGACGAACAAAAAGAGGGTATGGGAGGGTCACGCTGGCTTACGCAGGACCCCCAAACAAGGACTCCAGGAGTTGGAGGGGCAGCCAGAGCCCCCCGGCTGGGCAGCACTCAGTGCCTGCCTCTCCTAGGGATGGGGTTACAAAGTTTGTTAAAGATGGAATTAGTATGCCTGGCAGTTTTTCTCTGTATTTTAGTTTGTGTTAATAGTGCTTTTTTAATTTGTGTTACTCTTGCTTTCTTAATTTCTGTTAGTCGCGCCTTCTTAATTTGTGTTAAACCTGCTTTCTTAATTTGTGTTAATCGAGCTCTTTTATGTTAATAAAGAAGGGGGAGATGTGGGAGCATGGCCATGGGGGTCCACAAGTCCCATGGTTGGTGATAACATCCGACTCTTAAAGATGAGGCCATCAGGAAAGTAAAGAGTTGAGAGGGAACAAAGAAGGGTGATTCAGGAGACACCTTAAACAGGGACATGAAGAACAGGAACAGGGACAGGCTAACAGAGCAGGGAGAAACAAAAAACAGCATATGGTAGGGTCCCACTGGCATATGCTGGACCCACAAACAAGGACTCCAGGAGTTGGAGGGGCAGCCAGAGCCCCCCGGCTGGGCAGCACTCAGTGCCTGCCTCTCCCAGGGATGGTTTTACAAAGATTGTTAAAAATAGACTTAGTATGCCTGGCAGTTTTTCTCTGTGTTTTAGTTTGTGTTGATCCTGCCTTCTTAATTTGTGTTAATCGCGCTTTCTTATGTTAATAAAGAAGGGGAAGATGTGGGAGTGTGGCAATGGGGGTCCGCAAGCCCCATGGTTGGTGATAACATCCGACTCTTAAGGATGAGACCATCAGGAATTTAAAGAGTTGAGAGGGAACAAAGAAGGGTGATTCAGGTGACACCTTCTTGTCTGGGGTGGCTAGTTCTCCAGCCATTAATGCATGGAAGTGGCTGGGTGTTTGCTGTTGCCGGGCAAAGTTGTTGACCAATGACTAGTTAGTGGAAAGTTACTGCTGTGAGGTGGAAGTTATAGGAAGGGAGCCTTTCCTGAATAAGGGATAGAATGAAGTTGTGCCCTCACTCTGAGAGATGAAGTTATGCCCTCAGTAAGAGAGAGTTCAAGTTATGTCATCAATAAAGAGGTAGCAGTTACAGATCCTGAAAGAACCCCGTTGTCCGTGCGGTCTTTACGCCACAAATCGCGCCCCAACAGGGACATGAAAACGAACAGGGACGAGAAGAAAACAAACAGGGACATGAAGAACAGGAACAGGGACAGGCTAACAGAACAGGGACAAAAACAAAAAAGGAATGAATAGGGACAGGCAAACGGAACAGGGAAAAAAAAAAAAAAAGAATGAATAGGTACAGGCTAACAGAACAGGGACGAACAAAAAGAGCTTATGGGAGGGTCATGCTGGCTTACGCAGGACCCACAAAAAAGGACTCCAGGAGTTGGAGGGGCAGCCAGAGCCCCCCGGCTGGGCAGCACTCAGTGCCTGCCTCTCCCAGGGATGGGGTTGCAAAGTTTGTTAAAGATAGTCTTAGTATGCCTGGCAGTTTTTCTCTGTGTTTTAGTTTGTGCTGATCCTCCCTTCTTAATTTGTGTTAATCGCGCTTTCTTATGTTAATAAAGAAGGGGGAGATGTGGGAGTGTGGCCATGGGGGTCGACAAGTCCCATGGTTGGTGATAACATCAGACTCTTAATGATGAGACCATCAGGAATTTAAAGAGTTGAGAGGGAACAAAGAAGGGTGATTCAGGTGACACCTTAAACAGGGACATGAAGGACAGGAACAGGGATAGTCTAACAGAACAGGGACGAAAACAAAAAAGGAATGAATAGGGACAGGAAAACGGAACAGGGACAAACAAAAAACAGCATATGGGAGGGTCTTGCTGGCATAGGCAGGACCCACAAACAAGGACTCCAGGAGTTGGAGGGTCAGCCAGAGCCCCCCGGCTGGGCAGCACTCAGTGCCTGCCTCTCCCACGGCTGGTTTTACAAAGATTGTTAAAGATAGACTTAGTATGCCTGGCAGTTTTTATCTGTGTTTTAGTTTGCGCTGATCCTGCCTTCTTAATTTGTGTTAATCGCGCTTTCTTAAGTTAATAAAGAAGGGGGAGATGTGGGAGTGTGGCCATGGGGGTCGACAGGCCCCATGGTTGGTAATAACATCCGACTCTTAAGGATGAGACCATCAGGAATTTAAAGAGTTGAGAGGGAACAAAGAAGGGTGATTCAGGTGACACCTTGTTGTCTGGGGTGGCTTGTTCTCCAGCCATTAAAGCATGGAAGTTGCTGGGTGTTTGCTGTTTCCGGGCAAAGTTGTTGACCAATGACTAGTTAGTGGAAAGGTACTGCTGTGAGGCGGAAATTATAGGAAGGGAGCCTTTCCTGAATAAGGGATAGAATGAAGTTGTGCCCTCACTCTGAGAGACGAAGTTATGCCTTCAGTAAGAGAGAGTTCAAGTTATGCTATCAATAAAGAGGTAGCAGTTACAGATCCTGAAAGAACCCCGTTGTCCGTGCGGTCTTTACGCCATAAATCGCCCCCCAACAGGGACATGAAAACGAACAGGGACGAGAAGAAAACAAACAGGGGAATGAAGAACAGGAACAGGGACAGGCTAACAGAACAGGGACAAAAACAAAAAAGGAATGAATAGGGACAGGCAAACGGAACAGGGACAAAAACAGAAAAGGAATGAATAGGTACAGGCTAACAGAACAGGGACGAACAAAAAGAGCTTATGGGAGGGTCACGCTGGCTTACGCAGGACCCACAAACAAGGACTCCAGGAGGTGGAGGGGCAGCCAGAGCCCCCCGGCTGGGCAGCACTCAGTGCCTGCCACTCCCAGGGATGGGGTTGCAAAGTTTGTTAAAGATGGAATTAGTATGCCTGGCAGTTTTTCTCTGTGTTTTAGTTTGTGTTGATCCTGCCTTCTTAATTTGTGTTAATTGCGCTTTCTTATGTTAATAAAGAAGGGGGAGATGTGGGAGTGTGGCCATGGGGGTCGACAAGTCCCATGGTTGGTGATCACATCCGACTATTAAAGTAGAGACCATCAGGAAAGTAAAGAGTTGAGAGGGAACAAAGAAGGGTGATTCAGGAGACACCTTAAACAGGGACATGAAGAACAGGAACAGGGGCAGGCTAACAGAGCAGGAGGAAACAAAAAACAGCATATGGGAGGGTCCCACTGGCATATGCTGGACCCACAATCAAGGACTCCAGGAGTTGGAGGGGCAGCCAGAGCCCCCCGGCTGGGCAGCACTCAGTGCCTGCCTCTCCCAGGGAGTGTTTTACGAAGATTGTTAAAGATAGACTTAGTATGCCTGCCAGTTTTTCTCTGTGTTTTAGTTTGTGTTGATCCTGCCTTCTTAATTTGTGTTAATCGCGCTTTCTTATGTTAATAAAGAAGGGGAAGATGTGGGAGTGTGGCCATGGGGGTCGACAAGCCCCATGGTTGGTGATAACATCCGACTATTAAAGTAGAGACCATCAGGAATGTAAACCCTTGAGAGGGAACAAAGAAGGGTGATTCAGGAGACACCTTAAACAGGGACATGAAGGACAGGAACAGGGATAGTCTAACAGAACAGGGACGAAAACAAAAAAGGAATGAATAGGGACAGGAAAACGGAACAGGGACAAACAAAAAACAGCATATGGGAGGGTCTCGCTGGCATAGGCAGGACCCACAAACAAGGACTCCAGGAGTTGGAGGGTCAGCCAGAGCCCCCCGGCTGGGCAGCACTCAGTGCCTGCCTCTCCCACGGCTGGTTTTACAAAGATTGTTAAAGATAGACTTAGTATGCCTGGTAGTTTTTCTCTGTGTTTTAGTTTGTGCTGATCCTGCCTTCTTAATTTGTGTTAATCGCGCTTTCTTAAGTTAATAATGAAGGGGAAGATGTGGGAGTGTGGCCATGGGGGTCGACAAGCCCCATGGTTGGTGATCACATCCGACTCTTAAGGATGAGACCATCAGGAAAGTAAAGCCCTGAGAGGGAACAAAGGGTGATTCAGGAGACACCTTAAGCAGGGACATGAAGAACAGGAACAGGGACAGGCTAACAGAACAGGGACAAACAAAAAAAAATTGTATGGGATGGTCCCGCTAGCATATGCAGGACCCACAGACAAGGACTCCAGGAGTTGGAGGGGCAGCCAGAGCCCCCCGGCTGGGCAGCACTCAGTGCCTGCCTCTCCCAGGGATGGGGTTACAAAGTTTGTTAAAGATGGAATTAGTATGCCTGGCAGTTTTTCTCTGTGTTTTAGTTTGTGTTAATAGTGCTTTCTTAATTTGTGTTTCTCTTGCTTTCTTAATTTCTGTTAATCGCGCCTTCTTAATTTGTGTTAAACCTGCTTTCTTAATTTGTGTTAATCGAGCTCTTTTATGTTAATAAGGAAGGGGGAGATGTGGGAGCGTGGCCATGGGGGTCGACAAGTCCCATGGTTGGTGATAACATCCGACTCTTAAAGATGAGGCCATCAGGAAAGTAAACCCTTGAGAGGGAACAAAGAAGGGTGATTCAGGAGACACCTTAAACAGGGACATGGAGAACAGGAACAGGGACAGGCTAACAGAACAGGGACAAACAAAAAACAGCGTATGGGAGGGTCTCGCTTGTTAGTGTTGGGGAGAATCGAATGGATGTTCTATTAATGTTTCTCAGGTGATGGATCATACGGTATAATTAAATATTATTAAATGTACTTACATTATCAAGTAATCTATGTATACTGGAAACCTAGGGAGTACATTGAACATTTAAAGGAATCGTTGAAGGGGAACCCTGGGAGGGAACAGGTACAACCTGACCTTGGATAAGGGCCTGGAGATGATGAAATGAGTTGAAGCAGAACCAAGGAGCGGAGGGAGCATGCGTCGAGTGAGAAAGGTGAAAGAGTTTAGCGGAGAGGAAGACTCCTTACTTCATCTGGACGACCACCTGGACGACCACCAGAGTGCGCCACGCATGTGCAAAGGGGAGGGGAGCTAATTAGAATGAAAAGCGAGGCTGATGTTGCAACCTGTAATGAATATGTATACCTGACGCAATGTTGTATGTATAAATAACGGCTGGGAAGTAACGGGACTTGAAGCCAGATTTGGGCACCTGCCCCGGCTTCCAGCGCTGAATAAAGCACCTTCATATAATCACTTGGTGGTTATGTGGTTGCTACGCTAACATTTTGGCGACCCAGATGGGACAGCGTGGGCACTGCTGAGGCGGATCGTGTCTCGGTTTCGCTCCAGCCGGCACCGAGGGATTCTCGGGGAGCAGTCGACCACGACCGACCTCCGCTGCTCACGACGTACCACTGGAGTGGTAAGCAAAGGTGCTTTCAACTTTGGGTATTCGGTACCGATTTGGTTGGGAAAGCCTGCCGGTCAGACGCGGCGAAAGCCACGCTCGGTTGGGCAGGGAGCTCCCGGGGTAAGCCTAGGCGCCGTCCGTTAGACAGAGCGAAAGCTCTGCAGGTTCGGCATTGGTAACTGTATTGGTTTGTGCTGAAGGGTCAGCACCAGGTATTATTGGTATGTAGAAAGCGTGCTGCTGCTGCTCCGGCAGCTTTTGCGAAAGCACGCTGCTGCTCCGGCAGCTTTTGGGAAAGCACACTGCTGCTCCGGCAGCTTCCGGAAAGTGTGCTGTTGCTGCTCCGGCAGCTTTCGGGAGAGTGTGTTGCTGCTCCAGCAGCTTTCGGGAGAGTGTGTTGCTGCTCCAGCAGCTTTCGGGAGAGTGTGTTGCTGCTCCGGCAGCTTTCGAGAGAGTGTGTTGCTGCCCCGGCAGCTTTCGGAGAGTGTGTTGCTGCTCCGGCAGCTTTCGAGAGAGTGTGTTGCTGCCCCGGCAGCTTTCGAGAGAGTGTGTTGCTGCTCCAGCAGCTTTCGGGAGAGTGTGTTGCTGCTCCGGCAGCTTTTGGGAGAGTGTGTTGCTGCTCCGGCAGCTTTCGGAAGAGTGTGTTGCTGCTCCGGCAGCTTTTGGGTCCGTATCATAAGCTCAAAATGAAAAAGATTAAAGAAATTCTGGGAAAAGATGTACCTATCCCGCGGACATCCCCGCTGGGGTGTTTGCTAGCACACTGGAAAGAGGGAGGTTTTGGTCAAGAAATGCGGAAAGGAAAGCTGATTGATTGGTATGTAAAAAGCGTGCTGCTGCTGCTCCGGCAGCTTTTGGGAAAGCACGCTGCTGCTCCGGCAGCTTTTGGGAAAGCACGCTGCTGCTCCGGCAGCTTCCGGAAAGTGTGCTGTTGCTGCTCCGGCAGCTTTCGAGAGAGTGTGTTGCTGCTCCGGCAGCTTTTGGGAGAGTGTGTTGCTGCTCCGGCAGCTTTCGGAGAGTGTGTTGCTGCTCCGGCAGCTTTCGGGAGAGTGTGTTGAGTGTGTTGCTGCTCCGGCAGCTTTCGGGAGAGTGTGTTGCTGCTCCGGCAGCTTTGGGAGAGTGTGTTGCTGCTCCGGCAGCTTTCGGAGAGTGTGTTGCTGCTCCGGCAGCTTTCGGGAGAGTGTGTTGAGTGTGTTGCTGCTCCGGCAGCTTTCGGAGAGTGTGTTGCTGCTCCGGCAGCTTTCGGGAGAGTGTGTTGCTGCTCCGGCAGCTTTCGGGAGAGTGTGTTGCTGCTCCGGCAGCTTTCGGGAGAGTGTGTTGCTGCTCCGGCAGCTTTCGGGAGAGTGTGTTGCTGCTCCGGCAGCTTTTGGGTCCGTATCATAAGCTCAAAATGAAAAAGATTAAAGAAATTCTGGGAAAAGATGTACCTATCCCGCGGACATCCCCGCTGGGGTGTTTGCTAGCACACTGGAAAGAGGGAGGTTTTGGTCAAGAAATGCGGAAAGGAAAGCTGATCGATTATTGTAATATTTGGTGGCCACAGTATAAACTAGAGGACCAAGAAACTTGGCCTGAGAATGGAACATTGCAATATAATACAATTTTACAATAATGCTATTTTGTAAGTGGGAAGGAAAATATGATGAACTGCCGTATGTGGAATTATTCTTTTATTTGCGCCGAAAGCCTGAATGGCAGCATGCTTGTGGAATAATGGTGCTTGAAGTTTAAACTGAGGAACGTTGTTGTGCATGTACTAAGGAGGGACGCTGTATACAGCATCAGGCAATAGAGAATAATAAGTATTATGGGAAATAATGTAATATAATAATATAATAATGTATATAATAATATAGTAATGTATATAATAATATAATAATATAATATAATAATATAATAATGGAAATATTGATCTGGAAGTTGCGCCGTCGGCTCCGCCGGAAGAGCCAGGACAGGGAGGGAAAAGAGAAAAGGAAGATAGCAGTAGTGATGGAGAATCCCCGATTTTAGTCTCCCCGTGTCACATAGGACCCGGCAACAGCGAAGGGCAGGAGAAACTATAAATGAACAGGGAGGGAAAATAATCGCTCCCCTCAGGCAAGGAGTGGGGACAGAAGGACCGGTATATGTCAAGGTGCCTTTTTCAGCTGGGGATTTAATGATATGGAAGCAAGCAGCCGGCACCTACAGGGAAAACCCAGATAAAGTAGCTAGGATAATGAAAATGATAATTAAAACCCAAAATCCCGATTGGGATGATCTCCAGGTGATCCTGGATACTTTGATGGATTCAACAGAAAAGGACATGGTATTACGGGCAGCCAGAGAGAGAGCCCGAGAAGATATACGTAATGGATTAGTGCTTGGAAACCTAGATCAAAACTTCCCCACCGAGGATCCCCAATGGGATTATAACACAGGGGATGGAATAAGGAGGCTGGAGAGATATCAAGATTGGGTACAAATCGGGGTACAGAATGCCATGCCCCGGACCATAAATTGGTCAAAATTGTATAATGTCAGGCAAGAAAAAGCGGAATCACCTTCCGCCTTTTTAGAGAGATTGAAAGAAACTAAAGAGCCCTTGGTAAAAATTCAAATAGGAAATAAGGAAGTAAAATTTTAATTGATACAGGGGCCACATATTCAGTACTCAATAGATTAAGTGGTAAGATAGGGGAAAGGAAAACTACTATTGTAGGTGCCACCGGGAAGGAGGAAATACGGCCGTTCTTACAACCCCTTGATTTACAGTTTGGAGGTAAAGAAATTACGCATGAATTTTTATATGTACCAGAATGCCCTATTCCTCTTTTGGGGCGGGATTTGCTAACTAAACTATAATGTTTGAAGATGGAGAATTGATTATGAGAATCCCGGAATCAAAAGTGGGACAAATATTAATGATTAAAGAGAAGGCTGGTCCTCATATACCAAAAGAGGTAGAAAATGCAGTAATGCCTGCAATTTGGGAAACGGACGTGCCTGGAAAATCAAAACTAGCCCAGCCAGTAAAAATTGAACTTAAGGAAGGGGCCCGACCGGTACGGATTAAACAGTACCCGTTGAAGCTAGAAGCTAGGCTAGGGATAGTAAAGATTATAGATAAATTTCTTAGCCACCACATTCTGGAGGAATGCAAATCTGAATATAATACCCCAATTTTCCCAGTAAAGAAACCTAATGGGGAATACAGGCTAGTGCAGGACCTTAGGGCAATAAACGAAATAACAAAAGATATTCACCCAGTGGTGGCTAATCCTTATACATTGTTAACATCTGTAAAAGGAAAATATAAGTGGTTTACTGTAACTGATTTAAAAGATGCCTTCTTCTGCATACCCATTGACAAGGAAAGTAGAAAGCTTTTTGCTTTTGAATGGGAAAATCCACGGAACGGACGAAAGATGCAACTAACCTGGACAAGGTTGCCTCAAGGATTCAAGAATAGCCCGACCCTCTTCGGCAGTCAACTAGCTAAAGAAATAGAAGACTGGATTAACCAAGGACAAATTCAGGTACCAAAGGATCGATACCTGCTGTTACAATATGCGGACGATATATTAATAGCTACCGAAGGAGAGTCAGAATGTATTCAGTTAACTATTGATATTTTGAATCAATTGGGACTAAATGGGTACAAGGTTTCTAAACAAAAGGCACAAATCGCGTGCACAACAGTAATTTATTTGGGATGTGAAATTTCTCAAGGACAAAGAAAATTGGGAGTTAACCGAATACAAGCTATTTGTGAAATCCCCGAGCCGCGAAATCTGCACGAACTACGGGCTTTCCTAGGTATGGCCGGGTGGTGTAGACTGTGGGTAATGGACTATGGACTCATAGCAAAGCCCCTCTATGAAACCCAAAAGGCCTGTACATTTACCTGGGGAAAGCCACAACAAGAGGCCTTTAAGAAATTAAAAAAAAGCCCTGATAAAGGCGCCTGCCTTGGGCTTGCCGGACTTATCAAAGGACTTTCAGCTGTTTGTGCATGAGAGACAACGATTGGCATTAGGAGTACTGACCCAGCGACTTGGGAGCTGGAAAAAACCTGTGGGGTATTTTTCTAAACAATTGGATGCGGTAAGCGCCGGATGGCCCTCGTGTTTAAGGGCCGTGGCAGCCACAGTCCTTTTAATACAGGCAAAAGGGGGGCCATTGGCTATCGCCCAGCCAAATGAATCTTAAGAACTACTAACCTATTGAACCCAGCAGTGTTTCTAGGAACAACTGCGGAGGAAGGAGACCTCAGTCATGATTGCGTGGAGATCATCGAATATACCTATGCCAGCAGAACAGACTTAAAGGATCAGCCTCTGGGGAGACCGGATTGGGAACTTTTCACGGATGGAAGCAGCTTTGTGGAAAATGGGACTCGTTATGCAGGATACGCAGTAACTACATCAAAGGTAGTGATCGAGGCAAATTCCCTACCTCCGGGGACTTCAGCCCAACGAGCAGAAATAGTCGCCCTGACGCGGGCCCTGGAACTAAGCGAGGGTAAGAATGTGAATATTTGGACAGATTCAAAATATGCATTCGGGGTAGTCCACGTACATGGGGCATTATGGAAAGAAAGGGGAATGCTATCCTCACAAGGGACTAATATAAAATATCAGGAAGAAATATTGAAATTAATAACAGCTGTACAGAAACCCCAACAGGTGGCCATAATGCATTGTAAAGCCCATCAAGGAGGGGCGTCAGAGATTGCAGAAGGTAACAGACTGGCAGATTTGACGGCCCGGAAGGTTGCGCGTGAAGTATGGAAAGCAATGGCTCTAATTCCATCGAAGGTAGGCCTCTCTTGTTTTAAATTACCTAAAAACCCAAAGTATTCAGCAGAAGATGAGAGACTTGCAAATTTGATGAAGGCCCAGAAGAATCCTGACGGCTGGTATGTGACTGCGACAGGACAACTTATAGTGCCTCCTATAGTAATGCGAGGAATCTTACAAATAAAACATAATGAATGTCACTGGGGTGCAGAAGCAATGGTGACCTATTTGAAACGAGGTGTCATCTCGGTACACATGTTAACAATGGCAAAGTCAGTAATGTCAAAATGTGAGCTTTGCTTAAAGAATAACCCGGTAGCAAGGAAACATGCTGAGATGGGGAGAACTAGAGCTGGAATAGAGCCTGGAGATTACTGGCAAATAGATTTCGTGGAACTGCCTAAAGCAAGAGGTTATAAATACCTATTGGTAGGGGTTGATACTTTTTCAGGATGGCCAGAGGCCCTTCCCTGTCGAACCAACCAAGCTAAAGAAACGGTAAAATGGTTACTACGGGAAATAGTCCCTAGATTTGGTGTACCATTGGGTATTTCTTCAGACAGGGGACCACATTTCATTGCCAATGTGGTTAAGGAGGTTAGTAGGTTAGTGGGAATTACCTGGAACTTACATACCCCATGGAGGCCTCAATCTAGTGGTCAAGTAGAGAGGATGAACCAAACTTTAAAAGGACAATTACGCAAAATCTGTCAGGAGGCTAAGATACAGTGGCCACAGGCCTTACCGATAGCTTTGCTAAGAATTAGAATAAAGCCAGCCAAGAAGTGGGATGTCAGTAAGTCCCTATGAAATCATGTATGGAAAACCTTATGAGTCTCCTGAACCGAACCCGAATATGCATGTTACCGGTAAACAGGATGTATATAATTATGTTTTAATAGTAATGAAAATACTTGCTCTTGGTATGAGTGAAGTATTTTCAAAGGGGGGAAATGTTAGTGTTGGGGAGAATCGAATGGATGTTCTATTAATGTTTCTCAGGTGATGGATCATACGGTATAATTAAATATTATTAAATGTACTTACATTATCAAGTAATCTATGTATACTGGAAACCTAGGGAGTACATTGAACATTTAAAGGAATCGTTGAAGGGGAACCCTGGGAGGGAACAGGTACAACCTGACCTTGGATAAGGGCCTGGAGATGATGAAATGAGTTGAAGCAGAACCAAGGAGCGGAGGGAGCATGCGTCGAGTGAGAAAGGTGAAAGAGTTTAGCGGAGAGGAAGACTCCTTACTTCATCTGGACGACCACCTGGACGACCACCAGAGTGCGCCACGCATGTGCAAAGGGGAGGGGAGCTAATTAGAATGAAAAGCGAGGCTGATGTTGCAACCTGTAATGAATATGTATACCTGACGCAATGTTGTATGTATAAATAACGGCTGGGAAGTAACGGGACTTGAAGCCAGATTTGGGCACCTGCCCCGGCTTCCAGCGCTGAATAAAGCACCTTCATATAATCACTTGGTGGTTATGTGGTTGCTACGCTAACACGCTGGCATAGGCAGGACCCACAAACAAGGACTCCAGGAGTTGGAGGGGCAGCCAGAGCCCCCCAGCTGGGCAGCACTCAGTGCCTGCCTCTCCCAGGGATGGGGTTACAAAGTTTGTTAAAGATGGAATTAGTATGCCTGGCAGTTTTTCTCTGTATTTTAGTTTGTGTTAATAGTGCTTTCTTAATTTGTGTTACTCTTGCTTTCTTAATTTCTGTTAATCGCGTCTTCTTAATTTGTGTTGATCCTGCCTTCTTAATTTGTGTTAATCGCGCTTTCTTATGTTAATAAAGAAGGGGAAGATGTGGGAGTGTGGCCATGGGGGTCGACAAGCCCCATGGTTGGTGATCACATCCGACTATTAAAGTAGAGACCATCAGGAAAGTAAAGCCTTGAGAGGGAACAAAGAAGGGTGATTCAGGAGACACCTTAAACAGGGACATGAAGAACAGGAACAGGGACAGGCTAACAGAACAGGGACAAAAACAAAAAAGGAATGAATAGGGACATGCTATCAGAACAGGGACAAACAAAAAACAGCATATGGGAGGGTCTCGCTGGCATAGGCCGGACCCCCAAACAAGGACTCCAGGAGTTGGAGGGGCAGCCAGAGCCCCCCGGCTGGGCAGCACTCAGTGCCTGCCTCTCCCAGGGTTGGTTTTACAAAGGTTGTTAAAGATAGACTTAGTATGCCTGGCAGTTTTTCTCTGTGTTTTAGTTTGTGTTGATCCTGCCTTCTTAATTTGTGATAATCGCGCTTTCTTATGTTAATAAAGAAGGGGAAGATGTGTGAGTGTGGCCATGGGGGTCGACAAGCCCCATGGTTGGTAATAACATCCGACTCTTAAGGATGAGACCATCAGGAATTTAAAGAGTTGAGAGGGAACAAAGAAGGGTGATTCAGGTGACACCTTGTTGTCTGGGGTGGCTTGTTCTCCAGCCATTAAAGCATGGATTTTGCTGGGTGTTTGCTGTTTTCGGGCAAAGTTGTTGACCAATGACTAGTTAGTGGAAAGGTACTGCTGTGAGGCGGAAATTATAGGAAGGGAGCCTTTCCTGAATAAGGGATAGAATGAAGTTGTGCCCTCACTCTGAGAGACGAAGTTATGCCTTCAGTAAGAGAGAGTTCAAGTTATGCTATCAATAAAGAGGTAGCAGTTACAGATCCTGAAAGAACCCCGTTGTCCGTGCGGTCTTTACGCCATAAATCGCCCCCCAACAGGGACATGAAAACGAACAGGGACGAGAAGAAAACAAACAGGGGAATGAAGAACAGGAACAGGGACAGGCTAACAGAACAGGGACAAAAACAAAAAAGGAATGAATAGGGACAGGCAAACGGAACAGGGACGAACAAAAAGAGCTTATGGGAGGGTCACGCTGGCTTACGCAGGACCCACAAACAAGGACTCCAGGAGGTGGAGGGGCAGCCAGAGCCCCCCGGCTGGGCAGCACTCAGTGCCTGCCACTCCCAGGGATGGGGTTGCAAAGTTTGTTAAAGATGGAATTAGTATGCCTGGCAGTTTTTCTCTGTGTTTTAGTTTGTGTTGATCCTGCCTTCTTAATTTGTGTTAATTGCGCTTTCTTATGTTAATAAAGAAGGGGGAGATGTGGGAGTGTGGCCATGGGGGTCGACAAGTCCCATGGTTGGTGATAACATCTGACTATTAGAGACCATCAGGAAAGTAAAGCCTTGAGAGGGAACAAAGAAGGGTGATTCAGGAGACACCTTAAACAGGGACATGAAGAACAGGAACAGGGGCAGGCTAACAGAGCAGGAGGAAACAAAAAACAGCATATGGGAGGGTCCCACTGGCATATGCTGGACCCACAATCAAGGACTCCAGGAGTTGGAGGGGCAGCCAGAGCCCCCCGGCTGGGCAGCACTCAGTGCCTGCCTCTCCCAGGGAGTGTTTTACGAAGATTGTTAAAGATAGACTTAGTATGCCTGCCAGTTTTTCTCTGTGTTTTAGTTTGTGTTGATCCTGCCTTCTTAATTTGTGTTAATCGCGCTTTCTTAAGTTAATAAAGAAGGGGAAGATGTGGGAGTGTGGCCATGGGGGTCGACAAGCCCCATGGTTGGTGATCACATCCGACTCTTAAGGATGAGACCATCAGGAAAGTAAAGCCCTGAGAGGGAACAAAGGGTGATTCAGGAGACACCTTAAGCAGGGACATGAAGAACAGGAACAGGGACAGGCTAACAGAACAGGGACAAACAAAAAAAAATTGTATGGGATGGTCCCGCTAGCATATGCAGGACCCACAGACAAGGACTCCAGGAGTTGGAGGGGCAGCCAGAGCCCCCCGGCTGGGCAGCACTCAGTGCCTGCCTCTCCCAGGGATGGGGTTACAAAGTTTGTTAAAGATGGAATTAGTATGCCTGGCAGTTTTTCTCTGTATTTTAATTTGTGTTAATAGTGCTTTCTTAATTTGTGTTTCTCTTGCTTTCTTAATTTCTGTTAATCGCGCCTTCTTAATTTGTGTTAAACCTGCTTTCTTAATTTGTGTTAATCGAGCTCTTTTATGTTAATAAAGAAGGGGGAGATGTGGGAGCGTGGCCATGGGGGTCGACAAGTCCCATGGTTGGTGATCACATCCGACTATTAAAGTAGAGACCATCAGGAAAGTAAAGCCTTGAGAGGGAACAAAGAAGGGTGATTCAGGAGACACCTTAAACAGGGACATGAAGAACAGGAACAGGGACAGGCTAACAGAACAGGGACAAAAACAAAAAAGGAATGAATAGGGACATGCTATCAGAACAGGGACAAACAAAAAACAGCGTATGGGAGGGTCTCGCTGGCATAGGCCGGACCCCCAAACAAGGACTCCAGGAGTTGGAGGGGCAGCCAGAGCCCCCCGGCTGGGCAGCACTCAGTGCCTGCCTCTCCCAGGGATGGGGTTACAAAGTTTGTAAAAGATGGAATTAGTATGCCTGGCAGTTTTTCTCTGTGTTTTAGTTTGTGTTAATAGTGCTTTCTTAATTTGTGTTACTCTTGCTTTCTTAATTTCTGTTAATCGCGCCTTCTTAATTTGTGTTAAACCTGCTTTCTTAATTTGTGTTAATCGACCTCTTTTATGTTAATAAAGAAGGGGGAGATGTGGGAGTGTGGCCATGGGGGTCGACAAGTCCCATGGTTGGTGATAACATGGGACTCTTAAAGATGAGGCCATCAGGAAAGTAAAGAGTTGAGAGGGAACAAAGAAGGGTGATTCAGGAGACACCTTAAACAGGGACATGAAGAACAGGAACAGGGATAGTCTAACAGAACAGGGACGAAAACAAAAAAGGAATGAATAGGGACAGGAAAACGGAACAGGGACAAACAAAAAACAGCATATGGGAGGGTCTCGCTGGCATAGGCAGGACCCACAAACAAGGACTCCAGGAGTTGGAGGGTCAGCCAGAGCCCCCCGGCTGGGCAGCACTCAGTGCCTGCCTCTCCCACGGCTGGTTTTACAAAGATTGTTAAAGATAGACTTAGTATGCCTGGCAGTTTTTATCTGTGTTTTAGTTTGCGCTGATCCTGCCTTCTTAATTTGTGTTAATCGCGCTTTCTTAAGTTAATAAAGAAGGGGGAGATGTGGGAGTGTGGCCATGGGGGTCGACAGGCCCCATGGTTGGTAATAACATCCGACTCTTAAGGATGAGACCATCAGGAATTTAAAGAGTTGAGAGGGAACAAAGAAGGGTGATTCAGGTGACACCTTGTTGTCTGGGGTGGCTTGTTCTCCAGCCATTAAAGCATGGAAGTGGCTGGGTGTTTGCTGTTTCCGAGCAAAGTTGTTGACCAATGACTAGTTAGTGGAAAGGTACTGCTGTGAGGCGGAAATTATAGGAAGGGAGCCTTTCCTGAATAAGGGATAGAATGAAGTTGTGCCCTCACTCTGAGAGACGAAGTTATGCCTTCAGTAAGAGAGAGTTCAAGTTATGCTATCAATAAAGAGGTAGCAGTTACAGATCCTGAAAGAACCCCGTTGTCCGTGCGGTCTTTACGCCATAAATCGCCCCCCAACAGGGACATGAAAACGAACAGGGACGAGAAGAAAACAAACAGGGGAATGAAGAACAGGAACCGGGACAGGCTAACAGAACAGGGACAAAAACAAAAAAGGAATGAATAGGGACAGGCAAACGGAGCAGGGACAAACAAAAAACAGCATATGGGAGGGTCTCGCTGGCATAGGCAGGACCCACAAACAAGGACTCCAGGAGTTGCAGGGTCAGCCAGAGCCCCCCGGCTGGGCAGCACTCAGTGCCTGCCTCTCCCAGGGATGGTTTTACAAAGATTGTTAAAGATAGACTTAGTATGCCTGGCAGTTTTTATCTGTGTTTTAGTTTGTGCTGATCCTGCCTTCTTAATTTGTGTTAATCGCGCTTTCTTAAGTTAATAAAGAAGGGGAAGATGTGGGAGTGTGGCCATGGGGGTCGACAAGTCCCATGGTATGTGATAACATCCAAATCTTAAAGATGAGGCCATCAGGAAAGTAAAGAGTTGAGAGGGAACAAAGAAGGGTGATTCAGGAGACACCTTAAACAGGGACATGAAGAACAGGAACAGGGACAGGCTAACAGAACAGGGACAAAAACAAAAAAAGGAATGAATAGGGACAGGCTATCAGAACAGGGACAAATAAAAACAGCATATGGGAGGGTCTAGCTGGCATGGGCAGGACCCAGAAACAAGGACTCCAGGAGTTGGAGGGGCAGCCAGAGCCCCCCGGCTGGGCAGCACTCAGTGCCTGCCTCTCCCAGGGTTGGTTTTACAAAGGTTGTTAAAGATAGACTTAGTATGCCTGGCAGTTTTTCTCTGTGTTTTAGTTTGTGTTGATCCTGCCTTCTTAATTTGTGTTAATCGCGCTTTCTTAAGTTAATAAAGAAGGGGGAGATGTGGGAGTGTGGCCATGGGGGTCGACAAGCCCCATGGTTGGTAATAACATCCGACTCTTAAGGATGAGACCATCAGGAATTTAAAGAGTTGAGAGGGAACAAAGAAGGGTGATTCAGGTGACACCTTAAACAGGGACATGAAGAACAGGAACAGGGGCAGGCTAACAGAGCAGGAGGAAACAAAAAACAGCATATGGGAGGGTCCCACTGGCATATGCTGGACCCACAAACAAGGACTCCAGGAGTTGGAGGGGCAGCCAGAGCCCCCCGGCTGGGCAGCACTCCGTGCCTGCCTCTCCCAGGGATGGGGTTACAAAGTTTGTTAAAGATGGAATTAGTATGCCTGGCAGTTTTTCTCTGTATTTTAGTTTGTGTTAATAGTGCTTTCTTAATTTGTGTTACTCTTGCTTTCTTAATTTCTGTTAATCGCGCCTTCTTAATTTGTGTTAAACCTGCTTTCTTAATTTCTGTTAATCGAGCTCTTTTATGTTAATAAAGAAGGGGGAGATGTGGGAGCATGGCCATGGGGGTCCACAAGTCCCATGGTTGGTGATAACATCTGACTCTTAAAGATGAGGCCATCAGGAAAGTAAAGAGTTGAGAGGGAACAAAGAAGGGTGATTCAGGAGACAAAAGTGCCTGGCTCTCCCAGGGATGGTTTTACAAAGGTTGTTAAAGATAGACTTAGTATGCCTGGCAGTTTTTCTCTGTGTTTTAGTTTGTGTTGATCCTGCCTTCTTAATTTGTGATAATCGCGCTTTCTTAAGTTAATAAAGAAGGGGGAGATGTGGGAGTGTGGCCATGGGGGTCGACAGGCCCCATGGTTGGTAATAACATCCAACTCTTAAGGATGAGACCATCAGGAATTTAAAGAGTTGAGAGGGAACAAAGAAGGGTGATTCAGGTGACACCTTGTTGTCTGGGGTGGCTTGTTCTACAGCCATTAAAGCATGGAAGTTGCTGGGTGTTTGCTGTTGCCGGGCAAAGTTGTTGACCAATGACTAGTTAGTGGAAAGGTACTGCTGTGAGGCGGAAGTTATAGGAAGGGAGCCTTTCCTGAATAAGGGATAGAATGAAGTTGTGCCCTCACTCTGAGAGATGAAGTTATGCCTTCAGTAAGAGAGTTCAAGATATGTCATCAATAAAGAGGTAGCAGTTACAGATCCTGAAAGAACCCCGTTGTCCGTGCGGTCTTTACGCCACAAATCGCCCCCCAACAGGGACATGAAAACGAACAGGGACGAGAAGAAAACAAACAGGGACATGAAGAACAGGAACAGGGACAGGCTAACAGAACAGGGACAAAAACAAAAAAGGAATGAATAGGGACAGGCAAACGGAACAGGGACAAAAACAGAAAAGGAATGAATAGGTACAGGCTAACAGAACAGGGACGAACAAAAAGAGGGTATGGGAGGGTCACGCTGGCTTACACAGGACCCCCAAACAAGGACTCCAGGAGTTGGAGGGGCAGCCAGAGCCCCCCGGCTGGGCAGCACTCAGTGCCTGCCACTCCCAGGGATGGGGTTGCAAAGTTTGTTAAAGATAGTCTTAGTATGCCTGGCAGCTTTTCTCTGTGTTTTAGTTTGTGTTGATCCTGCCTTCTTAATTTGTGTTAATTGCGCTTTCTTATGTTAATAAAGAAGGAGGAGATGTGGGAGTGTGGCCATGGGGGTCGACAAGCCCCATGGTTGGTGATCACATCCGACTCTTAAGAATGAGACCATCAGGAAAGTAAAGCCCTGAGAGGGAACAAAGAAGGGTGATTCAGGAGACACCTTAAACAGGGACATGAAGAACAGGAACAGGGAGAGTCTAACAGAACAGGGACAAAAACAAAAAAGGAATGAATAGGGACAGGCTATCAGAACAGGGACAAACAAAAAACAGCATATGGGAGGGTCTCGCTGGCATACGCAGGACCCTCAAACAAGGACTCCAGGAGTTGGAGGGGCAGCCAGAGCCCCCCGGCTGGGCAGCACTCAGTGCCTGCCTCTCCCAGGGATGGGGTTACAAAGTTTGTTAAAGACGGAATTAGTATGCCTGGCAGCTTTTCTCTGTGTTTTAGTTTGTGTTGATCCTGCCTTCTTAATTTGTGTTAATCGCGCTTTCTTATGTTAATAAAGAAGGGGGAGATGTGGGAGTGTGGCCATGGGGGTCGACAGGCCCCATGGTTGGTAATAACATCCAACTCTTAAGGATGAGACCATCAGGAATTTAAAGAGTTGAGAGGGAACAAAGATGGGTGATTCAGGTGACACCTTGTTGTCTGGGGTGGCTTGTTCTACAGCCATTAAAGCATGGAAGTTGCTGGGTGTTTGCTGTTGCCGGGCAAAGTTGTTGACCAATGACTAGTTAGTGGAAAGGTACTGCTGTGAGGCGGAAATTATAGGAAGGGAGCCTTTCCTGAATCAGGGATAGAATGAAGTTGTGCCCTCACTCTGAGAGATGAAGTTATGCCCTCAGTAAGAGAGAGTTCAAGTTATGTCATCAATAAAGATGTAGCAGTTACAGATCCTGAAAGAACCCCGTTGTCCATGCGGTCTTTACGCCACAAATCGCCCCCCAACAGGGACATGAAAACGAACAGGGACAAGAAGAAAACAAACAGGGACATGAAGAACAGGAACAGGGGCAGGCTAACAGCACAGGGACAAAAACAAAAAAGGAATGAATAGGGACAGGCAAACCGAACAGGGACAAAAACAGAAAAGGAATGAATAGGTACAGGCTAACAGAACAGGGACGAACAAAAAGAGGGAATGGGAGGGTCACGCTGGCTTACGCAGGACCCCCAAACAAGGACTCCAGGAGTTGGAGGGGCAGCCAGAGCCCCCCGGCTGGGCAGCACTCAGTGCCTGCCTCTCCTAGGGATGGGGTTACAAAGTTTGTTAAAGATGGAATTAGTATGCCTGGCAGTTTTTCTCTGTATTTTAATTTGTGTTAATAGTGCTTTCTTAATTTGTGTTACTCTTGCTTTCTTAATTTCTGTTAATCGCGCCTTCTTAAATTGTGTTAAACCTGCTTTCTTAATTTGTGTTAATCGAGCTCTTTTATGTTAATAAAGAAGGAGGAGATGTGGGAGCGTGACCATGGGGGTCGACAAGCCCCATGGTTGGTGATCACATCCGACTCTTAAAGACGAGACCATGAGGAAAGTAAAGCCTTGAGAGGGAACAAAGAAGGGTGATTCAGGAGACACCTTAAGCAGGGACATGAAGAGCAGGAACAGGGATAGTCTAACAGAACAGGGACAAAAACAAAAAAGGAATGAATAGGGACAGGAAAACGAAACAGGGACAAAAAGAGAAAAGGAATGATCAGGTACAGGCTAACAGAACAGGGATGACCAAAAAGAGCATATGGGAGGGTCACGATGGCTTACGCAGGACCCACAAACAAGGACTCCAGGAGGTTGAGGGGTAGCCAGAGCCCCCCTGCTGGGCAGCACTCAGTGCCTGCCACTCCCAGGGATGGGGTTGCAAAGTTTGTTGAAGATAGACTTAGTATGCCTGGCAGTTTTTCTCTGTGTTTTAGTTTGTGCTGATCCTGCCTTCTTAATTTGTGTTAATCGCGCTTTCTTAAGTTAATAAAGAAGGGGAAGATGTGGGAGTGTGGCCATGGGGGTCGACAAGCCCCATGGTTGGTGATCACATCCGACTCTTACAGATGAGTCCATCAGGAAAGTAAAGCCTTGAGAGGGAACAAAGAAGGGTGATTCAGGAGACACCTTAACCAGGGACATGAAGAACAGGAACAGGGATAGTCTAACAGAACAGGGACAAAAACAAAAAAGGAATGAATAGGGACAGGCTATCAGAACAGGGACAAACAAAAAACAGCGTATGGGAGGGTCTCGCTGGCATAGGCAGGACCCACAATCAAGGACTCCAGGAGTTGGAGGGGCAGCCAGAGCCCCCCAGCTGGGCAGCACTCAGTGCCTGCCTCTCCCAGGGTTGTGGTTACAAAGTTTGTTAAAGATGGAATTAGTATGCCTGGCAGTTTTTCTCTGTATTTTAATTTGTGTTAATAGTGGTTTCTTAATTTGTGTTTCTCTAGCTTTCTTAATTTCTGTTAAAGATAGACTTATTAATTTGTGTTAAACCTGCCTTCTTAATTTGTGTTAATCGCGCTTTCTTAAGTTTATGAAGAAGGGGAAGATGTGGGAGTGTGGCCATGGGGGTCGACAAGCCCCATGGTTGGTGATAACATCGGACTCTTAAAGTAGAGACCATCAGGAAACTAAAGAGTTGAGAGGGAACAAAGAAGGGTGATTCAGGAGACACGTTAAACAGGGACATGAAGAACAGGAACAGGGACAGGCTAACAGAGCAGGGAGAAACAAAAAACAGCATATGGGAGGGTCCCACTGGCGTATGCTGGACCCACAAACAAGGACTCCAGGAGTTGGAGGGGCAGCCAGAGCCCCCCGGCTGGGCAGCACTCAGTTCCTGCCTCTCCCAGGGACGGTTTTACAAAGATTGTTAAAGATAGACTTAGTATGCCTGGCAGTTTTTCTCTGTGTTTTAGTTTGTGTTGATCCTGCCTTCTTAATTTGTGTTAATCGCGCTTTCTTATGTTAATAAAGAAGGGGGAGATGTGGGAGTGTGGCCATGGGGGTCGACAAGTCCCATGGTTGGTGATAACATCGGACTCTTAAAGATGAGGCCATCAGGAAAGTAAAGAGTTGAGAGGGAACAAAGAAGGGTGATTCAGGAGACACCTTAACCAGGGACATGAAGAACAGGAACAGGGATAGTCTAACAGAACAGGGACGAAAACAAAAAAAGGAATGAATAGGGACAGGCTATCAGAACAGGGACAAACAAAAAACAGCGTATGGGAGGGTCTCGCTGGCATAGGCAGGACCCACAAACAAGGACTCCAGGAGTTGGAGGGGCAGCCAGAGCCCCCCGGCTGGGCAGCACTCAGTGCCTGCCTCTCCCAGGGATGGGGTTGCAAAGTTTGTTAAAGATGGAATTAGTATGCCTGGCAGTTTTTCTCTGTATTTTAGTTTGTGTTAATAGTGCTTTTTTAATTTGTGTTACTCTTGCTATCTTAATTTCTGTTAATCGCGCCTTCTTAATTTGTGTTAAACCTGCTTTCTTAATTTGTGTTAATCGAGCTCTTTTATGTTAATAAAGAAGGGGGAGATGTGGGAGCCTGGCCATGGGGGTCGACAAGTCCCATGGTTGGTGATAACAACCCACTCTTAAAGATGAGGCCATCAGGAAAGTAAAGAGTTGAGAGGGAACAAAGAAGGGTGATTCAGGAGACACCTTAAACAGGGACATGAAGAACAGGAACAGGGACAGGCTAACAGAGCAGGGAGAAACAAAAAAAAGCATATGGGAGGGTCCCACTGGCATATGCTGGACCCACAAACAAGGACTCCAGGAGTTGGAGGGGCAGCCAGAGCCCCCCGGCTGGGCAGCACTCAGTGCCTGCCTCTCCCAGGGATGGTTTTACAAAGATTGTTAAAGATAGACTTAGTATGCCTGGCAGTTTTTCTCTGTGTTTTAGTTTGTGTTGATCCTGCCTTCTTAATTTGTGTTAATCGCGCTTTCTTATGTTAATAAAGAAGGAGGAGATGTGGGAGTGTGGCAATGGGGGTCCACAAGCCCCATGGTTGGTGATAACATCCGACTCTTAAGGATGAGACCATCAGGAATTTAAAGAGTTGAGAGGGAACAAAGAAGGGTGATTCAGGTGACACCTTGTTGTCTGGGGTGGCTAGTTCTCCAGCCATTAATGCATGGAAGTGGCTGGGTGTTTGCTGTTGCCGGGCAAAGTTGTTGACCAATGACTAGTTAGTGGAAAGTTACTGCTGTGAGGGGGAAGTTATAGGAAGGGAGCCTTTCCTGAATAAGGGATAGAATGAAGTTGTGCCCTCACTCTGAGAGATGAAGTTATGCCCTCAGTAAGAGAGAGTTCAAGTTATGTCATCAATAAAGAGGTAGCAGTTACAGATCCTGAAAGAACCCCATTGTCCGTGCGGTCTTTACGCCACAAATCGCCCCCCAACAGGGACATGAAAACTAACAGGGACGAGAAGAAAACAAACAGGGACATGAAGAACAGGAACAGGGACAGGCTAACAGAACAGGGACAAAAACAAAAAAGGAATGAATAGGTACAGGCTATCAGAACAGGGACGAACAAAAAGAGCTTATGGGAGGGCCACGCTGGCTTACGCAGGACCCACAAACAAGGACTCCAGGAGTTGGAGGGGCAGCCAGAGCCCCCCGGCTGGGCAGCACTCAGTGCCTGCCTCTCCCAGGGATGGGGTTGCAAAGTTTGTTAAAGATAGTCTTAGTATGCCTGGCAGTTTTTCTCTGTGTTTTAGTTTGTGTTGATCCTGCCTTCTTAATTTGTGTTAATTCTGCTTTCTTATGTTAATAAAGAAGGAGGAGATGTGGGAGTGTGGCCATGGGGGTCGACAAGCCCCATGGTTGGTGATCACATCCGACTCTTAAAGATGAGACCATCAGGAAAGTAAAGCCTTGAGAGGGAACAAAGAAGGGTCATTCAGGAGACACCTTAAACAGGGACATGAAGAACAGGAACAGGGACAGGCTAACAGAACAGGGACAAAAACAAAAAAGGAATGAATAGGGACAGGCTATCAGAACAGCGACAAACAAAAAACAGCGTATGGGAGGGTCTTGCTGGCATAGGCAGGACCCACAAACAAGGACTCCAGGATTTGGAGGGGCAGCCAGAGCCCCCCAGCTGGGCAGCACTCAGTGCCTGCCTCTCCCAGGGATGGGGTTACAAAGTTTGTTAAAGATGGAATTAGTATGCCTGGCAGTTTTCCTCTGTATTTTAGTTTGTGTAAATAGTGCTTTCTTAATTTGTGTTACTCTTGCTTTCTAAATTTCTGTTAATCACGCCTTCATAATTTGTGTTAAACCTGCTTTCTTAATTTGTATTAATCGAGCTCTTTTAGGTTAATAAAGAAGGGGGAGATGTGGGAGCCTGGCCATGGGGGTCGACAAGTCCCATGGTTGGTGATAACATTGGACTCTTAAAGATGAGTCCATCAGGAAAGTAAAGAGTTGAGAGGGAACAAAGAAGGGTGATTCAGGAGACACCTTAACCAGGGACATGAAGAACAGGAACAGGGACAGGCAAACAGAGCAGGGAGAAACAAAAAACAGCATATGGGAGGGTCCCACTGGCATAGGCAGGACCCACAAACAAGGACTCCAGGAGTTGGAGGGGCAGCCAGAGCCCCCCGGCTGGGCAGCACTCAGTGCCTGCCTCTCCCAGGGATGGGGTTACAAAGTTTGTAAAAGATGGAATTAGTATGCCTGGCAGTTTTTCTCTGTATTTTAGTTTGTGTTGATCCTGCCTTCTTAATTTGTGCTAATCGCGCTTTCTTAAGTTAATAAAGAAGGGGAAGATGTGGGAGTGTGGCCATGGGGGTCGACAGGCCCCATGGTTGGTAATAACATCCGACTCTTAAGGATGAGACCATCAGGAATTTAAAGAGTTGAGAGGGAACAAAGAAGGGTGATTCAGGTGACACCTTGTTGTCTGGGGTGGCTTGTTCTCCAGCCATTAAAGCATGGAAGTTGCTGGGTGTTTGCTGTTGCCGGGCAAAGTTGTTGACCAATGACTAGTTAGTGGAAAGGTACTGCTGTGAGGCGGAAATTATAGGAAGGGAGCCTTTCTTTAATAAGGGATAGAATGAAGTTGTGCCCTCACTCTGAGAGATGAAGTTATGCCCTCAGTAAGAGAGAGTTCAAGTTATGTCGTCAATAAAGAGGTAGCAGTTACAGATCCTGAAAGAACCCCGTTGTCCGTGCGGTCTTTACGCCACAAATCGCCCCCCAACAGGGACATGAAAACGAACAGGGACAAGAAGAAAACAAACAGGGGAATGAAGAACAGGAACAGGGACAGGCTAACAGAACAGGGACAAAAATAAAAAAGGAATGAATACGGACAGGCAAACGGAACAGGGACAAAAACAGAAAAGGAATGAATAGGTACAGGCTAACAGAACAGGGATGAACTAAAAGAGCTTATGGGAGGGTCATGCTGGCTTACGCAGGACCCACAAACAAGGTCTCCAGGAGTTGGAGGGGCAGCCAGAGCCCCCCGGCTGGGCAGCACTCAGTGCCTGCCACTCCCAGGGATGGGGTTGCAAAGTTTGTTAAAGATAGTCTTAGTATGCCTGGCAGATTTTCTCTGTGTTTTTTTGTTTGTGTTGATCCTGCCTTCTTAATTTGTGTTAAACGCGCTTTCTTATGTTAATAAAGAAGGAGGAGATGTGGGAGCGTGGCCATGGGGGTCGACAAGTCCCATGGTTGGTGATCACATCCGACTCTTAAAGTAGAGACCATCACGAAAGTAAAGCCTTGAGAAGGAACAAAGAAGGGTGATTCAGGAGACACCTTAAACAGGGACATGAAGAACAGGAACAGGGATAGTCTAACAGAACAGGGACGAAAACAAAAAAGGAATGAATAGGGACAGGCTATCAGAACAGGGACAAACAAAAAACAGCGTATGGGAGGGTCTCGTTGGCATACGCAGGACCCACAAACAAGGACTCCAGGAGTTGGAGGGGCAGCCAGAGCCCCCTGGCTGGGCAGTACTCAGTGCCTGCCTCTCCCAGGGATGGTTTTACAAAGGTTGTTAAAGATAGACTTAGTATGCCTGGCAGTTTTTCTCTGTGTTTTAGTTTGTATTGATCCTGCCTTCTTAATTTGTGTTAATCGCGCTTTCTTAAGTTAATAAAGAAGGGGGAGATGTGGGAGTGTGGCCATGGGGGTCGACAGGCCCCATGGTTGGTGATAACATAGGACTCTTAAGGATGAGACCATCAGGAATTTAAAGAGTTGAGAGGGAACGAAGAAGGGTGATTCAGGTGACACCTTCTTGTCTGGGGTGGCTAGTTCTCCAGCCATTAATGCATGGAAGTGGCTGGGTGTTTGGTGTTGCCGGGCAAAGTTGTTGTCCAATGACTAGTTAGTGGAAAGGTACTGCTGTGAGGCGGAAATTATAGGAAGGGAGCCTTTCCTGAATAAGGGATAGAATGAAGTTGTGCCCTCACTCTGAGAGACGAAGTTATGCCTTCAGTAAGAGAGAGTTCAAGTTATGTCATCAATAAAGAGGTAGCAGTTACAGATCCTGAAAGAACCCCGTTGTCCGTGCGGTCTTTACGCCACAAATCGCCCCCCAACAGGGACATGAAAACGAACAGGGACGAGAAGAAAACAAACAGGGACATGAAGAACAGGAACAGGGACAGGCTAACAGCACAGGGACAAAAACAAAAAAGGAATGAATAGGGACAGGCAAACGGAACAGGGACAAAAACAGAAAAGGAATGAATAGGTACAGGCTAACAGAACAGGGACGAACAAAAAGAGCTTATGGGAGGGTCACGCTGGCTTACGCAGGACCCACAAACAAGGACTCCAGGAGTTGGAGGGGCAGCCAGAGCCCCCCAGATGGGCAGCACTCAGTGCCTGCCTCTCCCAGGGATGGGGTTGCAAAGTTTGTTAAAGATAGACTTAGTATGCCTGGCAGTTTTTCTCTGTGTTTTAGTTTGTGTTGATCCTGCCTTCTTAATTTGTGTTAATTGCGCTTTCTTATTTTAATAAAGAAGGGGAAGATGTGGGAGTGTGGCCATGGGGGTCGACAAGCCCCATGGTTGGTGATAACATCCAACTCTTAAAGATGAAACCATCAGGAAAGTGAAGAGTTGAGAGGGAACAAAGAAGGGTGATTCAGGAGACACCTTAACCAGGGAGATGAAGAACAGGAACAGGGATAGTCTAACAAAACAGGGAGGAAAACAAAAAAGGAATGAAAAGGGACAGGCTAACAGAGCAGGGAGAAACAAAAAACAGCATATGGGAGGGTCCCACTGGCATATGCTGGACCCACAAACAAGGACTCCAGGAGTTGGAGGGGCAGCCAGAGCCCCCCGGCTGGGCAGCACTCTGTGCCTGCCTCTCCCAGGGATGGTTTTACAAAGATTGGTAAAGATAGACTTAGTATGCCTGGCAGTTTTTCTCTGTGTTTTAGTTTGTGTTGATCCTGCCTTCTTAATTTGTGTTAATCGCGTTTTCTTATGTTAATAAAGAAGGGGAAGATGTGGGAGTGTGGCTATGGGGGTCCATAAGCCCCATGGTTGGTGATAACATCCGACTACTAAAGTAGAGACCATCAGGAAAGTAAAGCCTTGAGAGGGAACAAAGAAGGGTGATTCAGGAGACACCTTAAGCAGGGACATGAAGAACAGGAACAGGGATAGTCTAACAGAACAGGGACAAAAACAAAAAAGGAATGAATAGGGACAGGCTATCAGAACAGCGACAAACAAAAAACAGCGTATGGGAGGGTCTCGCTGGCATAGGCAGGACCCCCAAACAAGGACTCCAGGAGTTGGAGGGGCAGCCAGAGCCCCCCGGCTAGGCAGTACTCAGTGCCTGCCTCTCCCAGGGATGGGGTTACAACGTTTGTTAAAGATGGAATTAGTATGCCTGGCAGTTTTTCTCTGTATTTTAGTTTGTGTTAATAGTGCTTTCTTAATTTGTGTTACTTTTCCTTTCTTATTTTCTGTTAATCGCGCCTTCATAATTTGTGTTAAACCTGCTTTCTGAATTTGTGTTAATCAAGCTCTTTTATGTTAATAAAGAAGGGGGAGATGTGGTAGCATGGCCATGGGGGTCGACAAGTCCCATGGTTGGTGATCACATCCGACTCTTAAAGATGAGGCCATCAGGAAAGTAAAGAGTTGAGAGGGAACAAAGAAGGGTGATTCAGGAGACACCTTAAACAGGGACATGAAGAACAGGAACAGGGACAGGCTAACAGAGCAGGGACAAAAACAGAAAAGGAATGAATAGGGACAGGCTAACAGAACAGGGACGAACAAAAAGAGCTTATGAGAGGGTCACGCTGGCTTATGCAGGACCCACAAACAAGGACTCCAGGAGTTGGAGGGGCAGCCAGAGCTCCCCGGCTGGGCAGCACTCAGTGCCTGCCTCTCCCAGGGATGGTTTTACAAAGATTGTTAAAGATAGACTTAGTATGCCTGGCAGTTTTTCTCTGTGTTTTAGTTTGTGTTGATCCTGCCTTCTTAATATGTGTTAATCGCGCTTTCTTATGTTAATAAAGAAGGGGAAGATGTGGGAGTGTGGCCATGGGGGTCGACAGGCCCCATGGTTGGTAATAACATCGGACTCTTAAGGATGAGACCATCAGGAATTTAAAGAGTTGAGAGGGAACAAAGAAGGGTGATTCAGGTGACACCTTGTTGTCTGGGGTGGCTTGTTCTCCAGCCATTAAAGCATGGAAGTTGCTGGGTGTTTGCTCTTGCCGGGCAACGTTGTTGACCAATGACTAGTTAGTGGAAAGTTACTGCTGTGAGGCGGAAGTTATAGGAAGGGAGCCTTTCCTGAATAAGGGATAGAATGAAGTTGTGCCCTCACTCTGAGAGATGAAGTTATGCCTTCAGTAAGAGAGAGTTCAAGTTATGCCATCAATAAAGAGGTAGCAGTTACAGATCCTGAAAGAACCCCGTTGTCCGTGCGGTCTTTACGCCACAAATCGCCCCCCAAAAGGGACATGAAAACGAACAGGGACAAGAAGAAAACAAACAGGGACATGAAGAACAGGAACAGGGACAGGCTAACAG
This sequence comes from Anser anser, assembly GCF_964211835.1. Taxonomy (NCBI): domain Eukaryota; kingdom Metazoa; phylum Chordata; class Aves; order Anseriformes; family Anatidae; genus Anser; species Anser anser. The sequence goes on along the minus strand of NC_139731.1, from coordinate 4,535,778 downwards.
CACAGGGACAAAAACAAAAAAGGAATGAATAGGGACAGGCTAACAGAACAGGGACGAACAAAAAGAGCTTATGGGAGGGTCTCGCTGGCATTGGCAGGACCCACAAACAAGGACTCCAGGAGTTGGAGGGGCAGCCAGAGCCCCCCGGCTGGGCAGCACTCAGTGCCTGCCTCTCCCAGGGATTGTTAAAGATAGACTTAGTATGCCTGGCAGTTTTTCTCTGTGTTTTAGTTTGTGTTGATCCTGCCTTCTTAATATGTGTTAATCGCGCTTTCTTAAGTTAATAAAGAAGGGGGAGATGTGGGAGTGTGGCCATGGGGGTCGACAAGCCCCATGGTTGGTGATAACATCGGACTCTTAAGGATGAGACCATCAGGAAAGTAAAGCCTTGAGAGGGAACAAAGAAGGGTGATTCAGGAGACACCTTAAAAAGGGACATGAAGAACAGGAACAGGGATAGTCTAACAGAACAGGGACAAAAACAAAAAAGTAATGAATAGGGACAGGCTATCAGAACAGGGACAAACAAAAAACAGCCTATGGGAGGGTCTCGCTGGCATAGGCAGGACCCACAAACAAGGACTCCAGGAGTTGGAGGGGCAGCCAGAACCCCCCAGCTGGGAAGCACTCAGTGCCTGCCTCTCCCAGGGATGGGGTTACAAAGTTTGTTAAAGATGGAATTAGTATGCCTGGCAGTTTTTCTCTGTATTTTAGTTTGTGTTAATAGTGCTTTTTTAATTTGTGTTACTCTTGCTATCTTAATTTCTGTTAATCGCGCCTTCATAATTTGTGTTAAACCTGCTTTCTTAATTTGTGTTAATCGAGCTCTTTTATGTTAATAAAGAAGGGGGAGTTGTAGGAGTGTGGCCATGGGGGTCGACAAGTCCCATGGTTGGTGATCACATCCGACTCTTAAAGATGAGACCATCAGGAAAGTAAAGAGTTGAGAGGGAACAAAGAAGGGTGATTCAGGAGACACCTTAAACAGGGACATGAAGAACAGGAACAGGGACAGGCTAACAGAGCAGGGAGAAACAAAAAAAGCATAGGGGAGGGTCCCACTGGCATATGCTGGACCCACAAACAAGGACTCCAGGAGTTGGAGGGGCAGCCAGAGACCCCCGGCTGGGCAGCACTCAGTGCCTGCCTCTCCCAGGGATGGTTTTACAAAGATTGTTAAAGATAGACTTAGTATGCCTGGCAGTTTTTCTCTGTGTTTTAGTTTGTGTTGATCCTGCCTTCTTAATTTGTGTTAATCGCGCTTTCTTATGTTAATAAAGAAGGGGAAGATGTGGGAGTGTGGCAATGGGGGTCGACAGGCCCCATGGTTGGTGATAACATCCGACTCTTAAGGATGAGACCATCAGGAATTTAAAGAGTTGAGAGGGAACAAAGAAGGGTGATTCAGGTGACACCTTCTTGTCTGGGGTGGCTAGTTCTCCAGCCATTAATGCATGGAAGTGGCTGGGTGTTTGCTGTTGCCGGGCAAAGTTGTTGACCAATGACTAGTTAGTGGAAAGTTACTGCTGTGAGGCGGAAGTTATAGGAAGGGAGCCTTTCCTGAATAAGGGATAGAATGAAGTTGTGCCCTCACTCTGAGAGATGAAGTTATGCCCTCAGTAAGAGAGATTCAAGTTATGTCATCAATAAAGAGGTAGCAGTTACAGATCCTGAAAGAACCCCGTTGTCCGTGCGGTCTTTACTCCACAAATCGCCCCCCAACAGGGACATGAAAACGAACAGGGACAAGAAGAAAACAAACAGGGACATGACGAACAGGAACAGGGACAGGCTAACAGCACAGGGACAAAAACAAAAAAGGAATGAATAGGGACAGGCTAACAGAACAGGGACGAACAAAAAGAGCTTATGGGACGGTCACGCTGGCTTACGCAGGACCCCCAAACAAGGACTCCAGGAGTTGGAGGGGCAGCCAGAGCCCCCCGGCTGGGCAGCACTCAGTGCCTGCCTCTCCCAGGGATGGGGTTGCAAAGTTTGTTAAAGATAGTCTTAGTATGCCTGGCAGTTTTTCTCTGTGTTTTAGTTTGTGTTGATCCTGCCTTCTTAATTTGTGTTAATTGCGCTTTCTTATGTTAATAAAGAAGGAGGAGATGTGGGAGTGTGGCCATGGGGGTCGACAAGCCCCATGGTTGGTGATAACATCCGACTCTTAAAGATGAGGCCATCAGGAAAGGAAAGAGTTGAGAGGGAACAAAGAAGGGTGATTCAGGAGACACCTTAAACAGGGACATGAAGAACAGGAACAGGGACAGGCTAAAGGAGCAGCGAGAAACAAAAAACAGCATATGGGAGGGTCCCACTGGCATAGGCAGGACCCACAAACAAGGACTCCAGGAGTTGGAGGGGCAGCCAGAGCCCCCCGGCTGGGCAGCACTCAGTGCCTGCCTCTCCCAGGGATGGTTTTACAAAGTTTGTTAAAGATGGAATTAGTATGCCTGGCAGTTTTTCTCTGTATTTTAGTTTGTGTTAATAGTGCTTTTTTAATTTGTGTTACTCTTGCTTTCTTAATTTCTGTTAATAGCGCTTTCTTAATTTGTGTTAAACCTGCTTTCTTAATTTGTGTTAATCGAGCTCTTTTATGTTAATAAAGAAGGGGGAGTTGTAGGAGCGAGGCCATGGGGGTCGACAAGTCCCATGGTTGGTGATCACATCCGACTCTTAAAGATGAGACCATCAGGAAAGTAAAGAGTTGAGAGGGAACAAAGAAGGGTGATTCAGGAGACACCTTAAACAGGGACATGAAGAACAGGGACAGGCTAACAGAGCAGGGAGAAACAAAAAAAGCATATTGGAGGGTCCCACTGGCATAGGCAGGACCCACAAACAAGGACTCCAGGAGTTGGAGGGGCAGCCAGAGACCCCCGGCTGGGCAGCACTCAGTGCCTGCCTCTCCCAGGGATGGTTTTACAAAGATTGTTAAAGATAGACTTAGTATGCCTGGCAGTTTTTCTCTGTGTTTTAGTTTGTGTTGATCCTGCCTTCTTAATTTGTGTTAATCGCGCTTTCTTAAGTTAATAAAGAAGGGGAAGATGTGGGAGTGTGGCAATGGGGGTCCACAAGCCCCATGGTTGGTGATAACATCCGACTCTTAAGGATGAGACCATCAGGAATTTAAAGAGTTGAGAGGGAACAAAGAAGGGTGATTCAGGTGACACCTTCTTGCCTGGGGTGGCTAGTTCTCCAGCCATTAATGCATGGAAGTGGCTGGGTGTTTGCTGTTGCCGGGCAAAGTTGTTGACCAATGACTAGTTAGTGGAAAGTTACTGCTGTGAGGCGGAAGTTATAGGAAGGGAGCCTTTCCTGAATAAGGGATAGAATGAAGTTGTGCCCTCACTCTGAGAGATGAAGTTATGCCCTCAGTAAGAGAGAGTTCAAGTTATGTCCTCAATAAAGAGGTAGCAGTTACAGATCCTGAAAGAACCCCGTTGTCCGTGCGGTCTTTACTCCACAAATCGCCCCCCAACAGGGACATGAAAACGAACAGGGACAAGAAGAAAACAAACAGGGACATGACGAACAGGAACAGGGACAGGCTAACAGCACAGGGACAAAAACAAAAAAGGAATGAATAGGGACAGGCTAACAGAACAGGGACGAACAAAAAGAGCTTATGGGACGGTCACGCTGGCTTACGCAGGACCCCCAAACAAGGACTCCAGGAGTTGGAGGGGCAGCCAGAGCCCCCCGGCTGGGCAGCACTCAGTGCCTGCCTCTCCCAGGGATGGGGTTGCAAAGTTTGTTAAAGATAGTCTTAGTATGCCTGGCAGTTTTTCTCTGTGTTTTAGTTTGTGTTGATCCTGCCTTCTTAATTTGTGTTAATTGCGCTTTCTTATGTTAATAAAGAAGGAGGAGATGTGGGAGTGTGGCCATGGGGGTCGACAAGCCCCATGGTTGGTGATAACATCCGACTCTTAAAGATGAGGCCATCAGGAAAGGAAAGAGTTGAGAGGGAACAAAGAAGGGTGATTCAGGAGACACCTTAAACAGGGACATGAAGAACAGGAACAGGGACAGGCTAAAGGAGCAGCGAGAAACAAAAAACAGCATATGGGAGGGTCCCACTGGCATAGGCAGGACCCACAAACAAGGACTCCAGGAGTTGGAGGGGCAGCCAGAGCCCCCCGGCTGGGCAGCACTCAGTGCCTGCCTCTCCCAGGGATGGTTTTACAAAGTTTGTTAAAGATGGAATTAGTATGCCTGGCAGTTTTTCTCTGTATTTTAGTTTGTGTTAATAGTGCTTTTTTAATTTGTGTTACTCTTGCTTTCTTAATTTCTGTTAATAGCGCTTTCTTAATTTGTGTTAAACCTGCTTTCTTAATTTGTGTTAATCGAGCTCTTTTATGTTAATAAAGAAGGGGGAGTTGTAGGAGCGAGGCCATGGGGGTCGACAAGTCCCATGGTTGGTGATCACATCCGACTCTTAAAGATGAGACCATCAGGAAAGTAAAGAGTTGAGAGGGAACAAAGAAGGGTGATTCAGGAGACACCTTAAACAGGGACATGAAGAACAGGGACAGGCTAACAGAGCAGGGAGAAACAAAAAAAGCATATTGGAGGGTCCCACTGGCATAGGCAGGACCCACAAACAAGGACTCCAGGAGTTGGAGGGGCAGCCAGAGACCCCCGGCTGGGCAGCACTCAGTGCCTGCCTCTCCCAGGGATGGTTTTACAAAGATTGTTAAAGATAGACTTAGTATGCCTGGCAGTTTTTCTCTGTGTTTTAGTTTGTGTTGATCCTGCCTTCTTAATTTGTGTTAATCGCGCTTTCTTAAGTTAATAAAGAAGGGGAAGATGTGGGAGTGTGGCAATGGGGGTCCACAAGCCCCATGGTTGGTGATAACATCCGACTCTTAAGGATGAGACCATCAGGAATTTAAAGAGTTGAGAGGGAACAAAGAAGGGTGATTCAGGTGACACCTTCTTGCCTGGGGTGGCTAGTTCTCCAGCCATTAATGCATGGAAGTGGCTGGGTGTTTGCTGTTGCCGGGCAAAGTTGTTGACCAATGACTAGTTAGTGGAAAGTTACTGCTGTGAGGCGGAAGTTATAGGAAGGGAGCCTTTCCTGAATAAGGGATAGAATGAAGTTGTGCCCTCACTCTGAGAGATGAAGTTATGCCCTCAGTAAGAGAGAGTTCAAGTTATGTCCTCAATAAAGAGGTAGCAGTTACAGATCCTGAAAGAACCCCGTTGTCCGTGCGGTCTTTACTCCACAAATCGCCCCCCAACAGGGACATGAAAACGAACAGGGACAAGAAGAAAACAAACAGGGACATGAAGAACAGGAACAGGGATAGTCTAACAGAACAGGGACAAATACAAAAAAGGAATGAATAGGGACAGGCTATCAGAACAGGGACAAGCAAAAAACAGCATATGGGAGGGTCTCGCTGGCATAGGCAGGACCCACAAACAAGGACTCCAGGAGTTGGAGAGGCAGCTAGAGCCCCCCGGCTGGGCAGCACTCAGTGCCTGCCACTCCCAGGCATGGGGTTGCAAAGTTTGTTAAATATAGTCTTAGTATGCCTGGCAGTTTTTCTCTGTGTTTTAGTTTGTGTTGATCCTGCCTTCTTAATTTGTGTTAATTGTGCTTTCTTATGTTAATAAAGAAGGAGGAGATGTGGGAGTGTGGCCATGGGGGTCGACAAGCCCCATGGTTGGTGATCACATTTGACTCTTAAAGATGAGACCATCAGGAAAGTAAAGCCTTGAGAGGGAACAAAGAAGGGTGATTCAGGAGACACCTTAAACAGGGACATGAAGAACAGGAACAGGGACAGGCTAACAGAACAGGGACAAAAACAAAAAAGGAATGAATAGGGACAGGCTATCAGAACAGCGACAAACAAAAAACAGCGTATGGGAGGGTCTCGTTGGCATAGGCAGGACCCACAAACAAGGACTCCAGGAATTGGAGGGGCAGCCAGAGCCCCCCAGCTGGGCAGCACTCAGTGCCTGCCTCTCCCAGGGATGGGGTTACAAAGTTTGTTAAAGATGGAATTAGTATGCCTGGTAGTTTTTCTCTGTGTTTTAGTTTGTGTTAATAGTGCTTTCTTAATTTGCATTACTCTTGCTTTCATAATTTCTGTTAATCACGCCTTCATAATTTGTGTTAAACCTGCTTTCCTAATTTGTGTTAATCGAGCTCTTTTATGTTAATAAAGAAGGGGGAGTTGTGGGAGTGTGGCCATGGGGGTCGACAAGTCCCATGGTTGGTGATAACATCCGACTCTTAAAGATGAGACCATCAGGAAAGTAAAGCCTTGAGAGGGAACAAAGAAGGGTGATTCAGGAGACACCTTAAACAGGGACATGAAGAACAGGAACAGGGACAGGCTAACAGAGCAGGGAGAAACAAAAAACAGCATATGGGAGGGTCCCACTGGCATATGCTGGACCCACAAACAAGGACTCCAGTAGTCGGAGGGGCAGCCAGAGCCCCCCGGCTGGGCAGCACTCAGTGCCTGCCTCTCCCAGGGATGGTTTTACAAAGTTGTTAAAGATAGACTTAGTATGCCTGGCAGTTTTTCTCTGTGTTTTAGTTTGTGTTGATCCTGCCTTCTTAATTTGTGTTAATTGTGCTTTCTTATGTTAATAATGAAGGGGAAGATGTGGGAGTGTGGCCATGGGGGTCGACAAGCCCCATGGCTGGTGATAACATCGGACTCTTAAAGATGAGGCCATCAGGAAAGTAAAGAGTTGAGAGGGAACAAAGAAGGGTGATTCAGGAGACACCTTAACCAGGGACATGAACAACAGGAACAGGGACAGGCTAACAGAGCAGGGAGAAACAAAAAAGAGCATATGGGAGGGCCCCACTGGCATAGGCAGGACCCACAAACAAGGACTCCAGGAGTTGGAGGGGCAGCCAGAGCCCCCTGGCTGGGCAGCACTCAGTGCCTGCCTCTCCCAGGGATGGTTTTACAAAGGTTGTTAAAGATAGACTTAGTATGCCTGGCAGTTTTTCTCTGTGTTTTAGTTTGTGTTGATCCTGCCTTCTTAATTTGTGTTAATCGCGCTTTCTTATGTTAATAAAGAAGAAGGAGATGTGGGAGTGTGGCCATGGGGGTCGACAAGCCCCATGGTTGGTGATAACATAGGACTCTTAAGGATGAGACCATCAGGAAAGGAAAGCCTTGAGAGGGAACAAAGAAGGGTGATTCAGGTGACACCTTCTTGTCTGGGGTGGCTAGTTCTCCAGCCATTAATGCATGGAAGTGGCTGGGTGTTTGCTGTTGCCGGGCAAAGTTGTTGACCAATGACTAGTTAGTGGAAAGGTACTGCTGTGAGGCAGAAATTATAGGAAGGGAGCCTTTCCTGAATAAGGGATAGAATGAAGTTGTGCCCTCACTCTGAGAGATGAAGTTATGCCCTCAGTAAGAGAGAGTTCAAGTTATGTCATCAATAAAGAGGTAGCAGTTACAGATCCTGAAAGAACCCCGTTGTCCATGCGGTCTTTACGCCACAAATCGCCCCCCAACAGGGACATGAAAACGAACAGGGACGAGAAGAAAACAAACAGGGACATGAAGAACAGGAACAGGGACAGGCTAACAGAACAGGGACAAAAACAAAAAAGGAATGAATAGGGACAGGCAAAGGGAACAGGGACGAACAAAAAGAGCTTATGGGAGGGTCACGCTGGCTTACGCAGGACCCACAAACAAGGACTCCAGGAGTTGGAGGGGCAGCCAGAGCCCCCCGGCTGGGCAGCACTCAGTGCCTGCCACTCCCAGGGATGGGGTTGCAAAGTTTGTTAAAGATAGTCTTAGTATGCCTGGCAGTTTTTCTCTGTGTTTTAGTTTGTGTTGATCCTGCCTTCTTAATTTGTGTTAATTGCGCTTTCTTATGTTAATAAAGAAGGAGGAGATGTGGGAGTGTGGCCATGGGGGTCGACAAGCCCCATGGTTGGTGATTACATCCGACTCTTAAAGATGAGGCCATGAGGAAAGTAAAGCCTTGAGAGGGAACAAAGAAGGGTCATTCAGGAGACACCTTAAAGAGGGACATGAAGAACAGGAACAGGGACAGGCTAACAGAGCAGGGAGAAACACAAAACAGCATATGGGAGGGTCCCACTGGCATATGGTGTACCCAAAAACAAGGACTCCAGGAGTTGGAGGGGCAGCCAGAGCCCCCCGGCTGGGCAGCACTCAGTGCCTGCCTCTCCCAGGGATGGGGTTACAAAGTTTGTTAAAGATGGAATTAGTATGCCTGGCAGTTTTTCTCTGTATTTTAGTTTGTGTTAATAGTTCTTTCTTAATTTGTGTTACTCTTCCTTTCTTAATTTCTGTTAATCGCGCCTTCTTAATTTGTGTTAAACCTGCTTTCTTAATTTGTGTTAATCAAGCTCTTTTATGTTAATAAAGAAGGGGGAGATGTGGGAGCGTGGCCATGGGGGTGGAGAAGTCCCATGGTTGGTGATAACATCCGACTGTTAAAGTAGAGACCATCAGGAAAGTAAAGAGTTGAAAGGGAACAAAGAAGGGTGATTCAGGAGACACCTTAAACAGGGACATGAAGAACAGGAACAGGGATACTCTAACAGAACAGGGACAAAAACAAAAAAGGAATGAATAGGGACAGGCTATCAGAACAGGGACAAACAAAAAACAGCGTATGGGAGGGTCTCGTTGGCATACGCAGGACCCCCAAACAAGGACTCCAGGAGTTGGAGGGGCAGCCAGAGCCCCCTGGCTGGGCAGTACTCAGTGCCTGCCTCTCCCAGGGATGGTTTTACAAAGGTTGTTAAAGATAGACTTAGTATGCCTGGCAGTTTTTCTCTGTGTTTTAGTTTGTGTTGATCCTGCCTTCTTAATTTGTGTTAATCGCGCTTTCTTAATTTAATAAAGAAGGGGGAGATGTGGGAGTGTGGCCATGGGGTTCGACAGGCCCCATGGTTGGTGATAACATAGGACTCTTAAGGATGAGACCATCAGGAATTTAAAGAGTTGAGAGGGAACAAAGAAGGGTGATTCAGGTGACACCTTCTTGTCTGGGGTGGCTAGTTCTCCAGCCATTAAAGCATGGAAGTGGCTGGGTGTTTGGTGTTGCCGGGCAAAGTTGTTGACCAATGACTAGTTAGTGGAAAGGTACTGCTGTGAGGCGGAAATTATAGGAAGGGAGCCTTTCCTGAATAAGGGATAGAATGAAGTTGTGCCCTCACTCTGAGAGATGAACATATGCCCTCAGTAAGAGAGAGTTCAAGTTATGTCATCAATAAAGAGGTAGCAGTTCCAGATCCTGAAAGAACCCCGTTGTCCGTGCGGTCTTTACGCCACAAATCGCCCCCCAACAGGGACATGAAAACGAACAGGGACGAGAAGAAAACAAACAGGGACATGAAGAATAGGAACAGGGACAGGCTAACAGCACAGGGACAAAAACAAAAAAGGAATGAATAGGGACAGGCAAACGGAACAGGGACAAAAACAGAAAAGGAATGATCAGGTACAGGCTAACAGAACAGGGACGAACAAAAAGAGCTTATGGGAGGGTCACGCTGGCTTACGCAGGACCCACAAACAAGGACTCCAGGAGTTGGAGGGGAAGCCAGAGCCCCCCGGCTGGGCAGCACTCAGTGCCTGCCTCTCCCAGGGATGGTTTTACAAAGATTGTTAAAGATAGACTTAGTATGCCTGGCAGTTTTTCTCTGTGTTTTAGTTTGTGTTGATCCTGCCTTCTTAATATGTGTTAATCGCGCTTTCTTATGTTAATAAAGAAGGGGAAGATGTGGGAGTGTGGCCATGGGGGTCGACAAGCCCCATGGTTGGTGATAACATCGGACTCTTAAGGATGAGACCATCAGGAATTTAAAGAGTTGAGAGGGAACAAAGAAGGGTGATTCAGGTGACACCTTGTTGTCTGGGGTGGCTTGTTCTCCAGCCATTAAAGCACGGAAGTTGCTGGGTGTTTGCTGTTGCCGGGCAACGTTGTTGACCAATGACTAGTTAGTGGAAAGGTACTGCTGTGAGGCGGAAGTTATAGGAAGGGAGCCTTTCCTGAATAAGGGATAGAATGAAGTTGTGCCCTCACTCTGAGAGATGAAGTTATGCCTTCAGTAAGAGAGAGTTCAAGTTATGCCATCAATAAAGAGGTAGCAGTTACAGATCCTTTAAGAACCCCGTTGTCCGTGCGGTCTTTACGCCACAAATCGCCCCCCAAAAGGGACATGAAAACGAACAGGGACAAGAAGAAAACAAACAGGGACATGAAGAACAGGAACAGGGACAGGCTAACAGCACAGGGACAAAAACAAAAAAGGAATGAATAGGGACAGGCTAACAGAACAGGGACGAACAAAAAGAGCTTATGGGAGGGTCACGCTGGCTTACGCAGGACCCACAAACAAGGACTCCAGGAGTTGGAGGGGCAGCCAGAGCCCCCCGGCTGGGCAGCACTCAGTGCCTGCCACTCCCAGGGATGGGGTTGCAAAGTTTGTTAAAGATAGTCTTAGTATGCCTGGCAGCTTTTCTCTGTGTTTTAGTTTATGTTGATCCTGCCTTCTTAATTTGTGTTAATCGAGCTCTTTTATGTTAATAAAGAAGGGGGAGATGTGGGAGCATGGCCATGGGGGTCGACAAGTCCCATGGTTGGTGATAACATCCAACTCTTAAAGATGAGGCCATCAGGAAAGTAAAGCCTTGAGAGGGAACAAAGAAGGGTGATTCAGGAGACACCTTAAACAGGGACATGAAGAACAGGAACAGGGATAGTCTAACAGAACAGGGAGGAAAACAAAAAAGGAAAGAATAGGGACAGGCAAAGGGAACAGGAAAAAAAAAAAAAGGAATGAATAGGTACAGGCTAACAGAACAGGGACGAACAAAAAGAGCTTATGGGAGGGTCACGCTGGCTTACGCAGGACCCACAAACAAGGACTCCAGGAGTTGGAGGGGCAGCCAGAGCCCCCCGGCTGGGCAGCACTCAGTGCCTGCCTCTCCCAGGGATGGTTTTACAAAGTTTGTTAAAGATAGTCTTAGTATGCCTGGCAGTTTTTCTCTGTGTTTTAGTTTGTGTTGATCCTGCCTTCTTAATTTGTGTTAATCGCGCTTTCTTATGTTAATAAAGAAGGAGGAGATGTGGGAGTGTGGCCATGGGGGTCGACAAGCCCCATGGTTGGTGATCACATCCGACTCTTAAAGATGAGGCCATGAGGAAAGTAAAGCCTTGAGAGGGAACAAAGAAGGGTGATTCAGGAGACACCTTAAACAGGGACATGAAGAACAGGGACAGGGATAGTCTAACAAACAGGGACAAATACAAAAAAGGAATGAATAGGGACAGGCTATCAGAACAGGGACAAACAAAAAACAGCATATGGGAGGGTCTCGCTGGCATAGGCAGGACCCACAAACAAGGACTCCAGGAGTTGGAGGGGCAGCTAGAGCCCCCCGGCTGGGCAGCACTCAGTGCCTGCCACTCCCAGGGATGGGGTTGCAAAGTTTGTTAAAGATAGTCTTAGTATGCCTGGCAGTTTTTCTCTGTGTTTTAGTTTGTGTTGATCCTGCCTTCTTAATTTGTGTTAATTGTGCTTTCTTCTGTTAATAAAGAAGGAGGAGATGTGGGAGTGTGGCCATGGGGGTCGACAAGCCCCATGGTTGGTGATCACATCCGACTCTTAAAGATGAGACCATCAGGAAAGTAAAGCCTTGAGAGGGAACAAAGAAGGGTGATTCAGGAGACACCTTAAGCAGGGACATGAAGAACAGGAACAGGGACAGGCTAACAGAACAGGGACAAAAAAAAAAGGAATGAATAGGGACATGCTATCAGAACAGGGACAAACAAAAAACAGCGTATGGGAGGGTCTCGCTGGCATAGGCAGGACCCACAAACAAGGACTCCAGGAGTTGGAGGGGCAGCCAGAGCCCCCCAGCTGGGAAGCACTCAGTGCCTGCCTCTCCCAGGGATGGGGTTACAAAGTTTGTTAAAGATGGAATTAGTATGCCTGGCAGTTTTTCTCTGTATATTTTAGTTTGTGTTAATAGTGCTTTCTTAATTTGTGTTACTCTTGCTTTCTTAATTTCTGTTAATCGCACCTTCATAATTTGTGTTAAACCTGCTTTCTTAATTTGTGTTAATCGAGCTCTTTTATGTTAATAAAGAAGGGGGAGTTGTGGGAGCCTGGCCATGGGGGTCGACAAGTCCCATGGTTGGTGATAACATCCGACTCTTAAAGATGAGGCCATCAGGAAAGTAAAGAGTTGAGAGGGAACAAAGAAGGGTGATTCAGGAGACACCTTAAACAGGGACATGAAGAACAGGAACAGGGGCAGGCTAACAGAGCAGGGAGAAACAAAAAACTGCATATGGGAGGGTCCCACTGGCGTATGCTGGACCCACAAACAAGGACTCCAGGAGTTGGAGGGGCAGCCAGAGCCCCCCGGCTGGGCAGCACTCAGTGCCTGCCTCTCCCAGGGATGGTTTTAGAAAGGTTGTTAAAGATAGTCTTAGTATGCCTGGCAGTTTTTCTCTGTGTTTTAGTTTGTGTTGATCCTGCCTTCTTAATTTGTGTTAATCGCGCTTTCTTATGTTAATAAAGAAGAAGGAGATGTGGGAGTGTGGCCATGGGGGTCGACAAGTCCCATGGTTGGTGATAACATCCAACTCTTAAGGATGAGACCATCAGGAATTTAAAGAGTTGAGAGGGAACAAAGAAAGGTGATTCAGGTGACACCTTCTTGTCTGGGGTGGCTAGTTCTCCAGCCATTAATGCATGGAAGTGGCTGGGTGTTTGCTGTTGCCGGGCAAAGTTGTTGACCAATGACTAGTTAGTGGAAAGGTACTGCTGTGAGGCGGAAGTTATAGGAAGGGAGCCTTTCCTGAATAAGGGATAGAATGAAGTTGTGCCCTCACTCTGAGAGATGAAGTTATGCCCTCAGTAAGAGAGAGTTCAAGTTATGTCATCAATAAAGAGGTAGCAGTTACAGATCCTGAAAGAACCCCGTTGTCCGTGCGGTCTTTACGCCACAAATCGCCCCCCAACAGGGACAAGAAAACGAACAGTGACGAGAGGAAAACAAACAGGGAAATGAACAGGAACAGGGACAGGCTAACAGAACAGGGACAAAAAAAAAAAAAGGAATGAATAGGGACAGGCAAATGGAACATGGACAAAAACAGAAAAGGAATGATCAGGTACAGGCTAATAGAACAGGGACGAACAAAAAGAGCTTATGGGAGGGTCACGATGGTTTACTCAGGACCCCCAAACAAGGACTCCAGCAGTTGGAGGGGCAGCCAGAGCCCCCCAGCTGGGCAGCACTCAGTGCCTGCCTTTCCCAGGGATGGGGTTACAAAGTTTGTTAAAGATGGAATTAGTATGCGTGGCAGTTTTTGTCTGTATTTTAGTTTGAGTTAATAGTGCTTTCTTAATTTGTGTTTCTCTTGCTTTCCTAATTTCTGTTAATCGAGCCTTCTTAATTTGTGTTAAACCTGCTTTCTTAATTTGTGTTAATTGCGCTTTCTTATGTTAATAAAGAAGGGGGAGATGTGGGAGTGTTGCCATGGGGGTCGACAAGCCCCATGGTTGGTGATAACATCAGACTCTTAAAGATGAGGCCATCAGGAAAGTAAAGCCTTGAGAGGGAACAAAGAAGGGTGATTCAAGAGACACCTTAAACAGGGACATGAAGAACAGGAACAGGGACAGGCTATCAGAACAGGGACAAACAAAAAACAGCATATGGGAGGGTCTCGCTGGCATAGGCAGGACCCACAAACAAGGACTCCAGGAGTTGGAGGGGCAGCCAGAGCCCCCCAGCTGGGAAGCACTCAGTGCCTGCCTCTCCCAGGGATGGGGTTACAAAGTTTGTTAAAGATGGAATTAGTATGCCTGGCAGTTTTTCTCTGTATATTTTAGTTTGTGTTAATAGTGCTTTCTTAATTTGTGTTACTCTTGCTTTCTTAATTTCTGTTAATCGCACCTTCATAATTTGTGTTAAACCTGCTTTCTTAATTTGTGTTAATCGAGCTCTTTTATGTTAATAAAGAAGGGGGAGTTGTGGGAGCCTGGCCATGGGGGTCGACAAGTCCCATGGTTGGTGATAACATCTGACTCTTAAAGATGAGGCCATCAGGAAAGTAAAGAGTTGAGAGGGAACAAAGAAGGGTGATTCAGGAGACACCTTAACCAGGGACATGAAGAACAGGAACAGGGGCAGGCTAACAGAGCAGGGAGAAACAAAAAACAGCATATGGGAGGGTCCCACTGGCGTATGCTGGACCCACAAACAAGGACTCCAGGAGTTGGAGGGGCAGCCAGAGCCCCCCGGCTGGGCAGCACTCAGTGCCTGCCTCTCCCAGGGATGGTTTTACAAAGGTTGTTAAAGATAGTCTTAGTATGCCTGGCAGTTTTTCTCTGTGTTTTAGTTTGTGTTGATCCTGCCTTCTTAATTTGTGTTAATCGCGCTTTCTTATGTTAATAAAGAAGAAGGAGATGTGGGAGTGTGGCCATGGGGGTCGACAAGTCCCATGGTTGGTGATAACATCCAACTCTTAAGGATGAGACCATCAGGAATTTAAAGAGTTGAGAGGGAACAAAGAAAGGTGATTCAGGTGACACCTTCTTGTCTGGGGTGGCTAGTTCTCCAGCCATTAATGCATGGAAGTGGCTGGGTGTTTGCTGTTGCCGGGCAAAGTTGTTGACCAATGACTAGTTAGTGGAAAGGTACTGCTGTGAGGCGGAAGTTATAGGAAGGGAGCCTTTCCTGAATAAGGGATAGAATGAAGTTGTGCCCTCACTCTGAGAGATGAAGTTATGCCCTCAGTAAGAGAGAGTTCAAGTTATGTCATCAATAAAGAGGTAGCAGTTACAGATCCTGAAAGAACCCCGTTGTCCGTGCGGTCTTTACGCCACAAATCGCCCCCCAACAGGGACAAGAAAACGAACAGTGACGAGAAGAAAACAAACAGGGAAATGAACAGGAACAGGGACAGGCTAACAGAACAGGGACAAAAAAAAAAAAAGGAATGAATAGGGACAGGCAAATGGAACATGGACAAAAACAGAAAAGGAATGATCAGGTACAGGCTAATAGAACAGGGACGAACAAAAAGAGCTTATGGGAGGGTCACGATGGTTTACTCAGGACCCCCAAACAAGGACTCCAGCAGTTGGAGGGGCAGCCAGAGCCCCCCAGCTGGGCAGCACTCAGTGCCTGCCTCTCCCAGGGATGGGGTTACAAAGTTTGTTAAAGATGGAATTAGTATGCGTGGCAGTTTTTGTCTGTATTTTAGTTTGAGTTAATAGTGCTTTCTTAATTTGTGTTTCTCTTGCTTTCCTAATTTCTGTTAATCGAGCCTTCTTAATTTGTGTTAAACCTGCTTTCTTAATTTGTGTTAATTGCGCTTTCTTATGTTAATAAAGAAGGGGGAGATGTGGGAGTGTTGCCATGGGGGTCGACAAGTCCCATGGTTGGTGATAACATCCAACTCTTAAGGATGAGACCATCAGGAATTTAAAGAGTTGAGAGGGAACAAAGAAGGGTGATTCAGGTGTGTTATAAGTGAGACCATACAAATTTCTTGGTCTATCAGAAATATTTTATTAATTAAGTAAGCAGGCACAAGCAAAACAGCGCTGGGCGGCTGGGGAGTCTCCGCTCCACCATAGCACGCAACTTTCCCCTTTCAGTGTCGCCGTTTTATAGCATCCAAGTTTCGGCTTGTCAGGACTTGTTGGACCTTCTGAAGCTGCGCAGTTTGTTGTTGGGGGTCGTTGTTTTTCTTTCAATGATCATGCGTTGTGCTCCTGTTCAAGGGGGAGGGTAGTGAAGCGGGAAACAGTATTTCACAGAGTCTTTGTTTTACCAAGGATGTTTATCCAACACCCCCTCCCCACTATCTACTTGCTTAGTCTTCCCCCTTAACAAGGTCGTAAATTGCAAAACCTTATCTTCTCAGCAGATCCTCTGAATTCCTTTTAAAGACAATGAACAAACACCCGCTAATTTATCACAATCCCTCCTTTTTCTTTTTCTAACATATTTTGTTCATTGATGAATTTTTGAAGCACTTGTTTGCTCAATATTAAAGTTTCTGCGTCATCCTCCTCCTGTTCAAGAGATTCATATTTCGAACGCACAAGCATAAGGTGAGCTGCCTCTAATCGGTTTACAATCGCGATTATTCGATTGAATATACATGGTACAAAAGTTAGTGTTAATATGAGCAGCAACAAAGGTCCTGCTATAGTTGATAGCAGTGTAGTGAGCCAAAGTGAGTAATTAAACCAGGATTCATACCAATTCTGGTGGGCTTCATTTTCTATTTTTCGTTTTTCTAGCCCTTCTCTCAATTTAGTCATTGTATCCCTTACTACTCCAGTATGATCTGCATATACGCAACACTCCTCTCGTAGGGCTGCACACAATCCTCCTTGTTGTAGAAAAATCAGATCTAATCCCCTACGATTTTGTCGTACAGATTTTTCTAAAGCTGATATAGATTGCTCGATACGGGCCAAATCCTCATCTACAGCAATGCGTAGAGAGGTAAATTCTTGGCTTTGTTTTACCAGAGAGGTAATTTCAGTTCCGGCTCCTGCAGCCCCCAGAATCATCAGAGTGGCTAAAGTGACAGCCGTAATAGGCTCTCTCTTCCTTAAGTGTTTTTTTGCCATAGCATGTTGGATGTACATATACTCCTCAGAATGGTAAAGAATCCTAGGTATAATTACTACCTGTACACAAAAATCATGAGACGAGTTGAACAATTTCAAAGATAAGCATGGAGTTACCCCCAGAGACGAACATACCCATCTGGTGTTATCTGCTGGTATTAACCATTTTTCTTTGTCTAATTGTGTAACATTTTCTGTAATATTGCATAGATGGAACTTCTCACCAGGGACCGTGCCTACGCACCTGCCATTCCCAGTTACTTCCGTTAACGTTATTCCTACATCCCTTCCCCAATGGCATTGTGGGGGATCGGTTTTGTTTGAACGGGTGGTTTCTCCCAGATCCCCAATGGCGTCGTAATATGAGGGCCTTATATCAAGACATAACCAGCAAGGTCTAGGCACGTCTGGATTTGGTTGATTCAACAACTGATAACTAGCATTCATGATTCTCCATATGTTATTCCCGGTCACCCCTTCATTTCTAATCCCATACTCCGGGTTTACTGATTTATTAGCAACCTCCAGTGGTTTAGGACTATTAGGAGTTAGCATTCTAAAAGCTTGTGTAGGCTGAATCCTCAAAACACTCCCCGACAGTTTCTGATTTGGTCCCACCCGTTGGAGACTCTTAGTCTCTTCCTTCTTTATATAGATGATGCCTCCCCTATCAGTCCCCCAGCAGTAGTTATCTGCTGAACAACATGGTGATCTTCCCATCTAATCAGGCTCCATTTAAAAGGTTTGTGAGGGTGCGCAGACCCAGGAACAGTGTAAACAATCGTACCCATTACTATGTATCGCAAAAAAAATGGCTAGGGCCCATTTTCCAGAGTTCTTTACCTGGCCACGTAATTCCCCACCGTTTCACTCTCTGCCTCGCTTGTCAGTTCGGTTGCAGAGAACTACAAGGTGCAAGTTCTTCTTGGCAGCAGCAGTGTTCTTCAGGGGAGTTTCTCAGGTAACCGCGACCTTTTTCTGATCAAACAGGGTCCCCTTTCCTCCTTTTTTTTTTTACGATACATAGACAGTTAGACCATACTTATCGAGTTCGTTTCAACGTGAGCTTTAAGTCATCAGGGCCTGCGACCGCTTCCCATTTGCTTTTCTGGATCGGTCCTTTCACGCGACTGGCATGCGTTCACCCCTTCTCAGCCGTCCGGATAGCCGTCTCTGTGATAAGTAAAACAACATAGGGGCCTCCCCACCGTGGTGTTAAAGACGTTTCTTTCCATGTCTTAATTAGAACCCTATCTCCAGGTTGTATCCTATGGATTGCTATATCTAGCCACCAAGCCTTTCGCTTGCAACTCCCTCCGTTGGTTCATAAGCTGTATTAAATAAGGTTTTAATTGGATATCCTGTACCTGGGGGTGATCAGATGGCATCTCTAAATCATAAGGCATACCATACAGCCTTTCAAAAGGTGAGATTCCGACATCGGCTCTGGGCTATGTCCGGATATTCAATAGTGCAAGCGGTAAACATTTCACCCAGGAGGTTTTTGTCTCTATCATAAGCTTTGTTAGTTGCTTTTTAATTTCACCATTCATTCGTTCTACCTTTCCCGAACTCTGAGGATGCCAGGGAGTGTAATATTCCCATTTAATTCCCAGAGCCTTCATCGTGTCTCGGGATACCTTTGACACAAAGTGTGGGCCTCGATCAGAGTCAATTGCTTCTATTACCCCGTATCTGGGTATGATGCTTTCTAATAATATCTTTACCACGGTTTGAGCTGTGGCCCTTGCCGTAGGGAATGCTTCAACAAAGTTTGTGAGGTGGTCTACAATAACTAATAAGTATCTATATCGCCCCGTTTTTGGAAGTTCAGTAAAATCTAATTGAATCTTTGCAAAAGGTCGATGTGCCAATTCTCGTCCTCCTCCCGGGACCCTTTTTCTCATGTGTTGAGCATTTACCCTCCGACAAGTTATGCAATCATTTACGATCCTCTTTGCTATATTATAAATCCCTATACACATATAATATGTGGCAAATTGATCCACCAACGCCCGAGTACCCCAGTGCGTCTGTTCATGAAATCTCCATAGCACCCTCATAGCTACTGATTTTGGTAACACTTCCCGTCCATCAGGCAGTACCCATTTCCCTTTATCTTTTTTTTTTTTTTTTTTTTTTTTTTGAACCCCCATTTGTGTCATCTTGTCTTCTTCTGTATTAGTGAAACAGAGTAAGGGGAGGGGAATGGGTCCATTCGACCAGAGGGAGTTAGTCGGCCCGCACTTGTAGCAGTTTTTATAAGGCGGGCTTTCTTCCTCAGAACAATTGCATTCAATCCCATCAACTCCCCATTCACTCCAGCAATCATAACATGGAAATTCCTTTAAGCCTTTCCCACAGTATTAAGTATTATATTAAGCATTATTATATATTATATTATTATTAATTATTATATTAATTATTATATATTAAGTATAAGTATTAAGTATTTCCCACAGTCTGGGCAATCTTCCCTCGTTCTTATAATACTTATACTCATTAATGCCGCCCTTTTTGCCTCCTGATCTGCTAGATTATTACCCCTAACCTGAGGGGTGAGGCCTTTTTGATGCCCTTTTATATGTACTACAGCAATTTCTTTGGGCTCTCTGATAGCTTGTAAAACCTGGGTAATCAATTCCTGATGTATTAAACCCTTTCCTTGTGAATTGATGAGCCCCCTTTCTTTCCATATTTTACCAAATATATGTACTACCCCATAAGCATATTTTGAATCTGTATATATTGTACCGCTTTTATTTTTCAACAATTTTAGGGCCTGCAATATGGCATATAGCTCGCAAGCTTGGGCAGACCAGCTAGGACTCAAAGGTCCAGATTCCACTATCTCAAATGTTTTCTCGTTTACTAACGCCTATCCTGATTTTTGCTTTCCCTCGACTACTCTCGAGGAACCATCCACATATATCTGTTCACCGATGGGTAATTCCACCTCCTCTAGATCAGGTCTCAATTTCGTTTGCTCTTCTATATTTCGGAGGCAATCATGTCCTAAGGACTCATTTGGTTCCCCATAAAGAAATTGAGCAGGGTTCTGTAGGGAGGTTGTTCCTAAGGTTAATTTTGGAGAGGAAATCAAAATTCCTTCATATTTTAATAATCTGGCGTCAGTGATCCATTTCTCTGCCTTCTGTTGCAGTACCCCGCATATATTGTGTAGAGATATTACTTTGATTTCCCCCCCAAAAGTGATCTTCTGTGCTTCTTCCACTAACAAGGCAGCAGCTACCACTACCTGCAAACAGTTTGGCCAGCCCCGGCTAACCGGATCCAATAATTTAGACAAATAGGCCACAGGTTTTTTTTTTGTTTTTTTTTTTTACTCCCTGCCCATTCTTGGGCCAGCACTCCGTATGCTGTGCCTTCTGCGCTGTTCACAAAAAAAACGAAACAGCCTCCTTAAATCTGGTAAGCTTAACACTGGGGGGGGCGTACTAGTTCCTCCTTTAAGTTGTTCAGTCGTTCCTCATCTTCTTTTGTCCATTTGAGTAATCCATCCTTATTCAGCTTGTTATATAAAAATTTAACCTTTCCACTATAATCTTCTATCGTATCCGGTCAACCCTAACAGTTGCCGTACCTGCCTTTTAGTTCGCGGGGATGCTAAAGCCAATATTCCACTGATTCTGCCTGGGTCTAACTTCTTAGTCCCCTTACTTAACTGGTGACCCAGGTACTTTATCTCTTGCTCCACAATTTGTAATTTTGCCCCTCCTTTTTCTTTTAAAGGGTACAGAGGGTACAGATTAACTCGATTCTCTGAGCCAATCCAAAGGCTCGCATATTCGCTCTCCTCTAAACAAAAAGGTTCCTTTGCACTTACAAACAGAACAGGAAAAAGAAAAAAAAAGGAATGAATAGGTACAGGCTAACAGAGCAGGGACGAACAAAAAGAGCTTATGGGAGGGTCACGCTGGCTTACGCAGGACCCACAAACAAGGACTCCAGGAGGTGGAGGGGCAGCCAGAGGCCCCCGGTTGGGCAGCACTCAGTGCCTGCCTCTCCCAGGGATGGGGTTGCAAAGTTTGTTAAAGATAGTCTTAGTATGCCTGGCAGTTTTTCTGTGTGTTTTAGTTTGTGTTGATCCTGCCTTCTTAATTTGTGTTAATTGCGCTTTCTTATGTTAAAAAAGAAGGAGGAGATGTGGGAGCGTGGCCATGGGGGTCGACAAGCCCCATGGTTGGTGATAACATCCCACTCTTAAAGATGAGGCCATCAGGAAAGTAAAGAGTTGAGAGGGAACAAAGAAAGGTGATTCAGGAGACACCTTAAACAGGGACATGAAGAACAGGAACAGGGACAGGCTAACAGAGCGGGGAGAAACAAAAAACAGCATATGGGAGGGTCCCACTGGCATATGCTGGACCCACAAACAAGGACTCCAGGAGTTGGAGGGGCAGCCAGAGCCCCCCAGCTGGGCAGCACTTAGTGTCTCCCTCTGCCAGGGATGGGTTTACAAAGTTTGTTAAAGATGGAATTAGTATGCCTGGCAGCTTTTCTCTGTGTTTTAGTTTGTGTTAATAGTGCTTTCTTAATTTGTGTTAATTGCGCTTTCTTATGTTAATAAAGAAGGGGGAGATGTGGGAGTGTGGCCATGGGGGTGGACAAGCCCCATGGTTTGTGATAACATCAGACTATTAAGGATGAGACCATCAGGAATGTAAAGAGTTGAGAGGGAACAAAGAAGGGTGATTCAGGAGACACCTTAAGCAGGGACTTGAGGAACAGGAACAGGGACAGGCTAACAGAACAGGGACAAACAAAAAGGGAATGAATGGGGACAGGCTATCAGAACAGGGACAAACAAAAAACAGCATATGGGAGGGTCACGCTGGCTTACGCAGGACCCCCAAACAAGGACTCCAGGAGTTGGAGGGGCAGCCAGAGCCCCCCGGCTGGGCAGCACTCAGTGCCTGCCTCTCCCAGGGTTGGTTTTACAAAGTTTGTTAAAGATGGAATTAGTATGCCTGGCAGTTTTTCTCTGTGTTTTAGTTTGTGTTAATAGTGCTTTCTTAATTTGTGTTAAATGAGCTCTTTTATGTTAATAAAGAAGGGGGAGATGTGGGAGCGTGGCCATGGGGGTCGACAAGTCCCATGGTTGGTGATAACATCCAACTCTTAAAGATGAGGCCATCAGGAAAGTAAAGAGTTGAGAGGGAACAAAGAAGGGTGATTCAGGAGACACCTTAAACAGGGACATGAAGAACAGGAACAGGGATAGTCTAACAGAACAGGGAGGAAAACAAAAAAGGAATGAATAGGGACAGGCTATCAGAACAGGGACAAACAAAAGCAGCGTATGGGAGGGTCTCGCTGGCATAGGCAGGACCCACAAACAAGGACTCCAGGAGTTGGAGGGGCAGCCAGAGCCCCCCAGCTGGGCAGCACTCAGTGCCTGCCTCTCCCAGGGATGGGGTTACAAAGTTTGTAAAAGATGGAATTAGTATGCCTGGCAGTTTTTCTCTGTGTTTTAGTTTGTGTTAATAGTGCTTTCTTAATTTGTGTTACTCTTGCTTTCTTAATTTCTGTTAATCGCGCCTTCTTAATTTGTGTTAAACCTGCTTTCTTAATTTGTGTTAATCGAGCTCTTTTATGTTAATAAAGAAGGGGGAGATGTGGGAGCATGGCCATGGGGGTCCACAAGTCCCATGGTTGGTGATAACATCCAACTCTTAAAGATGAGGCCATCAGGAAAGTAAAGAGTTGAGAGGGAACAAAGAAGGTTGATTCAGGAGACACCTTAAACAGGGACATGAAGAACAGGAACAGGGATAGTCTAACAGAACAGGGACAAAAACAAAAAAGTAATGAATAGGGACAGGCTATCAGAAAAGGGACAAACAAAAAACAGCGTATGGGAGGGTCTCGCTGGCATAGGCAGGACCCACAAACAAGGACTCCAGGAGTTGGAGGGGCAGCCAGAGCCCCCCAGCTGGGCAGCACTCAGTGCCTGCCTCTCCCAGGGACGGGGTTACAAAGTTTGTTAAAGATGGAACTAGTATGCCTGGCAGTTTTTCTCTGTGTTTTAGTTTGTGTTGATCCTGCCTTTTTAATTTGTGTTAATCGCGCTTTCTTATGTTAATAAAGAAGGGGAAGATGTGGGAGTGTGGCCATGGGGGTCGACAAGCCCCATGGTTGGTGGTAACATCAGACTCTTAATGATGAGACCATCAGGAAAGTAAAGAGTTGAGAGAGAACAAAGAAGGGTGATTCAGGAGACACCTTAAAAAGGGACATGAAGAACAGGAACAGGGACAGGCTAACAGAGCAGGGAGAAACACAAAACAGCATATGGGAGGGGCCCACTGGCATATGCTGGACCCAAAAACAAGGACTCCAGGAGTTGGAGGGGCAGCCAGAGCCCCCCAGCTGGGAAGCACTCAGTGCCTGCCTCTCCCAGGGATGGGGTTACAAAGTTTGTTAAAGATGGAATTAGTATGCCTGGCAGTTTTTCTCTGTATTTTAGTTTGTGTTAATAGTGCTTTTTTAATTTGTGTTACTCTAGCTATCTTAATTTCTGTTAATCGCGCCTTCTTAATTTGTGTTAAACCTGCCTTCTTAATTTGTGTTAATCGAGCTCTTTTATGTTAATAAAGAAGGGGGAGTTGTAGGAGCCTGGCCATGGGGGTCGACAAGTCCCATGGTTGGTGATAACATCGGACTCTTAAAGATGAGGCCATCAGGAAAGTAAAGAGTTGAGAGGGAACAAAGAAGGGTGATTCAGGAGACACCTTAAACAGGGACATGAAGAACAGGAACAGGGATAGTCTAACAGAACAGGGAGGAAAAAAAAAAGGAATGAATAGGGACAGGCTATCAGAACAGGGACAAACAAAAAACAGCGTATGGGAGGGTCTCGCTGGCATAGGCAGGACCCCCAAACAAGGACTCCAGGAGTTGGAGGGGCAGCCAGAGCCCCCCGGCTGGGCAGCACTCAGTGCCTGCCTCTCCCAGGGATGGGGTTACAAAGTTTGTAAAAGATGGAATTAGTATGCCTGGCAGTTTTTCTCTGTGTTTTAGTTTGTGTTGATCCTGCCTTCTGAATTTGTGTTAATTGCGCTTTCTTATGTTAATAAAGAAGGAGGAGATCTGGGAGTGTGGCCATGGGGGTCGACAAGCCCCATGGTTGGTGATCACATCGGACTCTTATGGATGAGACCATGAGGAAAGTAAAGCCTTGCGAGGGAACAAAGAAGGGTGATTCAGGAGACACCTTAAACAGGGACATGAAGAACAGGAACAGGGATAGTCTAAAAGAACAGGGACAAAAACAAAAAAGTAATGAATAGGGACAGGCTATCAGAACAGGGACAAACAAAAAACAGCATATGGGAGGGTCTCGCTGGCATAGGCAGGACCCACAAACAAGGACTCCAGGAGTTGGAGGGGCAGCCAGAGCCCCCCAGCTGGGAAGCACTCAGTGCCTGCCTCTCCCAGGGATGGGGTTACAAAGTTTGTTAAAGATGGAATTAGTATGCCTGGCAGTTTTTCTCTGTATTTTATTTTGTGTTAATAGTGCTTTTTTAATTTGTGTTACTCTAGCTATCTTAATTTCTGTTAATCGCGCCTTCTTAATTTGTGTTAAACCTGCTTTCTTAATTTGTGTTAATCGAGCTCTTTTATGTTTATCAAGAAGGGGGAGTTGTAGGAGTGTGGCCATGGGGGTCGACAAGTCCCATGGTTGGTGATAACATCGGACTCTTATAGATGAGGCCATCAGGAAAGTAAAGAGTTGAGAGGGAACAAAGAAGGGTGATTCAGGAGACACCTTAAACAGGGACATGAAGAACAGGGACCAGGACAGGCTAACAAAGCAGGGAGAAACACAAAACAGCATATGGGAGGGTCCCACTGGCATATGCTGGACCCAAAAACAAGGACTCCAGGAGTTGGAGGGGCAGCCAGAGCCCCCCGGCTGGGCAGCACTCAGTGCCTGCCTCTCCCAGGGATGGGTTTACAAAGGTTGTTAAAGATAGACTTAGTATGCCTGGCAGTTTTTCTATGTGTTTTAGTTTGTGTTGATCCTGCCTTCTTAATTTGTGTTAATTATGCTTTCTTATGTTAATAAAGAAGGGGAAGATGTGGGAGTGTGGCCATGGGGTTCGACAAGCCCCATGGTTGGTGATAACATCCGACTAATAAAGTAGAGACCATCAGGAAAGTAAAGCCTTGAGAGGGAACAAAGAAGGGTTATACAAAAGACACCTTAACCAGGGACATGAAGAACAGGAACAGGGATAGTCTAACAGAACAGGGAGGAAAACAAAAAAGGAATGAATAGGGACAGGCTATCAGAACAGGGACAAACAAAAAACAGCATATGGGAGGGTCTCGCTGGCATAGGCAGGACCCACAAACAAGGACTCCAGGAGTTGGAGGGGCAGCCAGAGCCCCCCGGCTGGGCAGCACTCAGTGCCTGCCTCTCCCAGGGATGGTTTTACAAAGTTTGTAAAAGATGGAATTAGTATGCCTGGCAGTTTTTCTCTGTGTTTTAGTTTGTGTTGATCCTGCCTTCTTAATTTGTGTTAATCGCGCTTTCTTAAGTTAATAAAGAAGGGGGAGATGTGGGAGTGTGGCCATGGGGGTCGACAGGCCCCATGGTTGGTGATAACATCGGACTCTTAAGGATGAGACCATCAGGAATTTAAAGAGTTGAGAGGGAACAAAGAAGGGTGATTCAGGTGACACCTTGTTGTCTGGGGTGGCTTGTTCTCCAGCCATTAAAGCATGGAAGTTGCTGGGTGTTTGCTGTTGCCGGGCAAAGTTGTTGACCAATGACTAGTTAGTGGAAAGTTACTGCTGTGAGGCGGAAATTATAGGAAGGGAGCCTTTCCTGAATAAGGGATAGAATGAAGTTGTGCCCTCACTCTGAGAGATGAACTTATGCCCTCAGTAAGAGAGAGTTCAAGTTATGTCATCAATAAAGAGGTAGCAGTTACAGATCCTGAAAGAACCCCGTTGTCCGTGCGGTCTTTATGCCACAAATCGCTCCCCAACAGGGACATGAAACGAACAGGGACGAGAAGAAAACAAACAGGGGAATGAAGAACAGGAACAGGGACAGGCTAACAGAACAGGGACAAAAACAGAAAAGGAATGAATAGGGACAGGCTAACAGAACAGGGACGAACAAAAAGAGCTTATGGGAGGGTCACGCTGGCTTACGCAGGACCCACAAACAAGGACTCCAGGAGTTGGAGGGGCAGCCAGAGCCCCCCGGCTGGGCAGCACTCAGTGCCTGCCACTCCCAGGGATGGGGTTGCAAAGTTTGTTAAAGATAGTCTTAGTATGCCTGGCAGCTTTTCTCTGTGTTTTAGTTTGTGTTGATCCTGCCTTCTTAATTTGTGTTAATCGCACTTTCTTATGTTAATAAAGAAGGGGAAGATGTGGGAGTGTGACCATGGGGGTCCACAAGCCCCATGGTTGGTGATAACATCCGACTACTAAAGTAGAGACCATCAGGAAAGTAAAGCCTTGAGAGGGAACAAAGAAGGGTGATTCAGGAGACACCTTAAGCAGGGACATGAAGAACAGGAACAGGGATAGTCTAACAGAACAGGGACAAAAACAGAAAAGGAATGAATAGGGACAGGCTAT
Organism: Anser anser; assembly: GCF_964211835.1. Lineage (NCBI taxonomy): Eukaryota > Metazoa > Chordata > Aves > Anseriformes > Anatidae > Anser > Anser anser. The sequence goes on along the minus strand of NC_139731.1, from coordinate 4,509,515 downwards.
CAGAACAGCGACAAACAAAAAACAGCGTATGGGAGGGTCTCGCTGGCATAGGCAGGACCCCCAAACAAGGACTCCAGGAGTTGGAGGGGCAGCCAGAGCCCCCTGGCTGGGCAGTACTGAGTGCCTGCCTCTCCCAGGGATGGTTTTACAAAGGTTGTTAAAGATAGACTTAGTATGCCTGGCAGTTTTTCTCTGTGTTTTAGTTTGTGTTAATAGTGCTTTCTTAATTTGTGTTTCTCTTGCTTTCTTAATTTCTGTTAATCGCGCCTTCTTAATTTGTGTTAAACCTGCTTTCTTAATTAGTGTTAATCGAGCTCTTCTATGTTAATAAAGAAGGGGGAGATGTGGGAGCCTGGCCATGGGGGTCGACAAGTCCCATGGTTGGTGATAACATCCGACTCTTAAAGATGAGGCCATCAGGAAAGTAAAGAGTTGAGAGGGAACAAAGAAGGGTGATTCAGGAGACACCTTAACCAGGGACATGAAGAACAGGAACAGGGACAGGCTAACAGAGCAGGGAGAAACAAAAAACAGCATATGGGAGGGTCCCACTGGCATATGCTGGACCCACAAACAAGGACTCCAGGAGTTGGAGGGGCAGCCAGAGCCCCCCGGCTGGGCAGTACTCAGTGCCTGCCTCTCCCAGGGATGGTTTTACAAAGGTTGTTAAAGATAGACTTAGTATGCCTGGCAGTTTTTCTCTGTGTTTTTGTTTGTGTTGATCCTGCCTTCTAAATTTGTGTTACTTGTGCTTTCTTATGTTAATAAAGAAGGGGAAGATGTGGGAGTGTGGCCATGGGGGTCGACAAGCCCCATGGTTGGTGATAACATCGGACTCTTAAGGATGAGACCATCAGGAAAGGAAAGCCTTGAGAGGGAACAAAGAAGGGTGATTCAGGAGACACCTTAAACAGGGACATGAAGAACAGGAACAGGGATAGTCTAACAGAACTGGGAGGAAAACAAAAAAGGAATGAATAGGACAGGCTATCAGAACAGGGACAAACAAAAAACAGCATATGGGAGGGTCTCGCTGGCATAGGCAGGACCCACAAACAAGGACTCCAGGAGTTGGAGGGGCAGCCAGAGCCCCCCGGCTGGGCAGCACTCAGTGCCTGCCTCTCCCAGGGATGGGGTTACAAAGTTTGTTAAAGATGGAATTAGTATGCCTGGCAGTTTTTCTCTGTATTTTAGTTTGTGTTAATAGTGCTTTCTTAATTTGTGTTACTCTTGCTTTCTTAATTTCTGTTAATCGCGCCTTCATAATTTGTGTTAAACCTGCTTTCTTAATTTGTGTTAATCGAGCTCTTTTATGTTAATAAAGAAGGGGGAGATGTGGGAGCATGGCCATGGGGGTCCACAAGTCCCATGGTTGGTGATAACATCCAACTCTTAAAGATGAGGCCATCAGGAAAGTAAAGAGTTGAGAGGGAACAAAGAAGGGTGATTCAGGAGACACCTTAAACAGGGACATGAAGAACAGGAACAGGGACAGGCTAACAGAGCAGGGAGAAACAAAAAACAGCATATGGGAGGGTCCCACTGGCATAGGCAGGACCCACAAACTAGGACTCCAGGAGTTGGAGGGGCAACCAGAGCCCCCCGGCTGGGCAGCACTCAGTGCCTGCCTCTCCCAGGGATGGTTTTACAAAGGTTGTTAAAGATAGACTTAGTATGCCTGGCAGTTTTTCTCTGTGTTTTAGTTTGTGTTGATCCTGCCTTCTTAATTTGTGTTAATCACGCTTCCTTATGTTAATAAAGAAGAAGGAGATGTGGGAGTGTGGCCATGGGGGTCGACAAGCCCCATGGTTGGTGATAACATCGGACTCTTAAGGATGAGACCATCAGGAAAGGAAAGCCTTGAGAGGGAACAAAGAAGGGTGATTCAGGAGACACCTTAACCAGGGACATGAAGAACAGGAACAGGGATAGTCTAACAGAACAGGGAGGAAAACAAAAAAGGAATGAATAGGACAGGCTATCAGAACAGGGACAAACAAAAAACAGCATATGGGAGGGTCTCGCTGGCATAGGCAGGACCCACAGACAAGGACTCCAGGAGTTGGAGGGGCAGCCAGAGCCCCCCGGCTGGGCAGCACTCAGTGCCTGCCTCTCCCAGGGATGGGGTTGCAAAGTTTGTTAGAGATAGTCTTAGTATGCCTGGCAGTTTTTCTCTGTGTTTTAGTTTGTGTTGATCCTGCCTTCTTAATTTGTATAATTGCGCTTTCTTATGTTAATAAAGAAGGAGGAGATGTGGGAGTGTGGCCATGGGGGTCGACAAGCCCCATGGTTGGTGATAACATCAGACTCTTAATGATGAGACCATCAGGAAAGTAAAGCCTTGAGAGGGAACAAAGAAGGGTGATTCAGGAGACACCTTAAAAAGGGACATGAAGAACAGGAACAGGGACAGGCTAACAGAGCAGGGAGAAACAAAAAACAGCATATGGGAGGGTCCCACTGGCATATGCTGGACCCAAAAACAAGGACTCCAGGAGTTGGAGGGGCAGCCAGAGCCCCCCAGCTGGGCAGCACTCTGTGCCTGCCTCTCCCAGGGATGGGGTTACAAAGTTTGTTAAAGATGGAATTAGTATGCCTGGCAGTTTTTCTCTGTATTTTAGTTTGTGTTAATAGTTCTTTCTTAATTTGTGTTACTCTTCCTTTCTTATTTTCTGTTAATCGCGCCTTCTTAATTTGTGTTAAACCTGCTTTCTTAATTTGTGTTAATCGCGCTTTCTTATGTTAATAAAGAAGGGGGAGATGTGGGAGCATGACCATGGGGGTGGACAAGTCCCATGGTTGGTGATAACATCCGACTATTAAAGTAGAGACCATCAGGAAAGCAAAGAGTTGAAAGGGAACACAGAAGGGTGATTCAGGAGACACCTTAAACAGGGACATGAAGAACAGGAACAGGGATAGTCTAACAGAACAGGGACGAAAACAAAAAAGGAATGAATAGGGACAGGCTATCAGAACAGGGACAAACAAAAAACAGCGTATGGGAGGGTCTCGTTGGCATACGCAGGACCCTAAAACAAGGACTCCAGGAGTTGGAGGGGCAGCCAGAGCCCCCTGGCTGGGCAGTACTGAGTGCCTGCCTCTCCCAGGGATGGTTTTACAAAGGTTGTTAAAGATAGACTTAGTATGCCTGCCAGTTTTTCTCTGTGTTTTAGTTTGTGTTAATAGTGCTTTCTTAATTTGTGTTTCTCTTGCTTTCTTAATTTCTGTTAATCGCGCCTTCTTAATTTGTGTTAAACCTGCTTTCTTAATTAGTGTTAATCGAGCTCTCCTATGTTAATAAAGAAGGGGGAGATGTGGGAGCCTGGCCATGGGGGTCGACAAGTCCCATGGTTGGTGATAACATCCGACTCTTAAAGATGAGGCCATCAGGAAAGTAAAGAGTTGAGAGGGAACAAAGAAGGGTGATTCAGGAGACACCTTAAACAGGGACATGAAGAACAGGAACAGGGACAGGCTAACAGAGCAGGGAGAAACAAAAAACAGCATATGGGAGGGTCCCACTGGCATATGCTGGACCCACAAACAAGGACTCCAGGAGTTGGAGGGGCAGCCAGAGCCCCCCGGCTGGGCAGTACTCAGTGCCTGCCTCTCCCAGGGATGGTTTTACAAAGGTTGTTAAAGATAGAATTAGTATGCCTGGCAGTTTTTCTCTGCGTTTTTGTTTGTGTTGATCCTGCCTTCTAAATTTGTGTTACTTGTGCTTTCTTATGTTAATAAAGAAGGGGAAGATGTGGGAGTGTGGCCATGGGGGTCGACAAGCCCCATGGTTGGTGATAACATCGGACTCTTAAGGATGAGACCATCAGGAAAGGAAAGCCTTGAGAGGGAACAAAGAAGGGTGATTCAGGAGACACCTTAAACAGGGACATGAAGAACAGGAACAGGGATAGTCTAACAGAACTGGGAGGAAAACAAAAAAGGAATGAATAGGACAGGCTATCAGAACAGGGACAAACAAAAAACAGCATATGGGAGGGTCTCGCTGGCATAGGCAGGACCCACAAACAAGGACTCCAGGAGTTGGAGGGGCAGCCAGAGCCCCCCGGCTGGGCAGCACTCAGTGCCTGCCTCTCCCAGGGATGGGGTTACAAAGTTTGTTAAAGATGGAATTAGTATGCCTGGCAGTTTTTCTCTGTATTTTAGTTTGTGTTAATAGTGCTTTCTTAATTTGTGTTACTCTTGCTTTCTTAATTTCTGTTAATCGCGCCTTCATAATTTGTGTTAAACCTGCTTTCTTAATTTGTGTTAATCGAGCTCTTTTATGTTAATAAAGAAGGGGGAGATGTGGGAGCATGGCCATGGGGGTCCACAAGTCCCATGGTTGGTGATAACATCCAACTCTTAAAGATGAGGCCATCAGGAAAGTAAAGAGTTGAGAGGGAACAAAGAAGGGTGATTCAGGAGACACCTTAAACAGGGACATGAAGAACAGGAACAGGGACAGGCTAACAGAGCAGGGAGAAACAAAAAACAGCATATGGGAGGGTCCCACTGGCATAGGCAGGACCCACAAACTAGGACTCCAGGAGTTGGAGGGGCAACCAGAGCCCCCCGGCTGGGCAGCACTCAGTGCCTGCCTCTCCCAGGGATGGTTTTACAAAGGTTGTTAAAGATAGACTTAGTATGCCTGGCAGTTTTTCTCTGTGTTTTAGTTTGTGTTGATCCTGCCTTCTTAATTTGTGTTAATCACGCTTCCTTATGTTAATAAAGAAGAAGGAGATGTGGGAGTGTGGCCATGGGGGTCGACAAGCCCCATGGTTGGTGATAACATCGGACTCTTAAGGATGAGACCATCAGGAAAGGAAAGCCTTGAGAGGGAACAAAGAAGGGTGATTCAGGAGACACCTTAACCAGGGACATGAAGAACAGGAACAGGGATAGTCTAACAGAACAGGGAGGAAAACAAAAAAGGAATGAATAGGACAGGCTATCAGAACAGGGACAAACAAAAAACAGCATATGGGAGGGTCTCGCTGGCATAGGCAGGACCCACAAACAAGGACTCCAGGAGTTGGAGGGGCAGCCAGAGCCCCCCGGCTGGGCAGCACTCAGTGCCTGCCTCTCCCAGGGATGGGGTTGCAAAGTTTGTTAGAGATAGTCTTAGTATGCCTGGCAGTTTTTCTCTGTGTTTTAGTTTGTGTTGATCCTGCCTTCTTAATTTGTATAATTGTGCTTTCTTATGTTAATAAAGAAGGAGGAGATGTGGGAGTGTGGCCATGGGGGTCGACAAGCCCCATGGTTGGTGATAACATCAGACTCTTAATGATGAGACCATCAGGAAAGTAAAGCCTTGAGAGGGAACAAAGAAGGGTGATTCAGGAGACACCTTAAAAAGGGACATGAAGAACAGGAACAGGGACAGGCTAACAGAGCAGGGAGAAACAAAAAACAGCATATGGGAGGGTCCCACTGGCATATGCTGGACCCAAAAACAAGGACTCCAGGAGTTGTAGGGGCAGCCAGAGCCCCCCAGCTGGGCAGCACTCTGTGCCTGCCTCTCCCAGGGATGGGGTTACAAAGTTTGTTAAAGATGGAATTAGTATGCCTGGCAGTTTTTCTCTGTATTTTAGTTTGTGTTAATAGTTCTTTCTTAATTTGTGTTACTCTTCCTTTCTTATTTTCTGTTAATCGCGCCTTCTTAATTTGTGTTAAACCTGCTTTCTTAATTTGTGTTAATCGCGCTTTCTTATGTTAATAAAGAAGGGGGAGATGTGGGAGCATGACCATGGGGGTGGACAAGTCCCATGGTTGGTGATAACATCCGACTATTAAAGTAGAGACCATCAGGAAAGCAAAGAGTTGAAAGGGAACACAGAAGGGTGATTCAGGAGACACCTTAAACAGGGACATGAAGAACAGGAACAGGGATAGTCTAACAGAACAGGGACGAAAACAAAAAAGGAATGAATAGGGACAGGCTATCAGAACAGGGACAAACAAAAAACAGCGTATGGGAGGGTCTCGTTGGCATACGCAGGACCCTAAAACAAGGACTCCAGGAGTTGGAGGGGCAGCCAGAGCCCCCTGGCTGGGCAGTACTGAGTGCCTGCCTCTCCCAGGGATGGTTTTACAAAGGTTGTTAAAGATAGACTTAGTATGCCTGGCAGTTTTTCTCTGTGTTTTAGTTTGTGTTAATAGTGCTTTCTTAATTTGTGTTTCTCTTGCTTTCTTAATTTCTGTTAATCGCGCCTTCTTAATTTGTGTTAAACCTGCTTTCTTAATTTGTGTTAATCGAACTCTTTTATGTTAATAAAGAAGGGGGAGTTGTGGGAGCATGGCCATGGGGGTCGACAAGTCCCATGGTTGGTGATAACATCCGACTCTTAAAGATGAGACCATCAGGAAAGTAAAGCCTTGAGAGGGAACAAAGAAGGGTGATTCAGGAGACACCTTAAGCAGGGACATGAAGAACAGGAACAGGGGCAGGCTAACAGAGCAGGGAGAAAGAAAAAACAGCATATGGGAGGGCCCCACTGGCGTATGCTGGACCCACAAACAAGGACTCCAGGAGTTGGAGGGGCAGCCAGAGCCCCCCGGCTGGGCAGCACTCAGTGCCTGCCGCTCCCCGGGATGGTTTTACAAAGATTGTTAAAGATAGACTTAGTATGCCTGGCAGTTTTTCTCTGTGTTTTAGTTTGTGTTGATCCTGCCTTCTTAATTTGTGTTAATCGCGCTTTCTTATGTTAATAAAGAAGGGGGAGATGTGGGAGTGTGGCCATGGGGGTCGACAAGCCCCATGGTTGGTGATAACATCGGACTCTTAAGGATGAGACCATCAGGAATTTAAAGAGTTGAGAGGGAACAAAGAAGGGTGATTCAGGTGACACCTTCTTGTCTGGGGTGGCTAGTTCTCCAGCCATTAATGCATGGAAGTGGCTGGGTGTTTGCTGTTGCCGGGCAAAGTTGTTGACCAATGACTAGTTAGTGGAAAGGTACTGCTGTGAGGAGGAAGTTATAGGAAGGGAGCCTTTCCTGAATAAGGGATAGAATGAAGTTGTGCCCTCACTCTGAGAGATGAACTTATGCCCTCAGTAAGATAGAGTTCAAGTTATGTCATCAATAAAGAGGTAGCAGTTACAGATCCTGAAAGAACCCCGTTGTCCGTGCGGTCTTTACGCCACAACTCGCCCCCCAACAGGGACAAGAAAACGAACAGGGACGAGAAGAAAACAAACAGGGACATGAAGAACAGGAACAAGGACAGGCTATCAGAACAGGGACAAAAACAAAAAAGGAATGAATAGGGACAGGCAAACGGAACAGGAAAAAGAAAAAAAAAGGAATGAATAGGTACAGGCTAACAGAACAGGGACGAACAAAAAGAGCTTATGGGAGGGTCACGCTGGCTTACGCAGGACCCACAAACAAGGACTCCAGGAGTTGGAGGGGCAGCCAGAGCCCCCCAGCTGGGCAGCACTCAGTGCCTGCCTCTCCCAGGGATGGGGTTACAAAGTTTGTTAAAGATGGAATTAGTATGCCTGGCACTTTTTCTCTGTATTTTAATTTGTGTTAAGAGTGCTTCCTTAATTTGTGTTTCTCTGCTTTCTTAATTTCTGTTAATCGCGCCTTCTTAATTTGTGTTAAACCTGCTTTCTTAATTTGTGTTAATCGAGCTCTTCTATGTTAATAAAGAAGGGGGAGATGTGGGAGCCTGGCCATGGGGGTCGACAAGTCCAATGGTTGGTGATAACATCGGACTCTTAAGGATGAGACCATCAGGAAAGGAAAGCATTGAGAGGGAACAAAGAAGGGTGATTCAGGAGACGCCTTAAACAGGGACATGAAGAACAGGAACAGGGATAGTCTAACAGAACAGGGAGGAAAACAAAAAAGGAATGAATAGGGACAGGCTATCAGAACAGGGACAAACAAAAAACAGCGTATGGGAGGGTCTCGCTGGCATAGGCAGGACCCACAAAAAAGGACTCCAGGAGTTGGAGGGGCAGCCAGAGCCCCCCAGCTGGGAAGCACTCAGTGCCTGCCTCTCCCAGGGATGGGGTTACAAAGTTTGTTAAAGATAGACTTAGTATGCCTGGCAGTTTTTCTCTGTGTTTTAGTTTGTGTTGATCCTGCCTTCTTAATTTGTGTTAATCGCGCTTTCTTATGTTAATAAAGAAGGGGAAGATGTGGGAGTGTGGGCATGGGGGTCGACAAGCCCCATGTTTGGTGATAACATCCGACTATTAAAGTAGAGACCATCAGGAAAGTAAAGCCTTGAGAGGGAGCAAAGAAGGGTGATTCAGGAGACACCTTAAAAAGGGACATGAAGAACAGGAACAGGGATAGTCTAACAGAACAGGGACAAAAACAAAAAAGGAATGAATAGGGACAGGCTATCAGAACAGGGACAAACAAAAAACAGCATATGGGAGGGTCTCGCTGGCGTATGCTGGACCCACAAACAAGGACTCCAGGAGTTGGAGGGGCAGCCAGAGCCCCCCGGCTGGGCAGCACTCAGTGCCTGCCACTCCCCAGGATGGTTTTACAAAGATTGTTAAAGATAGACTTAGTATGCCTGGCAGTTTTTCTCTGTGTTTTAGTTTGTGTTGATCCTGCCTTCTTAATTTGTGTTACTCTTGCTTTCTTAATTTCTGTTAATCGCGCCTTCATAATTTGTGTTAAACCTGCTTTCTTAATTTGTGTTAATCGAGCTCTTTTATGTTAATAAAGAAGGGGGAGTTGTGGGAGCATGGCCATGGGGGTCGACAAGTCCCATGGTTGGTGATAACATCCGACTCTTAAAGATGAGACCATCAGGAAAGTAAAGCCTTGAGAGGGAACAAAGAAGGGTGATTCAGGAGACACCTTAAGCAGGGACATGAAGAACAGGAACAGGGGCAGGCTAACAGAGCAGGGAGAAACAAGAAACAGCATATGGGAGAGTCCAACTGGCGTATGCTGGACCCACAAACAAGGACTCCAGGAGTTGGAGGGGCAGCCAGAGCCCCCCGGCTGGGCAGCACTCAGTGCCTGCCTCTCCCAGGGATGGTTTTATAAAGATTGTTAAAGATAGACTTAGTATGCCTGGCAGTTTTTCTCTGTGTTTTAGTTTGTGTTGATCCTGCCTTCTTAATTTGTGTTAATCGCGCTTTCTTATGTTAATAAAGAAGGGGAAGTTGTGGGAGTGTGGCAATGGGGGTCAACAAGCCCCATGGTTGGTGATAACATCCGACTCTTAAGGATGAGACCATCAGGAATTTAAAGAGTTGAGAGGGAACAAAGAAGGGTGATTCAGGTGACACCTTGTTGTCTGGGGTGGCTAGTTCTCCAGCCATTAATGCATGGAAGTGGCTGGGTGTTTGCTGTTGCCGGGCAAAGTTGTTGACCAATGACTAGTTAGTGGAAAGGTACTGCTGTGAGGCGGAAATTATAGGAAGGGAGCCTTTCCTGAATAAGGGATAGAATGAAGTTGTGCCCTCACTCTGAGAGATGAAGTTATGCCCTCAGTAAGAGAGAGTTCAAGTTATGTCATCAATAAAGAGGTAGCAGTTACAGATCCTGAAAGAACCCCGTTGTCCGTGCGGTCTTTACGCCACAAATCGCCCCCCAACAGGGACATGAAACGAACAGGGACGAGAAGAAAACAAACAGGGACATGAAGAACAGGAACAGGGACAGGCTAACAGAACAGGGACAAAAACAAAAAAGGAATGAATAGGGACAGGCAAACGGAACAGGAAAAAAAAAAAAGGAATGAATAGGTACAGGCTAACAGAACAGGGACGAACAAAAAGAGCTTATGGGAGGGTCACGCTGGCTTACGCAGGACCCACAAACAAGGACTCCAGGAGTTGGAGGGGCAGCCAGAGCCCCCCGGCTGGGCAGCACTCAGTGCCTGCCTCTCCCAGGGACGGTTTTACAAAGATTGTTAAAGATAGACTTAGTATGCCTGGCAGTTTTTCTCTGTGTTTTAGTTTGTGTTGATCCTGCCTTCTTAATTTGTGTTAATCGCGCTTTCTTAAGTTAATAAAGAAGGGGAAGATGTGGGAGTGTGGCCATGGGGGTCGACAAGCCCCATGGTTGGTGATAACATCCGACTATTAAAGTAGAGACCATCAGGAAAGTAAAGCCTTGAGAGGGAGCAAAGAAGGGTGATTCAGGAGACACCTTAAAAAGGGACATGAAGAACAGGAACAGGGATAGTCTAACAGAACAGGGACAAAAACAAAAAAGGAATGAATAGGGACAGGCTATCAGAACAGGGACAAACAAAAAACAGCATATGGGAGGGTCTCGCTGGCGTATGCTGGACCCACAAACAAGGACTCCAGGAGTTGGAGGGGCAGCCAGAGCCCCCCGGCTGGGCAGCACTCAGTGCCTGCCACTCCCCAGGATGGTTTTACAAAGATTGTTAAAGATAGACTTAGTATGCCTGGCAGTTTTTCTCTGTGTTTTAGTTTGTGTTGATCCTGCCTTCTTAATTTGTGTTACTCTTGCTTTCTTAATTTCTGTTAATCGCGCCTTCATAATTTGTGTTAAACCTGCTTTCTTAATTTGTGTTAATCGAGCTCTTTTATGTTAATAAAGAAGGGGGAGTTGTGGGAGCATGGCCATGGGGGTCGACAAGTCCCATGGTTGGTGATAACATCCGACTCTTAAAGATGAGACCATCAGGAAAGTAAAGCCTTGAGAGGGAACAAAGAAGGGTGATTCAGGAGACACCTTAAGCAGGGACATGAAGAACAGGAACAGGGGCAGGCTAACAGAGCAGGGAGAAACAAGAAACAGCATATGGGAGAGTCCAACTGGCGTATGCTGGACCCACAAACAAGGACTCCAGGAGTTGGAGGGGCAGCCAGAGCCCCCCGGCTGGGCAGCACTCAGTGCCTGCCTCTCCCAGGGATGGTTTTATAAAGATTGTTAAAGATAGACTTAGTATGCCTGGCAGTTTTTCTCTGTGTTTTAGTTTGTGTTGATCCTGCCTTCTTAATTTGTGTTAATCGCGCTTTCTTATGTTAATAAAGAAGGGGAAGTTGTGGGAGTGTGGCAATGGGGGTCAACAAGCCCCATGGTTGGTGATAACATCCGACTCTTAAGGATGAGACCATCAGGAATTTAAAGAGTTGAGAGGGAACAAAGAAGGGTGATTCAGGTGACACCTTGTTGTCTGGGGTGGCTAGTTCTCCAGCCATTAATGCATGGAAGTGGCTGGGTGTTTGCTGTTGCCGGGCAAAGTTGTTGACCAATGACTAGTTAGTGGAAAGGTACTGCTGTGAGGCGGAAATTATAGGAAGGGAGCCTTTCCTGAATAAGGGATAGAATGAAGTTGTGCCCTCACTCTGAGAGATGAAGTTATGCCCTCAGTAAGAGAGAGTTCAAGTTATGTCATCAATAAAGAGGTAGCAGTTACAGATCCTGAAAGAACCCCGTTGTCCGTGCGGTCTTTACGCCACAAATCGCCCCCCAACAGGGACATGAAACGAACAGGGACGAGAAGAAAACAAACAGGGACATGAAGAACAGGAACAGGGACAGGCTAACAGAACAGGGACAAAAACAAAAAAGGAATGAATAGGGACAGGCAAACGGAACAGGAAAAAAAAAAAAGGAATGAATAGGTACAGGCTAACAGAACAGGGACGAACAAAAAGAGCTTATGGGAGGGTCACGCTGGCTTACGCAGGACCCACAAACAAGGACTCCAGGAGTTGGAGGGGCAGCCAGAGCCCCCCGGCTGGGCAGCACTCAGTGCCTGCCTCTCCCAGGGACGGTTTTACAAAGATTGTTAAAGATAGACTTAGTATGCCTGGCAGTTTTTCTCTGTGTTTTAGTTTGTGTTGATCCTGCCTTCTTAATTTGTGTTAATCGCGCTTTCTTAAGTTAATAAAGAAGGGGAAGATGTGGGAGTGTGGCCATGGGGGTCGACAAGCCCCATGGTTGGTGATAACATCCGACTATTAAAGTAGAGACCATCAGGAAAGTAAAGAGTTGAGAGGGAACAAAGAAGGGTGATTCAGGAGACACCTTAAACAGGGACATGAAGAACAGGAACAGGGATAGTCTAACAGAACAGGGACAAAAACAAAAAAGGAATGAATAGGGACAGGCTATCAGAACAGGGACAAACAAAAAACAGCGTATGGGAGGGTCTCGCTGGCATAGGCAGGACCCACAAACAAGGACTCCAGGAGTTGGAGGGGCAGCCAGAGCTCCCCGGCTGGGCAGTACTCAGTGCCTGCCTCTCCCAGGGATGGGGTTACAAAGTTTGTAAAAGATGGAATTAGTATGCCTGGCAGTTTTTCTCTGTGTTTTAGTTTGTGTTAATAGTGCTTTCTTAATTTGTGTTACTCTTGCTTTCTTAATTTCTGTTAATCGCGCCTTCTTAATTTGTGTTAAACCTGCTTTCTTAATTTGTGTTAATCGAGGTCTTTTATGTTAATAAAGAAGGGGGAGATGTGGGAGCATGGCCATGGGGGTCCACAAGTCCCATGGTTGGTGATAACATCCAACTCTTAAAGATGAGGCCATCAGGAAAGTAAAGAGTTGAGAGGGAACAAAGAAGGGTGATTCAGGAGACACCTTAAACAGGGACATGAAGAACAGGAACAGGGACAGGCTAACAGAGCAGGGAGAAACAAAAAACAGCATATGGGAGGGTCCCACTGGCATAGGCAGGACCCACAAACAAGGACTCCAGGAGTTGGAGGGGCAGCCAGAGCCCCCCAGCTGGGCAGCACTCAGTGCCTGCCTCTCCCAGGGATGGTTTTACAAAGATTGTTAAAGATAGACTTAGTATGCCTGGCAGTTTTTCTTTGTGTTTTAGTTTGTGGTGATCCTGCCTTCTTAATTTGTGTTAATCGCGCTTTCTTATGTTAATAAAGAAGAAGGAGATGTGGGAGTGTGGCCATGGGGGTCGACAAGCCCCATGGTTGGTGATAACATAGGACTCTTAAGGATGAGACCATCAGGAATTTAAAGAGTTGAGAGGGAACAAAGAAGGGTGATTCAGGTGACACCTTCTTGTCTGGGGTGGCTAGTTCTCCAGCCATTAATGCATGGAAGTGGCTGGGTGTTTGCTGTTGCCGGGCAAAGTTGTTGACCAATGGCTAGTTAGTGGAAAGGTACTGCTGTGAGGCGGAAGTTATAGGAAGGGAGCCTTTCCTGAATAAGGGATAGAATGAAGTTGTGCCCTCACTCTGAGAGATGAAGTTATGCCTTCAGTAAGAGAGAGTTCAAGTTATGTCATCAATAAAGAGGTAGCAGTTACAGATCCTGAAAGAACCCAGTTGTCCGTGCGGTCTTTACGCCACAAATCGCCCCCCAAAAGGGACATGAAAACGAACAGGGACGAGAAGAAAACAAACAGGGAAATGAAGAACAGGAACAGGGACAGGCTAACAGAACAGGGACAAAAAAAAAAAGGAATGAATAGGGACAGGCAAACGGAACATGGACAAAAACAGAAAAGAAATGATCAGGTACAGGCTAACAGAACAGGGATGACCAAAAAGAGCATATGGGAGGGTCACGATGGTTTACGCAGGACCCCCAAACCAGGACTCCAGGAGTTGGAGGGGCAGCCAGAGCCCCCCGGCTGGACAGCACTCAGTGCCTGCCTCTCCAAGGGATGGGGTTACAAAGTTTGTTAAAGATGGAATTACTATGCCTGGCAGTTTTTGTCTGTATTTTAGTTTGTGTTACTAGTGCTTTCTTAATTTGTGTTACTCTTGCTTTCTTAATTTCTGTTAATCGAGCCTTCTTAATTTGTGTTAAACCTGCTTTCTTAATTTGTGTTAATTGCGCTTTCTTATGTTAAAAAAGAAGGGGAAGATGTGGGAGTGATGCCACGGGGGTCGACAAGCCCCATGGTTGGTGATAACATCAGACTCTTAATGATGAGACCATCAGGAAAGTAAAGCCTTGAGAGGGAACAAAGAAGGGTGATTCAGGAGACACCTTAACCAGGGACATGAAGAACAGGAACAGGGATAGTCTAACAGAACAGGGACGAAAACAAAAAAGTAATGAATAGGGACAGGCTATCAGAACAGGGACAAACAAAAAACAGCGTATGGGAGGGTCTCGCTGGCATAGGCAGGACCCACAAACAAGGACTCCAGGAGTTGGAGGGGCAGCCAGAGCCCCCCGGCTGCGCAGCACTCAGTGCCTGCCTCTCCCAGGGATGGGTTTACAAAGGTTGTTAAAGATAGACTTAGTATGCCTGGCAGTTTTTCTCTGTGTTTTAGTTTGTGTTGATCCTGCCTTCTTAATTTGTGTTAATCGCGCTTTCTTATGTTAATAAAGAAGAAGGAGATGTGGGAGTGTGGCCATGGGGGTCGACAAGCCGCATGGTTGGTGATAACATAGGACTCTTAAGGATGAGACCATCAGGAATTTAAAGAGTTGAGAGGGAACAAAGAAGGGTGATTCAGGTGACACCTTCTTGTCTGGGGTGGCTAGTTCTCCAGCCATTAATGCATGGAAGTGGCTGGGTGTTTGCTGTTGCCGGGCAAAGTTGTTGACCAATGACTAGTTAGTGGAAAGGTACTGCTGTGAGGCGGAAGTTATAGGAAGGGAGCCTTTCCTGAATAAGGGATAGAATGAAGTTGTGCCCTCACTCTGAGAGACGAAGTTATGCCCTCAGTAAGAGAGAGTTCAAGTTATGTCATCAATAATGAGGTAGCAGTTACAGATCCTGAAAGAACCCCGTTGTCCGTGCGGTCTTTACGCCACAAATCGCCCCCCAACAGGGACATGAAAACGAACAGGGACGAGAAGAAAACAAACAGGGACATGAAGAAGAGGAACAGGGACAGGCAAACAGCACAGGGACAAAAACAAAAAAGGAATGAATAGGGACAGGCAAACGGAACAGGGACAAAAACAGAAAAGGAATGATCAGCTACAGGCTAACAGAACAGGGATGACCAAAAAGAGCATATGGGAGGGTCACGATGGTTTACGCAGGACCCCCAAACAAGGACTCCGGGAGTTGGAGGGGCAGCCAGAGCCCCCCAGCTGGGCAGCACTCAGTGCCTGCCTCTCCCACGAAAGGGGTTACAAATTCTGTTAAAGATGGAATTAGTATGCTTGGCAGTTTTTCTCTGTGTTTTAGTTTGTGTTAATAGTGCTTTCTTAATTTGTGTTACTCTTGCTTTCTTAATTTCTGTTAATCGCGCCTTCTTAATTTGTGTTAAACCTGCTTTCTTAATTTGTGTTAATCGAGCTCTTTTATGTTAATAAAGGAGGGGGAGATGTGGGAGCATGGCCATGGGGGTCGACAAGTCCCATGGTTGGTGATAACATCTGACTAATAAAGTAGAGACCATCAGGAAAGTAAAGCCTTGAGAGGGAACAAAGAAGGGTGATTCAGGAGACACCTTAAACAGGGACATGAAGAACAGGAACAGGGATAGTCTAACAGAACAGGGACGAAAACAAAAAAGGAATGAATAGGGACAGGCTAACAGAACAGGGACAAACAAAAAACAGAGTATGGGAGGGTCTCGTTGGCAAAGGCAGGACCCACAAACAAGGACTCCAGGAGTTGGAGGGGCAGCCAGAGCCCCCCAGCTGGGCAGCACTCAGTGCCTGCCTCTCCCAGGGATGGGGTTACAAAGTTTGTTAAAGATGGAATTAGTATGCCTGGCAGTTTTTCTCTGTATTTTAGTTTGTGTTAATAGTTCTTTCTTAATTTGTGTTACTCTTCCTTTCTTAATTTCTATTAATCGCGCCTTCTTAATTTGTGTTAAACCTGCTTTCTTAATTTGTGTTAATCAAGCTCTTTTATGTTAATAAAGAAGGGGGAGATGTGGGAGCATGACCATGGGGGTGGACAAGTCCCATGGTTGGTGATAACATCCGACTATTAAAGTAGAGACCATCAGGAAAGTAAAGAGTTGAAAGGGAACACAGAAGGGTGATTCAGCAGACACCTTAAACAGGGACATGAAGAACAGGAACAGGGATAGTCTAACAGAACAGGGACAAAAACAAAAAAGGAATGAATAGGGATAGGCTATCAGAACAGGGACAAAAACAGAAAAGGAATGAATAGGTACAGGCTAACAGAACAGGGACGAACAAAAAGAGGGTATGGGAGGGTCACGCTGGCTTACGCAGGACCCCCAAACAAGGACTCCAGGAGTTGGAGGGGCAGCCAGAGCCCCCCGGCTCGGCAGCACTCAGTGCCTGCCTCTCCCAGGGATGGGGTTACAAAGGTTGTTAAAGATGGAATTAGTATGCCTGGCAGTTTTTCTCTGTATTTTAGTTTGTGTTAATAGTTCTTTCTTAATTTGTGTTACTCTTCCTTTCTTATTTTCTGTTAATCGCGCCTTCTTAATTTGTGTTAAACCTGCTTTCTTAATTTGTGTTAATCAAGATCTTTTATGTTAATAAAGCAGGGGGAGATGTGGGAGCATGGCCATGGGGGTCGACAAGTCCCATGGTTGGTGATAACATCCGACTCTTAAAGATGAGGCCATCAGGAAAGTAACCAGTTGAGAGGGAACAAAGAAGGGTGATTCAGGAGACACCTTAAACAGGGACATGAAGAACAGGAACAGGGATAGTCTAACAGAACAGGGAGAAACAAAAAACAGCATATGGGAGGGTCCCACTGGCATATGCTGGACCCACAAACAAGGACTCCAGGAGTTGGAGGGGCAGCCAGAGCCCCCCGGCTGGGCAGCACTCAGTGCCTGCCTCTCCCAGGGATGGTTTTACAAAGGTTGTTAAACATAGACTTAGTATGCCTTGCAGTTTTTCTCTGTGTTTTAGTTTGTGTTGATCCTGCCTTCTTAATTTGTGTTAATCGCGCTTTCTTATGTTAATAAAGAAGGGGGAGATGTGGGAGTGTGGCCATGGGGGTCGACAGGCCCCATGGTTGGTGATAACATAGGACTCTTAAAGATGAGGCCATCAGGAATTTAAAGATTTGAGAGAGAACAAAGAAGGGTGATTCAGGAGACACCTTAAACAGGGACATGAAGAACAGGAACAGGGATAGTCTAACAGAACAGGGACAAAAACAAAAAAGGAATGAATAGGGACAGGCTATCAGAACAGGGACAAACAAAAAACAGCGTATGGGAGGGTCTCGCTGGCATAGGCAGGACCCCCAAACAAGGACTCCTGGAGTTGGAGGGGCAGCCAGAGCCCCCCAGCTGGGCAGCACTCAGTGCCTGCCTCTCCCAGGGATGGGGTTACAAAGTTTGTTAAAGATGGAATTAGTATGCCTGGCAGTTTTTCTCTGTATTTTAATTTGTGTTGATCCTGCTTTCGTAATTTGTGTTTCTCTAGCTTTCTTAATTTCTGTTAATCGCGCCTTCTTAATTTGTGTTAAACCTGCTTTCTTAATTTGTGTTAATCGATCTCTTTTATGTTAATAAAGAAGGGGGAGATGTGGGAGCATGGCCATGGGGGTCGACAAGCCCCATGGTTGGTAATAATATCCGACTCTTAAGGATGAGACCATCAGGAATTTAAAGAGTTGAGAGGGAACAAAGAAGGGTGATTCAGGTGACACCTTGTTGTCTGGGGTGGCTTGTTCTCCAGCCATTAAAGCATGGAAGTTGCTGGGTGTTTGCTGTTGCCGGGCAAAGTTGTTGACCAATGACTAGTTAGTGGAAAGGTACTGCTGTGAGGCGGAAATTATAGGAAGGGAACCTTTCCTGAATAAGGGATAGAATGAAGTTGTGCCCTCACTCTGAGTGATGAAGTTATGCCTTCAGTAAGAGAGAGTTCAAGTTATGTCATCAATAAAGAGGTGGCAGTTACAGATCCTGAAAGAACCCCGTTGTCCGTGCGGTCTTTACGCCACAAATCGCCCCCCAACAGGGACATGAAAACGAACAGGGACAAGAAGAAAACAAACAGGGACATGAAGAACAGGAACAGGGACAGGCTAACAGCACAGGGACAAAAACAAAAAAGGAATGAATAGGGACAGGCAAACGGAACAGGGACAAAAACAGAAAAGGAATGAATAGGTACAGGCTAACAGAACAGGGACGAACAAAAAGAGCTTATGGGAGGGTCACGCTGGCTTACGCAGGACCCCCAAACAAGGACTCCAGGAGTTGGAGGGGCAGCCAGAGCCCCCCCAGCTGGGCAGCACTCAGTGCCTGCCTCTTCCTGGGATGGGGTTGCAAAGTTTGTTAAACACAGACTTAGTATGCCTGGCAGTTTTTCTCTGTGTTTTAGTTTGTGTTAATAGTGCTTTCTTAATTTGTGTTACTCTTGCTTTCTTAATTTCTGTTAATCGCGCCTTCTTAATTTGTGTTAAACCTGCTTTCTTAATTTGTGTTAATCGAGCTCTTTTATGTTAATAAAGAAGGGGGAGATGTGGGAGCGTGGCCATGGGGGTCGACAGGCCCCATGGTTGGTAATAACATCCGACTCTTAAAGATGAGACCATCAGGAAAGTAAAGCCTTGAGAGGGAACAAAGAAGGGTGATTCAGGAGACACCTTAAACAGGGACATGAAGAACAGGAACAGGGATAGTCTAACAGAACAGGGACAAAAACAAAAAAGGAATGAATAGGGACAGGCTATCAGAACAGGGACAAACAAAAAACAGCGTATGGGAGGGTCTTGCTGGCATAGGCAGGACCCACAAACAAGGACTCCAGGAGTTGGAGGGGCAGCCAGAGCCCCCCAGCTGGGAAGCACTCAGTGCCTGCCTCTCCCAGGGATGGGGTTACAAAGTTTGTTAAAGATAGTCTTAGTATGCCTTGCAGTTTTTCTCTGTATTTTAGTTTGTGTTAATAGTGCTTTCTTAATTTGTGTTACTCTTGCTTTCTTAATTTCTGTTAATCGCGCCTTCATAATTTGTGTTAAACCTGCTTTCTTAATTTGTGTTAATCGAGCTCTTTATGTTAATAAAGAAGGGGGACTTGTGGGAGCCTGGCCATGGGGGTCGACAAGTCCCATGGTTGGTGATAACATCGGACTCTTAAGGATGAGACCATCAGGAAAGTAAAGCCTTGAGAGGGAACAAAGAAGGGTGATTCAGGAGACACCTTAAGCAGGGACATGAAGAACAGGAACAGGCTAACAGAGCAGAGAGAAACAAAAAACTGCATATGGGAGGGTCCCACTGGCGTATGCTGGACCCACAAACAAGGACTCCAGGAGTTGGAGGGGCAGCCAGAGCCCCCCGGCTGGGCAGCACTCAGTGCCTGCCTCTCCCAGGGATGGTTTTACAAAGATTGTTAAAGATAGACTTAGTATGCCTGGCAGTTTTTCTCTGTGTTTTAGTTTGTGTTGATCCTGCCTTCTTAATTTGTGTTAATCGTGCTTTCTTATGTTAATAAAGAAGGAGGAGATGTGGGAGTGTGGCCATGGGGGTCGACAAGCCCCATGGTTGGTGATAACATCCGACTGTTAAAGTAGAGACCATCAGGAAAGTAAAGCCTTGCGAGGGAACAAAGAAGGGTGATTCAGGAGACACCTTAAGCAGGGACATGAAGAACAGGAACAGGGATAGTCTAACAGAACAGGGACGAAAACAAAAAGGGAATGAATAGGGACAGGCTATCAGAACAGGGGCAAACAAAAAACAGCGTATGGGAGGGTCTCGCTGGCATAGGCAGGACCCACAAACAAGGACTCCAGGAGTTGGAGGGGCAGCCAGAGCCCCCCGGCTGGGCAGCACTCAGTGCCTGCCTCTCCCAGGGATGGGGTTACAAAGGTTGTTAAAGATGGAATTAGTATGCCTGGCAGTTTTTCTCTGTATTTTAGTTTGTGTTAATAGTGCTTTCTTAATTTGTGTTACTCTTGCTTTCTTAATTTCTGTTAATCGCGCCTTCTTAATTTGTGTTAAACCTGCTTTCTTAATTTGTGTTAATCGAGCTCTTTTATGTTAATAAAGAAGGGGGAGATGTGGGAGCCTCGCCATGGGGGTCGACAAGTCCCATGGTTGGTGATAACATCGGACTCTTAAGGATGAGACCATCAGGAATTTAAAGAGTTGAGAGGGAACAAAGAAGGGTGATTCGGGTGACACCTTCTTGTCTGGGGTGGCTAGTTCTCCAGCCATTAATGCATGGAAGTGGCTGGGTGTTTGCTGTTGCCGGGCAAAGTTGTTGACCAATGACTAGTTAGTGGAAAGGTACTGCTGTGAGGCGGAAGTTATAGGAAGGGAGCCTTTCCTGAATAAGGGATAGAATGAAGTTGTGCCCTCACTCTGAGAGATGAAGTTATGCCCTCAGTAAGAGAGAGTTCAAGTTATGTCATCAATAAAGAGGTAGCAGTTACAGATCCTGAAAGAACCCCGTTGTCCGTGCGGTCTTTACGCCACAAATCGCCCCCCAACAGGGACAAGAAAACGAACAGGGACGAGAAGAAAACAAACAGGGACATGAAGAACAGGAACAGGGACAGGCTAACAGAACAGGGACAAAAACAAAAAAGGAATGAATAGGGACAGGCAAATGGAACAGGAAAAAAAAAAAAAAGGAATGAATCGGTACAGGCTAACAGAACAGGGACGAAGAAAAAGAGCTTATGGGAGGGTCACGCTGGCTTACGCAGGACCCACAAACAAGGACTCCAGGAGTTGGAGGGGCAGCCAGAGCCCCCCGTCTGGGCAGCACTCAGTGCCTGCCTCTCCCAGGGATGGGGTTACAAAGTTTGTTAAAGATGGAATTAGTATGCCTGGCAGTTTTTCTCTGTATTTTAGTTTGTGTTGATCCTGCCTTCTTAATTTGTGTTAATTGCGCTTTCTTATGTTAATAAAGAAGGAGGAGATGTGGGAGAGTGGCCATGGGGGTCGACAAGCCCCATGGTTGGTGATCACATCCGACTCTTAAAGATGAGGCCATGAGGAAAGTAAAGCCTTGAGAGGGAACAAAGAAGGGTGATTCAGGAGACACCTTAAGCAGGGACATGAAGAACAGGAACAGGGACAGGCTAACAGAGCAGGGAGAAACAAAAAACAGCATATGGGAGGGTCCCACTGGCATATGCTGGACCCACAAACAAGGACTCCAGGAGTTGGAGGGGCAGCCAGAGCCCCCCGGCTGGGCAGCACTCAGTGCCTGCCTCTCCCAGGGATGGTTTTACAAAGATTGTTAAAGATAGACTTAGTATGCCTGGCAGTTTTTCTCTGTGTTTTAGTTTGTGTTGATCCTGCCTTCTTAATTTGTGTTAATTGCGCTTTCTTAAGTTAATAAAGAAGGGGGAGATGTGGGAGTTTGGCCATGGGGGTCGACAAGCCCCATGGTTGGTGATAACATCCGACTGTTAAGGATGAGACCATCAGGAATTTAAAGAGTTGAGAGGGAACAAAGAAGGGTGATTCAGGTGACACCTTCTTGTCTGGGGTGACTAGTTCTCCAGCCATTAATGCATGGAAGTGGCTGGGTGTTTGCTGTTGCCGGGCAAAGTTGTTGACCAATGACTAGTTAGTGGAAAGGTACTGCTGTGAGGCGGAAGTTATAGGAAGGGAGCCTTTCCTGAATAAGGGATAGAATGAAGTTGTGCCCTCACTCTGAGAGAT
The DNA here is from genome assembly GCF_964211835.1 of Anser anser. NCBI lineage: Eukaryota > Metazoa > Chordata > Aves > Anseriformes > Anatidae > Anser > Anser anser. Next base: position 4,488,048 of record NC_139731.1, on the reverse strand, counting down.
GAAGTTATGCCCTCAGTAAGAGAGAGTTCAAGTTATGTCATCAATAAAGAGGTAGCAGTTACAGATCCTGAAAGAACCCCGTTGTCCGTGCGGTCTTCTAACCCTTCTAACAAAGAAGGGTTATTCAAAAGACACCTTAAACAGGGACATGAAGAACAGGAACAGGGATAGTCTAACAGAACAGGGACAAAAACAAAAAAGGAATGAATAGGGACAGGCTATCAGAACAGGGACAAACAAAAAACAGCGTATGGGAGGGTCTCGTTGGCATACGCAGGACCCTCAAACAAGGACTCCAGGAGTTGGAGGGGCAGCCAGAGCCCCCTGGCTGGGCAGTACTCAGTGCCTGCCTCTCCCAGGGATGGTTTTACAAAGGTTGTTAAAGATAGACTTAGTATGCCTGGCAGTTTTTCTCTGTGTTTTAGTTTGTGTTGATCCTGCCTTCTTAATTTGTGTTAATCGCGCTTTCTTAAGTTAATAAAGAAGGGGGAGATGTGGGAGTGTGGCCATGGGGGTCGACAAGCCCCATGGTTGGTGATAACATCCGACTGTTAAAGTAGAGACCATCAGGAAAGTAAAACCTTGAGAGGGAACAAAGAACGGTGATTCAGGAGACACCTTAACCAGGGACATGAAGAAGAGGAACAGGGATAGTCTAACAGAACAGGGACGAAAACAAAAAGGGAATGAATAGGGACAGGCTATCAGAACAGGGACAAACAAAAAACAGCATATGGGAGGGTCTCGCTGGCATACGCAGGACCCTCACACAAGGACTCCAGGAGTTGGAGGGGCAGCCAGAGCCCCCCGGCTGGGCAGCACTCAGTGCCTGCCTCTCCCAGGGATGGTTTTGCAAAGGTTGTTAAAGATAGACTTAGTATGCCTGGCAGTTTTTCTCTGTGTTTTAGTTTGTGTTGATCCTGCCTTCTTAATTTGTGATAATCGCGCTTTCTTATGTTAATAAAGAAGGAGGAGATGTGGGAATGTGGCCATGGGGGTCGACAAGCCCCATGGTTGGTAATAACATCCGACTCTTAAGGATGAGACCATCAGGAATTTAAAGAGTTGAGAGGGAACAAAGAAGGGTGATTCAGGTGACACCTTCTTGTCTGGGGTGGCTAGTTCTCCAGCCATTAAAGCATGGAAGTTGCTGGGTGTTTGCTGTTGCCAGGCAAAGTTGTTGACCAATGACTAGATAGTGGAAAGGTACTGCTCTGAGGCGGAAATTATAGGAAGGGAGCCTTTCCAGAATAAGGGATAGAATGAAGTTGTGCCCTCACTCTTAGAGATGAAGTTATGCCTTCAGTAAGAGAGAGTTCAAGATATGTCGTCAATAAAGAGGTAGCAGTTACAGATCCTGAAAGAACCCCGTTGTCCGTGCGGTCTTTACGCCACAAATCGCCCCCCAACAGGGACATGAAAACGAACAGGGACGAGAAGAAAACAAACAGGGACATGAAGAACAGGAACAGGGACAGGCTAACAGCACAGGGACAAAAACAAAAAAGGAATGAATAGGGACAGGCAAACGGAACAGGGACAAAAACAGAAAAGGAATGAATAGGTACAGGCTAACAGAACAGGGACGAACAAAAAGAGCTTATGGGAGGGTCACGCTGGCTTACGCAGGACCCACAAACAAGGACTCCAGGAGTTGGAGGGGCAGCCAGAGCCCCCCGGCTGGGCAGCACTCAGTGCCTGCCACTCCCAGGGATGGGGTTGCAAAGTTTGTTAAAGATAGTCTTAGTATGCCTGGCAGCTTTTCTCTGTGTTTTAGTTTGTGTTGATCCTGCCTTCTTAATTTGTGTTAATTGTGCTTTCTTATGTTAATAAAGAAGGGGAAGATGTGGGAGTGTGGCCATGGGGGTCGACAAGCCCCATGGTTGGTGATAACATCGGACTCTTAAAGTAGAGACCATCAGGAAAGTAAAGCCTTGAGAGGGAACAAAGAAGGGTGATTCAGGAGACACCTTAAGCAGGGACATGAAGAACAGGAACAGGGACAGGCTAACAGAACAGGGACAAAACAAAAAAGGAATGAATAGGGACATGCTATCAGTACAGGGACAAACAAAAAACAGCGTATGGGAGGGTCTCGCTGGCATAGGCAGGACCCACAAACAAGGACTCCAGGAGTTGGAGGGGCAGCCAGAGCCCCCCAGCTGGGAAGCACTCAGTGCCTGCCTCTCCCAGGGATGGGGTTACAAAGTTTGTTAAAAATGGAATTAGTATGCCTGGCAGTTTTTCTCTGTATTTTATTTTGTGTTAATAGTGCTTTCTTAATTTGTGTTACTCTTGCTTTCTTAATTTCTGTTAATCGCGCCTTCATAATTTGTGTTAAACCTGCTTTCTTAATTTGTGTTAATCGAGCTCTTTTACGTTAATAAAGAAGGGGGAGTTGTGGGAGCATGGCCATGGGGGTCGACAAGTCCCATGGTTGGTGATAACATCCGACTCTTAAGGATGAGACCATCAGGAATTTAAAGAGTTGAGAGGGAACAAAGAAGGGTGATTCAGGTGACACCTTGTTGTCTGGGGTGGCTTGTTCTACAGCCATTAAAGCATGGAAGTTGCTGGGTGTTTGGTGTTGCCGGGCAAAGTTGTTGACCAATGACTAGTTAGTGGAAAGGTACTGCTGTGAGGCGGAAATTATAGGAAGGGAGCCTTTCCTGAATAAGGGATAGAATGAAGTTGTGCCCTCACTCTGAGAGATGAAGTTATGCCTTCAGTAAGATAGAGTTCAAGATATGTCATCAATAAAGAGGTAGCAGTTACAGATCCTGAAAGAACCCCGTTGTCCGTGCGGTCTTTACGCCACAAATCGCCCCCCAACAGGGACATGAAAACGAACAGGGACGAGAAGAAAACAAACAGTGGAATGAAGAACAGGAACAGAGACAGGCAAACAGAACAAGGACAAAAACAAAAAAGGAATGAATAGGGACAGGCAAACGGAACAGGGACAAAAACAGAAAAGGAATGAATAGGTACAGGCTAACAGAACAGGGACGAACAAAAAGAGGGTATGGGAGGGTCACGCTGGCTTACGCAGGACCCCCAAACAAGGACTCCAGGAGTTGGAGGGGCAGCCAGAGCCCCCCGGCTGGGCAGCACTCAGTGCCTGCCTCTCCCAGGGATGGGTTTACAAAGGTTGTTAAAGATGGAATTAGTATGCCTGGCAGTTTTTCTCTGTATTTTAGTTTGTGTTAATAGTTCTTTCTTAATTTGTGTTACTCTTCCTTTCTTATTTTCTGTTAATCGCGCCTTCTTAATTTGTGTTAAACCTGCTTTCTTAATTTGTGTTAATCAAGATCTTTTATGTTAATAAAGCAGGGGGAGATGTGGGAGCATGGCCATGGGGGTCGACAAGTCCCATGGTTGGTGATAACATCCGACTCTTAAAGATGAGGCCATCAGGAAAGAAACCAGTTGAGAGGGAACAAAGAAGGGTGATTCAGGAGACACCTTAAACAGGGACATGAAGAACAGGAACAGGGATAGTCTAACAGAACAGGGAGAAACAAAAAACAGCATATGGGAGGGTCCCACTGGCATATGCTGGACCCACAAACAAGGACTCCAGGAGTTGGAGGGGCAGCCAGAGCCCCCCGGCTGGGCAGCACTCAGTGCCTGCCTCTCCCAGGGATGGTTTTACAAAGGTTGTTAAACATAGACTTAGTATGCCTTGCAGTTTTTCTCTGTGTTTTAGTTTGTGTTGATCCTGCCTTCTTAATTTGTGTTAATCGCGCTTTCTTATGTTAATAAAGAAGGGGGAGATGTGGGAGTGTGGCCATGGGGGTCGACAGGCCCCATGGTTGGTGATAACATAGGACTCTTAAAGATGAGGCCATCAGGAATTTAAAGATTTGAGAGAGAACAAAGAAGGGTGATTCAGGTGACACCTTCTTGTCTGGGGTGGCTAGTTCTCCAGCCATTAATGCATGGAAGTGGCTGGGTGTTTGCTGTTGCCGGGCAAAGTTGTTGACCAATGACTAGTAAGTGGAAAGTTACTGCTGTGAGGCGGAAGTTATAGGAAGGGAGCCTTTCCTGAATAAGGGATAGAATGAAGTTGTGCCCTCACTCTGAGAGATGAAGTTATGCCTTCAGTAAGAGAGAGTTCAAGTTATGTCATCAATAATGAGGTGGCAGTTACAGATCCTGAAAGAACCCCGGTGTCCGTGCGGTCTTTACGCCACAAATCGCCCCCCAACAGGGACATGAAAACGAACAGGGAAGAGAAGAATACAAACAGGGACATGAAGAAGAGAAACAGGGACAGGCAAACAGCACAGGGACAAAAACAAAAAAGGAATGAATAGGGACAGGCAAAGGGAACAGGGACAAAAACAGAAAAGGAATGAATAGGTACAGGCTAACAGAACAGGGATGACCAAAAAGAGCATATGGGAGGGTCACGCTGGCTTACGCAGGACCCCCAAACAAGGACTCCAGGAGTTGGAGGGGCAGCCAGAGCCCCCCGGCTGGGCAGCACTCAGTGCCTGCCTCTCCCAGGGATGGGGTTATAAAGTTTGTTAAAGATGGAATTAGTATGCCTGGCAGTTTTTCTCTGTGTTTTAGTTTGTGTTAATAGTGCTTTCTTAATTTGTGTTACTCTTGCTTTCTTAATTTCTGTTAATCGCGCCTTCTTAATTGGTGTTAAACCTGCTTTCTTAATTTGTGTTAATCGAGCTCTTTTATGTTAATAAAGGAGGGGGAGATGTGGGAGCATGGCCATGGGGTTAGACAAGCCCCATGGTTGGTAATAACATCCGACTCTTAAGGATGAGACCATCAGGAAAGGAAAGCCTTGAGAGGGAACAAAGAAGGGTGATTCAGGAGACACCTTAAACAGGGACATGAAGAACAGGAACAGGGATAGTCTAACAGAACAGGGACAAAAACAAAAAAGGAATGAATAGGGACAGGCTATCAGAACAGGGACAAACAAAAAACAGCGTATGGGAGGGTCTTGCTGGCATAGGCAGGACCCACAAACAAGGACTCCAGGAGTTGGAGGGGCAGCCAGAGCCCCCCAGCTGGGAAGCACTCAGTGCCTGCCTCTCCCAGGGATGGGGTTACAAAGTTTGTTAAAGATAGTCTTAGTATGCCTTGCAGTTTTTCTCTGTATTTTAGTTTGTGTTAATAGTGCTTTCTTAATTTGTGTTACTCTTGCTTTCTTAATTTCTGTTAATCGCGCCTTCATAATTTGTGTTAAACCTGCTTTCTTAATTTGTGTTAATCGAGCTCTTTATGTTAATAAAGAAGGGGGACTTGTGGGAGCCTGGCCATGGGGGTCGACAAGTCCCATGGTTGGTGATAACATCGGACTCTTAAGGATGAGACCATCAGGAAAGTAAAGCCTTGAGAGGGAACAAAGAAGGGTGATTCAGGAGACACCTTAAACAGGGACATGAAGAACAGGAACAGGCTAACAGAGCAGGGAGAAACAAAAAACTGCATATGGGAGGGTCCCACTGGCGTATGCTGGACCCACAAACAAGGACTCCAGGAGTTGGAGGGGCAGCCAGAGCCCCCCGGCTGGGCAGCACTCAGTGCCTGCCTCTCCCAGGGATGGTTTTACAAAGATTGTTAAAGATAGACTTAGTATGCCTGGCAGTTTTTCTCTGTGTTTTAGTTTGTGTTGATCCTGCCTTCTTAATTTGTGTTAATCGTGCTTTCTTATTTTAATAAAGAAGGGGGAGATGTGGGAGTGTGGCCATGGGGGTCGACAAGCCCCATGGTTGGTGATAACATCCGACTGTTAAAGTAGAGACAATCAGGAAAGTAAAGCCTTGAGAGGGAACAAAGAAGGGTGATTCAGGAGACACCTTAAGCAGGGACATGAAGAACAGGAACAGGGATAGTCTAACAGAACAGGGACGAAAACAAAAAGGGAATGAATAGGGACAGGCTATCAGAACAGGGACAAACAAAAAACAGCGTATGGGAGGGTCTCGCTGGCATAGGCAGGACCCACAAACAAGGACTCCAGGAGTTGGAGGGGCAGCCAGAGCCCCCCGGCTGGGCAGCACTCAGTGCCTGCCTCTCCCAGGGATGGGGTTACAAAGTTTGTAAAAGATGGAATTAGTATGCCTGGCAGTTTTTCTCTGTGTTTTAGTTTGTGTTGATCCTGCCTTCTTAATTTGTGTTACTCGCGCTTTCTTAAGTTAATGAAGAAGGGGAAGATGTGGGAGTGTGGCCATGGGGGTCGGCAAGCCCCATGGTTGGTGATAACATCCGACTCTTAAGGATGAGACCATCAGGAATTTAAAGAGCTGAGAGGGAACAAAGAAGGGTGATTCAGGTGACACCCTCTTGTGTGGGGTGGCTAGTTCTCCAGCCATTAATGCATGGAAGTGGCTGGGTGTTTGCTGTTGCCGGGCAAAGTTGTTGACCAATGACTAGTTAGTGGAAAGGTACTGCTGTGAGGCGGAAGTTATAGGAAGGGAACCTTTCCTGAATAAGGGATAGAATGAAGTTGTGCCCTCACTCTGAGAGATGAAGTTATGCCCTCAGTAAGAGAGAGTTCAAGTTATGTCATCAATAAAGAGGTAGCAGTTACAGATCCTGAAAGAACCCCGTTGTCCGTGCGGTCTTTACGCCACAAATCGCCCCCCAACAGGGACAAGAAAACGAACAGGGACGAGAAGAAAACAAACAGGGACATGAAGAACAGGAACAGGGACAGGCTAACAGAGCAGGGAGAAACAAAAAAGAGCATATGGGAGGGTCCCACTGGCATATGCTGGACCCACAAACAAGGACTCCAGGAGTTGGAGGGGCAGCCAGAGCCCCCCGGCTGGGCAGTACTCAGTGCCTGCCTCTCCCAGGGATGGTTTTACAAAGGTTGTTAAAGATAGACTTAGTATGCCTGGCAGTTTTTCTCTGTGTTTTAGTTTGTGTTGATCCTGCCTTCTTAATTTGTGTTAGTTGTGCTTTCTTATGTTAATAAAGAAGGGGAAGATGTGGGAGTGTGGCCATGGGGGTCGACAAGCCCCATGGTTGGTGATAACATCAGACTCTTAATGATGAGACCATCAGGAAAGTAAAGAGTTGAGAGGGAACAAAGAAGGGTGATTCAGGAGACACCATAAACAGGGACATGAAGAACAGGAACAGGGATAGTCTAACAGAACAGGGACAAAAACAAAAAAGGAATGAATAGGGACAGGCTATCAGAACAGGGACAAACAAAAAACAGCGTATGGGAGGGTCTCGCTGGCATAGGCAGGACCCACAAACAAGGACTCCAGGAGTTGGAGGGGCAGCCAGAGCTCCCCGGCTGGGCAGCACTCAGTGACTGCCTCTCCCAGGGATGGGGTTACAAAGTTTGTTAAAGATGGAATTAGTATGCCTGGCAGTTTTTCTCTGTGTTTTAGTTTGTGTTAATAGTGCTTTCTTATTTTGTGTTACTCTTGCTTTCTTAATTTCTGTTAATCGCGCCTTCATAATTTGTGTTAAACCTGCTTTCTTAATTTGTGTTAATCGAGCTCTTTTATGTTAATAAAGAAGGGGGAGTTGTAGGAGTGTGGCCATGGGGGTCGACAAGTCCCATGGTTGGTGATAACATCCGACTCTTAAAGATGAGGCCATCAGGAAAGTAAAGAGTTGAGAGGGAACAAAGAAGGGTGATTCAGGATACACCTTAAACAGGGACATGAAGAACAGGGACAGGCTAACAGAGCAGGGAGAAACAAAAAACAGCATATGGGAGGGTCCCACTGGCATATGCTAGACCCACAAACAAGGACTCCAGGAGTTGGAGGGGCAGCCAGAGCCCCCCGGCTGGGCAGCACTCAGTGCCTGCCTCTCACAGGGATGGGGTTACAAAGTTTGTAAAAGATGGAATTAGTATGCCTGGCAGTTTTTCTCTGTGGTTTAGTTTGTGTTGATCCTGCCTTCTTAATTTGTGTTAATCGCGCTTTCTTAAGTTAATGAAGAAGGGGAAGATGTGGGAGTGTGGCCATGGGGGTCGGCAAGCCCCATGGTTGGTGATAACATCCGACTCTTAAGGATGAGACCATCAGGAATTTCAAGAGCTGAGAGGGAACAAAGAAGGGTGATTCAGGAGACACCTTAAGCAGGGACATGAAGAACAGGAACAGGGATAGTCTAACAGAACAGGGACAAAAACAAAAAAGGAATGAATAGGGACAGGCTATCAGAACAGCGACAAACAAAAAACAGCGTATGGGAAGGTCTCGCTGGCATAGGCAGGACCCCCAAACAAGGACTCCAGGAGTTGGAAGGGCAGCCAGAGCCCCCCGGCTGGGCAGTACTCAGTGCCTGCCTCTCCCAGGGATGGGGTTACAAAGTTTGTTAAAGTTGGAATTAGTATGCCTGGCCGTTTTTCTCTGTATTTTAGTTTGTGTTAATAGTTCTTTCTTAATTTGTGTTACTTTTCCTTTCTTATTTTCTGTTAATCGCGCCTTCTTAATTTGTGTTAAACCTGCTTTCTTAATTTGTGTTAATCGAGCTCTTTTATGTTAATAAAGAAGGGGGAGTTGTGGGAGCATGGCCATGGGGGTCGACAAGTCTCATGGTTGGTGATAACATCGGACTGTTAAAGTAGAGACCATCAGGAAAGTAAAGCCTTGAGAGGGAACAAAGAAGGGTGATTCAGGAGACACCTTAAGCAGGGACATGAAGAACAGGAACAGGGGCAGGCTCACAGAGCAGGGAGAAACAAAAAACAGCATATGGGAGGGTCCCACTGGCGTATGCTGGACCCACAAACAAGGACTCCAGGAGTTGGAGGGGCAGCCAGAGCCCCCCGGCTGGGCAGCACTCAGTGCCTGCCTCTCACAGGGATGGTTTTACAAAGGTTGCTAAAGATAGACTTAGTATGCCTGGCAGATTTTCTCTGTGTTTTAGTTTGTCTTGATCCTGCCTTCTTAATTTGTGTTAATCGTGCTTTCTTATTTTAATAAAGAAGGGGGAGATGTGGGAGTGTGGCCATGGGGGTCGACAAGCCCCATGGTTGGTGATAACATCCGACTGTTAAAGTAGAGACCATCAGGAAAGTAAAACCTTGAGAGGGAACAAAGAAGGGTGATTCAGGAGACACCTTAAGCAGGGACATGAAGAACAGGAACAGGGATAGTCTAACAGAACAGGGACGAAAACAAAAAGGGAATGAATAGGGACAGGCTATCAGAACAGGGACAAACAAAAAACAGCGTATGGGAGGGTCTCGCTGGCATACGCAGGACCCTCACACAAGGACTCCAGGAGTTGGAGGGGCAGCCAGAGCCCCCCGGCTGGGCAGCACTCAGTGCCTGCCTCTCCCAGGGATGGTTTTGCAAAGGTTGTTAAAGATAGACTTAGTATGCCTGGCAGTTTTTCTCTGTGTTTTAGTTTGTGTTGATCCTGCCTTCTTAATTTGTGATAATCGCGCTTTCTTATGTTAATAAAGAAGGAGGAGATGTGGGAATGTGGCCATGGGGGTCGACAAGCCCCATGGTTGGTAATAACATCTGACTCTTAAGGATGAGACCATCAGGAATTTAAAGAGTTGAGAGGGAACAAAGAAGGGTGATTCAGGTGACACCTTCTTGTCTGGGGTGGCTAGTTCTCCAGCCATTAATGCATGGAAGTTGCTGGGTGTTTGCTGTTGCCGGGCAAAGTTGTTGACCAATGACTAGTTAGTGGAAAGGTACTGCTCTGAGGCGGAAATTATAGCAAGGGAGCCTTTCCAGAATAAGGGATAGAATGAAGTTGTGCCCTCACTCTTAGAGATGAAGTTATGCCTTCAGTAAGAGAGAGTTCAAGATATGTCGTCAATAAAGAGGTAGCAGTTACAGATCCTGAAAGAACCCCGTTGTCCGTGCGGTCTTTACGCCACAAATCGCCCCCCAACAGGGACATGAAAACGAACAGGGACGAGAAGAAAACAAACAGGGACTTGAAGAACAGGAACAGGGACAGGCTAACGGAACAGGGACAAAAACAAAAAAGGAATGAATAGGTACAGGCTAACAGAACAGGGACGAACAAAAAGAGCTTATGGGAGGGTCACGCTGGCTTACGCAGGACCCACAAACAAGGACTCCAGGAGTTGGAGGGGCAGCCAGAGCCCCCCGGCTGGGCAGCACTCAGTGCCTGCCACTCCCAGGGATGGGGTTGCAAAGTTTGTTAAAGATAGTCTTAGTATGCCTGGCAGCTTTTCTCTGTGTTTTAGTTTGTGTTGATCCTGCCTTCTTAATTTGTGTTAATTGTGCTTTCTTATGTTAATAAAGAAGGGGAAGATGTGGGAGTGTGGCCATGGGGGTCGACAAGCCCCATGGTTGGTGATAACATCGGACTCTTAAAGTAGAGACCATCAGGAAAGTAAAGCCTTGAGAGGGAACAAAGAAGGGTGATTCAGGAGACACCTTAAGCAGGGACATGAAGAACAGGAACAGGGACAGGCTAACAGAACAGGGACAAAACAAAAAAGGAATGAATAGGGACATGCTATCAGTACAGGGACAAACAAAAAACAGCGTATGGGAGGGTCTCGCTGGCATAGGCAGGACCCACAAACAAGGACTCCAGGAGTTGGAGGGGCAGCCAGAGCCCCCCAGCTGGGAAGCACTCAGTGCCTGCCTCTCCCAGGGATGGGGTTACAAAGTTTGTTAAAGATGGAATTAGTATGCCTGGCAGTTTTTCTCTGTATTTTAGTTTGTGTTAATAGTGCTTTCTTAATTTGTGTTACTCTTGCTTTCTTAATTTCTGTTAATCACGCCTTCATAATTTGTGTTAAACCTGCTTTCTTAATTTGTGTTAATCGAGCTCTTTTACGTTAATAAAGAAGGGGGAGTTGTGGGAGCATGGCCATGGGGGTCGACAAGCCCCATGGTTGGTGATAACATCTGACTCTTAAAGATGAGGCCATCAGGAAAGTAAAGCCTTGAGAGGGAACAAAGAAGGGTGATTCAGGAGACACCTTAAACAGGGACATGAAGAACAGGAACAGGGGCAGGCAAACAGAGCAGGGAGAAACAAAAAAAAGCATATGGGAGGGTCCCACTGGCATATGCTGGACCCACAAACAAGGACTCCAGGAGTTGGAGGGGCAGCCAGAGCCCCCCGGCTGGGCAGCACTCGGTACCTGCCTCTCCCAGGGACGGTTTTACAAAGATTGTTAAAGATAGACTTAGTATGCCTGGCAGTTTTTCTCTGTGTTTTAGTTTGTGTTGATCCTGCCTTCTTAATTTGTGTTAATCGCACTTTCTTATGTTAATAAAGAAGGGGAAGATGTGGGAGTGTGGCCATGGGGGTCGACAAGCCCCATGGTTGGTGATAACATCAGACTCTTAATGATGAGACCATCAGGAAAGTAAAGAGTTGAGAGGGAACAAAGAAGGGTGATTCAGGAGACACCATAAACAGGGACATGAATAACAGGAACAGGGATAGTCTAACAGAACAGGGACAAAAACAAAAAAGGAATGAATAGGGACAGGCTATCAGAACAGGGACAAACAAAAAACAGCGTATGGGAGGGTCTCGCTGGCATAGGCAGGACCCACAAACAAGGACTCCAGGAGTTGGAGGGGCAGCCAGAGCTCCCCGGCTGGGCAGCACTCAGTGCCTGCCTCTCCCAGGGATGGGGTTACAAAGTTTGTTAAAGATGGAATTAGTATGCCTGGCAGTTTTTCTCTGTATTTTAGTTTGTGTTAATAGTGCTTTCCTAATTTGTGTTACTCTTGCTTTCTTAATTTCTGTTAATCGCGCCTTCATAATTTGTGTTAAACCTGCTTTCTTAATTTGTGTTAATCGAGCTCTTTTATGTTAATAAAGAAGGGGGAGTTGTAGGAGTGTGGCCATGGGGGTCGACAAGTCCCATGGTTGGTGATAACATCCGACTCTTAAAGATGAGGCCATCAGGAAAGTAAAGAGTTGAGAGGGAACAAAGAAGGGTGATTCAGGAGACACCTTAAACAGGGACATGAAGAACAGGGACAGGCTAACAGAGCAGGGAGAAACAAAAAACAGCATATGGGAGGGTCCCACTGGCATATGCTAGACCCACAAACAAGGACTCCAGGAGTTGGAGGGGCAGCCAGAGCCCCCCGGCTGGGCAGCACTCAGTGCCTGCCTCTCCCAGGGATGGGTTTACAAAGGTTGTTAAAGATAGACTTAGTATGCCTGGCAGTTTTTCTATGTGTTTTAGTTTGTGTTGATCCTGCCTTCTTAATTTGTTTTAATTGTGCTTTCTTATGTTAATAAAGAAGGGGAAGATGTGGGAGTGTGGCCATGGGGGTCGACAAGCCCCATGGTTGGTGATAACATCCGACTATTAAAGTAGAGACCATCAGGAAAGTAAACCCTTGAGAGGGAACAAAGAAGGGTTATTCAAAAGACACCTTAACCAGGGACATGAAGAACAGGAACAGGGATAGTCTAACAGAACAGGGAGGAAAAAAAAAAAGGAATGAATAGGGACAGGCTATCAGAACAGGGACAAACAAAAAACAGCGTATGGGAGGGTCTCGCTGGCATACGCAGGACCCACAAACAAGGACTCCAGGAGTTGGAGGGGCAGCCAGAGCCCCCCAGCTGGGCAGCACTCAGTGCCTGCCTCTCCCAGGGATGGGGTTACAAAGTTTGTTAAAGATGGAATTAGTATGCCTGGCAGTTTTTCTCTGTATTTTAGTTTGTGTTAATAGTGCTTTCTTTATTTGTGTTACTCTTGCTTTCTTAATTTCTGTTAATCGCGCCTTCATAATTTGTGTTAAACCTGCTTTCTTAATTTGTGTTAATCGAGCTCTTTTATGTTAATAAAGAAGGGGGAGTTGTGGGAGCATGGCCATGGGGGTCCACAAGTCCCATGGTTGGTGATAACATCCAACTCTTAAAGATGAGGCCATCAGGAAAGTAAAGAGTTGAGAGGGAACAAAGAAGGGTGATTCAGGAGACACCTTAAACAGGGACATGAAGAACAGGAACAGGGACAGGCTAACGGAGCAGGGAGAAACAAAAAACAGCATATGGGAGAGTCCCACTGGCATATGCTGGACCCACAAACAAGGACTCCAGGAGTTGGAGGGGCAGCCAGAGCCCCCCAGCTGGGAAGCACTCACTGCCTGCCTCTCCCACGGATGGGGTTACAAAGTTTGTTAAAGATGGAATTAGTATGCCTGGCAGTTTTTCTCTATGTTTTAGTTTGTGTTGATCCTGCCTTCTTAATTTGTGTTAATCGCGCTTTCTTATGTTAATAAAGAAGGGGAAGATGTGGGAGTGTGGCCATGGGGGTCGACAAGCCCCATGGTTGGTGGTAACATCAGACTCTTAATGATGAGACCATCAGGAAAGTAAAGAGTTGAGAGAGAACAAAGAAGGGTGATTCAGGAGACACCTTAAAAAGGGACATGAAGAACAGGAACAGGGACAGGCTAACAGAACAGGGAGGAAAAAAAAAAAGGAATGAATAGGGACAGGCTATCAGAACAGGGACAAACAAAAAACAGCGTATGGGAGGGTCTCGCTGGCATACGCAGGACCCACAAACAAGGACTCCGGGAGTTGGAGGGGCAGCCAGAGCCCCCCAGCTGGGCAGCACTCAGTGCCTGCCTCTCCCAGGGATGGGGTTACAAAGTTTGTTAAAGATGGAATTAGTATGCCTGGCAGTTTTTCTCTGTATTTTAGTTTGTGTTAATAGTTCTTTCTTAATTTGTGTTACTCTTCCTTTCTTAATTTCTGTTAATCGCTCCTTCTTAATTTGTGTTAAACCTGCTTTCTTAATTTGTGTTAATCAAGCTCTTTTATGTTAATAAAGAAGGGGGAGATGTGGGAGCATGACCATGGGGGTGGACAAGTCCCATGGTTGGTGATAACATCCGACTCTTAAAGTAGAGACCATCAGGAAAGGAAAGAGTTGAGAGGGAACACAGAAGGGTGATTCAGGAGACACCTTAAACAGGGACATGAAGAACAGGAACAGGGATAGTCTAACAGAACAGGGACAAAAACAAAAAAGGAATGAATAGGGACAGGCTATCAGAACAGGGACAAACAAAAAACAGCGTATGGGAGGGTCTCGTTGGCATACGCAGGACCCTCAAACAAGGACTCCAGGAGTTGGAGGGGCAGCCAGAGCCCCCCGGCTGGGCAGCACTCAGTGCCAGCCTCTCCCAGGGATGGTTTTACAAAGGTTGTTAAACATAGACTTAGTATGCCTTGCAGTTTTTCTCTGTGTTTTAGTTTGTGTTCATCCTGCCTTCTTAATTTGTGTTAATCGCGCTTTCTTAAGTTAATAAAGAAGGGGGAGATGTGGGAGTGTGGCCATGGGGGTCGACAGGCCCCATGGTTGGTAATAACATCCGACTCTTAAGGATGAGACCATCAGGAATTTAAAGAGTTGAGAGGGAACAAAGAAGGGTGATTCAGGTGACACCTTGTTGTCTGGGGTGGCTTGTTCTCCAGCCATTAAAGCATGGAAGTTGCTGGGTGTTTGGTGTTGCCGGGCAAAGTTGTTGACCAATGACTAGTTAGTGGAAAGGTAGTGCTGTGAGGCGGAAATTATAGGAAGGGAGCCTTTCCTGAATAAGGGATAGAATGAAGTTGTGCCCTCACTCTGAGAGATGAAGTTATGCCTTCAGTAAGATAGAGTTCAAGATATGTCATCAATAAAGAGGTAGCAGTTACAGATCCTGAAAGAACCCCGTTGTCCGTGCGGTCTTTACGCCACAAATCGCCCCCCAACAGGGACATGAAAACGAACAGGGACGAAAAGAAAACAAACAGTGGAATGAAGAAGAGGAACAGGGACAGGCAAACAGAACAAGGACAAAAACAAAAAAGGAATGAATAGGGACAGGCAAACGGAACAGGGACAAAAACAGAAAAGGAATGAATAGGTACAGGCTAAAGGAACAGGGACGAACAAAAAGAGGGTATGGGAGGGTCACGCTGGCTTATGCAGGACCCCCAAACAAGGACTCCAGGAGTTGGAGGGGCAGCCAGAGCCCCCCGGCTGGGCAGCACTCAGTGCCTGCCTCTCCCAGGGATGGGGTTACAAAGGTTGTTAAAGATGGAATTAGTATGCCTGGCAGTTTTTCTCTGTGTTTTATTTTGTGTTAATAGTGCTTTCTTAATTTGTGTTACTCTTCCTTTCTTATTTTCTGTTAATCGCGCCTTCTTAATTTGTGTTAAACCTGCTTTCTTAATTTGTGTTAATCAAGATCTTTTATGTTAATAAAGCAGGGGGAGATGTGGGAGCATGGCCATGGGGGTCGACAAGTCCCATGGTTGGTGATAACATCCGACTCTTAAAGATGAGGCCATCAGGAAAGTAACCAGTTGAGAGGGAACAAAGAAGGGTGATTCAGGAGACACCTTAAACAGGGACATGAAGAACAGGAACAGGGATAGTCTAACAGAACAGGGAGAAACAAAAAACAGCATATGGGAGGGTCCCACTGGCATATGCTGGACCCACAAACAAGGACTCCAGGAGTTGGAGGGGCAGCCAGAGCCCCCCGGCTGGGCAGCACTCAGTGCCAGCCTCTCCCAGGGATGGTTTTACAAAGGTTGTTAAACATAGACTTAGTATGCCTTGCAGTTTTTCTCTGTGTTTTAGTTTGTGTTGATCCTGCCTTCTTAATTTGTGTTAATCGCGCTTTCTTATGTTAATAAAGAAGAAGGAGATGTGGGAGTGTGGCCATGGGGGTCGACAGGCCCCATGGTTGGTGATAACATAGGACTCTTAAAGATGAGGCCATCAGGAATTTAAAGATTTGAGAGAGAACAAAGAAGGGTGATTCAGGTGACACCTTCTTGTCTGGGGTGGCTAGTTCTCCAGCCATTAATGCATGGAAGTGGCTGGGTGTTTGCTGTTGCCGGGCAAAGTTGTTGACCAATGACTAGTAAGTGGAAAGTTACTGCTGTGAGGCGGAAGTTATAGGAAGGGAGCCTTTCCTGAATAAGGGATAGAATGAAGTTGTGCCCTCACTCTGAGAGATGAAGTTATGCCCTCAGTAAGAGAGAGTTCAAGTTATGTCATCAATAATGAGGTGGCAGTTACAGATCCTGAAAGAACCCCGGTGTCCGTGCGGTCTTTACGCCACAAATCGCCCCCCAACAGGGACATGAAAACGAACAGGGAAGAGAAGAATACAAACAGGGACATGAAGAAGAGGAACAGGGACAGGCTACCAGAACAGGGACAAAAACAAAAAAGGAATGAATAGGGACAGGCAAAGGGAACAGGGACAAAAACAGAAAAGGAATGATCAGGTACAGGCTAACAGAACAGGGATGACCAAAAAGAGCATATGGGAGGGTCACGATGGTTTACGCAGGACCCCCAAACAAGGACTCCGGGAGTTGGAGGGGCAGCCAGAGCCCCCCGGCTGGGCAGCACTCAGTGCCTGCCTCTCCCAGGGATGGGGTTATAAAGTTTGTTAAAGATGGAATTAGTATGCCTGGCAGTTTTTCTCTGTATTTTAGTTTGTGTTAATAGTGCTTTCTTAATTTGTGTTACTCTTGCTTTCTTAATTTCTGTTAATCGCGCCTTCTTAATTGGTGTTAAACCTGCTTTCTTAATTTGCGTTAATCGAGCTCTTTTATGTTAATAAAGGAGGGGGAGATGTGGGAGCATGGCCATGGGGTTAGACAAGCCCCATGGTTGGTGATAAGATCTGACGAATAAAGTAGAGACCATCAGGAAAGTAAAGCCTTGAGAGGGAACAAAGTAGGGTGATTCAGGAGACACCTTAAACAGGGACATGAAGAACAGGAACAGGGATAGTCTAATAGAACAGGGACGAAAACAAAAAAGTAATGAATAGGGACAGGCTATCAGAACAGGGACAAACAAAAAACAGCGTATGGGAGGGTCTCGCTGGCATAGGCAGGACCCCCAAACAAGGACTCCAGGAGTTGTAGGGGCAGCCAGAGCCCCCCGGCTGGGCAGCACTCAGTACCTGCCTCTCCCAGGGATGGTTTTGCAAAGGTTATTAAAGATAGAATTAGTATGCCTGGCAGTTTTTCTCTGTGTTTTAGTTTGTGTTGATCCTGCCTTCTTAATTTGTGTTAATCGCGCTTTCTTATGTTAATAAAGAAGGGGAAGATGTGGGAGTGTGGCCATGGGGGTCGACAAGCCCCATGGTTGGTGATAACATCAGACTCTTAATGATGAGACCATCAGGAAAGTAAAGCCTTGAGAGGGAACAAAGAAGGGTGATCAGGAGACACCTTAAGCAGGGACATGAAGAACAGGAACAGGGATAGTCTAACAGAACAGGGACAAAAACAAAAAAGGAATGAATAGGGACAGGCTATCAGAACAGGGACAAACAAAAAACAGCGTATGGGAGGGTCTCGCTGGCATAGGCAGGACCCCCAAACAAGGACTCCTGGAGTTGGAGGGGCAGCCAGAGCCCCCCAGCTGGGCAGCACTCAGTGCCTGCCTCTCCCAGGGTTGTGGTTACAAAGTTTGTTAAAGATGGAATTAGTATGCCTGGCAGTTTTTCTCTGTATTTTAATTTGTGTTGATCCTGCTTTCTTAATTTGTGTTTCTCTAGCTTTCTTAATTTCTGTTAATCGCGCCTTCTTAATTTGTGTTAAACCTGCTTTCTTAATTTGTGTTAATCGAGCTCTTTTATGTTAATAAAGAAGGGGGAGATGTGGGAGCGTGGCCATGGGGGTCGACAAGCCCCATGGTTGGTAATAATATCCAACTCTTAAGGATGAGACCATCAGGAATTTAAAGAGTTGAGAGGGAACAAAGAAGGGTGATTCAGGTGACACCTTGTTGTCTGGGGTGGCTTGTTCTCCAGCCATTAAAGCATGGAAGTTGCTGGGTGTTTGCTGTTGCCGGGCAAAGTTGTTGACCAATGACTAGTTAGTGGAAAGGTACTGCTGTGAGGCGGAAATTATAGGAAGGGAACCTTTCCTGAATAAGGGATAGAATGAAGTTGTGCCCTCACTCTGAGTGATGAAGTTATGCCTTCAGTAAGAGAGAGTTCAAGTTATGTCATCAATAAAGAGGTAGCAGTTACAGATCCTGAAAGAACCCCATTGTCCGTGCGGTCTTTACGCCACAAATCGCCCCCCAACAGGGACATGAAAACGAACAGGGACAAGAAGAAAACAAACAGGGACATGAAGAACAGGAACAGGGACAGGCTAACAGCACAGGGACAAAAACAAAAAAGGAATGAATAGGGACAGGCAAACGGAACAGGGACAAAAACAGAAAAGGAATGAATAGGTACAGGCTAACAGAACAGGGACGAACAAAAAGAGCTTATGGGAGGGTCACGCTGGCTTACGCAGGACCCCCAAACAAGGACTCCAGGAGTTGGAGGGGCAGCCAGAGCCCCCCGGCTGGGCAGCACTCAGTGCCTGCCTCTTCCTGGGATGGGGTTGCAAAGTTTGTTAAACACAGACTTAGTATGCCTGGCAGTTTTTCTCTGTGTTTTAGTTTGTGTTAATAGTGCTTTCTTAATTTGTGTTACTCTTGCTTTCTTAATTTCTGTTAATCGCGCCTTCTTAATTTGTGTTAAACCTGCTTTCTTAATTTGTGTTAATCGAGCTCTTTTATGTTAATAAAGAAGGGGGAGATGTGGGAGCGTGGCCATGGGGGTCGACAGGCCCCATGGTTGGTAATAACATCGGACTCTTAAGGATGAGACCATCAGGAAAGGAAAGCCTTGAGAGGGAACAAAGAAGGGTGATTCAGGAGACACCTTAAACAGGGACATGAAGAACAGGAACAGGGATAGTGTAACAGAACAGGGACAAAAGAAAAAAGGAATGAATAGGGACAGGCTATCAGAACAGGGACAAACAAAAAACAGCGTATGGGAGGGTCTTGCTGGCGTAGGCAGGACCCACAAACAAGGACTCCAGGAGTTGGAGGGGCAGCCAGAGCCCCCCGGCTGGGCAGCACTCAGTGCCTGCCTCTCCCAGGGATGGTTTTACAAAGATTGTTAAAGATAGACTTAGTATGCCTGGCAGTTTTTCTCTGTGTTTTAGTTTGTGTTGATCCTGCCTTCTTAATTTGTGTTAATCGCGCTTTCTTATGTTAATAAAGAAGGGGAAGATGTGGGAGTGTGGCAATGGGGGTCAACAAGCCCCTTGGTTGGTGATAACATCCGACTCTTAAGGATGAGACCATCAGGAATTTAAAGAGTTGAGAGGGAACAAAGAAGGGTGATTCAGGTGACACCTTCTTGTCTGGGGTGGCTTGTTCTCCAGCCATTAATGCATGGAAGTGGCTGGGTGTTTGCTGTTGCCGGGCAAAGTTGTTGACCAATGACTAGTTAGTGGAAAGGTACTGCTGTGAGGCGGAAGTTATAGGAAGGGAGCCTTTCCTGAATAAGGGATAGAATGAAGTTGTGCCCTCACTCTGAGAGATGAAGTTATGCCCTCAGTAAGAGAGAGTTTAAGTTATGTCATCAATAAAGAGGTAGCAGTTACAGATCCTGAAAGAACCCCGTTGTCCGTGCGGTCTTTACGCCACAAATCGCCCCCCAACAGGGACAAGAAAACGAACAGGGACGAGAAGAAAACAAACAGGGACATGAAGAACAGGAACAGGGACAGGCTAACAGAACAGGGACAAAAACAAAAAAGGAATGAATAGGGACAGGCAAACGGAACAGGAAAAAAAAAAAAAAGGAATGAATCGGTACAGGCTAACAGAACAGGGACGAACAAAAAGAGCTTATGGGAGGGTCACGCTGGCTTACGCAGGACCCACAAACAAGGACTCCAGGAGTTGGAGGGGCAGCCAGAGCCCCCCAGCTGGGCAGCACTCAGTGCCTGCCTCTCCCAGGGAAGGGGTTACAAAGTTTGTTAAAGATGGAATTAGTATGCCTGGCAGTTTTTCTCTGTATTTTAGTTTGTGTTAATAGTGCTTTCTTAATTTGTGTTAATTGCGCTTTCTTATGTTAATAAAGAAGGAGGAGATGTGGGAGTGTGGCCATGGGGGTCGACAAGCCCCATGGTTGGTGATCACATCCGACTGTTAAAGTAGAGACCACCAGGAAAGTAAAGCCTTGCGAGGGAACAAAGAAGGGTGATTCAGGAGACACCTTAAGCAGGGACATGAAGAACAGGAACAGGGACAGGCTAACAGAACAGGGACAAAACAAAAAGGGAATGAATAGGGACAGGCTATCAGAACAGGGACAAACAAAAAACAGCGTATGGGAGGGTCTCGCTGGCATAGGCAGGACCCCCAAACAAGGACTCCAGGAGTTGGAGGGGCAGCCAGAGCCCCCTGGCTGGGCAGCACTCAGTGCCTGCCTCTCCCACGGCTGGTTTTACAAAGATTTTTAAAGATAGACTTAGTATGCCTGGCAGTTTTTCTCTGTGTTTTAGTTTGTGTTGATCCTGCCTTCTTAATTTGTGTTAATTGCGCTTTCATATGTTAATAAAGAAGGGGAAGATGTGGGAGTGTGGCCATGGGGGTCGACAAGCCCCTTGGTTTGTGATAACATCGGACTCTTAAAGTAGAGACCATCAGGAAAGTAAAGCCTTGACAGGGAACAAAGAAGGGTGATTCAGGAGACACCTTAAGCAGGGACATGAAGAACAGGAACAGGGACAGGCTAACAGAACAGGGACAAAACAAAAAAGGAATGAATAGGGACATGCTATCAGAACAGGGGCAAACAAAAAACAGCGTATGGGAGGGTCTCGCTGGCATAGGCAGGACCCCCAAACAAGGACTCCAGGAGTTGGAGGGGCAGCCAGAGCCCCCCAGCTGGGCAGCACTCAGTGCCTGCCTCTCCCAGGGATGGGGTTACAAAGTTTGTTAAAGATGGAATTAGTATGCCTGGCAGTTTTTCTCTGTATTTTATTTTGTGTTAATAGTGCTTTCTTAATTTGTGTTACTCTTGCTTTCTTAATTTCTGTTAATCGCGCCTTCATAATTTGTGTTAAACCTGCTTTCTTAATTTGTGTTAATCGAGCTCTTTTATGTTAATAAAGAAGGGGGAGTTGTGGGAGTGTGGCCATGGGGGTCGACAAGCCCCTTGGTTTGTGATAACATCGGACTCTTAAAGTAGAGACCACCAGGAAAGTAAAGCATTGACAGGGAACAAAGAAGGGTGATTCAGGAGACACCTTAAGCAGGGACATGAAGAACAGGAACAGGGACAGGCTAACAGAGCAGGGAGAAACAAAAAACAGCATATGGGAGGGTCCCACTGGCATATGCTGGACCCACAAACAAGGACTCCAGGAGTTGGAGGGGCAGCCAGAGCCCCCCGGCTGGGCAGCACTCAGTGCCTGCCTCTCCCAGGGATGGTTTTGCAAAGGTTGTTAAAGATAGACTTAGTATGCCTGGCAGTTTTTCTCTGTGTTTTAGTTTGTGTTGATCCTGCCTTCTTAATTTGTGATAATCGCGCTTTCTTATGTTAATAAAGAAGGAGGAGATGTGGGAATGTGGCCATGGGGGTCGACAAGCCCCATGGTTGGTAATAACATCCGACTCTTAAGGATGAGACCATCAGGAATTTAAAGAGTTGAGAGGGAACAAAGAAGGGTGATTCAGGTGACACCTTCTTGTCTGGTGTGGCTAGTTCTCCAGCCATTAAAGCATGGAAGTTGCTGGGTGTTTGCTGTTGCCGGGCAAAGTTGTTGACCAATGACTAGTTAGTGGAAAGGTACTGCTCTGAGGCGGAAATTATAGGAAGGGAGCCTTTCCAGAATAAGGGATAGAATGAAGTTGTGCCCTCACTCTTAGAGATGAAGTTATGCCTTCAGTAAGAGAGAGTTCAAGATATGTCGTCAATAAAGAGGTAGCAGTTACAGATCCTGAAAGAACCCCGTTGTCCGTGCGGTCTTTATGCCACAACTCGCCCCCCAACAGGGACATGAAAACGAACAGGGACGAGAAGAAAACAAACAGGGACATGAAGAACAGGAACAGGGACAGGCTAACAGAACAGGGACAAAAACAAAAAAGGAATGAATAGGGACAGGCAAACGGAACAGGGACAAAAACAGAAAAGGAATGAATAGGTACAGGCTAACAGAACAGGGACGAACAAAAAGAGCTTATGGGAGGGTCACGCTGGCTTACGCAGGACCCACAAACAAGGACTCCAGGAGTTGGAGGGGCAGCCAGAGCCCCCCGTCTGGGCAGCACTCAGTGCCTGCCACTCCCAGGGATGGGGTTGCAAAGTTTGTTAAAGATAGTCTTAGTATGCCTGGCAGCTTTTCTCTGTGTTTTAGTTTGTGTTGATCCTGCCTTCTTAATTTGTGTTAATCGAGCTCTTTTATGTTAATAAAGAAGGGGGAGTTGTGGGAGCATGGCCATGGGGGTCGACAAGTCCCATGGTTGGTGATAACATCTGACTCTTAAAGATGAGGGCATCAGGAAAGTAAAGCCTTGAGAGGGAACAAAGAAGGGTGATTCAGGAGACACCTTAAACAGGGACATGAAGAACAGGAACAGGGGCAGGCAAACAGAGCAGGGAGAAACAAAAAACAGCATATGGGAGGGTCCCACTGGCATATGCTGGACCCACAAACAAGGACTCCAGGAGTTGGAGGGGCAGCCAGAGCCCCCCGGCTGGGCAGCACTCGGTACCTGCCTCTCCCAGGGACGGTTTTACAAAGATTGTTAAAGATAGACTTAGTATGCCTGGCAGTTTTTCTCTGTGTTTTAGTTTGTGTTGATCCTGCCTTCTTAATTTGTGTTAATCGCACTTTCTTATGTTAATAAAGAAGGGGAAGGTGTGGGAGTGTGGCCATGGGGGTCGACAAGCCCCATGGTTGGTGATAACATCCGACTATTAAAGTAGAGACCATTAGGAAAGTAAAGCCTTGAGAGGGAACAAAGAAGGGTGATTCAGGAGACACCATAAACAGGGACATGAAGAACAGGAACAGGGATAGTCTAACAGAACAGGGACAAAAACAAAAAAGGAATGAATAGGGACAGGCTATCAGAACAGGGACAAACAAAAAACAGCGTATGGGAGGGTCTCGCTGGCATAGGCAGGACCCACAAACAAGGACTCCAGGAGTTGGAGGGGCAGCCAGAGCTCCCCGGCTGGGCAGCACTCAGTGCCTGCCTCTCCCAGGGATGGGGTTACAAAGTTTGTTAAAGATGGAATTAGTATGCCTGGCAGTTTTTCTCTGTATTTTAGTTTGTGTTAATAGTGCTTTCTTAATTTGTGTTACTCTTGCTTTCTTAATTTCTGTTAATCGCGCCTTCATAATTTGTGTTAAACCTGCTTTCTTAATTTGTGTTAATCGAGCTCTTTTATGTTAGTAAAGAAGGGGGAGTTGTAGGAGTGTGGCCATGGGGGTCGACAAGTCCCATGGTTGGTGATAACATCCAACTCTTAAAGATGAGGCCATCAGGAAAGTAAAGAGTTGAGAGGGAACAAAGAAGGGTGATTCAGGAGACACCTTAAACAGGGACATGAAGAACAGGGACAGGCTAACAGAGCAGGGAGAAACAAAAAACAGCATATGGGAGGGTCCCACTGGCATATGCTAGACCCACAAACAAGGACTCCAGGAGTTGGAGGGGCAGCCAGAGCCCCCCGGCTGGGCAGCACTCAGTGCCTGCCTCTCCCAGGGATGGGTTTACAAAGGTTGTTAAAGATAGACTTAGTATGCCTGGCAGTTTTTCTCTGTGTTTTAGTTTGTGTTGATCCTGCCTTCTTAATTTGTTTTAATTGTGCTTTCTTATGTTAATAAAGAAGGGGAAGATGTGGGAGTGTGGCCATGGGGGTCGACAAGCCCCATGGTTGTTGATAACATCCGACTATTAAAGTAGAGACCATCAGGAAAGTAAACCCTTGAGAGGGAACAAAGAAGGGTGATTCAGGAGACACCTTAAACAGGGACATGAAGAACAGGAACAGGGATAGTCTAACAGAACAGGGAGGAAAACAAAAAAGGAATGAATAGGGACAGGCTATCAGAACAGGGACAAACAAAAAACAGCGTATGGGAGGGTCTCGCTGGAATAGGCAGGACCCACAAAGAAAGACTCCAGGAGTTAGAGGGGCAGCCAGAGCCCCCCTGCTGGGCAGCACTCAGTGCCTGCCTCTCCCAGGGATGGGGTTACAAAGTTTGTAAAAGATGGAATTAGTATGCCTGGCAGTTTTTCTCTGTGTTTTAGTTTGTGTTGATCCTGCCTTCTTAATTTGTGTTAATCGCGCTTTCTTAAGTTAATAAAGAAGGGGAAGATGTGGGAGTGTGGCAATGGGAGTCCACAAGCCCCATGGTTGGTGATAACATCCGACTCTTAAGGATGAGACCATCAGGAATTTAAAGAGTTGAGAGGGAACAAAGAAGGGTGATTCACGTGACACCTTGTTGCCTGGGGTGGCTAGTTCTCCAGCCATTAAAGCATGGAAGTTGCTGGGTGTTTGCTGTTGCCGGGCAAAGTTGTTGACCAATGACTAGTTAGTGGAAAGGTACTGCTGTGAGGCGGAAATTATAGGAAGGGAGCCTTTCCTGAATAAGGGATACAATGAAGTTGTGCCCTCACTCTGAGAGATGAAGTTATGCCTTCAGTAAGAGAGAGTTCAAGTTATGCCATCAATAAAGAGGTAGCAGTTACAGATCCTGAAAAAACCCCGTTGTCCGTGCGGTCTTTACGCCACAAATCGCCCCCCAACAGGGACATGAAAACGAACAGGGACGAGAAGAAAACAAACAGGGACATGAAGAATAGGAACAGGGACAGGCTAACAGCACAGGGACAAAAACAAAAAAGGTATGAATAGGGACAGGCAAACGGAACAGGGACAAAAACAGAAAAGGAATGAATAGGGACAGGCTATCAGAACAGCGACAAACAAAAAACAGCGTATGGGAGGGTCTCGCTGGCATAGGCAGGACCCACAAACAAGGACTCCAGGAGTTGGAGGGGCAGCCAGAGCCCCCCGGCTGGGCAGCACTCAGTGCCTGCCACTCCCAGGGATGGGGTTGCAAAGTTTGTTAAAGATAGTCTTAGTATGCCTGGCAGCTTTCCTCTGTGTTTTAGTTTGTGTTGATCCTGCCTTCTTAATTTGTGTTAATCGAGCTCTTTTATGTTAATAAAGAAGGGGGAGATGTGGGAGCATGGCCATGGGGGTCGACAAGCCCCATGGTTGGTGATAACATCAGACTCTTAATGATGAGACCATCAGGAAAGTAAAGCCTTGAGAGGGAACAAAGAAGGGTGACTCAGGAGACACCTTAAACAGGGACATGAAGAACAGGAACAGGGATAGTCTAACAGAACAGGGAGGAAAACAAAAAAGGAATTAATAGGGGCAGGCTATCAGAACAGGGACAAACAAAAAACAGCGTATGGGAGGGTCTCGCTGGCATAGGCAGGACCCCCAAACAAGGACTCCAGGAGTTGGAGGGGCAGCCAGAGCCCCCCAGCTGGGCAGCACTCAGTGCCTGCCTCTCCCAGGGATGGGGTTACAAACTTTGTAAAAGATGGAATTAGTATGCCTGGCAGTTTTTCTCTGTGTTTTAGTTTGTGTTAATAGTGCTTTCTTAATTTGTGTTACTCTTGCTTTCTTAATTTCTGTTAAACCTGCTTTCTTAATTTGTGTTAATCGAGCTCTTTTATGTTAATAAAGAAGGGGGAGATGTGGGAGCATGGCCATGGGGGTCCACAAGTCCCATGGTTGGTGATAACATCCAACTCTTAAAGATGAGGCCATCAGGAAAGTAAAGAGTTGAGAGGGAACAAAGAAGGGTGATTCAGGAGACACCTTAAACAGGGACATGAAGAACAGGAACAGGGACAGGCTAACAGAGCAGGGAGAAACAAAAAACAGCGTATGGGAGAGTCCCACTGGCATAGGCAGGACCCACAAACAAGGACTCCAGGAGTTGGAGGGGCAGCCAGAGCCCCCGGGCTGGGCAGCACTCAGTGCCTGCCTCTCCCAGGGATGGTTTTACAAAGGTTGTTAAAGATAGACTTAGTATGCCTGGCAGTTTTTCTCTGTGTTTTAGTTTGTGTTGATCCTGCCTTCTTAATATGTGTTAATCGCGCTTTCTTAAGTTAATAAAGAAGGGGGAGATGTGGGAGTGTGGCCATGGGGGTCGACAAGCCCCATGGTTGGTGGTAACATCAGACTCTTAATGATGAGACCATCAGGAAAGTAAAGCCTTGAGAGGGAACAAAGAAGGGTGACTCAGGAGACACCTTAAACAGGGACATGAAGAACAGGAACAGGGATAGTCTAACAGAACAGGGACAAAAACAAAAAAGGAATGAATAGGGACAGGCTATCAGAACAGCGACAAACAAAAAACAGCGTATGGGAGGGTCTCGCTGGCATAGGCAGGACCCACAAACAAGGACTCCAGGAGTTGGAGGGGCAGCCAGAGCCCCCCAGCTGGGCAGCACTCAGTTCCTGCCTCTCCCAGGGACGGGGTTACAAAGTTTGTTAAAGATGGAATTAGTATGCCTGGCAGTTTTTCTCTGTGTTTTAGTTTGTGTTGATCCTGCCTTCTTAATTTGTGTTAATCGCGCTTTCTTAAGTTAATAAAGAAGGGGGAGATGTGGGAGTGTGGCCATGGGGGTCGACAGGCCCCATGGTTGGTGATAACATAGGACTCTTAAGGATGAGACCATCAGGAATTTAAAGAGTTGAGAGGGAACAAAGAAGGGTGATTCAGGTGACACCTTGTTGTCTGGGGTGGCTAGTTCTCCAGCCATTAATGCATGGAAGTGGCTGGGTGTTTGGTGTTGCCGGGCAAAGTTGTTGTCCAATGACTAGTTAGTGGAAAGGTACTGCTGTGAGGCGTAAATTATAGGAAGGGAGCCTTTCCTGAATAAGGGATAGAATGAAGTTGTGCCCTCACTCTGAGAGATGAAGTTATGCCCTCAGTAAGAGAGAGTTCAAGTTATGTCATCAATAAAGAGGTAGCAGTTACAGATCCTGAAAGAACCCCGTTGTCCGTGCAGTCTTTACGCCACAAATCGCCCCCCAACAGGGACATGAAAACGAACAGGGACGAGAAGAAAACAAACAGGGACATGAAGAATAGGAACAGGGACAGGCTAACAGCACAGGGACAAAAACAAAAAAGGAATGAATAGGGACAGGCAAACGGAACAGGGACAAAAACAGAAAAGGAATGATCAGGTACAGGCTATCAGAACAGCGACAAACCAAAAACAGCGTATGGGAGGGTCACGCTGGCTTGCGCAGGACCCACAAACAAGGACTCCAGGAGTTGGAGGGGCAGCCAGAGCCCCCCGGCTGGGCAGCACTCAGTGCCTGCCTCTCCCAGGGATGGGGTTGCAAAGTTTGTTAAAGATAGACTTAGTATGCCTGGCAGTTTTTCTCTGTGTTTTAGTTTGTGTTGATCCTGCCTTCTTAATTTGTGTTAATTGCGCTTTCTTATTTTAATAAAGAAGGGGAAGATGTGGGAGTGTGGCCATGGGGGTCGACAAGCCCCATGGTTGGTGATAACATCCAACTCTTAAAGATGAAACCATCAGGAAAGTAAAGAGTTGAGAGGGAACAAAGAAGGATGATTCAGGAGACACCTTAACCAGGGAGATGAAGAACAGGAACAGGGATAGTCTAACAGAACAGGGAGGAAAACAAAAAAGGAATGAAAAGGGACAGGCTAACAGAGCAGGGAGAAACAAAAAACAGCATATGGGAGGGTCCCACTGGCATATGCTGGACCCACAAACAAGGACTCCAGGATTTGGAGGGGCAGCCAAGGCCCCCCGGCTGGGCAGCACTCAGTGCCTGCCTCTCCCAGGGATGGTTTTACAAAGATTGTTAAAGATAGACTTAGTATGCCTGGCAGTTTTTCTCTGTGTTTTAGTTTGTGTTGATCCTGCCTTCTTAATTTGTGTTAATCGTGCTTTCTTATTTTAATAAAGAAGGGGGAGATGTGGGAGTGTGGCCATGGGGGTCGACAAGCCCCATGGTTGGTGATAACATCGGACTCTTAAGGATGAGACCATCAGGAAAGGAAAGCCTTGAGAGGGAACAAAGAAGGGTGATTCAGGAGACACCTTAACCAGGGACATGAAGAACAGGAACAGGGATAGTCTAACAGAACAGGGACAAAAACAAAAAGGGAATGAATAGGGACAGGCTATCAGAACAGGGACAAACAAAAAACAGCGTATGGGAGGGTCTCGTTGGCATAGGCAGGACCCAAAAACAAAGACTCCGGGAGTTGGAGGGGCAGCCAGAGCACCCCGGCTGGGCAGCACTCAGTGCCTGCCTCTCCCACGGCTGGTTTTACAAAGGTTGTTAAAGATAGACTTAGTATGCCTGGCAGTTTTTCTCTGTGTTTTAGTTTGTGTTGATCCTGCCTTCTTAATTTGTGTTAATTGCGCTTTCATATGTTAATAAAGAAGGGGAAGATGTGGGAGTGTGGCCATGGGGGTCGACAAGCCCCATGGTTGGTGATAACATCCGACTGTTAAAGTAGAGACCATCAGGAAAGTAAAGAGTTGAGAGGGAACAAAGAAGGGTGATTCAGGAGACACCTTAACCAGGGACATGAAGAACAGGAACAGGGATAGTCTAACAGAACAGGGACAAAAACAAAAAAGGAATGAATAGGGACAGGCTATCAGAACAGCGTCAAACAAAAAACAGCGTATGGGAGGGTCTCGCTGGCATAGGCAGGACCCCCAAACAAGGACTCCAGGAGTTGGAGGGGCAGCCAGAGCCCCCCGGCTAGGCAGTACTCAGTGCCTGCCTCTCCCAGGGATGGGGTTACAAAGTTTGTTAAAGATGGAATTAGTATGCCTGGCAGTTTTTCTCTGTATTTTAGTTTGTGTTAATAGTTCTTTCTTAATTTGTGTTACTTTTCCTTTCTTATTTTCTGTTAATCGCGCCTTCATAATTTGTGTTAAACCTGCTTTCTTAATTTGCGTTAATCAAGCTCTTTTATGTTAATAAAGAAGGGGGAGATGTGGGAGTGTGGCCATGGGGGTCGACAAGCCCCATGGTTGGTGATAACATCAGACTCTTAATGATGAGACCATCAGGAAAGTAAAGCCTTGAGAGGGAACAAAGAAGGGTGATTCAGGAGACACCTTAAACAGGGACATGAAGAACAGGAACAGGGATAGTCTAACAGAACAGGGACAAAAACAAAAAAGTAATGAATAGGGACAGGCTATCAGAACAGGGACAAACAAAAAACAGCGTATGGGAGGGTCTCGCTGGCATAGGCAGGACCCACAAACAAGGACTCCAGGAGTTGGAGGGGCAGCCAGAGCCCCCCAGCTGGGCAGCACTCAGTGCCTGCTTCTCCCAGGGACGGGGTTACAAAGTTTGTTAAAGATGGAATTAGTATGCCTGGCAGTTTTTCTCTGTGTTTTAGTTTGTGTTGATCCTGCCTTCTTAATTTGTGTTAATCGCGCTTTCTTATGTTAATAAAGAAGGGGAAGATGTGGGAGTGTGGCCATGGGGGTCGACAAGCCCCATGGTTGGTGGTAACATCAGACTCTTAATGATGAGACCATCAGGAAAGTAAAGAGTTGAGAGAGAACAAAGAAGGGTGATTCAGGAGACACCTTAAAAAGGGAATGAAGAACAGGAACAGGGACAGGCTAACAGAGCAGGGAGAAACACAAAACAGCATATGGGAGGGTCCCACTGGCATATGCTGGACCCAAAAACAAGGACTCCAGGAGTTGGAGGGGCAGCCAGAGCCCCCCGGCTGGGCAGCACTCAGTGCCTGCCTCTCCCAGGGACGGGGTTACAAAGTTTGTTAAAGATGGAATTAGTATGCCTGGCAGTTTTTCTCTGTGTTTTAGTTTGTGTTGATCCTGCCTTCTTAATTTGTGTTAATCGCGCTTTCTTATGTTAGTAAAGAAGGGGAAGATGTGGGAGTGTGGCCATGGGGGTCGACAAGCCCCATGGTTGGTGGTAACATCAGACTCTTAATGATGAGACCATCAGGAAAGTAAAGAGTTGAGAGAGAACAAAGAAGGGTGATTCAGGAGACACCTTAAAAAGGGACATGAAGAACAGGAACAGGGACAGGCTAACAGAGCAGGGACGAAAACAAAAAAGGAATGAATAGGGACAGGCTATCAGAACAGGGACAAACAAAAAACAGCGTATGGGAGGGTCTCGTTGGCATACGCAGGACCCACAAACAAGGACTCCAGGAGTTGGAGGGGCAGCCAGAGCCCCCTGGCTTGGCAGTACTCAGTGCCTGCCTCTCCCAGGGATGGTTTTACAAAGGTTGTTAAAGATAGACTTAGTATGCCTGGCAGTTTTTCTCTGTGTTTTAGTTTGTGTTGATCCTGCCTTCTTAATTTGTGTTAATCGCGCTTTCTTATGTTAATAAAGAAGGGGGAGATGTGGGAGTGTGGCCATGGGGGTCGACAGGCCCCATGGTTGGTGATAACATAGGACTCTTAAGGATGAGACCATCAGGAATTTAAAGAGTTGAGAGGGAACAAAGAAGGGTGATTCAGGTGACACCTTGTTGTCTGGGGTGGCTAGTTCTCCAGCCATTAATGCATGGAAGTGGCTGGGTGTTTGGTGTTGCCGGGCAAAGTTGTTGACCAATGACTAGTTAGTGGAAAGGTACTGCTGTGAGGCGGAAATTATAGGAAGGGAGCCTTTCCTGAATAAGGGATAGAATGAAGTTGTGCCCTCACTCTGAGAGATGAAGTTATGCCTTCAGTAAGAGAGAGTTCAAGTTATGTCATCAATAAAGAGGTAGCAGTTACAGATCCTGAAAGAACCCCGTTGTCCGTGCGGTCTTTACGCCACAAATCGCCCCCCAACAGGGACATGAAACGAACAGGGACGAGAAGAAAACAAACAGGGGAATGAAGAACAGGAACAGGGACAGGCTAACAGAACAGGGACAAAAACAAAAAAGGAATGAATAGGGACAGGCTAACAGAACAGGGACGAACAGAAAGAGCTTATGGGAGGGTCACGCTGGCTTACGCAGGACCCACAAACAAGGACTCCAGGAGTTGGAGGGGCAGCCAGAGCCCCCCGGCTGGGCAGCACTCAGTGCCTGCCTCTCCCAGGGATGGGGTTGCAAAGTTTGTTAAAGATAGACTTAGTATGCCTGGCAGTTTTTCTCTGTGTTTTAGTTTGTGTTGATCCTGCCTTCTTAATTTGTGTTAATTGCGCTTTCTTATTTTAATAAAGAAGGGGAAGATGTGGGAGTGTGGCCATGGGGGTCGACAAGCCCCATGGTTGGTGATAACATCCAACTCTTAAAGATGAAACCATCAGGAAAGTAAAGAGTTGAGAGGGAACAAAGAAGGGTGATTCAGGAGACACCTTAACCAGGGAGATGAAGAACAGGAACAGGGATAGTCTAACAGAACAGGGAGGAAAACAAAAAAGGAATGAAAAGGGACAGGCTAACAGAGCAGGGAGAAACAAAAAACAGCATATGGGAGGGTTCCACTGGCATATGCTGGACCCACAAACAAGGACTCCAGGAGTTGGAGGGGCATCCAGAGCCCCCCGGCTGGGCAGCACTCAGTGCCTGCCTCTCCCAGGGATGGGTTTACAAAGATTGTTAAAGATAGACTTAGTATGCCTGGCAGTTTTTCTCTGTGTTTTAGTTTGTGTTGATCCTGCCTTCTTAATTTGTGTTAATCGCGCTTTCTTAAGTTAATAAAGAAGGGGGAGATGTGGGAGTGTGGCTATGGGGGTCCACAAGCCCCATGGTTGGTGATAACATCCGACTACTAAAGTAGAGACCATCAGGAAAGTAAAGCCTTGAGAGGGAACAAAGAAGGGTGATTCAGGAGACACCATAAACAGGGACATGAAGAACAGGAACAGGGATAGTCTAACAGAACAGGGACAAAAACAAAAAAGGAATGAATAGGGACAGGCTATCAGAACAGGGACAAACAAAAAACAGCGTATGGGAGGGTCTCGCTGGCATAGGCAGGACCCACAAACAAGGACTCCAGGAGTTGGAGGGGTAGCCAGAGATCCCCGGCTGGGCAGCACTCAGTGCCTGCCTCTCCCAGGGATGGGGTTGCAAAGTTTGTTAAAGATGGAATTAGTATGCCTGGCAGTTTTTCTCTGTATTTTAGTTAGTGTTAATAGTGCTTTCTTAATTTGTGTTACTCTTGCTTTCTTAATTTCTGTTAATCGCGCCTTCATAATTTGTGTTAAACCTGCTTTCTTAATTTGTATTAATCGAGCTCTTTTATGTTAATAAAGAAGTGGGAGTTGTGGGAGCATGGCCATGGGGGTCGACAAGTCCCATGGTTGGTGATAACATCTGACTCTTAAAGATGAGTGCATCAGGAAAGTAAAGAGTTGAGAGGGAACAAAGAAGGGTGATTCAGGAGACACCTTAAACAGGGACATGAAGAACAGGGACAGGCTAACAGAGCAGGGAGAAACAAAAAACAGCATATGGGAGGGTCCCACTGGCATATGCTAGACCCACAAACAAGGACTCCAGGAGTTGGAGGGGCAGCCAGAGCCCCCCGGCTGGGCAGCACTCAGTGCCTGCCTCTCCCAGGGATGGGTTTACAAAGGTTGTTAAAGATAGACTTAGTATGCCTGGCAGTTTTTCTATGTGTTTTAGTTTGTGTTGATCCTGCCTTCTTAATTTGTGTTAATCGCGCTTTCTTATGTTAATAAAGAAGGGGAAGATGTGGGAGTGTGGCCATGGGGGTCGACAAGCCCCATGGTTGGTAATAACATCCGACTCTTAAGGATGAGACCATCAGGAATTTAAAGAGTTGAGAGGGAACAAAGAAGGGTGATTCAGGAGACACCTTAAGCAGGGACATGAAGAACAGGAACAGGGACAGGCTAACAGAACAGGGACAAAACAAAAAAGGAATGAATAGGGACAGGCTAACAGAACAGGGACGAACAGAAAGAGCTTATGGGAGGGTCACGCTGGCTTACGCAGGACCCACAAACAAGGACTCCAGGAGTTGGAGGGGCAGCCAGAGCCCCCCGGCTGGGAAGCACTCAGTGCCTGCCTCTCCCAGGGATGGGGTTACAAAGTTTGTTAAAGATGGAATTAGTATGCCTGGCAGTTTTTCTCTGTATTTTAGTTTGTGTTAATAGTGCTTTCTTAATTTGTGTTACTCTTGCTTTCTTAATTTCTGTTAATCGCGCCTTCATAATTTGTGTTAAACCTGCTTTCTTAATTTGTGTTAATCGAGCTCTTTTACGTTAATAAAGAAGGGGGAGTTGTGGGAGCATGGCCATGGGGGTCGACAAGTCCCATGGTTGGTGATAACATCTGACTCTTAAAGATGAGGGCATCAGGAAAGTAAAGCCTTGAGAGGGAACAAAGAAGGGTGATTCAGGAGACACCTTAAACAGGGACATGAAGAACAGGAACAGGGGCAGGCAAACAGAGCAGGGAGAAACAAAAAACAGCATATGGGAGGGTCCCACTGGCATATGCTAGACCCACAAACAAGGACTCCAGGAGTTGGAGGGGCAGCCAGAGCCCCCCGGCTGGGCAGCACTCAGTGCCTGCCTCTCACAGGGATGGGTTTACAAAGGTTGTTAAAGATAGACTTAGTATGCCTGGCAGTTTTTCTATGTGTTTTAGTTTGTATTGATCCTGCCTTCTTAATTTGTTTTAATTGTGCTTTCTTATGTTAATAAAGAAGGGGAAGATGTGGGAGTGTGGCCATGGGGGTCGACAAGCCCCATGGTTGGTGATAACATCCGACTATTAAAGTAGAGACCATCAGGAAAGTAAACCCTTGAGAGGGAACAAAGAAGGGTTATTCAAAAGACACCTTAACCAGGGACATGAAGAACAGGAACAGGGATAGTCTAACAGAACAGGGAGGAAAACAAAAAAGGAATGAATAGGGACAGGCTATCAGAACAGGGACAAACAAAAAACAGCGTATGGGAGGGTCTCGCTGGAATAGGCAGGACCCACAAAAAAAGACTCCAGGAATTAGAGGGGCAGCCAGAGCCCCCCAGCTGGGCAGCACTCAGTGCCTGCCTCTCCCAGGGATGGGGTTACAAAGTTTGTAAAAGATGGAATTAGTATGCCTGGCAGTTTTTCTCTGTGTTTTAGTTTGTGTTGATCCTGCCTTCTTAATTTGTGTTAATCGCGCTTTCTTATGTTAATAAAGAAGGGGGAGATGTGGGAGCATGGCCATGGGGGTCGACAAGTCCCATGGTTGGTGATAACATCCAACTCTTAAAGATGAGGCCATCAGGAAAGTAAAGAGTTGAGAGGGAACAAAGAAGGGTGATTCAGGAGACACCTTAAACAGGGACATGAAGAACAGGAACAGGGATAGTCTAACAGAACAGGGAGGAAAAAAAAAAAAGGAATGAATAGGGACAGGCTATCAGAACAGGGACAAACAAAAAACAGCGTATGGGAGGGTCTCGCTGGCATAGGCAGGACCCACAAACAAGGACTCCAGGAGTTGGAGGGGCAGCCAGAGCCCCCCAGCTGGGCAGCACTCAGTGCCTGCCTCTCCCAGGGTTGTGGTTACAAAGTTTGTTAAAGATGGAATTAGTATGCCTGGCAGTTTTTCTCTGTATTTTAATTTGTGTTGATCCTGCTTTCTTAATTTGTGTTTCTCTAGCTTTCTTAATTTCTGTTAATCGCGCCTTCTTAATTTGTGTTAAACCTGCTTTCTTAATTTGTGTTAATCGATCTCTTTTATGTTAATAAAGAAGGGGGAGATGTGGGAGCATGGCCATGGGGGTCCACAAGTCCCATGGTTGGTGATAACAACCCACTCTTAAAGATGAGGCCATCAGGAAAGTAAAGAGTTGAGAGGGAACAAAGAAGGGTGATTCAGGAGACACCTTAAACAGGGACATGAAGAACAGGAACAGGGACAGGCTAACAGAGCAGGGAGAAACAAAAAACAGCATTTGGGAGGGTCCCACTGGCATATGCTGGACCCACAAACAAGGACTCCAGGAGTTGGAGGGGCAGCCAGAGCCCCCCGGCTGGGCAGCACTCAGTGCCTGCCTCTCCCAGGGATGGGTTTACAAAGATTGTTAAAGATAGACTTAGTATGCCTGGCAGTTTTTCTCTGTGTTTTAGTTTGTGTTGATCCTGCCTTCTTAATTTGTGTTAATCGCGCTTTCTTATGTTAATAAAGAAGGGGAAGATGTGGGAGTGTGGCAATGGGGGTCCACAAGCCCCATGGTTGGTGATAACATCCGACTCTTAAGGATGAGACCATCAGGAATTTAAAGAGTTGAGAGGGAACAAAGAAGGGTGATTGAGGTGACACCTTCTTGTCTGGGGTGGCTTGTTCTCCAGCCATTAAAGCATGGAAGTTGCTGGGTGTTTGCTGTTGCCGGGCAAAGTTGTTGACCAATGACTAGTTAGTGGAAAGGTACTGCTGTGAGGCGGAAATTATAGGAAGGGAACCTTTCCTGAATAAGGGATAGAATGAAGTTGTGCCCTCACTCTGAGTGATGAAGTTATGCCTTCAGTAAGAGAGAGTTCAAGTTATGCTATCAATAAAGAGGTAGCAGTTACAGATCCTGAAAGAACCCCGTTGTCTCTGCGGTCTTTACGCCACAAATCGCCCCCCAACAGGGACATGAAAATGAACAGGGACAAGAAGAAAACAAACAGGGACATGAAGAACAGGAACAGGGACAGGCTAACAGAACAGGGACAAAAACAAAAAAGGAATGAATAGGGACAGGCAAACGGAACAGGGACAAAAACAGAAAAGGAATGAATAGGTACAGGCTAACAGAACAGGGACGAACAAAAAGAGCTTATGGGAGGGTCACGCTGGCTTACGCAGGACCCCCAAACAAGGACTCCAGGAGTTGGAGGGGCAGCCAGAGCCCCCCGGCTGGGCAGCACTCAGTGCCTGCCACTCCCAGGGATGGGGTTGCAAAGTTTGTTAAACACAGACTTAGTATGCCTGGCAGTTTTTCTCTGTGTTTTAGTTTGTGTTAATAGTGCTTTCTTAATTTGTGTTACTCTTGCTTTCTTAATTTCTGTTAATCGCGCCTTCTTAATTTGTGTTAAACCTGCTTTCTTAATTTGTGTTAATCGAGCTCTTTTATGTTAATAAAGAAGGGGGAGATGTGGGAGCGTGGCCATGGGGGTCGACAGGCCCCATGGTTGGTAATAACATCCGACTCTTAAGGATGAGACCATCAGGAAAGGAAAGCCTTGAGAGGGAACAAAGAAGGGTGATTCAGGAGACACCTTAAACAGGGACATGAAGAACAGGAACAGGGATAGTCTAACAGAACAGGGCCAAAAACAAAAAAGGAATGAATAGGGACAGGCTATCAGAACAGGGACAAACAAAAAACAGCGTATGGGAGGGTCTTGCTGGCATAGGCAGGACCCACAAACAAGGACTCCAGGAGTTGGAGGGGCAGCCAGAGCCCCCCAGCTGGGAAGCACTCAGTGCCTGCCTCTCCCAGGGATGGGGTTACAAAGTTTGTTAAAGATAGTCTTAGTATGCCTTGCAGTTTTTCTCTGTATTTTAGTTTGTGTTAATAGTGCTTTCTTAATTTGTGTTACTCTTGCTTTCTTAATTTCTGTTAATCGCGCCTTCATAATTTGTGTTAAACCTGCTTTCTTAATTTGTGTTAATCGAGCTCTTTATGTTAATAAAGAAGGGGGACTTGTGGGAGCCTGGCCATGGGGGTCGACAAGTCCCATGGTTGGTGATAACATCGGACTCTTAAGGATGAGACCATCAGGAAAGTAAAGCCTTGAGAGGGAACAAAGAAGGGTGATTCAGGAGACACCTTAAGCAGGGACATGAAGAACAGGAACAGGCTAACAGAGCAGAGAGAAACAAAAAACTGCATATGGGAGGGTCCCACTGGCGTATGCTGGACCCACAAACAAGGACTCCAGGAGTTGGAGGGGCAGCCAGAGCCCCCCGGCTGGGCAGCACTCAGTGCCTGCCTCTCCCAGGGATGGTTTTACAAAGATTGTTAAAGATAGACTTAGTATGCCTGGCCGGTTTTCTCTGTGTTTTAGTTTGTGTTGATCCTGCCTTCTTAATTTGTGTTAATTGCGCTTTCTTATATTAATAAAGAAGGGGGAGATGTGGGAGTGTGGCCATGGGGGTCGACAAGCCCCATGGTTGGTGATAACATCCGACTGTTAAAGTAGAGACCATCAGGAAAGTAAAGCCTTGCGAGGGAACAAAGAAGGGTGATTCAGGAGACACCTTAAACAGGGACATGAAGAACAGGAACAGGGATAGTCTAACAGAACAGGGACGAAAACAAAAAGGGAATGAATAGGGACAGGCTATCAGAACAGGGACAAACAAAAAACAGCGTATGGGAGGGTCTCGCTGGCATAGGCAGGACCCACAAACAAGGACTCCAGGAGTTGGAGGGGCAGCCAGAGCACCCCGGCTGGGCAGCACTCAGTGCCTGCCTCTCCCACGGCTGGTTTTACAAAGATTGTTAAAGATAGACTTAGTATGCCTGGCAGTTTTTCTCTGTGTTTTAGTTTGTGTTGATCCTGCCTTCTTAATTTGTGTTAATTGCGCTTTCATATGTTAATAAAGAAGGGGAAGATGTGGGAGTGTGGCCATGGGGGTCGACAAGCCCCATGGTTTGTGATAACATCCAACTCTTAAGGATGAGACCATCAGGAATTTAAAGAGTTGAGAGGGAACAAAGAAGGGTGATTCAGGTGACACCTTCTTGTCTGGGGTGGCTAGTTCTCCAGCCATTAATGCATGGAAGTGGCTGGGTGTTTGCTGTTGCCGGGCAAAGTTGTTGACCAATGACTAGTTAGTGGAAAGGTACTGCTGTGAGGCGGAAGTTATAGGAAGGGAGCCTTTCCTGAATAAGGGATAGAATGAAGTTGTGCCCTCACTCTGAGAGATGAAGTTATGCCCTCAGTAAGAGAGAGTTCAAGTTATGTCATCAATAAAGAGGTAGCAGTTACAGATCCTGAAAGAACCCCGTTGTCCGTGCGGTCTTTACGCCACAAATCGCCCCCCAACAGGGACAAGAAAACGAACAGGGACGAGAAGAAAACAAACAGGGACATGAAGAACAGGAACAGGGACAGGCTAACAGAACAGGGACAAAAACAAAAAAGGAATGAATAGGGACAGGCAAACGGAACAGGAAAAAAAAAAAAAGGAATGAATCGGTACAGGCTAACAGAACAGGGACGAACAAAAAGAGCTTATGGGAGGGTCACGCTGGCTTACGCAGGACCCACAAACAAGGACTCCAGGAGTTGGAGGGGCAGCCAGAGCCCCCCGTCTGGGCAGCACTCAGTGCCTGCCTCTCCCAGGGATGGGGTTACAAAGTTTGTTAAAGATGGAATTAGTATGCCTGGCAGTTTTTCTCTGTATTTTAGTTTGTGTTGATCCTGCCTTCTTAATTTGTGTTAATTGCGCTTTCTTATGTTAATAAAGAAGGAGGAGATGTGGGAGTGTGGCCATGGGGGTCGACAAGCCCCATGGTTGGTGATCACATCCGACTCTTAAAGATGAGGCCATGAGGAAAGTAAAGCCTTGAGAGGGAACAAAGAAGGGTGATTCAGGAGACACCTTAAACAGGGACATGAAGAAAAGGAACAGGGATAGTCTAACAGAGCAGGGAGAAACAAAAAACAGCATATGGGAGGGTCCCACTGGCATATGCTGGACCCACAAACAAGGACTCCAGGAGTTGGAGGGGCAGCCAGAGCCCCCCGGCTGGGCAGCACTCAGTGCCTGCCTCTCCCAGGGACAGTTTTACAAAGATTGTTAAAGATAGACTTAGTATGCCTGGCAGTTTTTCTCTGTGTTTTAGTTTGTGTTGATCCTGCCTTCTTAATTTGTGTTAATCGTGCTTTCTTATTTTAATAAAGAAGGGGGAGATGTGGGAGTGTGGCCATGGGGGTCGACAAGCCCCATGGTTGGTGATAACATCGGACTCTTAAGGATGAGACCATCAGGAAAGGAAAGCCTTGAGAGGGAACAAAGAAGGGTGATTCAGGAGACACCTTAACCAGGGACATGAAGAACAGGAACAGGGATAGTCTAACAGAACAGGGACAAAAACAAAAAGGGAATGAATAGGGACAGGCTATCAGAACAGGGACAAACAAAAAACAGCGTATGGGAGGGTCTCGTTGGCATAGGCAGGACCCAAAAACAAAGACTCCGGGAGTTGGAGGGGCAGCCAGAGCACCCCGGCTGGGCAGCACTCAGTGCCTGCCTCTCCCACGGCTGGTTTTACAAAGGTTTTTAAAGATAGACTTAGTATGCCTGGCAGTTTTTCTCTGTGTTTTAGTTTGTGTTGATCCTGCCTTCTTAATTTGTGTTAATTGCGCTTTCATATGTTAATAAAGAAGGGGAAGATGTGGGAGTGTGGCCATGGGGGTCGACAAGCCCCATGGTTGGTGATAACATCCGACTGTTAAAGTAGAGACCATCAGGAAAGTAAAGAGTTGAGAGGGAACAAAGAAGGGTGATTCAGGAGACACCTTAACCAGGGACATGAAGAACAGGAACAGGGATAGTCTAACAGAGCAGGGAGAAACAAAAAACAGCATATGGGAGGGTCCCACTGGCATATGCTGGACCCACAAACAAGGACTCCAGGAGTTGGAGGGGCAGCCAGAGCCCCCCGGCTGGGCAGCACTCAGTGCCTGCCTCTCCCAGGGACAGTTTTACAAAGATTGTTAAAGATAGACTTAGTATGCCTGGCAGTTTTTCTCTGTGTTTTAGTTTGTGTTGATCCTGCCTTCTTAATTTGTGTTAATCGTGCTTTCTTATTTTAATAAAGAAGGGGGAGATGTGGGAGTGTGGCCATGGGGGTCGACAAGCCCCATGGTTGGTGATAACATCCGACTGTTAAAGTAGAGACCATCAGGAAAGTAAAGCCTTGAGAGGGAACAAAGAAGGGTGATTCAGGAGACACCTTAAGCAGGGACCTGAAGAACAGGAACAGGGACAGGCTAACAGAACAGGGACAAAATAAAAAAGGAATGAATAGGGACAGGCTATCAGAACAGGGGCAAACAAAAAACAGCGTATGGGAGGGTCTCGCTGGCATAGGCAGGACCCACAAACAAGGACTCCAGGAGTTGGAGGGGCAGCCAGAGCCCCCCAGCTGGGAAGCACTCAGTGCCTGCCTCTCCCAGGGATTGGGTTACAAAGTTTGTAAAAGATGGAATTAGTATGCCTGGCAGTTTTTCTCTGTGTTTTATTTTGTGTTAATAGTGCTTTCTTAATTTGTGTTACTCTTGCTTTCTTAATTTCTGTTAATCGCGCCTTCTTAATTTGTGTTAAACCTGCTTTCTTAATTTGTGTTAATCGAGCTCTTTTATGTTAATAAAGAAGGGGGAGTTGTGGGAGCATGGCCATGGGGGTCGACAAGTCCCATGGTTGGTGATAACATCCGACTCTTAAAGATGAGGCCATCAGGAAAGTAAAGAGTTGAGAGGGAACAAAGAAGGGTGATTCAGGAGACACCTTAAACAGGGACATGAAGAACAGGGACAGGCTAACAGAGCAGGGAGAAACAAAAAACAGCATATGGGAGGGTCCCACTGGCATATGCTAGACCCACAAACAAGGACTCCAGGAGTTGGAGGGGCAGCCAGAGCCCCCCGGCTGGGCAGCACTCCGTGCCTGCCTCTCCCAGGGATGGGGTTACAAAGTTTTTAAAAGATGGAATTAGTATGCCTGGCAGTTTTTCTCTGTGTTTTAGTTTGTGTTGATCCTGCCTTCTTAATTTGTGTTAATCGCGCTTTCTTAAGTTAATGAAGAAGAGGAAGATGTGGGAGTGTGGCCATGGGGGTCGACAAGCCCCATGGTTGGTGATAACATCCGACTATTAAAGTAGAGACCATCAGGAAAGTAAACCCTTGAGAGGGAACAAAGAAGGGTTATTCAAAAGACACCTTAACCAGGGACATGAAGAACAGGAACAGGGATAGTCTAACAGAACAGGGACAAAAACAAAAAAGGAATGAATAGGGACAGGCTATCAGAACAGGGACAAACAAAAAACAGCGTATGGGAGGGTCACGCTGGCATAGGCAGGACCCACAAAGAAGGACTCCAGGAGTTGGAGGGGCAGCCAGAGCCCCCCTGCTGGGCAGCACTCAGTGCCTGCCTCTCCCAGGGATGGGGTTACAAAGTTTGTAAAAGATGGAATTAGTATGCCTGGCAGTTTTTCTCTGTGTTTTAGTTTGTGTTGATCCTGCCTTCTTAATTTGTGTTAATCGCGCTTTCTTAAGTTAATGAAGAAGGGGAACATGTGGGAGTGTGGCCATGGGGGTCGGCAAGCCCCATGGTTGGTGATAACATCCGACTCTTAAGGATGAGACCATCAGGAATTTAAAGAGCTGAGAGGGAACAAAGAAGGGTGATTCAGGAGACACCTTAAGCAGGGACATGAAGAACAGGAACAGGGATAGTCTAACAGAACAGGGACAAAAACAAAAAAGGAGTGAATAGGGACTGGCTATCAGAACAGCGACAAACAAAAAACAGCGTATGGGAAGGTCTCGCTGGCATAGGCAGGACCCCCAAACAAGGACTCCAGGAGTTGGAAGGGCAGCCAGAGCCCCCCGGCTGGGCAGTACTCAGTGCCTGCCTCT
The DNA here is from genome assembly GCF_964211835.1 of Anser anser. Classification (NCBI taxonomy): domain Eukaryota; kingdom Metazoa; phylum Chordata; class Aves; order Anseriformes; family Anatidae; genus Anser; species Anser anser. The sequence goes on along the minus strand of NC_139731.1, from coordinate 4,446,582 downwards.
CCCAGGGATGGGGTTACAAAGTTTGTTAAAGATGGAATTAGTATGCCTGGCCGTTTTTCTCTGTATTTTAGTTTGTGTTAATAGTTCTTTCTTAATTTGTGTTACTTTTCCTTTCTTATTTTCTGTTAATCGCGCCTTCTTAATTTGTGTTAAACCTGCTTTCTTAATTTGTGTTAATCGAGCTCTTTTATGTTAATAAAGAAGGGGGAGTTCTGGGAGCATGGCCATGGGGGTCGACAAGTCCCATGGTTGGTGATAACATCGGACTCTTAAGGATGAGACCATCAGGAAAGTAAAGCCTTGAGAGGGAACAAAGAAGGGTGATTCAGGAGACACCTTAAACAGGGACATGAAGAACAGGAACAGGGGCAGGCAAACAGAGCAGGGAGAAACAAAAAACAGCATATGGGAGGGTCCCACTGGCATATGCTGGACCCACAAACAAGGACTCCAGGAGTTGGAGGGGCAGCCAGAGCCCCCCGGCTGGGCAGCACTCGGTGCCTGCCTCTCCCAGGGACGGTTTTACAAAGATTGTTAAAGATAGACTTAGTATGCCTGGCAGTTTTTCTCTGTGTTTTAGTTTGTGTTGATCCTGCGTTCTTTATTTGTGTTAATCGCACTTTCTTATGTTAATAAAGAAGGGGAAGATGTGGGAGTGTGGCCATGGGGGTCGACAAGCCCCATGGTTGGTGATAACATCCGACTATTAAAGTAGAGACCATCAGGAAAGTAAAGCCTTGAGAGGGAACAAAGAAGGGTGATTCAGGAGACACCTTAAACAGGGACATGAAGAACAGGAACAGGGATAGTCTAACAGAACAGGGACAAAAACAAAAAAGGAATGAATAGGGACAGGCTATCAGAACAGGGACAAACAAAAAACAGCGTATGGGAGGGTCTCATTGGCATACACAGGACCCACAAACAAGGACTCCAGGAGTTGGAGGGGCAGCCAGAGCCCCCCGGCTGGGCAGCACTCAGTGCCTGCCTCTCCCAGGGATGGGGTTGCAAAGTTTCTTAAAGATAGACTTAGTATGCCTGGCAGTTTTTCTCTGTGTTTTAGTTTGTGTTGATCCTGCCTTCTTAATTTGTGTTAATCGCGTTTTCTTATGTTAATAAAGAAGGGGAAGATGTGGGAGTGTGGCTATGGGGGTGGACAAGCCCCATGGTTGGTGATAACATCGGACTCTTAAGGATGAGACCATCAGGAATTTAAAGAGTTGAGAGGGAACAAAGAAGGGTGATTCAGGTGACACCTTGTTGTCTGGGGTGGCTTGTTCTCCAGCCATTAAAGCATGGAAGTTGCTGGGTGTTTGCTGTTGCCGGGCAACGTTGTTGACCAATGACTAGTTAGTGGAAAGGTACTGCTGTGAGGCGGAAGTTATAGGAAGGGAGCCTTTCCTGAATAAGGGATAGAATGAAGTTGTGCCCTCACTCTGAGAGATGAAGTTATGCCTTCAGTAAGAGAGAGTTCAAGTTATGCCATCAATAAAGAGGTAGCAGTTACAGATCCTGAAAGAACCCCGTTGTCCGTGCGGTCTTTACGCCACAAATCGCCCCCCAAAAGGGACATGAAAACGAACAGGGACCAGAAGAAAACAAACAGGGACATGAAGAACAGGAACAGGGACAGGCTAACAGCACAGGGACAAAAACAAAAAAGGAATGAATAGGGACAGGCTAACAGAACAGGGACAAAAACAGAAAAGGAATGAATAGGTACACGCTAACAGAACAGGGACGAACAAAAAGAGCTTATGGGAGGGTCACGCTGGCTTACGCAGGACCCACAAACAAGGACTCCAGGAGTTGGAGGGGCAGCCAGAGCCCCCCGGCTGGGCAGCTCTCAGTGCCTGCCACTCCCAGGGATGGGGTTGCAAAGTTTGTTAAAGATAGTCTTAGTATGCCTGGCAGCTTTTCTCTGTGTTTTAGTTTGTGTTGATCCTGCCTTCTTAATTTGTGTTAATTGTGCTTTCTTATGTTAATAAAGAAGGGGAAGATGTGGGAGTGTGGCCATGGGGGTCGACAAGCCCCATGGTTGGTGATAACATCGGACTCTTAAAGTAGAGACCATCAGGAAAGTAAAGCCTTGAGAGGGAACAAAGAAGGGTGATTCAGGAGACACCTTAAGCAGGGACATGAAGAACAGGAACAGGGACAGGCTAACAGAACAGGGACAAAACAAAAAAGGAATGAATAGGGACATGCTATCAGTACAGGGACAAACAAAAAACAGCGTATGGGAGGGTCTCGTTGGCATAGGCAGGACCCACAAACAAGGACTCCAGGAGTTGGAGGGGCAGCCAGAGCCCCCCAGCTGGGAAGCACTCAGTGCCTGCCTCTCCCAGGGATGGGGTTACAAAGTTTGTTAAAGATGGAATTAGTATGCCTGGCAGTTTTTCTCTGTATTTTAGTTTGTGTTAATAGTGCTTTCTTAATTTGTGTTACTCTTGCTTTCTTAATTTCTGTTAATCGCGCCTTCATAATTTGTGTTAAACCTGCTTTCTTAATTTGTGTTAATCGAGCTCTTTTATGTTAATAAAGAAGTGGGAGTTGTGGGAGCATGGCCATGGGGGTCGACAAGTCCCATGGTTGGTGATAACATCTGACTCTTAAAGATGAGGCCATCAGGAAAGTAAAGCCTTGAGAGGGAACAAAGAAGGGTGATTCAGGAGACACCTTAAACAGGGACATGAAGAACAGGAACAGGGATAGTCTAACAGAACAGGGACAAAAACAAAAAAGGAATGAATAGGGACAGGCTATCAGAACAGGGACAAACAAAAAACAGCGTATGGGAGGGTCTCGCTGGCATAGGCAGGACCCCCAAACAAGGACTCCAGGAGTTGGAGGGGCAGCCAGAGCTCCCCGGCTGGGCAGCACTCAGTGCCTGCCTCTCCCAGGGATGGGGTTACAAAGTTTGTTAAAGATGGAATTAGTATGCCTGGCAGTTTTTCTCTGTATTTTAGTTTGTGTTAATAGTGCTTTCTTAATTTGTGTTACTCTTGCTTTCTTAATTTCTGTTAATCGCGCCTTCATAATTTGTGTTAAACCTGCTTTCTTAATTTGTGTTAATCGAGCTCTTTTATGTTAGTAAAGAAGGGGGAGTTGTAGGAGTGTGGCCATGGGGGTCGACAAGCCCCATGGTTGTTGATAACATCCGACTATTAAAGTAGAGACCATCAGGAAAGTAAACCCTTGAGAGGGAACAAAGAAGGGTGATTCAGGAGACACCTTAAGCAGGGACATGAAGAACAGGAACAGGGATAGTCTAACAGAACAGGGAGGAAAACAAAAAAGGAATGAATAGGGACAGGCTATCAGAACAGGGACAAACAAAAAACAGCGTATGGGAGGGTCTCGCTGGAATAGGCAGGACCCACAAAGAAAGACTCCAGGAGTTAGAGGGGCAGCCAGAGCCCCCCTGCTGGGCAGCACTCAGTGCCTGCCTCTCCCAGGGATGGGGTTACAAAGTTTGTAAAAGATGGAATTAGTATGCCTGGCAGTTTTTCTCTGTGTTTTAGTTTGTGTTGATCCTGCCTTCTTAATTTGTGTTAATCGCGCTTTCTTAAGTTAATAAAGAAGGGGGAGATGTGGGAGCATGGCCATGGGGGTCCACAAGTCCCATGGTTGGTGATAACATCCAACTCTTAAAGATGAGGCCATCAGGAAAGTAAAGAGTTGAGAGGGAACAAAGAAGGGTGATTCAGGAGACACCTTAAGCAGGGACATGAAGAACAGGAACAGGGATAGTCTAACAGAACAGGGAGGAAAAAAAAAAAGGAATGAATAGGGACAGGCTATCAGAACAGGGACAAACAAAAAACAGCGTATGGGAGGATCTCGCTGGCATAGGCAGGACCCACAAACAAGGACTCCAGGAGTTGGAGGGGCAGCCAGAGCCCCCCAGCTGGGCAGCACTCAGTGCCTGCCTCTCCCAGGGATGGGGTTACAAAGTTTGTAAAAGATGGAATTAGTATGCCTGGCAGTTTTTCTCTGTATTTTAGTTTGTGTTAATAGTGCTTTCCTAATTTGTGTTACTCTTGCTTTCTTAATTTCTGTTAATCGCGCCTTCTTAATTTGTGTTAAACCTGCTTTCTTAATTTGTGTTAATCGAGCTCTTTTATGTTAATAAAGAAGGGGGAGATGTGGGATCATGGCCATGGGGGTCCACAAGTCCCATGGTTGGTGATAACATCCGACTCTTAAAGATGAGGCCATCAGGAAAGTAAAGAGTTTAGAGGGAACAAAGAAGGGTGATTCAGGAGACACCTTAAACAGGGACATGAAGAACAGGAACAGGGAAAGGCTAACAGAGCAGGGAGAAACAAAAAACAGCATATGGGAGAGTCCCACTGGCATAGGCAGGACCCACAAACAAGGACTCTAGGAGTTGGAGGGGCAGCCAGAGCCCCCCGGCTGGGCAGCACTCAGTGCCTGCCTCTCCCAGGGATGGTTTTACAAAGGTTGTTAAAGATAGACTTAGTATGCCTGGCAGTTTTTCTCTGTGTTTTAGTTTGTGTTGTTCCTGCCTTCTTAATATGTGTTAATCGCGCTTTCTTAAGTTAATAAAGAAGGGGGAGATGTGGGAGTGTGGCCATGGGGGTCGACAAGCCCCATGGTTGGTGATAACATCAGACTCTTAATGATGAGACCATCAGGAAAGTAAAGCCTTGAGAGGGAACAAAGAAGGGTGATTCAGGAGACACCTTAAACAGGGACATGAAGAACAGGAACAGGGATAGTCTAACAGAACAGGGACAAAAACAAAAAAGTAATGAATAGGGACAGGCTATCAGAACAGGGACAAACAAAAAACAGCGTATGGGAGGGTCTCGCTGGCATAGGCAGGACCCACAAACAAGGACTCCAGGAGTTGGAGGGGCAGCCAGAGCCCCCCAGCTGGGCAGCACTCAGTGCCTGCCACTCCCAGGGACGGGGTTGCAAAGTTTGTTAAAGATGGAATTAGTATGCCTGGCAGCTTTTCTCTGTGTTTTAGTTTGTGTTGATCCTGCCTTCTTAATTTGTGTTAATCGCGCTTTCTTATGTTAATAAAGAAGGGGAAGATGTGGGAGTGTGGCAATGGGAGTCCACAAGCCCCATGGTTGGTGATAACATCCGACTCTTAAGGATGAGACCATCAGGAATTTAAAGAGTTGAGAGGGAACAAAGAAGGGTGATTCACGTGACACCTTGTTGCCTGGGGTGGCTTGTTCTCCAGCCATTAAAGCATGGAAGTTGCTGGGTGTTTGCTGTTGCCGGGCAAAGTTGTTGACCAATGACTAGTTAGTGGAAAGGTACTGCTGTGAGGCGGAAATTATAGGAAGGGAGCCTTTCCTGAATAAGGGATACAATGAAGTTGTGCCCTCACTCTGAGAGATGAAGTTATGCCTTCAGTAAGAGAGAGTTCAAGTTATGCCATCAATAAAGAGGTAGCAGTTACAGATCCTGAAAAAACCCCGTTGTCCGTGCGGTCTTTACGCCACAAATCGCCCCCCAAAAGGGACATGAAAACGAACAGGGACCAGAAGAAACAAACAGGGACATGAAGAACAGGAACAGGGACAGGCTAACAGCACAGGGACAAAAACAAAAAAGGAATGAATAGGGACAGGCTAACAGAACAGGGACGAACAAAAAGAGCTTATGGGAGGGTCACGCTGGCTTACGCAGGACCCACAAACAAGGACTCCAGGAGTTGGAGGGGCAGCCAGAGCCCCCCGGCTGGGCAGCACTCAGTGCCTGCCACTCCCAGGGATGGGGTTGCAAAGTTTGTTAAAGATAGTCTTAGTATGCCTGGCAGCTTTTCTCTGTGTTTTAGTTTGTGTTGATCCTGCCTTCTTAATTTGTGTTAATCGAGCTCTTTTATGTTAATAAAGAAGGGGGAGATTTGGGAGCATGGCCATGGGGGTCGACAAGTCCCATGGTTGGTGATAACATCCAACTCTTAAAGATGAGGCCATCAGGAAAGTAAAGAGTTGAGAGGGAACAAAGAAGGGTGATTCAGGAGACACCTTAAACAGGGACATGAAGAACAGGAACAGGGATAGTCTAACAGAACAGGGAGGAAAACAAAAAAGGAATTAATAGGGGCAGGCTATCAGAACAGGGACAAACAAAAAACAGCGTATGGGAGGGTCTCGCTGGCATAGGCAGGACCCCCAAACAAGGACTCCAGGAGTTGGAGGGGCAGCCAGAGCCCCCCAGCTGGGCAGCACTCAGTGCCTGCCTCTCCCAGGGATGGGGTTACAAAGTTTGTTAAAGATGGAATTAGTATGCCTGGCAGTTTTTCTCTGTGTTTTATTTTGTGTTAATAGTGCTTTCTTAATTTGTGTTACTCTTGCTTTCTTAATTTCTGTTAATCGCGCCTTCTTAATTTGTGTTAAACCTGCTTTCTTAATTTGTGTTAATCGAGCTCTTTTATGTTAATAAAGAAGGGGGAGATGTGGGAGCATGGCCATGGGGGTCCACAAGTCCCATGGTTGGTGATAACATCCAACTCTTAAAGATGAGGCCATCAGGAAAGTAAAGAGTTGAGAGGGAACAAAGAAGGGTGATTCAGGAGACACCTTAAACAGGGACATGAAGAACAGGAACAGGGACAGGCTAACAGAGCAGGGAGAAACAAAAAACAGCGTATGGGAGAGTCCCACTGGCATAGGCAGGACCCACAAACAAGGACTCCAGGAGTTGGAGGGGCAGCCAGAGCCCCCCGGCTGGGCAGCACTCAGTGCCTGCCTCTCCCAGGGATGGTTTTACAAAGGTTGTTAAAGATAGACTTAGTATGCCTGGCAGTTTTTCTCTGTGTTTTAGTTTGTGTTGATCCTGCCTTCTTAATATGTGTTAATCGCGCTTTCTTAAGTTAATAAAGAAGGGGGAGATGTGGGAGTGTGGCCATGGGGGTCGACAAGCCCCATGGTTGGTGATAACATCAGACTCTTAATGATGAGACCATCAGGAAAGTAAAGCCTTGAGAGGGAACAAAGAAGGGTGATTCAGGAGACACCTTAAACAGGGACATGAAGAACAGGAACAGGGATAGTCTAACAGAACAGGGACAAAAACAAAAAAGTAATGAATAGGGACAGGCTATCAGAACAGGGACAAACAAAAAACAGCGTATGGGAGGGTCTCGCTGGCATAGGCAGGACCCACAAACAAGGACTCCAGGAGTTGGAGGGGCAGCCAGAGCCCCCCAGCTGGGCAGCACTCAGTGCCTGCCACTCCCAGGGACGGGGTTGCAAAGTTTGTTAAAGATAGACTTAGTATGCCTGGCAGTTTTTCTCTGTGTTTTATTTTGTGTTAATAGTGCTTTCTTAATTTGTGTTACTCTTGCTTTCTTAATTTCTGTTAATCGCGCCTTCTTAATTTGTGTTAAACCTGCTTTCTTAATTTGTGTTAATCGAGCTCTTTTATGTTAATAAAGAAGGGGGAGATGTGGGAGCATGGCCATGGGGGTCTACAAGTCCCATGGTTGGTGATAACATCCAACTCTTAAAGATGAGGCCATCAGGAAAGTAAAGAGTTGAGAGGGAACAAAGAAGGGTGATTCAGGAGACACCTTAAACAGGGACATGAAGAACAGGAACAGGGACAGGCTAACAGAGCAGGGAGAAACAAAAAACAGCATATGGGAGGGTCCCACTGGCATAGGCAGGACCCACAAACAAGGACTCCAGGAGTTGGAGGGGCAGCCAGAGCCCACCGGCTGGGCAGCACTCAGTGCCTGCCTCTCCCAGGGATGGTTTTACAAAGGTTGTTAAAGATAGACTTAGTATGCCTGGCAGTTTTTCTCTGTGTTTTAGTTTGTGTTAATCCTGCCTTCTTAATATGTGTTAATCGCGCTTTCTTAAGTTAATAAAGAAGGGGGAGATGTGGGAGTGTGGCCATGGGGGTCGACAAGCCCCATGGTTGGTGATAACATCCAACTCTTAAAGATGAAACCATCAGGAAAGTAAAGAGTTGAGAGGGAACAAAGAAGGGTGATTCAGGTGACACCTTGTTGTCTGGGGTGGCTTGTTCTCCAGCCATTAAAGCATGGAAGTTGATGGGTGTTTGCTGTTGCCAGGCAAAGTTGTTGACCAATGACTAGTTAGTGGAAAGGTACTGCTGTGAGGCGGAAATTATAGGAAGGGAGCCTTTCCTGAATAAGGGATAGAATGAAGTTGTGCCCTCACTCTGAGAGATGAAGTTATGCCCTCAGTAAGAGAGAGTTCAAGTTATGTCATCAATAAAGAGGTAGCAGTTACAGATCCTGAAAGAACCCCGTTGTCCGTGCGGTCTTTACGCCACAAATCGCCCCCCAACAGGGACATGAAAACGAACAGGGACGAGAAGAAAACAAACAGGGACATGAAGAATAGGAACAGGGACAGGCTAACAGCACAGGGACAAAAACAAAAAAGGTATGAATAGGGACAGGCAAACGGAACAGGGACAAAAACAGAAAAGGAATGATCAGGTACAGGCTAACAGAACAGGGACGAACAAAAAGAGCTTATGGGAGGGTCACGCTGGCTTACGCAGGACCCACAAACAAGGACTCCAGGAGTTGGAGGGGAAGCCAGAGCCCCCCGGCTGGGCAGCACTCAGTGCCTGCCTCTCCCAGGGATGGGGTTGCAAAGTTTGTTAAAGATAGACTTAGTATGCCTGGCAGTTTTTCTCTGTGTTTTAGTTTGTGTTGATCCTGCGTTCTTAATTTGTGTTAATTGCGCTTTCTTATTTTAATAAAGAAGGGGAAGATGTGGGAGTGTGGCCATGGGGGTCGACAAGCCCCATGGTTGGTGATAACATCCAACTCTTAAAGATGAAACCATCAGGAAAGTAAAGAGTTGAGAGGGAACAAAGAAGGGTGATTCAGGAGACACCTTAACCAGGGAGATGAAGAAAAGGAACAGGGATAGTCTAACAGAACAGGGAGGAAAACAAAAAAGGAATGAACAGGGACAGGCTAACAGAGCAGGGAGAAACAAAAAACAGCATATGGGAGGGTCCCACTGGCATATGCTGGACCCACAAACAAGGACTCCAGGAGTTGGAGGGGCAGCCAGAGCCCCCCGGCTGGGCAGCACTCAGTGGCTGCCTCTCCCAGGGATAGTTTTACAAAGATTGTTAAAGATAGACTTAGTATGCCTGGCAGTTTTTCTCTGTGTTTTAGTTTGTGTTGATCCTGCCTTCTTAATTTGTGTTAATCGAGCTCTTTTATGTTAATAAAGAAGGGGGAGATGTGGGAGCATGGCCATGGGGGTCGACAAGCCCCATGGTTGGTGATAACATCAGACTCTTAATGATGAGACCATCAGGAAAGTAAAGCCTTGAGAGGGAACAAAGAAGGGTGACTCAGGAGACACCTTAAACAGGGACATGAAGAACAGGAACAGGGATAGTCTAACAGAACAGGGAGGAAAACAAAAAAGGAATTAATAGGGGCAGGCTATCAGAACAGGGACAAACAAAAAACAGCGTATGGGAGGGTCTCGCTGGCATAGGCAGGACCCACAAACAAGGACTCCAGGAGTTGGAGGGGCAGCCAGAGCCCCCCAGCTGGGCAGCACTCAGTGCCTGCCTCTCCCAGGGATGGGGTTACAAAGTTTGTAAAAGATGGAATTAGTATGCCTGGCAGTTTTTCTCTGTGTTTTAGTTTGTGTTAATAGTGCTTTCTTAATTTGTGTTACTCTTGCTTTCTTAATTTCTGTTAATCGCGCCTTCTTAATTTGTGTTAAACCTGCTTTCTTAATTTGTGTTAATCGAGCTCTTTTATGTTAATAAAGAAGGGGGAGATGTGGGAGCATGGCCATGGGGGTCCACAAGTCCCATGGTTGGTGATAACATCCAACTCTTAAAGATGAGGCCATCAGGAAAGTAAAGAGTTGAGAGGGAACAAAGAAGGGTGATTCAGGAGACACCTTAAACAGGGACATGAAGAACAGGAACAGGGACAGGCTAACAGAGCAGGAAGAAACAAAAAACAGCATATGGGAGAGTCCCACTGGCATAGGCAGGACCCACAAACAAGGACTCCAGGAGTTGGAGGGGCAGCCAGAGCCCCCCGGCTGGGCAGCACTCAGTGGCTGCCTCTCCCAGGGATAGTTTTACAAAGATTGTTAAAGATAGACTTAGTATGCCTGGCAGTTTTTCTCTGTGTTTTAGTTTGTGTTGATCCTGCCTTCTTAATATGTGTTAATCGCGCTTTCTTAAGTTAATAAAGAAGGGGGAGATGTGGGAGTGTGGCCATGGGGGTCGACAAGCCCCATGGTTGGTGATAACATCAGACTCTTAATGATGAGACCATCAGGAAAGTAAAGCCTTGAGAGGGAACAAAGAAGGGTGATTCAGGAGACACCTTAAACAGGGACATGAAGAACAGGAACAGGGATAGTCTAACAGAACAGGGACAAAAACAAAAAAGTAATGAATAGGGACAGGCTATCAGAACAGGGACAAACAAAAAACAGCGTATGGGAGGGTCTCGCTGGCATAGGCAGGACCCACAAACAAGGACTCCAGGAGTTGGAGGGGCAGCCAGAGCCCCCCAGCTGGGCAGCACTCAGTGCCTGCCACTCCCAGGGACGGGGTTGCAAAGTTTGTTAAAGATGGAATTAGTATGCCTGGCAGCTTTTCTCTGTGTTTTAGTTTGTGTTGATCCTGCCTTCTTAATTTGTGTTAATCGCGCTTTCTTATGTTAATAAAGAAGGGGGAGATGTGGGAGTGTGGCCATGGGGGTCGACAGGCCCCATGGTTGGTAATAACATCCGACTCTTAAGGATGAGACCATCAGGAATTTAAAGAGTTGAGAGGGAACAAAGAAGGGTGATTCAGGTGACACCTTGTTGTCTGGGGTGGCTTGTTCTCCAGCCATTAAAGCATGGAAGTTGATGGGTGTTTGCTGTTGCCGGGCAAAGTTGTTGACCAATGACTAGTTAGTGGAAAGGTACTGCTGTGAGGCGGAAATTATAGGAAGGGAGCCTTTCCTGAATAAGGGATAGAATGAAGTTGTGCCCTCACTCTGAGAGATGAAGTTATTCCCTCAGTAAGAGAGAGTTCAAGTTATGTCATCAATAAAGAGGTAGCAGTTACAGATCCTGAAAGAACCCCGTTGTCCGTGCGGTCTTTACGCCACAAATCGCCCCCCAACAGGGACATGAAAACGAACAGGGACGAGAAGAAAACAAACAGGGACATGAAGAATAGGAACAGGGACAGGCTAACAGCACAGGGACAAAAACAAAAAAGGTATGAATAGGGACAGGCAAACGGAACAGGGACAAAAACAGAAAAGGAATGATCAGGTACAGGCTAACAGAACAGGGACGAACAAAAAGAGCTTATGGGAGGGTCACGCTGGCTTACGCAGGACCCACAAACAAGGACTCCAGGAGTTGGAGGGGAAGCCAGAGCCCCCCGGCTGGGCAGCACTCAGTGCCTGCCTCTCCCAGGGATAGGGTTGCAAAGTTTGTTAAAGATAGACTTAGTATGCCTGGCAGTTTTTCTCTGTGTTTTAGTTTGTGTTGATCCTGCGTTCTTAATTTGTGTTAATTGCGCTTTCTTATTTTAATAAAGAAGGGGAAGATGTGGGAGTGTGGCCATGGGGGTCGACAAGCCCCATGGTTGGTGATAACATCCAACTCTTAAAGATGAAACCATCAGGAAAGTAAAGAGTTGAGAGGGAACAAAGAAGGGTGATTCAGGAGACACCTTAACCAGGGAGATGAAGAACAGGAACAGGGATAGTCTAACAGAACAGGGACGAAAACAAAAAAGGAATGAACAGGGACAGGCTAACAGAGCAGGGAGAAACAAAAAACAGCATATGGGAGGGTCCCACTGGCATATGCTGGACCCACAAACAAGGACTCCAGGAGTTGGAGGGGCAGCCAGAGCCCCCCGGCTGGGCAGCACTCAGTGGCTGCCTCTCCCAGGGATGGTTTTACAAAGATTGTTAAAGATAGACTTAGTATGCCTGGCAGTTTTTCTCTGTGTTTTAGTTTGTGTTGATCCTGCCTTCTTAATTTGTGTTAATCGCGCTTTCTTATGTTAATAAAGAAGGGGAAGATGTGGGAGTGTGGCTATGGGGGTCCACAAGCCCCAAGGTTGGTGATAACATCCGACTACTAAAGTAGAGACCATCAGGAAAGTAAAGCCTTGAGAGGGAACAAAGAAGGGTGATTCAGGAGACACCTTAAGCAGGGACATGAAGAACAGGAACAGGGATAGTCTAACAGAACAGGGACAAATACAAAAAAGGAATGAATAGGGACAGGCTATCAGAACAGCGACAAACAAAAAACAGCGTATGGGAGGGTCTCGCTGGCATAGGCAGGACCCACAAACAAGGACTCCAGGAGTTGGAGGGGCAGCCAGAGCCCCCCGGCTGGGCAGCACTCAGTGCCTGCCACTCCCAGGGATGGGGTTGCAAAGTTTGTTAAAGATAGTCTTAGTATGCCTGGCAGCTTTTCTCTGTGTTTTAGTTTGTGTTGATCCTGCCTTCTTAATTTGTGTTAATCGAGCTCTTTTATGTTAATAAAGAAGGGGGAGATGTGGGAGCATGGCCATGGGGGTCGACAAGTCCCATGGTTGGTGATAACATCCAACTCTTAAAGATGAGGCCATCAGGAAAGTAAAGAGTTGAGAGGGAACAAAGAAGGGTGATTCAGGAGACACCTTAAACAGGGACATGAAGAACAGGAACAGGGATAGTCTAACAGAACAAGGAGGAAAACAAAAAAGGAATGAATAGGGACAGGCTATCAGAACAGGGACAAACAAAAAACAGCGTATGGGAGGGTCTCGCTGGCATAGGCAGGACCCCCAAACAAGGACTCCAGGAGTTGGAGGGGCAGCCAGAGCCCCCCAGCTGGGCAGCACTCAGTGCCTGCCTCTCCCAGGGATGGGGTTACAAACTTTGTAAAAGATGGAATTAGTATGCCTGGCAGTTTTTCTCTGTGTTTTAGTTTGTGTTAATAGTGCTTTCTTAATTTGTGTTACTCTTGCTTTCTTAATTTCTGTTAATCGTGCCTTCTTAATTTGTGTTAAACCTGCTTTCTTAATTTGTGTTAATCGAGCTCTTTTATGTTAATAAAGAAGGGGGAGATGTGGGAGCATGGCCATGGGGGTCCACAAGTCCCATGGTTGGTGATAACATCCAACTCTTAAAGATGAGGCCATCAGGAAAGTAAAGAGTTGAGAGGGAACAAAGAAGGGTGATTCAGGAGACACCTTAAACAGGGACATGAAGAACAGGAACAGGGACAGGCTAACAGAGCAGGGAGAAACAAAAAACAGCATATGGGAGAGTCCCACTGGCATAGGCAGGACCCACAAACAAGGACTCCAGGAGTTGGAGGGGCAGCCAGAGCCCCCCGGCTGGGCAGCACTCAGTGCCTGCCTCTCCCAGGGATGGTTTTACAAAGGTTGTTAAAGATAGACTTAGTATGCCTGGCAGTTTTTCTCTGTGTTTTAGTTTGTGTTGATCCTGCCTTCTTATTTTGTGTTAATCGCGCTTTCTTAAGTTAATAAAGAAGGAGGAGATGTGGGAGTGTGGCCATGGGGGTCGACAAGCCCCATGGTTGGTGATAACATCAGACTCTTAATGATGAGACCATCAGGAAAGTAAAGCCTTGAGAGGGAACAAAGAAGGGTGACTCAGGAGACACCTTAAACAGGGACATGAAGAACAGGAACAGGGATAGTCTAACAGAACAGGGAGGAAAACAAAAAAGGAATTAATAGGGGCAGGCTATCAGAACAGGGACAAACAAAAAACAGCGTATGGGAGGGTCTCGCTGGCATAGGCAGGACCCACAAACAAGGACTCCAGGAGTTGGAGGGGCAGCCAGAGCCCCCCAGCTGGGCAGCACTCAGTGCCTGCCTCTCCCAGGGATGGGGTTACAAAGTTTGTTAAAGATGGAATTAGTATGCCTGGCAGTTTTTCTCTGTGTTTTATTTTGTGTTAATAGTGCTTTCTTAATTTGTGTTACTCTTGCTTTCTTAATTTCTGTTAATCGCGCCTTCTTAATTTGTGTTAAACCTGCTTTCTTAATTTGTGTTAATCGAGCTCTTTTATGTTAATAAAGAAGGGGGAGATGTGGGAGCATGGCCATGGGGGTCTACAAGTCCCATGGTTGGTGATAACATCCAACTCTTAAAGATGAGGCCATCAGGAAAGTAAAGAGTTGAGAGGGAACAAAGAAGGGTGATTCAGGAGACACCTTAAACAGGGACATGAAGAACAGGAACAGGGACAGGCTAACAGAGCAGGGAGAAACAAAAAACAGCATATGGGAGAGTCCCACTGGCATAGGCAGGACCCACAAACAAGGACTCCAGGAGTTGGAGGGGCAGCCAGAGCCCACCGGCTGGGCAGCACTCAGTGCCTGCCTCTCCCAGGGATGGTTTTACAAAGGTTGTTAAAGATAGACTTAGTATGCCTGGCAGTTTTTCTCTGTGTTTTAGTTTGTGTTGATCCTGCCTTCTTAATATGTGTTAATCGCGCTTTCTTAAGTTAATAAAGAAGGGGGAGATGTGGGAGTGTGGCCATGGGGGTCGACAAGCCCCATGGTTGGTGATAACATCAGACTCTTAATGATGAGACCATCAGGAAAGTAAAGCCTTGAGAGGGAACAAAGAAGGGTGATTCAGGAGACACCTTAAACAGGGACATGAAGAACAGGAACAGGGATAGTCTAACAGAACAGGGACAAAAACAAAAAAGTAATGAATAGGGACAGGCTATCAGAACAGGGACAAACAAAAAACAGCATATGGGAGGGTCTCGCTGGCATAGGCAGGACCCACAAACAAGGACTCCAGGAGTTGGAGGGGCAGCCAGAGCCCCCCAGCTGGGCAGCACTCAGTGCCTGCCACTCCCAGGGACGGGGTTGCAAAGTTTGTTAAAGATGGAATTAGTATGCCTGGCAGCTTTTCTCTGTGTTTTAGTTTGTGTTGATCCTGCCTTCTTAATTTGTGTTAATCGCGCTTTCTTATGTTAATAAAGAAGGGGAAGATGTGGGAGTGTGGCAATGGGAGTCCACAAGCCCCATGGTTGTTGATCACATCCGACTCTTAAGGATGAGACCATCAGGAATTTAAAGAGTTGAGAGGGAACAAAGAAGGGTGATTCAGGTGACACCTTGTTGTCTGGGGTGGCTTGTTCTCCAGCCATTAAAGCATGGAAGTTGATGGGTGTTTGCTGTTGCCAGGCAAAGTTGTTGACCAATGACTAGTTAGTGGAAAGGTACTGCTGTGAGGCGGAAATTATAGGAAGGGAGCCTTTCCTGAATAAGGGATAGAATGAAGTTGTGCCCTCACTCTGAGAGATGAAGTTATGCCCTCAGTAAGAGAGAGTTCAAGTTATGTCATCAATAAAGAGGTAGCAGTTACAGATCCTGAAAGAACCCCGTTGTCCGTGCGGTCTTTACGCCACAAATCGCCCCCCAACAGGGACATGAAAACGAACAGGGACGAGAAGAAAACAAACAGGGACATGAAGAATAGGAACAGGGACAGGCTAACAGCACAGGGACAAAAACAAAAAAGGTATGAATAGGGACAGGCAAACGGAACAGGGACAAAAACAGAAAAGGAATGATCAGGTACAGGCTAACAGAACAGGGACGAACAAAAAGAGCTTATGGGAGGGTCACGCTGGCTTACGCAGGACCCACAAACAAGGACTCCAGGAGTTGGAGGGGAAGCCAGAGCCCCCCGGCTGGGCAGCACTCAGTGCCTGCCTCTCCCAGGGATGGGGTTGCAAAGTTTGTTAAAGATAGACTTAGTATGCCTGGCAGTTTTTCTCTGTGTTTTAGTTTGTGTTGATCCTGCGTTCTTAATTTGTGTTAATTGCGCTTTCTTATTTTAATAAAGAAGGGGAAGATGTGGGAGTGTGGCCATGGGGGTCGACAAGCCCCATGGTTGGTGATAACATCCAACTCTTAAAGATGAAACCATCAGGAAAGTAAAGAGTTGAGAGGGAACAAAGAAGGGTGATTCAGGAGACACCTTAACCAGGGAGATGAAGAAAAGGAACAGGGATAGTCTAACAGAACAGGGAGGAAAACAAAAAAGGAATGAACAGGGACAGGCTAACAGAGCAGGGAGAAACAAAAAACAGCATATGGGAGGGTCCCACTGGCATATGCTGGACCCACAAACAAGGACTCCAGGAGTTGGAGGGGCAGCCAGAGCCCCCCGGCTGGGCAGCACTCAGTGGCTGCCTCTCCCAGGGATGGTTTTACAAAGATTGTTAAAGATAGACTTAGTATGCCTGGCAGTTTTTCTCTGTGTTTTAGTTTGTGTTGATCCTGCCTTCTTAATTTGTGTTAATCGCGCTTTCTTATGTTAATAAAGAAGGGGAAGATGTGGGAGTGTGGCTATGGGGGTCCACAAGCCCCAAGGTTGGTGATAACATCCGACTACTAAAGTAGAGACCATCAGGAAAGTAAAGCCTTGAGAGGGAACAAAGAAGGGTGATTCAGGAGACACCTTAAGCAGGGACATGAAGAACAGGAACAGGGATAGTCTAACAGAACAGGGACAAATACAAAAAAGGAATGAATAGGGACAGGCTATCAGAACAGCGACAAACAAAAAACAGCGTATGGGAGGGTCTCGCTGGCATAGGCAGGACCCACAAACAAGGACTCCAGGAGTTGGAGGGGCAGCCAGAGCCCCCCGGCTGGGCAGCACTCAGTGCCTGCCACTCCCAGGGATGGGGTTGCAAAGTTTGTTAAAGATAGTCTTAGTATGCCTGGCAGCTTTTCTCTGTGTTTTAGTTTGTGTTGATCCTGCCTTCTTAATTTGTGTTAATCGAGCTCTTTTATGTTAATAAAGAAGGGGGAGATGTGGGAGCATGGCCATGGGGGTCGACAAGTCCCATGGTTGGTGATAACATCCAACTCTTAAAGATGAGGCCATCAGGAAAGTAAAGAGTTGAGAGGGAACAAAGAAGGGTGATTCAGGAGACACCTTAAACAGGGACATGAAGAACAGGAACAGGGATAGTCTAACAGAACAAGGAGGAAAACAAAAAAGGAATGAATAGGGACAGGCTATCAGAACAGGGACAAACAAAAAACAGCGTATGGGAGGGTCTCGCTGGCATAGGCAGGACCCCCAAACAAGGACTCCAGGAGTTGGAGGGGCAGCCAGAGCCCCCCAGCTGGGCAGCACTCAGTGCCTGCCTCTCCCAGGGATGGGGTTACAAAGTTTGTTAAAGATGGAATTAGTATGCCTGGCAGTTTTTCTCTGTGTTTTAGTTTGTGTTAATAGTGCTTTCTTAATTTGTGTTACTCTTGCTTTCTTAATTTCTGTTAATCGCGCCTTCTTAATTTGTGTTAAACCTGCTTTCTTAATTTGTGTTAATCGAGCTCTTTTATGTTAATAAAGAAGGGGGAGATGTGGGAGCATGGCCATGGGGGTCCACAAGTCCCATGGTTGGTGATAACATCCAACTCTTAAAGATGAGGCCATCAGGAAAGTAAAGAGTTGAGAGGGAACAAAGAAGGGTGATTCAGGAGACACCTTAAACAGGGACATGAAGAACAGGAACAGGGACAGGCTAACAGAGCAGGGAGAAACAAAAAACAGCATATGGGAGAGTCCCACTGGCATAGGCAGGACCCACAAACAAGGACTCCAGGAGTTGGAGGGGCAGCCAGAGCCCCCCGGCTGGGCAGCACTCAGTGCCTGCCTCTCCCAGGGATGGTTTTACAAAGGTTGTTAAAGATAGACTTAGTATGCCTGGCAGTTTTTCTCTGTGTTTTAGTTTGTGTTGATCCTGCCTTCTTATTTTGTGTTAATCGCGCTTTCTTAAGTTAATAAAGAAGGAGGAGATGTGGGAGTGTGGCCATGGGGGTCGACAAGCCCCATGGTTGGTGATAACATCAGACTCTTAATGATGAGACCATCAGGAAAGTAAAGCCTTGAGAGGGAACAAAGAAGGGTGACTCAGGAGACACCTTAAACAGGGACATGAAGAACAGGAACAGGGATAGTCTAACAGAACAGGGAGGAAAACAAAAAAGGAATTAATAGGGGCAGGCTATCAGAACAGGGACAAACAAAAAACAGCGTATGGGAGGGTCTCGCTGGCATAGGCAGGACCCACAAACAAGGACTCCAGGAGTTGGAGGGGCAGCCAGAGCCCCCCAGCTGGGCAGCACTCAGTGCCTGCCTCTCCCAGGGATGGGGTTACAAAGTTTGTTAAAGATGGAATTAGTATGCCTGGCAGTTTTTCTCTGTGTTTTATTTTGTGTTAATAGTGCTTTCTTAATTTGTGTTACTCTTGCTTTCTTAATTTCTGTTAATCGCGCCTTCTTAATTTGTGTTAAACCTGCTTTCTTAATTTGTGTTAATCGAGCTCTTTTATGTTAATAAAGAAGGGGGAGATGTGGGAGCATGGCCATGGGGGTCTACAAGTCCCATGGTTGGTGATAACATCCAACTCTTAAAGATGAGGCCATCAGGAAAGTAAAGAGTTGAGAGGGAACAAAGAAGGGTGATTCAGGAGACACCTTAAACAGGGACATGAAGAACAGGAACAGGGACAGGCTAACAGAGCAGGGAGAAACAAAAAACAGCATATGGGAGAGTCCCACTGGCATAGGCAGGACCCACAAACAAGGACTCCAGGAGTTGGAGGGGCAGCCAGAGCCCACCGGCTGGGCAGCACTCAGTGCCTGCCTCTCCCAGGGATGGTTTTACAAAGGTTGTTAAAGATAGACTTAGTATGCCTGGCAGTTTTTCTCTGTGTTTTAGTTTGTGTTGATCCTGCCTTCTTAATATGTGTTAATCGCGCTTTCTTAAGTTAATAAAGAAGGGGGAGATGTGGGAGTGTGGCCATGGGGGTCGACAAGCCCCATGGTTGGTGATAACATCAGACTCTTAATGATGAGACCATCAGGAAAGTAAAGCCTTGAGAGGGAACAAAGAAGGGTGATTCAGGAGACACCTTAAACAGGGACATGAAGAACAGGAACAGGGATAGTCTAACAGAACAGGGACAAAAACAAAAAAGTAATGAATAGGGACAGGCTATCAGAACAGGGACAAACAAAAAACAGCATATGGGAGGGTCTCGCTGGCATAGGCAGGACCCACAAACAAGGACTCCAGGAGTTGGAGGGGCAGCCAGAGCCCCCCAGCTGGGCAGCACTCAGTGCCTGCCACTCCCAGGGACGGGGTTGCAAAGTTTGTTAAAGATGGAATTAGTATGCCTGGCAGCTTTTCTCTGTGTTTTAGTTTGTGTTGATCCTGCCTTCTTAATTTGTGTTAATCGCGCTTTCTTATGTTAATAAAGAAGGGGAAGATGTGGGAGTGTGGCAATGGGAGTCCACAAGCCCCATGGTTGTTGATCACATCCGACTCTTAAGGATGAGACCATCAGGAATTTAAAGAGTTGAGAGGGAACAAAGAAGGGTGATTCAGGTGACACCTTGTTGTCTGGGGTGGCTTGTTCTCCAGCCATTAAAGCATGGAAGTTGATGGGTGTTTGCTGTTGCCAGGCAAAGTTGTTGACCAATGACTAGTTAGTGGAAAGGTACTGCTGTGAGGCGGAAATTATAGGAAGGGAGCCTTTCCTGAATAAGGGATAGAATGAAGTTGTGCCCTCACTCTGAGAGATGAAGTTATGCCCTCAGTAAGAGAGAGTTCAAGTTATGTCATCAATAAAGAGGTAGCAGTTACAGATCCTGAAAGAACCCCGTTGTCCGTGCGGTCTTTACGCCACAAATCGCCCCCCAACAGGGACATGAAAACGAACAGGGACGAGAAGAAAACAAACAGGGACATGAAGAATAGGAACAGGGACAGGCTAACAGCACAGGGACAAAAACAAAAAAGGTATGAATAGGGACAGGCAAACGGAACAGGGACAAAAACAGAAAAGGAATGATCAGGTACAGGCTAACAGAACAGGGACGAACAAAAAGAGCTTATGGGAGGGTCACGCTGGCTTACGCAGGACCCACAAACAAGGACTCCAGGAGTTGGAGGGGAAGCCAGAGCCCCCCGGCTGGGCAGCACTCAGTGCCTGCCTCTCCCAGGGATGGGGTTGCAAAGTTTGTTAAAGATAGACTTAGTATGCCTGGCAGTTTTTCTCTGTGTTTTAGTTTGTGTTGATCCTGCGTTCTTAATTTGTGTTAATTGCGCTTTCTTATTTTAATAAAGAAGGGGAAGATGTGGGAGTGTGGCCATGGGGGTCGACAAGCCCCATGGTTGGTGATAACATCCAACTCTTAAAGATGAAACCATCAGGAAAGTAAAGAGTTGAGAGGGAACAAAGAAGGGTGATTCAGGAGACACCTTAACCAGGGAGATGAAGAAAAGGAACAGGGATAGTCTAACAGAACAGGGAGGAAAACAAAAAAGGAATGAACAGGGACAGGCTAACAGAGCAGGGAGAAACAAAAAACAGCATATGGGAGGGTCCCACTGGCATATGCTGGACCCACAAACAAGGACTCCAGGAGTTGGAGGGGCAGCCAGAGCCCCCCGGCTGGGCAGCACTCAGTGGCTGCCTCTCCCAGGGATAGTTTTACAAAGATTGTTAAAGATAGACTTAGTATGCCTGGCAGTTTTTCTCTGTGTTTTAGTTTGTGTTGATCCTGCCTTCTTAATTTGTGTTAATCGCGTTTTCTTATGTTAATAAAGAAGGGGAAGATGTGGGAGTGTGGCTATGGGGGTCCACAAGCCCCATGGTTGGTGATAACATCCGACTACTAAAGTAGAGACCATCAGGAAAGTAAAGCCTTGAGAGGGAACAAAGAAGGGTGATTCAGGAGACACCTTAAGCAGGGACATGAAGAACAGGAACAGGGATAGTCTAACAGAACAGGGACAAAAACAAAAAAGGAATGAATAGGGACAGGCTATCAGAACAGCGACAAACAAAAAACAGCGTATGGGAGGGTCTCGCTGGCATAGGCAGGACCCACAAACAAGGACTCCAGGAGTTGGAGGGGCAGCCAGAGCCCCCCGGCTGGGCAGCACTCAGTGCCTGCCACTCCCAGGGATGGGGTTGCAAAGTTTGTTAAAGATAGTCTTAGTATGCCTGGCAGCTTTTCTCTGTGTTTTAGTTTGTGTTGATCCTGCCTTCTTAATTTGTGTTAATCGAGCTCTTTTATGTTAATAAAGAAGGGGGAGATGTGGGAGCATGGCCATGGGGGTCAACAAGCCCCATGGTTGGTGATAACATCAGACTCTTAATGATGAGACCATCAGGAAAGTAAAGCCTTGAGAGGGAACAAAGAAGGGTGACTCAGGAGACACCTTAAACAGGGACATGAAGAACAGGAACAGGGATAGTCTAACAGAACAGGGAGGAAAACAAAAAAGGAATTAATAGGGGCAGGCTATCAGAACAGGGACAAACAAAAAACAGCGTATGGGAGGGTCTCGCTGGCATAGGCAGGACCCACAAACAAGGACTCCAGGAGTTGGAGGGGCAGCCAGAGCCCCCCAGCTGGGCAGCACTCAGTGCCTGCCTCTCCCAGGGATGGGGTTACAAAGTTTGTAAAAGATGGAATTAGTATGCCTGGCAGTTTTTCTCTGTGTTTTATTTTGTGTTAATAGTGCTTTCTTAATTTGTGTTACTCTTGCTTTCTTAATTTCTGTTAATCGCGCCTTCTT
The DNA here is from genome assembly GCF_964211835.1 of Anser anser. Taxonomy (NCBI): domain Eukaryota; kingdom Metazoa; phylum Chordata; class Aves; order Anseriformes; family Anatidae; genus Anser; species Anser anser. The sequence continues at coordinate 4,424,958 of NC_139731.1, read as the reverse complement.
AATTTGTGTTAAACCTGCTTTCTTAATTTGTGTTAATCGAGCTCTTTTATGTTAATAAAGAAGGGGGAGATGTGGGAGCATGGCAATGGGGGTCCACAAGTCCCATGGTTGGTGATAACATCCAACTCTTAAAGATGAGGCCATCAGGAAAGTAAAGAGTTGAGAGGGAACAAAGAAGGGTGATTCAGGAGACACCTTAAACAGGGACATGAAGAACAGGAACAGGGACAGGCTAACAGAGCAGGGAGAAACAAAAAACAGCATATGGGAGAGTCCCACTGGCATAGGCAGGACCCACAAACAAGGACTCCAGGAGTTGGAGGGGCAGCCAGAGCCCCCCGGCTGGGCAGCACTCAGTGCCTGCCTCTCCCAGGGATGGTTTTACAAAGGTTGTTAAAGATAGACTTAGTATGCCTGGCAGTTTTTCTCTGTGTTTTAGTTTGTGTTGATCCTGCCTTCTTAATATGTGTTAATCGCGCTTTCTTAAGTTAATAAAGAAGGGGGAGATGTGGGAGTGTGGCCATGGGGGTCGACAAGCCCCATGGTTGGTGATAACATCAGACTCTTAATGATGAGACCATCAGGAAAGTAAAGCCTTGAGAGGGAACAAAGAAGGGTGACTCAGGAGACACCTTAAACAGGGACATGAAGAACAGGAACAGGGATAGTCTAACAGAACAGGGACAAAAACAAAAAAGGAATGAATAGGGACAGGCTATCAGAACAGCGACAAACAAAAAACAGCGTATGGGAGGGTCTCGCTGGCATAGGCAGGACCCACAAACAAGGACTCCAGGAGTTGGAGGGGCAGCCAGAGCCCCCCAGCTGGGCAGCACTCAGTTCCTGCCTCTCCCAGGGACGGGGTTACAAAGTTTGTTAAAGATGGAATTAGTATGCCTGGCAGTTTTTCTCTGTGTTTTAGTTTGTGTTGATCCTGCCTTCTTAATTTGTGTTAATCGCGCTTTCTTATGTTAATAAAGAAGGGGAAGATGTGGGAGTGTGGCCATGGGGGTCGACAAGCCCCATGGTTGGTGGTAACATCAGACTCTTAATGATGAGACCATCAGGAAAGTAAAGAGTTGAGAGAGAACAAAGAAGGGTGATTCAGGAGACACCTTAAAAGGGACATGAAGAACAGGAACAGGGATAGTCTAACAGAACAGGGACGAAAACAAAAAAGGAATGAATAGGGACAGGCTATCAGAACAGGGACAAACAAAAAACAGCGTATGGGAGGGTCTCGTTGGCATACGCAGGACCCACAAACAAGGACTCCAGGAGTTGGAGGGGCAGCCAGAGCCCCCCGGCTTGGCAGTACTCAGTGCCTGCCTCTCCCAGGGATGGTTTTACAAAGGTTGTTAAAGATAGACTTAGTATGCCTGGCAGTTTTTCTCTGTGTTTTAGTTTGTGTTGATCCTGCCTTCTTAATTTGTGTTAATCGCGCTTTCTTAAGTTAATAAAGAAGGGGGAGATGTGGGAGTGTGGCCATGGGGGTCGACAGGCCCCATGGTTGGTGATAACATAGGACTCTTAAGGATGAGACCATCAGGAATTTAAAGAGTTGAGAGGGAACAAAGAAGGGTGATTCAGGTGACACCTTGTTGTCTGGGGTGGCTAGTTCTCCAGCCATTAATGCATGGAAGTGGCTGGGTGTTTGGTGTTGCCGAGCAAAGTTGTTGACCAATGACTAGTTAGTGGAAAGGTACTGCTGTGAGGCGGAAATTATAGGAAGGGAGCCTTTCCTGAATAAGGGATAGAATGAAGTTGTGCCCTCACTCTGAGAGATGAAGTTATGCCCTCAGTAAGAGAGAGTTCAAGTTATGTCATCAATAAAGAGGTAGCAGTTACAGATCCTGAAAGAACCCCGTTGTCCGTGCAGTCTTTACGCCACAAATCGCCCCCCAACAGGGACATGAAAACGAACAGGGACGAGAAGAAAACAAACAGGGACATGAAGAATAGGAACAGGGACAGGCTAACAGCACAGGGACAAAAACAAAAAAGGAATGAATAGGGACAGGCAAACGGAACAGGGACAAAAACAGAAAAGGAATGATCAGGTACAGGCTAACAGAACAGGGACGAACAAAAAGAGCTTATGGGAGGGTCACGCTGGCTTACGCAGGACCCACAAACAAGGACTCCAGGAGTTGGAGGGGCAGCCAGAGCCCCCCGGCTGGGCAGCACTCAGTGCCTGCCTCTCCCAGGGATGGGGTTGCAAAGTTTGTTAAAGATAGTCTTAGTATGCCTGGCAGCTTTTCTCTGTGTTTTAGTTTGTGTTGATCCTGCCTTCTTAATTTGTGTTAATTGCGCTTTCTTATTTTAATAAAGAAGGGGAAGATGTGGGAGTGTGGCCATGGGGGTCGACAAGCCCCATGGTTGGTGATAACATCCAACTCTTAAAGATGAAACCATCAGGAAAGTAAAGAGTTGAGAGGGAACAAAGAAGGGTGATTCAGGAGACACCTTAACCAGGGAGATGAAGAACAGGAACAGGGATAGTCTAACAGAACAGGGAGGAAAACAAAAAAGGAATGAAAAGGGACAGGCTAACAGAGCAGGGAGAAACAAAAAACAGCGTATGGGAGGGTCTCGCTGGCATAGGCAGGACCCCCAAACAAGGACTCCAGGAGTTGGAGGGGCAGCCAGAGCCCCCCGGCTAGGCAGTACTCAGTGCCTGCCTCTCCCAGGGATGGGGTTACAAAGTTTGTTAAAGATGGAATTAGTATGCCTGGCAGTTTTTCTCTGTATTTTAGTTTGTGTTAATAGTTCTTTCTTAATTTGTGTTACTTTTCCTTTCTTATTTTCTGTTAATCGCGCCTTCATAATTTGTGTTAAACCTGCTTTCTTAATTTGCGTTAATCAAGCTCTTTTATGTTAATAAAGAAGGGGGAGATGTGGGAGCATGGCCATGGGGGTCGACAAGTCCCATGGTTGGTGATAACATCCAACTCTTAAAGATGAGGCCATCAGGAAAGTAAAGAGTTGAGAGGGAACAAAGAAGGGTGATTCAGGAGACACCTTAAACAGGGACATGAAGAACAGGAACAGGGATAGTCTAACAGAACAGGGAGGAAAACAAAAAAGGAATGAATAGGGACAGGCTATCAGAACAGGGACAAACAAAAAACAGCGTATGGGAGGGTCTCGCTGGCATAGGCAGGACCCCCAAACAAGGACTCCAGGAGTTGGAGGGGCAGCCAGAGCCCCCCAGCTGGGCAGCACTCAGTGCCTGCCTCTCCCAGGGATGGGGTTACAAAGTTTGTTAAAGATGGAATTAGTATGCCTGGCAGTTTTTCTCTGTGTTTTAGTTTGTGTTAATAGTGCTTTCTTAATTTGTGTTACTCTTGCTTTCTTAATTTCTGTTAATCGCGCCTTCTTAATTTGTGTTAAACCTGCTTTCTTAATTTGTGTTAATCGAGCTCTTTTATGTTAATAAAGAAGGGGGAGATGTGGGAGCATGGCCATGGGGGTCCACAAGTCCCATGGTTGGTGATAACATCCAACTCTTAAAGATGAGGCCATCAGGAAAGTAAAGAGTTGAGAGGGAACAAAGAAGGGTGATTCAGGAGACACCTTAAACAGGGACATGAAGAACAGGAACAGGGACAGGCTAACAGAGCAGGGAGAAACAAAAAACAGCGTATGGGAGAGTCCCACTGGCATAGGCAGGACCCACAAACAAGGACTCCAGGAGTTGGAGGGGCAGCCAGAGCCCCCCGGCTGGGCAGCACTCAGTGCCTGCCTCTCCCAGGGATGGTTTTACAAAGGTTGTTAAAGATAGACTTAGTATGCCTGGCAGTTTTTCTCTGTGTTTTAGTTTGTGTTGATCCTACCTTCTTATTTTGTGTTAATCGCGCTTTCTTAAGTTAATAAAGAAGGAGGAGATGTGGGAGTGTGGCCATGGGGGTCGACAAGCCCCATGGTTGGTGATAACATCAGACTCTTAATGATGACACCATCAGGAAAGTAAAGCCTTGAGAGGGAACAAAGAAGGGTGACTCAGGAGACACCTTAAACAGGGACATGAAGAACAGGAACAGGGATAGTCTAACAGAACAGGGAGGAAAACAAAAAAGGAATTAATAGGGGCAGGCTATCAGAACAGGGACAAACAAAAAACAGCGTATGGGAGGGTCTCGCTGGCATAGGCAGGACCCACAAACAAGGACTCCAGGAGTTGGAGGGGCAGCCAGAGCCCCCCAGCTGGGCAGCACTCAGTGCCTGCCTCTCCCAGGGATGGGGTTACAAAGTTTGTAAAAGATGGAATTAGTATGCCTGGCAGTTTTTCTCTGTGTTTTATTTTGTGTTAATAGTGCTTTCTTAATTTGTGTTAATCGCGCTTTCTTATGTTAATAAAGAAGGGGAAGATGTGGGAGTGTGGCAATGGGAGTCCACAAGCCCCATGGTTGTTGATCACATCCGACTCTTAAGGATGAGACCATCAGGAATTTAAAGAGTTGAGAGGGAACAAAGAAGGGTGATTCAGGTGACACCTTGTTGTCTGGGGTGGCTTGTTCTCCAGCCATTAAAGCATGGAAGTTGATGGATGTTTGCTGTTGCCGGGCAAAGTTGTTGACCAATGACTAGTTAGTGGAAAGGTACTGCTGTGAGGCGGAAATTATAGGAAGGGAGCCTTTCCTGAATAAGGGATAGAATGAAGTTGTGCCCTCACTCTGAGAGATGAAGTTATGCCCTCAGTAAGAGAGAGTTCAAGTTATGTCATCAATAAAGAGGTAGCAGTTACAGATCCTGAAAGAACCCCGTTGTCCGTGCGGTCTTTACGCCACAAATCGCCCCCCAACAGGGACATGAAAACGAACAGGGACGAGAAGAAAACAAACAGGGACATGAAGAATAGGAACAGGGACAGGCTAACAGCACAGGGACAAAAACAAAAAAGGTATGAATAGGGACAGGCAAACGGAACAGGGACAAAAACAGAAAAGGAATGATCAGGTACAGGCTAACAGAACAGGGACGAACAAAAAGAGCTTATGGGAGGGTCACGCTGGCTTACGCAGGACCCACAAACAAGGACTCCAGGAGTTGGAGGGGAAGCCAGAGCCCCCCGGCTGGGCAGCACTCAGTGCCTGCCTCTCCCAGGGATGGGGTTGCAAAGTTTGTTAAAGATAGACTTAGTATGCCTGGCAGTTTTTCTCTGTGTTTTAGTTTGTGTTGATCCTGCGTTCTTAATTTGTGTTAATTGCGCTTTCTTATTTTAATAAAGAAGGGGAAGATGTGGGAGTGTGGCCATGGGGGTCGACAAGCCCCATGGTTGGTGATAACATCCGACTACTAAAGTAGAGACCATCAGGAAAGTAAAGCCTTGAGAGGGAACAAAGAAGGGTGATTCAGGAGACACCTTAACCAGGGAGATGAAGAAAAGGAACAGGGATAGTCTAACAGAACAGGGAGGAAAACAAAAAAGGAATGAACAGGGACAGGCTATCAGAACAGGGACAAACAAAAAACAGCGTATGGGAGGGTCTCGCTGGCATAGGCAGGACCCCCAAACAAGGACTCCAGGAGTTGGAGGGGCAGCCAGAGCCCCCCGGCTAGGCAGTACTCAGTGCCTGCCTCTCCCAGGGATGGGGTTACAAAGTTTGTTAAAGATGGAATTAGTATGCCTGGCAGTTTTTCTCTGTATTTTAGTTTGTGTTAATAGTTCTTTCTTAATTTGTGTTACTTTTCCTTTCTTATTTTCTGTTAATCGCGCCTTCATAATTTGTGTTAAACCTGCTTTCTTAATTTGCGTTAATCAAGCTCTTTTATGTTAATAAAGAAGGGGGAGATGTGGGAGCATGGCCATGGGGGTCGACAAGTCCCATGGTTGGTGATAACATCCAACTCTTAAAGATGAGGCCATCAGGAAAGTAAAGAGTTGAGAGGGAACAAAGAAGGGTGATTCAGGAGACACCTTAAACAGGGACATGAAGAACAGGAACAGGGATAGTCTAACAGAACAGGGAGGAAAACAAAAAAGGAATGAATAGGGACAGGCTATCAGAACAGGGACAAACAAAAAACAGCGTATGGGAGGGTCTCGCTGGCATAGGCAGGACCCCCAAACAAGGACTCCAGGAGTTGGAGGGGCAGCCAGAGCCCCCCAGCTGGGCAGCACTCAGTGCCTGCCTCTCCCAGGGATGGGGTTACAAAGTTTGTTAAAGATGGAATTAGTATGCCTGGCAGTTTTTCTCTGTGTTTTAGTTTGTGTTAATAGTGCTTTCTTAATTTGTGTTACTCTTGCTTTCTTAATTTCTGTTAATCGCGCCTTCTTAATTTGTGTTAAACCTGCTTTCTTAATTTGTGTTAATCGAGCTCTTTTATGTTAATAAAGAAGGGGGAGATGTGGGAGCATGGCCATGGGGGTCCACAAGTCCCATGGTTGGTGATAACATCCAACTCTTAAAGATGAGGCCATCAGGAAAGTAAAGAGTTGAGAGGGAACAAAGAAGGGTGATTCAGGAGACACCTTAAACAGGGACATGAAGAACAGGAACAGGGACAGGCTAACAGAGCAGGGAGAAACAAAAAACAGCGTATGGGAGAGTCCCACTGGCATAGGCAGGACCCACAAACAAGGACTCCAGGAGTTGGAGGGGCAGCCAGAGCCCCCCGGCTGGGCAGCACTCAGTGCCTGCCTCTCCCAGGGATGGTTTTACAAAGGTTGTTAAAGATAGACTTAGTATGCCTGGCAGTTTTTCTCTGTGTTTTAGTTTGTGTTGATCCTGCCTTCTTATTTTGTGTTAATCGCGCTTTCTTAAGTTAATAAAGAAGGAGGAGATGTGGGAGTGTGGCCATGGGGGTCGACAAGCCCCATGGTTGGTGATAACATCAGACTCTTAATGATGACACCATCAGGAAAGTAAAGCCTTGAGAGGGAACAAAGAAGGGTGACTCAGGAGACACCTTAAACAGGGACATGAAGAACAGGAACAGGGATAGTCTAACAGAACAGGGAGGAAAACAAAAAAGGAATTAATAGGGGCAGGCTATCAGAACAGGGACAAACAAAAAACAGCGTATGGGAGGGTCTCGCTGGCATAGGCAGGACCCACAAACAAGGACTCCAGGAGTTGGAGGGGCAGCCAGAGCCCCCCAGCTGGGCAGCACTCAGTGCCTGCCTCTCCCAGGGATGGGGTTACAAAGTTTGTAAAAGATGGAATTAGTATGCCTGGCAGTTTTTCTCTGTGTTTTATTTTGTGTTAATAGTGCTTTCTTAATTTGTGTTAATCGCGCTTTCTTATGTTAATAAAGAAGGGGAAGATGTGGGAGTGTGGCAATGGGAGTCCACAAGCCCCATGGTTGTTGATCACATCCGACTCTTAAGGATGAGACCATCAGGAATTTAAAGAGTTGAGAGGGAACAAAGAAGGGTGATTCAGGTGACACCTTGTTGTCTGGGGTGGCTTGTTCTCCAGCCATTAAAGCATGGAAGTTGATGGATGTTTGCTGTTGCCGGGCAAAGTTGTTGACCAATGACTAGTTAGTGGAAAGGTACTGCTGTGAGGCGGAAGTTATAGGAAGGGAGCCTTTCCTGAATAAGGGATAGAATGAAGTTGTGCCCTCACTCTGAGAGATGAAGTTATGCCCTCAGTAAGAGAGAGTTCAAGTTATGTCATCAATAAAGAGGTAGCAGTTACAGATCCTGAAAGAACCCCGTTGTCCGTGCGGTCTTTACGCCACAAATCGCCCCCCAACAGGGACATGAAAACGAACAGGGACGAGAAGAAAACAAACAGGGACATGAAGAATAGGAACAGGGACAGGCTAACAGCACAGGGACAAAAACAAAAAAGGTATGAATAGGGACAGGCAAACGGAACAGGGACAAAAACAGAAAAGGAATGATCAGGTACAGGCTAACAGAACAGGGACGAACAAAAAGAGCTTATGGGAGGGTCACGCTGGCTTACGCAGGACCCACAAACAAGGACTCCAGGAGTTGGAGGGGAAGCCAGAGCCCCCCGGCTGGGCAGCACTCAGTGCCTGCCTCTCCCAGGGATGGGGTTGCAAAGTTTGTTAAAGATAGACTTAGTATGCCTGGCAGTTTTTCTCTGTGTTTTAGTTTGTGTTGATCCTGCGTTCTTAATTTGTGTTAATTGCGCTTTCTTATTTTAATAAAGAAGGGGAAGATGTGGGAGTGTGGCCATGGGGGTCGACAAGCCCCATGGTTGGTGATAACATCCAACTCTTAAAGATGAAACCATCAGGAAAGTAAAGAGTTGACAGGGAACAAAGAAGGGTGATTCAGGAGACACCTTAACCAGGGAGATGAAGAAAAGGAACAGGGATAGTCTAACAGAACAGGGAGGAAAACAAAAAAGGAATGAACAGGGACAGGCTAACAGAGCAGGGAGAAACAAAAAACAGCATATGGGAGGGTCCCACTGGCATATGCTGGACCCACAAACAAGGACTCCAGGAGTTGGAGGGGCAGCCAGAGCCCCCCGGCTGGGCAGCACTCAGTGGCTGCCTCTCCCAGGGATAGTTTTACAAAGATTGTTAAAGATAGACTTAGTATGACTGGCAGTTTTTCTCTGTGTTTTAGTTTGTGTTGATCCTGCCTTCTTAATTTGTGTTAATCGCGTTTTCTTATGTTAATAAAGAAGGGGAAGATGTGGGAGTGTGGCTATGGGGGTCCACAAGCCCCATGGTTGGTGATAACATCCGACTACTAAAGTAGAGACCATCAGGAAAGTAAAGCCTTGAGAGGGAACAAAGAAGGGTGATTCAGGAGACACCTTAAGCAGGGACATGAAGAACAGGAACAGGGATAGTCTAACAGAACAGGGACAAAAACAAAAAAGGAATGAATAGGGACAGGCTATCAGAACAGCGACAAACAAAAAACAGCGTATGGGAGGGTCTCGCTGGCATAGGCAGGACCCACAAACAAGGACTCCAGGAGTTGGAGGGGCAGCCAGAGCCCCCCGGCTGGGCAGCACTCAGTGCCTGCCACTCCCAGGGATGGGGTTGCAAAGTTTGTTAAAGATAGTCTTAGTATGCCTGGCAGCTTTCCTCTGTGTTTTAGTTTGTGTTGATCCTGCCTTCTTAATTTGTGTTAATCGAGCTTTTTTATGTTAATAAAGAAGGGGGAGATGTGGGAGCATGGCCATGGGGGTCGACAAGCCCCATGGTTGGTGATAACATCAGACTCTTAATGATGAGACCATCAGGAAAGTAAAGCCTTGAGAGGGAACAAAGAAGGGTGACTCAGGAGACACCTTAAACAGGGACATGAAGAACAGGAACAGGGATAGTCTAACAGAACAGGGAGGAAAACAAAAAAGGAATTAATAGGGGCAGGCTATCAGAACAGGGACAAACAAAAAACAGCGTATGGGAGGGTCTCGCTGGCATAGGCAGGACCCACAAACAAGGACTCCAGGAGTTGGAGGGGCAGCCAGAGCCCCCCAGCTGGGCAGCACTCAGTGCCTGCCTCTCCCAGGGATGGGGTTACAAACTTTGTAAAAGATGGAATTAGTATGCCTGGCAGTTTTTCTCTGTGTTTTAGTTTGTGTTAATAGTGCTTTCTTAATTTGTGTTACTCTTGCTTTCTTAATTTCTGTTAATCGCGCCTTCTTAATTTGTGTTAAACCTGCTTTCTTAATTTGTGTTAATCGAGCTCTTTTATGTTAATAAAGAAGGGGGAGATGTGGGAGCATGGCCATGGGGGTCCACAAGTCCCATGGTTGGTGATAACATCCAACTCTTAAAGATGAGGCCATCAGGAAAGTAAAGAGTTGAGAGGGAACAAAGAAGGGTGATTCAGGAGACACCTTAAACAGGGACATGAAGAACAGGAACAGGGACAGGCTAACAGAGCAGGGAGAAACAAAAAACAGCATATGGGAGAGTCCCACTGGCATAGGCAGGACCCACAAACAAGGACTCCAGGAGTTGGAGGGGCAGCCAGAGCCCCCCGGCTGGGCAGCACTCAGTGCCTGCCTCTCCCAGGGATGGTTTTACAAAGGTTGTTAAAGATAGACTTAGTATGCCTGGCAGTTTTTCTCTGTGTTTTAGTTTGTGTTGATCCTGCCTTCTTAATATGTGTTAATCGCGCTTTCTTAAGTTAATAAAGAAGGGGGAGATGTGGGAGTGTGGCCATGGGGGTCGACAAGCCCCATGGTTGGTGATAACATCAGACTCTTAATGATGAGACCATCAGGAAAGTAAAGCCTTGAGAGGGAACAAAGAAGGGTGATTCAGGAGACACCTTAAACAGGGACATGAAGAACAGGAACAGGGATAGTCTAACAGAACAGGGACAAAAACAAAAAAGGAATGAATAGGGACAGGCTATCAGAACAGCGACAAACAAAAAACAGCGTATGGGAGGGTCTCGCTGGCATAGGCAGGACCCACAAACAAGGACTCCAGGAGTTGGAGGGGCAGCCAGAGCCCCCCAGCTGGGCAGCACTCAGTGCCTGCCTCTCCCAGGGATGGGGTTACAAAGTTTGTTAAAGATGGAATTAGTATGCCTGGCAGTTTTTCTCTGTGTTTTAGTTTGTGTTGATCCTGCCTTCTTAATTTGTGTTAATCGCGCTTTCTTATGTTAATAAAGAAGGGGAAGATGTGGGAGTGTGGCCATGGGGGTCGACAAGCCCCATGGTTGGTGGTAACATCAGACTCTTAATGATGAGACCATCAGGAAAGTAAAGAGTTGAGAGAGAACAAAGAAGGGTGATTCAGGAGACACCTTAAAAAGGGACATGAAGAACAGGAACAGGGACAGGCTAACAGAGCAGGGAGAAACACAAAACAGCATATGGGAGGGTCCCACTGGCATATGCTGGACCCAAAAACAAGGACTCCAGGAGTTGGAGGGGCAGCCAGAGCCCCCCGGCTGGGCAGCACTCAGTGCCTGCCTCTCCCAGGGGTGGGGTTACAAAGTTTTTTAAAGATGGAATTAGTATGCCTGGCAGTTTTTCTCTGTATTTTAGTTTGTGTTAATAGTGCTTTCTTAATTTGTGTTACTCTTCCTTTCTTAATTTCTGTTAATCGCGCCTTCTTAATTTGTGTTAATGAAGCTCTTTTATGTTAATAAAGAAGGGGGAGATGTGGGAGCATGACCATGGGGGTGGACAAGTCCCATGGTTGGTGATAACATCCGACTATTAAAGTACAGACATTCAGGAAAGTAAAGAGTTGAAAGGGAACAAAGAAGGGTGATTCAGGTGACACCTTAAGCAGGGACATGAAGAACAGGAACAGGGATAGTCTAACAGAACAGGGACAAAAACAAAAAAGTAATGAATAGGGACAGGCTATCAGAACAGGGACAAACAAAAAACAGCGTATGGGAGGGTCTCGCTGGCATAGGCAGGACCCACAAACAAGGACTCCAGGAGTTGGAGGGGCAGCCAGAGCCCCCCAGCTGGGCAGCACTCAGTGCCTGCCTCTCCCAGGGACGGGGTTACAAAGTTTGTTAAAGATGGAATTAGTATGCCTGGCAGTTTTTCTCTGTGTTTTAGTTTGTGTTGATCCTGCCTTCTTAATTTGTGTTAATCGCGCTTTCTTATGTTAGTAAAGAAGGGGAAGATTTGGGAGTGTGGCCATGGGGGTCGACAAGCCCCATGGTTGGTGGTAACATCAGACTCTTAATGATGAGACCATCAGGAAAGTAAAGAGTTGAGAGAGAACAAAGAAGGGTGATTCAGGAGACACCTTAAAAAGGGACATGAAGAACAGGAACAGGGACAGGCTAACAGAGCAGGGACGAAAACAAAAAAGGAATGAATAGGGACAGGCTATCAGAACAGGGACAAACAAAAAACAGCGTATGGGAGGGTCTCGTTGGCATACGCAGGACCCACAAACAAGGACTCCAGGAGTTGGAGGGGCAGCCAGAGCCCCCTGGCTTGGCAGTACTCAGTGCCTGCCTCTCCCAGGGATGGTTTTACAAAGGTTGTTAAAGATAGACTTAGTATGCCTGGCAGTTTTTCTCTGTGTTTTAGTTTGTGTTGATCCTGCCTTCTTAATTTGTGTTAATCGCGCTTTCTTATGTTAATAAAGAAGGGGGAGATGTGGGAGTGTGGCCATGGGGGTCGACAGGCCCCATGGTTGGTGATAACATAGGACTCTTAAGGATGAGACCATCAGGAATTTAAAGAGTTGAGAGGGAACAAAGAAGGGTGATTCAGGTGACACCTTGTTGTCTGGGGTGGCTAGTTCTCCAGCCATTAATGCATGGAAGTGGCTGGGTGTTTGGTGTTGCCGGGCAAAGTTGTTGACCAATGACTAGTTAGTGGAAAGGTACTGCTGTGAGGCGGAAATTATAGGAAGGGAGCCTTTCCTGAATAAGGGATAGAATGAAGTTGTGCCCTCACTCTGAGAGATGAACTTATGCCCTCAGTAAGAGAGAGTTCAAGTTATGTCATCAATAAAGAGGTAGCAGTTACAGATCCTGAAAGAACCCCGTTGTCCGTGCGGTCTTTACGCCACAAATCGCCCCCCAACAGGGACATGAAACGAACAGGGACGAGAAGAAAACAAACAGGGGAATGAAGAACAGGAACAGGGACAGGCTAACAGAACAGGGACAAAAACAAAAAAGGAATGAATAGGGACAGGCTAACAGAACAGGGACGAACAGAAAGAGCTTATGGGAGGGTCACGCTGGCTTACGCAGGACCCACAAACAAGGACTCCAGGAGTTGGAGGGGCAGCCAGAGCCCCCCGGCTGGGCAGCACTCAGTGCCTGCCTCTCCCAGGGATGGGGTTGCAAAGTTTGTTAAAGATAGACTTAGTATGCCTGGCAGTTTTTCTCTGTGTTTTAGTTTGTGTTGATCCTGCCTTCTTAATTTGTGTTAATTGCGCTTTCTTATTTTAATAAAGAAGGGGAAGATGTGGGAGTGTGGCCATGGGGGTCGACAAGCCCCATGGTTGGTGATAACATCCAACTCTTAAAGATGAAACCATCAGTAAAGTAAAGAGTTGAGAGGGAACAAAGAAGGGTGATTCAGGAGACACCTTAACCAGGGAGATGAAGAACAGGAACAGGGATAGTCTAACAGAACAGGGAGGAAAACAAAAAAGGAATGAAAAGGGACAGGCTAACAGAGCAGGGAGAAACAAAAAACAGCATATGGGAGGGTCCCACTGGCATATGCTGGACCCACAAACAAGGACTCCAGGAGTTGGAGGGGCATCCAGAGCCCCCCGGCTGGGCAGCACTCAGTGCCTGCCTCTCCCAGGGATGGGTTTACAAAGATTGTTAAAGATAGACTTAGTATGCCTGGCAGTTTTTCTCTGTGTTTTAGTTTGTGTTGATCCTGCCTTCTTAATTTGTGTTAATCGCGTTTTCTTATGTTAATAAAGAAGGTGAAGATGTGGGAGTGTGGCTATGGGGGTCGACAAGCCCCATGGTTGGTGATAACATCCGACTACTAAAGTAGAGACCATCAGGAAAGTAAAGCCTTGAGAGGGAACAAAGAAGGGTGATTCAGGAGACACCATAAACAGGGACATGAAGAACAGGAACAGGGATAGTCTAACAGAACAGGGACAAAAAAAAAAAAGGAATGAATAGGGACAGGCTATCAGAACAGGGACAAACAAAAAACAGCGTATGGGAGGGTCTCGCTGGCATAGGCAGTGTTAGTGTTGGGGAGAATCGAATGGATGTTCTATTAATGTTTCTCAGGTGATGGATCATACGGTATAATTAAATATTATTAAATGTACTTACATTATCAAGTAATCTGTGTATACTGGAAACCTAGGGAGTACATTGAACATTTAAAGGAATCGTTGAAGGGGAACCCTGGGAGGGAATAGGTACAACCTGACCTTGGATAAGGGCCTGGAGATGATGAAATGAGTTGAAGCAGAACCATGGAGCGGAGGGAGCATGCGTCGAGTGAGAAAGGTGAAAGAGTTTAGCGGAGAGGAAGACTCCTTACTTCATCTGGACGACCACCTGGACGACCACCAGAGTGCGCCACGCATGTGCAAAGGGGAGGGGAGCTAATTAGAATGAAAAGCGAGGCTGATGTTGCAACCTGTAATGAATATGTATACCTGACGCAATATTGTATGTATAAATAACGGCTGGGAAGTAACGGGACTTGAAGCCAGATTTGGGCACCTGCCCCGGCTTCCAGCGCTGAATAAAGCACCTTCATATAATCACTTGGTGGTTATGTGGTTGCTACGCTAACATTTTGGCGACCCAGATGGGACTGCGTGGGCACTGCTGAGGCGGATCGTGTCTCGGTTTCGCTCCAGCCGGCACCGAGGGATTCTCGGGGAGCAGTCGACCACGACCGACCTCCGCTGCTCACGACGTACCACTGGAGCGGTAAGCAAAGGTGCTTTTAACTTTGGGTATTCGGTACCGATTTGGTTGGGAAAGCCTGCCGGTCAGACGCGGCGAAAGCCACGCTCGGTTGGGCAGGGAGCTCCCGGGGTAAGCCTAGGCGCCGTCCGTTAGACAGAGCGAAAGCTCTGCAGGTTCGGCATTGGTAACTGTATTGGTTTGTGCTGAAGGGTCAGCACCAGGTATTATTGGTATGTAGAAAGCGTGCTGCTGCTGCTCCGGCAGCTTTTTGCGAAAGCACGCTGCTGCTCCGGCAGCTTTTGGGAAAGCACACTGCTGCTCCGGCAGCTTCTGGAAAGTGTGCTGTTGCTGCTCCGGCAGCTTTCGGGAGAGTGTGTTGCTGCAGCTTTCGGGAGAGTGTGTTGTTGCTCCAGCAGCTTTCGGGAGAGTGTGTTGCTGCAGCTTTCGGGAGAGTGTGTTGCTGCAGCTTTCGGGAGAGTGTGTTGTTGCTGCAGCTTTCGGGAGAGTGTGTTGTTGCTCCAGCAGCTTTCGGGAGAGTGTGTTGTTGCTCCAGCAGCTTTCGGGAGAGTGTGTTGTTGCTGCAGCTTTCGGGAGAGTGTGTTGTTGCTCCGGCAGCTTTCGGGAGAGTGTGTTGCTGCAGCTTTCGGGAGAGTGTGTTGTTGCTCCAGCAGCTTTCGGGAGAGTGTGTTGCTGCAGCTTTCGAGAGTGTGTTGCTGCTCCGGCAGCTTTCGAGAGAGTGTGTTGCTGCTCCGGCAGCTTTCGGGAGAGTGTGTTGCTGCTCCGGCAGCTTTCGAGAGAGTGTGTTGCTGCTCCGGCAGCTTTCGGGAGAGTGTGTTGCTGCTCCGGCAGCTTTCGGGAGAGTGTGTTGCTGCTCCGGCAGCTTTCGAGAGAGTGTGTTGCTGCTCCGGCAGCTTTCGGGAGAGTGTGTTGCTGCTCCGGCAGCTTTCGAGAGAGTGTGTTGCTGCTCCGGCAGCTTTCGGGAGAGTGTGTTGCTGCTCCGGCAGCTTTCGAGAGAGTGTGTTGCTGCTCCGGCAGCTTTCGGGAGAGTGTGTTGCTGCTCCGGCAGCTTTCGAGAGAGTGTGTTGCTGCTCCGGCAGCTTTCGGGAGAGTGTGTTGCTGCTCCGGCAGCTTTCGGGAGAGTGTGTTGCTGCTCCGGCAGCTTTCGGGAGAGTGTGTTGCTGCTCCGGCAGCTTTCGAGAGAGTGTGTTGCTGCTCCGGCAGCTTTCGGGAGAGTGTGTTGCTGCTCCGGCAGCTTTCGGGAGAGTGTGTTGCTGCTCCGGCAGCTTTCGGGAGAGTGTGTTGCTGCTCCGGCAGCTTTCGGGAGAGTGTGTTGCTGCTCCGGCAGCTTTTGGGTCCGTATCATAAGCTCAAAATGAAAAAGATTAAAGAAATTCTGGGAAAAGATGTACCTATCCCGCGGACATCCCCGCTGGGGTGTTTGCTAGCACACTGGAAAGAGGGAGGTTTTGGTCAAGAAATGCGGAAAGGAAAGCTGATTGATTATTGTAACATTTGGTGGCCACAGTATAAACTAGAGGACCAAGAAACTTGGCCTGAGAATGGGACATTGCAATATAATACAATTTTACAATTGATGCTATTTTGTAAGCGGGAAGGAAAATATGATGAACTGCCGTATGTGGAATTATTCTTTTATTTGCGCCGAAAGCCTGAATGGCAGCATGCTTGTGGAATAATGGTGCTTGAGGTTTCAACTGAGGAACGTTGTTGTGCATGTACTAAGGAGAGACGCTGTATACAGCATCAGGCAATAGAGAATAATAAGTATTATGGGGAAATGAATAATGGAAATATCGATTTGGAAGTTGCGCCGTCGGCTCCGCCGAAAGAGCCAAGACAGGGAGGGAAAAGAGAAAAGGAAGATAGCAGTAGTGATGGAGAATCCCCGATTTTAGTCTCCCCGTGTCACATAGGACCCGGCAACAGCGAAGGGCAGGAGAAACTATAAATGAACAGGGAGGGAAAATAATCGCTCCCCTCAGGCAAGGAGTGGGGACAGAAGGACCGGTATATGTCAAGGTGCCTTTTTTTTCAGCTGGGGATTTAATGATATGGAAGCAAGCAGCCGGCACCTACAGGGAAAACCCAGATAAAGTAGCTAGGATAATGAAAATGATAATTAAAACCCAAAATCCCGATTGGGATGATCTCCAGGTGATCCTGGATACTTTGATGGATTCAACAGAAAAGGACATGGTATTACGGGCAGCCAGAGAGAGAGCCCGAGAAGATATATGAAATGGATTAGTGCTTGGAAATCTAGATCAAAACTTCCCCACTGAGGATCCCCAATGGGATTATAACACAGGGGATGGAATAAGGAGGCTGAAGAGATATCAAGATTGGGTACAAGTCGGGGTACAGAATGCCATGCCCCGGACCATAAATTGGTCAAAATTGTATAATGTCAGGCAAGAAAAAGCGGAATCACCTTCCACCTTTTAGAGAGATTAAAAGAAACTAAAGAGCCCTTGGTAAAAATTCAAATAGGAAATAAGGAAGTAAAATTTTTGATTGATACAGGGGCCACATATTCAGTACTCAATAGATTAAGTGGTAAGATAGGGGAAAGGAAAACTACTATTGTAGGTGCCACCGGGAAGGAGGAAATACGGCCGTTCTTACAACCCCTTGATTTACAGTTTGGAGGTAAAGAAATTACGCATGAATTTTTATATGTACCAGAATGCCCTATTCCTCTTTTGGGACGGGATTTGCTAACTAAACTATAATGTTTGAAGATGGAGAATTGATTATGAGAATCCCGGAATCAAAAGTGGGACAAATATTAATGATTAAAGAGAAGGCTGTTCCTCGTATACCAAAAGAGGTAGAAAATGCAGTAATGCCTGCTGTCTGGGAAACAGACGTGCCTGGAAAATCAAAACTAGCCCAGCCAGTAAAAATTGAACTTAAGGAAGGGGCCCGACCGGTACGGATTAAACAGTACCCGTTGAAGCTAGAAGCTAGGCTAGGGATAGTAAAGATTATAGATAAATTTCTTAGCTACCACATTCTGGAGGAATGCAAATCTGAATATAATACCCCAATTTTCCCGGTAAAGAAACCTAATGGGGAATACAGGCTAGTGCAGGACCTTAGGGCAATAAACGAAATAACAAAAGATATTCACCCAGTGGTGGCTAATCCTTATACATTGTTAACATCTGTAAAAAAAAAAAATATAAGTGGTTTACTGTAATTGATTTAAAAGATGCCTTCTTCTGCATACCCATTGACAAGGAAAGTAGAAAGCTTTTTGCTTTTGAATGGGAAAATCCACGGAACGGACGAAAGATGCAACTAACCTGGACAAGGTTGCCTCAAGGATTCAAGAATAGCCCGACCCTCTTCGGCAGTCAACTAGCTAAAGAAATAGAAGACTGGATTAACCAAGAACAGATCCAGGTACCAAAGGACCGATACTTGCTGCTACAATATGCGGACGATATATTAATAGCTACCGAAGGAGAGTCGGAATGTATTCAGGTAACTATTGATATTTTGAATCAATTGGAACTAAATGGGTACAAGGTTTCTAAACAAAAGGCACAAATCGCGTGCACAACAGTAATTTATTTGGGATGTGAAATTTCTCAAGGACAAAGAAAATTGGGAGTTAACCGAATACAAGCTATTTGTGAAATCCCCGAGCCGCGAAATCTGCACGAACTACGGGCTTTCCTAGGTATGGCCGGGTGGTGTAGACTGTGGGTCTACTGGGGACTATGGACTCATAGCAAAGCCCCTCTATGAAACCCAAAAGGCCTGTACATTTACCTGGGAAGCCACAACAAGAGGCCTTTAAGAAATTAAAAGAAGCCCTGATAAAGGCGCCTGCCTTGGGCTTGCCGGACTTATTAAAGGACTTTCAGCTGTTTGTGCATGAGAGACAACGATTGGCATTAGGAGTACTGACCCAGCGACTTGGGAGCTGGAAAAGACCTGTGGGGTATTTTTCTAAACAATTGGATGCGGTAAGCGCCGGATGGCCCTCGTGTTTAAGGGCCGTGGCAGCCACAGTCCTTTTAATACAGGAAGCCAGGAAGCTCACATTAGGGAAACGAATTGAAGTGTTCGTGCCACATATGGTGACTACGGTATTGGAGCAAAAGGGGGGCCATTGGCTATCGCCCAGCCGAATGATGAAATATCAAGCTATACTAACTGAGCAAGATGATGTAATCTTAAGAACTACTAACCTATTGAACCCAGCAGTGTTTCTAGGAACAACTGCGGAGGAAGGAGACCTCAGTCATGATTGCGTGGAGATCATCGAACATACCTATGCCAGCAGAACAGACTTAAAAGATCAGCCTCTGGAGAGACCAGATTGGGAACTTTTCACGGATGGAAGCAGCTTCGTGGAAAATGGGACTCGTTATGCAGGATACGCAGTAACTACATCAAAGGTAGTGATCGAGGCAAATTCCCTACCTCCGGGGACTTCAGCCCAACGAGCAGAAATAGTCGCCCTGACGCGGGCCCTGGAACTAAGCGAGGGTAAGAATGTGAATATTTGGACAGATTCAAAATATGCATTCGGGGTAGTCCACGTACATGGGGCATTATGGAAAGAAAGGGGAATGCTATCCTCACAAGGGACTAATATAAAATATCAGGAAGAAATATTGAAATTAATAACAGCTGTACAGAAACCCCAACAGGTGGCCATAATGCATTGTAAAGCTCATCAAGGAGGGATGTCAGAGATTGCAGAAGGTAACAGATTGGCAGATTTGACGGCCCGGAAGGTCGCGCGTGAAGTACGGAAAGTAATGGCTCTAATTCCATCGAAGGTAGGCCTCTCTTGTTTCAAATTACCTAAAAACCCAAGGTATTCCGCGGAAGATGAGAGACTTGCAAATTTGATGAAGGCCCAGAAGAATCCTGACGGGTGGTATGTGACTACGACAGGACAACTCATAGTGCCTCCTATAATAATGCGAGAAATTTTACAAATAAAACATAACGAATATCACTGGGGTGCAGAAGCAATGGTGACCTATTTGAAACGAGGTGTCATCTCGGTACACATGTTAACAATGGCAAAATCAGTAATGTCAAAATGTGAGCTTTGCTTAAAGAATAACCCGGTAGCAAGGAAACATGCTGAGATGGGGAGAATTAGAGCTGGAATAGAGCCTGGAGATTACTGGCAAATAGACTTTGTGGAACTGCCTAAAGCAAGAGGTTATAAATACCTATTGGTAGGGGTTGATACTTTTTCAGGATGGCCGGAGGCCCTTCCCTGTCGCACCAACCAAGCAAAGGAAACGGTAAAATGGTTACTACGGGAAATAGTCCCTAGATTTGGTGTACCACTGGGTATTTCTTCAGACAGGGGACCACATTTCATTGCCAATGTGGTTAAAGAGGTTAGTAGGTTACTAGGAATTACCTGGAACTTACATACCCCATGGAGGCCTCAATCTAGTGGTCAAGTAGAGAGGATGAACCAAACTTTAAAAGGACAATTAAGCAAAATCTGTCAGGAGGCTAAGATACAGTGGCCACAGGCCTTACCGATAGCTTTGCTAAGAATTAGAATAAAGCCAAGAAGTGGGATGTCAGTAAGTCCCTATGAAATCATGTATGGAAAACCTTATGAGTCTCCTGAACCGAACCCGAATATGCATGTTACCGGTAAACAGGATGTATATAATTATGTTTTAATAGTAATGAAAATACTTGCTCTTGGTATGAGTGAAGTATTTTCAAAGGGGGGAAATGTTAGTGTTGGGGAGAATCGAATGGATGTTCTATTAATGTTTCTCAGGTGATGGATCATACGGTATAATTAAATATTATTAAATGTACTTACATTATCAAGTAATCTATGTATACTGGAAACCTAGGGAGTACATTGAACATTTAAAGGAATCGTTGAAGGGGAACCCTGGGAGGGAATAGGTACAACCTGACCTTGGATAAGGGCCTGGAGATGATGAAATGAGTTGAAGCAGAACCATGGAGCGGAGGGAGCATGCGTCGAGTGAGAAAGGTGAAAGAGTTTAGCGGAGAGGAAGACTCCTTACTTCATCTGGACGACCACCTGGACGACCACCAGAGTGCGCCACGCATGTGCAAAGGGGAGGGGAGCTAATTAGAATGAAAAGCGAGGCTGATGTTGCAACCTGTAATGAATATGTATACCTGACGCAATATTGTATGTATAAATAACGGCTGGGAAGTAACGGGACTTGAAGCCAGATTTGGGCACCTGCCCCGGCTTCCAGCGCTGAATAAAGCACCTTCATATAATCACTTGGTGGTTATGTGGTTGCTACGCTAACAGCAGGACCCACAAACAAGGACTCCAGGAGTTGGAGGGGCAGCCAGAGCCCCCCGGCTGGGCAGCACTCGGTGCCTGCCTCTCCCAGGGACGGTTTTACAAAGATTGTTAAAGATAGACTTAGTATGCCTGGCAGTTTTTCTCTGTGTTTTAGTTTGTGTTGATCCTGCGTTCTTTATTTGTGTTAATCGCACTTTCTTATGTTAATAAAGAAGGGGAAGATGTGGGAGTGTGGCCATGGGGGTCGACAAGCCCCATGGTTGGTGATAACATCCGACTATTAAAGTAGAGACCATCAGGAAAGTAAAGCCTTGAGAGGGAACAAAGAAGGGTGATTCAGGAGACACCTTAAACAGGGACATGAAGAACAGGAACAGGGATAGTCTAACAGAACAGGGACAAAAACAAAAAAGGAATGAATAGGGACAGGCTATCACAACAGGGACAAACAAAAAACAGCGTATGGGAGGGTCTCATTGGCATACACAGGACCCACAAACAAGGACTCCAGGAGTTGGAGGGGCAGCCAGAGCACCCCGGCTGGGCAGCACTCAGTGCCTGCCTCTCCCAGGGATGGGGTTGCAAAGTTTCTTAAAGATAGACTTAGTATGCCTGGCAGTTTTTCTCTGTGTTTTAGTTTGTGTTGATCCTGCCTTCTTAATTTGTGTTAATCGCGTTTTCTTATGTTAATAAAGAAGGGGAAGATGTGGGAGTGTGGCCATGGGGGTCGACAAGCCCCATGGTTGGTGATAACATCGGACTCTTAAGGATGAGACCATCAGGAATTTAAAGAGTTGAGAGGGAACAAAGAAGGGTGATTCAGGTGACACCTTGTTGTCTGGGGTGGCTTGTTCTCCAGCCATTAAAGCATGGAAGTTGCTGGGTGTTTGCTGTTGCCGGGCAACGTTGTTGACCAATGACTAGTTAGTGGAAAGGTACTGCTGTGAGGCGGAAGTTATAGGAAGGGAGCCTTTCCTGAATAAGGGATAGAATGAAGTTGTGCCCTCACTCTGAGAGATGAAGTTATGCCTTCAGTAAGAGAGAGTTCAAGTTATGCCATCAATAAAGAGGTAGCAGTTACAGATCCTGAAAGAACCCCGTTGTCCGTGCGGTCTTTACGCCACAAATCGCCCCCCAAAAGGGACATGAAAACGAACAGGGACCAGAAGAAAACAAACAGGGACATGAAGAACAGGAACAGGGACAGGCTAACAGCACAGGGACAAAAACAAAAAAGGAATGAATAGGGACAGGCTAACAGAACAGGGACAAAAACAGAAAAGGAATGAATAGGGACAGGCTAACAGAACAGGGACGAACAAAAAGAGCTTATGGGAGGGTCACGCTGGCTTACGCAGGACCCACAAACAAGGACTCCAGGAGTTGGAGGGGCAGCCAGAGCCCCCCGGCTGGGCAGCTCTCAGTGCCTGCCACTCCCAGGGATGGGGTTGCAAAGTTTGTTAAAGATAGTCTTAGTATGCCTGGCAGCTTTTCTCTGTGTTTTAGTTTGTGTTGATCCTGCCTTCTTAATTTGTGTTAATTGTGCTTTCTTATGTTAATAAAGAAGGGGAAGATGTGGGAGTGTGGCCATGGGGGTCGACAAGCCCCATGGTTGGTGATAACATCGGACTCTTAAAGTAGAGACCATCAGGAAAGTAAAGCCTTGAGAGGGAACAAAGAAGGGTGATTCAGGAGACACCTTAAGCAGGGACATGAAGAACAGGAACAGGGACAGGCTAACAGAACAGGGACAAAACAAAAAAGGAATGAATAGGGACATGCTATCAGTACAGGGACAAACAAAAAACAGCGTATGGGAGGGTCTCGTTGGCATAGGCAGGACCCACAAACAAGGACTCCAGGAGTTGGAGGGGCAGCCAGAGCCCCCCAGCTGGGAAGCACTCAGTGCCTGCCTCTCCCAGGGATGGGGTTACAAAGTTTGTTAAAGATGGAATTAGTATGCCTGGCAGTTTTTCTCTGTATTTTAGTTTGTGTTAATAGTGCTTTCTTAATTTGTGTTACTCTTGCTTTCTTAATTTCTGTTAATCGCGCCTTCATAATTTGTGTTAAACCTGCTTTCTTAATTTGTGTTAATCGAGCTCTTTTATGTTAATAAAGAAGTGGGAGTTGTGGGAGCATGGCCATGGGGGTCGACAAGTCCCATGGTTGGTGATAACATCTGACTCTTAAAGATGAGGCCATCAGGAAAGTAAAGCCTTGAGAGGGAACAAAGAAGGGTGATTCAGGAGACACCTTAAACAGGGACATGAAGAACAGGGACAGGCTAACAGAGCAGGGAGAAACAAAAAACAGCATATGGGAGGGTCCCACTGGCATATGCTAGACCCACAAACAAGGACTCCAGGAGTTGGAGGGGCAGCCAGAGCCCCCCGGCTGGGCAGCACTCAGTGCCTGCCTCTCCCAGGGATGGGTTTACAAAGGTTGTTAAAGATAGACTTAGTATGCCTGGCAGTTTTTCTCTGTGTTTTAGTTTGTGTTGATCCTGCCTTCTTAATTTGTGTTAATCGCGCTTTCTTATGTTAATAAAGAAGGGGAAGATGTGGGAGTGTGGCCATGGGGGTCGACAAGCCCCATGGTTGGTAATAACATCCGACTCTTAAGGATGAGACCATCAGGAATTTAAAGAGTTGAGAGGGAACAAAGAAGGGTGATTCAGGAGACACCTTAAGCAGGGACATGAAGAACAGGAACAGGGACAGGCTAACAGAACAGGGACAAAACAAAAAAGGTATGAATAGGGACAAGCTATCAGAACAGCGACAAACAAAAAACAGCGTATGGGAGGGTCTCGCTGGCATAGGCAGGACCCACAAACAAGGACTCCAGGAGTTGGAGGGGCAGCCAGAGCCCCCCAGCTGGGAAGCACTCAGTGCCTGCCTCTCCCAGGGATGGGGTTACAAAGTTTGTTAAAGATGGAATTAGTATGCCTGGCAGGTTTTCTCTGTATTTTAGTTTGTGTTAATAGTGCTTTCTTAATTTGTGTTACTCTTGCTTTCTTAATTTCTGTTAATCGCGCCTTCATAATTTGTGTTAAACCTGCTTTCTTAATTTGTGTTAATCGAGCTCTTTTACGTTAATAAAGAAGGGGGAGTTGTGGGAGCATGGCCATGGGGGTCGACAAGCCCCATGGTTGGTAATAATATCCGACTCTTAAGGATGAGACCATCAGGAATTTAAAGAGTTGAGAGGGAACAAAGAAGGGTGATTCAGGAGACACCTTAAACAGGGACATGAAGAACAGGAACAGGGGCAGGCAAACAGAGCAGGGAGAAACAAAAAACAGCATATGGGAGGGTCCCACTGGCATATGCTAGACCCACAAACAAGGACTCCAGGAGTTGGAGGGGCAGCCAGAGCCCCCCGGCTGGGCAGCACTCAGTGCCTGCCTCTCACAGGGATGGGTTTACAAAGGTTGTTAAAGATAGACTTAGTATGCCTGGCAGTTTTTCTATGTGTTTTAGTTTGTATTGATCCTGCCTTCTTAATTTGTTTTAATTGTGCTTTCTTATGTTAATAAAGAAGGGGAAGATGTGGGAGTGTGGCCATGGGGGTCGACAAGCCCCATGGTTGGTGATAACATCCGACTATTAAAGTAGAGACCATCAGGAAAGTAAACCCTTGAGAGGGAACAAAGAAGGGTTATTCAAAAGACACCTTAACCAGGGACATGAAGAACAGGAACAGGGATAGTCTAACAGAACAGGGAGGAAAACAAAAAAGGAATGAATAGGGACAGGCTATCAGAACAGGGACAAACAAAAAACAGCGTATGGGAGGGTCTCGCTGGAATAGGCAGGACCCACAAAAAAAGACTCCAGGAATTAGAGGGGCAGCCAGAGCCCCCCAGCTGGGCAGCACTCAGTGCCTGCCTCTCCCAGGGATGGGGTTACAAAGTTTGTAAAAGATGGAATTAGTATGCCTGGCAGTTTTTCTCTGTGTTTTAGTTTGTGTTGATCCTGCCTTCTTAATTTGTGTTAATCGCGCTTTCTTATGTTAATAAAGAAGGGGGAGATGTGGGAGCATGGCCATGGGGGTCCACAAGTCCCATGGTTGGTGATAACATCCAACTCTTAAAGATGAGGCCATCAGGAAAGTAAAGAGTTGAGAGGGAACAAAGAAGGGTGATTCAGGAGACACCTTAAACAGGGACATGAAGAACAGGAACAGGGATAGTCTAACAGAACAGGGAGGAAAAAAAAAAGGAATGAATAGGGACAGGCTATCAGAACAGGGACAAACAAAAAACAGCGTATGGGAGGGTCTCGCTGGCATAGGCAGGACCCACAAACAAGGACTCCAGGAGTTGGAGGGGCAGCCAGAGCCCCCCAGCTGGGCAGCACTCAGTGCCTGCCTCTCCCAGGGTTGTGGTTACAAAGTTTGTTAAAGATGGAATTAGTATGCCTGGCAGTTTTTCTCTGTATTTTAATTTGTGTTGATCCTGCTTTCTTAATTTGTGTTTCTCTAGCTTTCTTAATTTCTGTTAATCGCGCCTTCTTAATTTGTGTTAAACCTGCTTTTTTAATTTGTGTTAATCGATCTCTTTTATGTTAATAAAGAAGGGGGAGATGTGGGAGCATGGCCATGGGGGTCGACAAGCCCCATGGTTGGTAATAATATCCGACTCTTAAGGATGAGACCATCAGGAATTTAAAGAGTTGAGAGGGAACAAAGAAGGGTGATTCAGGTGACACCTTGTTGTCTGGGGTGGCTTGTTCTCCAGCCATTAAAGCATGGAAGTTGCTGGGTGTTTGCTGTTGCCGGGCAAAGTTGTTGACCAATGACTAGTTAGTGGAAAGGTACTGCTGTGAGGCGGAAATTATAGGAAGGGAACCTTTCCTGAATAAGGGATAGAATGAAGTTGTGCCCTCACTCTGAGTGATGAAGTTATGCCTTCAGTAAGATAGAGTTCAAGTTATGCTATCAATAAAGAGGTAGCAGTTACAGATCCTGAAAGAACCCCGTTGTCTCTGCGGTCTTTACGCCACAAATCGCCCCCCAACAGGGACATGAAAATGAACAGGGACAAGAAGAAAACAAACAGGGACATGAAGAACAGGAACAGGGACAGGCTAACAGCACAGGGACAAAAACAAAAAAGGAATGAATAGGGACAGGCAAACGGAACAGGGACAAAAACAGAAAAGGAATGAATAGGTACAGGCTAACAGAACAGGGACGAACAAAAAGAGCTTATGGGAGGGTCACGCTGGCTTACGCAGGACCCACAAACAAGGACTCCAGGAGTTGGAGGGGCAGCCAGAGCCCCCCGGCTGGGCAGCACTCAGTGCCTGCCACTCCCAGGGATGGGGTTGCAAAGTTTGTTAAACACAGACTTAGTATGCCTGGCAGTTTTTCTCTGTGTTTTAGTTTGTGTTGATCCTGCCTTCTTAATTTGTGTTAATTGCGCTTTCATATGTTAATAAAGAAGGGGAAGATGTGGGAGTGTGGCCATGGGGGTCGACAAGCCCCATGGTTTGTGATAACATCCGACTCTTAAGGATGAGACCATCAGGAATTTAAAGAGTTGAGAGGGAACAAAGAAGGGTGATTCAGGTGACACCTTCTTGTCTGGGGTGGCTAGTTCTCCAGCCATTAATGCATGGAAGTGGCTGGGTGTTTGCTGTTGCCGGGCAAAGTTGTTGACCAATGACTAGTTAGTGAAAAGGTACTGCTGTGAGGCGGAAATTATAGGAAGGGAGCCTTTCCTGAATAAGGGATAGAATGAAGTTGTGCCCTCACTCTGAGAGATGAAGTTATGCCCTCAGTAAGAGAGAGTTCAAGTTATGTCATCAATAAAGAGGTAGCAGTTACAGATCCTGAAAGAACCCCGTTGTCCGTGCGGTCTTTACGCCACAAATCGCCCCCCAACAGGGACAAGAAAACGAACAGGGACGAGAAGAAAACAAACAGGGACATGAAGAACAGGAACAGGGACAGGCTAACAGAACAGGGACAAAAACAAAAAAGGAATGAATAGGGACAGGCAAACGGAACAGGAAAAAAAAAAAAAAGGAATGAATCGGTACAGGCTAACAGAACAGGGACGAACAAAAAGAGCTTATGGGAGGGTCACGCTGGCTTACGCAGGACCCACAAACAAGGACTCCAGGAGTTGGAGGGGCAGCCAGAGCCCCCCGTCTGGGCAGCACTCAGTGCCTGCCTCTCCCAGGGATGGGGTTACAAAGTTTGTTAAAGATGGAATTAGTATGCCTGGCAGTTTTTCTCTGTATTTTAGTTTGTGTTGATCCTGCCTTCTTAATTTGTGTTAATTGCGCTTTCTTATGTTAATAAAGAAGGAGGAGATGTGGGAGTGTGGCCATGGGGGTCGACAAGCCCCATGGTTGGTGATCACATCCGACTCTTAAAGATGAGGCCATGAGGAAAGTAAAGCCTTGAGAGGGAACAAAGAAGGGTGATTCAGGAGACACCTTAAACAGGGACATGAAGAACAGGAACAGGGACAGGCTAACAGAGCAGGGAGAAACAAAAAAGAGCATATGGGAGGGTTCCACTGGCATATGCTGGACCCACAAACAAGGACTCCAGGAGTTGGAGGGGCAGCCAGAGCCCCCCGGCTGGGCAGTACTCAGTGCCTGCCTCTCCCAGGGATGGTTTTACAAAGATTGTTAAAGATAGACTTAGTATGCCTGACAGTTTTTCTCTCTGTTTTAGTTTGTGTTGATCCTGCCTTCTAAATTTGTGTTAATTGTGCTTTCTTATGTTAATAAAGAAGGGGAAGATGTGGGAGTGTGGCCATGGGGGTCGACAAGCCCCATGGTTGGTGATAACATCGGACTCTTAAGGATGAGACCATCAGGAAAGGAAAGCCTTGAGAGGGAACAAAGAAGGGTGATTCAGGAGACACCTTAACCAGGGACATGAAGAACAGGAACAGGGATAGTCTAACAGAACAGGGACAAAAACAAAAAGGGAATGAATAGGGACAGGCTATCAGAACAGGGACAAACAAAAAACAGCGTATGGGAGGGTCTCGTTGGCATAGGCAGGACCCAAAAACAAAGACTCCGGGAGTTGGAGGGGCAGCCAGAGCACCCCGGCTGGGCAGCACTCAGTGCCTGCCTCTCCCACGGCTGGTTTTACAAAGGTTGTTAAAGATAGACTTAGTATGCCTGGCAGTTTTTCTCTGTGTTTTAGTTTGTGTTAATAGTGCTTTCTTAATTTGTGTTACTCTTGCTTTCTTAATTTCTGTTAATCGCGCCTTCATAATTTGTGTTAAACCTGCTTTCTTAATTTGTGTTAATCGAGCTCTTTTATGTTAATAAAGAAGGGGGAGTTGTGGGAGCATGGCCATGGGGGTCGACAAGTCCCATGGTTGGTGATAACATCCGACTCTTAAAGATGAGGCCATCAGGAAAGTAAAGAGTTGAGAGGGAACAAAGAAGGGTGATTCAGGAGACACCTTAAACAGGGACATGAAGAACAGGGACAGGCTAACAGAGCAGGGAGAAACAAAAAACAGCATATGGGAGGGTCCCACTGGCATATGCTAGACCCACAAACAAGGACTCCAGGAGTTGGAGGGGCAGCCAGAGCCCCCCGGCTGGGCAGCACTCCGTGCCTGCCTCTCCCAGGGATGGGGTTACAAAGTTTTTAAAAGATGGAATTAGTATGCCTGGCAGTTTTTCTCTGTGTTTTAGTTTGTGTTGATCCTGCCTTCTTAATTTGTGTTAATCGCGCTTTCTTAAGTTAATGAAGAAGGGGAAGATGTGGGAGTGTGGCCATGGGGGTCGACAAGCCCCATGGTTGGTGATAACATCCGACTATTAAAGTAGAGACCATCAGGAAAGTAAACCCTTGAGAGGGAACAAAGAAGGGTTATTCAAAAGACACCTTAACCAGGGACATGAAGAACAGGAACAGGGATAGTCTAACAGAACAGGGACAAAAACAAAAAAGGAATGAATAGGGAAAGCCTATCAGAACAGGGACAAACAAAAAACAGCGTATGGGAGGGTCACGCTGGCATAGGCAGGACCCACAAAGAAGGACTCCAGGAGTTGGAGGGGCAGCCAGAGCCCCCCGGCTGGGCAGCACTCAGTGCCTGCCTCTCCCAGGGATGGGGTTGCAAAGTTTCTTAAAGATAGACTTAGTATGCCTGGCAGTTTTTCTCTGTGTTTTAGTTTGTGTTGATCCTGCCTTCTTAATTTGTGTTAATCGCGTTTTCTTATGTTAATAAAGAAGGGGAAGATGTGGGAGTGTGGCTATGGGGGTCGACAAGCCCCATGGTTGGTGATAACATCGGACTCTTAAGGATGAGACCATCAGGAATTTAAAGAGTTGAGAGGGAACAAAGAAGGGTGATTCAGGTGACACCTTGTTGTCTGGGGTGGCTTGTTCTCCAGCCATTAAAGCATGGAAGTTGCTGGGTGTTTGCTGTTGCCGGGCAACGTTGTTGACCAATGACTAGTTAGTGGAAAGGTACTGCTGTGAGGCGGAAGTTATAGGAAGGGAGCCTTTCCTGAATAAGGGATAGAATGAAGTTGTGCCCTCACTCTGAGAGATGAAGTTATGCCTTCAGTAAGAGAGAGTTCAAGTTATGCCATCAATAAAGAGGTAGCAGTTACAGATCCTGAAAGAACCCCGTTGTCCGTGCGGTCTTTACGCCATAAATCGCCCCCCAAAAGGGACATGAAAACGAACAGGGACCAGAAGAAAACAAACAGGGACATGAAGAACAGGAACAGGGACAGGCTAACAGCACAGGGACAAAAACAAAAAAGGAATGAATAGGGACAGGCTAACAGAACAGGGACAAAAACAGAAAAGGAATGAATAGGGACAGGCTAACAGAACAGGGACGAACAAAAAGAGCTTATGGGAGGGTCACGCTGGCTTACGCAGGACCCACAAACAAGGACTCCAGGAGTTGGAGGGGCAGCCAGAGCCCCCCGGCTGTGCAGCTCTCAGTGCCTGCCACTCCCAGGGATGGGGTTGCAAAGTTTGTTAAAGATAGTCTTAGTATGCCTGGCAGCTTTTCTCTGTGTTTTAGTTTGTGTTGATCCTGCCTTCTTAATTTGTGTTAATTGTGCTTTCTTATGTTAATAAAGAAGGGGAAGATGTGGGAGTGTGGCCATGGGGGTCGACAAGCCCCATGGTTGGTGATAACATCGGACTCTTAAAGTAGAGACCATCAGGAAAGTAAAGCCTTGAGAGGGAACAAAGAAGGGTGATTCAGGAGACACCTTAAGCAGGGACATGAAGAACAGGAACAGGGACAGGCTAACAGAACAGGGACAAAACAAAAAAGGAATGAATAGGGACATGCTATCAGTACAGGGACAAACAAAAAACAGCGTATGGGAGGGTCTCGTTGGCATAGGCAGGACCCCCAAACAAGGACTCCAGGAGTTGGAGGGGCAGCCAGAGCCCCCCAGCTGGGAAGCACTCAGTGCCTGCCTCTCCCAGGGATGGGGTTACAAAGTTTGTTAAAGATGGAATTAGTATGCCTGGCAGTTTTTCTCTGTATTTTAGTTTGTGTTAATAGTGCTTTCTTAATTTGTGTTACTCTTGCTTTCTTAATTTCTGTTAATCGCGCCTTCATAATTTGTGTTAAACCTGCTTTCTTAATTTGTGTTAATCGAGCTCTTTTATGTTAGTAAAGAAGGGGGAGTTGTAGGAGTGTGGCCATGGGGGTCGACAAGTCCCATGGTTGGTGATAACATCCGACTCTTAAAGATGAGGCCATCAGGAAAGTAAAGAGTTGAGAGGGAACAAAGAAGGGTGATTCAGGAGACACCTTAAACAGGGACATGAAGAACAGGGACAGGCTAACAGAGCAGGGAGAAACAAAAAACAGCATATGGGAGGGTCCCACTGGCATATGCTAGACCCACAAACAAGGACTCCAGGAGTTGGAGGGGCAGCCAGAGCCCCCCGGCTGGGCAGCACTCAGTGCCTGCCTCTCCCAGGGATCGGTTTACAAAGGTTGTTAAAGATAGACTTAGTATGCCTGGCAGTTTTTCTATGTGTTTTAGTTTGTGTTGATCCTGCCTTCTTAATTTGTTTTAATTGTGCTTTCTTATGTTAATAAAGAAGGGGAAGATGTGGGAGTGTGGCCATGGGGGTCGACAAGCCCCATGGTTGTTGATAACATCCGACTATTAAAGTAGAGACCATCAGGAAAGTAAACCCTTGAGAGGGAACAAAGAAGGGTGATTCAGGAGACACCTTAAGCAGGGACATGAAGAACAGGAACAGGGATAGTCTAACAGAACAGGGAGGAAAACAAAAAAGGAATGAATAGGGACAGGCTATCAGAACAGGGACAAACAAAAAACAGCGTATGGGAGGGTCTCGCTGGAATAGGCAGGACCCACAAAGAAAGACTCCAGGAGTTAGAGGGGCAGCCAGAGCCCCCCTGCTGGGCAGCACTCAGTGCCTGCCTCTCCCAGGGATGGGGTTACAAAGTTTGTAAAAGATGGAATTAGTATGCCTGGCAGTTTTTCTCTGTGTTTTAGTTTGTGTTGATCCTGCCTTCTTAATTTGTGTTAATCGCGCTTTCTTAAGTTAATAAAGAAGGGGGAGATGTGGGAGCATGGCCATGGGGGTCCACAAGTCCCATGGTTGGTGATAACATCCAACTCTTAAAGATGAGGCCATCAGGAAAGTAAAGAGTTGAGAGGGAACAAAGAAGGGTGATTCAGGAGACACCTTAAGCAGGGACATGAAGAACAGGAACAGGGATAGTCTAACAGAACAGGGAGGAAAAAAAAAAAGGAATGAATAGGGACAGGCTATCAGAACAGGGACAAACAAAAAACAGCGTATGGGAGGGTCTCGCTGGCATAGGCAGGACCCACAAACAAGGACTCCAGGAGTTGGAGGGGCAGCCAGAGCCCCCCAGCTGGGCAGCACTCAGTGCCTGCCTCTCCCAGGGATGGGGTTACAAAGTTTGTAAAAGATGGAATTAGTATGCCTGGCAGTTTTTCTCTGTATTTTAGTTTGTGTTAATAGTGCTTTCTTAATTTGTGTTACTCTTGCTTTCTTAATTTCTGTTAATCGCGCCTTCTTAATTTGTGTTAAACCTGCTTTCTTAATTTGTGTTAATCGAGCTCTTTTATGTTAATAAAGAAGGGGGAGATGTGGGATCATGGCCATGGGGGTCCGCAAGTCCCATGGTTGGTGATAACATCCGACTCTTAAAGATGAGGCCATCAGGAAAGTAAAGAGTTTAGAGGGAACAAAGAAGGGTGATTCAGGAGACACCTTAAACAGGGACATGAAGAACAGGAACAGGGAAAGGCTAACAGAGCAGGGAGAAACAAAAAACAGCATATGGGAGAGTCCCACTGGCATAGGCAGGACCCACAAACAAGGACTCTAGGAGTTGGAGGGGCAGCCAGAGCCCCCCGGCTGGGCAGCACTCAGTGCCTGCCTCTCCCAGGGATGGTTTTACAAAGGTTGTTAAAGATAGACTTAGTATGCCTGGCAGTTTTTCTCTGTGTTTTAGTTTGTGTTGTTCCTGCCTTCTTAATATGTGTTAATCGCGCTTTCTTAAGTTAATAAAGAAGGGGGAGATGTGGGAGTGTGGCCATGGGGGTCGACAAGCCCCATGGTTGGTGATAACATCAGACTCTTAATGATGAGACCATCAGGAAAGTAAAGCCTTGAGAGGGAACAAAGAAGGGTGATTCAGGAGACACCTTAAACAGGGACATGAAGAACAGGAACAGGGATAGTCTAACAGAACAGGGACAAAAACAAAAAAGTAATGAATAGGGACAGGCTATCAGAACAGGGACAAACAAAAAACAGCGTATGGGAGGGTCTCGCTGGCATAGGCAGGACCCACAAACAAGGACTCCAGGAGTTGGAGGGGCAGCCAGAGCCCCCCAGCTGGGCAGCACTCAGTGCCTGCCACTCCCAGGGACGGGGTTGCAAAGTTTGTTAAAGATGGAATTAGTATGCCTGGCAGCTTTTCTCTGTGTTTTAGTTTGTGTTGATCCTGCCTTCTTAATTTGTGTTAATCGCGCTTTCTTATGTTAATAAAGAAGGGGAAGATGTGGGAGTGTGGCAATGGGAGTCCACAAGCCCCATGGTTGGTGATAACATCCGACTCTTAAGGATGAGACCATCAGGAATTTAAAGAGTTGAGAGGGAACAAAGAAGGGTGATTCACGTGACACCTTGTTGCCTGGGGTGGCTTGTTCTCCAGCCATTAAAGCATGGAAGTTGCTGGGTGTTTGCTGTTGCCGGGCAAAGTTGTTGACCAATGACTAGTTAGTGGAAAGGTACTGCTGTGAGGCGGAAATTATAGGAAGGGAGCCTTTCCTGAATAAGGGATACAATGAAGTTGTGCCCTCACTCTGAGAGATGAAGTTATGCCTTCAGTAAGAGAGAGTTCAAGTTATGCCATCAATAAAGAGGTAGCAGTTACAGATCCTGAAAAAACCCCGTTGTCCGTGCGGTCTTTACGCCACAAATCGCCCCCCAAAAGGGACATGAAAACGAACAGGGACCAGAAGAAACAAACAGGGACATGAAGAACAGGAACAGGGACAGGCTAACAGCACAGGGACAAAAACAAAAAAGGAATGAATAGGGACAGGCTAACAGAACAGGGACGAACAAAAAGAGCTTATGGGAGGGTCACGCTGGCTTACGCAGGACCCACAAACAAGGACTCCAGGAGTTG
This sequence comes from Anser anser, assembly GCF_964211835.1. NCBI lineage: Eukaryota > Metazoa > Chordata > Aves > Anseriformes > Anatidae > Anser > Anser anser. The sequence goes on along the minus strand of NC_139731.1, from coordinate 4,391,679 downwards.
GAGGGGCAGCCAGAGCCCCCCGGCTGGGCAGCACTCAGTGCCTGCCACTCCCAGGGATGGGGTTGCAAAGTTTGTTAAAGATAGTCTTAGTATGCCTGGCAGCTTTTCTCTGTGTTTTAGTTTGTGTTGATCCTGCCTTCTTAATTTGTGTTAATCGAGCTCTTTTATGTTAATAAAGAAGGGGGAGATTTGGGAGCATGGCCATGGGGGTCGACAAGTCCCATGGTTGGTGATAACATCCAACTCTTAAAGATGAGGCCATCAGGAAAGTAGAGCCTTGAGAGGGAACAAAGAAGGGTGATTCAGGAGACACCTTAAACAGGGACATGAAGAACAGGAACAGGGATAGTCTAACAGAACAGGGAGGAAAACAAAAAAGGAATGAATAGGGGCAGGCTATCAGAACAGGGACAAACAAAAAACAGCGTATGGGAGGGTCTCGCTGGCATAGGCAGGACCCCCAAACAAGGACTCCAGGAGTTGGAGGGGCAGCCAGAGCCCCCCAGCTGGGCAGCACTCAGTGCCTGCCTCTCCCAGGGATGGGGTTACAAAGTTTGTAAAAGATGGAATTAGTATGCCTTGCAGTTTTTCTCTGTGTTTTAGTTTGTGTTAATAGTGCTTTCTTAATTTGTGTTACTCTTGCTTTCTTAATTTCTGTTAATCGCGCCTTCTTAATTTGTGTTAAACCTGCTTTCTTAATTTGTGTTAATCGAGCTCTTTTATGTTAATAAAGAAGGGGGAGATGTGGGAGCATGGCCATGGGGGTCCACAAGTCCCATGGTTGGTGATAACATCCAACTCTTAAAGATGAGGCCATCAGGAAAGTAAAGAGTTGAGAGGGAACAAAGAAGGGTGATTCAGGAGACACCTTAAACAGGGACATGAAGAACAGGAACAGGGACAGGCTAACAGAGCAGGGAGAAACAAAAAACAGCATATGGGAGAGTCCCACTGGCATAGGCAGGACCCACAAACAAGGACTCCAGGAGTTGGAGGGGCAGCCAGAGCCCCCCGGCTGGGCAGCACTCAGTGCCTGCCTCTCCCAGGGATGGTTTTACAAAGGTTGTTAAAGATAGACTTAGTATGCCTGGCAGTTTTTCTCTGTGTTTTAGTTTGTGTTGATCCTGCCTTCTTAATATGTGTTAATCGCGCTTTCTTAAGTTAATAAAGAAGGGGGAGATGTGGGAGTGTGGCCATGGGGGTCGACAAGCCCCATGGTTGGTGATAACATCAGACTCTTAATGATGAGACCATCAGGAAAGTAAAGCCTTGAGAGGGAACAAAGAAGGGTGATTCAGGAGACACCTTAAACAGGGACATGAAGAACAGGAACAGGGATAGTCTAACAGAACAGGGACAAAAACAAAAAAGGAATGAATAGGGACAGGCTATCAGAACAGGGACAAACAAAAAACAGCGTATGGGAGGGTCTCGCTGGCATAGGCAGGACCCACAAACAAGGACTCCAGGAGTTGGAGGGGCAGCCAGAGCCCCCCAGCTGGGCAGCACTCAGTGCCTGCCACTCCCAGGGACGGGGTTGCAAAGTTTGTTAAAGATGGAATTAGTATGCCTGGCAGCTTTTCTCTGTGTTTTAGTTTGTGTTGATCCTGCCTTCTTAATTTGTGTTAATTGTGCTTTCTTATGTTAATAAAGAAGGGGGAGATGTGGGAGTGTGGCCATGGGGGTCGACAGGCCCCATGGTTGGTAATAACATCCGACTCTTAAGGATGAGACCATCAGGAATTTAAAGAGTTGAGAGGGAACAAAGAAGGGTGATTCAGGTGACACCTTGTTGTCTGGGGTGGCTTGTTCTCCAGCCATTAAAGCATGGAAGTTGATGGGTGTTTGCTGTTGCCGGGCAAAGTTGTTGACCAATGACTAGTTAGTGGAAAGGTACTGCTGTGAGGCGGAAATTATAGGAAGGGAGCCTTTCCTGAATAAGGGATAGAATGAAGTTGTGCCCTCACTCTGAGAGATGAAGTTATGCCCTCAGTAAGAGAGAGTTCAAGTTATGTCATCAATAAAGAGGTAGCAGTTACAGATCCTGAAAGAACCCCGTTGTCCGTGCGGTCTTTACGCCACAAATCGCCCCCCAACAGGGACATGAAAACGAACAGGGACGAGAAGAAAACAAACAGGGACATGAAGAATAGGAACAGGGACAGGCTAACAGCACAGGGACAAAAACAAAAAAGGTATGAATAGGGACAGGCAAACGGAACAGGGACAAAAACAGAAAAGGAATGATCAGGTACAGGCTAACAGAACAGGGACGAACAAAAAGAGCTTATGGGAGGGTCACGCTGGCTTACGCAGGACCCACAAACAAGGACTCCAGGAGTTGGAGGGGAAGCCAGAGCCCCCCGGCTGGGCAGCACTCAGTGCCTGCCTCTCCCAGGGATGGGGTTGCAAAGTTTGTTAAAGATAGACTTAGTATGCCTGGCAGTTTTTCTCTGTGTTTTAGTTTGTGTTGATCCTGCGTTCTTAATTTGTGTTAATTGCGCTTTCTTATTTTAATAAAGAAGGGGAAGATGTGGGAGTGTGGCCATGGGGGTCGACAAGCCCCATGGTTGGTGATAACATCCAACTCTTAAAGATGAAACCATCAGGAAAGTAAAGAGTTGAGAGGGAACAAAGAAGGGTGATTCAGGAGACACCTTAACCAGGGAGATGAAGAAAAGGAACAGGGATAGTCTAACAGAACAGGGAGGAAAACAAAAAAGGAATGAACAGGGACAGGCTAACAGAGCAGGGAGAAACAAAAAACAGCATATGGGAGGGTCCCACTGGCATATGCTGGACCCACAAACAAGGACTCCAGGAGTTGGAGGGGCAGCCAGAGCCCCCCGGCTGGGCAGCACTCAGTGGCTGCCTCTCCCAGGGATGGTTTTACAAAGATTGTTAAAGATAGACTTAGTATGCCTGGCAGTTTTTCTCTGTGTTTTAGTTTGTGTTGATCCTGCCTTCTTAATTTGTGTTAATCGCGCTTTCTTATGTTAATAAAGAAGGGGAAGATGTGGGAGTGTGGCTATGGGGGTCCACAAGCCCCATGGTTGGTGATAACATCCGACTACTAAAGTAGAGACCATCAGGAAAGTAAAGCCTTGAGAGGGAACAAAGAAGGGTGATTCAGGAGACACCTTAAGCAGGGACATGAAGAACAGGAACAGGGATAGTCTAACAGAACAGGGACAAAAACAAAAAAGGAATGAATAGGGACAGGCTATCAGAACAGCGACAAACAAAAAACAGCGTATGGGAGGGTCTCGCTGGCATAGGCAGGACCCACAAACAAGGACTCCAGGAGTTGGAGGGGCAGCCAGAGCCCCCCAGCTGGGCAGCACTCAGTGCCTGCCACTCCCAGGGATGGGGTTGCAAAGTTTGTTAAAGATAGTCTTAGTATGCCTGGCAGCTTTTCTCTGTGTTTTAGTTTGTGTTGATCCTGCCTTCTTAATTTGTGTTAATCGAGCTCTTTTATGTTAATAAAGAAGGGGGAGATGTGAGAGCATGGCCATGGGGGTCGACAAGCCCCATGGTTGGTGATAACATCAGACTCTTAATGATGAGACCATCAGGAAAGTAAAGCCTTGAGAGGGAACAAAGAAGGGTGACTCAGGAGACACCTTAAACAGGGACATGAAGAACAGGAACAGGGATAGTCTAACAGAACAGGGAGGAAAACAAAAAAGGAATTAATAGGGGCAGGCTATCAGAACAGGGACAAACAAAAAACAGCGTATGGGAGGGTCTCGCTGGCATAGGCAGGACCCACAAACAAGGACTCCAGGAGTTGGAGGGGCAGCCAGAGCCCCCCAGCTGGGCAGCACTCAGTGCCTGCCTCTCCCAGGGATGGGGTTACAAAGTTTGTAAAAGATGGAATTAGTATGCCTGGCAGTTTTTCTCTGTGTTTTAGTTTGTGTTAATAGTGCTTTCTTAATTTGTGTTACTCTTGCTTTCTTAATTTCTGTTAATCGCGCCTTCTTAATTTGTGTTAAACCTGCTTTCTTAATTTGTGTTAATCGAGCTCTTTTATGTTAATAAAGAAGGGGGAGATGTGGGAGCATGGCCATGGGGGTCCACAAGTCCCATGGTTGGTGATAACATCCAACTCTTAAAGATGAGGCCATCAGGAAAGTAAAGAGTTGAGAGGGAACAAAGAAGGGTGATTCAGGAGACACCTTAAACAGGGACATGAAGAACAGGAACAGGGACAGGCTAACAGAGCAGGGAGAAACAAAAAACAGCATATGGGAGAGTCCCACTGGCATAGGCAGGACCCCCAAACAAGGACTCCAGGAGTTGGAGGGGCAGCCAGAGCCCCCCGGCTGGGCAGCACTCAGTGCCTGCCTCTCCCAGGGATGGTTTTACAAAGGTTGTTAAAGATAGACTTAGTATGCCTGGCAGTTTTTCTCTGTGTTTTAGTTTGTGTTGATCCTGCCTTCTTATTTTGTGTTAATCGCGCTTTCTTAAGTTAATAAAGAAGGAGGAGATGTGGGAGTGTGGCCATGGGGGTCGACAAGCCCCATGGTTGGTGATAACATCAGACTCTTAATGATGAGACCATCAGGAAAGTAAAGCCTTGAGAGGGAACAAAGAAGGGTGACTCAGGAGACACCTTAAACAGGGACATGAAGAACAGGAACAGGGATAGTCTAACAGAACAGGGAGGAAAACAAAAAAGGAATTAATAGGGGCAGGCTATCAGAACAGGGACAAACAAAAAACAGCGTATGGGAGGGTCTCGCTGGCATAGGCAGGACCCACAAACAAGGACTCCAGGAGTTGGAGGGGCAGCCAGAGCCCCCCAGCTGGGCAGCACTCAGTGCCTGCCTCTCCCAGGGATGGGGTTACAAAGTTTGTAAAAGATGGAATTAGTATGCCTGGCAGTTTTTCTCTGTGTTTTATTTTGTGTTAATAGTGCTTTCTTAATTTGTGTTACTCTTGCTTTCTTAATTTCTGTTAATCGCGCCTTCTTAATTTGTGTTAAACCTGCTTTCTTAATTTGTGTTAATCGAGCTCTTTTATGTTAATAAAGAAGGGGGAGATGTGGGAGCATGGCCATGGGGGTCTACAAGTCCCATGGTTGGTGATAACATCCAACTCTTAAAGATGAGGCCATCAGGAAAGTAAAGAGTTGAGAGGGAACAAAGAAGGGTGATTCAGGAGACACCTTAAACAGGGACATGAAGAACAGGAACAGGGACAGGCTAACAGAGCAGGGAGAAACAAAAAACAGCATATGGGAGAGTCCCACTGGCATAGGCAGGACCCACAAACAAGGACTCCAGGAGTTGGAGGGGCAGCCAGAGCCCACCGGCTGGGCAGCACTCAGTGCCTGCCTCTCCCAGGGATGGTTTTACAAAGGTTGTTAAAGATAGACTTAGTATGCCTGGCAGTTTTTCTCTGTGTTTTAGTTTGTTTTGATCCTGCCTTCTTAATATGTGTTAATCGCGCTTTCTTAAGTTAATAAAGAAGGGGGAGATGTGGGAGTGTGGCCATGGGGGTCGACAAGCCCCATGGTTGGTGATAACATCAGACTCTTAATGATGAGACCATCAGGAAAGTAAAGCCTTGAGAGGGAACAAAGAAGGGTGATTCAGGAGACACCTTAAACAGGGACATGAAGAACAGGAACAGGGATAGTCTAACAGAACAGGGACAAAAACAAAAAAGGAATGAATAGGGACAGGCTATCAGAACAGGGACAAACAAAAAACAGCGTATGGGAGGGTCTCGCTGGCATAGGCAGGACCCACAAACAAGGACTCCAGGAGTTGGAGGGGCAGCCAGAGCCCCCCAGCTGGGCAGCACTCAGTGCCTGCCACTCCCAGGGACGGGGTTGCAAAGTTTGTTAAAGATGGAATTAGTATGCCTGGCAGCTTTTCTCTGTGTTTTAGTTTGTGTTGATCCTGCCTTCTTAATTTGTGTTAATCGCGCTTTCTTATGTTAATAAAGAAGGGGAAGATGTGGGAGTGTGGCAATGGGAGTCCACAAGCCCCATGGTTGTTGATCACATCCGACTCTTAAGGATGAGACCATCAGGAATTTAAAGAGTTGAGAGGGAACAAAGAAGGGTGATTCAGGTGACACCTTGTTGTCTGGGGTGGCTTGTTCTCCAGCCATTAAAGCATGGAAGTTGATGGGTGTTTGCTGTTGCCAGGCAAAGTTGTTGACCAATGACTAGTTAGTGGAAAGGTACTGCTGTGAGGCGGAAATTATAGGAAGGGAGCCTTTCCTGAATAAGGGATAGAATGAAGTTGTGCCCTCACTCTGAGAGATGAAGTTATGCCCTCAGTAAGAGAGAGTTCAAGTTATGTCATCAATAAAGAGGTAGCAGTTACAGATCCTGAAAGAACCCCGTTGTCCGTGCGGTCTTTACGCCACAAATCGCCCCCCAACAGGGACATGAAAACGAACAGGGACGAGAAGAAAACAAACAGGGACATGAAGAATAGGAACAGGGACAGGCTAACAGCACAGGGACAAAAACAAAAAAGGTATGAATAGGGACAGGCAAATGGAACAGGGACAAAAACAGAAAAGGAATGATCAGGTACAGGCTAACAGAACAGGGACGAACAAAAAGAGCTTATGGGAGGGTCACGCTGGCTTACGCAGGACCCACAAACAAGGACTCCAGGAGTTGGAGGGGAAGCCAGAGCCCCCCGGCTGGGCAGCACTCAGTGCCTGCCTCTCCCAGGGATGGGGTTGCAAAGTTTGTTAAAGATAGACTTAGTATGCCTGGCAGTTTTTCTCTGTGTTTTAGTTTGTGTTGATCCTGCGTTCTTAATTTGTGTTAATTGCGCTTTCTTATTTTAATAAAGAAGGGGAAGATGTGGGAGTGTGGCCATGGGGGTCGACAAGCCCCATGGTTGGTGATAACATCCAACTCTTAAAGATGAAACCATCAGGAAAGTAAAGAGTTGAGAGGGAACAAAGAAGGGTGATTCAGGAGACACCTTAACCAGGGAGATGAAGAAAAGGAACAGGGATAGTCTAACAGAACAGGGAGGAAAACAAAAAAGGAATGAACAGGGACAGGCTAACAGAGCAGGGAGAAACAAAAAACAGCATATGGGAGGGTCCCACTGGCATATGCTGGACCCACAAACAAGGACTCCAGGAGTTGGAGGGGCAGCCAGAGCCCCCCGGCTGGGCAGCACTCAGTGGCTGCCTCTCCCAGGGATAGTTTTACAAAGATTGTTAAAGATAGACTTAGTATGCCTGGCAGTTTTTCTCTGTGTTTTAGTTTGTGTTGATCCTGCCTTCTTAATTTGTGTTAATCGCGCTTTCTTATGTTAATAAAGAAGGGGAAGATGTGGGAGTGTGGCTATGGGGGTCCACAAGCCCCATGGTTGGTGATAACATCCGACTACTAAAGTAGAGACCATCAGGAAAGTAAAGCCTTGAGAGGGAACAAAGAAGGGTGATTCAGGAGACACCTTAAGCAGGGACATGAAGAACAGGAACAGGGATAGTCTAACAGAACAGGGACAAAAACAAAAAAGGAATGAATAGGGACAGGCTATCAGAACAGCGACAAACAAAAAACAGCGTATGGGAGGGTCTCGCTGGCATAGGCAGGACCCACAAACAAGGACTCCAGGAGTTGGAGGGGCAGCCAGAGCCCCCCGGCTGGGCAGCACTCAGTGCCTGCCACTCCCAGGGATGGGGTTGCAAAGTTTGTTAAAGATAGTCTTAGTATGCCTGGCAGCTTTTCTCTGTGTTTTAGTTTGTGTTGATCCTGCCTTCTTAATTTGTGTTAATCGAGCTCTTTTATGTTAATAAAGAAGGGGGAGATGTGGGAGCATGGCCATGGGGGTCGACAAGCCCCATGGTTGGTGATAACATCAGACTCTTAATGATGAGACCATCAGGAAAGTAAAGCCTTGAGAGGGAACAAAGAAGGGTGACTCAGGAGACACCTTAAACAGGGACATGAAGAACAGGAACAGGGATAGTCTAACAGAACAGGGAGGAAAACAAAAAAGGAATTAATAGGGGCAGGCTATCAGAACAGGGACAAACAAAAAACAGCGTATGGGAGGGTCTCGCTGGCATAGGCAGGACCCACAAACAAGGACTCCAGGAGTTGGAGGGGCAGCCAGAGCCCCCCAGCTGGGCAGCACTCAGTGCCTGCCTCTCCCAGGGATGGGGTTACAAAGTTTGTAAAAGATGGAATTAGTATGCCTGGCAGTTTTTCTCTGTGTTTTAGTTTGTGTTAATAGTGCTTTCTTAATTTGTGTTACTCTTGCTTTCTTAATTTCTGTTAATCGCGCCTTCTTAATTTGTGTTAAACCTGCTTTCTTAATTTGTGTTAATCGAGCTCTTTTATGTTAATAAAGAAGGGGGAGATGTGGGAGCATGGCCATGGGGGTCCACAAGTCCCATGGTTGGTGATAACATCCAACTCTTAAAGATGAGGCCATCAGGAAAGTAAAGAGTTGAGAGGGAACAAAGAAGGGTGATTCAGGAGACACCTTAAACAGGGACATGAAGAACAGGAACAGGGACAGGCTAACAGAGCAGGGAGAAACAAAAAACAGCATATGGGAGGGTCCCACTGGCATAGGCAGGACCCACAAACAAGGACTCCAGGAGTTGGAGGGGCAGCCAGAGCCCCCCGGCTGGGCAGCACTCAGTGCCTGCCTCTCCCAGGGATGGTTTTACAAAGGTTGTTAAAGATAGACTTAGTATGCCTGGCAGTTTTTCTCTGTGTTTTAGTTTGTGTTGATCCTGCCTTCTTAATATGTGTTAATCGCGCTTTCTTAAGTTAATAAAGAAGGGGGAGATGTGGGAGTGTGGCCATGGGGGTCGACAAGCCCCATGGTTGGTGATAACATCAGACTCTTAATGATGAGACCATCAGGAAAGTAAAGCCTTGAGAGGGAACAAAGAAGGGTGACTCAGGAGACACCTTAAACAGGGACATGAAGAACAGGAACAGGGATAGTCTAACAGAACAGGGACAAAAACAAAAAAGGAATGAATAGGGACAGGCTATCAGAACAGCGACAAACAAAAAACAGCGTATGGGAGGGTCTCGCTGGCATAGGCAGGACCCACAAACAAGGACTCCAGGAGTTGGAGGGGCAGCCAGAGCCCCCCAGCTGGGCAGCACTCAGTTCCTGCCTCTCCCAGGGACGGGGTTACAAAGTTTGTTAAAGATGGAATTAGTATGCCTGGCAGTTTTTCTCTGTGTTTTAGTTTGTGTTGATCCTGCCTTCTTAATTTGTGTTAATCGCGCTTTCTTATGTTAATAAAGAAGGGGAAGATGTGGGAGTGTGGCCATGGGGGTCGACAAGCCCCATGGTTGGTGGTAACATCAGACTCTTAATGATGAGACCATCAGGAAAGTAAAGAGTTGAGAGAGAACAAAGAAGGGTGATTCAGGAGACACCTTAAAAAGGGACATGAAGAACAGGAACAGGGACAGGCTAACAGAGCAGGGACGAAAACAAAAAAGGAATGAATAGGGACAGGCTATCAGAACAGGGACAAACAAAAAACAGCGTATGGGAGGGTCTCGTTGGCATACGCAGGACCCACAAACAAGGACTCCAGGAGTTGGAGGGGCAGCCAGAGCCCCCTGGCTTGGCAGTACTCAGTGCCTGCCTCTCCCAGGGATGGTTTTACAAAGGTTGTTAAAGATAGACTTAGTATGCCTGGCAGTTTTTCTCTGTGTTTTATTTTGTGTTGATCCTGCCTTCTTAATTTGTGTTAATCGCGCTTTCTTAAGTTAATAAAGAAGGGGGAGATGTGGGAGTGTGGCCATGGGGGTCGACAGGCCCCATGGTTGGTGATAACATAGGACTCTTAAGGATGAGACCATCAGGAATTTAAAGAGTTGAGAGGGAACAAAGAAGGGTGATTCAGGTGACACCTTGTTGTCTGGGGTGGCTAGTTCTCCAGCCATCAATGCATGGAAGTGGCTGGGTGTTTGGTGTTGCCGGGCAAAGTTGTTGACCAATGACTAGTTAGTGGAAAGGTACTGCTGTGAGGCGGAAATTATAGGAAGGGAGCCTTTCCTGAATAAGGGATAGAATGAAGTTGTGCCCTCACTCTGAGAGATGAAGTTATGCACTCAGTAAGAGAGAGTTCAAGTTATGTCATCAATAAAGATGTAGCAGTTACAGATCCTGAAAGAACCCCGTTGTCCGTGCAGTCTTTACGCCACAAATCGCCCCCCAACAGGGACATGAAAACGAACAGGGACGAGAAGAAAACAAACAGGGACATGAAGAATAGGAACAGGGACAGGCTAACAGCACAGGGACAAAAACAAAAAAGGAATGAATAGGGACAGGCAAACGGAACAGGGACAAAAACAGAAAAGGAATGATCAGGTACAGGCTAACAGAACAGGGACGAACAAAAAGAGCTTATGGGAGGGTCACGCTGGCTTACGCAGGACCCACAAACAAGGACTCCAGGAGTTGGAGGGGCAGCCAGAGCCCCCCGGCTGGGCAGCACTCAGTGCCTGCCTCTCCCAGGGATGGGGTTGCAAAGTTTGTTAAAGATAGACTTAGTATGCCTGGCAGTTTTTCTCTGTGTTTTAGTTTGTGTTGATCCTGCCTTCTTAATTTGTGTTAATTGCGCTTTCTTATTTTAATAAAGAAGGGGAAGATGTGGGAGTGTGGCCATGGGGGTCGACAAGCCCCATGGTTGGTGATAACATCCAACTCTTAAAGATGAAACCATCAGGAAAGTAAAGAGTTGAGAGGGAACAAAGAAGGGTGATTCAGGAGACACCTTAACCAGGGAGATGAAGAACAGGAACAGGGATAGTCTAACAGAACAGGGAGGAAAACAAAAAAGGAATGAAAAGGGACAGGCTAACAGAGCAGGGAGAAACAAAAAACAGCATATGGGAGGGTCCCACTGGCATATGCTGGACCCACAAACAAGGACTCCAGGATTTGGAGGGGCAGCCAAGGCCCCCCGGCTGGGCAGCACTCAGTGCCTGCCTCTCCCAGGGATGGTTTTACAAAGATTGTTAAAGATAGACTTAGTATGCCTGGCAGTTTTTCTCTGTGTTTTAGTTTGTGTTGATCCTGCCTTCTTAATTTGTGTTAATCGCGTTTTCTTATGTTAATAAAGAAGGGGAAGATGTGGGAGTGTGGCTATGGGGGTCCACAAGCCCCATGGTTGGTGATAACATCCGACTACTAAAGTAGAGACCATCAGGAAAGTAAAGCCTTGAGAGGGAACAAAGAAGGGTGATTCAGGAGACACCTTAAGCAGGGACATGAAGAACAGGAACAGGGATAGTCTAACAGAACAGGGACAAAAACAAAAAAGGAATTAATAGGGACAGGCTATCAGAACAGGGACAAACAAAAAACAGCGTATGGGAGGGTCTCGCTGGCATAGGCAGGACCCACAAACAAGGACTCCAGGAGTTGGAGGGGCAGCCAGAGCCCCCCAGCTGGGCAGCACTCAGTGCCTGCCTCTCCCAGGGACGGGGTTACAAAGTTTGTTAAAGATGGAATTAGTATGCCTGGCAGTTTTTCTCTGTGTTTTAGTTTGTGTTGATCCTGCCTTCTTAATTTGTGTTAATCGCGCTTTCTTATGTTAATAAAGAAGGGGAAGATGTGGGAGTGTGGCCATGGGGGTCGACAAGCCCCATGGTTGGTGGTAACATCAGACTCTTAATGATGAGACCATCAGGAAAGTAAAGAGTTGAGAGAGAACAAAGAAGGGTGATTCAGGAGACACCTTAAAAAGGGACATGAAGAACAGGAACAGGGACAGGCTAACAGAGCAGGGAGAAACACAAAACAGCATATGGGAGGGTCCCACTGGCATATGCTGGACCCAAAAACAAGGACTCCAGGAGTTGGAGGGGCAGCCAGAGCCCCCCGGCTGGGCAGCACTCAGTGCCTGCCTCTCCCAGGGGTGGGGTTACAAAGTTTTTTAAAGATGGAATTAGTATGCCTGGCAGTTTTTCTCTGTATTTTAGTTTGTGGTAATAGTGCTTTCTTAATTTGTGTTACTCTTCCTTTCTTAATTTCTGTTAATCGCGCCTTCTTAATTTGTGTTAATCAAGCTCTTTTATGTTAATAAAGAAGGGGGAGATGTGGGAGCATGACCATGGGGGTGGACAAGTCCCATGGTTGGTGATAACATCCGACTATTAAAGTAGAGACATTCAGGAAAGTAAAGAGTTGAAAGGGAACAAAGAAGGGTGATTCAGGTGACACCTTAAGCAGGGACATGAAGAACAGGAACAGGGATAGTCTAACAGAACAGGGACAAAAACAAAAAAGTAATGAATAGGGACAGGCTATCAGAACAGGGACAAACAAAAAACAGCGTATGGGAGGGTCTCGCTGGCATAGGCACGACCCACAAACAAGGACTCCAGGAGTTGGAGGGGCAGCCAGAGCCCCCCAGCTGGGCAGCACTCAGTGCCTGCCTCTCCCAGGGACGGGGTTACAAAGTTTGTTAAAGATGGAATTAGTATGCCTGGCAGTTTTTCTCTGTGTTTTAGTTTGTGTTGATCCTGCCTTCTTAATTTGTGTTAATCGCGCTTTCTTATTTTAGTAAAGAAGGGGAAGATGTGGGAGTGTGGCCATGGGGGTCGACAAGCCCCATGGTTGGTGGTAACATCAGACTCTTAATGATGAGACCATCAGGAAAGTAAAGCCTTGAGAGAGAACAAAGAAGGGTGATTCAGGAGACACCTTAAAAAGGGACATGAAGAACAGGAACAGGGACAGGCTAACAGAGCAGGGACGAAAACAAAAAAGGAATGAATAGGGACAGGCTATCAGAACAGGGACAAACAAAAAACAGCGTATGGGAGGGTCTCGTTGGCATACGCAGGACCCACAAACAAGGACTCCAGGAGTTGGAGGGGCAGCCAGAGCCCCCTGGCTTGGCAGTACTCAGTGCCTGCCTCTCCCAGGGATGGTTTTACAAAGGTTGTTAAAGATAGACTTAGTATGCCTGGCAGTTTTTCTCTGTGTTTTAGTTTGTGTTGATCCTGCCTTCTTAATTTGTGTTAATCGCGCTTTCTTATGTTAATAAAGAAGGGGGAGATGTGGGAGTGTGGCCATGGGGGTCGACAGGCCCCATGATTGGTGATAACATAGGACTCTTAAGGATGAGACCATCAGGAATTTAAAGAGTTGAGAGGGAACAAAGAAGGGTGATTCAGGTGACACCTTGTTGTCTGGGGTGGCTAGTTCTCCAGCCATTAATGCATGGAAGTGGCTGGGTGTTTGGTGTTGCCGGGCAAAGTTGTTGACCAATGACTAGTTAGTGGAAAGGTACTGCTGTGAGGCGGAAATTATAGGAAGGGAGCCTTTCCTGAATAAGGGATAGAATGAAGTTGTGCCCTCACTCTGAGAGATGAACTTATGCCCTCAGTAAGAGAGAGTTCAAGTTATGTCATCAATAAAGAGGTAGCAGTTACAGATCCTGAAAGAACCCCGTTGTCCGTGTGGTCTTTACGCCACAAATCGCCCCCCAACAGGGACATGAAACGAACAGGGACGAGAAGAAAACAAACAGGGGAATGAAGAACAGGAACAGGGACAGGCTAACAGAACAGGGACAAAAACAAAAAAGGAATGAATAGGGACAGGCTAACAGAACAGGGACGAACAGAAAGAGCTTATGGGAGGGTCACGCTGGCTTACGCAGGACCCACAAACAAGGACTCCAGGAGTTGGAGGGGCAGCCAGAGCCCCCCGGCTGGGCAGCACTCAGTGCCTGCCTCTCCCAGGGATGGGGTTGCCAAGTTTGTTAAAGATAGACTTAGTATGCCTGGCAGTTTTTCTCTGTGTTTTAGTTTGTGTTGATCCTGCCTTCTTAATTTGTGTTAATTGCGCTTTCTTATTTTAATAAAGAAGGGGAAGATGTGGGAGTGTGGCCATGGGGGTCGACAAGCCCCATGGTTGGTGATAACATCCAACTCTTAAAGATGAAACCATCAGGAAAGTAAAGAGTTGAGAGGGAACAAAGAAGGGTGATTCAGGAGACACCTTAAACAGGGACATGAAGAACAGGAACAGGGATAGTCTAACAGAACAGGGAGGAAAACAAAAAAGGAATGAAAAGGGACAGGCTAACAGAGCAGGGAGAAACAAAAAACAGCATATGGGAGGGTCCCAGTGGCATATGCTGGACCCACAAACAAGGACTCCAGGAGTTGGAGGGGCATCCAGAGCCCCCCGGCTGGGCAGCACTCAGTGCCTGCCTCTCCCAGGGATGGGTTTACAAAGATTGTTAAAGATAGACTTAGTATGCCTGGCAGTTTTTCTCTGTGTTTTAGTTTGTGTTGATCCTGCCTTCTTAGTTTGTGTTAATCGCGTTTTCTTATGTTAATAAAGAAGGTGAAGATGTGGGAGTGTGGCTATGGGGGTCCACAAGCCCCATGGTTGGTGATAACATCCGACTACTAAAGTAGAGACCATCAGGAAAGTAAAGCCTTGAGAGGGAACAAAGAAGGGTGATTCAGGAGACACCATAAACAGGGACATGAAGAACAGGAACAGGGATAGTCTAACAGAACAGGGACAAACACAAAAAAGGAATGAATAGGGACAGGCTATCAGAACAGGGACAAACAAAAAACAGCCTATGGGAGGGTCTCGCTGGCATAGGCAGGACCCACAAACAAGGACTCCAGGAGTTGGAGGGGCAGCCAGAGCTCCCCGGCTGGGCAGCACTCAGTGCCTGCCTCTCCCAGGGATGGGGTTTCAAAGTTTGTTAAAGATGGAATTAGTATGCCTGGCAGTTTTTCTCTGTATTTTAGTTAGTGTTAATAGTGCTTTCTTAATTTGTGTTACTCTTGCTTTCTTAATTTCTGTTAATCGCGCCTTCATAATTTGTGTTAAAACTGCTTTCTTAATTTGTGTTAATCGAGCTCTTTTATGTTAATAAAGAAGGGGGAGTTGTAGGAGTGTGGCCATGGGGGTCGACAAGTCCCATGGTTGGTGATAACATCCGACTCTTAAAGATGAGGCCATCAGGAAAGTAAAGAGTTGAGAGGGAACAAAGAAGGGTGATTCAGGAGACACCTTAAACAGGGACATGAAGAACAGGGACAGGCTAACAGAGCAGGGAGAAACAAAAAACAGCATATGGGAGGGTCCCAGTGGCATATGCTGGACCCACAAACAAGGACTCCAGGAGTTGGAGGGGCATCCAGAGCCCCCCGGCTGGGCAGCACTCAGTGCCTGCCTCTCCCAGGGATGGGTTTACAAAGATTGTTAAAGATAGACTTAGTACGCCTGGCAGTTTTTCTCTGTGTTTTAGTTTGTGTTGATCCTGCCTTCTTAATTTGTGTTAATCGCGTTTTCTTATGTTAATAAAGAAGGTGAAGATGTGGGAGTGTGGCTATGGGGGTCCACAAGCCCCATGGTTGGTGATAACATCCGACTACTAAAGTAGAGACCATCAGGAAAGTAAAGCCTTGAGAGGGAACAAAGAAGGGTGATTCAGGAGACACCATAAACAGGGACATGAAGAACAGGAACAGGGATAGTCTAACAGAACAGGGACAAAAACAAAAAAGGAATGAATAGGGACAGGCTATCAGAACAGGGACAAACAAAAAACAGCCTATGGGAGGGTCTCGCTGGCATAGGCAGGACCCACAAACAAGGACTCCAGGAGTTGGAGGGGCAGCCAGAGCTCCCCGGCTGGGCAGCACTCAGTGCCTGCCTCTCCCAGGGATGGGGTTGCAAAGTTTGTTAAAGATGGAATTAGTATGCCTGGCAGTTTTTCTCTGTATTTTAGTTAGTGTTAATAGTGCTTTCTTAATTTGTGTTACTCTTGCTTTCTTAATTTCTGTTAATCGCGCCTTCATAATTTGTGTTAAAACTGCTTTCTTAATTTGTGTTAATCGAGCTCTTTTATGTTAATAAAGAAGGGGGAGTTGTAGGAGTGTGGCCATGGGGGTCGACAAGTCCCATGGTTGGTGATAACATCCGACTCTTAAAGATGAGGCCATCAGGAAAGTAAAGAGTTGAGAGGGAACAAAGAAGGGTGATTCAGGAGACACCTTAAACAGGGACATGAAGAACAGGGACAGGCTAACAGAGCAGGGAGAAACAAAAAACAGCATATGGGAGGGTCCCAGTGGCATATGCTGGACCCACAAACAAGGACTCCAGGAGTTGGAGGGGCATCCAGAGCCCCCCGGCTGGGCAGCACTCAGTGCCTGCCTCTCCCAGGGATGGGTTTACAAAGATTGTTAAAGATAGACTTAGTACGCCTGGCAGTTTTTCTCTGTGTTTTAGTTTGTGTTGATCCTGCCTTCTTAATTTGTGTTAATCGCGTTTTCTTATGTTAATAAAGAAGGTGAAGATGTGGGAGTGTGGCTATGGGGGTCCACAAGCCCCATGGTTGGTGATAACATCCGACTACTAAAGTAGAGACCATCAGGAAAGTAAAGCCTTGAGAGGGAACAAAGAAGGGTGATTCAGGAGACACCATAAACAGGGACATGAAGAACAGGAACAGGGATAGTCTAACAGAACAGGGACAAAAACAAAAAAGGAATGAATAGGGACAGGCTATCAGAACAGGGACAAACAAAAAACAGCCTATGGGAGGGTCTCGCTGGCATAGGCAGGACCCACAAACAAGGACTCCAGGAGTTGGAGGGGCAGCCAGAGCTCCCCGGCTGGGCAGCACTCAGTGCCTGCCTCTCCCAGGGATGGGGTTGCAAAGTTTGTTAAAGATGGAATTAGTATGCCTGGCAGTTTTTCTCTGTATTTTAGTTAGTGTTAATAGTGCTTTCTTAATTTGTGTTACTCTTGCTTTCTTAATTTCTGTTAATCGCGCCTTCATAATTTGTGTTAAAACTGCTTTCTTAATTTGTGTTAATCGAGCTCTTTTATGTTAATAAAGAAGGGGGAGTTGTAGGAGTGTGGCCATGGGGGTCGACAAGTCCCATGGTTGGTGATAACATCCGACTCTTAAAGATGAGGCCATCAGGAAAGTAAAGAGTTGAGAGGGAACAAAGAAGGGTGATTCAGGAGACACCTTAAACAGGGACATGAAGAACAGGGACAGGCTAACAGAGCAGGGAGAAACAAAAAACAGCATATGGGAGGGTCCCACTGGCATATGCTAGACCCACAAACAAGGACTCCAGGAGTTGGAGGGGCAGCCAGAGCCCCCCGGCTGGGCAGCACTCAGTGCCTGCCTCTCCCAGGGATGGGTTTACAAAGGTTGTTAAAGATAGACTTAGTATGCCTGGCAGTTTTTCTATGTGTTTTAGTTTGTGTTGATCCTGCCTTCTTAATTTGTTTTAATTGTGCTTTCTTATGTTAATAAAGAAGGGGAAGATGTGGGAGTGTGGCCATGGGGTTAGACAAGCCCCATGGTTGGTGATAAGATCTGACGAATAAAGTAGAGACCATCAGGAAAGTAAAGCCTTGAGAGGGAACAAAGAAGGGTGATTCAGGAGACACCTTAAACAGGGACATGAAGAACAGGAACAGGGATAGTCTAACAGAACAGGGACGAAAAGAAAAAAGTAATGAATAGGGACAGGCTATTAGAACAGGGACAAACAAAAAACAGCCTATGGGAGGGTCTCGCTGGCATAGGCAGGACCCCCAAACAAGGACTCCAGGAGTTGGAGGGGCAGCCAGAGCCCCCCGGCTGGGCAGCACTCAGTGCCTGCCTCTTCCTGGGATGGGGTTGCAAAGTTTGTTAAACACAGACTTAGTATGCCTGGCAGTTTTTCTCTGTGTTTTAGTTTGTGTTAATAGTGCTTTCTTAATTTGTGTTACTCTTGCTTTCTTAATTTCTGTTAATCGCGCCTTCTTAATTTGTGTTAAACCTGCTTTCTTAATTTGTGTTAATCGAGCTCTTTTATGTTAATAAAGAAGGGGGAGATGTGGGAGCGTGGCCATGGGGGTCGACAGGCCCCATGGTTGGTAATAACATCCGACTCTTAAGGATGAGACCATCAGGAAAGGAAAGCCTTGAGAGGGAACAAAGAAGGGTGATTCAGGAGACACCTTAAACAGGGACATGAAGAACAGGAACAGGGATAGTCTAACAGAACAGGGACAAAAACAAAAAAGGAATGAATAGGGACAGGCTATCAGAACAGGGACAAACAAAAAACAGTGTATGGGAGGGTCTTGCTGGCATAGGCAGGACCCACAAACAAGGACTCCAGGAGTTGGAGGGGCAGGCAGAGCCCCCCGGCTGGGCAGCACTCAGTGCCTGCCTCTCTCAGGGATGGGGTTACAAAGTTTTTAAAAGATGGAATTAGTATGCCTGGCAGTTTTTCTCTGTGTTTTAGTTTGTGTTTATCCTGCCTTCTTAATTTGTGTTAATAGCGCTTTCTTAAGTTAATGAAGAAGGGGAAGATGTGGGAGTGTGGCCATGGGGGTCGACAAGCCCCATGGTTGGTGATAACATCCGACTATTAAAGTAGAGACCATCAGGAAAGTACACCCTTGAGAGGGAACAAAGAAGGGTTATTCAAAAGACACCTTAACCAGGGACATGAAGAACAGGAACAGGGATAGTCTAACAGAACAGGGACAAAAACAAAAAAGGAATGAATAGGGAAAGGCTATCAGAACAGGGACAAACAAAAAACAGCGTATGGGAGGGTCTCGCTGGCATAGGCAGGACCCCCAAACAAGGACTCCTGGAGTTGGAGGGGCAGCCAGAGCCCCCCGTCTGGGCAGCACTCAGTGCCTGCCTCTCCCAGGGATGGTTTTACAAAGGTTGTTAAAGATAGACTTAGTATGCCTGGCAGTTTTTCTCTGTGTTTTAGTTTGTGTTGATCCTGCCTTCTTAATTTGTGTTAATTGCGCTTTCATATGTTAATAAAGAAGGGGAAGATGTGGGAGTGTGGCCATGGGGGTCGACAAGCCCCATGGTTGGTGATAACATCCGACTGTTAAAGTAGAGACCATCAGGAAAGTAAAGATTTGAGAGGGAACAAAGAAGGGTGATTCAGGAGACACCTTAACCAGGGACATGAAGAACAGGAACAGGGATAGTCTAACAGAGCAGGGAGAAACAAAAAACAGCATATGGGAGGGTCCCACTGGCATATGCTGGACCCACAAACAAGGACTCCAGGAGTTGGAGGGGCAGCCAGAGCCCCCCGGCTGGGCAGCACTCAGTGCCTGCCTCTCCCAGGGACGGTTTTACAAAGATTGTTAAAGATAGACTTAGTATGCCTGGCAGTTTTTCTCTGTGTTTTAGTTTGTGTTGATCCTGCCTTCTTAATTTGTGTTAATCGTGCTTTCTTATTTTAATAAAGAAGGGGGAGATGTGGGAGTGTGGCCATGGGGGTCGACAAGCCCCATGGTTGGTGATAACATCCGACTGTTAAAGTAGAGACCATCAGGAAAGTAAAGCCTTGAGAGGGAACAAAGAAGGGTGATTCAGGAGACACCTTAAGCAGGGACATGAAGAACAGGAACAGGGATAGTCTAACAGAACAGGGACGAAAACAAAAAGGGAATGAATAGGGACAGGCTATCAGAACAGGGACAAACACAAAACAGCGTATGGGAGGGTCTCGCTGGCATAGGCAGGACCCACAAACAAGGACTCCAGGAGTTGGAGGGGCAGCCAGAGCACCCCGGCTGGGCAGCACTCAGTGCCTGCCTCTCCCACGGCTGGTTTTACAAAGATTGTTAAAGATAGACTTAGTATGCCTGGCAGTTTTTCTCTGTGTTTTAGTTTGTGTTGATCCTGCCTTCTTAATTTGTGTTAATTGCGCTTTCATATGTTAATAAAGAAGGGGAAGATGTGGGAGTGTGGCCATGGGGGTCGACAAGCCCCTTGGTTTGTGATAACATCGGACTCTTAAAGTAGAGACCACCAGGAAAGTAAAGCCTTGAGAGGGAACAAAGAAGGGTGATTCAGGAGACACCTTAAGCAGGGACCTGAAGAACAGGAACAGGGACAGGCTAACAGAACAGGGACAAAATAAAAAAGGAATGAATAGGGACATGCTATCAGAACAGGGGCAAACAAAAAACAGCATATGGGAGGGTCTCGCTGGCATAGGCAGGACCCACAAACAAGGACTCCAGGAGTTGGAGGGGCAGCCAGAGCCCCCCAGCTGGGAAGCACTCAGTGCCTGCCTCTCCCGGGGATGGGGTTACAAAGTTTGTTAAAGATGGAATTAGTATGCCTGGCAGTTTTTCTCTGTGTTTTAGTTTGTGTTAATAGTGATTTCTTAATTTGTGTTACTCTTGCTTTCTTAATTTCTGTTAATCGCGCCTTCATAATTTGTGTTAAACCTGCTTTCTTAATTTGTGTTAATCGAGCTCTTTTATGTTAATAAAGAAGGGGGAGTTGTGGGAGCATGGCCATGGGGGTCGACAAGTCCCATGGTTGGTGATAACATCCGACTCTTAAAGATGAGGCCATCAGGAAAGTAAAGAGTTGAGAGGGAACAAAGAAGGGTGATTCAGGAGACACCTTAAACAGGGACATGAAGAACAGGGACAGGCTAACAGAGCAGGGAGAAACAAAAAACAGCATATGGGAGGGTCTCGCTGGCATATGCTAGACCCACAAACAAGGACTCCAGGAGTTGGAGGGGCAGCCAGAGCCCCCCGGCTGGGCAGCACTCAGTGCCTGCCTCTCACAGGGATGGTTTTACAAAGATTGTTAAAGGTAGACTTAGTATGCCTGGCAGTTTTTCTCTGTGTTTTAGTTTGTGTTGATCCTGCCTTCTTAATATGTGTTAATCGTGCTTTCTTATTTTAATAAAGAAGGGGGAGATGTGGGAGTGTGGCCATGGGGGTCGACAAGCCCCATGGTTGGTGATAACATCCGACTATTAAAGTAGAGACCATCAGGAAAGTAAACCCTTGAGAGGGAACAAAGAACGGTGATTCAGGAGACACCTTAACCAGGGACATGAAGAACAGGAACAGGGATAGTCTAACAGAACAGGGACGAAAACAAAAAGGGAATGAATAGGGACAGGCTATCAGAACAGGGACAAACAAAAAACAGCGTATGGGAGGGTCTCGCTGGCATACACAGGACCCTCACACAAGGACTCCAGGAGTTGGAGGGGCAGCCAGAGCCCCCCGGCTGGGCAGCACTCAGTGCCTGCCTCTCCCAGGGATGGTTTTGCAAAGGTTGTTAAAGATAGACTTAGTATGCCTGGCAGTTTTTCTCTGTGTTTTAGTTTGTGTTGATCCTGCCTTCTTAATTTGTGATAATCGCGCTTTCTTATGTTAATAAAGAAGGAGGAGATGTGGGAATGTGGCCATGGGGGTCGACAAGCCCCATGGTTGGTAATAACATCCGACTCTTAAGGATGAGACCATCAGGAATTTAAAGAGTTGAGAGGGAACAAAGAAGGGTGATTCAGGTGACACCTTCTTGTCTGGGGTGGCTAGTTCTCCAGCCATTAAAGCATGGAAGTTGCTGGGTGTTTGCTGTTGCCGGGCAAAGTTGTTGACCAATGACTAGTTAGTGGAAAGGTACTGCTGTGAGGCGGAAATTATAGGAAGGGAGCCTTTCCAGAATAAGGGATAGAATGAAGTTGTGCCCTCACTCTTAGAGATGAAGTTATGCCTTTAGTAAGAGAGAGTTCAAGATATGTCATCAATAAAGAGGTAGCAGTTACAGATCCTGAAAGAACCCCGTTGTCCGTGCGGTCTTTACGCCACAAATCGCCCCCGAACAGGGACATGAAAACGAACAGGGACGAGAAGAAAACAAACAGGGACATGAAGAACAGGAACAGGGACAGGCTAACAGAACAGGGACAAAAACAAAAAAGGAATGAATAGGGACAGGCAAACGGAACAGGGACAAAAACAGAAAAGGAATGAATAGGTACAGGCTAACAGAACAGGGACGAACAAAAAGAGCTTATGGGAGGGTCACGCTGGCTTACGCAGGACCCACAAACAAGGACTCCAGGAGTTGGAGGGGCAGCCAGAGCCCCCCGGCTGGGCAGCACTCGGTGCCTGCCTCTCCCAGGGACGGTTTTACAAAGATTGTTAAAGATAGACTTAGTATGCCTGGCAGTTTTTCTCTGTGTTTTAGTTTGTGTTGATCCTGCCTTCTTAATTTGTGTTAATCGCACTTTCTTATATTAATAAAGAAGGGGAAGATGTGGGAGTGTGGCCATGGGGGTTGACAAGCCCCATGGTTGGTGATAACATCCGACAATTAAATTAGAGACCATCAGGAAAGTAAAGCCTTGAGAGGGAACAAAGAAGGGTGATTCAGGAGACACCATAAACAGGGACATGAAGAACAGGAACAGGGATAGTCTAACAGAACAGGGACAAAAACAAAAAAGGAATGAATAGGGACAGGCTATCAGAACAGGGACAAACAAAAAACAGCGTATGGGAGGGTCTCGCTGGCATAGGCAGGACCCACAAACAAGGACTCCAGGAGTTGGAGGGGCAGCCAGAGCTCCCCGGCTGGGCAGCACTCAGTGCCTGCCTCTCCCAGGGATGGGGTTACAAAGTTTGTTAAAGATGGAATTAGTATGCCTGGCAGTTTTTCTCTGTATTTTAGTTTGTGTTAATAGTGCTTTCTTAATTTGTGTTACTCTTGCTTTCTTAATTTCTGTTAATCGCGCCTTCATAATTTGTGTTAAACCTGCTTTCTTAATTTGTGTTAATCGAGCTCTTTTATGTTAATAAAGAAGGGGGAGTTGTAGGAGTGTGGCCATGGGGGTCGACAAGTCCCATGGTTGGTGATAACATCCGACTCTTAAAGATGAGGCCATCAGGAAAGTAAAGAGTTGAGAGGGAACAAAGAAGGGTGATTCAGGAGACACCTTAAACAGGGACATGAAGAACAGGGACAGGCTAACAGAGCAGGGAGAAACACAAAACAGCATATGGGAGGGTCCCACTGGCATATGCTGGACCCAAAAACAAGGACTCCAGGAGTTGGAGGGGCAGCCAGAGCCCCCCGGCTGGGCAGCACACAGTGCCTGCCTCTCCCAGGGATGGGGTTATAAAGTTTTTAAAAGATGGAATTAGTATGCCTGGCAGTTTTTCTCTGTGTTTTAGTTTGTGTTGATCCTGCCTTCTTAATTTGTGTTAATCGCGCTTTCTTTAGTTAATGAAGAAGGGGAAGATGTGGGAGTGTGGCCATGGGGGTCGACAAGCCCCATGGTTGGTGATAACATCCGACTATTAAAGTAGAGACCATCAGGAAAGTAAACCCTTGAGAGGGAACAAAGAAGGGTTATTCAAAAGACACCTTAACCAGGGACATGAAGAACAGGAACAGGGATAGTCTAACAGAACAGGGACAAAAACAAAAAAGGAATGAATAGGGAAAGCCTATCAGAACAGGGACAAACAAAAAACAGCGTATGGGAGGGTCACGCTGGCATAGGCAGGACCCACAAAGAAGGACTCCAGGAGTTGGAGGGGCAGCCAGAGCCCCCCTGCTGGGCAGCACTCAGTGCCTGCCTCTCCCAGGGATGGGGTTACAAAGTTTGTAAAAGATGGAATTAGTATGCCTGGCAGTTTTTCTCTGTGTTTTAGTTTGTGTTGATCCTGCCTTCTTAATTTGTGTTAATCGCGCTTTCTTAAGTTAATGAAGAAGGGGAAGATGTGGGAGTGTGGCCATGGGGGTCGGCAAGCCCCATGGTTGGTGATAACATCCGACTCTTAAGGATGAGACCATCAGGAATTTAAAGAGCTGAGAGGGAACAAAGAAGGGTGATTCAGGAGACACCTTAAGCAGGGACATGAAGAACAGGAACAGGGATAGTCTAACAGAACAGGGACAAAAACAAAAAAGGAATGAATAGGGACAGGCTATCAGAACAGCGACAAACAAAAAACAGCGTATGGGAAGGTCTCGCTGGCATAGGCAGGACCCCCAAACAAGGACTCCAGGAGTTGGAAGGGCAGCCAGAGCCCCCCGGCTGGGCAGTACTCAGTGCCTGCCTCTCCCAGGGATGGGGTTACAAAGTTTGTTAAAGATGGAATTAGTATGCCTGGCCGTTTTTCTCTGTATTTTAGATTGTGTTAATAGTGCTTTCTTAATTTGTGTTACTTTTCCTTTCTTATTTTCTGTTAATCGCGCCTTCTTAATTTGTGTTAAACCTGCTTTCTTAATTTGTGTTAATCGAGCTCTTTTATGTTAATAAAGAAGGGGGAGTTGTGGGAGCATGGCCATGGGGGTCGACAAGTCCCATGGTTGGTGATAACATCCGACTCTTAAGGATGAGACCATCAGGAAAGTAAAGCCTTGAGAGGGAACAAAGAAGGGTGATTCAGGAGACACCTTAAGCAGGGACATGAAGAACAGGAACAGGGGCAGGCTCACAGAGCAGGGAGAAACAAAAAAGAGCATATGGGAGGGTCCCACTGGCGTATGCTGGACCCACAAACAAGGACTCCAGGAGTTGGAGGGGCAGCCAGAGCCCCCCGGCTGGGCAGCACTCAGTGCCTGCCTCTCACAGGGATGGTTTTACAAAGATTGTTAAAGGTAGACTTAGTATGCCTGGCAGTTTTTCTCTGTGTTTTAGTTTGTGTTGATCCTGCCTTCTTAATTTGTGTTAATCGTGCTTTCTTATTTTAATAAAGAAGGGGGAGATGTGGGAGTGTGGCCATGGGGGTCGACAAGCCCCATGGTTGGTGATAACATCAGACTGTTAAAGTAGAGACCATCAGGAAAGTAAAACCTTGAGAGGGAACAAAGAACGGTGATTCAGGAGACACCTTAAGCAGGGACATGAAGAACAGGAACAGGGATAGTCTAACAGAACAGGGACGAAAACAAAAAGGGAATGAATAGGGACAGGCTATCAGAACAGGGACAAACAAAAAACAGCGTATGGGAGGGTCCCACTGGCATACGCAGGACCCTCACACAAGGACTCCAGGAGTTGGAGGGGCAGCCAGAGCCCCCCGGCTGGGCAGCACTCAGTGCCTGCCTCTCCCAGGGATGGTTTTGCAAAGGTTGTTAAAGATAGACTTAGTATGCCTGGCAGTTTTTCTCTGTGTTTTAGTTTGTGTTGATCCTGCCTTCTTAATTTGTGATAATCGCGCTTTCTTATGTTAATAAAGAAGGAGGAGATGTGGGAATGTGGCCATGGGGGTCGACAAGCCCCATGGTTGGTAATAACATCCGACTCTTAAGGATGAGACCATCAGGAATTTAAAGAGTTGAGAGGGAACAAAGAAGGGTGATTCAGGTGACACCTTCTTTTCTGGGGTGGCTAGTTCTCCAGCCATTAAAGCATGGAAGTTGCTGGGTGTTTGCTGTTGCCGGGCAAAGTTGTTGACCAATGACTAGTTAGTGGAAAGGTACTGCTGTGAGGCGGAAATTATAGGAAGGGAGCCTTTCCAGAATAAGGGATAGAATGAAGTTGTGCCCTCACTCTTAGAGATGAAGTTATGCCTTTAGTAAGAGAGAGTTCAAGATATGTCATCAATAAAGAGGTAGCAGTTACAGATCCTGAAAGAACCCCGTTGTCCGTGCGGTCTTTACGCCACAAATCGCCCCCCAACAGGGACATGAAAACGAACAGGGACGAGAAGAAAACAAACAGGGACATGAAGAACAGGAACAGGGACAGGCTAACAGAACAGGGACAAAAACAAAAAAGGAATGAATAGGGACAGGCAAACGGAACAGGGACAAAAACAGAAAAGGAATGAATAGGTACAGGCTAACAGAACAGGGACGAACAAAAAGAGCTTATGGGAGGGTCACGCTGGCTTACGCAGGACCCACAAACAAGGACTCCAGGAGTTGGAGGGGCAGCCAGAGCCCCCCGGCTGGGCAGCACTCGGTGCCTGCCTCTCCCAGGGACGGTTTTACAAAGATTGTTAAAGATAGACTTAGTATGCCTGGCAGTTTTTCTCTGTGTTTTAGTTTGTGTTGATCCTGCCTTCTTAATTTGTGTTAATCGCACTTTCTTATTTTAATAAAGAAGGGGAAGATGTGGGAGTGTGGCCATGGGGGTTGACAAGCCCCATGGTTGGTGATAACATCGGACTCTTAAAGTAGAGACCATCAGGAAAGTAAAGCCTTGAGAGGGAACAAAGAAGGGTGATTCAGGAGACACCTTAAGCAGGGACATGAAGAACAGGAACAGGGACAGGCTAACAGAACAGGGACAAAACAAAAAAGGAATGAATAGGGACATGCTATCAGTACAGGGACAAACAAAAAACAGCGTATGGGAGGGTCTCGCTGGCATAGGCAGGACCCACAAACAAGGACTCCAGGAGTTGGAGGGGCAGCCAGAGCCCCCCAGCTGGGCAGCACTCAGTGCCTGCCTCTCCCAGGGATGGGGTTACAAAGTTTGTTAAAGATGGAATTAGTATGCCTGGCAGTTTTTCTCTGTATTTTAGTTTGTGTTAATAGTGCTTTCTTAATTTGTGTTACTCTTGCTTTCTTAATTTCTGTTAATCGCGCCTTCATAATTTGTGTTAAACCTGCTTTCTTAATTTGTGTTAATCGAGCTCTTTTATGTTAATAAAGAAGGGGGAGTTGTGGGAGCATGGCCATGGGGGTCGACAAGTCCCATGGTTGGTGATAACATCTGACTCTTAAAGATGAGGCCATCAGGAAAGTAAAGCCTTGAGAGGGAACAAAGAAGGGTGATTCAGGAGACACCTTAAACAGGGACATGAAGAACAGGAACAGGGGCAGGCAAACAGAGCAGGGAGAAACAAAAAACAGCATATGGGAGGGTCCCACTGGCATATGCTGGACCCACAAACAAGGACTCCAGGAGTTGGAGGGCCAGCCAGAGCCCCCCGGCTGGGCAGCACTCGGTGCCTGCCTCTCCCAGGGACGGTTTTACAAAGATTGTTAAAGATAGACTTAGTATGCCTGGCAGTTTTTCTCTGTGTTTTAGTTTGTGTTGATCCTGCCTTCTTAATTTGTGTTAATCGCACTTTCTTATGTTAATAAAGAAGGGGAAGATGTGGGAGTGTGGCCATGGGGGTTGACAAGCCCCATGGTTGGTGATAACATCGGACAATTAAATTAGAGACCATCAGGAAAGTAAAGCCTTGAGAGGGAACAAAGAAGGGTGATTCAGGAGACACCATAAACAGGGACATGAAGAACAGGAACAGGGATAGTCTAACAGAACAGGGACAAAAACAAAAAAGGAATGAATAGGGACAGGCTATCAGAACAGGGACAAACAAAAAACAGCGTATGGGAGGGTCTCGCTGGCATAGGCAGGACCCCCAAACAAGGACTCCAGGAGTTGGAGGGGCAGCCAGAGCTCCCCGGCTGGGCAGCACTCAGTGCCTGCCTCTCCCAGGGATGGGGTTACAAAGTTTGTTAAAGATGGAATTAGTATGCCTGGCAGTTTTTCTCTGTATTTTAGTTTGTGTTAATAGTGCTTTCTTAATTTGTGTTACTCTTGCTTTCTTAATTTCTGTTAATCGCGCCTTCATAATTTGTGTTAAACCTGCTTTCTTAATTTGTGTTAATCGAGCTCTTTTATGTTAATAAAGAAGGGGGAGTTGTAGGAGTGTGGCCATGGGGGTCGACAAGTCCCATGGTTGGTGATAACATCCGACTCTTAAAGATGAGGCCATCAGGAAAGTAAAGAGTTGAGAGGGAACAAAGAAGGGTGATTCAGGAGACACCTTAAACAGGGACATGAAGAACAGGGACAGGCTAACAGAGCAGGGAGAAACAAAAAACAGCATATGGGAGGGTCCCACTGGCATATGCTAGACCCACAAACAAGGACTCCAGGAGTTGGAGGGGCAGCCAGAGCCCCCCGGCTGGGCAGCACACAGTGCCTGCCTCTCCCAGGGATGGGTTTACAAAGGTTGTTAAAGATAGACTTAGCATGCCTGGCAGTTTTTCTATGTGTTTTAGTTTGTGTTGATCCTGCCTTCTTAATTTGTGTTAATCGCGCTTTCTTATGTTAATAAAGAAGGGGAAGATGTGGGAGTGTGGCCATGGGGGTCGACAAGCCCCATGGTTGGTGATAACATCCGAATATTAAAGTAGAGACCATCAGGAAAGTAAAGCCTTGAGAGGGAGAAAAGAAGGGTGATTCAGGAGACACCTTAAACAGGGACATGAAGAACAGGAACAGGGACAGTCTAACAGAACAGGGACAAAAACAAAAAAGGAATGAATAGGGGCAGGCTATCAGAACAGGGACAAACAAAAAACAGCATATGGGAGGGTCTCGCTGGCATAGGCAGCACCCACAAACAAGGACTCCAGGAGTTGGAGGGGCAGCCAGAGCCCCCCGGCTGGGCAGCACTCAGTGCCTGCCTCTCCCAGGGATGGGGTTACAAAGTTTGTTAAAGATGGAATTAGTATGCCTGGCAGTTTTTCTCTGTATTTTAGTTTGTGTTAATAGTGCTTTCTTAATTTGTGTTACTCTTGCTTTCTTAATTTCTGTTAATCGCGCCTTCTTAATTTGTGTTAATCGAGCTCTTTTATGTTAATAAAGGAGGGGGAGATGTGGGAGCCTGGCCATGGGGGTCGACAAGTCCCATGGTTGGTGATAACATCCGACTCTTAAAGATGAGGCCATCAGGAAACTAAAGAGTTGAGAGGGAACAAAGAAGGGTGATTCAGGAGACACCTTAAACAGGGACATGAAGAACAGGAACAGGGATAGTCTAACAGAACAGGGACAAAAACAAAAAAGGAATGAATAGGGACAGGCTATCAGAACAGGGACAAACAAAA
Organism: Anser anser; assembly: GCF_964211835.1. Lineage (NCBI taxonomy): Eukaryota > Metazoa > Chordata > Aves > Anseriformes > Anatidae > Anser > Anser anser. The sequence goes on along the minus strand of NC_139731.1, from coordinate 4,363,041 downwards.
AACAGCATATGGGAGGGTCTCGCTGGCATAGGCAGGACCCACAAACAAGGACTCCAGGAGTTGGAGGGGCAGCCAGGGCCCCCCGGCTGGGCAGCACTCAGTGCCTGCCACTCCCAGGGATGGGGTTGCAAAGTTTGTTAAAGATAGTCTTAGTATGCCTGGCAGTTTTTCTCTGTGTTTTAGTTTGTGTTGATCCTGCTTTCTTAATTTGTGTTAATTGTGCTTTCTTATGTTAATAAAGAAGGGGAAGATGTGGGAGTGTGGCCATGGGGGTCGACAAGCCCCATGGTTGGTGATAACATCCGACTCTTAAGGATGAGACCATCAGGAAAGGAAAGCCTTGAGAGGGAACAAAGAAGGGTGATTCAGGAGACACCTTAAACAGGGACATGAAGAACAGGAACAGGGATAGTCTAACAGAACAGGGACAAATACAAAAAAGGAATGAATAGGGACAGGCTATCAGAACAGGGACAAACAAAAAACAGCGTATGGGAGGGTCTCGCTGGCATAGGCAGGACCCACAAACAAGGACTCCAGGAGTTGGAGGGGCAGCCAGAGCCCCCCAGCTGGGTAGCACTCAGTGCCTGCCGTTCCCAGGGTTGTGGTTACAAAGTTTTTTAAAGATGGAATTAGTATGCCTGGCAGTTTTTCTCTGTATTTTAGTTTGTGTTAATAGTGCTTTCTTAATTTGTGTTACTCTTGCTTTCTTAATTTCTGTTAATCGCGCCTTCATAATTTGTGTTAAACCTGCTTTCTTAATTTGTGTTAATCGAGCTCTTTTATGTTAATAAAGAAGGGGGAGATGTGGGAGCATGGCCATGGGGGTCCAGAAGTCCCATGGTTGGTGATAACATCCAACTCTTAAAGATGAGGCCATCAGGAAAGTAAAGCCTTGAGAGGGAACAAAGAAGGGTGATTCAGGAGACACCTTAAACAGGGACATGAAGAACAGGAACAGGGACAGGCTAACAGAGCAGGGAGAAACAAAAAACAGCATATGGGAGGGTCCCACTGGCATAGGCAGGACCCACAAACAAGGACTCCAGGAGTTGGAGGGGCAGCCAGAGCCCCCCGGCTGGGCAGCACTCAGTGCCTGCCTCTCCCAGGGATGGGGTTACAAAGTTTGATAAAGATAGACTTAGTATGCCTGGCAGTTTTTCTCTGTGTTTTAGTTTGTGTTGATCCTGCCTTCTTAATTTGTGTTAATCGCGCTTTCTTATGTTAATAAAGAAAGGGGAGATGTGGGAGTGTGGCCATGGGGGTCGACAAGCCCCATGGTTGGTGATAACAAAGGACTCTTAAGGAGGAGACCATTAGGAATTTAAAGAGTTGAGAGGGAACAAAGAAGGGTGATTCAGGTGACACCTTCTTGTCTGGGGTGGCTAGTTCTCCAGCCATTAATGCATGGAAGTGGCTGGGTGTTTGCTGTTGCCGGGCAAAGTTGTTGACCAATGACTAGTTAGTGGAAAGGTACTGCTGTGAGGCGGAAGTTATAGGAAGGGAGCCTTTCCTGAATAAGGGATAGAATGAAGTTGTGCCCTCACTCTGAGAGATGAAGTTATGCCCTCAGTAAGAGAGAGTTCAAGTTATGTCATCAATAAAGAGGTAGCAGTTACAGATCCTGAAAGAACCCCATTGTCCGTGCGGTCTTTACGCCACAAATCGCCCCCCAACAGGGACAAGAAAACGAACAGGGACGAGAAGAAAACAAACAGGGACATGAAGAACAGGAACAGGGACAGGCTAACAGAACAGGGACAAAAACAAAAAAGGAATGAATAGGGACAGGCAAACGGAACAGGAAAAAGAAAAAAAAAGGAATGAATAGGTACAGGCTAACAGAACAGGGACGAACAAAAAGAGCTTATGGGAGGGTCACGCTGGCTTACGCAGGACCCACAAACAAGGACTCCAGGAGGTGGAGGGGCAGCCAGAGCCCCCCGGTTGGGCAGCACTCAGTGCCTGCCTCTCCCAGGGATGGGGTTGCAAAGTTTGTTAAAGATAGTCTTAGTATGCCTGGCAGTTTTTCTCTGTGTTTTAGTTTGTGTTGATCCTGCCTTCTTAATTTGTTTTAATTGTGCTTTCTTATGTTAATAAAGAAGGGGGAGATGTGGGAGTGTGGCCATGGGGGTCGACAAGCCCCATGGTTGGTGATAACATCCGACTATTAAAGTAGAGACCATCAGGAAAGTAAAGCCTTGAGAGGGAACAAAGAAGGGTTATTCAAAAGACACCTTAACCAGGGACATGAAGAACAGGAACAGGGATAGTCTAACAGAACAGGGAGGAAAACAAAAAAGGAATGAATAGGGACAGGCTATCAGAACAGGGACAAACAAAAAACAGCGTATGGGAGGGTCTCGCTGGCATAGGCAGGACCCACAAACAAGGACTCCAGGACTTGGAGGGGCAGCCAGAGCCCCCCAGCTGGGCAGCACTCAGTGCCTGCCTCTCCCAGGGATGGGGTTACAAAGTTTGTAAACGATGGAATTAGTATGCCTGGCAGTTTTTCTCTGTGTTTTAGTTTGTGTTAATAGTGCTTTCTTAATTTGTGTTACTCTTGCTTTCATAATTTCTGTTAATCGCGCCTTCTTAATTTGTGTTAAACCTGCTTTCTTAATTTGTGTTAATCGAGCTCTTTTATGTTAATAAAGAAGGGGGAGATGTGGGAGCATGGCCATGGGGGTCCAGAAGTCCCATGGTTGGTGATAACATCCAACTCTTAAAGATGAGGCCATCAGGAAAGTAAAGCCTTGAGAGGGAACAAAGAAGGGTGATTCAGGAGACACCTTAAACAGGGACATGAAGAACAGGAACAGGGACAGGCTAACAGAGCAGGGAGAAACAAAAAACAGCATATGGGAGGGTCCCACTGGCATAGGCAGGACCCACAAACAAGGACTCCAGGAGTTGGAGGGGCAGCCAGAGCCCCCCGGCTGGGCAGCACTCAGTGCCTGCCTCTCCCAGGGATGGGGTTACAAAGTTTGATAAAGATAGACTTAGTATGCCTGGCAGTTTTTCTCTGTGTTTTAGTTTGTGTTGATCCTGCCTTCTTAATTTGTGTAAATCGCGCTTTCTTATGTTAATAAAGAAAGGGGAGATGTGGGAGTGTGGCCATGGGGGTCGACAAGCCCCATGGTTGGTGATAACAAAGGACTCTTAAGGAGGAGACCATTAGGAATTTAAAGAGTTGAGAGGGAACAAAGAAGGGTGATTCAGGTGACACCTTCTTGTCTGGGGTGGCTAGTTCTCCAGCCATTAATGCATGGAAGTGGCTGGGTGTTTGCTGTTGCCGGGCAAAGTTGTTGACCAATGACTAGTTAGTGGAAAGGTACTGCTGTGAGGCGGAAGTTATAGGAAGGGAGCCTTTCCTGAATAAGGGATAGAATGAAGTTGTGCCCTCACTCTGAGAGATGAAGTTATGCCCTCAGTAAGAGAGAGTTCAAGTTATGTCATCAATAAAGAGGTAGCAGTTACAGATCCTGAAAGAACCCCATTGTCCGTGCGGTCTTTACGCCACAAATCGCCCCCCAACAGGGACAAGAAAACGAACAGGGACGAGAAGAAAACAAACAGGGACATGAAGAACAGGAACAGGGACAGGCTAACAGAACAGGGACAAAAACAAAAAAGGAATGAATAGGGACAGGCAAACGGAACAGGAAAAAGAAAAAAAAAGGAATGAATAGGTACAGGCTAACAGAACAGGGACGAACAAAAAGAGCTTATGGGAGGGTCACGCTGGCTTACGCAGGACCCACAAACAAGGACTCCAGGAGGTGGAGGGGCAGCCAGAGCCCCCCGGTTGGGCAGCACTCAGTGCCTGCCTCTCCCAGGGATGGGGTTGCAAAGTTTGTTAAAGATAGTCTTAGTATGCCTGGCAGTTTTTCTCTGTGTTTTAGTTTGTGTTGATCCTGCCTTCTTAATTTGTGTTAATTGCGCTTTCTTATGTTAATAAAGAAGGAGGAGATGTGGGAGTGTGGCCATGGGGGTCGACAAGCCCCATGGTTGGTGATCACATCCGACTCTTAAAGATGAGGCCATGAGGAAAGTAAAGCCTTGAGAGGGAACAAAGAAGGGTGATTCAGGAGACACCTTAAACAGGGACATGAAGAACAGGAACAGGGACAGGCTAACAGAGCAGGGAGAAACAAAAAACAGCATATGGGAGGGTCCCACTGGCATATGCTGGACCCACAAACAAGGACTCCAGGAGTTGGAGGGGCAGCCAGAGCCCCCCAGCTGGGCAGCACTCAGTGCCTGCCTCTCCCAGGGATGGGGTTACAAGGGTGTTAAAGATGGAATTAGTATGCCTGGCAGTTTTTCTCTGTATTTTAATTTGTGTTAAGAGTGCTTTCTTAATTTGTGTTTCTCTTGCTTTCTTAATTTCTGTTAATCGCGCCTTCTTAATTTGTGTTAAACCTGCTTTCTTAATTTGTGTTAATCGAGCTCTTCTATGTTAATAAAGAAGGGGGAGATGTGGGAGCATGGCCATGGGGGTCGACAAGTCCCATGGTTGGTGATAACATCCGACTCTTAAAGATGAGGCCATCAGGAAAGTAATGAGTTGAGAGGGAACAAAGAAGGGTGATTCAGGAGACACCTTAACCAGGGACATGAAGAACAGGAACAGGGACAGGCTAACAGAGCAGGGAGAAACAAAAAAGTGCATATGGGAGGGTCCCACTGGCATATGCTGGACCCACAAACAAGGACTCCAGGAGTCTGAGGGGCAGCCAGAGCCCCCCAGCTGGGAAGCACTCAGTGCCTGCCTCTCCCAGGGATGGGGTTCCAAAGTTTGTTAAAGATGGAATTAGTATGCCTGGCAGTTTTTCTCTGTTTTTTAGTTTGTGTTGATCCTGCCTTCTTAATTTGTGTTAATCGCGCTTTCTTATGTTAATAAAGAAGGGGAAGATGTGGGAGTGTGGCCATGGGGGTCGACAAGCCCCATGGTTGGTGATCACATCCGACTCTTAAAGATGAGGCCATGAGGAAAGTAAAGCCTTGAGAGGGAGCAAAGAAGGGTGATTCAGGAGACACCTTAAACACGGACATGAAGAACAGGAACAGGGATAGTCTAACAGAACAGGGACAAAAACAAAAATGGAATGAATAGGGACAGGCTATCAGAACAGGGACAAACAAAAAACAGCATATGGGAGGGTCTCGCTGGCATAGGCAGGACCCACAAACAAGGACTCCAGGAGTTGGAGGGGCAGCCAGAGCCCCCCGGCTGGGCAGCACTCAGTGCCTGCCTCTCCCAGGGATGGGGTTACAAAGTTTGTTAAAGATGGAATTAGTATGCCTGGCAGTTTTTCTCTGTATTTTAATTTGTGTTAATAGTGCATTCTTAATTTGTGTTACTCTTGCTTTCTTAATTTCTGTTAATCGCGCCTTCTTAATTTGTGTTAAACCTGCTTTCTTAATTTGTGTTAATCGAGCTCTTTTATGTTAATAAAGAAGGGGGAGATGTGGGAGCATGGCCATGGGGGTCGACAAGTCCCATGGTTGGTGATAACAACCGACTCTTAAAGACGGGACCATGAGGAAAGTAAAGCCTTGAGAGGGAACAAAGAAGGGTGATTCAGGAGACACCTTAAGCAGGGACATGAAGAGCAGGAACAGGGATAGTCTAACAGAACAGGGACAAAAACAAAAAAGGAATGAATAGGGACAGGAAAACGAAACAGGGACAAAAACAGAAAAGAAATGATCAGGTACAGGCTAACAGAACAGGGATGACCAAAAAGAGCATATGGGAGGGTGACGATGGTTTACGCAGGACCCACAAACAAGGACTCCAGGAGTTGGAGGGGCAGCCAGAGCCCCCCAGCTGGGCAGCACTCAGTGCCTGCCTCTCCCAGGGATGGGGTTGCAAAGTTTGTTGAAGACAGACGTAGTATGCCTGGCAGTTTTTCTCTGTGTTTTAGTTTGTGTTGATCCTGCCTTCTTAATTTGTGTTAATCGCGCTTTCTTAAGTTAATAAAGAAGGGGAAGATGTGGGAGTGTGGCCATGGGGGTCGACAAGCCCCATGGTTGGTGATCACATCCGACTCTTAAAGATGAGTCCATCAGGAAACTAAAGAATTGAGAGGGAACAAAGAAGGGTGATTCAGGAGACACCTTAAGCAGGGACATGAAGAACAGGAACAGGGATAGTCTAACAGAACAGGGACAAAAACAAAAAAGGAATGAATAGGGACATGCTATCAGAACAGGGACAAACAAAAAACAGCGTATGGGAGGGTCTCGCTGGCATAGGCAGGACCCCCAAACAAGGACTCCAGGAGTTGGAGGGGCAGCCAGAGCCCCCCGGCTGGGCAGCACTCAGTGCCTGCCTCTCCCAGGGTTGTGGTTACAAAGTTTTTTAAAGATGGAATTAGTATGCCTCGCAGTTTTTCTCTGTATTTTAATTTGTGTTAATAGTGCTTTCTTAATTTGTGTTTCTAAGCTTTCTTAATTTCTGTTAATCGCGCCTTCTTAATTTGGGTTAAACCTGCTTTCTTAATTTGTGTTAATCGAGCTCTTTTATGTTAATAAAGAAGGGGGAGATGTGGGAGCATGGCCATGAGGGTCGACAACTCCCATGGTTGGTGATAACAACCGACTCTTAAAGATGAGGCCATCAGGAAACTAAAGAGTTGAGAGGGAACAAAGAAGGGTGATTCAGGAGACACCTTAAACAGGGACATGAAGAACAGGAGCAGGGATAGTCTAACAGAACAGGGACAAAAACAAAAAAGGAATGAATAGGGACAGGCTAACAGAGCAGGGAGAAACAAAAAACAGCATATGGGAGGGTCCCACTGGCGTATGCTGGACACACAAACAAGGACTCCAGGAGTTGGAGGGGCAGCCAGAGCCCCCCGGCTGGGCAGCACTCAGTGCCTGCCTATCCCAGGGATGGTTTTACAAAGATTGTTAAAGATAGACTTAGTATGCCTGGCAGTTTTTCTCTGTGTTTTAGTTTGTGTTGATCCTGCCTTTTTAATTTGTGTTAATCGCGCTTTCTTATGTTAATAAAGAAGGGGGAGATGTGGGAGTGTGGCCATGGGGGTCGACAGGCCCCATGGTTGGTGATAACATCCGACTCTTAAAGATGAGGCCATCAGGAATTTAAAGAGTTGAGAGGGAACAAAGAAGGGTGATTCAGGTGACACCTTCTTGTCTGGGGTGGCTAGTTCTCCAGCCATTAATGCATGGAAGTTGCTGGGTGTTTGCTGTTGCCGGGCAAAGTTGTTGACCAATGACTAGATAGTGGAGAGGTACTGCTGTGAGGCGGAAATTAAAGGAAGGGAGCCTTTCCTGAATAAGGGATAGAATGAAGTTGTGCCCTCACTCTGAGAGATGAAGTTATGCCCTCAGTAAGAGAGAGTTCAAGTTATGTCATCAATAAAGAGGTAGCAGTTACAGATCCTGAAAGAACCCCGTTGTCCGTGCGGTCTTTACGCCACAAATCGCCCCCCAACAGGGACATGAAAAACGAACAGGGACGAGAGGAAAACAAACAGGGACATGAAGAAGAGGAACAGGGACAGGCAAACAGAACAGGGACAAAAACAAAAAAGGAATGAATAGGGACAGGCAAACGGAACAGGGACAAAAACAGAAAAGGAATGATCAGGTACAGGCTAACAGAACAGGGATGACCAAAAAGAGCATATGGGAGGGTCACGATGGTTTACGCAGGACCCCCAAACAAGGACTCCAGGAGTTGGAGGGGCAGCCAGAGCCCCCCGGCTGGGCAGCACTCAGTGCCTGCCTCTCCCAGGGATGGGGTTATAAAGTTTGTTAAAGATGGAATTAGTATGCCTGGCAGTTTTTCTCTGTATTTTAGTTTGTGTTAATAGTGCTTTCTTAATTTGTGTTACTCTTGCTTTCTTAATTTCTGTTAATCGCGCCTTCATAATTTGTGTTAAACCTGCTTTCTTAATTTGTGTTAATCGAGCTCTTTTACGTTAATAAAGAAGGGGGAGTTGTGGGAGCATGGCCATGGGGGTCGACAAGTCCCATGGTTGGTGATAACATCTGACTCTTAAAGATGAGGGCATCAGGAAAGTAAAGCCTTGAGAGGGAACAAAGAAGGGTGATTCAGGAGACACCTTAAACAGGGACATGAAGAACAGGAACAGGGACAGGCAAACAGAGCAGGGAGAAACAAAAAACAGCATATGGGAGGGTCCCACTGGCATATGCTGGACCCACAAAGTAGGACTCCAGGAGTTGGAGGGGCAGCCAGAGCCCCCCGGCTGGGCAGCACTCGGTGCCTGCCTCTCCAAGGGACGGTTTTACAAAGATTGTTAAAGATAGACTTAGTATGCCTGGCAGTTTTTCTCTGTGTTTTAGTTTGTGTTGATCCTGCCTTCTTAATTTGTGTTAATCGCACTTTCTTATGTTAATAAAGAAGGGGAAGATGTGGGAGTGTGGCCATGGGGGTCGACATGCCCCATGGTTGGTGATAACATCCGACTCTTAAAGATGAGGCCATCAGGAATTTAAAGAGTTGAGAGGGAACAAAGAAGGGTGATTCAGGTGACACCTTCTTGTCTGGGGTGGCTAGTTCTCCAGCCATTAATGCATGGAAGTTGCTGGGTGTTTGCTGTTGCCGGGCAAAGTTGTTGACCAATGACTAGATAGTGGAGAGGTACTGCTGTGAGGCGGAAATTAAAGGAAGGGAGCCTTTCCTGAATAAGGGATAGAATGAAGTTGTGCCCTCACTCTGAGAGATGAAGTTATGCCCTCAGTAAGAGAGAGTTCAAGTTATGTCATCAATAAAGAGGTAGCAGTTACAGATCCTGAAAGAACCCCGTTGTCCGTGCGGTCTTTACGCCACAAATCGCCCCCCAACAGGGACATGAAAAACGAACAGGGACGAGAGGAAAACAAACAGGGACATGAAGAAGAGGAACAGGGACAGGCAAACAGAACAGGGACAAAAACAAAAAAGGAATGAATAGGGACAGGCAAACGGAACAGGGACAAAAACAGAAAAGGAATGATCAGGTACAGGCTAACAGAACAGGGATGACCAAAAAGAGCATATGGGAGGGTCACGATGGTTTACGCAGGACCCCCAAACAAGGACTCCAGGAGTTGGAGGGGCAGCCAGAGCCCCCCGGCTGGGCAGCACTCAGTGCCTGCCTCTCCCAGGGATGGGGTTATAAAGTTTGTTAAAGATGGAATTAGTATGCCTGGCAGTTTTTCTCTGTATTTTAGTTTGTGTTAATAGTGCTTTCTTAATTTGTGTTACTCTTGCTTTCTTAATTTCTGTTAATCGCGCCTTCATAATTTGTGTTAAACCTGCTTTCTTAATTTGTGTTAATCGAGCTCTTTTACGTTAATAAAGAAGGGGGAGTTGTGGGAGCATGGCCATGGGGGTCGACAAGTCCCATGGTTGGTGATAACATCTGACTCTTAAAGATGAGGGCATCAGGAAAGTAAAGCCTTGAGAGGGAACAAAGAAGGGTGATTCAGGAGACACCTTAAACAGGGACATGAAGAACAGGAACAGGGACAGGCTAACAGAGCAGGGAGAAACAAAAAACAGCATATGGGAGGGTCCCACTGGCATATGCTGGACCCACAAAGTAGGACTCCAGGAGTTGGAGGGGCAGCCAGAGCCCCCCGGCTGGGCAGCACTCGGTGCCTGCCTCTCCAAGGGACGGTTTTACAAAGATTGTTAAAGATAGACTTAGTATGCCTGGCAGTTTTTCTCTGTGTTTTAGTTTGTGTTGATCCTGCCTTCTTAATTTGTGTTAATCGCACTTTCTTATGTTAATAAAGAAGGGGAAGATGTGGGAGTGTGGCCATGGGGGTCGACAAGCCCCATGGTTGGTGATAACATCCGACCACTAAAGTAGAGACCATCAGGAAAGTAAAGCCTTGAGAGGGAACAAAGAAGGGTGATTCAGGAGACACCATAAACAGGGACATGAAGAACAGGAACAGGGATAGTCTAACAGAACAGGGACAAAAACAAAAAAGGAATGAATAGGGACAGGCTAACAGAACAGGGACAAACAAAAAACAGCGTATGGGAGGGTCTCGCTGGCATAGGCAGGACCCCCAAACAAGGACTCCAGGAGTTGGAGGGGCAGCCAGAGCTCCCCGGCTGGGCAGCACTCAGTGCCTGCCACTCCCAGGGATGGGGTTACAAAGTTTGTTAAAGATGGAATTAGTATGCCTGGCAGTTTTTCTCTGTATTTTAGTTTGTGTTAATAGTGCTTTCTTAATTTGTTTTACTCTTGCTTTCTTAATTTCTGTTAATCGCGCCTTCATAATTTGTGTTAAACCTGCTTTCTTAATTTGTGTTAATCGAGCTCTTTTATGTTAATAAAGAAGGGGGAGTTGTAGGAGTGTGGCCATGGGGGTCGACAAGTCCCATGGTTGGTGATAACATCCGACTCTTAAAGATGAGGCCATCAGGAAAGTAAAGAGTTGAGAGGGAACAAAGAAGGGTGATTCAGGAGACACCTTAAACAGGGACATGAAGAACAGGGACAGGCTAACAGAGCAGGGAGAAACAAAAAACAGCATATGGGAGGGTCCCACTGGCATATGCTAGACCCACAAACAAGGACTCCAGGAGTTGGAGGGGCAGCCCGAGCCCCCCGGCTGGGCAGCACTCAGTGCCTGCCTCTCCCAGGGATGGGTTTACAAAGGTTGTTAAAGATAGACTTAGTATGCCTGGCAGTTTTTCTATGTGTTTTAGTTTGTGTTGATCCTGCCTTCTTAATTTGTTTTAATTGTGCTTTCTTATGTTAATAAAGAAGGGGAAGATGTGGGAGTGTGGCCATGGGGGTCGACAAGCCCCATGGTTGGTGATAACATCCGACTATTAAAGTAGAGGCCATCAGGAAAGTAAACCCTTGAGAGGGAACAAAGAAGGGTTATTCAAAAGACACCTTAACCAGGGACATGAAGAACAGGAACAGGGATAGTCTAACAGAACAGGGAGGAAAACAAAAAACGAATGAATAGGGACAGGCTATCAGAACAGGGACAAACAAAAAACAGCGTATGGGAGGGTCTCGCTGGAATAGGCAGGACCCACAAAGAAAGACTCCAGGAGTTAGAGGGGCAGCCAGAGCCCCCCTGCTGGGCAGCACTCAGTGCCTGCCTCTCCCAGGGATGGGGTTACAAAGTTTGTAAAAGATGGAATTAGTATGCCTGGCAGTTTTTCTCTGTGTTTTAGTTTGTGTTGATCCTGCCTTCTTAATTTGTGTTAATCGCGCTTTCTTAAGTTAATAAAGAAGGGGGAGATGTGGGAGCATGGCCATGGGGGTCCACAAGTCCCATGGTTGGTGATAACATCCAACTCTTAAAGATGAGGCCATCAGGAAAGTAAAGAGTTGAGAGGGAACAAAGAAGGGTGATTCAGGAGACACCTTAAGCAGGGACATGAAGAACAGGAACAGGGATAGTCTAACAGAACAGGGAGGAAAAAAAAAAAGGAATGAATAGGGACAGGCTATCAGAACAGGGACAAACAAAAAACAGCGTATGGGAGGGTCTCGCTGGCATAGGCAGGACCCACAAACAAGGACTCCAGGAGTTGGAGGGGCAGCCAGAGCCCCCCAGCTGGGCAGCACTCAGTGCCTGCCTCTCCCAGGGATGGGGTTACAAAGTTTGTAAAAGATGGAATTAGTATGCCTGGCAGTTTTTCTCTGTGTTTTAGTTTGTGTTAATAGTGCTTTCTTAATTTGTGTTACTCTTGCTTTCTTAATTTCTGTTAATCGCGCCTTCTTAATTTGTGTTAAACCTGCTTTCTTAATTTGTGTTAATCGAGCTCTTTTATGTTAATAAAGCAGGGGGAGATGTGGGAGCATGGCCATGGGGGTCCACAAGTCCCATGGTTGGTGATAACATCCAACTCTTAAAGATGAGGCCATCAGGAAAGTAAAGAGTTGAGAGGGAACAAAGAAGGGTGATTCAGGAGACACCTTAAACAGGGACATGAAGAACAGGAACAGGGACAGGCTAACGGAGCAGGGAGAAACAAAAAACAGCATATGGGAGAGTCCCACTGGCATATGCTGGACCCACAAACAAGGACTCCAGGAGTTGGAGGGGCAGCCAGAGCCCCCCAGCTGGGAAGCACTCACTGCCTGCCTCTCCCACGGATGGGGTTACAAAGTTTGTTAAAGATGGAATTAGTATGCCTGGCAGTTTTACTCTGTGTTTTAGTTTGTGTTGATCCTGCCTTCTTAATTTGTGTTAATCGCGCTTTCTTATGTTAATAAAGAAGGGGAAGATGTGGGAGTGTGGCCATGGGGGTCGACAAGCCCCATGGTTGGTGGTAACATCAGACTCTTAATGATGAGACCATCAGGAAAGTAAAGAGTTGAGAGAGAACAAAGAAGGGTGATTCAGGAGACACCTTAAAAAGGGACATGAAGAACAGGAACAGGGACAGGCTAACAGAGCAGGGAGAAACACAAAACAGCATATGGGAGGGTCCCACTGGCATATGCTGGACCCAAAAACAAGGACTCCAGGAGTTGGAGGGGCAGCCAGAGCCCCCCGGCTGGGCAGCACTCAGTGCCTGCCTCTGCCAGGGATGGTTTTACAAAGTTTGTTAAAGATGGAATTACTATGCCTGGCAGTTTTTCTCTGTATTTTAGTTTGTGTTAATAGTTCTTTCTTAATTTGTGTTACTCTTCCTTTCTTAATTTCTGTTAATCGTGCCTTCTTAATTTGTGTTAAACCTGCTTTCTTAATTTGTGTTAATCAAGCTCTTTTATGTTAATAAAGAAGGGGGAGAAGTGGGAGCCTGGCCATGGGGGTGGGCAAGTCCCATGGTTGGTGATAACATCCGACTATTAAAGTAGAGACCATCAGGAAAGTAAAGAGTTGAAAGGGAACAAAGAAGGGTGATTCAGGAGACACCTTAAACAGGGACATGAAGAACAGGAACAGGGATAGTCTAACAGAACAGGGACGAAAACAAAAAAGGAATGAATAGGGACAGGCTATCAGAACAGGGACAAACAAAAAACAGCGTATGGGAGGGTCTCATTGGCATAGGCAGGACCCACAAACAAGGACTCCAGGAGTTGGAGGGGCAGCCAGAGCCCCCCGGCTGGGCAGCACTCAGTGCCTGCCTCTCCCAGGGATGGGGTTGCAAAGTTTGTTAAAGATAGACTTAGTATGCCTGGCAGCTTTTCTCTGTGTTTTAGTTTGTGTTGATCCTGCCTTCTTAATTTGTGTTAATCGCGCTTTCTTATGTTAATAAAGAAGGGGAAGATGTGGGAGTGTGGTAGTGGGAGTCCACAAGCCCCATGGTTGGTGATAACATCCGACTCTTAAGGATGAGACCATCAGGAATTTAAAGAGTTGAGAGGGAACAAAGAAGGGTGATTCACGTGACACCTTGTTGCCTGGGGTGGCTTGTTCTCCAGCCATTAAAGCATGGAAGTTGCTGGGTGTTTGCTGTTGCCGGGCAAAGTTGTTGACCAATGACTAGTTAGTGGAAAGGTACTGCTGTGAGGCGGAAATTATAGGAAGGGAGCCTTTCCTGAATAAGGGATAGAATGAAGTTGTGCCCTCACTCTGAGAGATGAAGTTATGCCTTCAGTAAGAGAGAGTTCAAGTTATGCCATCAATAAAGAGGTAGCAGTTACAGATCCTGAAAAAACCCCGTTGTCCGTGCGGTCTTTACGCCACAAATTGCCCCCCAAAAGGGACATGAAAACGAAGAGGGACCAGAAGAAAACAAACAGGGACATGAAGAACAGGAACAGGGACAGGCTAACAGCACAGGGACAAAAACAAAAAAAGGAATGATCAGGTACAGGCTAACAGAACAGGGACGAACAAAAAGAGCTTATGGGAGGGTCACGCTGGCTTACGCAGGACCCACAAACAAGGACTCCAGGAGTTGGAGGGGCAGCCAGAGCCCCCCGGCTGGGCAGCACTCAGTGCCTGCCACTCCCAGGGATGGGGTTGCAAAGTTTGTTAAAGATAGTCTTAGTATGCCTGGCAGCTTTTCTCTGTGTTTTAGTTTGTGTTGATCCTGCCTTCTTAATTTGTGTTAATCGAGCTCTTTTATGTTAATAAAGAAGGGGGAGATTTGGGAGCATGGCCATGGGGGTCGACAAGTCCCATGGTTGGTGATAACATCCAACTCTTAAAGATGATGCCATCAGGAAAGTAGAGCCTTGAGAGGGAACAAAGAAGGGTGATTCAGGAGACACCTTAAACAGGGACATGAAGAACAGGAACAGGGATAGTCTAACAGAACAGGGAGGAAAACAAAAAAGGAATTAATAGGGGCAGGCTATCAGAACAGGGACAAACAAAAAACAGCGTATGGGAGGGTCTCGCTGGCATAGGCAGGACCCACAAACAAGGACTCCAGGAGTTGGAGGGGCAGCCAGAGCCCCCCAGCTGGGCAGCACTCAGTGCCTGCCTCTCCCATGGATGGGGTTACAAAGTTTGTAAAAGATGGAATTAGTATGCCTGGCAGTTTTTCTCTGTGTTTTATTTTGTGTTAATAGTGCTTTCTTAATTTGTGTTACTCTTGCTTTCTTAATTTCTGTTAATCGCGCCTTCTTAATTTGTGTTAAACCTGCTTTCTTAATTTGTGTTAATCGAGCTCTTTTATGTTAATAAAGAAGGGGGAGATGTGGGAGCATGGCCATGGGGGTCCACAAGTCCCATGGTTGGTGATAACATCCAACTCTTAAAGATGAGGCCATCAGGAAAGTAAAGAGTTGAGAGGGAACAAAGAAGGGTGATTCAGGAGACACCTTAAACAGGGACATGAAGAACAGGAACAGGGACAGGCTAACAGAGCAGGGAGAAACAAAAAACAGCATATGGGAGAGTCCCACTGGCATAGGCAGGACCCACAAACAAGGACTCCAGGAGTTGGAGGGGCAGCCAGAGCCCCCCGGCTGGGCAGCACTCAGTGCCTGCCTCTCCCAGGGATGGTTTTACAAAGGTTGTTAAAGATAGACTTAGTATGCCTGGCAGTTTTTCTCTGTGTTTTAGTTTGTGTTGATCCTGCCTTCTTAATATGTGTTAATCGCGCTTTCTTAAGTTAATAAAGAAGGGGGAGATGTGGGAGTGTGGCCATGGGGGTCGACAAGCCCCATGGTTGGTGATAACATCAGACTCTTAATGATGAGACCATCAGGAAAGTAAAGCCTTGAGAGGGAACAAAGAAGGGTGATTCAGGAGACACCTTAAACAGGGACATGAAGAACAGGAACAGGGATAGTCTAACAGAACAGGGACAAAAACAAAAAAGTAATGAATAGGGACAGGCTATCAGAACAGGGACAAACAAAAAACAGCGTATGGGAGGGTCTCGCTGGCATAGGCAGGACCCACAAACAAGGACTCCAGGAGTTGGAGGGGCAGCCAGAGCCCCCCGGGTGGGCAGCACTCAGTGCCTGCCACTCCCAGGGACGGGGTTGCAAAGTTTGTTAAAGATGGAATTAGTATGCCTGGCAGCTTTTCTATGTGTTTTAGTTTGTGTTGATCCTGCCTTCTTAATTTGTGTTAATCGCGCTTTCTTATGTTAATAAAGAAGGGGAAGATGTGGGAGTGTGGCAATGGGAGTCCACAGGCACCATGGTTGTTGATCACATCCGACTCTTAAGGATGAGACCATCAGGAATTTAAAGAGTTGAGAGGGAACAAAGAAGGGTGATTCAGGTGACACCTTGTTGTCTGGGGTGGCTTGTTCTCCAGCCATTAAAGCATGGAAGTTGATGGGTGTTTGCTGTTGCCGGGCAAAGTTGTTGACCAATGACTAGTTAGTGGAAAGGTACTGCTGTGAGGCGGAAATTATAGGAAGGGAGCCTTTCCTGAATAAGGGATAGAATGAAGTTGTGCCCTCACTCTGAGAGATGAAGTTATGCCCTCAGTAAGAGAGAGTTCAAGTTATGTCATCAATAAAGAGGTAGCAGTTACAGATCCTGAAAGAACCCCGTTGTCCGTGCGGTCTTTACGCCACAAATCGCCCCCCAACAGGGACATGAAAACGAACAGGGACGAGAAGAAAACAAACAGGGACATGAAGAATAGGAACAGGGACAGGCTAACAGCACAGGGACAAAAACAAAAAAGGTATGAATAGGGACAGGCAAACGGAACAGGGACAAAAACAGAAAAGGAATGATCAGGTACAGGCTAACAGAACAGGGACGAACAAAAAGAGCTTATGGGAGGGTCACGCTGGCTTACGCAGGACCCACAAACAAGGACTCCAGGAGTTGGAGGGGCAGCCAGAGCCCCCCGGCTGGGCAGCACTCAGTGCCTGCCTCTCCCAGGGATGGGGTTGCAAAGTTTGTTAAAGATAGACTTAGTATGCCTGGCAGTTTTTCTCTGTGTTTTAGTTTGTGTTGATCCTGCGTTCTTAATTTGTGTTAATTGCGCTTTCTTATTTTAATAAAGAAGGGGAAGATGTGGGAGTGTGGCCATGGGGGTCGACAAGCCCCATGGTTGGTGATAACATCCAACTCTTAAAGATGAAACCATCAGGAAAGTAAAGAGTTGAGAGGGAACAAAGAAGGGTGATTCAGGAGACACCTTAACCAGGGAGATGAAGAACAGGAACAGGGATAGTCTAACAGAACAGGGAGGAAAACAAAAAAGGAATGAACAGGGACAGGCTAACAGAGCAGGGAGAAACAAAAAACAGCATATGGGAGGGTCCCACTGGCATATGCTGGACCCACAAACAAGGACTCCAGGAGTTGGAGGGGCAGCCAGAGCCCCCCGGCTGGGCAGCACTCAGTGGCTGCCTCTCCCAGGGATGGTTTTACAAAGATTGTTAAAGATAGACTTAGTATGCCTGGCAGTTTTTCTCTGTGTTTTAGTTTGTGTTGATCCTGCCTTCTTAATTTGTGTTAATCGCGTTTTCTTATGTTAATAAAGAAGGGGAAGATGTGGGAGTGTGGCTATGGGGGTCCACAAGCCCCATGGTTGGTGATAACATCCGACTACTAAAGTAGAGACCATCAGGAAAGTAAAGCCTTGAGAGGGAACAAAGAAGGGTGATTCAGGAGACACCTTAAACAGGGACATGAAGAACAGGAACAGGGATAGTCTAACAGAACAGGGACAAAAACAAAAAAGGAATGAATAGGGACAGGCTATCAGAACAGGGACAAACAAAAAACAGCGTATGGGAGGGTCTCGCTGGCATAGGCAGGACCCACAAACAAGGACTCCAGGAGTTGGAGGGGCAGCCAGAGCCCCCCAGCTGGGCAGCACTCAGTGCCTGCCTCTCCCAGGGACGGGGTTACAAAGTTTGTTAAAGACGGAATTAGTATGCCTGGCAGTTTTTCTCTGTGTTTTAGTTTGTGTTGATCCTGCCTTCTTAATTTGTGTTAATCGCGCTTTCTTATGTTAATAAAGAAGGGGAAGATGTGGGAGTGTGGCAATGGGAGTCCACAGGCCCCATGGTTGTTGATCACATCCGACTCTTAAGGATGAGACCATCAGGAATTTAAAGAGTTGAGAGGGAACAAAGAAGGGTGATTCAGGTGACACCTTGTTGTCTGGGGTGGCTTGTTCTCCAGCCATTAAAGCATGGAAGTTGATGGGTGTTTGCTGTTGCCGGACAAAGTTGTTGACCAATGACTAGTTAGTGGAAAGGTACTGCTGTGAGGCGGAAATTATAGGAAGGGAGCCTTTCCTGAATAAGGGATAGAATGAAGTTGTGCCCTCACTCTGAGAGATGAAGTTATGCCCTCAGTAAGAGAGAGTTCAAGTTATGTCATCAATAAAGAGGTAGCAGTTACAGATCCTGAAAGAACCCCGTTGTCCGTGCGGTCTTTACGCCACAAATCGCCCCCCAACAGGGACATGAAAACGAACAGGGACGAGAAGAAAACAAACAGGGACATGAAGAATAGGAACAGGGACAGGCTAACAGCACAGGGACAAAAACAAAAAAGGTATGAATAGGGACAGGCAAACGGAACAGGGACAAAAACAGAAAAGGAATGATCAGGTACAGGCTAACAGAACAGGGACGAACAAAAAGAGCTTATGGGAGGGTCACGCTGGCTTACGCAGGACCCACAAACAAGGACTCCAGGAGTTGGAGGGGCAGCCAGAGCCCCCCGGCTGGGCAGCACTCAGTGCCTGCCTCTCCCAGGGATGGGGTTGCAAAGTTTGTTAAAGATAGACTTAGTATGCCTGGCAGTTTTTCTCTGTGTTTTAGTTTGTGTTGATCCTGCGTTCTTAATTTGTGTTAATTGCGCTTTCTTATTTTAATAAAGAAGGGGAAGATGTGGGAGTGTGGCCATGGGGGTCGACAAGCCCCATGGTTGGTGATAACATCCAACTCTTAAAGATGAAACCATCAGGAAAGTAAAGAGTTGAGAGGGAACAAAGAAGGGTGATTCAGGAGACACCTTAACCAGGGAGATGAAGAACAGGAACAGGGATAGTCTAACAGAACAGGGAGGAAAACAAAAAAGGAATGAACAGGGACAGGCTAACAGAGCAGGGAGAAACAAAAAACAGCATATGGGAGGGTCCCACTGGCATATGCTGGACCCACAAACAAGGACTCCAGGAGTTGGAGGGGCAGCCAGAGCCCCCCGGCTGGGCAGCACTCAGTGGCTGCCTCTCCCAGGGATGGTTTTACAAAGATTGTTAAAGATAGACTTAGTATGCCTGGCAGTTTTTCTCTGTGTTTTAGTTTGTGTTGATCCTGCCTTCTTAATTTGTGTTAATCGCGTTTTCTTATGTTAATAAAGAAGGGGAAGATGTGGGAGTGTGGCTATGGGGGTCCACAAGCCCCATGGTTGGTGATAACATCCGACTACTAAAGTAGAGACCATCAGGAAAGTAAAGCCTTGAGAGGGAACAAAGAAGGGTGATTCAGGAGACACCTTAAGCAGGGACATGAAGAACAGGAACAGGGATAGTCTAACAGAACAGGGACAAATACAAAAAAGGAATGAATAGGGACAGGCTATCAGAACAGCGACAAACAAAAAACAGCGTATGGGAGGGTCTCGCTGGCATAGGCCGGACCCACAAACAAGGACTCCAGGAGTTGGAGGGGCAGCCAGAGCCCCCCGGCTGGGCAGCACTCAGTGCCTGCCACTCCCAGGGATGGGGTTGCAAAGTTTGTTAAAGATAGTCTTAGTATGCCTGGCAGCTTTTCTCTGTGTTTTAGTTTGTGTTGATCCTGCCTTCTTAATTTGTGTTAATCGAGCTCTTTTATGTTAATAAAGAAGGGGGAGATGTGGGAGCATGGCCATGGGGGTCGAGAAGTCCCATGGTTGGTGATAACATCCAACTCTTAAAGATGAGGCCATCAGGAAAGTAAAGAGTTGAGAGGGAACAAAGAAGGGTGATTCAGGAGACACCTTAAACAGGGACATGAAGAACAGGAACAGGGATAGTCTAACAGAACAGGGAGGAAAACAAAAAAGGAATGAATAGGGACAGGCTAACAGAGCAGGGAGAAACAAAAAACAGCGTATGGGAGAGTCCCACTGGCATAGGCAGGACCCACAAACAAGGACTCCAGGAGTTGGAGGGGCAGCCAGAGCCCCCCGGCTGGGCAGCACTCAGTGCCTGCCTCTCCCAGGGATGGTTTTACAAAGGTTGTTAAAGATAGACTTAGTATGCCTGGCAGTTTTTCTCTGTGTTTTAGTTTGTGTTGATCCTGCCTTCTTATTTTGTGTTAATCGCGCTTTCTTAAGTTAATAAAGAAGGAGGAGATGTGGGAGTGTGGCCATGGGGGTCGACAAGCCCCATGGTTGGTGATAACATCAGACTCTTAATGATGAGACCATCAGGAAAGTAAAGCCTTGAGAGGGAACAAAGAAGGGTGACTCAGGAGACACCTTAAACAGGGACATGAAGAACAGGAACAGGGATAGTCTAACAGAACAGGGAGGAAAACAAAAAAGGAATGAATAGGGACAGGCTATCAGAACAGGGACAAACAAAAAACAGCATATGGGAGGGTCTCGCTGGCAAAGGCAGGACCCACAAACAAGGACTCCAGGAGTTGGAGGGGCAGCCAGAGCCCCCCAGCTGGGCAGCACTCAGTGCCTGCCTCTCCCAGGGATGGGGTTACAAAGTTTGTTAAAGATGGAATTAGTATGCCTGGCAGTTTTTCTCTGTGTTTTAGTTTGTGTTGATCCTGCCTTCTTAATTTGTGTTAATCGCGCTTTCTTATGTTAATAAAGAAGGGGAAGATGTGGGAGTGTGGCCATGGGGGTCGACAAGCCCCATGGTTGGTGGTAACATCAGACTCTTAATGATGAGACCATCAGGAAAGTAAAGAGTTGAGAGAGAACAAAGAAGGGTGATTCAGGAGACACCTTAAAAAGGGACATGAAGAACAGGAACAGGGACAGGCTAACAGAGCAGGGACGAAAACAAAAAAGGAATGAATAGGGACAGGCTATCAGAACAGGGACAAACAAAAAACAGCGTATGGGAGGGTCTCGTTGGCATACGCAGGACCCACAAACAAGGACTCCAGGAGTTGGAGGGGCAGCCAGAGCCCCCTGGCTTGGCAGTACTCAGTGCCTGCCTCTCCCAGGGATGGTTTTACAAAGGTTGTTAAAGATAGACTTAGTATGCCTGGCAGTTTTTCTCTGTGTTTTAGTTTGTGTTGATCCTGCCTTCTTAATTTGTGTTAATCGCGCTTTCTTAAGTTAATAAAGAAGGGGGAGATGTGGGAGTGTGGCCATGGGGGTCGACAGGCCCCATGGTTGGTGATAACATAGGACTCTTAAGGATGAGACCATCAGGAATTTAAAGAGTTGAGAGGGAACAAAGAAGGGTGATTCAGGTGACACCTTGTTGTCTGGGGTGGCTAGTTCTCCAGCCATTAATGCATGGAAGTGGCTGGGTGTTTGGTGTTGCCGGGCAAAGTTGTTGACCAATGACTAGTTAGTGGAAAGGTACTGCTGTGAGGCGGAAATTATAGGAAGGGAGCCTTTCCTGAATAAGGGATAGAATGAAGTTGTGCCCTCACTCTGAGAGATGAAGTTATGCCCTCAGTAAGAGAGAGTTCAAGTTATGTCATCAATAAAGAGGTAGCAGTTACAGATCCTGAAAGAACCCCGTTGTCCGTGCAGTCTTTACGCCACAAATCGCCCCCCAACAGGGACATGAAAACGAACAGGGACGAGAAGAAAACAAACAGGGACATGAAGAATAGGAACAGGGACAGGCTAACAGCACAGGGACAAAAACAAAAAAGGAATGAATAGGGACAGGCAAACGGAACAGGGACAAAAACAGAAAAGGAATGATCAGGTACAGGCTAACAGAACAGGGACGAACAAAAAGAGCTTATGGGAGGGTCACGCTGGCTTACGCAGGACCCACAAACAAGGACTCCAGGAGTTGGAGGGGCAGCCAGAGCCCCCCGGCTGGGCAGCACTCAGTGCCTGCCTCTCCCAGGGATGGGGTTGCAAAGTTTGTTAAAGATAGAATTAGTATGCCAGGCAGTTTTTCTCTGTGTTTTAGTTTGTGTTGATCCTGCCTTCTTAATTTGTGTTAATTGCGCTTTCTTATTTTAATAAAGAAGGGGAAGATGTGGGAGTGTGGCCATGGGGGTCGACAAGCCCCATGGTTGGTGATAACATCCAACTCTTAAAGATGAAACCATCAGGAAAGTAAAGAGTTGAGAGGGAACAAAGAAGGGTGATTCAGGAGACACCTTAACCAGGGAGATGAAGAACAGGAACAGGGATAGTCTAACAGAACAGGGAGGAAAACAAAAAAGGAATGAAAAGGGACAGGCTAACAGAGCAGGGAGAAACAAAAAACAGCATATGGGAGGGTCCCACTGGCATATGCTGGACCCACAAACAAGGACTCCAGGATTTGGAGGGGCAGCCAAGGCCCCCCGGCTGGGCAGCACTCAGTGCCTGCCTCTCCCAGGGATGGTTTTACAAAGATTGTTAAAGATAGACTTAGTATGCCTGGCAGTTTTTCTCTGTGTTTTAGTTTGTGTTGATCCTGCCTTCTTAATTTGTGTTAATCGCGTTTTCTTATGTTAATAAAGAAGGGGAAGATGTGGGAGTGTGGCTATGGGGGTCCACAAGCCCCATGGTTGGTGATAACATCCGACTACTAAAGTAGAGACCATCAGGAAAGTAAAGCCTTGAGAGGGAACAAAGAATGGTGATTCAGGAGACACCTTAAGCAGGGACATGAAGAACAGGAACAGGGATAGTCTAACAGAACAGGGACAAAAACAAAAAAGGAATGAATAGGGACAGGCTATCAGAACAGGGACAAACAAAAAACAGCGTATGGGAGGGTCTCGCTGGCATAGGCAGGACCCCCAAACAAGGACTCCAGGAGTTGGAGGGGCAGCCAGAGCCCCCCGGCTAGGCAGTACTCAGTGCCTGCCTCTCCCAGGGATGGGGTTACAAAGTTTGTTAAAGATGGAATTAGTATGCCTGGCAGTTTTTCTCTGTATTTTAGCTTGTGTTAAAAGTTCTTTCTTAATTTGTGTTACTTTTCCTTTCTTATTTTCTGTTAATCGCGCCTTCATAATTTGTGTTAAACCTGCTTTCTTAATTTGCGTTAATCAAGCTCTTTTATGTTAATAAAGAAGGGGGAGATGTGGGAGCATGGCCATGGGGGTCGACAAGTCCCATGGTTGGTGATAACATCCGACTCTTAAAGATGAGGCCATCAGGAAAGTAAAGAGTTGAGAGGGAACAAAGAAGGGTGATTCAGGAGACACCTTAAGCAGGGACATGAAGAACAGCAACAGGGATAGTCTAACAGAACAGGGAGGAAAACAAAAAAGGAATTAATAGGGACAGGCTATCAGAACAGGGACAAACAAAAAACAGCGTATGGGAGGGTCTCGCTGGCATAGGCAGGACCCACAAACAAGGACTCCAGGAGTTGGAGGGGCAGCCAGAGCCCCCCAGCTGGGCAGCACTCAGTGCCTGCCTCTCCCAGGGATGGGGTTACAAAGTTTGTAAAAGATGGAATTAGTATGCCTGGCAGTTTTTCTCTGTGTTTTAGTTTGTGTTAATAGTTCTTTCTTAATTTGTGTTACTCTTGCTTTCTTAATGTCTGTTAATCGCGCCTTCTTAATTTGTGTTAAACCTGCTTTCTTAATTTGTGTTAATCGCACTTTCTTAAGTTAATAAAGAAGGGGGAGATGTGGGAGTGTGGCCATGGGGGTCCACAAGCCCCATGGTTGGTGATAACATCAGACTCTTAATGATGAGACCATCAGGAAAGTAAAGAGTTGAGAGGGAACAAAGAAGGGTGATTCAGGAGACACCTTAAACAGGGACATGAAGAACAGGAACAGGGATAGTCTAACAGAACAGGGACAAAAACAAAAAAGTAATGAATAGGGACAGGCTATCAGAACAGGGACAAACAAAAAACAGCGTATGGGAGGGTCTCGCTGGCATAGGCAGGACCCACAAACAAGGACTCCAGGAGTTGGAGGGGCAGCCAGAGCCCCCCAGCTGGGCAGCACTCAGTGCCTGCCTCTCCCAGGGACGGGGTTACAAAGTTTGTTAAAGATGGAATTAGTATGCCTGGCAGTTTTTCTCTGTGTTTTAGTTTGTGTTGATCCTGCCTTCTTAATTTGTGTTAATCGCGCTTTCTCATTTTAGTAAAGAAGGGGAAGATGTGGGAGTGTGGCCATGGGGGTCGACAAGCCCCATGGTTGGTGGTAACATCAGACTCTTAATGATGAGACCATCAGGAAAGTAAAGAGTTGAGAGAGAACAAAGAAGGGTGATTCAGGAGACACCTTAAAAAGGGACATGAAGAACAGGAACAGGGACAGGCTAACAGAGCAGGGAGAAACACAAAACAGCATATGGGAGGGTCCCACTGGCATATGCTGGACCCAAAAACAAGGACTCCAGGAGTTGGAGGGGCAGCCAGAGCCCCCCGGCTGGGCAGCACTCAGTGCCTGCCTCTCCCAGGGGTGGGGTTACAAAGTTTTTTAAAGATGGAATTAGTATGCCTGGCAGTTTTTCTCTGTATTTTAGTTTGTGTTAATAGTGCTTTCTTAATTTGTGTTACTCTTCCTTTCTTAATTTCTGTTAATCGCGCCTTCTTAATTTGTGTTAATCAAGCTCTTTTATGTTAATAAAGAAGGGGGAGATGTGGGAGCATGACCATGGGGGTGGACAAGTCCCATGGTTGGTGATAACATCCGACTATTAAAGTAGAGACATTCAGGAAAGTAAAGAGTTGAAAGGGAACAAAGAAGGGTGATTCAGGTGACACCTTAAGCAGGGACATGAAGAACAGGAACAGGGATAGTCTAACAGAACAGGGACAAAAACAAAAAAGTAATGAATAGGGACAGGCTATCAGAACAGGGACAAACAAAAAACAGCGTATGGGAGGGTCTCGTTGGCATACGCAGGACCCACAAACAAGGACTCCAGGAGTTGGAGGGGCAGCCAGAGCCCCCTGGCTTGGCAGTACTCAGTGCCTGCCTCTCCCAGGGATGGTTTTACAAAGGTTGTTAAAGATAGACTTAGTATGCCTGGCAGTTTTTCTCTGTGTTTTAGTTTGTGTTGATCCTGCCTTCTTAATTTGTGTTAATCGCGCTTTCTTATGTTAATAAAGAAGGGGGAGATGTGGGAGTGTGGCCATGGGGGTCGACAGGCCCCATGATTGGTGATAACATAGGACTCTTAAGGATGAGACCATCAGGAATTTAAAGAGTTGAGAGGGAACAAAGAAGGGTGATTCAGGTGACACCTTGTTGTCTGGGGTGGCTAGTTCTCCAGCCATTAATGCATGGAAGTGGCTGGGTGTTTGGTGTTGCCGGGCAAAGTTGTTGACCAATGACTAGTTAGTGGAAAGGTACTGCTGTGAGGCGGAAATTATAGGAAGGGAGCCTTTCCTGAATAAGGGATAGAATGAAGTTGTGCCCTCACTCTGAGAGATGAACTTATGCCCTCAGTAAGAGAGAGTTCAAGTTATGTCATCAATAAAGAGGTAGCAGTTACAGATCCTGAAAGAACCCCGTTGTCCGTGTGGTCTTTACGCCACAAATCGCCCCCCAACAGGGACATGAAACGAACAGGGACGAGAAGAAAACAAACAGGGGAATGAAGAACAGGAACAGGGACAGGCTAACAGAACAGGGACAAAAACAAAAAAGGAATGAATAGGGACAGGCTAACAGAACAGGGACAAACAAAAAACAGCCTATGGGAGGGTCTCGCTGGCATAGGCAGGACCCACAAACAAGGACTCCAGGAGTTGGAGGGGCAGCCAGAGCTCCCCGGCTGGGCAGCACTCAGTGCCTGCCTCTCCCAGGGATGGTTTTACAAAGGTTGTTAAAGATAGACTTAGTATGCCTGGCAGTTTTTCTCTGTGTTTTAGTTTGTGTTGATCCTGCCTTCTTAATTTGTGTTAATTGCGCTTTCTTATTTTAATAAAGAAGGGGAAGATGTGGGAGTGTGGCCATGGGGGTCGACAAGCCCCATGGTTGGTGATAGCATCCAACTCTTAAAGATGAAACCATCAGGAAAGTAAAGAGTTGAGAGGGAACAAAGAAGGGTGATTCAGGAGACACCTTAACCAGGGAGATGAAGAACAGGAACAGGGATAGTCTAACAGAACAGGGAGGAAAACAAAAAAGGAATGAAAAGGGACAGGCTAACAGAGCAGGGAGAAACAAAAAACAGTATATGGGAGGGTCCCAGTGGCATATGCTGGACCCACAAACAAGGACTCCAGGAGTTGGAGGGGCATCCAGAGCCCCCCGGCTGGGCAGCACTCAGTGCCTGCCTCTCCCAGGGATGGGTTTACAAAGATTGTTAAAGATAGACATAGTATGCCTGGCAATTTTTCTCTGTGTTTTAGTTTGTGTTGATCCTGCCTTCTTAGTTTGTGTTAATCGCGTTTTCTTATGTTAATAAAGAAGGTGAAGATGTGGGAGTGTGGCTATGGGGGTCCACAAGCCCCATGGTTGGTGATAACATCCGACTACTAAAGTAGAGACCATCAGGAAAGTAAAGCCTTGAGAGGGAACAAAGAAGGGTGATTCAGGAGACACCATAAACAGGGACATGAAGAACAGGAACAGGGATAGTCTAACAGAACAGGGACAAAAACAAAAAAGGAATGAATAGGGACAGGCTATCAGAACAGGGACAAACAAAAAACAGCCTATGGGAGGGTCTCGCTGGCATAGGCAGGACCCACAAACAAGGACTCCAGGAGTTGGAGGGGCAGCCAGAGCTCCCCGGCTGGGCAGCACTCAGTGCCTGCCTCTCCCAGGGATGGGGTTGCAAAGTTTGTTAAAGATGGAATTAGTATGCCTGGCAGTTTTTCTCTGTATTTTAGTTAGTGTTAATAGTGCTTTCTTAATTTGTGTTACTCTTGCTTTCTTAATTTCTGTTAATCGCGCCTTCATAATTTGTGTTAAAACTGCTTTCTTAATTTGTGTTAATCGAGCTCTTTTATGTTAATAAAGAAGGGGGAGTTGTAGGAGTGTGGCCATGGGGGTCGACAAGTCCCATGGTTGGTGATAACATCCGACTCTTAAAGATGAGGCCATCAGGAAAGTAAAGAGTTGAGAGGGAACAAAGAAGGGTGATTCAGGAGACACCTTAAACAGGGACATGAAGAACAGGGACAGGCTAACAGAGCAGGGAGAAACAAAAAACAGCATATGGGAGGGTCCCAGTGGCATATGCTGGACCCACAAACAAGGACTCCAGGAGTTGGAGGGGCATCCAGAGCCCCCCGGCTGGGCAGCACTCAGTGCCTGCCTCTCCCAGGGATGGGTTTACAAAGATTGTTAAAGATAGACTTAGTATGCCTGGCAGTTTTTCTCTGTGTTTTAGTTTGTGTTGATCCTGCCTTCTTAATTTGTGTTAATCGCGTTTAATTATGTTAATAAAGAAGGTGAAGATGTGGGAGTGTGGCTATGGGGGTCCACAAGCCCCATGGTTGGTGATAACATCCGACTACTAAAGTAGAGACCATCAGGAAAGTAAAGCCTTGAGAGGGAACAAAGAAGGGTGATTCAGGAGACACCATAAACAGGGACATGAAGAACAGGAACGGGGATAGTCTAACAGAACAGGGACAAAAACAAAAAAGGAATGAATAGGGACAGGCTATCAGAACAGGGACAAACAAAAAACAGCCTATGGGAGGGTCTCGCTGGCATAGGCAGGACCCACAAACAAGGACTCCAGGAGTTGGAGGGGCAGCCAGAGCTCCCCGGCTGGGCAGCACTCAGTGCCTGCCTCTCCCAGGGATGGGGTTGCAAAGTTTGTTAAAGATGGAATTAGTATGCCTGGCAGTTTTTCTCTGTATTTTAGTTAGTGTTAATAGTGCTTTCTTAATTTGTGTTACTCTTGCTTTCTTAATTTCTGTTAATCGCGCCTTCATAATTTGTGTTAAAACTGCTTTCTTAATTTGTGTTAATCGAGCTCTTTTATGTTAATAAAGAAGGGGGAGTTGTAGGAGTGTGGCCATGGGGGTCGACAAGTCCCATGGTTGGTGATAACATCCGACTCTTAAAGATGAGGCCATCAGGAAAGTAAAGAGTTGAGAGGGAACAAAGAAGGGTGATTCAGGAGACACCTTAAACAGGGACATGAAGAACAGGGACAGGCTAACAGAGCAGGGAGAAACAAAAAACAGCATATGGGAGGGTCCCACAGGCATATGCTAGACCCACAAACAAGGACTCCAGGAGTTGGAGGGGCAGCCAGAGCCCCCCGGCTGGGCAGCACTCAGTGCCTGCCTCTCCCAGGGATGGGTTTACAAAGGTTGTTAAAGATAGACTTAGTATGCCTGGCAGTTTTTCTATGTGTTTTAGTTTGTGTTGATCCTGCCTTCTTAATTTGTTTTAATTGTGCTTTCTTATGTTAATAAAGAAGGGGGAGATGTGGGAGTGTGGCCATGGGGGTCGACAAGCCCCATGGTTGGTGATAACATCCGACTATTAAAGTAGAGACCATCAGGAAAGTAAAGCCTTGAGAGGGAACAAAGAAGGGTTATTCAAAAGACACCTTAACCAGGGACATGAAGAACAGGAACAGGGATAGTCTAACAGAACAGGGAGGAAAACAAAAAAGGAATGAATAGGGACAGGCTATCAGAACAGGGACAAACAAAAAACAGCGTATGGGAGGGTCTCGCTGGCATAGGCAGGACCCACAAACAAGGACTCCAGGACTTGGAGGGGCAGCCAGAGCCCCCCAGCTGGGCAGCACTCAGTGCCTGCCTCTCCCAGGGATGGGGTTACAAAGTTTGTAAACGATGGAATTAGTATGCCTGGCAGTTTTTCTCTGTGTTTTAGTTTGTGTTAATAGTGCTTTCTTAATTTGTGTTACTCTTGCTTTCATAATTTCTGTTAATCGCGCCTTCTTAATTTGTGTTAAACCTGCTTTCTTAATTTGTGTTAATCGAGCTCTTTTATGTTAATAAAGCAGGGGGAGATGTGGGAGCATGGCCATGGGGGTCGACAAGTCCCATGGTTGGTGATAACATCCAACTCTTAAAGATGAGGCCATCAGGAAAGTAAAGAGTTGAGAGGGAACAAAGAAGGGTGATTCAGGAGACACCTTAAACAGGGACATGAAGAACAGGAACAGGGACAGGCTAACGGAGCAGGGAGAAACAAAAAACAGCATATGGGAGAGTCCCACTGGCATATGCTGGACCCACAAACAAGGACTCCAGGAGTTGGAGGGGCAGCCAGAGCCCCCCGGCTGGGCAGCACTCAGTGCCTGCCTCTCCCAGGGATGGTTTTACAAAGGTTGTTAAAGATAGACTTAGTATGCCTGGCAGTTTTTCTCTGTGTTTTAGTTTGTGTTGATCCTGCCTTCTTAATATGTGTTAATCGCGCTTTCTTAAGTTAATAAAGAAGGGGGAGATGTAGGAGTGTGGCCATGGGGGTCGACAAGTCCCATGGTTGGTGATAACATCAGACTCTTAATGATGAGACCATCAGGAAAGTAAAGCCTTGAGAGGGAACAAAGAAGGGTGATTCAGGAGACACCTTAAACAGGGACATGAAGAACAGGAACAGGGATAGTCTAACAGAACAGGGACAAAAACAAAAAAGGAATGAATAGGGACAGGCTATCAGAACAGGGACAAACAAAAAACAGCGTATGGGAGGGTCTCGCTGGCATAGGCAGGACCCACAAACAAGGACTCCAGGACTTGGAGGGGCAGCCAGAGCCCCCCAGCTGGGCAGCACTCAGTGCCTGCCACTCCCAGGGACGGGGTTGCAAAGTTTGTTAAAGATGGAATTAGTATGCCTGGCAGCTTTTCTCTGTGTTTTAGTTTGTGTTGATCCTGCCTTCTTAATTTGTGTTAATCGCGCTTTCTTATGTTAATAAAGAAGGGGAAGATGTGGGAGTGTGGCAATGGGAGTCCACAAGCCCCATGGTTGGTGATAACATCCGACTCTTAAGGATGAGACCATCAGGAATTTAAAGAGTTGAGAGGGAACAAAGAAGGGTGATTCAGGTGACACCTTGTTGTCTGGGGTGGCTTGTTCTCCAGCCATTAAAGCATGGAAGTTGCTGGGTGTTTGCTGTTGCCGGGCAAAGTTGTTGACCAATGACTAGTTAGTGGAAAGGTACTGCTGTGAGGCGGAAATTATAGGAAGGGAGCCTTTCCTGAATAAGGGATAGAATGAAGTTGTGCCCTCACTCTGAGAGATGAAGTTATGCCCTCAGTAAGAGAGAGTTCAAGTTATGTCATCAATAAAGAGGTAGCAGTTACAGATCCTGAAAGAACCCCGTTGTCCGTGCGGTCTTTACGCCACAAATCGCCCCCCAAAAGGGACATGAAAACGAACAGGGACAAGAAGAAAACAAACAGGGACATGAAGAACAGGAACAGGGACAGGCTAACAGCACAGGGACAAAAACAAAAAAGGTATGAATAGGGACAGGCAAACGGAACAGGGACAAAAACAGAAAAGGAATGATCAGGTACAGGCTAACAGAACAGGGACGAACAAAAAGAGCTTATGGGAGGGTCACGCTGGCTTACGCAGGACCCCCAAACAAGGACTCCAGGAGTTGGAGGGGCAGCCAGAGCCCCCCAGCTGGGCAGCACTCAGTGCCTGCCTCTCCCAGGGATGGGGTTACAAAGTTTGTAAAAGATGGAATTAGTATGCCTGGCAGTTTTTCTCTGTGTTTTAGTTTGTGTTAATAGTGCTTTCTTAATTTGTGTTACTCTTGCTTTCATAATTTCTGTTAATCGCGCCTTCTTAATTTGTGTTAAACCTGCTTTCTTAATTTGTGTTAATTGAGCTCTTTTATGTTAATAAAGCAGGGGGAGATGTGGGAGCATGCCCATGGGGGTCGACAAGTCCCATGGTTGGTGATAACATCCAACTCTTAAAGATGAGGCCATCAGGAAAGTAAAGAGTTGAGAGGGAACAAAGAAGGGTGATTCAGGAGACACCTTAAACAGGGACATGAAGAACAGGAACAGGGACAGGCTAACGGAGCAGGGAGAAACAAAAAACAGCATATGGGAGAGTCCCACTGGCATATGCTGGACCCACAAACAAGGACTCCAGGAGTTGGAGGGGCAGCCAGAGCCCCCCGGCTGGGCAGCACTCAGTGCCTGCCTCTCCCAGGGATGGTTTTACAAAGGTTGTTAAAGATAGACTTAGTATGCCTGGCAGTTTTTCTCTGTGTTTTTGTTTGTGTTGATCCTGCCTTCTTAATATGTGTTAATCGCGCTTTCTTAAGTTAATAAAGAAGGGGGAGATGTAGGAGTGTGGCCATGGGGGTCGACAAGCCCCATGGTTGGTGATAACATCAGACTCTTAATGATGAGACCATCAGGAAAGTAAAGCCTTGAGAGGGAACAAAGAAGGGTGATTCAGGAGACACCTTAAACAGGGACATGAAGAACAGGAACAGGGATAGTCTAACAGAACAGGGACAAAAACAAAAAAGGAATGAATAGGGACAGGCTATCAGAACAGGGACAAACAAAAAACAGCGTATGGGAGGGTCTCGCTGGCATAGGCAGGACCCACAAACAAGGACTCCAGGACTTGGAGGGGCAGCCAGAGCCCCCCAGCTGGGCAGCACTCAGTGCCTGCCACTCCCAGGGACGGGGTTGCAAAGTTTGTTAAAGATGGAATTAGTATGACTGGCAGCTTTTCTCTGTGTTTTAGTTTGTGTTGATCCTGCCTTCTTAATTTGTGTTAATTGTGCTTTCTTATGTTAATAAAGAAGGGGAAGATGTGGGAGTGTGGCAATGGGAGTCCACAAGCCCCATGGTTGGTGATAACATCGGACTCTTAAGGATGAGACCATCAGGAATTTAAAGAGTTGAGAGGGAACAAAGAAGGGTGATTCAGGTGACACCTTGTTGTCTGGGGTGGCTTGTTCTCCAGCCATTAAAGCATGGAAGTTGCTGGGTGTTTGCTGTTGCCGGGCAAAGTTGTTGACCAATGACTAGTTAGTGGAAAGGTACTGCTGTGAGGCGGAAGTTATAGGAAGGGAGCCTTTCCTGAATAAGGGATAGAATGAAGTTGTGCCCTCACTCTGAGAGATGAAGTTATGCCTTCAGTAAGAGAGAGTTCAAGTTATGCCATCAATAAAGAGGTAGCAGTTACAGATCCTGAAAGAACCCCGTTGTCCGTGCGGTCTTTACGCCACAAATCGCCCCCCAAAAGGGACATGAAAACGAACAGGGACAAGAAGAAAACAAACAGGGACATGAAGAACAGGAACAGGGACAGGCTAACAGCACAGGGACAAAAACAAAAAAGGAATGAATAGGGACAGGCTAACAGAACAGGGACGAACAAAAAGAGCTTATGGGAGGGTCACGCTGGCTTACGCAGGACCCACAAACAAGGACTCCAGGAGTTGGAGGGGCAGCCAGAGCCCCCCGGCTGGGCAGCACTCAGTGCCTGCCACTCCCAGGGACGGGGTTGCAAAGTTTGTTAAAGATAGTCTTAGTATGCCTGGCAGCTTTTCTCTGTGTTTTAGTTTATGTTGATCCTGCCTTCTTAATTTGTGTTAATCGCGCTTTCTTAAGTTAATGAAGAAGGGGAAGATGTGGGAGCATGGCCATGGGGGTCGACAAGTCCCATGGTTGGTGATAACATCCCACTCTTAAAGATGAGGCCATCAGGAAAGTAAAGAGTTGAGAGGGAACAAAGAAGGGTGATTCAGGAGACACCTTAAACAGGGACATGAAGAACAGGAACAGGGATAGTCTAACAGAACAGGGACGAAAACAAAAAAAGGAATGAATAGGGACAGGCTATCAGTACAGGGACAAACAAAAAACAGCGTATGGGAGGGTCTCGCTGGCATAGGCAGGACCCACAAACAAGGACTCCAGGAGTTGGAGGGTCAGCCAGAGCCCCCCGGCTGGGCAGCACTCAGTGCCTGCCTCTCCCACGGCTGGTTTTACAAAGATTGTTAAAGATAGTCTTAGTATGCCTGGCAGTTTTTCTCTGTGTTTTAGTTTGTGTTGATCCTGCCTTCTTAATATGTGTTAATCGCGCTTTCTTAAGTTAATAAAGAAGGGGAAGATGTGGTAGTGTGACCATGGGGGTCGACAAGCCCCATGGTTGGTGATAACATCCGACTCTTAAGGATGAGACCATCAGGAATTTAAAGAGCTGAGAGGGAACAAAGAAGGGTGATTCAGGAGACACCTTGTTGTCTGGGGTGGCTTGTTCTCCAGCCATTAAAGCATGGAAGTTGCTGGGTGTTTGCTGTTGCCGGGCAACGTTGTTGACCAATGACTAGTTAGTGGAAAGGTACTGCTGTGAGGCGGAAGTTATAGGAAGGGAGCCTTTCCTGAATAAGGGATAGAATGAAGTTGTGCCCTCACTCTGAGAGATGAAGTTATGCCTTCAGTAAGAGAGAGTTCAAGTTATGCCATCAA
This sequence comes from Anser anser, assembly GCF_964211835.1. Lineage (NCBI taxonomy): Eukaryota > Metazoa > Chordata > Aves > Anseriformes > Anatidae > Anser > Anser anser. The sequence continues at coordinate 4,330,182 of NC_139731.1, read as the reverse complement.
TAAAGAGGTAGCAGTTACAGATCCTGAAAGAACCCCGTTGTCCGTGCGGTCTTTACGCCACAAATCGCCCCCCAAAAGGGACATGAAAACGAACAGGGACAAGAAGAAAACAAACAGGGACATGAAGAACAGGAACAGGGACAGGCTAACAGCACAGGGACAAAAACAAAAAAGGAATGAATAGGGACAGGCAAACGGAACAGGGACAAAAACAGAAAAGGAATGAATAGGTACAGGCTAACAGAACAGGGACGAACAAAAAGAGCTTATGGGAGGGTCACGGTGGCTTATGCAGGACCCATAAACAAGGACTCCAGGAGTTGGAGGGGCAGCCAGAGCCCCCCGGCTGGGCAGCACTCAGTGCCTGCCACTCCCAGGGATGGGGTTGCAAAGTTTGTTAAAGATAGTCTTAGTATGCCTGGCAGCTTTACTCTGTGTTTTAGTTTGTGTTGATCCTGCCTTCTTAATTTGTGTTAATCGAGCTCTTTTATGTTAATAAAGAAGGGGGAGATGTGGGAGCGTGGCCATGGGGGTCCACAAGTCCCATGGTTGGTGATAACATCAGACTCTTAATGATGAGACCATCAGGAAAGTAAAGAGTTGAGAGGGAACAAAGAAGGGTGATTCAGGAGACACCTTAAGCAGGGACATGAAGAACAGGAACAGGGATAGTCTAACAGAACAGGGACGAAAACAAAAAGGGAATGAATAGGGACAGGCTATCAGAACAGGGACAAACAAAAAACAGCCTATGGGAGGGTCTCGCTGGCATAGGCAGGACCCACAAACAAGGACTCCAGGAGTTGGAGGGGCAGCCAGAGCACCCCGGCTGGGCAGCACTCAGTGCCTGCCTCTCCCACGGCTGGTTTTACAAAGATTGTTAAAGATGGAATTAGTATGCCTGGCAGTTTTTACTCTGTGTTTTAGTTTGTGTTGATCCTGCCTTCTTAATTTGTGTTAATTGCGCTTTCATATGTTAATAAAGAAGGGGAAAATGTGGGAGTGTGGCCATGGGGGTCGACAAGCCCCTTGGTTTGTGATAACATCGGACTCTTAAAGTAGAGACCACCAGGAAAGTAAAGCCTTGAGAGGGAACAAAGAAGGGTGATTCAGGAGACACCTTAAGCAGGGACATGAAGAACAGGAACAGGGACAGGCTAACAGAACAGGGACAAAACAAAAAAGGAATGAATAGGGACATGCTATCAGAACAGGGACAAACAAAAAACAGCGTATGGGAGGGTCTCGCTGGCATAGGCAGGACCCACAAACAAGGACTCCAGGAGTTGGAGGGGCAGCCAGAGCTCCCCGGCTGGGCAGCACTCAGTGCCTGCCTCTCCCAGGGACGGTTTTACAAAGATTGTTAAAGATAGACTTAGTATGCCTGGCAGTTTTTCTATGTGTTTTAGTTTGTGTTGATCCTGCCTTCTTAATTTGTGTTAATCGCGCTTTCTTAAGTTAATAAAGAAGGGGAAGATGTGGGAGTGTGGCCATGGGGGTCGACAAGCCCCATGGTTGGTGATAACGTCAGACTCTTAATGATGAGACCATCAGGAAAGTAAAGAGTTGAGAGGGAACAAAGAAGGGTGATTCAGGAGACACCATAAACAGGGACATGAAGAACAGGAACAGGGATAGTCTAACAGAACAGGGACAAAAACAAAAAAGGAATGAATAGGGACAGGCTATCAGAACAGGGACAAACAAAAAACAGCGTATGGGAGGGTCTCGCTGGCATAGGCAGGACCCACAAACAAGGACTCCAGGAGTTGGAGGGGCAGCCAGAGCTCCCCGGCTGGGCAGCACTAAGTGCCTGCCTCTCCCAGGGATGGGGTTACAAAGTTTGTTAAAGATGGAATTAGTATGCCTGGCAGTTTTTCTCTATATTTTAGTTTGTGTTATTAGTGCTTTCTTAATTTGTGTTACTCTTGCTTTCTTAATTTCTGTTAATCGCGCCTTCATAATTTGTGTTAAACCTGCTTTCTTAATTTGTGTTAATCAAGCTCTTTTATGTTAATAAAGAAGGGGGAGTTGTAGGAGTGTGGCCATGGGGGTCGACAAGTCCCATGGTTGGTGATAACATCCGACTCTTAAAGATGAGGCCATCAGGAAAGTAAAGAGTTGAGAGGGAACAAAGAAGGGTGATTCAGGAGACACCTTAAACAGGGACATGAAGAACAGGGACAGGCTAACAGAGCAGGGAGAAACAAAAAACAGCATATGGGAGGGTCCCACTGGCATATGCTAGACCCACAAACAAGGACTCCAGGAGTTGGAGGGGCAGCCAGAGCCCCCCGGCTGGGCAGCACTCAGTGCCTGCCTCTCCCAGGGATGGGGTTACAAAGTGTGTTAAAGATGGAATTAGTATGCCTGGCAGTTTTTCTCTGTGTTTTAGTTTGTGTTGATCCTGCCTTCTTAATTTGTGTTAATCGCGCTTTCTTAAGTTAATGAAGAAGGGGAAGATGTGGGAGTGTGGCCATGGGGGTCGGCAAGCCCCATGCTTGGTGATAACATAGGACTCTTAAGGATGAGACCATCAGGAATTTAAAGAGCTGAGAGGGAACAAAGAAGGGTGATTCAGGTGACACCTTAAGCAGGGACATGAAGAACAGGAACAGGGATAGTCTAACAGAACAGGGACAAAAACAAAAAAGGAATGAATAGGGACAGGCTATCAGAACAGCGACAAACAAAAAACAGCGTATGGGAGAGTCTCGCTGGCATAGGCAGGACCCCCGAACAAGGACTCCAGGAGTTGGAGGGGCAGCCAGAGCCCCCCGGCTGGGCAGTACTCAGTGCCTGCCTCTCCCAGGGATGGGGTTACAAAGTTTGTTAAAGATGGAATTAGTATGCCTGGCCGTTTTTCTCTGTATTTTAGTTTGTGTTAATAGTTCTTTCTTAATTTGTGTTACTTTTCCTTTCTTATTTTCTGTTAATCGCGCCTTCTTAATTTGTGTTAATCAAGCTCTTTTATGTTAATAAAGAAGGGGGAGATGTGGGAGCATGGCCATGGGGGTCGACAAGTCCCATGGTTGGTGATAACATCCGACTCTTAAAGATGAGGCCATCAGGAAAGTAAAGAGTTGAGAGGGAACAAAGAAGGGTGATTCAGGAGACACCTTAAACAGGGACATGAAGAACAGGAACAGGGATAGTCTAACAGAACAGGGACGAAAACAAAAAAAGGAATGAATAGGGACAGGCTATCAGTACAGGGACAAACAAAAAACAGCGTATGGGAGGGTCTCGCTGGCATAGGCAGGACCCACAAACAAGGACTCCAGGAGTTGGAGGGTCAGCCAGAGCCCCCCGGCGGAGCAGCACTCAGTGCCTGCCTCTCCCACGGCTGGTTTTACAAAGATTGTTAAAGATAGTCTTAGTATGCCTGGCAGTTTTTCTCTGTGTTTTAGTTTGTGTTGATCCTGCCTTCTTAATATGTGTTCATCGAGCTCTTTTATGTTAATAAAGAAGGGGGAGATGTGGGAGCGTGGCCATGGGGGTCGACAAGCCCCATGGTTGGTGATAACATCGGACTCTTAAGGATGAGACCATCAGGAATTTAAAGAGTTGAGAGGGAACAAAGAAGGGTGATTCAGGAGACACCTTGTTGTCTGGGGTGGCTTGTTCTCCAGCCATTAAAGCATGGAAGTTGCTGGGTGTTTGCTGTTGCCGGGCAACGTTGTTGACCAATGACTAGTTAGTGGAAAGGTACTGCTGTGAGGCGGAAGTTATAGGAGGGAGCCTTTCCTGAATAAGGGATAGAATGAAGTTGTGCCCTCACTCTGAGAGATGAAGTTATGCCTTCAGTAAGAGAGAGTTCAAGTTATGCCATCAATAAAGAGGTAGCAGTTACAGATCCTGAAAGAACCCCGTTGTCCGTGCGGTCTTTACGCCACAAATCGCCCCCCAAAAAGGACATGAAAACAAACAGGGACAAGAAGAAAACAAACAGGGACATGAAGAACAGGAACAGGGACAGGCTAACAGCACAGGGACAAAAACAAGAAAGGAATGAATAGGTACAGGCAAACGGAACAGGGACAAAAACAGAAAAGGAATGAATACGTACAGGCTAACAGAACAGGGACGAACAAAAAGAGTTTATGGGAGGGTCACGCTGGCTTACGCAGGACCCATAAACAAGGACTCCAGGAGTTGGAGGGGCAGCCAGAGCCCCCCGTCTGGGCAGCACTCAGTGCCTGCCACTCCCAGGGATGGGGTTGCAAAGTTTGTTAAAGATAGTCTTAGTATGCCTGGCAGCTTTTCTCTGTGTTTTAGTTTGTGTTGATCCTGCCTTCTTAATTTGTGTTAATCGAGCTCTTTTATGTTAATAAAGAAGGGGGAGATGTGGGAGTGTGGCCATGGGGGTCGACAAGTCCCATGGTTGGTGATAACATCGGACTCTTAAAGTAGAGACCATCAGGAATTTAAAGAGTTGAGAGGGAACAAAGAAGGGTGATTCAGGAGACACCTTAAGCAGGGATATGAAGAACAGGAACAGGGACAGGCTAACAGAACAGGGACAAAACAAAAAAGGAATGAATAGGGACATGCTATCAGAACAGGGACAAACAAAAAACAGCGTATGGGAGGGTCTCGCTGGCATAGGCAGGACCCACAAACAAGGACTCCAGGAGTTGGAGGGGCAGCCAGAGCCCCCCAGCTGGGAAGCACTCAGTGCCTGCCTCTCCCAGGGATGGGGTTACAAAGTTTGTTAAAGATGGAATTAGTATGCCTGGCAGTTTTTCTCTGTATTTTATTTTGTGTTAATAGTGCTTTCTTAATTTGTGTTACTCTTGCTTTCTTAATTTCTGTTAATCGCGCCTTCATAATTTGTGTTAAACCTGCTTTCTTAATTTGTGTTAATCGAGCTCTTTTATGTTAATAAAGAAGGGGGAGTTGTAGGAGCGTGGCCATGGGGGTCGACAAGTCCCATGGTTGGTGATAACATCCGACTCTTAAAGATGAGGCCATCAGGAAAGTAAAGAGTTGAGAGGGAACACAGAAGGGTGATTCAGGAGACACCTTAAACAGGGACATGAAGAACAGGAACAGGGATAGTCTAACAGAACAGGGACGAAAACAAAAAAGGAATGAATAGGGACAGGCTATCAGAACAGGGACAAACAAAAAACAGCGTATGGGAGGGTCACGCTGGCTTACGCAGGACCCCCAAACAAGGACTCCAGGAGTTGGAGGGGCAGCCAGAGCCCCCCGGCTGGGCAGCACTCAGTGCCTGCCTCTCCCAGGGATGGGGTTACAAAGGTTGTTAAAGATGGAATTAGTATGCCTGGCAGTTTTTCTCTGTATTTTAGTTTGTGTTAATAGTTCTTTCTTAATTTGTGTTACTCTTCCTTTATTATTTTCTGTTAATCGCGCCTTCTTAATTTGTGTTAAACCTGCTTTCTTAATTTGTGTTAATCAAGATCTTTTATGTTAATAAAGAAGGGGGAGATGTGGGAGCATGGCCATGGGGGTCGACAAGTCCCATGGTTGGTGATAACATCCGACTCTTAAAGATGAGGCCATCAGGAAAGTAACGAGTTGAGAGGGAACAAAGAAGGGTGATTCAGGAGACACCTTAAACAGGGACATGAAGAACAGGAACAGGGATAGTCTAACAGAACAGGGAGAAACAAAAAACAGCATATGGGATGGTCCCACTGGCATATGCTGGACCCACAAACAAGGACTCCAGGAGTTGGAGGGGCAGCGAGAGCCCCCTGGCTGGGAAGTACTCAGTGCCTGCCTCTCCCAGGGATGGTTTTACAAAGGTTGTTAAAGATAGACTTAGTATGCCTGGCAGTTTTTCTCTGTGTTTTAGTTTGTGTTGATCCTGCCTTCTTAATTTGTGTTAATCGCGCTTTCTTATGTTAATAAAGAAGGGGAAGATGTGGGAGTGTGGCCATGGGGGTCGACAGGCCCCATGGTTGGTGATAACATCGGACTCTTAAGGATGAGACCATCAGGAATTTAAAGAGTTGAGAGGGAACAAAGAAGGGTGATTCAGGTGACACCTTGTTGTCTGGGGTGGCTTGTTCTCCAGCCATTAAAGCATGGAAGTTGCTGGGTGTTTGCTGTTGCCGGGCAAAGTTGTTGACCAATGACTAGTTAGTGGAAAGGTACTGCTGTGAGGCGGAAATTATAGGAAGGGAGCCTTTCCTGAATAAGGGATAGAATGAAGTTGTGCCCTCACTCTGAGAGATGAAGTTATGCCTTCAGTAAGAAAGAGTTCAAGATATGTCATCAATAAAGAGGTAGCAGTTACAGATCCTGAAAGAACCCCGTTGTCCGTGCGGTCTTTACGCCACAAATCGCCCCCCAACAGGGACATGAAAACGAACAGGGACGAGAAGAAAACAAACAGGGCAATGAAGAACAGGAACAGAGACAGGCAAACAGAACAAGGACAAAAACAAAAAAGGAATGAATAGGGATAGGCAAACGGAACAGGGACAAAAACAGAAAAGGAATGAATAAGTACAGGCTAACAGAACAGGGACGAACAAAAAGAGGTTATGGGAGGGTCACGCTGGCTTACGCAGGACCCCCAAACAAGGACTGCAGGAGTTGGAGGGGCAGCCAGAGCCCCCTGGCTGGGCAGCACTCAGTGCCTGCCTCTCCCAGGGATGGGGTTACAAAGTTTGTTAAAGATGGAATTAGTATGCCTGGCAGTTTTTCTCTGTATTTTAGTTTGTGTTAATAGTTCTTTCTTAATTTGTGTTACTCTTCCTTTCTTATTTTCTGTTAATCGCGCCTTCTTAATTTGTGTTAAACCTGCTTTCTTAATTTGTGTTAATCGAGATCTTTTATGTTAATAAAGAAGGGGGAGATGTGGGAGCATGGCCATAGGGGTCGACAAGTCCCATGGTTGGTGATAACATCCGACTCTTAAAGATGAGGCCATCAGGAAAGTAACGAGCTGAGAGGGAACAAAGAAGGGTGATTCAGGAGACACCTTAAACAGGGACATGAAGAACAGGAACAGGGATAGTCTAACAGAACAGGGAAAAACAAAAAACAGCATATGGGATGGTCCCACTGGCATATGCTGGACCCACAAACAAGGACTCCAGGAGTTGGAGTGGCAGCCAGAGCCCCCTGGCTGGGAAGTACTCAGTGCCTGCCTCTCCCAGGGATGGTTTTACAAAGGTTGTTAAAGATGGACTTAGTATGCCTGGCAGTTTTTCTCTGTGTTTTAGTTTGTGTTGATCCTGCCTTCTTAATTTGTTTTAATCGCGCTTTCTTATGTTAATAAAGAAGGGGAAGATGTGGGAGTGTGGCCATGGGGGTCGACAGGCACCATGGTTGGTAATAATATCCGACTTTTAAGGATGAGACCATCAGGAATTTAAAGAGTTGAGAGGGAGCAAAGAAGGGTGATTCAGGTGACACCTTGTTGTCTGGGGTGGCTTGTTCTCCAGCCATTAAAGCATGGAAGTTGCTGGGTGTTTGCTGTTGCCGGGCAAAGTTGTTGACCAATGACTAGTTAGTGGAAAGGTACTGCTGTGAGGCGGAAATTATAGGAAGGGAGCCTTTCCTGAATAAGGGATAGAATGAAGTTGTGCCCTCACTCTGAGAGATGAACTTATGCCCTCAGTAAGAGAGAGTTCAAGTTATGTCGTCAATAAAGAGGTAGCAGTTACAGATCCTGAAAGAACCCCGTTGTCCGTGCGGTCTTTACGCCACAAATCGCCCCCCAACAGGGACATGAAAACGAACAGGGACAAGAAGAAAACAAACAGGGACATGAAGAACAGGAACAGGGATAGTCTAACAGAACAGGGACAAAAACAAAAAAGGAATGAATAGGGACAGGAAAAAGGAACAGGGACAAAAACAGAAAAGGAATGAATAGGTACAGGCACACAGAACAGGGATTAACAAAAAGAGCTTATGGGAGGGTCACGCTGGCTTACGCAGGACACACAAACAAGGTCTCCAGGAGTTGGAGGGGCAGCCAGAGCCCCCCGGCTGGGCAGCACTCAGTGCCTGCCTCTCCCAGGGATGGTTTTACAAAGGTTTTTAAAGATAGACTTAGTATGCCTGGCAGCTTTTCTCTGTGTTTTTTTGTTTGTGTTGATCCTGCCTTCTTAATTTGTGTTAATCGCGCTTTCTTATGTTAATAAAGAAGGGGAAGATGTGGGAGTGTGGCCATGGGGGTCGACAAGCCCCATGGTTGGTGATAACATCCGACTATTAAAGTAGAGACCATCAGGAATTTAAAGAGCTGAGAGGGAACAAAGAAGGGTGATTCAGGAGACACCTTAAACAGGGACATGAAGAACAGGAACAGGGATAGTCTAACAGAACAGGGACAAAAACAAAAAAGGAATGAATAGGGACAGGCTATCAGAACAGGGACAAACAAAAAACAGCGTATGGGAGTGTCTCGCTGGCATAGGCAGGACCCACAAACAAGGACTCCAGGAGTTGGAGGGGCAGCCAGAGCCCCCCAGCTGGGCAGCACTCAGTGCCTGCCTCTCCCAGGGACGGGGTTACAAAGTTTGTAAAAGATGGAATTAGTATGCCTGGCCGTTTTTCTCTGTATTTTAGTTTGTGTTAATAGTTCTTTCTTAATTTGTGTTACTTTTCCTTTCTTAGTTTCTGTTAATCGCGCCTTCTTAATTTGTGTTAAACCTGCTTTCTTAATTTGTGTTAATCAAGCTCTTTTATGTTAATAAAGAAGGGGGAGATGTGGGAGCATGGCCATGGGGGTCGACAAGTCGCATGGTTGGTGATAACATCCGACTATTAAAGTAGAGACCATCAGGAAAGTAAAGAGATGAGAGGGAACAAAGAAGGGTGATTCAGGAGACACCTTAAGCAGGGACATGAAGAACAGGAACAGGGACAGGCTAACAGAACAGGGACAAAAAAAAAAGGAATGAATAGGGACATGCTATCAGAACAGGGACAAACAAAAAACAGCGTATGGGAGGGTCTCGCTGGCATAGGCAGGACCCACAAACAAGGACTCCAGGAGTTGGAGGGGCAGCCAGAGCCCCCCAGCTGGGAAGCACTCAGTGCCTGCCTCTCCCAGGGATGGGGTTACAAAGTTTGTTAAAGATGGAATTAGTATGCCTGGCAGTTTTTCTCTGTATTTTATTTTGTGTTAATAGTGCTTTCTTAATTTGTGTTACTCTTGCTTTCTTAATTTCTGTTAATCGCGCCTTCATAATTTGTGTTAAACCTGCTTTCTTAATTTGTGTTAATCGAGCTCTTTTATGTTAATAAAGAAGGGGGAGTTGTAGGAGTGTGGCCATGGGGGTCGACAAGTCCCATGGTTGGTGATAACATCCGACTCTTAAAGATGAGGCCATCAGGAAAGTAAAGAGTTGAGAGGGAACAAAGAAGGGTGATTCAGGAGACACCTTAAACAGGGACATGAAGAACAGGAACAGGGATAGTCTAACAGAACAGGGACAAAAACAAAAAAGGAATGAATAGGGACAGGCTATCAGAACAGGGACAAACAAAAAACAGCGTATGGGAGGGTCTCGCTGGCATAGGCAGGACCCCCAAACAAGGACTCCAGGAGTTGGAGGGGCAGCCAGAGCCCCCCGGCTGGGCAGCACTCAGTGCCTGCCTCTCCCAGGGATGGGGTTTACAAAGGTTGTTAAAGATAGACTTAGTATGCCTGGCAGTTTTTCTCTGTGTTTTAGTTTGTGTTGATCCTGCCTTCTTAATTTGTGTTAATCGCGCTTTTTATGTTAATAAAGAAGGGGAAGATGTGGGAGTGTGGCCATGGGGGTCAACAAGATCCATGGTTGGTGATAACATCAAACTCTTAATGATGAGACCATCAGGAAAGTAAAGCCTTGAGACGGAACAAAGAAGGGTGATTCAGGAGACACCTTAAAAAGGGACATGAAGGACAGTAACAGGGACAGGCTAACAGAGCAGGGAGAAAAAAAAAACAGCATATGGGAGGGTCCCACTGGCATATGCTGGACCCAAAAACAAGGACTCCAGGAGTTGGAGGGGCAGCCAGAGCCCCCCAGCTGGGCAGCACTCAGTGCCTGCCTCTCCCAGGGATGGGGTTACAAAGTTTGTTAAAGATGGAATTAGTATGCCTGGCAGTTTTTCTCTGTATTTTAGTTTGTGTTAATAGTTCTTTCTTAATTTGTGTTACTCTTGCTTTCTTAATTTCTGTTAATCGCGCCTTCTTAATTTGTGTTAAACCTGCTTTCTTAATTTGTGTTAATCGAGCTCTTTTATGTTAATAAAGAAGGGGGAGATGTGGGAGCATGGCCATGGGGGTCGACAAGTCCCATGGTTGGTGATAACATTGGACTCTTAAAGATGAGGCCATCAGGAAAGTAAAGAGTTGAAAGGGAACACAGAAGGGTGATTCAGGAGACACCTTAAACAGGGACATGAAGAACAGGAACAGGGATAGTCTAACAGAACAGGGACGATAACAAAAAAGGAATGAATAGGGACAGGCTATCAGAACAGGGACAAACAAAAAACAGCATATGGGAGGGTCTCGTTGGCATACGCAGGACCCTCAAACAAGGACTCCAGGAGTTGGAGGGGCAGCCAGAGCCCCCTGGCTGGGCAGTACTCAGTGCCTGCCTCTCCCAGGGATGGTTTTACAAAGGTTGTTAAAGATAGACTTAGTATGCCTGGCAGTTTTTCTCTGTGTTTTAGTTTGTGTTGATCCTGCCTTCTTAATTTGTGTTAATCGCGCTTTCTTAAGTTAATAAAGAAGGGGAAGATGTGGGAGTGTGGCCATTGGGGTCGACAGGCCCCATGGTTGGTGATAACATCGGACTCTTAAGGATGAGACCATCAGGAATTTAAAGAGTTGAGAGGGAACAAAGAAGGGTGATTCAGGTGACACCTTGTTGTCTGGGGTGGCTAGTTCTCCAGCCATTAAAGCATGGAAGTTGCTGGGTGTTTGCTGTTCCCGGGCAAAGTTGTTGACCAATGACTAGTTAGTGGAAAGGTACTGCTGTGAGGCGGAAATTATAGGAAGGGAGCCTTTCCTGAATAAGGGATAGAATGAAGTTGTGCCCTCACTCTGAGAGATGAAGTTATGCCCTCAGTAAGAGAGAGTTCAAGTTATGTCGTCAATAAAGAGGTAGCAGTTACAGATCCTGAAAGAACCCCGTTGTCCGTGCGGTCTTTACGCCACAAATCGCCCCCCAACAGGGACATGAAAACGAACAGGGACGAGAAGAAAACAAACAGGGGAATGAAGAACAGGAACAGGGACAGGCTAACAGAACAGGGACAAAAACAAAAAAGGAATGAATAGGGACAGGCAAACGGAACAGGGACAAAAACAGAAAAGGAATGAATAGGTACAGGCTAACAGAACAGGGACGAACAAAAAGAGCTTATGGGAGGGTCACGCTGGCTTACGCAGGACCCACAAACAAGGACTCCAGGAGTTGGAGGGGCAGCCAGAGCCCCCCGGCTGGGCAGCACTCAGTGCCTGCCACTCCCAGGGATGGGGTTGCAAAGTTTGTTAAAGATAGTCTTAGTATGCCTGGCAGCTTTTCTCTGTGTTTTAGTTTGTGTTGATCCTGCCTTCTGAATTTGAGTTAATTGCGCTTTCTTATGTTAATAAAGAAGGGGAAGATGAGGGAGTGTGGCCATGGGGGTCGACAAGCCCCATGGTTGGTGATAACATCGGACTCTTAAAGTAGAGACCATCAGGAAAGTAAAGCCTTGAGAGGGAACAAAGAAGGGTGATTCAGGAGACACCTTAAGCAGGGACATGAAGAACAGGAACAGGGACAGGCTAACAGAACAGGGACAAAACAAAAAAGGAATGAATAGGGACATGCTATCAGAACAGGGACAGACAAAAAACAGCGTATGGGAGGGTCTCGCTGGCATAGGCAGGACCCACAAACAAGGACTCCAGGAGTTGGAGGGGAAGCCAGAGCCCCCCAGCTGGGAAGCGCTCAGTGCCTGCCTCTCCCAGGGATGGGGTTACAAAGTTTGTTAAAGATGGAAGTAGTATGCCTGGCAGTTTTTCTCTGTATTTTAATTTGTGTTAATAGTGCTTTCTTAATTTGTGTTACTCTTGCTTTCTTAATTTCTGTTAATCGCGCCTTCATAATTTGTGTTAAACCTGCTTTCTTAATTTGTGTTAATCGAGCTCTTTTATGTTAATAAAGAAGGGGGAGTTGTGGGAGCATGGCCATGGGGGTCGACAAGTCCCATGGTTGGTGATAACATAGGACTCTTAAAGATGAGTCCATCAGGAAAGTAAAGCCTTGAGAGGGAACAAAGAAGGGTGATTCAGGAGACACCTTAAACAGGGACATGAAGAACTGAAACAGGGGCAGGCTAACAGAGCAGGGAGAAACAAAAAACAGCATATGGGAGGGTCCCACTGGCATATGCTGGACCCACAAACAAGGACTCCAGGAGTTGGAGGGGCAGCCAGAGCCCCCCGGCAGGGCAGCACTCGGTGCCTGCCTCTCCCAGGGACGGTTTTACAAAGATTGTTAAAGATAGACTTAGTATGCCTGGCAGTTTTTCTCTGTGTTTTAGTTTGTGTTGATCCTGCCTTCTTAATTTGTGTTAATCGCGCTGTCTTATGTTAATAAAGAAGGGGAAGATGTGGGAGTGTGGCCATGGGGGTCGACAAGCCCCATGGTTGGTGATAACATCCGACTATTAAAGTAGAGACCATCAGGAAAGTAAAGAGTTGAGAGGGAACAAAGAAGGGTGATTCAGGAGACACCATAAACAGGGACATGAAGAACAGGAACAGGGATAGTCTAACAGAACAGGGACAAAAACAAAAAAGGAATGAATAGGGACAGGCTATCAGAACAGGGACAAACAAAAAACAGCGTATGGGAGGGTCTCGCTGGCATAGGCAGGACCCACAAACAAGGACTCCAGGAGTTGGAGGGGCAGCCAGAGCTCCCCGGCTGGGCAGCACTCAGTGCCTGCCTCTCCCAGGGATGGGGTTACAAAGTTTGTTAAAGATGGAATTAGTATGCCTGGCAGTTTTTCTCTGTATTTTAGTTTGTGTTAATAGTGCTTTCTTAATTTGTGTTACTCTTGCTTTCTTAATTTCTGTTAATCGCGCCTTCATAATTTGTGTTAAACCTGCTTTCTTAATTTGTGTTAATCGAGCTCTTTTATGTTAATAAAGAAGGGGGAGTTGTAGGAGTGTGGCCATGGGGGTCGACAAGTCCCATGGTTGGTGATAACATCCGACTCTTAAAGATGAGGCCATCAGGAAAGTAAAGAGTTGAGAGGGAACAAAGAAGGGTGATTCAGGAGACACCTCAAACAGGGACATGAAGAACAGGGACAGGCTAACAGAGCAGGGAGAAACAAAAAACAGCATATGGGAGGGTCCCACTGGCATATGCTAGACCCACAAACAAGGACTCCAGGAGTTGGAGGGGCAGCCAGAGCCCCCCGGCTGGCCAGCACTCAGTGCCTGCCTCTCCCAGGGATGGGTTTACAAAGATTGTTAAAGATGGAATTAGTATGCCTGGCAGTTTTTCTCTGTGTTTTAGTTTGTGTTGATCCTGCCTTCTTAATTTGTGTTAATCGCGCTTTCTTATGTTAATAAAGAAGGGGAAGATGTGGGAGTGTGGCCATGGGGGTCGACAAGCCCCATGGTTGGTGATAACATCCGACTATTAAAGTAGAGACCATCAGGAAAGTAAACCCTTGAGAGGGAACAAAGAAGGGTTATTCAAAAGACACCTTAACCAGGGACATGAAGAACAGGAACAGGGATAGTCTAACAGAACAGGGACAAAAACAAAAAAGGAATGAATAGGGAGAGGCAATCAGAACAGGGACAAACAAAAAACAGCATATGGGAGGGTCTCGCTGGCAAAGGCAGGACCCACAAAGAAAGACTCCAGGAGTTAGAGGGGCAGCCAGAGCCCCCCTGCTGGGCAGCACTCAGTGCCTGCCTCTCCCAGGGATGGTTTTACAAAGATTGTTAAAGATGGAATTAGTATGCCTGGCAGTTTTTCTCTGTGTTTTAGTTTGTGTTGATCCTGCCTTCTTAATTTGTGTTAATCGCGCTTTCTTAAGTTAATGAAGAAGGGGAAGATGTGGGAGTGTGGCCATGGGGGTCGACAAGCCCCATGGTTGGTGATAACATCGGACTCTTAAAGTAGAGACCATCAGGAAAGTAAAGCCTTGAGAGGGAACAAAGAAGGGTGATTCAGGAGACACCTTAAACAGGGACATGAAGAACAGGAACAGGGACAGGCTAACAGAGCAGGGAGAAACAAAAAACAGCATATGGGAGGGTCCCACTGGCATATGCTGGACCCACAAACAAGGACTCCAGGAGTTGGAGGGGCAGCCAGAGCCCCCCGGCTGGGCAGCACTCAGTGCCTGCCTCTCCCAGGGACTGTTTTACAAAGATTGTTAAAGATAGACTTAGTATGCCTGGCAGTTTTTCTCTGTGTTTTAGTTTGTGTTGATCCTGCCTTCTTAATTTGTGTTAATCGCGCTTTCTTAAGTTAATAAAGAAGGGGGAGATGTGGGAGTGTGGCCATGGGGGTCGACAGGCCCCATGGTTGGTGATCACATCCGACTCTTAAGGATGAGACCATCAGGAATTTAAAGAGTTGAGAGGGAACAAAGAAGGGTGATTCAGGTGACACCTTGTTGTCTGGGGTGGCTTGTTCTCCAGCCATTAAAGCATGGAAGTTGCTGGGTGTTTGGTGTTGCCGGGCAAAGTTGTTGACCAATGACTAGTTAGTGGAAAGGTACTGCTGTGAGGCGGAAATTATAGGAAGGGAGCCTTTCCTGAATAAGGGATAGAATGAAGTTGTGCCCTCACTCTGAGAGATGAAGTTATGCCTTCAGTAAGAGAGAGTTCAAGATATGTCATCAATAAAGAGGTAGCAGTTACAGATCCTGAAAGAACCCCGTTGTCCGTGCAGTCTTTACGCCACAAATCGCCCCCCAACAGGGACATGAAAACGAACAGGTACGAGAAGAAAACAAACAGGGGAATGAAGAACAGGAACAGAGACAGGCAAACAGAACAAGGACAAAAACAAAAAAGGAATGAATAGGGACAGGCAAACGGAACAGGGACAAAAACAGAAAAGGAATGAATAGGTACAGGCTAACAGAACAGGGACGAACAAAAAGAGGGTATGGGAGGGTCACGCTGGCTTACGCAGGACCCCCAAACAAGGACTCCAGGAGTTGGAGGGGCAGCCAGAGCCCCCCGGCTGGGCAGCACTCAGTGCCTGCCTCTCCCAGGGATGGGGTTACAAAGTTTGTAAAAGATGGAATTAGTATGCCTGGCAGTTTTTCTCTGTGTTTTAGTTTGTGTTAATAGTGCTTTCTTAATTTGTGTTACTCTTGCTTTCATAATTTCTGTTAATTGCGCCTTCTTAATTTGTGTTAAGCCTGCTTTCTTAATTTGTGTTAATCGAGCTCTTTTATGTTAATAAAGCAGGGGGAGATGTGGGAGCATGGCCATGGGGGTCCACAAGTCCCATGGTTGTTGATAACATCCAACTCTTAAAGATGAGGCCATCAGGAAAGTAAAGAGTTGAGAGAGAACAAAGAAGGGTGATTCAGGAGACACCTTAAACAGGGACATGAAGAACAGGAACAGGGACAGGCTAACAGAGCAGGGAGAAACAAAAAACAGCATATGGGAGAGTCCCACTGGCATATGCTGGACCCACAAACAAGGACTCCAGGAGTTGGAGGGGCAGCCAGAGCCCCCCGGCTGGGCAGCACTCAGTGCCTGCCTCTCCCAGGGATGGGGTTGCAAAGTTTGTTAAAGATAGACTTAGTATGCCTGGCAGTTTTTCTCTGTGTTTTAGTTTGTGTTGATCCTGCCTTCTTAATTTGTGTTAATCGCGTTTTCTTATGTTAATAAAGAAGGGGAAGATGTGGGAGTGTGGCTATGGGGGTCCACAAGCCCCATGGTTGGTGATCACATCCGACTACTAAAGTAGAGACCATCAGGAAAGTAAAGCCTTGAGAGGGAACAAAGAAGGGTGATTCAGGAGACACCTTAAGCAGGGACATGAAGAACAGGAACAGGGATAGTCTAACAGAACAGGGACAAAAACAAAAAAGGAATGAAAAGGGACAGGCTATCAGAACAGCGACAAACAAAAAACAGCGTATGGGAGGGTCTCGCTGGCATAGGCAGGACCCCCAAACAAGGACTCAAGGAGTTGGAGGGTCAGCCAGAGCCCCCCGGCTAGGCAGTACTCAGTGCCTGCCTCTCCCAGGGATGGGGTTACAAAGTTTGTTAAAGATGGAATTAGTATGCCTGGCAGTTTTTCTCTGTATTTTAGTTTGTGTTAATAGTGCTTTCTTAATTTGTGTTACTCTTGCTTTCTTATTTTCTGTTAATCGCGCCTTCTTAATTTGTGTTAAACCTGCTTTCTTAATTTGTGTTAATCAAGCTCTTTTATGTTAATAAAGAAGGGGGAGATGTGGGAGCATGGCCATGGGGGTCGACAAGTCCCATGGTTGGTGATAACATCCAACTCTTAAAGATGAGGCCATCAGGAAAGTAAAGAGTTGAGAGGGAACAAAGAAGGGTGATTCAGGAGACACCTTAAACAGGGACATGAAGAACAGGAACAGGGATAGTCTAACAGAACAGGGACGAAAACAAAAAAGGGAATGAATAGGGACAGGCTGTCAGAACAGGGACAAACAAAAAACAGCGTATGGGAGGGTCTCGCTGGCATAGGCAGGACTATGGATTTAATTTTTGGGAGTGTGACCATGGGGGTCGACAAGCCCCATGGTTGGTGATAACATCTGACTCTTAAGGATGAGACCATCAGGAATTTAAAGAGTTGAGAGGGAACAAAGAAGGGTGATTCAGGTGACACCTTGTTGTCTGGGTTGGCTTGTTCTCCAGCCATTAAAGCATGGAAGTTGCTGGGTGTTTGCTGTTGCCGGGCAAAGTTGTTGACCAATGACTAGTTAGTGGAAAGGTACTGCTGTGAGGCGGAAATTATAGGAAGGGAGCCTTTCCTGAATAAGGGATAGAATGAAGTTGTGCCCTCACTCTGAGAGATGAAGTTATGCCCTCAGTAAGAGAGAGTTCAAGTTATGTCATCAATAAAGAGGTAGCAGTTACAGATCCTGAAAGAACCCCGTTGTCCGTGCGGTCTTTACGCCACAAATCGCCCCCCAACAGGGACATGAAAACGAACAGGGACGAGAAGAAAACAAACAGGGACATGAAGAACAGGAACAGGGACAGGCTAACAGAACAGGGACAAAAACAAAAAAGGAATGAATAGGGACAGGCAAACGGAACAGGGACAAAAACAGAAAAGGAATGATCAGGTACAGGCTAACAGAACAGGGACGAACAAAAAGAGCTTATGGGAGGGTCACGCTGGCTTACGCAGGACCCACAAACAAGGACTCCAGGAGTTGGAGGGCAAGCCAGAGCCCCCCGGCTTGGCAGCACTCAGTGCCTGCCTCTCCCAGGGATGGGGTTGCAAAGTTTGTTAAAGATAGACTTAGTATGCCTGGCAGTTTTTATCTGTGTTTTAGTTTGTGTTGATCCTGCTTTCTTAATTTGTGTTAATTGCGCTTTCTTATGTTAATAAAGAAGGGGAAGATGTGGGAGTGTGGCTATGGGGGTCCACAAGCCCCATGGTTGGTGATACCATCCGACTACTAAAGTAGAGACCATCAGGAAAGTAAAGCCTTGAGAGGGAACAAAGAAGGGTGATTCAGGAGACACCTTAAGCAGGGACATGAAGAACAGGAACAGGGATAGTCTAACAGAACAGGGACAAAAACAAAAAAGGAATGAAAAGGGACAGGCTATCAGAACAGCGACAAACAAAAAACAGCGTATGGGAGGGTCTCGTTAGCATAGGCAGGACCCCCAAACAAGGACTCCAGGAGTTGGAGGGGCAGCCAGAGCCCCCCGGCTAGGCAGTACTCAGTGCCTGCCTCTCCCAGGGATGGGGTTACAAAGTTTGTTAAAGATGGAATTAGTATGCCTGGCAGTTTTTCTCTGTGTTTTATTTTGTGTTAATAGTGCTTTCTTAATTTGTGTTACTCTTGCTTTCTTATTTTCTGTTAATCGCGCCTTCATAATTTGTGTTAAACCTGCTTTCTTAATTTGTGTTAATCAAGCTCTTTTATGTTAATAAAGAAGGGGGAGATGTGGGAGCATGGCCATGGGGGTCCACAAGTCCCATGGTTGGTGATAACATCCAACTCTTAAAGATGAGGCCATCAGGAAAGTAAAGAGTTGAGAGAGAACAAAGAAGGGTGATTCAGGAGACACCTTAAACAGGGACATGAAGAACAGGAACAGGGACAGGCTAACAGAGCAGGGAGAAACAAAAAACAGCATATGGGAGAGTCCCACTGGCATATGCTGGACCCACAAACAAGGACTCCAGGAGTTGGAGGGGCAGCCAGAGCCCCCCGGCTGGGCAGCACTCAGTGCCTGCCTCTCCCAGGGATGGTTTTACAAAGGTTGTTAAAGATAGACTTAGTATGCCTGGCAGTTTTTCTCTGTGTTTTAGTTTGTGTTGATCCTGCCTTCTTAATATGTGTTAATCGCGCTTTCTTATGTTAATAAAGAAGGGGGAGATGTAGGAGTGTGGCCATGGGGGTCGACAAGCCCCATGGTTGGTGATAACATCAGACTCTTAATGATGAGACCATCAGGAAAGTAAAGCCTTGAGAGGGAACAAAGAAGGGTGATTCAGGAGACAGCTTAAACAGGGACATGAAGAACAGGAACAGGGATAGTCTAACAGAACAGGGACAAAAACAAAAAAGTAATGAATAGGGACAGGCTATCAGAACAGGGACAAACAAAAAGCAGCGTATGGGAGGGTCTCGCTTGCATAGGCAGGACCCACAAACAAGGACTCCAGGAGTTGGAGGGGCAGCCAGAGCCCCCCAGCTGGGCAGCACTCAGTGCCTGCCTCTCCCAGGGACAGGGTTACAAAGTTTGTTAAAGACGGAATTAGTATGCCTGGCAGTTTTTCTCTGTGTTTTAGTTTGTGTTAATAGTGCTTTCTTAATTTGTGTTACTCTTGCTTTCTTAATTTCTGTTAATCGCGCCTTCTTAATTTGTGTTAAACCTGCTTTCTTAATTTGTGTTAATCGAGCTCTTTTATGTTAATAAAGGAGGGGGAGATGTGGGAGCCTGGCCATGGGGTTAGACAAGCCCCATGGTTGGTGATAAGATCTGACTAATAAAGTAGAGACCATCAGGAAAGTAAAGCCTTGAGAGGGAACAAAGAAGGGTGATTCAGGAGATACCTTAAACAGGGACATGAAGAACAGGAACAGGGATAGTCTAACAGAACAGGGACAAAAACAAAAAAGGAATGAATAGGGACAGGCTATCAGAACAGGGACAAACAAAAAACAGCCTATGGGAGGGTCTCGCTGGCATAGGCAGGACCCACAAACAAGGACTCCAGGAGTTGGAGGGGCAGCCAGAGCCCCCCAGCTGGGAAGCACTCAGTGCCTGCCTCTCCCAGGGATGGGGTTACAAAGTTTGTTAAAGATGGAATTAGTATGCCTGGCAGTTTTTCTCTGTGTTTTAGTTTGTGTTGATCCTGCCTTCTTAATTTGTGTTAATCGCGCTTTCTTATGTTAATAAAGAAGGGGAAGATGTGGGAGTGTGGCCATAGGGGTCGACAAGCCCCATGGTTGGTGGTAACATCAGACTCTTAATGATGAGACCATCAGGAAAGTAAAGAGTTGAGAGAGAACAAAGAAGGGTGATTCAGGAGACACCTTAAAAATGGACATGAAGAACAGGAACAGGGACAGGCTAACAGAGCAGGGAGAAACACAAAACAGCATATGGGAGGGTCCCACTGGCATATGCTGGACCCAAAAACAAGGACTCCAGGAGTTGGAGGGGCAGCCAGAGCCCCCCGGCTGGGCAGCACTCAGTGCCTGCCTCTCCCAGGGATGGGGTTACAAAGTTTGTTAAAGATGGAATTAGTATGCCTGGCAGTTTTTCTCTGTATTTTAGTTTGTGTTAATAGTTCTTTCTTAATTTGTGTTACTCTTGCTTTCTTAATTTCTGTTAATCGCGCCTTCTTAATTTGTGTTAAACCTGCTTTCTTAATTTGTGTTAATCAAGCTCTTTTATGTTAATAAAGAAGGGGGAGATGTGGGAGCATGACCATGGGGGTGGACAAGTCCCATGGTTGGTGATAACATCCGACTATTAAAGTAGAGACCATCAGGAAAGTAAAGAGTTGAAAGGGAACAAAGAAGGGTGATTCAGGAGACACCTTAAACAGGGACATGAAGAACAGGAACAGGGATAGTCTAACAGAACAGGGACGAAAACAAAAAAGGAATGAATAGGGACAGGCTATCAGAACAGGGACAAACAAAAAACAGCGTATGGGAGGGTCTCGTTGGCATACGCAGGACCCACAAACAAGGACTCCAGGAGTTGGAGGGGCAGCCAGAGCCCCCTGGCTGGGCAGTACTCAGTGCCTGCCTCTCCCAGGGATGGTTTTACAAAGGTTGTTAAAGATAGACTTAGTATGCCTGGCAGTTTTTCTCTGTGTTTTAGTTTGTGTTGATCCTGCCTTCTTAATTTGTGTTAATCGCGCTTTCTTAAGTTAATAAAGAAGGGGGAGATGTGGGAGTGTGGCCATGGGGGTCGACAGGCCCCATGGTTGGTGATAACATCCGACTCTTAAGGATGAGACCATCAGGAATTTAAAGAGTTGAGAGGGAACAAAGAAGGGTGATTCAGGTGACACCTTGTTGTCTGGGGTGGCTAGTTCTCCAGCCATTAATGCATGGAAGTGGCTGGGTGTTTGGTGTTGCCGGGCAACGTTGTTGACCAATGACTAGTTAGTGGAAAGGTACTGCTGTGAGGCGGAAATTATAGGAAGGGAGCCTTTCCTGAATAAGGGATAGAATGAAGTTGTGCCCTCACTCTGAGAGATGAACTTATGCCCTCAGTAAGAGAGAGTTCAATTTATGTCATCAATAAAGAGGTAGCAGTTACAGATCCTGAAAGAACCCCGTTGTCCGTGCGGTCTTTACGCCACAAATCGCCCCCCAACAGGGACATGAAACGAACAGGGACGAGAAGAAAACAAACAGGGGAATGAAGAACAGGAACAGGGACAGGCTAACAGAACAGGGACAAAAACAAAAAAGGAATGAATAGGGACAGGCTAACAGAACAGGGACGAACAAAAAGAGCTTATGGGAGGGTCACGCTGGCTTACGCAGGACCCACAAACAAGGACTCCAGGAGTTGGAGGGGCAGCCAGAGCCCCCCGGCTGGGCAGCACTCAGTGCCTGCCACTCCCAGGGATGGGGTTGCAAAGTTTGTTAAAGATAGTCTTAGTATGCCTGGCAGCTTTTCTCTGTGTTTTAGTTTGTGTTGATCCTGCCTTCTTAATTTGTGTTAATCGCACTTTCTTATGTTAATAAAGAAGGGGAAGATGTGGGAGTGTGACCATGGGGGTCGACAAGCCCCATGGTTGGTGATAACATCTGACTCTTAAGGATGAGACCATCAGGAATTTAAAGAGTTGAGAGGGAACAAAGAAGGGTGATTCAGGTGACACCTTGTTGTCTGGGGTGGCTTGTTCTCCAGCCATTAAAGCATGGAAGTTGCTGGGTGTTTGCTGTTGCCGGGCAAAGTTGTTGACCAATGACTAGTTAGTGGAAAGGTACTGCTGTGAGGCGGAAATTATAGGAAGGGAGCCTTTCCAGAATAAGGGATAGAATGAAGTTGTGCCCTCACTCTGAGAGATGAAGTTATGCCCTCAGTAAGAGAGAGTTCAAGTTACGTCATCAATAAAGAGGTAGCAGTTACAGATCCTGAAAGAACCCCGTTGTCCGTGCGGTCTTTACGCCACAAATCGCCCCCCAACAGGGACATGAAAACGAACAGGGACGAGAAGAAAACAAACAGGGGAATGAAGAACAGGAACAGGGACAGGCTAACAGAACAGGGACAAAAACAAAAAAGGAATGAATAGGGACAGGCAAACGGAACAGGGACAAAAACAGAAAAGGAATGATCAGGTACAGGCTAACAGAACAGGGACGAACAAAAAGAGCTTATGGGAGGGTCACGCTGGCTTACGCAGGACCCACAAACAAGGACTCCAGGAGTTGGAGGGCAAGCCAGAGCCCCCCGGCTGGGCAGCACTCAGTGCCTGCCTCTCCCAGGGATGGGGTTGCAAAGTTTGTTAAAGATAGTCTTAGTATGCCTGGCAGTTTTTCTCTGTGTTTTAGTTTGTGTTGATCCTGCCTTCTTAATTTGTGTTAATCGCGTTTTCTTATGTTAATAAAGAAGGGGAAGATGTGGGAGTGTGGCTATGGGGGTCCACAAGCCCCATGGTTGGTGATAACATCCGACTACTAAAGTAGAGACCATCAGGAAAGTAAAGCCTTGAGAGGGAACAAAGAAGGGTGATTCAGGAGACACCTTAAGCAGGGACATGAAGAACAGGAACAGGGATAGTCTAACAGAACAGGGACAAAAACAAAAAAGGAATGAAAAGGGACAGGCTATCAGAACAGCGACAAACAAAAAACAGCGTATGGGAGGGTCTCGTTAGCATAGGCAGGACCCCCAAACAAGGACTCCAGGAGTTGGAGGGGCAGCCAGAGCCCCCCGGCTAGGCAGTACTCAGTGCCTGCCTCTCCCAGGGATGGGGTTACAAAGTTTGTTAAAGATGGAATTAGTATGCCTGGCAGTTTTTCTCTGTATTTTAGTTTGTGTTAATAGTGCTTTCTTAATTTGTGTTACTCTTGCTTTCTTATTTTCTGTTAATCGCGCCTTCATAATTTGTGTTAAACCTGCTTTCTTAATTTGTGTTAATCAAGCTCTTTTATGTTAATAAAGAAGGGGGAGATGTGGGAGCATGGCCATGGGGGTCGACAAGTCCCATGGTTGGTGATAACATCCGACTCTTAAAGATGAGGCCATCAGGAAAGTAAAGAGTTGAGAGGGAACAAAGAAGGGTGATTCAGGAGACACCTTAAACAGGGACATGAAGAACAGGAACAGGGATAGTCTAACAGAACAGGGACGAAAACAAAAAAGGAATGAATAGGGACAGGCTGTCAGAACAGGGACAAACAAAAAACAGCGTATGGGAGGGTCTCGCTGGCATAGGCAGGACCCCCAAACAAGGACTCCAGGAGTTGGAGGGGCAGCCAGAGCCCCCCGGCTGGGCAGCACTCAGTGCCTGCCTCTCCCAGGGATGGTTTTACAAAGATTGTTAAAGATAGACTTAGTATGCCTGGCAGTTTTTCTCTGTGTTTTAGTTTGTGTTGATCCTGCCTTCTTAATATGTGTTAATCGCGCTTTCTTAAGTTAATAAAGAAGGGGGAGATGTGGGAGTGTGGCCATGGGGGTCGACAGGCCCCATGGTTGGTGATAACATCGGACTCTTAAGGATGAGACCATCAGGAATTTAAAGAGTTGAGAGGGAACAAAGAAGGGTGATTCAGGTGACACCTTGTTGTCTGGGGTGGCTTGTTCTCCAGCCATTAAAGCATGGAAGTTGCTGGGTGTTTGCTGCTGCCGGGCAACGTTGTTGACCAATGACTAGTTAGTGGAAAGGTACTACTGTGAGGCGGAAGTTATAGGAAGGGAGCCTTTCCTGAATAAGGGATAGAATGAAGTTGTGCCCTCACTCTGAGAGATGAAGTTATGCCTTCAGTAAGAGAGAGTTCAAGTTATGCCATCAATAAAGAGGTAGCAGTTACAGATCCTGAAAGAACCCCGTTGTCCGTGCGGTCTTTACGCCACAAATCGCCCCCCAAAAGGGACATGAAAACGAACAGGGACAAGAAGAAAACAAACAGGGACATGAAGAACAGGAACAGGGACAGCCTAACCGCACAGGGACAAAAACAAAAAAGGAATGAATAGGGACAGGCTAACAGAACAGGGACGAACAAAAAGAGCTTATGGGAGGGTCACGCTGGCTTACGCAGGACCCACAAACAAGGACTCCAGGAGTTGGAGGGGCAGCCAGAGCCCCCCGGCTGGGCAGCACTCAGTGCCTGCCACTCCCAGGGATGGGGTTGCAAAGTTTGTTAAAGATAGTCTTAGTATGCCTGGCAGCTTTTCTCTGTGTTTTAGTTTGTGTTGATCCTGCCTTCGTAATTTGTGTTAATCGAGCTCTTTTATGTTAATAAAGAAGGGGGAGATGTGGGAGCATGGCCATGGGGGTCGACAAGTCCCATGGTTGGTGATAACATCCGACTATTAAAGTAGAGACCATCAGGAAAGTAAAGAGTTGAAAGGGAACAAAGAAGGGTGATTCAGGAGACACCTTAAACAGGGACATGAAGAACAGGAACAGGGATAGTCTAACAGAACAGGGACAAAAACAAAAAAGGAATTAATAGGGACAGGCTATCAGAACAGGGACAAACAAAAAACAGCGTATGGGAGGGTCTCGCTGGCATAGGCAGGACCCACAGACAAGGACTCCAGGAGTTGGAGGGGCAGCCAGAGCCCCCCAGCTGGGCAGGACTCAGTGCCTGCCTCTCCCAGGGACGGGGTTACAAAGTTTGTTAAAGATGGAATTAGTATGCCTGGCAGTTTTTCTCTGTGTTTTAGTTTGTGTTGATCCTGCCTTCTTAATTTGTGTTAATCGCGCTTTCTTATGTTAATAAAGAAGGGGAAGATGTGGGAGTGTGGCCATGGGGGTCGACAAGCCCCATGGTTGGTGGTAACATCAGACTCTAAATGATGAGACCATCAGGAAAGTAAAGAGTTGAGAGAGAACAAAGAAGGGTGATTCAGGAGACACCTTAAAAAGGGACATGAAGAACAGGAACAGGGACAGGCTAACAGAGCAGGGAGAAACACAAAACAGCATATGGGAGGGTCCCACTGGCATATGCTGGACCCAAAAACAAGGACTCCAGGAGTTGGAGGGGCAGCCAGAGCCCCCCAGCTGGGCAGCACTCAGTGCCTGCCTCTCCCAGGGATGGGGTTACAAAGTTTGTTAAAGATGGAATTAGTATGCCTGGCAGTTTTTCTCTGTATTTTAGTTTGTGTTAATAGTGCTTTCTTAATTTGTGTTACTCTTCCTTTCTTAATTTCTGTTAATCGCGCCTTCTTAATTTGTGTTAAACCTGCTTTCTTAATTTGTGTTAATCAAGCTCTTTTATGTTAATAAAGAAGGGGGAGATGTGGGAGCATGACCATGGGGGTGGACAAGTCCCATGGTTGGTGATAACATCCGACTATTAAAGTAGAGACCATCAGGAAAGTAAAGAGTTGAAAGGGAACAAAGAAGGGTGATTCAGGAGACACCTTAAACAGGGACATGAAGAACAGGAACAGGGATAGTCTAACAGAACAGGGACGAAAACAAAAAAGGAATGAATAGGGACAGGCTATCAGAACAGGGACAAACAAAAAACAGCGTATGGGAGGGTCTCGTTGGCATAGGCAGGACCCACAAACAAGGACTCCAGGAGTTGGAGGGGCAGCCAGAGCCCCCTGGCTGGGCAGCACTCAGTGCCTGCCTCTCCCAGGGATGGTTTTACAAAGGTTGTTAAAGATAGACTTAGTATGCCTGGCAATTTTTCTCTGTGTTTTAGTTTGTGTTGATCCTGCCTTCTTAATTTGTGTTAATCGCGCTTTCTTAAGTTAATAAAGAAGGGGGAGATGTGGGAGTGTGGCCATGGGGGTCGACAGGCCCCATGGTTGGTGATAACATCGGACTCTTAAGGTGAGACCATCAGGAATTTAAAGAGTTGAGAGGGAACAAAGAAGGGTGATTCAGGTGACACCTTGTTGTCTGGGGTGGCTTGTTCTCCAGCCATTAAAGCATGGAAGTTGCTGGGTGTTTGCTGTTGCCGGGCAACGTTGTTGACCAATGACTAGTTAGTGGAAAGGGACTGCTGTGAGGCGGAAGTTATAGGAAGGGAGCCTTTCCTGAATAAGGGATAGAATGAAGTTGTGCCCTCACTCTGAGAGATGAAGTTATGCCTTCAGTAAGAGAGAGTTCAAGTTATGCCATCAATAAAGAGGTAGCAGTTACAGATACTGAAAGAACCCCGTTGTCCGTGCGGTCTTTACGCCACAAATCGCCCCCCAAAAGGGACATGAAAACGAACAGGGACAAGAAGAAAACAAACAGGGACATGAAGAACAGGAACAGGGACAGGCTAACAGCACAGGGACAAAAACAAAAAAGGAATGAATAGGGACAGGCTAACAGAACAGGGACAAACAAAAAGAGCTTATGGGAGGGTCACGCTGGCTTACGCAGGACCCACAAACAAGGACTCCAGGAGTTGGAGGGGCAGCCAGAGCCCCCCGGCTGGGCAGCACTCAGTGCCTGCCACTCCCAGGGATGGGGTTGCAAAGTTTGTTAAAGATAGTCTTAGTATGCCTGGCAGCTTTTCTCTGTGTTTTAGTTTGTGTTGATCCTGCTTTCTTAATTTGTGTTAATCGAGCTCTTTTATGTTAATAAAGAATGGGGAGATGTGGGAGCATGGCCATGGGGGTCGACAAGTCCCATGGTTGGTGATAACATCCAACTCTTAAAGATGAGGCCATCAGGAAAGTAAAGAGTTGAGAGGGAACAAAGAAGGGTGATTCAGGAGACACCTTAAACAGGGACATGAAGAACAGGAACAGGGATAGTCTAACAGAACAGGGACAAAAACAAAAAAGGAATGAATAGGGACAGGCTATCAGAACAGGGACAAACAAAAAACAGCATATGGGAGGGTCTCGCTGGCATAGGCAGGACCCACAAACAAGGACTCCAGGAGTTGGAGAGGCAGCTAGAGCCCCCCGGCTGGGCAGCACTCAGTGCCTGCCACTCCCAGGGATGGGGTTGCAAAGTTTGTTAAAGATAGTCTTAGTATGCCTGGCAGTTTTTCTCTGTGTTTTAGTTTGTGTTGATCCTGCCTTCTTAATTTGTGTTAATTGTGCTTTCTTATGTAAATAAAGAAGGAGGAGATGTGGGAGTGTGGCCATGGGGGTCGACAAGCCCCATGGTTGGTGATCACATCCGACTCTTAAAGATGAGACCATCAGGAAAGTAAAGCCTTGAGAGGGAACAAAGAAGGGTGATTCAGGAGACACCTTAAGCAGGGACATGAAGAACAGGAACAGGGACAGGCTAACAGAACAGGGACAAAAACAAAAAAGGAATGAATAGGGACATGCTTTCAGAACAGCGACAAACAAAAAACAGCGTATGGGATGGTCTCACTGGCATAGGCAGGACCCACAAACAAGGACTCCAGGAGTTGGAGGGGCAGCCAGAGCCCCCCAGCTGGGCAGCACTCAGTGCCTGCCTCTCCCAGGGATGGGGTTACAAAGTTTGTTAAAGATGGAATTAGTATGCCTGGCAGTTTTTCTCTGTATTTTAGTTTGTGTTAATAGTGCTTTCTTAATTTGTGTTACTCTTGCTTTCTTAATTTCTGTTAATCACGCCTTCATAATTTGTGTTAAACCTGCTTTCTTAATTTGTGTTAATCGAGCTCTTTTATGTTAATAAAGAAGGGGGAGTTGTGGGAGCATGGCCATGGGGGTCGACAAGTCCCATGGTTGGTGATCACATCCGACTCTTAAGGATGAGACCATCAGGAAAGGAAAGCCTTGAGAGGGAACAAAGAAGGGTGATTCAGGAGACACCTTAACCAGGGACATGAAGAACAGGAACAGGGATAGTCTAACAGAACAGGGACAAAAACAAAAAAGGAATGAATAGGGACAGGCTATCAGAACAGCGACAAACAAAAAGCAGCGTATGGGAGGGTCTCGCTGGCATAGGCAGGACCCACAAACAAGGACTCCAGGAGTTGGAGGGGCAGCCAGAGCCCCCCGGCTGGGCAGCACTCAGTGCCTGCCTCTCCCAGGGATGGTTTTACAAAGGTTGTTAAAGATAGACTTAGTATGCCTGGCAGTTTTTCTCTGTGTTTTAGTTTGTGTTGATCCTGCCTTCTTAATTTGTGTTACTCTTGCTTTCTTAATTTCTGTTAATCGCGCCTTCTTAATTTGTGTTAAACCTGCTTTCTTAATTTGTGTTAATCGAGCTCTTTTATGTTAATAAAGAAGGGGGAGATGTGGGAGCCTGGCCATGGGGGTCGACAAGTCCCATGGTTGGTGATAACATCCGACTCTTAAAGATGAGGCCATCAGGAAAGTAAAGAGTTGAGAGGGAACAAAGAAGGGTGATTCAGGAGACACCTTAAACAGGGACATGAAGAACAGGAACAGGGACAGGCTAACAGAACAGGTACAAAACCAAAAAAGGAATGAATAGGGACAGGCAAAGGGAACAGGGAAAAAAAAAAAAAGGAATGAATAGGTACAGGCTAACAGAACAGGGACAAACAAAAAGAGCTTATGGGAGGGTCACGCTGGCTTACGCAGGACCCACAAAAAAGGACTCCAGGAGTTGCAGGGGCAGCCAGAGCCCCCCGGCTGGGCAGCACTCAGTGCCTGCCTCTCCCAGGGATGGGGTTGCAAAGTTTGTTAAAGATAGTCTTAGTATGCCTGGCAGTTTTTCTCTGTGTTTTAGTTTGTGTTGATCCTGCTTTCTTAATTTGTGTTAATTGCGCTTTCTTATGTTAATAAAGAAGGAGGAGATGTGGGAGTGTGGCCATGGGGGTCGACAAGCCCCATGGTTGGTGATCACATCCGACTCTTAAAGATGAGACCATCAGGAAAGGAAAGCCTTGAGAGGGAACAAAGAAGGGTGATTCAGGAGACACCTTAAACAGGGACATGAAGAACAGGAACAGGGACAGGCTAACGGAGCAGGGAGAAACAAAAAACAGCATATGGGAGGGTCCCACTGGCATATGCTGGACCCACAAACAAGGACTCCAGGAGTTGGAGGGGCAGCCAGAGCCCCCCGGCTGGGCAGCACTCAGTGCCTGCCTCTCCCAGGGATGGTTTTACAAAGGTTGTTAAAGATAGACTTAGTATGCCTGGCAGTTTTTCTCTGTGTTTTAGTTTCTGTTGATCCTGCCTTCTTAATTTGTGTTAATTGCGCTTCCTTATGTTAATAAAGAAGGAGGAGATGTGGGAGTGTGGCCATGGGGGTCGACAAGCCCCATGGTTGGTGATCACATCCGACTCTTAAAGATGAGACCATGAGGAAAGTAAAGCCTTGCGAGGGAACAAAGAAGGGTGATTCAGGAGACACCTTAAACAGGGACATGAAGAACAGGAACAGGGACAGGCTAACAGAACAGGGACAAAAACAAAAAAGGAATGAATGGGGACAGGCTATCAGAACAGCGACAAACAAAAAACAGCGTATGGGAGGGTCTCGCTGGCATAGGCAGGACCCACAAACAAGGACTCCAGGAGTTGGAGGGGCAGCCAGAGCCCCCTGGCTGGGCAGCACTCAGTGCCTGCCTCTCCCAGGGTTGGTTTTACAAAGGTTGTTAAAGATAGACTTTCTATGCCTGGCAGTTTTTCTCTGTGTTTTAGTTTGTGTTGATCCTGCCTTCTTAATTTGTGATAATCGCGCTTTCTTATGTTAATAAAGAAGGAGGAGATGTGGGAATGTGGCCATGGGGGTCGACAAGCCCCATGGTTGGTAATAACATCCGACTCTTAAGGATGAGACCATCAGGAATTTAAAGAGTTGAGAGGGAACAAAGAAGGGTGATTCAGGTGACACCTTCTTGTCTGGGGTGGCTAGTTCTCCAGCCATTAAAGCATGGAAGTTGCTGGGTGTTTGCTGTTGCCGGGCAAAGTTGTTGACCAATGACTAGTTAGTGGAAAGGTACTGCTGTGAGGCGGAAATTATAGGAAGGGAGCCTTTCCTGAATAAGGGATAGAATGAAGTTGTGCCCTCACTCTGAGAGATGAACTTATGCCCTCAGTAAGAGAGAGTTCAAGTTATGTCATCAATAAAGAGGTAGCAGTTACAGATCCTGAAATAACCCCGTTGTCCGTGCGGTCTTTACGCCACAAATCGCCCCCCAACAGGGACATGAAACGAACAGGGACGAGAAGAAAACAAACAGGGGAATGAAGAACAGGAACAGGGACAGGCTAACAGAACAGGGACAAAAACAAAAAAGGAATGAATAGGGACAGGCAAACGGAACAGGGACAAAAACAGAAAAGGAATGAATAGGTACAGGCTAACAGAACAGGGACGAACAAAAAGAGCTTATGGGAGGGTCACGCTGGCTTACGCAGGACCCACAAACAAGGACTCCAGGAGCTGGAGGGGCAGCCAGAGCCCCCCGGCTGGGCAGCACTCAGTGCCTGCCACTCCCAGGGATGGGGTTGCAAAGTTTGTTAAAGATAGTCTTAGTATGCCTGGCAGCTTTTCTCTGTGTTTTAGTTTGTGTTGATCCTGCCTTCTTAATTTGTGTTAATTGCGCTCTTATGTTAATAAAGAAGGGGAAGATGTGGGAGTGTGGCCATGGGGGTCGACAAGCCCCATGGTTGGTGATAACATCGGACTCTTAAAGTAGAGACCATCAGGAAAGTAAAGCCTTGAGAGGGAACAAAGAAGGGTGATTCAGGAGACACCTTAAGCAGGGACATGAAGAACAGGAACAGGGACAGGCTAACAGAACAGGGAGGAAAACAAAAAAGGAATGAATAGGGACAGGCTATCAGAACAGGGACAAACAAAAAACAGCGTATGGGAGGGTCTCGCTGGCATAGGCAGGACCCACAAACAAGGACTCCAGGAGTTGGAGGGGCAGCCAGAGCCCCCCGGCTGGGAAGCACTCAGTGCCTGCCTCTCCCAGGGATGGGGTTACAAAGTTTGTAAAAGATGGAATTAGTATGCCTGGCAGTTTTTCTCTGTATTTTAGTTTGTGTTAATAGTGCTTTCTTAATTTGTGTTACTCTTGCTTTCTTAATTTCTGTTAATCGCGCCTTCATAATTTGTGTTAAACCTGCTTTCTTAATTTGTGTTAATCGAGCTCTTTTATGTTAATAAAGAAGGGGGAGTTGTGGGAGCATGGCCATGGGGGTCGACAAGTCCCATGGTTGGTGATAACATCTGACTCTTAAAGATGAGGCCATCAGGAAAGTAAAGAGTTGAAAGGGAACAAAGAAGGGTGATTCAGGAGACACCTTAAACAGGGACATGAAGAACAGGAACAGGGATAGTCTAACAGAACAGGGACGAAAACAAAAAAGGAATGAATAGGGACAGGCTATCAGAACAGGGACAAACAAAAAACAGCGTATGGGAGGGTCTCGTTGGCATACGCAGGACCCACAAACAAGGACTCCAGGAGTTGGAGGGGCAGCCAGAGCCCCCTGGCTGGGCAGTACTCAGTGCCTGCCTCTCCCAGGGATGGTTTTACAAAGGTTGTTAAAGATAGACTTAGTATGCCTGGCAGTTTTTCTCTGTGTTTTAGTTTGTGTTGATCCTGCCTTCTTAATTTGTGTTAATCGCCCTTTCTTAAGTTAATAAAGAAGGGGGAGATGTGGGAGTGTGGCCATGGGGGTCGACAGGCCCCATGGTTGGTGATAACATAGGACTCTTAAGGTTGAGACCATCAGGAATTTAAAGAGTTGAGAGGGAACAAAGAAGGGTGATTCAGGTGACACCTTCTTGTCTGGGGTGGCTAGTTCTCCAGCCATTAAAGCATGGAAGTTGCTGGGTGTTTGCTGTTGCCGGGCAAAGTTGTTGACCAATGACTAGTTAGTGGAAAGGTACTGCTGTGAGGCGGAAATTATAGGAAGGGAGCCTTTCCTGAATAAGGGATAGAATGAAGTTGTGCCCTCACTCTGAGAGATGAAGTTATGCCCTCAGTAAGAGAGAGTTCAAGTTATGTCATCAATAAAGAGGTAGCAGTTACAGATCCTGAAAGAACCCCGTTGTCCGTGCAGTCTTTACGCCACAAATCGCCCCCCAAAAGGGACATGAAACGAACGGGGACGAGAAGAAAACAAACAGGGACATGAAAAACAGGAACAGGGACAGGCAAACGGAACAGGGACAAAAACAGAAAAGGAATGAATAGGTACAGGCTAACAGAACAGGGACGAACAAAAAGAGGGTATGGGAGGGTCACGCTGGCTTACGCAGGACCCCCAAACAAGGACTCCAGGAGTTGGAGGGGCAGCCAGAGCCCCCCAGCTGGGCAGCACTCAGTGCCTGCCTCTCCCAGGGATGGGGTTACAAAGTTTGTAAAAGATGGAATTAGTATGCCTGGCAGTTTTTCTCTGTGTTTTAGTTTGTGTTAATAGTGCTTTCTTAATTTGTGTTACTCTTGCTTTCTTAATTTCTGTTAATTGCGCCTTCTTAATTTGTGTTAAACCTGCTTTCTTAATTTGTGTTAATCGAGCTCTTTTATGTTAATAAAGGAGGGGGAGATGTGGGAGCATGGCCATGGGGGTCCACAAGTCCCATGCTTGGTGATAACATCCAACTCTTAAAGATGAGGCCATCAGGAAAGTAAAGAGTTGAGAGGGAACAAAGAAGGGTGATTCAGGAGACACCTTAAACAGGGACATGAAGAACAGGAACAGGGACAGGCTAACAGAGCAGGGAGAAACAAAAAACAGCATATGGGAGAGTCCCACTGGCATATGCTGGACCCAAAAACAAGGACTCCAGGAGTTGGAGGGGCAGCCAGAGCCCCCCGGCTGGGCAGCACTCAGTGCCTGCCTCTCCCGGGGATGGGGTTACAAAGTTTGTTAAAGATGGAATTAGTATGCCTGGCAGTTTTTCTCTGTGTTTTAGTTTGTGTTGATCCTGCCTTCTTAATTTGTGTTAATCGCGCTTTCTTAAGTTATTAAAGAAGGGGGAGATATGGGAGTGTGGCCATGGGGGTCGACAGGCCCCATGGTTGGTAATTACATCCGACTCTTAAGGATGAGACCATCAGGAATTTAAAGAGCTGGGAGGGAACAAAGAAGGGTGATTCAGGTGACACCTTGTTGTCTGGGGTGGCTTGTTCTCCAGCCATTAAAGCATGGAAGTTGCTGGGTGTTTGGTGTTGCCGGGCAAAGTTGTTGACCAATGACTAGTTAGTGGAAAGGTACTGCTGTGAGGCGGAAATTATAGGAAGGGAGCCTTTCCTGAATAAGGGATAGAATGAAGTTGTGCCCTCACTCTGAGAGATGAAGTTATGCCTTCAGTAAGAGAGAGTTCAAGATATGTCATCAATAAAGAGGTAGCAGTTACAGATCCTGAAAGAACCCCGTTGTCCGTGCGGTCTTTACGCCACAAATCGCCCCCCAACAGGGACATGAAAACGAACAGGGACGAGAAGAAAACAAACAGGGGAATGAAGAACAGGAACAGAGACAGGCAAACAGAACAAGGACAAAAACAAAAAAGGAATGAATAGGGACAGGCAAACGGAACAGGGACAAAAACAGAAAAGGAATGAACAGGTACAGGCTAACAGAACAGGGACGAACAAAAAGAGGGTGTGGGAGGGTCACGCTGGCTTACGCAGGACCCCCAAACAAGGACTCCAGGAGTTGGAGGGGCAGCCAGAGCTCCCCGGCTGGGCAGCACTCAGTGCCTGCCTCTCCCAGGGATGGGGTTACAGAGTTTGTAAAAGATGGAATTAGTATGCCTGGCAGTTTTTCTCTGTGTTTTAGTTTGTGTTAATAGTGCTTTCTTAATTTGTGTTACTCTTGCTTTCATAATTTCTGTTAATTGCGCCTTCTTAATTTGTGTTAAACCTGCTTTCTTAATTTGTGTTAATCGAGCTCTTTTATGTTAATAAAGAAGGGGGAGATGTGGGAGCATGGCCATGGGGGTCCACAAGTCCCATGGTTGGTGATAACATCCAACTCTTAAAGATGAGGCCATCAGGAAAGTAAAGAGTTGAGAGAGAACAAAGAAGGGTGATTAAGGAGACACCTTAAACAGGGACATGAAGAACAGGAACAGGGACAGGCTAACAGAGCAGGGAGAAACAAAAAACAGCATATGGGAGAGTCCCACTGGCATATGCTGGACCCAAAAACAAGGACTCCAGGAGTTGGAGGGGCAGCCAGAGCCCCCCGGCTGGGCAGCACTCAGTGCCTGCCTCTCCCAGGGATGGTTTTACAAAGGTTGTTAAAGATAGACTTAGTATGCCTGGCAGTTTTTCTCTGTGTTTTAGTTTGTGTTGATCCTGCCTTCTTAATATGTGTTAATCGCGCTTTCTTAAGTTAATAAAGAAGGGGGAGATGTGGGAGTGTGGCCATGGGGGTCGACAAGCCCCATGGTTGGTGATAACATCAGACTCTTAATGATGAGACCATCAGGAAAGTAAAGCCTTGAGAGGGAACAAAGAAGGGTGATTCAGGAGACACCTTAAACAGGGACATGAAGAACAGGAACAGGGATAGTCTAACAGAACAGGGACAAAAACAAAAAAGTAATGAATAGGGACAGGCTATCAGAACAGGGACAAACAAAAAGCAGCGTATGGGAGGGTCTCGCTGGCATAGGCAGGACCCACAAACAAGGACTCCAGGAGTTGGAGGGGCAGCCAGAGCCCCCCAGCTGGGCAGCACTCAGTGCCTGCCTCTCCCAGGGACAGGGTTACAAAGTTTGTTAAAGATGGAATTAGTATGCCTGGCAGTTTTTCTCTGTCTTTTAGTTTGTGTTAATAGTCCTTTCTTAATTTGTGTTACTCTTGCTTTCTTAATTTCTGTTAATCGCGCCTTCTTAATTTGTGTTAAACCTGCTTTCTTAATTTGTGTTAATCGAGCTCTTTTATGTTAATAAAGGAGGGGGAGATGTGGGAGCCTGGCCATGGGGTTAGACAAGCCCCATGGTTGGTGATAAGATCTGACTAATAAAGTAGAGACCATCAGGAAAGTAAAGCCTTGAGAGGGAACAAAGAAGGGTGATTCAGGAGACACCTTAAACAGGGACATGAAGAACAGGAACAGGGATAGTCTAACAGAACAGGGACAAAAACAAAAAAGGAATGAATAGGGACAGGCTATCAGAACAGGGACAAACAAAAAACAGCCTATTGGAGGGTCTCGCTGGCATAGGCAGGACCCACAAACAAGGACTCCAGGAGTTGGAGGGGCAGCCAGAGCCCCCCAGCTGGGAAGCACTCAGTGCCTGCCTCTCCCACGGATGGGGTTACAAAGTTTGTTAAAGATGGAATTAGTATGCCTGGCAGTTTTTCTCTGTGTTTTAGTTTGTGTTGATCCTGCCTTCTTAATTTGTGTTAATCGCGCTTTCTTATGTTAATAAAGAAGGGGAAGATGTGGGAGTGTGGCCATAGGGGTCGACAAGCCCCATGGTTGGTGGTAACATCAGACTCTTAATGATGAGACCATCAGGAAAGTAAAGAGTTGAGAGAGAACTAAGAAGGGTGATTCAGGAGACACCTTAAAAAGGGACATGAAGAACAGGAACAGGGACAGGCTAACAGAGCAGGGAGAAACACAAAACAGCATATGGGAGGGTCCCACTGGCATATGCTGGACCCACAAACAAGGACTCCAGGAGTTGGAGGGGCAGCCAGAGCCCCCCGGCTGGGCAGCACTCAGTGCCTGCCTCTCCCAGGGACGGTTTTACAAAGATTGTTAAAGATAGACTTAGTATGCCTGGCAGTTTTTCTCTGTGTTTTAGTTTGTGTTGATCCTGCCTTCTTAATATGTGTTAATCGCGCTTTCTTAAGTTAATAAAGAAGGGGGAGATGTGGGAGTGTGGCCATGGGGGTCGACAAGCCCCATGGTTGGTGATAACATCGGACTCTTAAGGATGAGACCATCAGGAATTTAAAGAGTTGAGAGGGAACAAAGAAGGGTGATTCAGGTGACACCTTGTTGTCTGGGGTGTCTTGTTCTCCAGCCATTAAAGCATGGAAGTTGCTGGGTGTTTGCTGTTGCCGGGCAACGTTGTTGACCAATGACTAGTTAGTGGAAAGGTACTGCTGTGAGGCCGAAGTTATAGGAAGGGAGCCTTTCCTGAATAAGGGATAGAATGAAGTTGTGCCCTTACTCTGAGAGATGAAGTTATGCCTTCAGTAAGAGAGAGTTCAAGTTATGCCATCAATAAAGAGGTAGCAGTTACAGATCCTGAAAGAACCCCGTTGTCCGTGCGGTCTTTACGCCACAAATCGCCCCCCAAAAGGGACATGAAAACGAACAGGGACAAGAAGAAAACAAACAGGGACATGAAGAACAGGATCAGGGACAGCCTAACAGCACAGGGACAAAAACAAAAAAGGAATGAATAGGGACAGGCTAACAGAACAGGGACGAACAAAAAGAGCTTATGGGAGGGTCACGCTGGCTTACGCAGGACCCACAAACAAGGACTCCAGGAGTTGGAGGGGCAGCCAGAGCCCCCCGGCTGGGCAGCACTCAGTGCCTGCTACTCCCAGGGATGGGGTTGCAAAGTTTGTTAAAGATAGTCTTAGTATGCCTGGCAGCTTTTCTCTGTGTTTTAGTTTGTGTTGATCCTGCCTTCTTAATTTGTGTTAATCGAGCTCTTTTATGTTAATAAAGAATGGGGAGATGTGGGAGCATGGCCATGGGGGTCGACAAGTCCCATGGTTGGTGATAACATCCAACTCTTAAAGATGAGGCTGTTAGCGTAGCAACCACATAACCACCAAGTGATTATATGAAGGTGCTTTATTCAGCGCTGGAAGCCGGGGTAGGTGCCCAAATCTGGCTTCAAGTCCCGTTACTTCCCAGCCGTTATTTATACATACAACATTGCGTCAGGTATACATATTCATTACAGGTTGCAACATCAGCCTCGCTTTTCATTCTAATTAGCTCCCCTCCCCTTTGCACATGCGTGGCGCACTCTGGTGGTCGTCCAGGTGGTCGTCCAGATGAAGTAAGGAGTCTTCCTCTCCGCTAAACTCTTTCACCTTTCTCACTCGACGCATGCTCCCTCCGCTCCTTGGTTCTGCTTCAACTCATTTCATCATCTCCAGGCCCTTATCCAAGGTCAGGTTGTACCTATTCCCTCCCGGGGTTCCCCTCCATCGATTCTTTTGATTGTTCAATGTACTCCCTAAGTTTCCAGTATACATAGATTACTTGATAATGTAAGTACATTTAATAATATTTAATTATACCGTATGATCCATCACCTGAGAAACATTAATAGAACATCCATTCGATTCTCCCCAACACTAACATTTTGAGAAACATTAATAGAACATCCATTCGATTCTCCCCAACACTAACATTTCCCCCCTTTGAAAATACTTCACTCATACCAAGAGCAAGTATTTTCATTACTATTAAAACATAATTATATACATCCTGTTTACCGGTAACATGCATATTCGGGTTCAGTTCAGGAGACTCATAAGGTTTTCCATACATGATTTCATAGGGACTTACTGACATCCCACTTCTTGGCTTTATTCTAATTCTTAGCAAAGCTATCGGTAAGGCCTGTGGCCACTGTATCTTAGCCTCCTGACAGATTTTGCTTAATTGTCCTTTTAAAGTTTGGTTCATCCTCTCTACCTGACCACTAGATTGAGGCCTCCATGGGGTATGTAAGTTCCAGGTAATTCCCACTAACCTACTAACCTCCTTAACCACATTGGCAATGAAATGTGGTCCCCTGTCTGAAGAAATACCCAACGGTACACCAAATCTAGGGATTATTTCCCGTAGTAACCATTTTACCGTTTCCTTTGCTTGGTTGGTGCGACAGGGAAGGGCCTCCGGCCATCCTGAAAAAGTATCAACCCCTACCAATAGGTATTTATAACCTCTTGCTTTAGGCAGTTCTACGAAGTCTATTTGCCAGTAATCTCCAGGCTCTATCCCAGCTCTAGTTCTTCCCATCTCAGCATGTTTCCTTGCTACCGGGTTATTCTTTAAGCAAAGCTCACATTTTGACATTACTGACTTTGCCATTGTTAACATGTGTACCGAGATGACACCTCGTTTCAAATAGGTCACCATTGCTCCTGCACCCCAGTGACATTCATTATGTTTTATTTGTAAGATTTCTCGCATTACTATAGGAGGCACTATAAGTTGTCCTGTCGCAGTCACATACCAGCCGTCAGGATTCTTCTGGGCCTTCATCAAATTTGCAAGTCTCTCATCTTCTGCTGAATACTTTGGGTTTTTAGGTAATTTGAAACAAGAGAGGCCTACCTTCGATGGAATTAGAGCCATTACTTTCCGTACTTCACGCGTGACCTTCCGGGCCGTCAAATCTGCCAATCTGTTACCTTCTGCAATCTCTGACATCCCTCCTTGATGAGCTTTACAATGCATTATGGCCACCTGTTGGGGTTTCTGTACAGCTGTTATTAATTTCAATATTTCTTCCTGATATTTTATATTAGTCCCTTATGAGGATAGCATTCCCCTTTCTTTCCATAATGCCCCATGTACGTGGACTACCCCGAATGCATATTTTGAATCTGTCCAAATATTCACATTCTTACCCTCGCTTAGTTCCAGGGCCCGCGTCAGGGCGACTATTTCTGCTCGTTGGGCTGAAGTCCCCGGAGGTAGGGAATTTGCCTCAATCACTACCTTTGATGTAGTTACCGTGTATCCTGCATAACGAGTCCCATTTTCCACAAAGCTGCTTCCATCCGTGAAAAGTTCCCAATCCGGTCTCCCCAGAGGCTGATCCTTTAAGTCTGTTCTGCTGGCATAGGTATATTCGATGATCTCCACGCAATCATGACTGAGGTCTCCTTCCTCCGTAGTTGTTCCTAGAAACACTGCTGGGTTCAATAGGTTAGTAGTTCTTAAGATTACATCATCTTGCTCAGTTAATATAGCTTGATATTTCATCATTCGGCTGGGCGATAGCCAATGGCCCCCCTTTTGCTCCAATACCGTAGTCACCATATGTGGCACGAACACTTCAATTTGTTTCCCTAATGTGAGCTTCCTGGCTTCCTGTATTAAAAGGACTGTGGCTGCCACGGCCCTTAAACACGAGGGCCATCCGGCGCTTACCGCATCCAATTGTTTAGAAAAATACCCCACAGGTCTTTTCCAGCTCCCAAGTCGCTGGGTCAGTACTCCTAATGCCAATCGTTGTCTCTCATGCACAAACAGCTGAAAGTCCTTTGATAAGTCCGGCAAGCCCAAGGCAGGCGCCTTCATCAGGGCTTCTTTTAATTTCTTAAAGGCCTCTTGTTGTGGCTTTCCCCAGGTAAATGTACAGGCCTTTTGGGTTTCATAGAGGGGCTTTGCTATGAGTCCATAGTCCATTACCCACAGTCTACACCACCCGGCCATACCTAGGAAAGCCCGTAGTTCGTGCAGATTTCGCGGCTCGGGGATTTCACAAATAGCTTGTATTCGGTTAACTCCCAATTTTCTTTGTCCTTGAGAAATTTCACATCCCAAATAAATTACTGTTGTGCACGCGATTTGTGCCTTTTGTTTAGAAACCTTGTACCCATTTAGTCCCAATTGATTCAAAATATCAACAGTTACCTGAATACATTCTGACTCTCCTTCGGTAGCTATTAATATATCGTCCACATATTGTAACAGCAGGTATCGATCCTTTGGTACCTGAATTTGTCCTTGGTTAATCCAATCTTCTATTTCTTTAGCTAGTTGACTGCCGAAGAGGGTCGGGCTATTCTTGAATCCTTGAGGCAATCTTGTCCAGGTCAGTTGCATCTTTCGTCCGTTCCGTGGACTTTCCCATTCAAAAGCAAAAGTTTTCTACTATCCTTGTCAATGGGTATGCAGAAGAAGGCATCTTTTAAATCAATTACAGTAAACCACTTATATTTCTCTTTTACAGATGTTAACAATGTATAAGGATTAGCCACCACTGGGTGAATATCTTTTGTTATTTCGTTTATTGCCCTAAGGTCCTGCACTAGCCTGTATTCCCCATTAGGTTTCTTTACTGGGAAAATTGGGGTATTATATTCAGATTTGCATTCCTCCAGAATGTGGTAGCTAAGAAATTTATCTATAATCTTTACTATTCCTAGCCTAGCTTCTAGCTTCAATGGGTACTGTTTAATCCGTACCGGTCGGGCCCCTTCCTTAAGTTCAATTTTTACTGGCTGGGCTACTTTTGATTTTCCAGGCACGTCCGTTTCCCAAATTGCAGGCATTACTGCATTTTCTACCTCTTTTGGGATATGAGGAACAGCCTTCTCTTTAATCATTAATATTTGTCCCACTTTTGATTCCGGGATTCTCATAATCAATTCTCCATCTTCAAACATTATAGTTTAGTTAGCAAATCCCGTCCCAAAAGAGGAATAGGGCATTCTGGTACATATAAAAATTCATGCGTAATTTCTTTACCTCCAAACTGTAAATCAAGGGGTTGTAAGAATGGCCGTATTTCCTCCTTCCCGGTGGCACCTACAATAGTAGTTTTCCTTTCCCCTATCTTACCACTTAATCTATTGAGTACTGAATATGTGGCCCCTGTATCAATTAAAAATTTTACTTCCTTATTTCCTATTTGAATTTTTTACCAAGGGCTCTTTAGTTTCTTTCAATCTCTCTAAAAAGGTGGAAGGTGATTCCGCTTTTTCTTGCCTGACATTATACAATTTTGACCAATTTATGGTCCGGGGCATGGCATTCTGTACCCCGATTTGTACCCAATCTTGATATCTCTTCAGCCTCCTTATTCCATCCCCTGTGTTATAATCCCATTGGGGATCCTCGGTGGGGAAGTTTTGATCTAGATTTCCAAGCACTAATCCATTACGTATATCTTCTCGGGCTCTCTCTCTGGCTGCCCGTAATACCATGTCCTTTTCTGTTGAATCCATCAAAGTATCCAGGATCACCTGGAGATCATCCCAATCGGGATTTTGGGTTTTAATTATCATTTTCATTATCCTAGCTACTTTATCTGGGTTTTCCCTGTAGGTGCCGGCTGCTTGCTTCCATATCATTAAATCCCCAGCTGAAAAAGGCACCTTGACATATACCGGTCCTTCTGTCCCCACTCCTTGCCTGAGGGGAGCGATTATTTTCCCTCCCTCTTCATTTATAGTTTCCCCTGCCCTTCGCTGTTGCCGGGTCCTATGTGACACAGGGGAGGCTAAAGTCGGGGATTCTCCATTACTACTGCTATCTTCCTTTTCTTTTTCTCTCTGTCCTGGCTCTTCCGGCGGAGCCGACGGCGCGACTTCCAAGTCAATATTTCCATTATTCATTTCCCCATAATACTTATTATTCTCTATTGCCTGATGCTGTATACAGCGTCTCTCCTTAGTACATGCACAACAACGTTCCTCAGTTGAAACCTCAAGCACCATTATTCCACAAGCATGCTGCCATTCAGGCTTTCGGCGTAAATAAAAGAATAATTCCACATACGGCAGTTCATCATATTTTCCTTCCCACTTACAAAATAGCATTAATTGTAAAATTGTATTATATTGCAATGTTCCATTCTCAGGCCAAGTTTCTTGGTCCTCTAGTTTATACTGTGGCCACCAAATATTACAATAATCAATTAGCTTTCCTTTCCGCATTTCTTGACCAAAACCTCCCTCCTTCCAGTGTGCTAGCAAACACCCCAGCGGGGATGTCCGCTGGATAGGTACATCTTTTCCCAGAATTTCTTTAATCTTTTTCATTTTGAGCTTATGATACGGACCCAAAAGCTGCCGGAGCAGCAACACACTCTCCCGGAAGCTGCCGGAGCAGCAATACACTCTCCCGAAAGCTGCCGGAGCAGCAACACACTCTCCCGAAAGCTGCCGGAGCAGCAACACACTCTCCCGAAAGGTGCCGGAGCAGCAACACACTCTCCCGAAAGCTGCCGGAGCAGCAACACACTCTCCCGAAAGCTTGCCGGAGCAGCAACACACTCTCCCGAAAGCTGCCGGAGCAGCAACACACTCTCCCGAAAGCTGCCGGAGCAGCAACACACTCTCCCGAAAGCTGCCGGAGCAGCAACACACTCTCCCAAAAGCTGCCGGAGCAGCAACACACTCTTCCGAAAGCTGCCGGAGCAGCAACACACTCTCCCGAAAGCTGCTGGAGCAGCAACACACTCTTCCGAAAGCTGCCGGAGCAGCAACACACTCTCCCGAAAGCTGCCGGAGCAGCAACACACTCTTCCGAAAGCTGCCGGAGCAGCAACACACTCTCCCGAAAGCTGCCGGAGCAGCAACACACTCTTCCGAAAGCTGCCGGAGCAGCAACACACTCTCCCGAAAGCTGCCGGAGCAGCAACACACTCTCCCGAAAGCTGCCGGAGCAGCAACAGCACACTTTCCAGAAGCTGCCGGAGCAGCAGCGTGCTTTCCCAAAAGCTGCCGGAGCAGCAGCGTGCTTTCCCAAAAGCTGCCGGAGCAGCAGCAGCACGCTTTTTACATACCAATAATACCAGGTGCTGACCCTTCAGCACAAACCAATACAATTACCAATGCCGAACCTGCAGAGCTTTCGCTCTGTCTAACGGACGGCGCCTAGGCTTACCCCGGGACCTCCCTGCCCAACCGAGCGTGGCTTTCGCCGCGTCTGACCGGCAGGCTTTCCCAACCAAATCGGTACCGAATACCCAAAGTTGAAAGCACCTTTGCTTACCACTCCAGTGGTACGTCGTGAGCAGCGGAGGTCGGTCGTGGTCGACTGCTCCCCGAGAATCCCTCGGTGCCGGCTGGAGCGAAACCGAGACACGATCCGCCTCAGCAGTGCCCACGCTGTCCCATCTGGGTCGCCAAAATGTTAGCGTAGCAACCACATAACCACCAAGTGATTATATGAAGGTGCTTTATTCAGCGCTGGAAGCCGGGGCAGGTGCCCAAATCTGGCTTCAAGTCCCGTTACTTCCCAGCCGTTATTTATACATACAACATTGCGTCAGGTATACATATTCATTACAGGTTGCAACATCAGCCTCGCTTTTCATTCTAATTAGCTCCCCTCCCCTTTGCACATGCGTGGCGCACTCTGGTGGTCGTCCAGGTGGTCGTCCAGATGAAGTAAGGAGTCTTCCTCTCCGCTAAACTCTTTCACCTTTCTCACTCGACGCATGCTCCCTCCGCTCCTTGGTTCTGCTTCAACTCATTTCATCATCTCCAGGCCCTTATCCAAGGTCAGGTTGTACCTATTCCCTCCCGGGGTTCCCCTCCATCGATTCTTTTGATTGTTCAATGTACTCCCTAAGTTTCCAGTATACATAGATTACTTGATAATGTAAGTACATTTAATAATATTTAATTATACCGTATGATCCATCACCTGAGAAACATTAATAGAACATCCATTCGATTCTCCCCAACACTAACATTTTGAGAAACATTAATAGAACATCCATTCGATTCTCCCCAACACTAACAAGGCCATCAGGAAAGTAAAGAGTTGAGAGGGAAAAAAGAAGGGTGATTCAGGAGACACCTTAAACAGGGACATGAAGAACAGGAACAGGGATAGTCTAACAGAACAGGGAGGAAAACAAAAAAGGAATGAATAGGGATAGGCTATCAGAACAGGGACAAACAAAAAACAGCGTATGGGAGGGTCTCGCTGGCATAGGCAGGACCCACAAACAAGGACTCCAGGAGTTGGAGGGGCAGCCAGAGCCCCCCAGCTGGGCAGCACTCAGTGCCTGCCTCTCCCAGGGACGGGGTTACAAAGTTTGTAAAAGATGGAATTAGTATGCCTGGCAGTTTTTCTCTGTGTTTTAATTTGTGTTAATAGTGCTTTCTTAATTTGTGTTACTCTTGCTTTCTTAATTTCTGTTAATCGCGCCTTCTTAATTTGTGTTAAACCAGCTTTCTTAATTTGTGTTAATCGAGCTCTTTTATGTTAATAAAGAAGGGGGAGATGTGGGAGCATGGCCATGGGGGTCGACAAGTCCCATGGTTGGTGATCACATCCGACTCTTAAAGATGAGGCCATCAGGAAAGTAAAGAGTTGAGAGGGAACAAAGAAGGGTGATTCAGGAGACACCTTAACCAGGGACATGAAGAACAGGAACAGGGACAGGCTAACAGAGCAGGGAGAAACAAAAAAGAGCATATGGGAGAGTCCCACTGGCATAGGCACGACCCACAAACAAGGACTCCAGGAGTTGGAGGGGCAGCCAGAGCCCCCCGGCTGGGCAGCACTCAGTGCCTGCCTCTCCCAGGGATGGTTTTACAAAGGTTGTTAAAGATAGACTTAGTATGCCTGGCAGTTTTTCTCTGTGTTTTAGTTTGTGTTGATCCTGCCTTCTGAATTTGTGTTAATTGCGCTTTCTTATGTTAATAAAGAAGGAGGAGATGTGGGAGTGTGGCCATGGGGGTCGACAGGCCCCATGGTTGGTAATTACATCCGACTCTTAAGGATGAGACCATCAGGAATTTAAAGAGTTGAGAGGGAACAAAGAAGGGTGATTCAGGTGACACCTTCTTGTCTGGGGTGGCTAGTTCTCCAGCCATTAATGCATGGAAGTGGCTGGGTGTTTGCTGTTGCCGGGCAAAGTTGTTGACCAATGACTAGTTAGTGGAAAGGTACTGCTGTGAGGCGGAAGTTATAGGAAGGGAGCCTTTCCTCAATAAGGGATAGAATGAAGTTGCGCCCTCACTCTGAGAGATGAAGTTATGCCCTCAGTAAGAGAGAGTTCAAGTTATGTCATCAATAAAGAGGTAGCAGTTACAGATCCTGAAAGAACCCCATTGTCCGTGCGGTCTT
This sequence comes from Anser anser, assembly GCF_964211835.1. Taxonomy (NCBI): domain Eukaryota; kingdom Metazoa; phylum Chordata; class Aves; order Anseriformes; family Anatidae; genus Anser; species Anser anser. The sequence goes on along the minus strand of NC_139731.1, from coordinate 4,285,679 downwards.
TACGCCACAAATCGCCCCCCAACAGGGACATGAAAACTAACAGGGACCAGAAGAAAACAAACAGGGACATGAAGAACAGGAACAGGGACAGGCTAACAGAACAGGGACAAAATCAAAAAAGGAATGAATAGGTACAGGCTAACAGAACAGGGACGAACAAAAAGAGCTTATGGGAGGGTCACGCTGGCTTACGCAGGACCCACAAACAAGGACTCCAGGAGTTGGAGGGGCAGCCAGAGCACCACGGCTGGGCAGCACTCAGTGCCTGCCTCTCCCAGGGATGGGGTTGCAAAGTTTGTTAAAGATAGTCTTAGTATGCCTGGCAGTTTTTCTCTGTGTTTTAGTTTGTGTTGATCCTGCCTTCTTAATTTGTGTTAATTGCGCTTTCTTATGTTAATAAAGAAGGAGGAGATGTGGGAGTGTGGCCATGGGGGTCGACAAGCCCCATGGTTGGTTATTACATCCGACTCTTAAAGATGAGGCCATGAGGAAAGTAAAGCCTTGAGAGGGAACAAAGAAGAGTCATTCAGGAGACACCTTAAACAGGGACATGAAGAACAGGAACAGGGACAGGCTAACAGAGCAGGGAGAAACAAAAAAGAGCATATGGGAGGGTCCCACTGGCATATGCTGGACCCACAAACAAGGACTGCAGGAGTTGGAGGGGCAGCCAGAGCCCCCCGGCTGGGCAGTACTCAGTGCCTGCCTCTCCCAGGGATGGTTTTACAAAGATTGTTAAAGATAGACTTAGTATGCCTGACAGTTTTTCTCTGTGTTTTAGTTTGTGTTGATCCTGCCTTCTAAATTTGTGTTAATTGTGCTTTCTTATGTTAATAAAGAAGGGGAAGATGTGGGAGTGTGGCCATGGGGGTCGACAAGCCCCATGGTTGGTGATAACATCGGACTCTTAAGGATGAGACCATCAGGAAAGGAAAGCCTTGAGAGGGAACAAAGAAGGGTGATTCAGGAGACACCTTAACCAGGGACATGAAGAACAGGAACAGGGATAGTCTAACAGAACAGGGACGAAAACAAAAAGGGAATGAATAGGGACAGGCTATCAGAACAGGGACAAACAAAAAACAGCGTATGGGAGGGTCTCGTTGGCATAGGCAGGACCCAAAAACAAAGACTCCGGGAGTTGGAGGGGCAGCCAGAGCCCCCGAGATGGGAAGCACTCAGTGCCTGCCTCTCCCAGGGATGGGGTTACAAAGTTTGTTAAAGATAGTCTTAGTATGCCTGGCAGTTTTTCTCTGTATTTTATTTTGTGTTAATAGTGCTTTCTTAATTTGTGTTACTCTTGCTTTCTTAATTTCTGTTAATCGCGCCTTCATAATTTGTGTTAAACCTGCTTTCTTAATTTGTGTTAATCGAGCTCTTTTATGTTAATAAAGAAGGGGGAGATGTGGGAGTGTGGCCATGGGGGTCGACAAGCCCCATGGTTGGTGATAACATCCGACTCTTAAAGTAGAGACCATCAGGAAAGTAAAGCCTTGAGAGGGAACAAAGAAGGGTGATTCAGGAGACACCTTAACCAGGGACATGAAGAACAGGAACAGGGATAGTCTAACAGAACAGGGACGAAAACAAAAAGGGAATGAATAGGGACAGGCTATCAGAACAGGGACAAACAAAAAACAGCGTATGGGAGGGTCTCGCTGGCATAGGCAGGACCCACAAACAAGGACTCCAGGAGTTGGAGGGGCAGGCAGAGCCCCCTGGCTGGGCAGCACTCAGTGCCTGCCTCTCCCACGGTTGGTTTTACAAAGATTGTTAAAGATAGACTTAGTATGCCTGGCAGTTTTTCTCTGTGTTTTAGTTTGTGTTGATCCTGCCTTCTTAATTTGTGTTAATTGCGCTTTCATATGTTAATAAAGAAGGGGAAGATGTGGGAGTGTGGCCATGGGGGTCGACAAGCCCCTTGGTTGGTGATAACATCGGACTCTTAAAGTAGAGACCACCAGGAAAGTAAAGCCTTGACAGGGAACAAAGAAGGGTGATTCAGGAGACACCTTAAGCAGGGACATGAAGAACAGGAACAGGGACAGGCTAACAGAACAGGGACAAAGCAAAAAAGGAATGAATAGGGACATGCTATCAGAACAGGGGCAAACAAAAAACAGCGTATGGGAGGGTCTCGCTGGCATAGGCAGGACCCACAAACAAGGACTCCGGGAGTTGGAGGGGCAGCCAGAGCCCCCCAGCTGGGAAGCACTCAGTGCCTGCCTCTCCCAGGGATGGGGTTACAAAGTTTGTTAAAGATGGAATTAGTATGCCTGGCAGTTTTTCTCTGTATTTTATTTTGTGTTAATAGTGCTTTCTTAATTTGTGTTACTCTTGCTTTCTTAATTTCTGTTAATCGCGCCTTCATAATTTGTGTTAAACCTGCTTTCTTAATTTGTGTTAATCGAGCTCTTTTATGTTAATAAAGAAGGGGGAGTTGTGGGAGTGAGGCCATGGGGGTCGACAAGCCCCTTGGTTTGTGATAACATCGGACTCTTAAAGTAGAGACTACCAGGAAAGTAAAGCATTGACAGGGAACAAAGAAGGGTGATTCAGGAGACACCTTAAGCAGGGACATGAAGAACAGGAACAGGGACAGGCTAACAGAGCAGGGAGAAACAAAAAAGAGCATATGGGAGGGTCCCACTGGCATATGCTGGACCCACAAACAAGGACTCCAGGAGTTGGAGGGGCAGCCAGAGCCCCCCGGCTGGGCAGTACTCAGTGCCTGCCTCTCCCAGGGATGGTTTTACAAAGATTGTTAAAGATAGACTTAGTATGCCTGACAGTTTTTCTCTGTGTTTTAGTTTGTGTTGATCCTGCCTTCTTAATTTGTGTTAATTGTGCTTTCTTATGTTAATAAAGAAGGGGAAGATGTGGGAGTGTGGCCATGGGGGTCGACAAGCCCCATGGTTGGTGATAACATCGGACTCTTAAGGATGAGACCATCAGGAAAGGAAAGCCTTGAGAGGGAACAAAGAAGGGTGATTCAGGAGACACCTTAACCAGGGACATGAAGAACAGGAACAGGGATAGTCTAACAGAACAGGGACGAAAACAAAAAGGGAATGAATAGGGACAGGCTATCAGAACAGGGACAAACAAAAAACAGCGTATGGGAGGGTCTCGTTGGCATAGGCAGGACCCAAAAACAAAGACTCCGGGAGTTGGAGGGGCAGCCAGAGCCCCCGAGATGGGAAGCACTCAGTGCCTGCCTCTCCCAGGGATGGGGTTACAAAGTTTGTTAAAGGTAGTCTTAGTATGCCTGGCAGTTTTTCTCTGTATTTTAGTTTGTGTTAATAGTGCTTTCTTAATTTGTGTTACTCTTGCTTTCTTAATTTCTGTTAATCGCGCCTTCATAATTTGTGTTAAACCTGCTTTCTTAATTTGTGTTAATCGAGCTCTTTTATGTTAATAAAGAAGGGGGAGATGTGGGAGTGTGGCCATGGGGGTCGACAAGCCCCATGGTTGGTGATAACATCCGACTCTTAAAGTAGAGACCATCAGGAAAGTAAAGCCTTGAGAGGGAACAAAGAAGGGTGATTCAGGAGACACCTTAAACAGGGACATGAAGAACAGGAACAGGGACAGGCTAACAGAGCAGGGAGAAACAAAAATAGCATATGGGAGGGTCCCACTGGCATATGCTGGACCCACAAACAAGGACTCCAGGAGTTGGAGGGGCAGCCAGAGCCCCCCGGCTGGGCAGCACTCAGTGCCTGCCTCTCCCAGGGATGGTTTTACAAAGATTGTTAAAGATAGACTTAGTATGCCTGGCAGTTTTTCTCTGTGTTTTAGTTTGTGTTGATCCTGCCTTCTTAATTTGTGTTAATTGCGCTTTCTTATGTTAATAAAGAAGGGGAAGATGTGGGAGTTTGGCCATGGGGGTCGACAAGCCCCATGGTTGGTGATAACATCGGACTCTTAAGGATGAGACCATCAGGAATTTAAAGAGTTGAGAGGGAACAAAGAAGGGTGATTCAGGTGACACCTTCTTGTCTGGGGTGGCTAGTTCTCCAGCCATTAATGCATGGAAGTGGCTGGGTGTTTGCTGTTGCCGGGCAAAGTTGTTGACCAATGACTAGTTAGTGGAAAGGTACTGCTGTGAGGCGGAAATTATAGGAAGGGAGCCTTTCCTGAATAAGGGATAGAATGAAGTTGTGCGCTCACTCTGAGAGATGAAGTTATGCCCTCAGTAAGAGAGAGTTCAAGTTATGTCATCAATAAAGAGGTAGCAGTTACAGATCCTGAAAGAACCCCGTTGTCCGTGCGGTCTTTACGACACAAATCGCCCCCCAACAGGGACAAGAAAACGAACAGGGACGAGAAGAAAACAAACAGGGACATGAAGAACAGGAACAGGGACAGGCTAACAGAACAGGGATAAAAACAAAAAAGGAATGAATAGGGACAGGCAAACGGAACAGGAAAAAAAAAAAAAGGAATGAATCGGTACAGGCTAACAGAACAGGGACGAACAAAAAGAGCTTATGGGAGGGTCACGCTGGCTTACGCAGGACCCCCAAACAAGGACTCCAGGAGTTGGAGGGGCAGCCAGAGCCCCCCAGCTGGGCAGCACTCAGTGCCTGCCTCTCCCAGGGATGGGGTTGCAAAGTTTGTTAAAGATAGTCTTAGTATGCCTGGCAGTTTTTCTCTGTGTTTTAGTTTGTGTTGATCCTGCCTTCTTAATTTGTGTTAATTGCGCTTTCTTATGTTAATAAAGAAGGAGGAGATGTGGGAGTGTGGCCATGGGGGTCGACAAGCCCCATGGTTGGTGATCACATCCGACTCTTAAAGATGAGGCCGTGAGGAAAGTAAAGCCTTGCGAGGGAACAAAGAAGGGTGATTCAGGAGACACCTTAAACAGGGACATGAAGAACAGGAACAGGGATAGTCTAACAGAACAGGGACAAAAACAAAAAAGGAATGAATAGGGAAAGGCTATCAGAACAGGGACAAACAAAAAACAGCGTATGGGAGGGTCTCGCTGGCATAGGCAGGACCCACAAACAAGGACTCCAGGAGTTGGAGGGGCAGCCAGAGCCCCCCGGCTGGGCAGCACTCAGTGCCTGCCTCTCCCAGGGTTGGGGTTACAAAGTTTGTAAAAGATGGAATTAGTATGCCTGGCAGTTTTTCTCTGTGTTTTAGTTTGTGTTGATCCTGCCTTCTTAATTTGTGTTACTCGCGCTTTCTTAAGTTAATGAAGAAGGGGAAGATTTGGGAGTGTGGCCATGGGGGTCGGCAAGCCCCATGGTTGGTGATAACATCCGACTCTTAAGGATGAGACCATCAGGAATTTAAAGAGCTGAGAGGGAACAAAGAAGGGTGATTCAGGTGACACCCTCTTGTGTGGGGTGGCTAGTTCTCCAGCCATTAATGCATGGAAGTGGCTGGGTGTTTGCTGTTGCCGGGCAAAGTTGTTGACCAATGACTAGTTAGTGGAAAGGTACTGGTGTGAGGCGGAAGTTATAGGAAGGGAACCTTTCCTGAATAAGGGATAGAATGAAGTTGTGCCCTCACTCTGAGAGATGAAGTTATGCCCTCAGTAAGAGAGACTTCAAGTTATGTCATCAATAAAGAGGTAGCAGTTACAGATCCTGAAAGAACCCCGTTGTCCGTGCGGTCTTTACGCCACAAATCGCCCCCCAACAGGGACAAGAAAACGAACAGGGACGAGAAGAAAACAAACAGGGACATGAAGAACAGGAACAGGGACAGGCTAACAGAGCAGGGAGAAACAAAAAAGAGCATATGGGAGGGTCCCACTGGCATATGCTGGACCCACAAACAAGGACTCCAGGAGTTGGAGGGGCAGCCAGAGCCCCCCGGCTGGGCAGTACTCAGTGCCTGCCTCTCCCAGGGATGGTTTTACAAAGGTTGTTAAAGATAGACTTAGTATGCCTGGCAGTTTTTCTCTGTGTTTTAGTTTGTGTTGATCCTGCCTTCTTAATTTGTGTTAAATGTGCTTTCTTATGTTAATAAAGAAGGGGAAGATGTGGGAGTGTGGCCATGGGGGTCGACAAGCCCCTTGGTTTGTGATAACATCGGACTCGTAAAGTAGAGACCATCAGGAAAGTAAAGCCTTGCGAGGGAACAAAGAAGGGTGATTCAGGAGACACCTTAAGCAGGGACATGAAGAACAGGAACAGGGGCAGGCAAACAGAACAAGGACAAAAACAAAAAAGGAATGAATAGGGACAGGCTAACAGAACAGGGACAAAATCAAAAAAGGAATGAATAGGTACAGGCTAACAGAACAGGGACGAACAAAAAGAGCTTATGGGAGGGTCACGCTGGCTTACGCAGGACCCACAAACAAGGACTCCAGGAGTTGGAGGGGCAGCCAGAGCCCCCCGGCTGGGCAGCACTCAGTGCCTGCCTCTCCCAGGGATGGGGTTGCAAAGTTTGTTAAAGATAGTCTTAGTATGCCTGGCAGTTTTTCTCTGTGTTTTAGTTTGTGTTGATCCTGCCTTCTAAATTTGTGTTAATCGTGCTTTCTTATTTTAATAAAGAAGGGGGAGATGTGGGAGTGTGGCCATGGGGGTCGACAAGCCGCATGGTTGGTGATAACATCCGACTCTTAAAGATGAGGCCATCAGGAAAGGAAAGCCTTGAGAGGGAACAAAGAAGGGTGATTCAGGAGACACCTTAAGCAGGGACATGAAGAACAGGAACAGGGATAGTCTAACAGAACAGGGACGAAAACAAAAAGGGAATGAATAGGGACAGGCTATCAGAACAGGGACAAACAAAAAACAGCGTATGGGAGGGTCTCGCTGGCATAGGCAGGACCCACAAACAAGGACTCCAGGAGTTGGAGGGGCAGCCAGAGCACCCCGGCTGGGCAGCACTCAGTGCCTGCCTCTCCCACGGCTGGTTTTACAAAGGTTGTTAAAGATAGACTTAGTATGCCTGGCAGTTTTTCTCTGTGTTTTAGTTTGTGTTGATCCTGCCTTCTTAATTTGTGTTAATTGCGCTTTCATATGTTAATAAAGAAGGGGAAGATGTGGGAGTGTGGCCATGGGGGTCGACAAGCCCCATGGTTGGTGATAACATCCGACTGTTAAAGTAGAGACCATCAGGAAAGTAAAGAGTTGAGAGGGAACAAAGAAGGGTGATTCAGGAGACACCTTAACCAGGGACATGAAGAACAGGAACAGGGATAGTCTAACAGAGCAGGGAGAAACAAAAAACAGCATATGGGAGGGTCCCACTGGCATATGCTGGACCCACAAACAAGGACTCCAGGAGTTGGAGGGGCAGCCAGAGCCCCCCGGCTGGGCAGCACTCAGTGCCTGCCTCTTCCAGGGACGGTTTTACAAAGATTGTTAAAGATAGACTTAGTATGCCTGGCAGTTTTTCTCTGTGTTTTAGTTTGTGTTGATCCTGCCTTCTTAATTTGTGTTAATCGTGCTTTCTTATTTTAATAAAGAAGGGGGAGATGTGGGAGTGTGGCCATGGGGGTCGACAAGCCCCATGGTTGGTGATAACATCCGACTGTTAAAGTAGAGACCATCAGGAAAGTAAAGCCTTGAGAGGGAACAAAGAAGGGTGATTCAGGAGACACCTTAAGCAGGGACATGAAGAACAGGAACAGGGATAGTCTAACAGAACAGGGACGAAAACAAAAAGGGAATGAATAGGGACAGGTTATCAGAACAGGGACAAACAAAAAACAGCGTATGGGAGGGTCTCGCTGGCATAGGCAGGACCCACAAACAAGGACTCCAGGAGTTGGAGGGGCAGCCAGAGCACCCCGGCTGGGCAGCACTCAGTGCCTGCCTCTCCCACGGCTGGTTTTACAAAGATTGTTAAAGATAGACTTAGTATGCCTGGCAGTTTTTCTCTGTGTTTTAGTTTGTGTTGATCCTGCCTTCTTAATTTGTGTTAATTGCGCTTTCATATGTTAATAAAGAAGGGGAAGATGTGGGAGTGTGGCCATGGGGGTCGACAAGCCCCTTGGTTTGTGATAACATCGGACTCTTAAAGTAGAGACCATCAGGAAAGTAAAGCCTTGAGAGGGAACAAAGAAGGGTGATTCAGGAGACACCTTAAGCAAGTTAAGACACCTTAAGCACCTTAAGAAGTTATGCCTTCAGTAAGAGAGAGTTCAAGATATGTCATCAATAAAGAGGTAGCAGTTACAGATCCTGAAAGAACCCCGTTGTCCGTGCGGTCTTTACGCCACAAATCGCCCCCCAACAGGGACATGAAAACGAACAGGGACGAGAAGAAAACAAACAGGGACATGAAGAACAGGAACAGGGACAGGCTAACAGAACAGGGACAAAAACAAAAAAGGAATGAATAGGGACAGGCAAACGGAACAGGGACAAAAACAGAAAAGGAATGAATAGGTACAGGCTAACAGAACAGGGACAAACAAAAAGAGCTTATGGGAGGGTCACGCTGGCTTACGCAGGACCCACAAACAAGGACTCCAGGAGTTGGAGGGGCAGCCAGAGCCCCCCGGCTGGGCAGCTCTCAGTGCCTGCCACTCCCAGGGATGGGGTTGCAAAGTTTGTTAAAGATAGTCTTAGTATGCCTGGCAGCTTTTCTCTGTGTTTTAGTTTGTGTTGATCCTGCCTTCTTAATTTGTGTTAATTGTGCTTTCTTATGTTAATAAAGAAGGGGAAGATATGGGAGTGTGGCCATGGGGGTCGACAAGCCCCATGGTTGGTGATAACATCGGACTCTTAAAGTAGAGACCATCAGGAAAGTAAAGCCTTGAGAGGGAACAAAGAAGGGTGATTCAGGAGACACCTTAAGCAGGGACATGAAGAACAGGAACAGGGACAGGCTAACAGAACAGGGACAAAACAAAAAAGGAATGAATAGGGACATGCTATCAGTACAGGGACAAACAAAAAACAGCGTATGGGAGGGTCTCGTTGGCATAGGCAGGACCCACAAACAAGGACTCCAGGAGTTGGAGGGGCAGCCAGAGCTCCCCGGCTGGGCAGCACTCAGTGCCTGCCTCTCCCAGGGTTGGGGTTACAAAGTTTGTTAAAGATGGAATTAGTATGCCTGGCAGTTTTTCTCTGTATTTTATTTTGTGTTAATAGTGCTTTCTTAATTTGTGTTACTCTTGCTTTCTTAATTTCTGTTAATCGCGCCTTCATAATTTGTGTTAAACCTGCTTTCTTAATTTGTGTTAATCGAGCTCTTTTATGTTAATAAAGAAGGGGGAGTTGTAGGAGTGTGGCCATGGGGGTCGACAAGTCCCATGGTTGGTGATAACATTGGACTCTTAAAGATGAGGCCATCAGGAAAGTAAAGAGTTGAGAGGGAACAAAGAAGGGTGATTCAGGAGACACCTTAAACAGGGACATGAAGAACAGGGACAGGCTAACAGAGCCGGGAGAAACAAAAAACAGCATATGGGAGGGTCCCACTGGCATATGCTAGACCCACAAACAAGGACTCCAGGAGTTGGAGGGGCAGCCAGAGCCCCCCGGCTGGGCAGCACTCAGTGCCTGCCTCTCCCAGGGATGGGTTTACAATGGTTGTTAAAGATAGACTTAGTATGCCTGGCAGTTTTTCTATGTGTTTTAGTTTGTGTTGATCCTGCCTTCTTAATTTGTGTTAATTGCGCTTTCTTATGTTAATAAAGAAGGGGAAGATGTGGGAGTGTGGCCATGGGGGTCGACAAGCCCCATGGTTGGTGATAACATCCGACTATTAAAGTAGAGACCATCAGGAAAGTAAACCCTTGAGAGGGAACAAAGAAGGGTGATTCAGGAGACACCTTAAGCAGGGACATGAAGAACAGGAACAGGGATAGTCTAACAGAACAGGGACAAAAACAAAAAAGGAATGAATAGGGACAGGCTATCAGAACAGGGACAAACAAAAAACAGCGTATGGGAGGGTCTCGCTGGCATAGGCAGGACCCACAAACAAGGACTCCAGGAGTTGGAGGGGCAGCCAGAGCTCCCCGGCTGGGCAGCACTCAGTGCCTGCCTCTCCCAGGGATGGGGTTACAAAGTTTGTTAAAGATGGAATTAGTATGCCTGGCAGTTTTTCTCTGTATTTTAGTTTGTGTTAATAGTGCTTTCTTAATTTGTGTTACTCTTGCTTTCTTAATTTCTGTTAATCGCGCCTTCATAATTTGTGTTAAACCTGCTTTCTTAATTTGTGTTAATCGAGCTCTTTTATGTTAATAAAGAAGGGGGAGTTGTAGGAGTGTGGCCATGGGGGTCGACAAGTCCCATGGTTGGTGATAACATCCGACTCTTAAAGATGAGGCCATCAGGAAAGTAAAGAGTTGAGAGGGAACAAAGAAGGGTGATTCAGGAGACACCTTAAACAGGGACATGAAGAACAGGGACAGGCTAACAGAGCAGGGAGAAACAAAAAACAGCATATGGGAGGGTCCCACTGGCATATGCTAGACCCACAAACAAGGACTCCAGGAGTTGGAGGGGCAGCCAGAGCCCCCCGGCTGGGCAGCACTCAGTGCCTGCCTCTCCCAGGGATGGGTTTACAAAGGTTGTTAAAGATAGACTTAGTATGCCTGGCAGTTTTTCTATGTGTTTTAGTTTGTGTTGATCCTGCCTTCTTAATTTGTTTTAATTGTGCTTTCTTATGTTAATAAAGAAGGGGAAGATGTGGGAGTGTGGCCATGGGGGTCGACAAGCCCCATGGTTGGTGATAACATCCGACTATTAAAGTAGAGACCATCAGGAAAGTAAACCCTTGAGAGGGAACAAAGAAGGGTTATTCAAAAGACACCTTAACCAGGGACATGAAGAACAGGAACAGGGATAGTCTAACAGAACAGGGAGGAAAACAAAAAAGGAATGAATAGGGACAGGCTATCAGAACAGGGACAAACAAAAAACAGCGTATGGGAGGGTCTCGCTGGAATAGGCAGGACCCACAAAGAAAGACTCCAGGAGTTAGAGGGCCAGCCAGAGCCCCCCAGCTGGGCAGCACTCAGTGCCTGCCTCTCCCAGGGATGGGGTTACAAAGTTTGTAAAAGATGGAATTAGTATGCCTGGCAGTTTTTCTCTGTGTTTTAGTTTGTGTTAATAGTGCTTTCTTAATTTGTGTTACTCTTGCTTTCTTAATTTCTGTTAATCGCGCCTTCTTAATTTGTGTTAAACCTGCTTTCTTAATTTGTGTTAATCGAGCTCTTTTATGTTAATAAAGCAGGGGGAGATGTGGGAGCATGGCCATGGGGGTCCACAAGTCCCATGGTTGGTGATAACATCCAACTCTTAAAGATGAGGCCATCAGGAAAGTAAAGAGTTGAGAGGGAACAAAGAAGGGTGATTCAGGAGACACCTTAAACAGGGACATGAAGAACAGGAACAGGGACAGGCTAACAGAAGAGGGACGAACAAAAAGAGCTTATGGGAGGGTCACGCTGGCTTACGCAGGACCCACAAACAAGGACTCCAGGAGTTGGAGGGGCAGCCAGAGCCCCCCAGCTGGGAAGCACTCACTGCCTGCCTCTCCCACGGATGGGGTTACAAAGTTTGTTAAAGATGGAATTAGTATGCCTGGCAGTTTTTCTCTGTGTTTTAGTTTGTGTTGATCCTGCCTTCTTAATTTGTGTTAATCGCGCTTTCTTATGTTAATAAAGAAGGGGAAGATGTGGGAGTGTGGCCATGGGGGTCGACAAGCCCCATGGTTGGTGGTAACATCAGACTCTTAATGATGAGACCATCAGGAAAGTAAAGAGTTGAGAGAGAACAAAGAAGGGTGATTCAGGAGACACCTTAAAAAGGGACATGAAGAACAGGAACAGGGACAGGCTAACAGAGCAGGGAGAAACACAAAACAGCATATGGGAGGGTCCCACTGGCATATGCTGGACCCAAAAACAAGGACTCCAGGAGTTGGAGGGGCAGCCAGAGCCCCCCGGCTGGGCAGCACTCAGTGCCTGCCTCTCCCAGGGATGGTTTTAAAAAGTTTGTTAAAGATGGAATTAGTATGCCTGGCAGTTTTTCTCTGTATTTTAGTTTGTGTTAATAGTGCTTTCTTAATTTGTGTTACTCTTCCTTTCTTAATTTCTGTTAATCGTGCCTTCTTAATTTGTGTTAAACCTGCTTTCTTAATTTGTGTTAATCAAGCTCTTTTATGTTAATAAAGAAGGGGGAGATGTGGGAGCGTGGCCATGGGGGTGGGCAAGTCCCATGGTTGGTGATAACATCCGACTATTAAAGTAGAGACCATCAGGAAAGTAAAGAGTTGAAAGGGAACAAAGAAGGGTGATTCAGGAGACACCTTAAACAGGGACATGAAGAACAGGAACAGGGATAGTCTAACAGAACAGGGACGAAAACAAAAAAGGAATGAATAGGGACAGGCTATCAGAACAGGGACAAACAAAAAACAGCGTATGGGAGGGTCTCATTGGCATACGCAGGACCCACAAACAAGGACTCCAGGAGTTGGAGGGGCAGCCAGAGCCCCCCGGCTGGGCAGCACTCAGTGCCTGCCTCTCCCAGGGATGGGGTTGCAAAGTTTGTTAAAGATAGACTTAGTATGCCTGGCAGTTTTTCTCTGTGTTTTAGTTTGTGTTGATCCAGCCTTCTTAATTTGTGTTAATCGCGTTTTCTTATGTTAATAAAGAAGGGGGAGATGTGGGAGTGTGGCCATGGGGGTCGACAAGCCCCATGGTTGGTGATAACATCGGACTCTTAAGGATGAGACCATCAGGAATTTAAAGAGTTGAGAGGGAACAAAGAAGGGTGATTCAGGTGACACCTTGTTGTCTGGGGTGGCTTGTTCTCCAGCCATTAAAGCATGGAAGTTGCTGGGTGTTTGCTGTTGCCGGGCAACGTTGTTGACCAATGACTAGTTAGTGGAAAGGTACTGCTGTGAGGCGGAAGTTATAGGAAGGGAGCCTTTCCTGAATAAGGGATAGAATGAAGTTGTGCCCTCACTCTGAGAGATGAATTTATGCCTTCAGTAAGAGAGAGTTCAAGTTATGCCATCAATAAAGAGGTAGCAGTTACAGATCCTGAAAGAACCCCGTTGTCTGTGCGGTCTTTACGCCACAAATCGCCCCCCAAAAGGGACATGAAAACGAACAGGGACCAGAAGAAAACAAACAGGGACATGAAGAACAGGAACAGGGACAGGCTAACAGCACAGGGACAAAAACAAAAAAGGAATGAATAGGGACAGGCTAACAGAACAGGGACGAACAAAAAGAGCTTATGGGAGGGTCACGCTGGCTTACGCAGGACCCACAAACAAGGACTCCAGGAGTTGGAGGGGCAGCCAGAGCCCCCCGGCTGGGCAGCACTCAGTGCCTGCCTCTCCCAGGGATGGTTTTGCAAAGGTTGTTAAAGATAGACTTAGTATGCCTGGCAGTTTTTCTCTGTGTTTTAGTTTGTGTTGATCCTGCCTTCTTAATTTGTGATAATCGCGCTTTCTTATGTTAATAAAGAAGGAGGAGATGTGGGAATGTGGCCATGGGGGTCGACAAGCCCCATGGTTGGTAATAACATCCGACTCTTAAGGATGAGACCATCAGGAATTTAAAGAGTTGAGAGGGAACAAAGAAGGGTGATTCAGGTGACACCTTCTTGTCTGGGGTGGCTAGTTCTCCAGCCATTAAAGCATGGAAGTTGCTGGGTGTTTGCTGTTGCCGGGCAAAGTTGTTGACCAATGACTAGTTAGTGGAAAGGTACTGCTGTGAGGCGGAAATTATAGGAAGGGAGCCTTTCCAGAATAAGGGATAGAATGAAGTTGTGCCCTCACTCTTAGAGATGAAGTTATGCCTTTAGTAAGAGAGAGTTCAAGATATGTCATCAATAAAGAGGTAGCAGTTACAGATCCTGAAAGAACCCCGTTGTCCGTGTGGTCTTTACGCCACAAATCGCCCCCCAACAGGGACATGAAAACGAACAGGGACGAGAAGAAAACAAACAGGGACATGAAGAACAGGAACAGGGACAGGCTAACAGAACAGGGACAAAAACAAAAAAGGAATGAATAGGGACAGGCAAACGGAACAGGGACAAAAACAGAAAAGGAATGAATAGGTACAGGCTAACAGAACAGGGACGAACAAAAAGAGCTTATGGGAGGGTCACGCTGGCTTACGCAGGACCCACAAACAAGGACTCCAGGAGTTGGAGGGGCAGCCAGAGCCCCCCGGCTGGGCAGCTCTCAGTGCCTGCCTCTCCCAGGGATGGGGTTACAAAGTTTGTTAAAGATGGAATTAGTATGCCTGGCAGTTTTTCTCTGTATTTTAGTTTGTGTTAATAGTGCTTTCTTAATTTGTGTTACTCTTGCTTTCTTATTTTCTGTTAATCGCGCCTTCATAATTTGTGTTAAACCTGCTTTCTTAATTTGTGTTAATCAAGCTCTTTTATGTTAATAAAGAAGGGGGAGATGTGGGAGCATGGCCATGGGGGTCGACAAGTCCCATGGTTGGTGATAACATCCGACTCTTAAAGATGAGGCCATCAGGAAAGTAAAGAGTTGAGAGGGAACAAAGAAGGGTGATTCAGGAGACACCTTAAACAGGGACATGAAGAACAGGAACAGGGATAGTCTAACAGAACAGGGATGAAAACAAAAAAAGGAATGAATAGGGACAGGCTATCAGAACAGGGACAAACAAAAAACAGCGTATGGGAGGGTCTCGCTGGCATAGGCAGGACCCCCAAACAAGGACTCCAGGAGTTGGAGGGGCAGCCAGAGCCCCCCAGCTGGGCAGCACTCAGTGCCTGCCTCTCCCAGGGATGGTTTTACAAAGATTGTTAAAGATAGACTTAGTATGCCTGGCAGTTTTTCTCTGTGTTTTAGTTTGTGTTGATCCTGCCTTCTTAATATGTGTTAATCGCGCTTTCTTATGTTAATAAAGAAGGGGGAGATGTGGGAGTGTGGCCATGGGGGTCGACAAGCCCCATGGTTGGTGATAACATCGGACTCTTAAGGATGAGACCATCAGGAATTTAAAGAGTTGAGAGGGAACAAAGAAGGGTGATTCAGGTGACACCTTGTTGTCTGGGGTGGCTTGTTCTCCAGCCATTAAAGCATGGAAGTTGCTGGGTGTTTGCTGTTGCCGGGCAACGTTGTTGACCAATGACTAGTTAGTGGAAAGGTACTGCTGTGAGGCGGAAGTTATAGGAAGGGAGCCTTTCCTGAATAAGGGATAGAATGAAGTTGTGCCCTCACTCTGAGAGATGAAGTTATGCCTTCAGTAAGAGAGAGTTCAAGTTATGCCATCAATAAAGAGGTAGCAGTTACAGATCCTGAAAGAACCCCGTTGTCCGTGCGGTCTTTACGCCACAAATCGCCCCCCAACAGGGACATGAAAACGAACAGGGACCAGAAGAAAACAAACAGGGACATGAAGAACAGGAACAGGGACAGGCTAACAGCACAGGGACAAAAACAAAAAAGGTATGAATAGGGACAGGCAAACGGAACAGGGACAAAAACAGAAAAGGAATGATCAGGTACAGGCTAACAGAACAGGGACGAACAAAAAGAGCTTATGGGAGGGTCACGCTGGCTTACGCAGGACCCACAAACAAGGACTCCAGGAGTTGGAGGGGAAGCCAGAGCCCCCCGGCTGGGCAGCACTCAGTGCCTGCCTCTCCCAGGGATGGGGTTGCAAAGTTTGTTAAAGATAGACTTAGTATGCCTGGCAGTTTTTCTCTGTGTTTTAGTTTGTGTTGATCCTGCCTTCTTAATTTGTGTTAATTGCGCTTTCTTATTTTAATAAAGAAGGGGAAGATGTGGGAGTGTGGCCATGGGGGTCGACAAGCCCCATGGTTGGTGATAACATCCGACTACTAAAGTAGAGACCATCAGGAAAGTAAAGCCTTGAGAGGGAACAAAGAAGTGTGATTCAGGAGACACCTTAAGCAGGGACATGAAGAACAGGAACAGGGATAGTCTAACAGAACAGGGACAAATACAAAAAAGGAATGAATAGGGACAGGCTATCAGAACAGGGACAAACAAAAAACAGCGTATGGGAGGGTCTCGCTGGCATAGGCAGGACCCACAAACAAGGACTACAGGAGTTGGAGGGGCAGCCAGAGCCCCCCGGCTGGGCAGCACTCAGTGCCTGCCACTCCCAGGGATGGGGTTGCAAAGTTTGTTTAAGATAGTCTTAGTATGCCTGGCAGCTTTTATCTGTGTTTTAGTTTGTGTTGATCCTGCCTTCTTAATTTGTGTTAATCGAGCTCTTTTATGTTAATAAAGAAGGGGGAGATGTGGGAGCATGGCCATGGGGGTCGAGAAGTCCCATGGTTGGTGATAACATCCAACTCTTAAAGATGAGGCCATCAGGAAAGTAAAGAGTTGAGAGGGAAAAAAGAAGGGTGATTCAGGAGACACCTTAAACAGGGACATGAAGAACAGGAACAGGGATAGTCTAACAGAACAGGGAGGAAAACAAAAAAGGAATGAATAGGGACAGGCTATCAGAACAGGGACAAACAAAAAACAGCGTATGGGAGGGTCTCGCTGGCATAGGCAGGACCCACAAACAAGGACTCCAGGAGTTGGAGGGGCAGCCAGAGCCCCCCAGCTGGGCAGCACTCAGTGCCTGCCTCTCCCAGGGATGGGGTTACAAAGTTTGTTAAAGATGGAATTAGTATGCCTGGCAGTTTTTCTCTGTGTTTTAGTTTGTGTTGATCCTGCCTTCTTAATTTGTGTTACTCTTGCTTTCTTAATTTCTGTTAATCGCGCCTTCTTAATTTGTGTTAAACCTGCTTTCTTATTTTGTGTTAATCGAGCTCTTTTATGTTAATAAAGAAGGGGGAGATGTGGGAGCATGGCCATGGGGGTCCACAAGTCCCATGGTTGGTGATAACATCCAACTCTTAAAGATGAGGCCATCAGGAAAGTAAAGAGTTGAGAGGGAACAAAGAAGGGTGATTCAGGAGACACCTTAAACAGGGACATGAAGAACAGGAACAGGGACAGGCTAACAGAGCAGGGAGAAACAAAAAACAGCGTATGGGAGAGTCCCACTGGCATAGGCAGGACCCACAAACAAGGACTCCAGGAGTTGGAGGGGCAGCCAGAGCCCCCCGGCTGGGCAGCACTCAGTGCCTGCCTCTCCCAGGGATGGTTTTACAAAGGTTGTTAAAGATAGACTTAGTATGCCTGGCAGTTTTTCTCTGTGTTTTAGTTTGTGTTGATCCTGCCTTCTTAATATGTGTTAATCGCGCTTTCTTAAGTTAATAAAGAAGGAGGAGATGTGGGAGTGTGGCCATGGGGGTCGACAAGCCCCATGGTTGGTGATAACATCAGACTCTTAATGATGAGACCATCAGGAAAGTAAAGCCTTGAGAGGGAACAAAGAAGGGTGAGTCAGGAGACACCTTAAACAGGGACATGAAGAACAGGAACAGGGATAGTCTAACAGAACAGGGACAAAAACAAAAAAGTAATGAATAGGGACAGGCTATCAGAACAGGGACAAACAAAAAACAGCGTATGGGAGGGTCTCGTTGGCATAGGCAGGACCCACAAACAAGGACTCCAGGAGTTGGAGGGGCAGCCAGAGCCCCCCAGCTGGGCAGCACTCAGTGCCTGCCTCTCCCAGGGACGGGGTTACAAAGTTTGTTAAAGATGGAATTAGTATGCCTGGCAGTTTTTCTCTGTGTTTTAGTTTGTGTTGATCCTGCCTTCTTAATTTGTGTTAATCGCGCTTTCTTATGTTAATAAAGAAGGGGAAGATGTGGGAGTGTGGCCATGGGGGTCGACAAGCCCCATGGTTGGTGGTAACATCAGACTCTTAATGATGAGACCATCAGGAAAGTAAAGAGTTGAGAGAGAACAAAGAAGGGTGATTCAGGAGACACCTTAAAAAGGGACATGAAGAACAGGAACAGGGACAGGCTAACAGAGCAGGAACGAAAACAAAAAAGGAATGAATAGGGACAGGCTATCAGAACAGGGACAAACAAAAAACAGCGTATGGGAGGGTCTCGCTGGCATAGGCAGGACCCACAAACAAGGACTCCAGGAGTTGGAGGGGCAGCCAGAGCCCCCTGGCTTGGCAGTACTCAGTGCCTGCCTCTCCCAGGGATGGTTTTACAAAGGTTGTTAAAGATAGACTTAGTATGCCTGGCAGTTTTTCTCTGTGTTTTAGTTTGTGTTGATCCTGCCTTCTTAATTTGTGTTAATCGCGCTTTCTTAAGTTAATAAAGAAGGGGGAGATGTGGGAGTGTGGCCATGGGGGTCGACAGGCCCCATGGTTGGTGATAACATAGGACTCTTAAGGATGAGACCATCAGGAATTTAAAGAGTTGAGAGGGAACAAAGAAGGGTGATTCAGGTGACACCTTGTTGTCTGGGGTGGCTAGTTCTCCAGCCATTAATGCATGGAAGTGGCTGGGTGTTTGGTGTTGCCGGGCAAAGTTGTTGACCAATGACTAGTTAGTGGAAAGGTACTGCTGTGAGGCGGAAATTATAGGAAGGGAGCCTTTCCTGAATAAGGGATAGAATGAAGTTGTGCCCTCACTCTGAGAGATGAAGTTATGCCCTCAGTAAGAGAGAGTTCAAGTTATGTCATCAATAAAGAGGTAGCAGTTACAGATCCTGAAAGAACCCCGTTGTCCGTGCAGTCTTTACGCCACAAATCGCCCCCCAACAGGGACATGAAAACGAACAGGGACGAGAAGAAAACAAACAGGGACATGAAGAATAGGAACAGGGACAGGCTAACAGCACAGGGACAAAAACAAAAAAGGAATGAATAGGGACAGGCAAACGGAACAGGGACAAAAACAGAAAAGGAATGATCAGGTACAGGCTAACAGAACAGGGACGAACAAAAAGAGCTTATGGGAGGGTCACGCTGGCTTACGCAGGACCCACAAACAAGGACTCCAGGAGTTGGAGGGGCAGCCAGAGCCCCCCGGCTGGGCAGCACTCAGTGCCTGCCTCTCCCAGGGATGGGGTTGCAAAGTTTGTTAAAGATAGTCTTAGTATGCCTGGCAGTTTTTCTCTGTGTTTTAGTTTGTGTTGATCCTGCCTTCTTAATTTGTGTTAATCGCGTTTTCTTATGTTAATAAAGAAGGGGAAGATGTGGGAGTGTGGCTATGGGGGTCCACAAGCCCCATGGTTGGTGATAACATCCGACTACTAAAGTAGAGACCATCAGGAAAGTAAAGCCTTGAGAGGGAACAAAGAAGGGTGATTCAGGAGACACCTTAAGCAGGGACATGAAGAACAGGAACAGGGATAGTCTAACAGAACAGGGAGGAAAACAAAAAAGGAATGAAAAGGGACAGGCTAACAGAGCAGGGAGAAACAAAAAACAGCATATGGGAGGGTCCCACTGGCATATGCTGGACCCACAAACAAGGACTCCAGGATTTGGAGGGGCAGCCAAGGCCCCCCGGCTGGGCAGCACTCAGTGCCTGCCTCTCCCAGGGATGGTTTTACAAAGATTGTTAAAGATAGACTTAGTATGCCTGGCAGTTTTTCTCTGTTTTAGTTTGTGTTGATCCTGCCTTCTTAATTTGTGTTAATCGCGTTTTCTTATGTTAATAAAGAAGGGGAAGATGTGGGAGTGTGGCTATGGGGGTCCACAAGCCCCATGGTTGGTGATAACATCCGACTACTAAAGTAGAGACCATCAGGAAAGTAAAGCCTTGAGAGGGAACAAAGAAGGGTGATTCAGGAGACACCTTAAGCAGGGACACGAAGAACAGGAACAGGGATAGTCTAACAGAACAGGGACAAAAACAAAAAAGGAATGAATAGGGACAGGCTATCAGAACAGCGTCAAACAAAAAACAGCGTATGGGAGGGTCTCGCTGGCATAGGCAGGACCCCCAAACAAGGACTCCAGGAGTTGGAGGGGCAGCCAGAGCCCCCCGGCTAGGCAGTACTCAGTGCCTGCCTCTCCCAGGGATGGGGTTACAAAGTTTGTTAAAGATGGAATTAGTATGCCTGGCAGTCTTTCTCTGTATTTTAGTTTGTGTTAATAGTTCTTTCTTAATTTGTGTTACTTTTCCTTTCTTATTTTCTGTTAATCGCGCCTTCATAATTTGTGTTAAACCTGCTTTCTTAATTTGCGTTAATCAAGCTCTTTTATGTTAATAAAGAAGGGGGAGATGTGGGAGCATGGCCATGGGGGTCGACAAGTCCCATGGTTGGTGATAACATCCGACTCTTAAAGATGAGGCCATCAGGAAAGTAAAGAGTTGAGAGGGAACAAAGAAGGGTGATTCAGGAGACACCTTAAGCAGGGACATGAAGAACAGGAACAGGGATAGTCTAACAGAACAGGGACGAAAACAAAAAAGGAATTAATAGGGACAGGCTATCAGAACAGGGACAAACAAAAAACAGCGTATGGGAGGGTCTCGCTGGCATAGGCAGGACCCACAAACAAGGACTCCAGGAGTTGGAGGGGCAGCCAGAGCCCCCCAGCTGGGCAGCACTCAGTGCCTGCCTCTCCCAGGGATGGGGTTACAAAGTTTGTAAAAGATGGAATTAGTATGCCTGGCAGTTTTTCTCTGTGTTTTAGTTTGTGTTAATAGTTCTTTCTTAATTTGTGTTACTCTTGCTTTCTTAATGTCTGTTAATCGCGCCTTCTGAATTTGTGTTAAACCTGCTTTCTTAATTTGTGTTAATCGCACTTTCTTAAGTTAATAAAGAAGGGGGAGATGTGGGAGTGTGGCCATGGGGGTCGACAAGCCCCATGGTTGGTGATAACATCAGACTCTTAATGATGAGACCATCAGGAAAGTAAAGCCTTGAGAGGGAACAAAGAAGGGTGATTCAGGAGACACCTTAAACAGGGACATGAAGAACAGGAACAGGGATAGTCTAACAGAACAGGGACAAAAACAAAAAAGTAATGAATAGGGACAGGCTATCAGAACAGGGACAAACAAAAAACAGCGTATGGGAGGGTCTCGCTGGCATAGGCAGGACCCACAAACAAGGACTCCAGGAGTTGGAGGGGCAGCCAGAGCCCCCCAGCTGGGCAGCACTCAGTGCCTGCCTCTCCCAGGGACGGGGTTACAAAGTTTGTTAAAGATGGAATTAGTATGCCTGGCAGTTTTTCTCTGTATTTTAGTTTGTGTTGATCCTGCCTTCTTAATTTGTGTTAATCGCGCTTTCTTATGTTAATAAAGAAGGGGAAGATGTGGGAGTGTGGCCATGGGGGTCGACAAGCCCCATGGTTGGTGGTAACATCAGACTCTTAATGATGAGACCATCAGGAAAGTAAAGAGTTGAGAGAGAACAAAGAAGGGTGATTCAGGAGACACCTTAAAAAGGGACATGAAGAACAGGAACAGGGACAGGCTAACAGAGCAGGGACGAAAACAAAAAAGGAATGAATAGGGACAGGCTATCAGAACAGGGACAAACAAAAAACAGCGTATGGGAGGGTCTCGTTGGCATACGCAGGACCCACAAACAAGGACTCCAGGAGTTGGAGGGGCAGCCAGAGCCCCCTGGCTTGGCAGTACTCAGTGCCTGCCTCTCCCAGGGATGGTTTTACAAAGGTTGTTAAAGATAGACTTAGTATGCCTGGCAGTTTTTCTCTGTGTTTTAGTTTGTGTTGATCCTGCCTTCTTAATTTGTGTTAATCGCGCTTTCTTAAGTTAATAAAGAAGGGGGAGATGTGGGAGTGTGGCCATGGGGGTCGACAGGCCCCATGGTTGGTGATAACATCGGACTCTTAAGGATGAGACCATCAGGAATTTAAAGAGTTGAGAGGGAACAAAGAAGGGTGATTCAGGTGACACCTTGTTGTCTGGGGTGGCTAGTTCTCCAGCCATTAATGCATGGAAGTGGCTGGGTGTTTGGTGTTGCCGGGCAAAGTTGTTGACCCATGACTAGTTAGTGGAAAGGTACTGCTGTGAGGCGGAAATTATAGGAAGGGAGCCTTTCCTGAATAAGGGATAGAATGAAGTTGTGCCCTCACTCTGAGAGATGAAGTTATGCCCTCAGTAAGAGAGAGTTCAAGTTATGTCATCAATAAAGAGGTAGCAGTTACAGATCCTGAAAGAACCCCGTTGTCCGTGCGGTCTTTACGCCACAAATCGCCCCCCAACAGGGACATGAAAACGAACAGGGACGAGAAGAAAACAAACAGGGACATGAAGAATAGGAACAGTGACAGGCGAACAGTACAGGGACAAAAGCAAAAAAGGAATGAATAGGGACAGGCAAACGGAACAGGGACAAAAACAGAAAAGGAATGATCAGGTACAGGCTAACAGAACAGGGACGAACAAAAAGAGCTTATGGGAGGGTCACGCTGGCTTACGCAGGACCCACAAACAAGGACTCCAGGAATTGGAGGGGCAGCCAGAGCCCCCCGGCTGGGCAGCACTCAGTGCCTGCCTCTCCCAGGGATGGGGTTGCAAAGTTTGTTAAAGATGGAATTAGTATGCCTGGCAGTTTTTCTCTGTATTT
Source organism: Anser anser (assembly GCF_964211835.1). Taxonomy (NCBI): domain Eukaryota; kingdom Metazoa; phylum Chordata; class Aves; order Anseriformes; family Anatidae; genus Anser; species Anser anser. The sequence goes on along the minus strand of NC_139731.1, from coordinate 4,263,302 downwards.
TAGTTTGTGTTAATAGTTCTTTCTTAATTTGTGTTACTTTTCCTTTCTTATTTTCTGTTAATCGCGCCTTCATAATTTGTGTTAAACCTGCTTTCTTAATTTGTGTTAATCGCGCTTTCTTAAGTTAATAAAGAAGGGGGAGATGTGGGAGCGTGGCCATGGGGGTCGACAAGTCCCATGGTTGGTGATAACATCAGACTCTTAATGATGAGACCATCAGGAAAGTAAAGCCTTGAGAGGGAACAAAGAAGGGTGATTCAGGAGACACCTTAAACAGGGACATGAAGAACAGGAACAGGGATAGTCTAACAGAACAGGGACAAAAACAAAAAAGTAATGAATAGGGACAGGCTATCAGAACAGGGACAAACAAAAAACAGCGTATGGGAGGGTCTCGCTGGCATAGGCAGGACCCACAAACAAGGACTCCAGGAGTTGGAGGGGCAGCCAGAGCCCCCCAGCTGGGCAGCACTCAGTGCCTGCCTCTCCCAGGGACGGGGTTACAAAGTTTGTTAAAGATGGAATTAGTATGCCTGGCAGTTTTTCTCTGTGTTTTAGTTTGTGTTGATCCTGCCTTCTGAATTTGTGTTAATCGCGCTTTCTTATGTTAATAAAGAAGGGGAAGATGTGGGAGTGTGGCCATGGGGGTCGACAAGCCCCATGGTTGGTGGTAACATCAGACTCTTAATGATGAGACCATCAGGAAAGTAAAGAGTTGAGAGAGAACAAAGAAGGGTGATTCAGGAGACACCTTAAAAAGGGACATGAAGAACAGGAACAGGGACAGGCTAACAGAGCAGGGAGAAACACAAAACAGCATATGTGAGGGTCCCACTGGCATATGCTGGACCCAAAAACAAGGACTCCAGGAGTTGGAGGGGCAGCCAGAGCCCCCCGGCTGGGCAGCACTCAGTGCCTGCCTCTCCCAGGGATGGGGTTACAAAGTTTGTTAAAGATGGAATTAGTATGCCTGGCAGTTTTTCTCTGTATTTTAGTTTGTGTTAATAGTGCTTTCTTAATTTGTGTTACTTTTCCTTTCTTAATTTCTGTTAATCGCGCCTTCTTAATTTGTGTTAAACCTGCTTTTTAATTTGTGTTAATCAAGCTCTTTTATGTTAATAAAGAAGGGGGAGATGTGGGAGCATGGCCATGGGGGTCGACAAGTCCCATGGTTGGTGATAACATCCCACTCTTAAAGATGAGGCCATCAGGAAAGTAAAGAGTTGAGAGGGAACAAAGAAGGGTGATTCAGGAGACACCTTAAACAGGGACATGAAGAACAGGAACAGGGATAGTCTAACAGAACAGGGACGAAAACAAAAAAAGGAATGAATAGGGACAGGCTATCAGTACAGGGACAAACAAAAAACAGCGTATGGGAGGGTCTCGCTGGCATAGGCAGGACCCACAAACAAGGACTCCAGGAGTTGGAGGGTCAGCCAGAGCCCCCCGGCTGGGCAGCACTCAGTGCCTGCCTCTCCCACGGCTCGTTTTACAAAGATTGTTAAAGATAGTCTTAGTATGCCTGGCAGTTTTTCTCTGTGTTTTAGTTTGTGTTGATCCTGCCTTCTTAATATGTGTTAATCGCGCTTTCTTAAGTTAATAAAGAAGGGGAAGATGTGGGAGTGTGGCCATGGGGGTCGACAAGCCCCATGGTTGGTGATAACATCGGACTCTTAAGGATGAGACCATCAGGAATTTAAAGAGTTGAGAGGGAACAAAGAAGGGTGATTCAGGAGACACCTTGTTGTCTGGGGTGGCTTGTTCTCCAGCCATTAAAGCATGGAAGTTGCTGGGTGTTTGCTGTTGCCGGGCAACGTTGTTGACCAATGACTAGTTAGTGGAAAGGTACTGCTGTGAGGCGGAAGTTATAGGAAGGGAGCCTTTCCTGAATAAGGGATAGAATGAAGTTCTGCCCTCACTCTGAGAGATGAAGTTATGCCTTCAGTAAGAGAGAGTTCAAGTTATGTCATCAATAAAGAGGTAGCAGTTACAGATCCTGAAAGAACCCCGTTGTCCGTGCGGTCTTTATGCCACAAATCGCCCCCCAAAAGGGACATGAAAACGAACAGGGACAAGAAGAAAACAAACAGGGACATGAAGAACAGGAACAGGGACAGGCTAACAGCACAGGGACAAAAACAAAAAAGGAATGAATAGGGACAGGCAAACGGAACAGGGACAAAAACAGAAAAGGAATGAATAGGTACAGGCTAACAGAACAGGGACGAACAAAAAGAGCTTATGGGAGGGTCACGCTGGCTTACGCAGGACCCACAAACAAGGACTCCAGGAGTTGGAGGGGCAGCCAGAGCCCCCCGGCTGGGCAGCACTCAGTGCCTGCCACTCCCAGGGATGGGGTTGCAAAGTTTGTTAAAGATAGTCTTAGTATGCCTGGCAGCTTTACTCTGTGTTTTAGTTTGTGTTGATCCTGCCTTCTTAATTTGTGTTAATCGAGCTCTTTTATGTTAATAAAGAAGGGGGAGATGTGGGAGCGTGGCCATGGGGGTCGACAAGTCCCATGGTTGGTGATAACATCAGACTCTTAATGATGAGACCATCAGGAAAGTAAAGAGTTGAGAGGGAACAAAGAAGGGTGATTCAGGAGACACCTTAAGCAGGGACATGAAGAACAGGAACAGGGATAGTCTAACAGAACAGGGACAAAAACAAAAAAGGAATGAATAGGGACAGGCTGTCAGAACAGGGACAAACAAAAAACAGCGTATGGGAAGGTCTCGCTGGCATAGGCAGGACCCACAAAGAAGGACTCCAGGAGTTGGAGGGGCAGCCAGAGCCCCCCTGCTGGGCAGCACTCAGTGCCTGCCTCTCCCAGGGATGGGGTTACAAAGTGTGTTAAAGATGGAATTAGTATGCCTGGCAGTTTTTCTCTGTGTTTTAGTTTGTGTTGATCCTGCCTTCTTAATTTGTGTTAATCGCGCTTTCTTAAGTTAATGAAGAAGGGGAAGATGTGGGAGTGTGGCCATGGGGGTCGGCAAGCCCCATGGTTGGTGATCACATAGGACTCTTAAGGATGAGACCATCAGGAATTTAAAGAGCTGAGAGGGAACAAAGAAGGGTGATTCAGGTGACACCTTAAGCAGGGACATGAAGAACAGGAACAGGGATAGTCTAACAGAACAGGGACAAAAACAAAAAAGGAATGAATAGGGACAGGCTATCAGAACAGCGACAAACAAAAAACAGCGTATGGGAGAGTCTCGCTGGCATAGGCAGGACCCCCGAACAAGGACTCCAGGAGTTGGAGGGGCAGCCAGAGCCCCCCGGCTGAGCAGCACTCAGTGCCTGCCTCTCCCACGGCTGGTTTTACAAAGATTGTTAAAGATAGTCTTAGTATGCCTGGCAGTTTTTCTCTGTGTTTTAGTTTGTGTTGATCCTGCCTTCTTAATATGTGTTCATCGAGCTCTTTTATGTTAATAAAGAAGGGGGAGATGTGGGAGCGTGGCCATGGGGGTCGACAAGCCCCATGGTTGGTGATAACATCGGACTCTTAAGGATGAGACCATCAGGAATTTAAAGAGTTGAGAGGGAACAAAGAAGGGTGATTCAGGAGACACCTTGTTGTCTGGGGTGGCTTGTTCTCCAGCCATTAAAGCATGGAAGTTGCTGGGTGTTTGCTGTTGCCGGGCAACGTTGTTGACCAATGACTAGTTAGTGGAAAGGTACTGCTGTGAGGCGGAAGTTATAGGAAGGGAGCCTTTCCTGAATAAGGGATAGAATGAAGTTGTGCCCTCACTCTGAGAGATGAAGTTATGCCCTCAGTAAGAGAGAGTTCAAGTTATGCCATCAATAAAGAGGTAGCAGTTACAGATCCTGAAAGAACCCCGTTGTCCGTGCGGTCTTTACGCCACAAATCGCCCCCCAAAAGGGACATGAAAACGAACAGGGACAAGAAGAAAACAAACAGGGACATGAAGAACAGGAACAGGGACAGGCTAACAGCACAGGGACAAAAACAAAAAAGGAATGAATAGGGACAGGCAAACGGAACAGGGACAAAAACAGAAAAGGAATGAATAGGTACAGGCTAACAGAACAGGGACGAACAAAAAGAGCTTATGGGAGGGTCACGCTGGCTTACGCAGGACCCACAAACAAGGACTCCAGGAGTTGGAGGGGCAGCCAGAGCCCCCCGGCTGGGCAGCACTCAGTGCCTGCCTCTCCCAGGGATGGGGTTGCAAAGTTTGTTAAAGATAGTCTTAGTATGCCTGGCAGCTTTTCTCTGTGTTTTAGTTTGTGTTGATCCTGCCTTCTTAATTTGTGTTAATCGCGTTTTCTTATGTTAATAAAGAAGGGGGAGATGTGGGAGCGTGGCCATGGGGGTCGACAAGTCCCATGGTTGGTGATAACATCAGACTCTTAATGATGAGACCATCAGGAAAGGAAAGCCTTGAGAGGGAACAAAGAAGGGTGATTCAGGAGACACCTTAAGCAGGGACATGAAGAACAGGAACAGGGATAGTCTAACAGAACAGGGACAAAAACAAAAAGGGAATGAATAGGGACAGGCTATCAGAACAGGGACAAACAAAAAACAGCGTATGGGAGGGTCTCGCTGGCATAGGCAGGACCCCCAAACAAGGACTCCAGGAGTTGGAGGGGCAGCCAGAGCCCCCCGGCTGGGCAGCACTCAGTGCCTGCCTCTCCCAGGGATGGGGTTTACAAAGGTTGTTAAAGATAGACTTAGTATGCCTGGCAGTTTTTCTCTTTGTTTTAGTTTGTGTTGATCCTGCCTTCTTAATTTGTGTTAATCGCGCTTTTTATGTTAATAAAGAAGGGGAAGATGTGGGAGTGCGGCCATGGGGGTCAACAAGATCCATGGTTGGTGATAACATCAGACTCTTAATGATGAGACCATCAGGAAAGTAAAGCCTTGAGACGGAACAAAGAAGGGTGATTCAGGAGACACCTTAAAAAGGGACATGAAGAACAGTAACAGGGACAGGCTAACAGAGCAGGGAGAAACAAAAAACAGCATATGGGAGGGTCCCACTGGCATATGCTGGACCCAAAAACAAGGACTCCAGGAGTTGGAGGGGCAGCCAGAGCCCCCCAGCTGGGCAGCACTCAGTGCCTGCCTCTCCCAGGGATGGGGTTACAAAGTTTGTTAAAGATGGAATTAGTATGCCTGGCAGTTTTTCTCTGTATTTTAGTTTGTGTTAATAGTGCTTTCTTAATTTGTGTTACTCTTGCTTTCTTAATTTCTGTTAATCGCGCCTTCTTAATTTGTGTTAAACCTGCTTTCTTAATTTGTGTTAATCGAGCTCTTTTATGTTAATAAAGAAGAAGGGGGATGTGGGAGCATGGCCATGGGGGTCGACAAGTCCCATGGTTGGTGATAACATCCGACTACTAAAGTAGAGACCATCAGGAAAGTAAAGCCTTGAGAGGGAACAAAGAAGGGTGATTCAGGAGACACCTTAAACAGGGACATGAAGAACAGGAACAGGGATAGTCTAACAGAACAGGGACGAAAACAAAAAAGGAATGAATAGGGACAGGCTATCAGAACAGGGACAAACAAAAAACAGCGTATGGGAGGGTCTCGTTGGCATAGGCAGGACCCACAAACAAGGACTCCAGGAGTTGGAGGGGCAGCCAGAGCCCCCTGGCTGGGCAGTACTCAGTGCCTGCCTCTCCCAGGGATGGTTTTACAAAGGTTGTTAAAGATAGACTTAGTATGCCTGGCAGCTTTTCTCTGTGTTTTAGTTTGTGTTGATCCTGCCTTCTTAATTTGTGTTAATCGCGCTTTCTTAAGTTAATAAAGAAGGGGGAGATGTGGGAGTGTGGCCGTGGGGGTCGACAGGCCCCATGGTTGGTAATAACATCCGACTCTTAAGGATGAGACCATCAGGAATTTAAAGAGTTGAGAGGGAACAAAGAAGGGTGATTCAGGTGACACCTTGTTGTCTGGGGTGGCTTGTTCTCCAGCCATTAAAGCATGGAAGTTGCTGGGTGTTTGGTGTTGCCGGGCAAAGTTGTTGACCAATGACTAGTTAGTGGAAAGTTACTGCTGTGAGGCGGAAATTATAGGAATGGAGCCTTTTTCTGAATAAGGGATAGAATGAAGTTGTGCCCTCACTCTGAGAGATGAAGTTATGCCTTCAGTAAGAGAGAGTTCAAGATATGTCATCAATAAAGAGGTAGCAGTTACAGATCCTGAAAGAACCCCCTTGTCCGTGCGGTCTTTACGCCACAAATCGCCCCCCAACAGGGACATGAAAACGAACAGGGACGAGAAGAAAACAAACAGGGGAATGAAGAACAGGAACAGGGACAGGCTAACAGAACAGGGACAAAAACAAAAAAGGAATGAATAGGGACAGGCAAACGGAACAGGGACAAAAACAGAAAAGGAATGAATAGGTACAGGCTAACAGAACAGGGACGAACAAAAAGAGCTTATGGGAGGGTCACGCTGGCTTACGCAGGACCCCCAAACAAGGACTCCAGGAGTTGGAGGGGCAGCCAGAGCCCCCCAGCTGGGCAGCACTCAGTGCCTGCCACTCCCAGGGATGGGGTTGCAAAGTTTGTTAAAGATAGTCTTAGTATGCCTGGCAGCTTTTCTCTGTGTTTTAGTTTGTGTTGATCCTGCCTTCTTAATTTGTGTTAATCGCGCTGTCTTATGTTAATAAAGAAGGGGAAGATGTGGGAGTGTGGCCATGGGGGTCGACAAGCCCCATGGTTGGTGATAACATCCGACTATTAAAGTAGAGACCATCAGGAAAGTAAAGCCTTGAGAGGGAACAAAGAAGGGTGATTCAGGAGACACCTTAAGCAGGGACATGAAGAACAGGAACAGGGACAGGCTAACAGAACAGGGACAAAAACAAAAAAGGAATGAATAGGGACAGGCTATCAGAACAGGGACAAACAAAAAACAGCGTATGGGAGGGTCTCGCTGGCATACGCAGGACCCACAAACAAGGACTCCAGGAGTTGGAGGGGCAGCCAGAGCTCCCCGGCTGGGCAGCACTCAGTGCCTGCCTCTCCCAGGGTTGTGGTTACAAAGTTTGTTAAAGATGGAATTAGTATGCCTGGCAGTTTTTCTCTGTATTTTAGTTTGTGTTAATAGTGCTTTCTTAATTTGTGTTACTCTTGCTTTCTTAATTTCTGTTAATCGCGCCTTCATAATTTGTGTTAAACCTGCTTTCTTAATTTGTGTTAATCGAGCTCTTTTATGTTAATAAAGAAGGGGGAGTTGTAGGAGTGTTGCCATGGGGGTCGACAAGTCCCATGGTTGGTGATAACATCCGACTCTTAAAGATGAGGCCATCAGGAAAGTAAAGAGTTGAGAGGGAACAAAGAAGGGTGATTCAGGAGACACCTTAAACAGGGACATGAAGAACAGGAACAGGGATAGTCTAACAGAACAGGGAGAAACAAAAAACAGCATATGGGAGGGTCCCACTGGCATATGCTGGACCCACAAACAAGGACTCCAGGAGTTGGAGGGGCAGCCAGAGCCCCCCAGCTGGGCAGCACTCAGTGCCTGCCTCTCCCAGGGACGGGGTTACAAAGTTTGTTAAAGATGGAATTAGTATGCCTGGCAGTTTTTCTCTGTGTTTTAGTTTGTGTTGATCCTGCCTTCTTAATTTGTGTTAATCGCGCTTTCTTATGTTAATAAAGAAGGGGAAGATGTGGGAGTGTGGCCATGGGGGTCGACAAGCCCCATGGTTGGTGGTAACATCAGACTCTTAATGATGAGACCATCAGGAAAGTAAAGAGTTGAGAGAGAACAAAGAAGGGTGATTCAGGAGACACCTTAAAAAGGGACATGAAGAACAGGAACAGGGACAGGCTAACAGAGCAGGAACGAAAACAAAAAAGGAATGAATAGGGACAGGCTATCAGAACAGGGACAAACAAAAAACAGCGTATGGGAGGGTCTCGCTGGCATATGCTGGACCCACAAACAAGGACTCCAGGATTTGGAGGGGCAGCCAAGGCCCCCCGGCTGGGCAGCACTCAGTGCCTGCCTCTCCCAGGGATGGTTTTACAAAGATTGTTAAAGATAGACTTAGTATGCCTGGCAGTTTTTCTCTGTGTTTTAGTTTGTGTTGATCCTGCCTTCTTAATTTGTGTTAATCGCGTTTTCTTATGTTAATAAAGAAGGGGAAGATGTGGGAGTGTGGCTATGGGGGTCCACAAGCCCCATGGTTGGTGATAACATCCGACTACTAAAGTAGAGACCATCAGGAAAGTAAAGCCTTGAGAGGGAACAAAGAAGGGTGATTCAGGAGACACCTTAAGCAGGGACATGAAGAACAGGAACAGGGATAGTCTAACAGAACAGGGACAAAAACAAAAAAGGAATGAATAGGGACAGGCTATCAGAACAGCGTCAAACAAAAAACAGCGTATGGGAGGGTCTCGCTGGCATAGGCAGGACCCCCAAACAAGGACTCCAGGAGTTGGAGAGGCAGCTAGAGCCCCCCGGCTAGGCAGTACTCAGTGCCTGCCTCTCCCAGGGATGGGGTTACAAAGTTTGTTAAAGATGGAATTAGTATGCCTGGCAGTTTTTCTCTGTATTTTAGTTTGTGTTAATAGTTCTTTCTTAATTTGTGTTACTTTTCCTTTCTTATTTTCTGTTAATCGCGCCTTCATAATTTGTGTTAAACCTGCTTTCTTAATTTGCGTTAATCAAGCTCTTTTATGTTAATAAAGAAGGGGGAGATGTGGGAGCATGGCCATGGGGGTCGAGAAGTCCCATGGTTGGTGATAACATCCGACTCTTAAAGATGAGGCCATCAGGAAAGTAAAGAGTTGAGAGGGAACAAAGAAGGGTGATTCAGGAGACACCTTAAGCAGGGACATGAAGAACAGGAACAGGGATAGTCTAACAGAACAGGGAGGAAAACAAAAAAGGAATTAATAGGGACAGGCTATCAGAACAGGGACAAACAAAAAACAGCGTATGGGAGGGTCTCGCTGGCATAGGCAGGACCCACAAACAAGGACTCCAGGAGTTGGAGGGGCAGCCAGAGCCCCCCAGCTGGGAAGCACTCAGTGCCTGCCTCTCCCAGGGATGGGGTTACAAAGTTTGTAAAAGATGGAATTAGTATGCCTGGCAGTTTTTCTCTGTGTTTTAGTTTGTGTTAATAGTTCTTTCTTAATTTGTGTTACTCTTGCTTTCTTAATGTCTGTTAATCGCGCCTTCTGAATTTGTGTTAAACCTGCTTTCTTAATTTGTGTTAATCGCACTTTCTTAAGTTAATAAAGAAGGGGGAGATGTGGGAGTGTGGCCATGGGGGTCGACAAGCCCCATGGTTGGTGATAACATCAGACTCTTAATGATGAGACCATCAGGAAAGTAAAGCCTTGAGAGGGAACAAAGAAGGGTGATTCAGGAGACACCTTAAACAGGGACATGAAGAACAGGAACAGGGATAGTCTAACAGAACAGGGACAAAAACAAAAAAGTAATGAATAGGGACAGGCTATCAGAACAGGGACAAACAAAAAACAGCGTATGGGAGGGTCTCGCTGGCATAGGCAGGACCCACAAACAAGGACTCCAGGAGTTGGAGGGGCAGCCAGAGCCCCCCAGCTGGGCAGCACTCAGTGCCTGCCTCTCCCAGGGACGGGGTTACAAAGTTTGTTAAAGATGGAATTAGTATGCCTGGCAGTTTTTCTCTGTATTTTAGTTTGTGTTGATCCTGCCTTCTTAATTTGTGTTAATCGCGCTTTCTTATGTTAATAAAGAAGGGGAAGATGTGGGAGTGTGGCCATGGGGGTCGACAAGCCCCATGGTTGGTGGTAACATCAGACTCTTAATGATGAGACCATCAGGAAAGTAAAGAGTTGAGAGAGAACAAAGAAGGGTGATTCAGGAGACACCTTAAAAAGGGACATGAAGAACAGGAACAGGGACAGGCTAACAGAGCAGGGACGAAAACAAAAAAGGAATGAATAGGGACAGGCTATCAGAACAGGGACAAACAAAAAACAGCGTATGGGAGGGTCTCGTTGGCATACGCAGGACCCACAAACAAGGACTCCAGGAGTTGGAGGGGCAGCCAGAGCCCCCTGGCTTGGCAGTACTCAGTGCCTGCCTCTCCCAGGGATGGTTTTACAAAGGTTGTTAAAGATAGACTTAGTATGCCTGGCAGTTTTTCTCTGTGTTTTAGTTTGTGTTGATCCTGCCTTCTTAATTTGTGTTAATCGCGCTTTCTTAAGTTAATAAAGAAGGGGGAGATGTGGGATTGTGGCCATGGGGGTCGACAGGCCCCATGGTTGGTGATAACATCGGACTCTTAAGGATGAGACCATCAGGAATTTAAAGAGTTGAGAGGGAACAAAGAAGGGTGATTCAGGTGACACCTTGTTGTCTGGGGTGGCTAGTTCTCCAGCCATTAATGCATGGAAGTGGCTGGGTGTTTGGTGTTGCCGGGCAAAGTTGTTGACCCATGACTAGTTAGTGGAAAGGTACTGCTGTGAGGCGGAAATTATAGGAAGGGAGCCTTTCCTGAATAAGGGATAGAATGAAGTTGTGCCCTCACTCTGAGAGATGAAGTTATGCCCTCAGTAAGAGAGAGTTCAAGTTATGTCATCAATAAAGAGGTAGCAGTTACAGATCCTGAAAGAACCCCGTTGTCCGTGCGGTCTTTACGCCACAAATCGCCCCCCAACAGGGACATGAAAACGAACAGGGACGAGAAGAAAACAAACAGGGACATGAAGAATAGGAACAGTGACAGGCGAACAGTACAGGGACAAAAGCAAAAAAGGAATGAATAGGGACAGGCAAACGGAACAGGGACAAAAACAGAAAAGGAATGATCAGGTACAGGCTAACAGAACAGGGACGAACAAAAAGAGCTTATGGGAGGGTCACGCTGGCTTACGCAGGACCCACAAACAAGGACTCCAGGAATTGGAGGGGCAGCCAGAGCCCCCCGGCTGGGCAGCACTCAGTGCCTGCCTCTCCCAGGGATGGGGTTGCAAAGTTTGTTAAAGATGGAATTAGTATGCCTGGCAGTTTTTCTCTGTATTTTAGTTTGTGTTAATAGTTCTTTCTTAATTTGTGTTACTTTTCCTTTCTTATTTTCTGTTAATCGCGCCTTCATAATTTGTGTTAAACCTGCTTTCTTAATTTGTGTTAATCGCGCTTTCTTAAGTTAATAAAGAAGGGGGAGATGTGGGAGCGTGGCCATGGGGGTCGACAAGTCCCATGGTTGGTGATAACATCAGACTCTTAATGATGAGACCATCAGGAAAGTAAAGCCTTGAGAGGGAACAAAGAAGGGTGATTCAGGAGACACCTTAAACAGGGACATGAAGAACAGGAACAGGGATAGTCTAACAGAACAGGGACAAAAACAAAAAAGTAATGAATAGGGACAGGCTATCAGAACAGGGACAAACAAAAAACAGCGTATGGGAGGGTCTCGCTGGCATAGGCAGGACCCACAAACAAGGACTCCAGGAGTTGGAGGGGCAGCCAGAGCCCCCCAGCTGGGCAGCACTCAGTGCCTGCCTCTCCCAGGGACGGGGTTACAAAGTTTGTTAAAGATGGAATTAGTATGCCTGGCAGTTTTTCTCTGTGTTTTAGTTTGTGTTGATCCTGCCTTCTGAATTTGTGTTAATCGCGCTTTCTTATGTTAATAAAGAAGGGGAAGATGTGGGAGTGTGGCCATGGGGGTCGACAAGCCCCATGGTTGGTGATAACATCGGACTCTTAAGGATGAGACCATCAGGAATTTAAAGAGTTGAGAGGGAACAAAGAAGGGTGATTCAGGAGACACCTTGTTGTCTGGGGTGGCTTGTTCTCCAGCCATTAAAGCATGGAAGTTGCTGGGTGTTTGCTGTTGCCGGGCAACGTTGTTGACCAATGACTAGTTAGTGGAAAGGTACTGCTGTGAGGCGGAAGTTATAGGAAGGGAGCCTTTCCTGAATAAGGGATAGAATGAAGTTGTGCCCTCACTCTGAGAGATGAAGTTATGCCTTCAGTAAGAGAGAGTTCAAGTTATGCCATCAATAAAGAGGTAGCAGTTACAGATCCTGAAAGAACCCCGTTGTCCGTGCGGTCTTTATGCCACAAATCGCCCCCCAAAAGGGACATGAAAACGAACAGGGACAAGAAGAAAACAAACAGGGACATGAAGAACAGGAACAGGGACAGGCTAACAGCACAGGGACAAAAACAAAAAAGGAATGAATAGGGACAGGCAAACGGAACAGGGACAAAAACAGAAAAGGAATGAATAGGTACAGGCTAACAGAACAGGGACGAACAAAAAGAGCTTATGGGAGGGTCACGCTGGCTTACGCAGGACCCACAAACAAGGACTCCAGGAGTTGGAGGGGCAGCCAGAGCCCCCCGGCTGGGCAGCACTCAGTGCCTGCCACTCCCAGGGATGGGGTTGCAAAGTTTGTTAAAGATAGTCTTAGTATGCCTGGCAGTTTTTCTCTGTGTTTTAGTTTGTGTTGATCCTGCCTTCTTAATATGTGTTCATCGAGCTCTTTTATGTTAATAAAGAAGGGGGAGATGTGGGAGCGTGGCCATGGGGGTCGACAAGCCCCATGGTTGGTGATAACATCGGACTCTTAAGGATGAGACCATCAGGAATTTAAAGAGTTGAGAGGGAACAAAGAAGGGTGATTCAGGAGACACCTTGTTGTCTGGGGTGGCTTGTTCTCCAGCCATTAAAGCATGGAAGTTGCTGGGTGTTTGCTGTTGCCGGGCAACGTTGTTGACCAATGACTAGTTAGTGGAAAGGTACTGCTGTGAGGCGGAAGTTATAGGAAGGGAGCCTTTCCTGAATAAGGGATAGAATGAAGTTGTGCCCTCACTCTGAGAGATGAAGTTATGCCTTCAGTAAGAGAGAGTTCAAGTTATGCCATCAATAAAGAGGTAGCAGTTACAGATCCTGAAAGAACCCCGTTGTCCGTGCGGTCTTTACGCCACAAATCGCCCCCCAAAAGGGACATGAAAACGAACAGGGACAAGAAGAAAACAAACAGGGACATGAACAGGAACAGGGACAGGCTAACAGCACAGGGACAAAAACAAAAAAGGAATGAATAGGGACAGGCAAACGGAACAGGGACAAAAACAGAAAAGGAATGAATAGGTACAGGCTAACAGAACAGGGACGAACAAAAAGAGCTTATGGGAGGGTCACGCTGGCTTACGCAGGACCCCCAAACAAGGACTCCAGGAGTTGGAGGGGCAGCCAGAGCCCCCCGGCTGGGCAGCACTCAGTGCCTGCCTCTCCCAGGGATGGGGTTGCAAAGTTTGTTAAAGATAGTCTTAGTATGCCTGGCAGCTTTTCTCTGTGTTTTAGTTTGTGTTGATCCTGCCTTCTTAATTTGTGTTAATCGCGTTTTCTTATGTTAATAAAGAAGGGGGAGATGTGGGAGCGTGGCCATGGGGGTCGACAAGTCCCATGGTTGGTGATAACATCAGACTCTTAATGATGAGACCATCAGGAAAGGAAAGCCTTGAGAGGGAACAAAGAAGGGTGATTCAGGAGACACCTTAAAAAGGGACATGAAGAACAGTAACAGGGACAGGCTAACAGAGCAGGGAGAAACAAAAAACAGCATATGGGAGGGTCCCACTGGCATATGCTGGACCCAAAAACAAGGACTCCAGGAGTTGGAGGGGCAGCCAGAGCCCCCCAGCTGGGCAGCACTCAGTGCCTGCCTCTCCCAGGGATGGGGTTACAAAGTTTGTTAAAGATGGAATTAGTATGCCTGGCAGTTTTTCTCTGTATTTTAGTTTGTGTTAATAGTTCTTTCTTAATTTGTGTTACTCTTGCTTTCTTAATTTCTGTTAATCGCGCCTTCTTAATTTGTGTTAAACCTGCTTTCTTAATTTGTGTTAATCGAGCTCTTTTATGTTAATAAAGAAGAAGGGGGATGTGGGAGCATGGCCATGGGGGTCGACAAGTCCCATGGTTGGTGATAACATTGGACTCTTAAAGATGAGGCCATCAGGAAAGTAAAGAGTTGAAAGGGAACACAGAAGGGTGATTCAGGAGACACCTTAAACAGGGACATGAAGAACAGGAACAGGGATAGTCTAACAGAACAGGGAGAAACAAAAAACAGCATATGGGATGGTCCCACTGGCATATGCTGGACCCACAAACAAGGACTCCAGCAGTTGGAGGGGCAGCCAGAGCCCCCTGGCTGGGAAGTACTCAGTGCCTGCCTCTCCCAGGGATGGTTTTACAAAGGTTGTTAAAGATAGACTTAGTATGCCTGGCAGTTTTTCTCTGTGTTTTAGTTTGTGTTGATCCTGCCTTCTTAATTTGTGTTAATCGCGCTTTCTTATGTTAATAAAGAAGGGGAAGATGTGGGAGTGTGGCCATGGGGGTCGACAGGCCCCATGGTTGGTGATAACATCGGACTCTTAAGGATGAGACCATCAGGAATTTAAAGAGTTGAGAGGGAACAAAGAAGGGTGATTCAGGTGACACCTTGTTGTCTGGGGTGGCTTGTTCTCCAGCCATTAAAGCATGGAAGTTGCTGGGTGTTTGCTGTTGCCGGGCAAAGTTGTTGACCAATGACTAGTTAGTGGAAAGGTACTGCTGTGAGGCGGAAGTTATAGGAAGGGAGCCTTTCCTGAATAAGGGATAGAATGAAGTTGTGCCCTCACTCTGAGAGATGAAGTTATGCCTTCAGTAAGAGAGAGTTCAAGATATGTCATCAATAAAGAGGTAGCAGTTACAGATCCTGAAAGAACCCCGTTGTCCGTGCGGTCTTTACGCCACAAATCGCCCCCCAACAGGGACATGAAAACGAACAGGGACGAGAAGAAAACAAACAGGGGAATGAAGAACAGGAACAGAGACAGGCAAACAGAACAAGGACAAAAACAAAAAAGGAATGAATAGGGATAGGCAAACGGAACAGGGACAAAAACAGAAAAGGAATGAATAAGTACAGGCTAACAGAACAGGGACGAACAAAAAGAGGGTATGGGAGGGTCATGCTGGCTTACGCAGGACCCCCAAACAAGGACTCCAGGAGTTGGAGGGGCAGCCAGAGCCCCCCGGCTGGGCAGCACTCAGTGCCTGCCTCTCCCAGGGATGGTTTTACAAAGGTTTTTAAAGATAGACTTAGTATGCCTGGCAGCTTTTCTCTGCGTTTTTTTGTTTGTGTTGATCCTGCCTTCTTAATTTGTGTTAATCGCGCTTTCTTATGTTAATAAAGAAGGGGAAGATGTGGGAGTGTGGCCATGGGGGTCGACAAGCCCCATGGTTGGTGATAACATCCGACTATTAAAGTAGAGACCATCAGGAAAGTAAACCCTTGAGAGGGAACAAAGAAGGGTTATTCAAAAGACACCTTAACCAGGGACATGAAGAACAGGAACAGGGATAGTCTAACAGAACAGGGACAAAAACAAAAAAGGAATGAATAGGGACAGGCTATCAGAACAGGGACAAACAAAAAACAGCGTATGGGAGGGTCTCGCTGGCATAGGCAGGACCCACAAAGAAGGACTCCAGGAGTTGGAGGGGCAGCCAGAGCCCCCCGGCTGGGCAGCACTCAGTGCCTGCCTCTCCCAGGGATGGGGTTGCAAAGTTTGTTAAAGATAGTCTTAGTATGCCTGGATGCTTTACTCTGTGTTTTAGTTTGTGTTGATCCTGCCTTCTTAATTTGTGTTCATCGAGCTCTTTTATGTTAATAAAGAAGGGGGAGATGTGGGAGCGTGGCCATGGGGGTCGACAAGTCCCAGTGTTGGTGATAACATCCAACTCTTAAAGATGAGGCCATCAGGAAAGTAAAGAGTTGAGAGGGAACAAAGAAGGGTGATTCAGGAGACACCTTAAACAGGGACATGAAGAACAGGAACAGGGATAGTCTAACAGAACAGGGACAAAAACAAAAAAGGAATGAATAGGGACAGGCTATCAGAACAGGGACAAACAAAAAACAGCGTATGGGAGGGTCTCGCTGGCATAGGCAGGACCCACAAACAAGGACTCCAGGAGTTGGAGGGGCAGCCAGAGCCCCCCAGCTGGGCAGCACTCAGTGCCTGCCTCTCCCAGGGATGGGGTTACAAAGTTTGTAAAAGATGGAATTAGTATGCCTGGCAGTTTTTCTCTGTATTTTAGTTTGTGTTAATAGTGCTTTCTTAATTTGTGTTACTCTTGCTTTCTTAATTTCTGTTAATCGCGCCTTCTTAATTTGTGTTAAATCTGCTTTCTTAATTTGTGTTAATCGAGCTCTTTTATGTTAATAAAGAAGGGGGAGATGTGGGAGCATGGCCATGGGGGCCGACAAGTCCCATGGTTGGTGATAACATTGGACTCTTAAAGATGAGGCCATCAGGAAAGTAAAGAGTTGAGAGGGAACAAAGAAGGGTGATTCAGGAGACACCTTAAACAGGGACATGAAGAACAGGAACAGGGACAGGCTAACAGAGCAGGTAGAAACAAAAATCAGCATATGGGAGGGTCCCACTGGCATAGGCAGGACCCACAAACAAGGAGTCCAGGAGTTGGAGGGGCAGCCAGAGCCCCCCGGCTGGGCAGCACTCAGTGCCTGCCTCTCCCAGGGATGGTTTTACAAAGGTTGTTAAAGATAGACTTAGTATGCCTGGCAGTTTTTCTCTGTGTTTTAGTTTGTGTTGATCCTGCCTTCTTAATTTTTTTAATCGCGCTTTCTTATGTTAATAAAGAAGAAGGAGATGTGGGAGTGTGGCCATGGGGGTCGACAAGCCCCATGGTTGGTGATAACATAGGACTCTTAAGGATGAGACCATCAGGAATTTAAAGAGTTGAGAGGGAACAAAGAAGGGTGATTCAGGTGACACCTTCTTGTCTGGGGTGCCTAGTTCTCCAGCCATTAATGCATGGAAGTGGCTGGGTGTTTGCTGTTGCCGGGCAAAGTTGTTGACCAATGGCTAGTTAGTGGAAAGGTACTGCTGTGAGGCGGAAGTTATAGGAAGGGAGCCTTTCCTGAATAAGGGATAGAATGAAGTTGTGCCCTCACTCTGAGAGATGAAGTTATGCCCTCAGTAAGAGAGAGTTCAAGTTATGTCATCAATAAAGAGGTAGCAGTTACAGATCCTGAAAGAACCCCGTTGTCCGTGCGGTCTTTACGCCACAAATCGCCCCCCAACAGGGACATGAAAACGAACAGGGACCAGAAGAAAACAAACAGGGACATGAAGAAGAGGAACAGGGACAGGCAAACAGAACAGGGACAAAAACAAAAAAGGAATGAATAGGGACAGGCAAACGGAACAGGGACAAAAACAGAAAAGGAATGATCAGGTACAGGCTAACAGAACAGGGATGAACAAAAAGAGCTTATGGGAGGGTCACGCTGGCTTACGCAGGACACACAAACAAGGTCTGCAGGAGTTGGAGGGGCAGCCAGAGCCCCCCAGCTGGGCAGCACTCAGTGCCTGCCTCTCCCAGGGATGGGGTTACAAAGTTTGTTAAAGATGGAATTAGTCTGCCTGGCAGTTTTTCTCTGTATTTTAGTTTGTGTTAATAGTGCTTTCTTAATTTGTGTTACTCTTGCTTTCTTAATTTCTGTTAATCGCGCCTTCTTAATTTGTGTTAAACCTGCTTTCTTAATTTGTGTTAATCGAGCTCTTTTATGTTAATAAAGGAGGGGGAGATGTGGGAGCATGGCCATGGGGGTCGACAAGTCCCATGGTTGGTGATAACATCCGACTACTAAAGTAGAGACCATCAGGAAAGTAAAGCCTTGAGAGGGAACAAAGAAGGGTGATTCAGGAGACACCTTAAACAGGGACATGAAGAACAGGAACAGGGATAGTCTAACAGAACAGGGACGAAAACAAAAAAGGAATGAATAGGGACAGGCTATCAGAACAGGGACAAACAAAAAACAGCGTATGGGAGGGTCTCGTTGGCATAGGCAGGACCCACAAACAAGGACTCCAGGAGTTGGAGGGGCAGCCAGAGCCCCCTGGCTGGGCAGTACTCAGTGCCTGCCTCTCCCAGGGATGGTTTTACAAAGGTTGTTAAAGATAGACTTAGTATGCCTGGCAGCTTTTCTCTGTGTTTTAGTTTGTGTTGATCCTGCCTTCTTAATTTGTGTTAATCGCGCTTTCTTAAGTTAATAAAGAAGGGGGAGATGTGGGAGTGTGGCCGTGGGGGTCGACAGGCCCCATGGTTGGTAATAACATCCGACTCTTAAGGATGAGACCATCAGGAATTTAAAGAGTTGAGAGGGAACAAAGAAGGGTGATTCAGGTGACACCTTGTTGTCTGGGGTGGCTTGTTCTCCAGCCATTAAAGCATGGAAGTTGCTGGGTGTTTGGTGTTGCCGGGCAAAGTTGTTGACCAATGACTAGTTAGTGGAAAGTTACTGCTGTGAGGCGGAAATTATAGGAATGGAGACTTTCCTGAATAAGGGATAGAATGAAGTTGTGCCCTCACTCTGAGAGATGAAGTTATGCCTTCAGTAAGAGAGAGTTCAAGATATGTCATCAATAAAGAGGTAGCAGTTACAGATCCTGAAAGAACCCCGTTGTCCGTGCGGTCTTTATGCCACAAATCGCCCCCCAAAAGGGACATGAAAACGAACAGGGACAAGAAGAAAACAAACAGGGACATGAAGAACAGGAACAGGGACAGGCTAACAGCACAGGGACAAAAACAAAAAAGGAATGAATAGGGACAGGCAAACGGAACAGGGACAAAAACAGAAAAGGAATGAATAGGTACAGGCTAACAGAACAGGGACGAACAAAAAGAGCTTATGGGAGGGTCACGCTGGCTTACGCAGGACCCACAAACAAGGACTCCAGGAGTTGGAGGGGCAGCCAGAGCCCCCCGGCTGGGCAGCACTCAGTGCCTGCCACTCCCAGGGATGGGGTTGCAAAGTTTGTTAAAGATAGTCTTAGTATGCCTGGCAGTTTTTCTCTGTGTTTTAGTTTGTGTTGATCCTGCCTTCTTAATTTGTGTTAATCGCGCTTTCTTAAGTTAATAAAGAAGGGGGAGATGTGGGAGTGTGGCCATGGGGGTCGACAGGCCCCATGGTTGGTAATAACATCCGACTCTTAAGGATGAGACCATCAGGAATTTAAAGAGTTGAGAGGGAACAAAGAAGGGTGATTCAGGTGACACCTTGTTGTCTGGGGTGGCTTGTTCTCCAGCCATTAAAGCATGGAAGTTGCTGGGTGTTTGCTGTTGCCGGGCAAAGTTGTTGACCAATGACTAGTTAGTGGAAAGGTACTGCTGTGAGGCGGAAATTATAGGAAGGGAGCCTTTCCTGAATAAGGGATAGAATGAAGTTGTGCCCTCACTCTGAGAGATGAAGTTATGCCCTCAGTAAGAGAGAGTTCAAGTTATGTCGTCAATAAAGAGGTAGCAGTTACAGATCCTGAAAGAACCCCGTTGTCCGTGCGGTCTTTACGCCACAAATCGCCCCCCAACAGGGACATGAAAACGAACAGGGACGAGAAGAAAACAAACAGGGACATGAAGAACAGGAACAGGGACAGGCTAACAGAACAGGGACAAAAACAAAAAAGGAATGAATAGGGACAGGCAAACGGAACAGGGACAAAAACAGAAAAGGAATGAATAGGTACAGGCTAACAGAACAGGGATGAACAAAAAGAGCTTATGGGAGGGTCACGCTGGCTTACGCAGGACACACAAACAAGGTCTCCAGGAGTTGGAGGGGCAGCCAGAGCCCCCCGGCTGGGCAGCACTCAGTGCCTGCCACTCCCAGGGATGGGGTTGCAAAGTTTGTTAAAGATAGTCTTAGTATGCCTGGCAGCTTTTCTCTGTGTTTTTTTGTTTGTGTTGATCCTGCCTTCTTAATTTGTGTTAATTGCGCTTTCTTATGTTAATAAAGAAGGAGGAGATGTGGGAGCGTGGCCATGGGGGTCGACAAGTCCCATGGTTGGTGATAACATCGGACTCTTAAAGATGAGGCCATCAGGAAAGTAAAGAGTTGAGAGGGAACAAAGAAGGGTAATTCAGGAGACACCTTAAACAGGGACATGAAGAACAGGAACAGGGATAGTCTAACAGAACAGGGACAAAAACAAAAAAGGAATGAATAGGGACAGGCTATCAGAACAGGGACAAACAAAAAACAGCGTATGGGAGGGTCTCGCTGGCATACGCAGGACCCTCACACAAGGACTCCAGGAGTTGGAGGGGCAGCCAGAGCCCCCCGGCTGGGCAGCACTCAGTGCCTGCCTCTCCCAGGGATGGGGTTACAAAGTGTGTTAAAGATGGAATTAGTATGCCTGGCAGTTTTTCTCTGTATTTTAGTTTGTGTTAATAGTGCTTTCTTAATTTGTGTTACTCTTGCTTTCTTAATTTCTGTTAATCGCGCCTTCTTAATTTGTGTTAAACCTGCTTTCTTAATTTGTGATAATCAAGCTCTTTTATGTTAATAAAGAAGGGGGAGATGTGGGAGCATGGCCATTGGGGTCGACAACTCCCATGGTTGGTGATAACATCCGACTATTAAAGTAGAGACCATCAGGAAAGTAAAGAGTTGAGAGGGAACAAAGAAGGGTGATTCAGGAGACACCTTAAACAGGGACATGAAGAACAGGAACAGGGACAGGCTAACAGAGAAGGGAGAAACAAAAAACAGCATATGGGAGGGTCCCGCTGGCATATGCTGGACCCACAAACAAGGACTCCAGGAGTTGGAGGGGCAGCCAGAGCCCCCCGGCTGGGCAGCACTCAGTGCCTGCCTCTCCCATGGTTGGTTTTACAAAGGTTGTTAAAGATAGACTTAGTATGCCTGGCAGTTTTTCTCTGTGTTTTAGTTTGTGTTGATCCTGCCTTCTTAATTTGTGATAATCGCGCTTTCTTATGTTAATAAAGAAGGAGGAGATGTGGGAATGTGGCCATGGGGGTCGACAAGCCCCATGGTTGGTAATAACATCCAACTCTTAAGGATGAGACCATCAGGAATTTAAAGAGTTGAGAGGGAACAAAGAAGGGTGATTCAGGTTACACCTTGTTGTCTGGGGTGGCTAGTTCTCCAGCCATTAAAGCATGGAAGTTGCTGGGTGTTTGCTGTTGCCGGGCAAAGTTGTTGACCAATGACTAGTTAGTGGAAAGGTACTGCTGTGAGGCGGAAATTATAGGAAGGGAGCCTTTGCAGAATAAGGGATAGAATGAAGTTGTGCCCTCACTCTTAGAGATGAAGTTATGCCTTCAGTAAGAGAGAGTTCAAGTTATGTCGTCAATAAATAGGTAGCAGTTACAGATCCTGAAAGAACCCCGTTGTCCGTGCGGTCTTTACGCCACAAATCGCCCCCCAACAGGGACATGAAAACGAACAGGGACAAGAAGAAAACAAACAGGGGAATGAAGAACAGGAACAGGGACAGGCTAACAGAACAGGGACAAAAACAAAAAAGGAATGAATAGGGACAGGCAAACGGAACAGGGACAAAAACAGAAAAGGAATGAATAGGTACAGGCTAACAGAACAGGGACGAACAAAAAGAGCTTATGGGAGGGTCACGCTGGCTTACGCAGGACCCACAAACAAGGACTCCAGGAGTTGGAGGGGCAGCCAGAGCCCCCCGGCTGGGCAGCACTCAGTGCCTGCCACTCCCAGGGATGGGGTTGCAAAGTTTGTTAAAGATAGTCTTAGTATGCCTGGCAGCTTTTCTCTGTGTTTTAGTTTGTGTTGATCCTGCCTTCTTAATTTGTGTTAATCGCGCTGTCTTATGTTAATAAAGAAGGGGAAGATGTGGGAGTGTGGCCATGGGGGTCGACAAGCCCCATGGTTGGTGATAACATCCGACTATTAAAGTAGAGACCATCAGGAAAGTAAAGCCTTGAGAGGGAACAAAGAAGGGTGATTCAGGAGACACCTTAAGCAGGGACATGAAGAACAGGAACAGGGACAGGCTAACAGAACAGGGACAAAAACAAAAAAGGAATGAATAGGGACAGGCTATCAGAACAGGGACAAACAAAAAACAGCGTATGGGAGGGTCTCGCTGGCATACGCAGGACCCACAAACAAGGACTCCAGGAGTTGGAGGGGCAGCCAGAGCTCCCCGGCTGGGCAGCACTCAGTGCCTGCCTCTCCCAGGGATGGGGTTACAAAGTTTGTTAAAGATGGAATTAGTATGCCTGGCAGTTTTTCTCTGTATTTTAGTTTGTGTTAATAGTGCTTTCTTAATTTGTGTTACTCTTGCTTTCTTAATTTCTGTTAATCGCGCCTTCATAATTTGTGTTAAACCTGCTTTCTTAATTTGTGTTAATCGAGCTCTTTTATGTTAATAAAGAAGGGGGAGTTGTAGGAGTGTGGCCATGGGGGTCGACAAGTCCCATGGTTGGTGATAACATTGGACTCTTAAAGATGAGGCCATCAGGAAAGTAAAGCCTTGAGAGGGAACAAAGAAGGGTGATTCAGGAGACACCTTAAACAGGGACATGAAGAACAGGAACAGGGATAGTCTAACAGAACAGGGAGAAACAAAAAACAGCATATGGGAGGGTCCCACTGGCATATGCTGGACCCACAAACAAGGACTCCAGGAGTTGGAGGGGCAGCCAGAGCCCCCTGGCTGGGCAGTACTCAGTGCCTGCCTCTCCCAGGGATGGTTTTACAAAGGTTGTTAAAGATAGACTTAGTATGCCTGGCAGTTTTTCTCTGTGTTTTAGTTTGTGTTGATCCTGCCTTCTTAATTTGTGTTAATCGCGCTTTCTTAAGTTAATAAAGAAGGGGAAGATGTGGGAGTGTGGCCATGGGGGTCGACAGGCCCCATGGTTGGTGATAACATCGGACTCTTAAGGATGAGACCATCAGGAATTTAAAGAGTTGAGAGGGAACAAAGAAGGGTGATTCAGGTGACACCTTGTTGTCTGGGGTGGCTTGTTCTCCAGCCATTAAAGCATGGAAGTTGCTGGGTGTTTGCTGTTGCCGGGCAAAGTTGTTGACCAATGACTAGTTAGTGGAAAGGTACTGCTGTGAGGCGGAAATTATAGGAAGGGAGCCTTTCCTGAATAAGGGATAGAATGAAGTTGTGCCCTCACTCTGAGAGATGAAGTTATGCCCTCAGTAAGAGAGAGTTCAAGTTATGTCGTCAATAAAGAGGTAGCAGTTACAGATCCTGAAAGAACCCCGTTGTCCGTGCGGTCTTTACGCCACAAATCGCCCCCCAACAGGGACATGAAAACGAACAGGGACAAGAAGAAAACAAACAGGGACATGAAGAACAGGAACAGAGACAGGCTAACAGAACAGGGACAAAAACAAAAAAGGAATGAATAGGGACAGGCAAACGGAACAGGGACAAAAACAGAAAAGGAATGAATAGGTACAGGCTAACAGAACAGGGATGAACAAAAAGAGCTTATGGGAGGGTCACGCTGGCTTACGCAGGACACACAAACAAGGTCTCCAGGAGTTGGAGGGGCAGCCAGAGCCCCCCGGCTGGGCAGCACTCAGTGCCTGCCTCTCCGAGGGTTGGTTTTACAAAGGTTGTTAAAGATAGACTTAGTATGCCTGGCAGTTTTTCTCTGTGTTTTAGTTTGTGTTGATCCTGCCTTCTTAATTTGTGATAATCGCGCTTTCTTATGTTAATAAAGAAGGAGGAGATGTGGGAATGTGGCCATGGGGGTCGACAAGCCCCATGGTTGGTAATAACATCCAACTCTTAAGGATGAGACCATCAGGAATTTAAAGAGTTGAGAGGGAACAAAGAAGGGTGATTCAGGTGACACCTTGTTGTCTGGGGTGGCTAGTTCTCCAGCCATTAAAGCATGGAAGTTGCTGGGTGTTTGCTGTTGCCGGGCAAAGTTGTTGACCAATGACTAGTTAGTGGAAAGGTACTGCTGTGAGGCGGAAATTATAGGAAGGGAGCCTTTCCAGAATAAGGGATAGAATGAAGTTGTGCCCTCACTCTGAGAGATGAAGTTATGCCTTCAGTAAGAGAGAGTTCAAGTTATGTCGTCAATAAATAGGTAGCAGTTACAGATCCTGAAAGAACCCCGTTGTCCGTGCGGTCTTTACGCCACAAATCGCCCCCCAACAGGGACATGAAAACGAACAGGGACGAGAAGAAAACAAACAGGGGAATGAAGAACAGGAACAGGGACAGGCTAACAGAACAGGGACAAAAACAAAAAAGGAATGAATAGGGACAGGCAAACGGAACAGGGACAAAAACAGAAAAGGAATGAATAGGTACAGGCTAACAGAACAGGGACGAACAAAAAGAGCTTATGGGAGGGTCACGCTGGCTTACGCAGGACCCACAAACAAGGACTCCAGGAGTTGGAGGGGCAGCCAGAGCCCCCCGGCTGGGCAGCACTCAGTGCCTGCCACTCCCAGGGATGGGGTTGCAAAGTTTGTTAAAGATAGTCTTAGTATGCCTGGCAGCTTTTCTCTGTGTTTTAGTTTGTGTTGATCCTGCCTTCTTAATTTGTGTTAATCGCGCTGTCTTATGTTAATAAAGAAGGGGAAGATGTGGGAGTGTGGCCATGGGGGTCGACAAGCCCCATGGTTGGTGATAACATCCGACTATTAAAGTAGAGACCATCAGGAAAGTAAAGCCTTGAGAGGGAACAAAGAAGGGTGATTCAGGAGACACCTTAAGCAGGGACATGAAGAACAGGAACAGGGACAGGCTAACAGAACAGGGACAAAAACAAAAAAGGAATGAATAGGGACAGGCTATCAGAACAGGGACAAACAAAAAACAGCGTATGGGAGGGTCTCGCTGGCATACGCAGGACCCACAAACAAGGACTCCAGGAGTTGGAGGGGCAGCCAGAGCTCCCCGGCTGGGCAGCACTCAGTGCCTGCCTCTCCCAGGGATGGGGTTACAAAGTTTGTTAAAGATGGAATTAGTATGCCTGGCAGTTTTTCTCTGTATTTTAGTTTGTGTTAATAGTGCTTTCTTAATTTGTGTTACTCTTGCTTTCTTAATTTCTGTTAATCGCGCCTTCATAATTTGTGTTAAACCTGCTTTCTTAATTTGTGTTAATCGAGCTCTTTTATGTTAATAAAGAAGGGGGAGTTGTAGGAGTGTTGCCATGGGGGTCGACAAGTCCCATGGTTGGTGATAACATCCGACTCTTAAAGATGAGGCCATCAGGAAAGTAAAGAGTTGAGAGGGAACAAAGAAGGGTGATTCAGGAGACACCTTAAACAGGGACATGAAGAACAGGAACAGGGATAGTCTAACAGAACAGGGAGAAACAAAAAACAGCATATGGGAGGGTCCCACTGGCATATGCTGGACCCACAAACAAGGACTCCAGGAGTTGGAGGGGCAGCCAGAGCCCCCTGGCTGGGCAGTACTCAGTGCCTGCCTCTCCCAGGGATGGTTTTACAAAGGTTGTTAAAGATAGACTTAGTATGCCTGGCAGTTTTTCTCTGTGTTTTAGTTTGTGTTGATCCTGCCTTCTTAATTTGTGTTAATCGCGCTTTCTTAAGTTAATAAAGAAGGGGGAGATGTGGGAGTGTGGCCATGGGGGTCGACAGGCCCCATGGTTGGTAATAACATCGGACTCTTAAGGATGAGACCATCAGGAATTTAAAGAGTTGAGAGGGAACAAAGAAGGGTGATTCAGGTGACACCTTGTTGTCTGGGGTGGCTTGTTCTCCAGCCATTAAAGCATGGAAGTTGCTGGGTGTTTGCTGTTGCCGGGCAAAGTTGTTGACCAATGACTAGTTAGTGGAAAGGTACTGCTGTGAGGCGGAAATTATAGGAAGGGAGCCTTTCCTGAATAAGGGATAGAATGAAGTTGTGCCCTCACTCTGAGAGATGAAGTTATGCCCTCAGTAAGAGAGAGTTCAAGTTATGTCGTCAATAAAGAGGTAGCAGTTACAGATCCTGAAAGAACCCCGTTGTCCGTGCGGTCTTTACGCCACAAATCGCCCCCCAACAGGGACATGAAAACGAACAGGGACAAGAAGAAAACAAACAGGGACATGAAGAACAGGAACAGGGACAGGCTAACAGAACAGGGACAAAAACAAAAAAGGAATGAATAGGGACAGGCAAACGGAACAGGGACAAAAACAGAAAAGGAATGAATAGGTACAGGCTAACAGAACAGGGATGAACAAAAAGAGCTTATGGGAGGGTCACGCTGGCTTACGCAGGACACACAAACAAGGTCTCCAGGAGTTGGAGGGGCAGCCAGAGCCCCCCGGCTGGGCAGCACTCAGTGCCTGCCACTCCCAGGGATGGGGTTGCAAAGTTTGTTAAAGATAGTCTTAGTATGCCTGGCAGCTTTTCTCTGTGTTTTTTTGTTTGTGTTGATCCTGCCTTCTTAATTTGTGTTAATTGCGCTTTCTTATGTTAATAAAGAAGGAGGAGATGTGGGAGCGTGGCCATGGGGGTCGACAAGTCCCATGGTTGGTGATAACATCGGACTCTTAAAGATGAGGCCATCAGGAAAGTAAAGAGTTGAGAGGGAACAAAGAAGGGTAATTCAGGAGACACCTTAAACAGGGACATGAAGAACAGGAACAGGGATAGTCTAACAGAACAGGGACAAAAACAAAAAAGGAATGAATAGGGACAGGCTATCAGAACAGGGACAAACAAAAAACAGCGTATGGGAGGGTCTCGCTGGCATACGCAGGACCCTCACACAAGGACTCCAGGAGTTGGAGGGGCAGCCAGAGCCCCCCGGCTGGGCAGCACTCAGTGCCTGCCTCTCCCAGGGATGGGGTTACAAAGTTTGTTAAAGATGGAATTAGTATGCCTGGCAGTTTTTCTCTGTATTTTAGTTTGTGTTAATAGTGCTTTCTTAATTTGTGTTACTCTTGCTTTCTTAATTTCTGTTAATCGCGCCTTCTTAATTTGTGTTAAACCTGCTTTCTTAATTTGTGATAATCAAGCTCTTTTATGTTAATAAAGAAGGGGGAGATGTGGGAGCATGGCCATTGGGGTCGACAACTCCCATGGTTGGTGATAACATCCGACTATTAAAGTAGAGACCATCAGGAAAGTAAAGAGTTGAGAGGGAACAAAGAAGGGTGATTCAGGAGACACCTTAAACAGGGACATGAAGAACAGGAACAGGGACAGGCTAACAGAGAAGGGAGAAACAAAAAACAGCATATGGGAGGGTCCCGCTGGCATATGCTGGACCCACAAACAAGGACTCCAGGAGTTGGAGGGGCAGCCAGAGCCCCCCGGCTGGGCAGCACTCAGTGCCTGCCTCTCCCAGGGTTGGTTTTACAAAGGTTGTTAAAGATAGACTTAGTATGCCTGGCAGTTTTTCTCTGTGTTTTAGTTTGTGTTGATCCTGCCTTCTTAATTTGTGATAATCGCGCTTTCTTATGTTAATAAAGAAGGGGGAGATGTGGGAATGTGGCCATGGGGGTCGACAAGCCCCATGGTTGGTAATAACATCCAACTCTTAAGGATGAGACCATCAGGAATTTAAAGAGTTGAGAGGGAACAAAGAAGGGCGATTCAGGTTACACCTTGTTGTCTGGGGTGGCTAGTTCTCCAGCCATTAAAGCATGGAAGTTGCTGGGTGTTTGCTGTTGCCGGGCAAAGTTGTTGACCAATGACTAGTTAGTGGAAAGGTACTGCTGTGAGGCGGAAATTATAGGAAGGGAGCCTTTGCAGAATAAGGGATAGAATGAAGTTGTGCCCTCACTCTTAGAGATGAAGTTATGCCTTCAGTAAGAGAGAGTTCAAGTTATGTCGTCAATAAATAGGTAGCAGTTACAGATCCTGAAAGAACCCCGTTGTCCGTGCGGTCTTTACGCCACAAATCGCCCCCCAACAGGGACATGAAAACGAACAGGGACAAGAAGAAAACAAACAGGGGAATGAAGAACAGGAACAGGGACAGGCTAACAGAACAGGGACAAAAACAAAAAAGGAATGAATAGGGACAGGCAAACGGAACAGGGACAAAAACAGAAAAGGAATGAATAGGTACAGGCTAACAGAACAGGGACGAACAAAAAGAGCTTATGGGAGGGTCACGCTGGCTTACGCAGGACCCACAAACAAGGACTCCAGGAGTTGGAGGGGCAGCCAGAGCCCCCCGGCTGGGCAGCACTCAGTGCCTGCCACTCCCAGGGATGGGGTTGCAAAGTTTGTTAAAGATAGTCTTAGTATGCCTGGCAGCTTTTCTCTGTGTTTTAGTTTGTGTTGATCCTGCCTTCTTAATTTGTGTTAATCGCGCTGTCTTATGTTAATAAAGAAGGGGAAGATGTGGGAGTGTGGCCATGGGGGTCGACAAGCCCCATGGTTGGTGATAACATCCGACTATTAAAGTAGAGACCATCAGGAAAGTAAAGCCTTGAGAGGGAACAAAGAAGGGTGATTCAGGAGACACCTTAAGCAGGGACATGAAGAACAGGAACAGGGACAGGCTAACAGAACAGGGACAAAAACAAAAAAGGAATGAATAGGGACAGGCTATCAGAACAGGGACAAACAAAAAACAGCGTATGGGAGGGTCTCGCTGGCATACGCAGGACCCACAAACAAGGACTCCAGGAGTTGGAGGGGCAGCCAGAGCTCCCCGGCTGGGCAGCACTCAGTGCCTGCCTCTCCCAGGGATGGGGTTACAAAGTTTGTTAAAGATGGAATTAGTATGCCTGGCAGTTTTTCTCTGTATTTTAGTTTGTGTTAATAGTGCTTTCTTAATTTGTGTTACTCTTGCTTTCTTAATTTCTGTTAATCGCGCCTTCATAATTTGTGTTAAACCTGCTTTCTTAATTTGTGTTAATCGAGCTCTTTTATGTTAATAAAGAAGGGGGAGTTGTAGGAGTGTGGCCATGGGGGTCGACAAGTCCCATGGTTGGTGATAACATTGGACTCTTAAAGATGAGGCCATCAGGAAAGTAAAGCCTTGAGAGGGAACAAAGAAGGGTGATTCAGGAGACACCTTAAACAGGGACATGAAGAACAGGAACAGGGATAGTCTAACAGAACAGGGAGAAACAAAAAACAGCATATGGGAGGGTCCCACTGGCATATGCTGGACCCACAAACAAGGACTCCAGGAGTTGGAGGGGCAGCCAGAGCCCCCTGGCTGGGCAGTACTCAGTGCCTGCCTCTCCCAGGGATGGTTTTACAAAGGTTGTTAAAGATAGACTTAGTATGCCTGGCAGTTTTTCTCTGTGTTTTAGTTTGTGTTGATCCTGCCTTCTTAATTTGTGTTAATCGCGCTTTCTTAAGTTAATAAAGAAGGGGAAGATGTGGGAGTGTGGCCATGGGGGTCGACAGGCCCCATGGTTGGTGATAACATCGGACTCTTAAGGATGAGACCATCAGGAATTTAAAGAGTTGAGAGGGAACAAAGAAGGGTGATTCAGGTGACACCTTGTTGTCTGGGGTGGCTTGTTCTCCAGCCATTAAAGCATGGAAGTTGCTGGGTGTTTGCTGTTGCCGGGCAAAATTGTTGACCAATGACTAGTTAGTGGAAAGGTACTGCTGTGAGGCGGAAATTATAGGAAGGGAGCCTTTCCTGAATAAGGGATAGAATGAAGTTGTGCCCTCACTCTGAGAGATGAAGTTATGCCCTCAGTAAGAGAGAGTTCAAGTTATGTCGTCAATAAAGAGGTAGCAGTTACAGATCCTGAAAGAACCCCGTTGTCCGTGCGGTCTTTACGCCACAAATCGCCCCCCAACAGGGACATGAAAACGAACAGGGACAAGAAGAAAACAAACAGGGACATGAAGAACAGGAACAGAGACAGGCTAACAGAACAGGGACAAAAACAAAAAAGGAATGAATAGGGACAGGCAAACGGAACAGGGACAAAAACAGAAAAGGAATGAATAGGTACAGGCTAACAGAACAGGGATGAAGAAAAAGAGCTTATGGGAGGGTCACGCTGGCTTACGCAGGACACACAAACAAGGTCTCCAGGAGTTGGAGGGGCAGCCAGAGCCCCCCGGCTGGGCAGCACTCAGTGCCTGCCTCTCCGAGGGTTGGTTTTACAAAGGTTGTTAAAGATAGACTTAGTATGCCTGGCAGTTTTTCTCTGTGTTTTAGTTTGTGTTGATCCTGCCTTCTTAATTTGTGATAATCGCGCTTTCTTATGTTAATAAAGAAGGAGGAGATGTGGGAATGTGGCCATGGGGGTCGACAAGCCCCATGGTTGGTAATAACATCCAACTCTTAAGGATGAGACCATCAGGAATTTAAAGAGTTGAGAGGGAACAAAGAAGGGTGATTCAGGTGACACCTTGTTGTCTGGGGTGGCTAGTTCTCCAGCCATTAAAGCATGGAAGTTGCTGGGTGTTTGCTGTTGCCGGGCAAAGTTGTTGACCAATGACTAGTTAGTGGAAAGGTACTGCTGTGAGGCGGAAATTATAGGAAGGGAGCCTTTCCAGAATAAGGGATAGAATGAAGTTGTGCCCTCACTCTGAGAGATGAAGTTATGCCTTCAGTAAGAGAGAGTTCAAGTTATGTCGTCAATAAATAGGTAGCAGTTACAGATCCTGAAAGAACCCCGTTGTCCGTGCGGTCTTTACGCCACAAATCGCCCCCCAACAGGGACATGAAAACGAACAGGGACGAGAAGAAAACAAACAGGGGAATGAAGAACAGGAACAGGGACAGGCTAACAGAACAGGGACAAAAACAAAAAAGGAATGAATAGGGACAGGCAAACGGAACAGGGACAAAAACAGAAAAGGAATGAATAGGTACAGGCTAACAGAACAGGGACGAACAAAAAGAGCTTATGGGAGGGTCACGCTGGCTTACGCAGGACCCACAAACAAGGACTCCAGGAGTTGGAGGGGCAGCCAGAGCCCCCCGGCTGGGCAGCACTCAGTGCCTGCCACTCCCAGGGATGGGGTTGCAAAGTTTGTTAAAGATAGTCTTAGTATGCCTGGCAGCTTTTCTCTGTGTTTTAGTTTGTGTTGATCCTGCCTTCTTAATTTGTGTTAATCGCGCTGTCTTATGTTAATAAAGAAGGGGAAGATGTGGGAGTGTGGCCATGGGGGTCGACAAGCCCCATGGTTGGTGATAACATCCGACTATTAAAGTAGAGACCATCAGGAAAGTAAAGCCTTGAGAGGGAACAAAGAAGGGTGATTCAGGAGACACCTTAAGCAGGGACATGAAGAACAGGAACAGGGACAGGCTAACAGAACAGGGACAAAAACAAAAAAGGAATGAATAGGGACAGGCTATCAGAACAGGGACAAACAAAAAACAGCGTATGGGAGGGTCTCGCTGGCATACGCAGGACCCACAAACAAGGACTCCAGGAGTTGGAGGGGCAGCCAGAGCTCCCCGGCTGGGCAGCACTCAGTGCCTGCCTCTCCCAGGGATGGGGTTACAAAGTTTGTTAAAGATGGAATTAGTATGCCTGGCAGTTTTTCTCTGTATTTTAGTTTGTGTTAATAGTGCTTTCTTAATTTGTGTTACTCTTGCTTTCTTAATTTCTGTTAATCGCGCCTTCATAATTTGTGTTAAACCTGCTTTCTTAATTTGTGTTAATCGAGCTCTTTTATGTTAATAAAGAAGGGGGAGTTGTAGGAGTGTGGCCATGGGGGTCGACAAGTCCCATGGTTGGTGATAACATCCGACTCTTAAAGATGAGGCCATCAGGAAAGTAAAGAGTTGAGAGGGAACAAAGAAGGGTGATTCAGGAGACACCTTAAACAGGGACATGAAGAACAGGAACAGGGATAGTCTAACAGAACAGGGACAAAAACAAAAAAGGAATGAATAGGGACAGGCTATCAGAACAGGGACAAACAAAAAACAGCATATGGGAGGGTCTCGCTGGCATAGGCAGGACCCTCACACAAGGACTCCAGGAGTTGGAGGGGCAGCCAGAGCCCCCCGGCTGGGCAGCACTCAGTGCCTGCCTCTCCCAGGGATGGGGTTGCAAAGTTTGTTAAAGATGGAATTAGTATGCCTGGCAGTTTTTCTCTGTATTTTAGTTTGTGTTAATAGTTCTTTCTTAATTTGTGTTACTCTTCCTTTCTTATTTTCTGTTAATCGCGCCTTCTTAATTTGTGTTAAACCTGCTTTCTTAATTTGTGATAATCAAGCTCTTTTATGTTAATAAAGAATGGGGAGATGTGGGAGCATGGCCATTGGGGTCGACAATTCCCATTGTTGGTGATAACATCCGACTATTAAAGTAGAGACCATCAGGAAAGTAAAGAGTTGAGAGGGAACAAAGAAGGGTGATTCAGGAGACACCTTAAACAGGGACATGAAGAACAGGAACAGGGACAGACTAACAGAGCAGGGAGAAACAAAAAACAGCATATGGGAGGGTCCCGCTGGCATATGCTGGACCCACAAACAAGGACTCCAGGAGTTGGAGGGGCAGCCAGAGCCCCCCGGCTGGGCAGCACTCAGTGCCTGCCTCTCCGAGGGTTGGTTTTACAAAGGTTGTTAAAGATAGACTTAGTATGCCTGGCAGTTTTTCTCTGTGTTTTAGTTTGTGTTGATCCTGCCTTCTTAATTTGTGATAATCGCGCTTTCTTATGTTAATAAAGAAGGAGGAGATGTGGGAATGTGGCCATGGGGGTCGACAAGCCCCATGGTTGGTAATAACATCCGACTCTTAAGGATGAGACCATCAGGAATTTAAAGAGTTGAGAGGGAACAAAGAAGGGTGATTCAGGTGACACCTTGTTGTCTGGGGTGGCTAGTTCTCCAGCCATTAAAGCATGGAAGTTGCTGGGTGTTTGCTGTTGCCGGGCAAAGTTGTTGACCAATGACTAGGTAGTGGAAAGGTACTGCTGTGAGGCGGAAATTATAGGAAGGGAGCCTTTCCAGAATAAGGGATAGAATGAAGTTGTGCCCTCACTCTGAGAGATGAAGTTATGCCCTCAGTAAGAGAGAGTTCAAGTTATGTCGTCAATAAATAGGTAGCAGTTACAGATCCTGAAAGAACCCCGTTGTCCGTGCGGTCTTTACGCCACAAATCGCCCCCCAACAGGGACATGAAAACGAACAGGGACGAGAAGAAAACAAACAGGGGAATGAAGAACAGGAACAGGGACAGGCTAACAGAACAGGGACAAAAACAAAAAAGGAATGAATAGGGACAGGCAAACGGAACAGGGACAAAAACAGAAAAGGAATGAATAGGTACAGGCTAACAGAACAGGGACGAACAAAAAGAGCTTATGGGAGGGTCACGCTGGCTTACGCAGGACCCACAAACAAGGACTCCAGGAGTTGGAGGGGCAGCCAGAGCCCCCCGGCTGGGCAGCACTCAGTGCCTGCCACTCCCAGGGATGGGGTTGCAAAGTTTGTTAAAGATAGTCTTAGTATGCCTGGCAGCTTTTCTCTGTGTTTTAGTTTGTGTTGATCCTGCCTTCTTAATTTGTGTTAATTGCGCTTTCTTATGTTAATAAAGAAGGGGAAGATGTGGGAGTGTGGCCATGGGGGTCGACAAGCCCCATGGTTGGTGATAACATCGGACTCTTAAAGTAGAGACCATCAGGAAAGTAAAGCCTTGAGAGGGAACAAAGAAGGGTGATTCAGGAGACACCTTAAGCAGGGACATGAAGAACAGGAACAGGGACAGGCTAACAGAACAGGGACAAAACAAAAAAGGAATGAATAGGGACATGCTATCAGAACAGGGACAAACAAAAAACAGCGTATGGGAGGGTCTCGCTGGCATAGGCAGGACCCACAAACAAGGACTCCAGGAGTTGGAGGGGCAGCCAGAGCCCCCCAGCTGGGAAGCACTCAGTGCCTGCCTCTCCCAGGGATGGGGTTACAAAGTTTGTTAAAGATGGAATTAGTATGCCTGGCAGTTTTTCTCTGTATTTTAGTTTGTGTTAATAGTGCTTTCTTAATTTGTGTTACTCTTGCTTTCTTAATTTCTGTTAATCGCGCCTTCATAATTTGTGTTAAACCTGCTTTCTTAATTTGTGTTAATCGAGCTCTTTTATGTTAATAAAGAAGGGGGAGTTGTGGGAGCATGGCCATGGGGGTCGACAAGTCCCATGGTTGGTGATAACATAGGACTCTTAAAGATGAGTCCATCAGGAAAGTAAAGCCTTGAGAGGGAACAAAGAAGGGTGATTCAGGAGACACCTTAAACAGGGACATGAAGAACTGGAACAGGGGCAGGCTAACAGAGCAGGGAGAAACAAAAAACAGCATATGGGAGGGTCCCACTGGCATATGCTGGACCCACAAACAAGGACTCCAGGAGTTGGAGGGGCAGCCAGAGCCCCCCGGCTGGGCAGCACTCGGTGCCTGCCTCTCCCAGGGACGGTTTTACAAAGATTGTTAAAGATAGACTTAGTATGCCTGGCAGTTTTTCTCTGTGTTTTAGTTTGTGTTGATCCTGCCTTCTTAATTTGTGTTAATCGCGCTGTCTTATGTTAATAAAGAAGGGGAAGATGTGGGAGTGTGGCCATGGGGGTCGACAAGCCCCATGGTTGGTGATAACATCCGACTATTAAAGTAGAGACCATCAGGAAAGTAAAGAGTTGAGAGGGAACAAAGAAGGGTGATTCAGGAGACACCATAAACAGGGACATGAAGAACAGGAACAGGGATAGTCTAACAGAACAGGGACAAAAACAAAAAAGGAATGAATAGGGACAGGCTATCAGAACAGGGACAAACAAAAAACAGCGTATGGGAGGGTCTCGCTGGCATAGGCAGGACCCACAAACAAGGACTCCAGGAGTTGGAGGGGCAGCCAGAGCTCCCCGGCTGAGCAGCACTCAGTGCCTGCCTCTCCCAGGGATGGGGTTACAAAGTTTGTTAAAGATGGAATTAGTATGCCTGGCAGTTTTTCTCTGTATTTTAGTTTGTGTTAATAGTGCTTTCTTAATTTGTGTTACTCTTGCTTTCTTAATTTCTGTTAATCGCGCCTTCATAATTTGTGTTAAACCTGCTTTCTTAATTTGTGTTAATCAAGCTCTTTTATGTTAATAAAGAAGGGGGAGTTGTAGGAGTGTGGCCATGGGGGTCGACAAGTCCCATGGTTGGTGATAACATCCGACTCTTAAAGATGAGGCCATCAGGAAAGTAAAGAGTTGAGAGGGAACAAAGAAGGGTGATTCAGGAGACACCTTAAACAGGGACATGAAGAACAGGGACAGGCTAACAGAGCAGGGAGAAACAAAAAACAGCATATGGGAGGGTCCCACTGGCATATGCTAGACCCACAAACAAGGACTCCAGGAGTTGGAGGGGCAGCCAGAGCCCCCCGGCTGGCCAGCACTCAGTGCCTGCCTCTCCCAGGGATGGGTTTACAAAGTTTGTTAAAGATAGACTTAGTATGCCTGGCAGTTTTTCTCTGTGTTTTAGTTTGTGTTGATCCTGCCTTCTTAATTTGTGTTAATTGTGCTTTCTTATGGTAATAAAGAAGGGGAAGATGTGGGAGTGTGGCCATGGGGGTCGACAAGCCCCATGGTTGGTGATAACATCCGACTATTAAAGTAGAGACCATCAGGAAAGTAAACTCTTGAGTGGGAACAAAGAAGGGTTATTCAAAAGACACCTTAACCAGGGACATGAAGAACAGGAACAGGGATAGTCTAACAGAACAGGGACAAAAACAAAAAAGGAATGAATAGGGACAGGCAATCAGAACAGGGACAAACAAAAAACAGCATATGGGAGGGTCTCGCTGGCAAAGGCAGGACCCACAAAGAAAGACTCCAGGAGTTAGAGGGGCAGCCAGAGCCCCCCTGCTGGGCAGCACTCAGTGCCTGCCTCTCCCAGGGACGGTTTTACAAAGATTGTTAAAGATAGACTTAGTATGCCTAGCAGTTTTTCTCTGTGTTTTAGTTTGTGTTGATCCTGCCTTCTTAATTTGTGTTAATCGCGCTTTCTTAAGTTAATAAAGAAGGGGGAGATGTGGGAGTGTGGCCATGGGGGTCGCCAGGCCCCATGGTTGGTGATCACATCCGACTCTTAAGGATGAGACCATCAGGAATTTAAAGAGTTGAGAGGGAACAAAGAAGGGTGATTCAGGTGACACCTTGTTGTCTGGGGTGGCTTGTTCTCCAGCCATTAAAGCATGGAAGTTGCTGGGTGTTTGGTGTTGCCGGGCAAAGTTGTTGACCAATGACTAGTTAGTGGAAAGGTACTGCTGTGAGGCGGAAATTATAGGAAGGGAGCCTTTCCTGAATAAGGGATAGAATGAAGTTGTGCCCTCACTCTGAGAGATGAAGTTATGCCTTCAGTAAGAGAGAGTTCAAGATATGTCATCAATAAAGAGGTAGCAGTTACAGATCCTGAAAGAACCCCGTTGTCCGTGCGGTCTTTACGCCACAAATCGCCCCCCAACAGGGACATGAAAACGAACAGGGACGAGAAGAAAACAAACAGGGGAATGAAGAACAGGAACAGAGACAGGCAAACAGAACAAGGACAAAAACAAAAAAGGAATGAATAGGGACAGGCAAACGGAACAGGGACAAAAACAGAAAAGGAATGAATAGGTACAGGCTAACAGAACAGGGACGAACAAAAAGAGGGTATGGGAGGGTCACGCTGGCTTACGCAGGACCCACAAACAAGGACTCCAGGAGTTGGAGGGGCAGCCAGAGCCCCCCAGCTGGGCAGCACTCAGTGCCTGCCTCTCCCAGGGACAGGGTTACAAAGTTTGTTAAAGATGGAATTAGTATGCCTGGCAGTTTTTCTCTGTGTTTTAGTTTGTGTTAATAGTGCCTTCTTAATTTGTGTTACTCTTGCTTTCTTAATTTCTGTTAATCGCGCCTTCTTAATTTGTGTTAAACCTGCTTTCTTAATTTGTGTTAATCGAGCTCTTTTATGTTAATAAAGAAGGGGGAGATGTGGGAGCATGACCATGGGGGTGGACAAGTCCCATGGTTGGTGATAACATCCGACTATTAAAGCAGAGACATTCAGGAAAGTAAAGAGTTGAAAGGGAACAAAGAAGGGTGATTCAGGAGACACCTTAAACAGGGACATGAAGAACAGGAACAGGGATAGTCTAACAGAACAGGGACGAAAACAAAAAAGGAATGAATAGGGACAGGCTATCAGAACAGGGACAAACAAAAAACAGCGTATGGGAGGGTCTCGTTGGCATACGCAGGACCCACAAACAAGGACTCCAGGAGTTGGAGGGGCAGCCAGAGCCCCCTGGCTGGGCAGTACTCAGTGCCTGCCTCTCCCAGGGATGGTTTTACAAAGGTTGTTAAAGATAGACTTAGTATGCCTGGCAGTTTTTCTCTGTGTTTTAGTTTGTGTTGATCCTGCCTTCTTAATTTGTGTTAATCGCGCTTTCTTAAGTTAATAAAGAAGGGGGAGATGTGGGAGTGTGGCCATGGGGGTCGACAGGCCCCATGGTTGGTGATAACATCGGACTCTTAAGGATGAGACCATCAGGAATTTAAAGAGTTGAGAGGGAACAAAGAAGGGTGATTCAGGTGACACCTTGTTGTCTGGGGTGGCTAGTTCTCCAGCCATTAATGCATGGAAGTGGCTGGGTGTTTGGTGTTGCCGGGCAAAGTTGTTGACCAATGACTAGTTAGTGGAAAGGTACTGCTGTGAGGCGGAAATTATAGGAAGGGAGCCTTTCCTGAATAAGGGATAGAATGAAGTTGTGCCCTCACTCTGAGAGATGAACTTATGCCCTCAGTAAGAGAGAGTTCAAGTTATGTCATCAATAAAGAGGTAGCAGTTACAGATCCTGAAAGAACCCCGTTGTCCGTGCGGTCTTTACGCCACAAATCGCCCCCCAACAGGGACATGAAAACGAACAGGGACGAGAAGAAAACAAACAGGGGAATGAAGAACAGGAACAGGGACAGGCTAACAGAACAGGGACAAAAACAAAAAAGGAATGAATAGGGACAGGCTAACAGAACAGGGACGAACAAAAAGAGCTTATGGGAGGGTCACGCTGGCTTACGCAGGACCCACAAACAAGGACTCCAGGAGTTGGAGGGGCAGCCAGAGCCCCCCGGCTGGGCAGCACTCAGTGCCTGCCACTCCCAGGGATGGGGTTGCAAAGTTTATTAAAGATAGTCTTAGTATGCCTGGCAGCTTTTCTCTGTGTTTTAGTTTGTGTTGATCCTGCCTTCTTAATTTGTGTTAATCGCGCTTTCTTATGTTAATAAAGAAGGGGAAGATGTGGGAGTGTGGCCATGGGGGTCGACAAGCCCCATGGTTGGTGGTAACATCAGACTCTTAATGATGAGACCATCAGGAAAGTAAAGAGTTGAGAGAGAACAAAGAAGGGTGATTCAGGAGACACCTTAAAAAGGGACATGAAGAACAGGAACAGGGACAGGCTAACAGAGCAGGGAGAAACACAAAAGAGCATATGGGAGGGTCCCACTGGCATATGCTGGACCCACAAACAAGGACTCCAGGAGTTGGAGGGGCAGCCAGAGCCCCCCGGCTGGGCAGCACTCAGTGCCTGCCTCTCCCAGGGACGGGGTTACAAAGATTGTAAAAGATGGAATTAGTATGCCTGGCAGT
This sequence comes from Anser anser, assembly GCF_964211835.1. Taxonomy (NCBI): domain Eukaryota; kingdom Metazoa; phylum Chordata; class Aves; order Anseriformes; family Anatidae; genus Anser; species Anser anser. The sequence goes on along the minus strand of NC_139731.1, from coordinate 4,224,948 downwards.
TTTTCTCTGTGTTTTAGTTTGTGTTAATAGTGCTTTCTTAATTTGTGTTACTCTTGCTTTCTTAATTTCTGTTAATCGCGCCTTCTTAATTTGTGTTAAACCTGCTTTCTTAATTTGTGTTAATCGAGCTCTTTTATGTTAATAAAGAAGGGGGAGATGTGGGAGCCTGGCCATGGGGGTCGACAAGTCCCATGGTTGGTGATCACATCCGACTCTTAAAGATGAGACCATCAGGAAAGTAAAGAGTTGAGAGGGAACAAAGAAGGGTGATTCAGGAGACACCTTAAACAGGGACATGAAGAACAGGAACAGGGACAGGCTAACAGAGCAGGGAGAAACAAAAAAAGCATAGGGGAGGGTCCCACTGGCATATGCTGGACCCACAAACAAGGACTCCAGGAGTTGGAGGGGCAGCCAGAGCCCCCCGGCTGGGCAGCACTCAGTGCCTGCCTCTCCCAGGGATGGTTTTACAAAGATTGTTAAAGATAGACTTAGTATGCCTGGCAGTTTTTCTCTGTGTTTTAGTTTGTGTTGATCCTGCCTTCTTAATTTGTGTTAATCGCGCTTTCTTATGTTAATAAAGAAGGGGAAGATGTGGGAGTGTGGCAATGGGGGTCGACAGGCCCCATGGTTGGTGATAACATCCGACTCTTAAGGATGAGACCATCAGGAATTTAAAGAGTTGAGAGGGAACAAAGAAGGGTGATTCAGGTGACACCTTGTTGTCTGGGGTGGCTAGTTCTCCAGCCATTAATGCATGGAAGTGGCTGGGTGTTTGGTGTTGCCGGGCAAAGTTGTTGACCAATGACTAGTTAGTGGAAAGGTACTGCTGTGAGGCGGAAATTATAGGAAGGGAGCCTTTCCTGAATAAGGGATAGAATGAAGTTGTGCCCTCACTCTGAGAGATGAACTTTTGCCCTCAGTAAGAGAGAGTTCAAGTTATGTCATCAATAAAGAGGTAGCAGTTACAGATCCTGAAAGAACCCCGTTGTCCGTGCGGTCTTTACGCCACAAATCGCCCCCCAACAGGGACAAGAAAACGAACAGGGACGAGAAGAAAACAAACAGGGACATGAAGAACAGGAACAGGGACAGGCTAACAGAACAGGGACAAAAACAGAAAAGGAATGAATAGGGACAGGCTAACAGAACAGGGACGAACAAAAAGAGCTTATGGGAGGGTCACGCTGGCTTACGCAGGACCCACAAACAAGGACTCCAGGAGTTGGAGGGGCAGCCAGAGCCCCCCGGCTGGGCAGCACTCAGTGCCTGCCTCTCCCAGGGACGGGGTTACAAAGTTTGTTAAAGATGGAATTAGTATGCCTGGCAGTTTTTCTCTGTGTTTTAGTTTGTGTTGATCCTGCCTTCTTAATTTGTGTTAATCGCGTTTTCTTATGTTAATAAAGAAGGGGAAGATGTGGGAGTGTGGCAATGGGGGTCGACAGGCCCCATGGTTGGTAATAACATCCGACTCTTAAGGATGAGACCATCAGGAATTTAAAGAGTGTAGAGGGAACAAAGAAGGGTGATTCAGGTGACACCTTGTTGTCTGGGGTGGCTAGTTCTCCAGCCATTAATGCATGGAAGTGGCTGGGTGTTTGGTGTTGCCGGGCAAAGTTGTTGACCAATGACTAGTTAGTGGAAAGGTACTGCTGTGAGGCGGAAATTATAGGAAGGGAGCCTTTCCTGAATAAGGGATAGAATGAAGTTGTGCCCTCACTCTGAGAGATGAACTTATGCCCTCAGTAAGAGAGAGTTCAAGTTATGTCATCAATAAAGAGGTAGCAGTTACAGATCCTGAAAGAACCCCGTTGTCCGTGCGGTCTTTACGCCACAAATCGCCCCCCAACAGGGACATGAAACGAACAGGGACGAGAAGAAAACAAACAGGGACATGAAGAACAGGAACAGGGACAGGCTAACAGAACAGGGACAAAAACAGAAAAGGAATGAATAGGGACAGGCTAACAGAACAGGGACGAACAAAAAGAGCTTATGGGAGGGTCACGCTGGCTTACGCAGGACCCACAAACAAGGACTCCAGGAGTTGGAGGGGCAGCCAGAGCCCCCCGGCTGGGCAGCACTCAGTGCCTGCCTCTCCCAGGGATGGGGTTGCAAAGTTTGTTAAAGATAGTCTTAGTATGCCTGGCAGCTTTTCTCTGTGTTTTAGTTTGTGTTGATCCTGCCTTCTTAATTTGTGTTAATCGCTCTTTCTTATGTTAATAAAGAAGGGGAAGATGTGGGAGTGTGACCATGGGGGTCGACAAGCCCCATGGTTGGTGATAACATCTGACTCTTAAGGATGAGGCCATCAGGAATTTAAAGAGTTGAGAGGGAACAAAGAAGGGTGATTCAGGTGACACCTTGTTGTCTGGGGTGGCTTGTTCTCCAGCCATTAAAGCATGGAAGTTGCTGGGTGTTTGCTGTTGCCGGGCAAAGTTGTTGACCAATGACTAGTTAGTGGAAAGGTACTGCTGTGAGGCGGAAATTACAGGAAGGGAGCCTTTCCTGAATAAGGGATAGAATGAAGTTGTGCCCTCACTCTGAGAGATGAAGTTATGCCCTCAGTAAGAGAGAGTTCAAGTTATGTCATCAATAAAGAGGTAGCAGTTACAGATCCTGAAAGAACCCCGTTGTCCGTGCGGTCTTTACGCCACAAATCGCCCCCCAACAGGGACATGAAAACGAACAGGGACGAGAAGAAAACAAACAGGGACATGAAGAATAGGAACAGGGACAGGCTAACAGCACAGGGACAAAAACAAAAAAGGAATGAATAGGGACAGGCAAATGGAACAGGGACAAAAACAGAAAAGGAATGAATAGGTACAGGCTAACAGAACAGGGACGAACAAAAAGAGCTTATGGGAGGGTCACGCTGGCTTACGCAGGACCCACAAACAAGGACTCCAGGAGTTGGAGGGCCAGCCAGAGCCCCCCGGCTGGGCAGCACTCAGTGCCTGCCTCTCCCAGGGATGGGGTTGCAAAGTTTGTTAAAGATAGACTTAGTATGCCTGGCAGTTTTTCTCTGTGTTTTAGTTTGTGTTGATCCTGCCTTCTTAATTTGTGTTAATCGCTCTTTCTTATGTTAATAAAGAAGGGGAAGATGTGGGAGTGTGACCATGGGGGTCGACAAGCCCCATGGTTGGTGATAACATCCGACTACTAAAGTAGAGACCATCAGGAAAGTAAAGCCTTGAGAGGGAACAAAGAAGGGTGATTCAGGAGACACCTTAAGCAGGGAATTGAAGAACAGGAACAGGGATAGTCTAACAGAACAGGGACAAAAACAAAAAAGGAATGAAAAGTGACAGGCTATCAGAACAGCGACAAACAAAAAACAGCGTA